>NC_040104.1:48460816-49857661 GCF_003369695.1 Bos indicus x Bos taurus
TGAGTTTTAAATAAAATATTTTCAAAACGATTATATAAGCAACTAAATATAGGAAAGGACCTCAAAGTAAACTAGATGGATTTTCAGAAAACAAAGGGAGAAAGGGCATTTAGAACTATACTGAAGTGAGAGATTCCACAAAAATTTAGCTCAACAATAATATCTTGAACATATACTCCATGTGCAAGGTGTTGAGCTCTATAGTGGATATAAAATTGTAAGTAAGACAGCATTCCTTACTTTGGATAGCTTATAGCATAGTGGAGGTGTTCACTATAGTATCTCTATCTGAACACACTATGCTGTTTAAAATTACCCAACGGTAAGCACACAAAGAAGAAGCCAGTGACGGTATAGAAGAAGCAAGACTGGCCACGGGTTGGTAACTTTTGATGCTTTCTGATTGGAGTGACGTGTTCGTTGTACTGTTTCCCCATAGCTATAGATGCTTTCTGGAGAAGGGAACAGCAATCCACTCCAGTATTCTTGCCTGGAGAATTCCATGAACTGAGGAGCCTGGCGGGCTACAGTCCACGGGGTCACAGAATCGGACACGACTGAGTGACTGACACACACATCGAGGCTTTAGGGCTTCCCTGTGGCTCAGTGGCCAAGAATCCACTTGCAATGCAGAAGACAAATTTTCGATCCCTGGGTCAGGAAGATCCCCTGGAGAAGGAAATGGCAACCCACTCCAGTATCCTTGCCCGGGAAATCCCAAGGACAGTGGAGACTGGTGGGCTACAGTCTATGGGGTCACAGAGAGTCAGACACGACTTAGAGACCAAACAGCAACCACACAGATACTTTAAGTGTCTCCTAATAAAAAGCAAATCTATTTTGTTTACAAAAATTATCTAGTTTGGTACTTTAAAAACTACAATGGGAACTGGTGAACTTTCTGGTCAACAGTAAAAAAATTAGGTGCCAGTTTCATGATTCCAAGATTCTTAGCAGGCTAGTGCATTCATGCTCAGTCATGTTGGACTCTTTTCAATCCCATGGACTGAAGCCCACCAGGATCTTCAGTTCATGGGATTCTCCAGGAAAAATACTGGAGTGGGTAGCCATTGCCTTCTCTGGGGGATCTTCCTGATCCAAGTATCAAAACTGTGTCTTCTGTATTGCCTGCATTGGCAGACAGGTTCTTTACCACTGAGCCACCTGGGAAGCCCACTTAACAGGTCAGAACAATGGGCTAAATATATAAACAGATATAGATATTGGTATGGATGGGCTTCCCTGGGAGCTCAGCTGGTCAAGCATCTGCAATTCAAGAGGCCCTGGTTCAATTCCTGGGTCGGAAAGATCCCCTGGAGAAAGGATATGTTACCCACCCTGTATTCTTGGGCTTCCCAGGTGGCTAGGTCAGTAAGGAATCCACCTGCAATGCAGGAAACCTAAGTCCAGTCCCTGGGTTGGGAAGATCCCCTGGAGGAGGGCATGGCAACCCACTCCAGTATTCTTGCCTACAGAATCCCCATGGACAGAGGAGCCTGGTGGGCTACCGTTCGTGGGGACGCAAAGAGTCCGACACGACTGAGCAACTGATCTAATCTGATCTGATTAGAATCAAATCTAATTTTTTAAAAATATCTGACATCAGGTACTGATGAAGATGCAGAGTAAGTGGTACTCTCAAACATTTCTCAGAGGAATGCAAAATGGTACTTCATGTTTGGGAAACATTTTGACAGTCCCTTACAAAGTTAAACATAGACTTACAATGCAACTTAGAAATTCCACTACCAAATATTAACCCAAGCAAATAAAAACTTATGTTTTAACAAAAAGATATGCACAGATGTTTAGAACAACTTTATCTGTAAATTGCCAAAATCTAGAAATAGCTGAAGTGTCTCTCAGCTGAGGAATACATAAACTCCCAGTATATCTGTAAAATGGAATACTGCTGCTTAGTCGCTTCCATCGTGTCCAACTCTGTGCAACCCCAGAGACGGCAGCCCACCAGGCTCCCCCGTCCCTGGGATTCTCCAGGCAAGAACACTGGAGTGGGTTGCCATTTCCTTCTCCAATGCATGACAGTGAAAGTGAAGTGGCTCAGTAGTGTCTGACTCTCAGTGACCCCATGGACTGCAGCCTACCAGGCTCCTCCATCCATGGGATTTTCCAGGCAAGAGTACTGGGGTGGGGTGCCAATGGAATACTGCTGCTGCTGCTAAGCCGCTTCAGTCGTGTCCGACTCTGTGCGACCCCAGAGACGGCAGCCCACCAGGCTCCCCCGTCCCTGGGGTTCTCCAGACTAGAACACTGGAGTGGGTTGCCATTTCCTTCTTCAATGCATGAGAGTGAAAAGTGAAAGTGAAGTCGCTCAGTCGTGTCTGACTCCTAGTGACCCCCTGGACTGCAGCCTACCTGGCTCCTCCGTTCATGGGATTTTCCAGGCAAGAGTACTGGAGTGGGAGTGCCATTGCCTTCTCCAAATGGAATATTACTCAACAGCAAAAAAGAAACAAACACACACGATGCATACAACAATATTATTTAATGTTAAGTGAATTCTACTGTGTGAAAAAAGCTATAGTCAAAAGCATACATACTATATGATTTCACTGAAAAGACATTCTTGCAAAGACAAAATTGTAGGAACCGAAAATAGATCGGTGATTGCAGATGTGAGAATGGGAGAATGGTTGGCTACAAAACTGTACTGGGAAAAATTTTGGAGCAACAAAATTCTTTATCTTGATGATGGTAGTAGTGGCTGCATGGCTGTATAAATTTGTCAAAACTCAAAGAATTGTACAGTAAAGGCAGTAAATTTTACTATATGCAAAATACACTGAAATTTTTTAAATGAAAAATATTTCCCTTCAAAAATATAACATGGGTAACCATGGACTATTTTACTTCATTTACAAAATTCATAAATACAAAATGAGAAAGATATTATTGCATACATGTAGAAAAATGAGAAATAATTATGAATTCAGTATGAATAAACTCCTTGGCATGAAGGACCAAAAGTCAGTACACTCTTAATAGACACACAGAATTCAAAAAAAGGCAGGGGAGACTTCCCTGGTGCTCCAGTGGTTAAGAATCCACCTGCCAGTGCAGAGGACATGGGTTCGATCCCTGGTACGGGAAGATCCCACAACACCACGAGGCACCTAAACCAGGCACCACAGCCACTGAGCCCGAGTGCCCTGGAACCCAAACGCTTCGCCAAGAGAAAGCACGACAGTGAGGGGCCGGCACGCCATGCTCAGAGAGCAGCCCCCGCTCCCCACGCACAGCAGTCAGAAGCCAATACAGCCCAAAGTAAAAGCAAATATGCAGATAAGTAAACAAGCCGTTTTTATTTGTTTTTAAGGCAGGGAGCAGTGCCTTGTTTTCTACTGCAGAGGTCATCTGGGGCAGTAATTTGGATCTGGGCCCACAACATAGGAAGGGTAATGACTCATGTATCACCATCTACAAATAGGATCTCCTTTCTTCAGCCAGTGTGAATTCACCATCATTGAAGGGGCTCAGAGAACAGTGAGATCAATTCTGAAGTGAATTAATAAGTCAGAATTTCAGCATTTGTCTTCTCTTCCTAAAACGCTATTGATCAATCACCTGCTCTGGGCCAAGAACTGTATAGCCTGGAAATATGCTAGTAAACAGGTAGATGTGTTTCCAGCCTGAGAAAGACCTGGTTAAAGTTATCAAATTAAGTGTTCTTTCCTCCGAAATGCAAAACGTATAGTTGAGAAAGTAGAAATGCAGAGAGCATCCTGACTTATTTTACTTAATTATGTCCAGGAAACTCTCAGGTAGTCATGATCATGAGAAGACAGCCAAATTCTAATTGACTGCCTCTGCTTAGAATTCAGTTCTGTTCTTGTTTTGTTTCTGTATCCTGGATACTAAATCTGGACTTCCTCAGCATGGTTGCTTATTACCTTACCTTAAACCTCTTTCCAATTAGTATCTGAAATGATGTGAGTACAAAGGGCAGAGACAAGTCATTCATCACATACCTCTGTTTTTACTGAGCCTTATGTGCACTCCGTGATTTATAGAACACGAAGCTGATAATGGCCATGTCCTATAGCTTTGGCATTCAGTGGGGGGGCTTTTTCCACTCTATGAGCCCATTTGTCATATGGTATGTTGATGTATTTTATATATCAAGCCTGGAGAAGGAAATGGCAACCCACTCCAGTATTCTTGCCTGGAAAATTCCATGGACAGCGGAGTCTGGAGGGCCACAGTCCACAGGGTCGCTAAGAGTCAGACACGACTGAGCAACTGAGCACAGCACATATATCAAGCTGTGACTTTGTTGCTGTACGTTTGCACACTTTCCTAAAGTAATTCCTTAATCACAAGTGATTCATTCACTCATTTATTAATAATTGCCTCCCCTGTACTTACCAAGCAGCCTCTGTGTCACTCAACTTGCTAGGTGTTAGAGGTACAAAAATGGTCATTTTTAATTATTTCACTACAGTTTAACTGCATTTGATTTTTACAGCTGTCTCTAACCAAAGGACAACACATTGTTTATTTCGTTCTCAAGGCAACGGTTTTTGTTAGTGTAACTGTTACATACACATCTTGCTGTGGGTACACACACCCCCCTAAAATGGCTTGATCCTAAATTTTTCTTCTTAAAAGAAAGAAATTACCTTGGTTTAAAACTCCTTACTTCCTGAAAGTTTCTCGAATTCTCTTAGTCCTGATGATCGCTCCCCGCTTGATTCCTCAAGCATATTTTACTGTTTGTCTCTCACTTCATAACGTGTCTCATTGTATTTCTTTGTGCGTACCTTTCAAACGGTTTTATTTTATTTTGTGTCAAGACAACTAAATCAAATAATATAAACATATAATGATGATTTTAAAATCATACAAAATGAGTCCTCATGAAAAGCAACAGTGTTTGATCCTCCTTATCTTACTAGGCAACCCCCCAAACCTTGCCAATGCCTGCTGCTGCTGCTGCTGCTAAGTCGCTTCAGTCGTATCTGACTCTGGGAGACACCACGAAAAGCAGCCCACCAGGCTCCCCCGTCCCTGGGATTCTCCAGGCAAGAACACTGGAGTGGGTTGCCACTTCCTTCTCCAATGCATGAAAGCGAAAAGTGAAAGTGAAGTCGCTCAGTCGTGTCGGACTCTTATCGACCCCATGGACTGCAGCCTACCACGCTCCTCCATCCATGGGATTTTCCCAATGCCTAAAGGTAACCATTTTTCAGGACTTGTATACTAGTACTTCTAGATATTAGCTATCCTATTTTTTGAGTTATAAGCTTAGAATATTGTATGTTAGTTCCTGCCATGAGAGAATAAATTTCAACTTACTTACCTTGTTTTCCATATTCTTACTCTCTCCCAGTTTTTTTATTTTTGCTAATCTTTTTTCATCAACTTTGGGAAGTACACCTTGACTCTCCGTTACGTGCAGTGAAAATAATGTGTTCCTGGCATGGGAGTCAGTTCTAATGAGGTGGATGAACCTAGAGCCTATTATACAGAGTGAAGTAAGTCAGAAAGAGAAAAACAAATATGCATTAACCCCTGTACGTGGAATCTAGAACAATGGTACTGATGAACCTCTTTGCAGACGGAGACGCAGAGATAGAGGACAGACTTACGGACACGGTGGGGAGGGGGCGGGGAAGGTGAGTGGAGAGAGCGCCGGGACTCCTCTTCAGGGCCCCAGAGCCCATGGAGACCTGCTGCGTGCCTCAGGGATTCAGACTGGGACTCTGAACCAGCCTAAATGGGTGGGAAAGAGTGGGAGGTGGGGGAAGTCGCAGGGAGGTTCAAGAGGGAAGGCACACGTACACCTACGGCTGATTCCTATCCATACATGGTGGAAATGAAACCAAGATCGTAAAGCATTTATTCTTTAGCTAAAAATAAATACATTTTTACAAATATTAATGTTCCTACCTTTGATTCTGCTGGATCATGGAAAAAGCAAGAGAGTTCCAGAAAAGCATCTATTTCTGCTTTATTGACTATGCCAAAGCCTTTGACTGTGTGGATCACAATAAACTGTGGAAAATTCTGAAAGAGATGGGAATACCAGACCACCTGACCTGCCTCTTGAGAAATCTGTATGCAGGTCAGGAAGCAACAGTTAGAACTGGACATGGAACAATGACTGGTTCCAAATAGGAAAAGGAGTACGTCAGGCTGTATATTGTCATCCTGCTTATTTAACTTATATGCAGAGTACATCATGAGAAATGCTGGACTGGAAGAAACACAAGCTGAAATCAAGATTGCCAGGAGAAATCTCAATAACCTCAGATATGCAGATGACACCACCCTTATGGCAGAAAGTGAAGAGGAACTAAAAACCCTCTTGATGAAAGTGAAAGTGGAGAGTGAAAAAGTTGGCTTAAAGCTCAACATTCAGAAAACGAAGATCATGGCATCCGGTCCCATCACTTCATGGGAAATAGATGGGGAAACAGTGGAAACAGTGTCAGACTTTATTTTTGGGGGCTCCAAAATCACTGCAGATGGTGACTGCAGCCATGAAATTAAAAGACGCTTACTCCTTGGAAGGAAAGTTATGACCAACCTAGATAGCATATTCAAAAGCAGAGACATTACTTTGCCAACAAAGATTCGTCTAGTCAAGGCTATGGTTTTTCCTGTGGTCATGTATGGATGTGAGAGTTGGACTGTGAAGAAAGCTGAGTGCTGAAGAATTGATGCTTTTGAACTGTGGTGTTGGAGAAGACTCTTGAGAGTCCCTTGGACTGCAAGGAGATCCAACCAGTCCATTCTGAAGGAGATCAGCCCTGGGATTTCTTTGGAAGGAATGATGCTAAAGCTGAAACTCCAGTACTTTGGCCACCTCATGGGAAGAGTTGACTCATTGGAAAAGACTCTGATGCTGGGAGGGATTGGGGGCAGGAGGAGAAGGGGACGGCAGAGGATAAGATGGCTGGATGGCATCACTGACTCGATGGACATGAGTCTGAGTGAACTCCGGGAGTTGGTGATGGACAGGGAGGCCTGGTGTGCTGTGATTCATGGGGTTGCAAAGAGTCGGACACGACTGAGCGACTAAACTGAACTGAACTGAACCTTTGATTCCACCTCACCTCCCTTCTGAGGAGAATGCTTCCACTATCCAGATCAAGTTGATGCACTCATGTTTACCCCATATGTTTTTAATTCATCTAATACCTTTTATTTCCTTCACGTTCGGACCATGACTTTCAACACAGCTCTCTATTTAATTTTCCCATAAGTTTCTAATTGCCTGTCATTTTTCTTCTTGACAAAATAGTTCATAGTTTCACTAATATTGCCAATTTTCAGCTCCTTGATTATTCCCTCTGCTGCTTATAATCCACTACATTTTTTTCATGAGGACTTTCTTCATGGAAACTTCTATCTTTGCCATTTACAACTTTTCTTTTTAGACCTCTGCACAAATTATCATTACAGGGTAAGTTTTAATCATACCCTGGTTTAGTCCCACAATATTTTGAATTCTTTATCTTCTTTCTTGGTTTTCACCTAAGTTTCCCTAGAGTCTCACTCTCTGCAAAGGGTGCATGGAGATGTGATAGGAAAAACTGATCACATGTATGAGTATATGAAATGTTTTTATTTTGCCCTCAAAATAGCTTGGCTGGGAACGGAATTCCAGTTTTAAAATAGTTTTCCCTCAGAATAATATTTAAGGCATCTTTCTGCTGTCATCTCTCAGCCAGTGTTGTTGAGAATTTTGGCTAATTTGTCTCTCATTCTTTTGTAGATACCTACCATAGGTTTTTTCCTTTCTGAAGCTTTCAAGTCCTTCTCTGTTTCCTTGATATTTTGAAATCTCATGACGATTGACCTAAGCTTATCAGTCAGGATTCTCATAAGAACAGATGACCGTTGTGTGTAACCTGAGGAGTTCTCCTGTACAAAGAAGAGACCAAAGAAAGAGGCTCACCGCTCCAGACTGGTAGGTGGTAGGTTTAATAAGCAAGGGAACTCACATACAAGGCTCATCCTGGGCGGCCAAAAGATGCGTAGACTTCCCCTCCCACCCACTGGAGTCTTACACGTTTATTTAGTGTCCTTACCCTGGTTCAGTCACATAGACTGTCTCAACAACATGTTGCTCCCTCAAGTCTGTGCCTTGTCTTGAAATGAGTCCAGAGATGTGGATGGGGGGTGGGAAACATACATTCCAAGGACCAGGAAGGGTAAAGAGCCTTAGGTTGCCTGGGCCCAGGTCTCCGGTGACCTTGCAGCCATGCCTTCTCAATGACCTCCTCCAGCAACGGCCCACTCAAGTTAATAAAGAAGTATTGAGGAGGAGTAGTCTGGAGGATGGGGCTTCCCAGGCAGTGCTAGTGGTAAAGAACCCGCCTGCCAGTGCAGGAGACATAAGAGACTATGGGTCAGGAAGATCCCCTGGAGGAGAGCATGCAATCCACTCCAGGATTGTTGCCTGGAGAATCCCATGGACAGAGGAGCCTGGCAGGCTGCGGTCCATGTGATTGCACAGAGTCGGACAGGACTGAAGCAGCTTGGCAAGCATGCACACAGCCTGGAGAATATTTATGACAGTATTGGATAAGGGAGATGCGGGAGAGTCACAGAGGATGCTGCTGTGACTTAGGATCATTACAGAGCTGCTACCGCTCCTGAGCTCAATGGGACAAGGAAGGACAGGAAGGCCAGGGAGTCCCAGAAAAGCATCCTGACGGCAGGCTGGTCGAGGGACAGAATCAGCCTGAAGAGACTCCACACAGAGGCAGCCGCAGATAAACACCCCAAGCTTACCTTCTTCCCCTCTCCATCTCTCACTAGGACTCCCACTGGCCAAACCCACCCACGAGCCGAGGGCTGGGGACCAGATGGTGTTATCCATCATGTTAGAAAGTGGTGAATAGTGGAGAGTGAATATAGAGAGACGAACAGGTAGTTAGCACATCATTATGGTGCTTTTCTTTTTCCTTCCTCTGTACTGATGGGCTTTCAATCAAAAGTCTTGCCCTGACTCGGCTCTAAGTTTACTTCTATTGTTTCTTTACAACTTCCTCCTCTCCTCATTTCCCCCCTTACTTTCTGAACTCAACTTTCTTCTTCTGTAGCACTTCACTTTTTGTTATCTTCACCAAATCATAAACTTCTTGAGGTCAGAGAATCCACAGATTATTTACTTTTTGTCCCTTACAGTACCTGGCACAGCGGCCTGAACATGAATGGTGTTAAGAAAATGAGTTCTAAATTAAGTATAAAAAATGTTCACCTTAAGTGTTGGTTGCTATACAATGTTTAAATCATGAGAACTTAGATGAGAAAGGCTTTCCGTAGCCTTTGCATTTCTTTAACTGTGGCTGCAGTTATGCTTTGATATCCACCTTGACATAGAAAAGAACCCTGAGGGGTTTGTTACATTTCTGAATTAGGATGAGGAATGAATGTATATTCTATTTTGACTTAAAATGTAAAAAACATAAAAACATTTAGCTCTTTAATAAAGAAGAGTTAAATAGCAATCACCAACAAATCATTGAATTTAGATAGGAAATGGCAACCTACTCCAGCACTCTAGCCTGGAAAATTCTAACCACAGAGGAGCCCAGGCTACAGTCCATGGGGTCTCAAAAGAGATGGACACGACTAAGCAGATATGCAGATGCCACCACCCTTATGGCAGGAAGTGAAGAGGAACTAAAAAGCCTCTTGATGAAAGTGAAAGAGGAGAGAGAAAAAGTCGGCTTAAAGCTCAACATTCAGAAAACGAAGATTATGGCATCTGGTCCCATCACTTCATGGGAAATAGATGGGGAAACAGTGGAAACAGTGTCAGACTTTATTTTTGGGGGCTCCAAAATCACTGCAGATGGTGATTGTAGCCATGAAGTTAAAAGATGCTTGCTTACTCCTTGGAAGGAAAGTTATGACCAACCTAGATAGTATATTGAAAAGCAGAGATATTACTTTGTCAACAAAGGTCCGTATAGTCAAGGCTATGGTTTTTCCTGTGGTCATGTATGGATGTGAGAGTTGGACTGTGAAGAAAGCTGAACACTGAAGAATTGACGCTTTTGAACTGTGGTGTTGGAGAAGACTCTTGAGAGTCCCTTGGACAGCAAGAAGATGCAACTAAAGGAGATCAGTCCTGGGTGTTCATTGGAAGGACTGATGCTGAAACTGAAACTCCAATACTTTGGCCACCTCATGTGAAGAGTTGACTCACTGGAAGACAGTGATGCGTGGAGGGACTGGGGGCAGGATGAGAAGGGGACGACAGAGGATGAGATGGTTGGATGGCATCACTGACTCGATGGACGTGAGTTTGAGTAGACTCCATGAGTTGGTGATGGACAGGGAGGCCTGGTGTGCTGTGATTCATGGGATCACAGAGAGTTGGACACGACTGAGCGACTGAACTGAACTGAACTGAGCAGAGAAAGCATAACAGTACCATAACCCTTGAATTTCTTGCTTTTCATTTACCTTTTAATTGGGGTATTTGCTTTACAATGCTGTTAGTTTCTGCTGTACAACAGTGTGAAGCAGATACATATATAAACTCTAAGTGTGTGTCCCCTCCCTCTGGAAGTCCCCTCCCATTGCCCTGTCCCACCCGCTACATCATCATACAGCACCGAGCTGACGAATTTGTTAAAAGAATTTTCTGGGATTCTGCATTACAATTGGAGGTAACATGATGATATTAATGGGTAGAATCCTTTACGGTTACTTCTGTTAAAATCTTCATTTTTTTTTCACACCAAGAGATGTTTAGACAACAAAATGAGATATGAGAGAAAATGCCTCAGAACTCTGACAGCTTTTCCACACACTTTCTCTACTTTTCACCCTCAAAAGCAGGTGTTTATTCAAGGACTACAAAACTGGACTTCAAAACCTTTTTAGTAAACCTTGCCTAGATAGCTTGGTACCTCACTCTATTATAGAAGAGCGTTTGTATAATAGGGAAGAACAAGCCTGAGTCCATATTGGATATGTTTCCTTTAATTTAACCTCTATAGTTGATTGCTTTTGCTAAAGGTGAGAATGTTGCCTATATCCTGAAATATACAGGATAGCCCATTCTGAAGGCTCTGACCATTAAAGGTATAGCACTTATCCCATTCATACAGAGATAAAAAATTGCAGAACAGAGAATAACATTTGTCTCATTGGAGGTTTACAGGAACCTGAACACTGTGACCTGACCCTGATGAACAGATGCAAGAACAGAGGATTCTGACACCAAGAAGTTTGAAACAACCAATCATATCCTATCTTCTTTTAGTAAAAGATGCCTAAATTCTAATTCAAGGAGATTTGTTCTTTGGGACCCTACTCCATCATTTTCTTGGTCTGCTGACTTCCCAAATAAAGCTGCTATTTCATGCTCCAACAGCTCATCTCTCAATTTGTTGGACTGTCATCTGACAGACAGTCTGGGCTTGGACTCTGTAACACTCACACCTACTGATCTGGGGCCCCGGCTCAAACTGAGGCAGGAATGGTCCATTTGAAACATCCTCTAACGCATGGTAGTGACTCAGTAAGTGACAGCCTTGCAGCAATGTGTGCAGAAGAAAATTCCAACACAAGATAAGCAGACATTACGGAATAAAGTGACAAAAAGATCAAACTCTAGTAATGCTTAGAAAACAAGGGTTTTAACAAGTCCTTATTGAGAAAAATTTGAGATAAAAGAATGACAACACAGACCTCAGTAAATAAAATAATAATAGTTACTAGTTATTAAGGGTTTACTCTTTGCCAAGTACAGTGAGAAACACTTTATAAACAAGATCTCCTTTGATCCTCAAGTAACCTTATGAATTATGTATTACTGTCCATACAATTCATATAAGGAAACCCAGTCTGAGACAAGCCAAGCAACTCCTCCAGGAACATAGCTCTATGATATTATGTGTATTTTCCTGAACACTTGTATATTTATTTTTATATATTGGATGTCTTCCTGAAGTCCCCCATAAAAAAACATTTTAAGATATTGTTTGAGGGAAGACTTTGAATCTGTGGGACCCAAATAGCAATCACAACCAATGTTCTAGAGCCCAGAGCAGACAGATCAGCTTAGAAGTACCAGTAACCACAGAGTAACCAAATCTGCTGCTGCTGCTGCTAAGTCACTTCAGTCGTGTCTGACTCTGTGTGACCCTATAGACGGCAGCCCACCAGGCTCCCCCGTCCCTTGGATTCTCCAGGCAAGAACACTGGAGTGGGTTGCCACTTCCTTCTCCAATGCATGAAAGGGAAAAGTGAAAGTGAAGTCACGCAGACGTCTCTGACCCTCAGCAACCCCGTGGACTGCAGCCCACCAGGCTCCTCCATCCATGGGATTTTCCAGGCATGAGTACTGGAGTGGGTGCCGTTGCCTTCTCCAAATCTAGTCTATTCATATTTGTGGTATTACTCTGTAGAAGGGCTTTTATTTTTAGAAAAGAAACTGAAAGTATCCTTGCAATTTATTCAAAGTTCTTATAACTCAGATCATCTTAGATATAACTTCAATATAAGCTAAATCACTTTTAAGGAGTTTTTCCCTTTTTATGACACTATGTAACTCTTTTACGGTTTAAGCAAAAGCCAACTTTATTAAGTAGGAAAAATTACATGCAAGAAACTTATAAGCTGCCAATCACTGTATGCCAATAACAAGCTGGTTCTTACAGAATTTCATAACACAGTATATTTCTGATGATTCTTTGTGATTTGACAGAAACTTTCAAACTTTTTTCTTCTTTCTTCTCTCTAGTAGTTTTCTAGGCTCTTTTGCTTCTTGTATATCTTATTGCCTTTAAGATGTATCCTTTAATTTGCTCTCTGAGACTCTAAGTTTACTTTATATGTTAGTCATCAGAAAAGAAAACAGGTAGAGAGATTAACCTCATCTTGCCAAAATTTGAAGTAGCAAATATGCTTAAATTAAAAACAAACACCGTGAGTCCTTGACCCTCCACTGCCAATGATCGCAGCCCCTGAAGTGTGATCCTACCCTGCTTTCTCTGAATTCTGAACGGCTCCTTCCACATAGCTCCTCGAACCCCTCTATCACATCGCTTCCACATCCCGTCAGTGCTAACCCCAGAGGACACGTCAGTTAACTCCGCCTCCTTCCAGCCTTGCCCCAGACCACAGCTCTCCCCAGCCTCCAGAGTGATCCCTTCACTTACGTTCTTGCTCCTCTCCCATTCTCCAAAGGACAGCCACAGAGAGCTTTCAAGATGTAAACTGCATTCCATCTAATCTCTACTAAAATGCTTCAAACAGAAGGGGAAAAATGAAGATGAAGAAGAGGAATATGCACTATTAAAACATGTTTTTATAAAGGCTTTTTAATGTTATGAAAGAACACTTGTGAACATTTACATCCATATGTATAATGCAAGTTAGACATACGGTTTACTCTTAACTATGTGAAACAATATTCAACAAAAAAAGACTAGAAGGAAATAAATCAAAACATTGAGTATTAAAAAAAAAAAAAAACCTTCAAAGACTTCCCATAATACTCAGAATAAATAAAATTTAATCTTCTTAAAATGGTCTGCAACCCTACATGGTCTTGTCTCTGCTATTCCTTCCGAACATGTGCTGAACTTTCCACTCAGCTTTCAGGCCAATTTCTAAGTAGTTGTGTGTTTGCTACAATGTCTCTCTCCTCCACTAGACTGTGAGTTGCAGGAAGGGGGATCATGGGACGTTTATGCCTCATTCATGATTTGCCTGCATCAAAAGACTGGCACATAGGTCCTCCATAAATTTTTTGCTAAATGAATAAATGAACTTCAGTTACTATAATAAGTAGGAAACATTCTATATTATATACAGCCAGTGAAATGGAAATTGCAAACCCAATAGGTAAATGTATACAATACATTATGTATGTAAGTCAAGCAAAATAGGAAAAGTTATGTAAATTACAGTTGTATATTACATTTACAATGTGATTAACATAATGTTTACAATATATATACCTTTAGGTACACAGAACGCTTACAGTGCAATTGAGTCCATTAGAACATAGAATTCTCTTGCATATTTTTAAAGCCAATCCTGATTGTAAAGAGAGGAAGATCTATTTTAAAAGTTCTAAGCAGGGTCCGCCTTCTAAGGTGAAAGGAAAGTTTGCCTTTGGAGCAGATGATTCATTTGTCCATAAAGGAATGTTTTGCTGGAGGTTTTAGTTACACAGAGTGAAGCAAAAATCCTTCTGTGAAATGGGAAGATGTGTGGAGGTTAACTGCTCTGTGTAATAATGATCTGGTCGTTAATGCAAGTAGAGACGTATGTATCTCTGTAGATTTTATTTCCTTTTTTAATAACATCCTGAGCCTCCCATCCCCTCTCCTCCATCGGGTAGCTGTGGAAGAGAGGGTCTTTCAAAGAAGCTGGAGTTTAACCTCTGTGTAGAAGCATGGGTTAGGGAATAATGCACTGAAGCCAGCTCATGGTGGTTCCAAAAACCCACTTGCTAAATTCTCAGGAATCTTGTGAGATCATTGTTAAAAGCAGCCATTATTGAAAATTCATGATATAATTATCCAGTTAAATGTTGTCATATAATCTTACAATTTAACACAATTAAATTACATTATATACTCTTACAATTAAATAAATTTTATTAAAAATAAAGTTAGGAAATTCCCTGGTGGTCCAGTGGTTGGTACTCCTCACTTTCACTGTCGAGAGACTGGGTTCAATCCCTGGTCGGGGAACTAGCATCTGGCAAGTTGTGCAGTGCAGCAAAAAAAAAAAAAAAAAATGATATTAATGAATAAATAAAGTTAACAAATACTCAAAACTCATCACTTCCTATTTTGTTATATTTTACTACCACCTGTGCTCTTGAAGTTACTTACACTCCCAGTATCTGTATGGTGGAAATAATGTATAATAGATAATGCTTCCCAGGTGGTGCCAGTGGTGAAGAACCCACCTGCCAATGCAGGAGACGGAAGACAGCAGGGTTCAGTCCTTGGGTGGGGAAGATCCCCTGGAGGAGGGCATGGCAACCCACTCAGTATTCTTGCCTAGAGCATCCCATGGACAGAGGAGCCTGGCAGGCTACAGTCCATGGGGTCGCACAGAGTCGATCATGACTGAAGTGACTTAGCACACACTCACACTGCACACAGCTCTCTCCAACTCATGTTTGATGGTGTCTTGTTAATAGCTTGAAATCAGCCATGGTGGTTCCATTTACACCACGAAATTGGCAACTTCTATAAAATAGGGTTTGATTTATTGTTTTGTTGACTTGCAGACCGAAGAAAGTGATACAGAAAATATTTTAAAATCCAGATTAACCTTTAAATTGTGTTATGTCTGTAGCCATTACATTGTGAATAGCTCCAAACATTGCCAAAAACGAAATGATTGAAGCTCAGCCTATGTTTTCATTGTTTCACTTTTGCTATATTCCTTAATATAACCCAAAATGTCAACCATTTATGTTAGAAGTACACTTGTAAATTGCAAGCATATGTTATCTAGGGCACAACAGTTCTGCAAAAATCAATGAAATCATTCCTTGAGAACCAATTGTGATATGGAATTTACTATAAAAATATTGCATATTTTATTGTTATTGTAAATTGTGTTACATCCTTTATATCAGTAAAATTAATAATAAACTTATGTACATACAAGCTTCCTGCATAGCTCAGTCGGCAAATCATCTGCCTGCAATGTGGGAGACCTGAGTTCAATTTCTGGGTCGGTAAGTTCCCCTGGAGAAGGAAATGGCAACCCATTCCAGTATTCTTGCCTGGAGAATCCTATGGGCAGAGGAGCCTGGCGGGCTACAGTCCATGGGGTCGCAAGAGTCGAACATGACTTAGTGCTATCTTTATGTACATATGTATGAACACATTTTTTTTTTTTCTCCAGCAACCCAGTTGTTGATACAAAACATCACTGGGTCTGGGCCATTTCTGTAGCAGAATGGAATTTGTGGAACACTTTTGAACTGTGGTATTGGAGAAGACTCTGGAGAGTCCCTTGGACTGCAAGGGGATCCAACCAGTCCATCCTAAAGGAGATTGGTCCTGCGTGTTCATTGGTAGGACTGATGTTGAAGCTGAAACTCCAATACTTGGCCACCTGATGTGGAGAGTTGATTCATTTGAAAAGACCCTGATGCTGATAAAGATTGAGGGCAGGAGGAGAAGGGGACGACAGAGGATGAGATGGTTGGATGGCATCACCGACTCAATGGACATGGGTTTGGGTGGACTCCAGGAGTTGGTGATGGACAGGGAGGCCTGGGGTGCTGCGGTTCATGGGGTTGCAAAGAGTAGGACACGACTGAGTGACTGAACTGAACTGAACTGAAGCCTTCTTTGGGATTCCCAGATGTGATAGTGGTAACGAACCTGCCTGCCAATGCAGGAGACATAAGATCCCTGGGTCAAGAAAATCCCCTGGAGCAGGGCATGGCAACCCACTCCAATATTCTTGCCTGTAGAATCCCATGGATAGAGGAGCCTGGCGGGCTATAGTCCATAGGGTTGCACAGAGTTGGACATGAATGAGCATGCACATGCAAGCTTTCTTTGGGATATGTAGCAACTTTGGAGAAAAAGAACCTAAAAACAGACTTCTATTCCTGGGATACAGTAGGAATTAGTATTGGCTAATACTAATACATAGTATTAGTATATGGATATGTAGAAACTTTGGAGAAAAAGAACCTAAAAACAGATTGCTATTCCTGGAATATAGTAGGAATTACTAATCTGGCTATTAGTATTTGGGAATTAAAAATGAGAGTAGGACCTAAAAGCTGGACTGTCAAATACACATGTATAAGATATTTATTCATGCAAGGACTAGCATGTTTATTAAGCAAGGACTAGCAAGTGATAACTATCATTAAATATAAAGTGATATGTTTATTAGTCATGTTTTCCATTATATTAAATATTTTTAATTCTCTTGTAAATATATAAAACATAAAAAAATACATGATTGTGAAGAGAAGCAATTGGCTTAAAGAAAGAAATATTCAAATTCAGGTTTTACACCCAGCTCTCACCTTGTAACTGACATGAGTTACATAGTCTGGCCTCACGGATTCTGTTTCTCACCTCCAAGGACTGAAATAGCAACCTGGCTCACCAGGTATCCGTGAGAAATAAGCAATTCTGTAGCTTGTCATCATAGTTTCTTGAAAGAGTGATAGATGGAACAAAGCTCACTCTGCATTGTAGAAAGGCTACAGATAAAGCTAAACAGTGCTTAAATAGATTACACTTCCTTGGGTGGTCAGCTGACATCCTTTATCAAATCTGATGTTTTGAAATAGCTATGGTCAGTCTCTGAACATTCCTTCTTTAATCCCCTTGAGTGTCATCTCTGTCATTAACTAGGAAAAGTGAAAAATACGTTCTAGTGAGGCTGTTAATTAAATAGAAAATGCTTTATTTCTAACTTGGGTATGCTTATAAATTAAATGTTTTTCCTTCTATAGGGACAGAGATAAACAGTTGTTCTTTTTACAAGGCCAAAAGTAACAAGCAACATTTCTGAAAATGCCGCCAGATGATAATGGTTCCTAAGACTGCCCCCATTAAACCTGGAAGAGCTCTCCTGTTGTAATGACATGGCTTCTCGCATGCCAATTTACATAAAATAAATTAATGGTAATATTTAAAGATAATTGCTGTGCTAGGGGAAGATAGTGTCAAATCGACATTCCTATAGGTAAAAGAAAGTTGCAATTCGTCAGGGGAAAATGTTATTTCCTTTAATAAGTAGCCTTTTACCCTCTCATTGTTTTTGTCTCCTCTAATTGGTGTCAAAATGAGATCAATATCCTATCCTTACTTCTTGTGAGGTCTCTTGTGAGAATTACCTGATACATGCAGTGCTCAGTATAGGCATACAATGCATGCTATAGAAATGCAGCTATTTTTAAATCATCTTTAAGGCTGTTATTAGATTCTTGAAAATGTGAATTCAACTCTGTTCCTACCTGGGATCCATTCCCCAGATACTGCTTCAGCATCTCTTTGCTGCCTTTCCTGCCATCTCCTTGAGTCACGTTCACACGTCTGACTTCTTTCTTGTTGCTTCGTCCAGATTTCTCCAGGATTATCTGGCCACCTTATAGAAATCAGAGACAGATATTCACCCCACTAGATGCATCCACGCAGCAGATCTCCTATGATTTTGTGCAGTTAGATGTTCATAAAGCCCAAAAGATAGCCTGTGATAGTTTCTCAGGCTTTTATCTCATGGTCCAGTTATCCCAGATAATTTATTTTTCCCTATTGCATTTTATTTTATTCATTCTTCTTAATACTAAATACACAATATTATTTCTACTTGGTGTGTTTTTAGAACAAATGGCCAGTTGCTTTTGAATGATGAAATTAAAGGAATGGGAAGAACCTTAAGATTAGGAGGTCAAAGGGCTCATTGAAAGCTGGGTCTAGCCTTACAAGGCTTCCATCCTGTATCTTTCCCATCAGGTGTAAATGAATAGGGAGTTTACACTTGAATAAGGAGTTGTTTTTTATCTGTCTACGCTGCCTACCACAGGAGTGGTCAAATGACATAGGCTGCTCCAAGTGCCTCATCACTCTAGTCACTGTCTTGGTCTGAGGGTAGACATGTGAGCAAAACAGGACTGGTCAGTGTGCTCTGAAGATTGATGTTGATACCAAGAGATGGGCCACCCTCTTGTCTGTGGGATCACTAGCACTGAGGACAGATCACGGCCGGAGCCGTCTTCCTCACCAAGTGGAGAAGGCCTTTCCAGAGAACTCAAGTTAAATGAACTAAATGTAATTTCTAATTTAATGATGTAATTAGCATTTGTTTCATTCATTGGGTATGCTAGGCAATGTGCCTGGTGAAAAAAGTGAAAATGTTAGTCTCTCAGTCGTGTCCAGTTCTTTGCAACCCCACGGACTGTAGAGTCCACCTGACTTCTCTGAACATGGAATTCTCCAGGCAGGAATACTGGAGTGCGTAGGTATTCTCTTCTCCAGGGGATCTTACCAACCAAGGGATCCAACCCGGGTCACCCGCATTGCAGGCAGATTCCTTACCCTCTGAAATGAAGCAATTAGCATTGGTTGCATTCTTCGGATATGCCAGCCACTGTGCCTGGTACTTGAAACATACTGTTTTATTCAGTCTTTGCAACAATTCTTTTAGATGGGTATTGTTTTCCCACTTGTAGATGAGAAATTTAAGGCTCTGAAAAGTTAGGTAATTTGCCCAAAACCAAATCCTCTGTACTTGGTGGAGCAGGGACAAAAAGAACTCTTTCCATCACACCACATGTGGATAAGCCTTCTTCATAGAAGTGAAAACTGTACAGTGGCTAGAACCAACATTCTTTGATCCAACAGAAAAAAAATGGGTGTTCCTATGAAAAGGGCAGATTTGGGGAGAGGACATATATAACCCTATTGCTACCTAGAAGAGACATGTTCCTCTGAAATGTGCTGAAGGTGAGAGATGCCTCCATCTAATTACTAGCTCATGTCACCAGACATACATACAAGGATAAGAGCCTGAACATTGCAGACAAGGACTTAAGGCAAATTCAGGCTGGTGGGCATTCCCTGTGTCTTTCAACCTGTACCCTCTAGAAGCTGCTGAAACAGACAAAGGTCAAGATGGTCTTGTGAATAAAACAATAACAACAACACGAGGAAATGATGCAGTTGAGTAACAACCCTCTGTGAAGCTGAGAACTCTACCTCCTATTCTGATTTCTAACGTTCTTTTGAGTTAATTCTTCCTGACCTAGACCGACGGAATTCTCTTCCAGTGATTTCCTCAACAGAGTAGAACAAAACATCCTTCCCTTTAGGCAAACACACACACACACCAGCTCTATCTCTCCCGTCTTTTGTTCCCCTTTCTTTTTTTGGTGATAGAAATTCTTCCCAGACGTTGCTTTGTCTACGATGCCACTAACTGTGCTTCCATGCCTGCCTCAGAGCATTGCTGAAGACACACGACTGGAAGAGACAAGTCCCAGCCCTGAGTGCAGAGCCTGGCAGCGGTGTATGCCAGATTTTCCTTCCGAAGAGATGGGAGAAGCGTCATTTTTCTCCCAGTTCAAAATGCTCTTTCCCCAGAGAGTTTCTCCAAGTGTTTTCTTACCTCCATCAACACTCCATTCCATCCCAACACAATTCATCGAAAGGTCTCTTCCGTGCCCCTCATTTTTTTCATCTATTACCTTACAGCACTGAAGGCTTCTTTCTACACCATGCGAGGTTCAGGACAGAATGTGCCAGCAAATAGTGTCCTCAATGGCAATGCAATCTGCAGGGTGCCCCTGGTGGGTCTGGACCACTGCTGCCTCCCCGCATGAACATTTCCTAGAAAATCCCTACCACCTACAGCAATCACCCAACATTGGACACAGGCCAGCCATGGTGTTAAGTAAGAGCACAGCATCTCTGGTGATGCTCAAAGTGATCCTATGAGATAGGTATGATTACTATCATTTGCAGATGAAGCATCCATGGTCATCAAAGAGAAGCAATGGAAGTTCACGGAACAAGTGGCAAAGCTCGGGCTCAAACTTCAGTCTGTCTGACACTAAAGCCTACGTGTGTCTTTTTTCTTTTTTCTTTGTTAAGCCTGTATGTTTTATTCCTTCCCAAGGGAAACACTGAAAATTTGACATCAGTGTGACTTGCAACAGAACACTTAAAGTCTGCCACGCCCTTGCTGACTTTGCTTTTTCTGCCTGGAATGCCCTCCATGCCCTCTGTGCTTGGCTCAGAATTATCTGTCCTTCAGCCCTCACCCTTGACTTCCTCTGGGCTGGATTGGGTTCTTGCATGCTAAGTTGCTTCAGTCATTTCCGACTCTTTGCGACCCTATGAACTATAGCTTGCTGGGCTCCTCTGTCTGTGGGATTCTCCAGGCAAGAATACTGGATTGGGTTGCCATGCCCTCCTCCAGGGAACATTTCCAACACAGGGATCGAACTTGCATCTTCTGTACCGGTAGGCAAATTGTTTACCACCAGTGCCATGTGGGCGGAGAAGGCAATGGCACCCCACCCCAGTACTCTTGCCTGGAAAATCCCATGGACAGAGGAGCCTGGTGGGCTGCAGTCCATGGGGTCGTGAAGGGTGGAACACAACTGAGCAACTTCACTTTCACTTTTCACTTTCAGGCATTGGAGAAAGAGATGGCAACCCACTCCAGTGTTCTTGCCTGGAGAATCTCAGGGATGGGAGAGCCTGGTGGGCTGCCGTCTCTGGAGTTGCACAGAGTCAGACACGACTGAAAAGACTTAGCAGGAGCACTTAGCAGAAGAGACTGAGCAGCAGCAGAAGCAGCAGCAGTGCCACCTGGGAAGCCCTCTAGGCTGCACTACTTCTCCTCAAATGGGCTTCCTTGTGCCTCTTCACCCACCTGTGTCAAGTGCCCCATCACTTTGCACCATAAGCATCTCCTCCATGGCATGGTCTCCACCTTTATTTGATACCAGCCTCCTATCAGTGAACCACACTTGAAGTAGAAGTTGAATATATGTATATGTGTTTGCAATATACTTGCAATGCTATTTTTCTGAAAAATAGCATATGTTGTAAATCTACATGTAGTATAGATCCCTTACGATTATACAGTGGAAGTGGGAAATAGATTTAAGGGACTAGATCTGATAGACGGAGTGTCTGATGAGCTCCTTCTGATGACAGAAGTTCGTGACATTGTGCAAGAGACAGGGATCAAGACCATCCCCAAGAAAAAGAAATGCAAAAACGCAAAATGGCTGTCTGAGGAGGCCTTACAAATAGCTGTGGGTATACCTGTGGCGGATTCATTTAGATATTTGGCAAAATTAATACAATATTATAAAGTTTAAAAATAAAATAAAATTAAAAAAAAAAAAAGAAAGCAAAGCAGAAAAGGAAAGATATTCCCATTTGAATGCAGAGTTCCAAAGAATAGCAAGGAGAGATAAGAAAGCCTTCTTCAGTGATCAGTGCAAAGAAATAGAGGAAAACAGTAGAATGGGAAAGACTAGAGATCTCATCAAGAAAATTAGAGATACCAAGGGAACATTTCATGCAAAGATGGGCTCAATAAAGGACAGAAATGGTATGGACCTAACAGAAGCAGAAGATATTAAGAGGGACAGAAATACACAGAAAAACTGTACAAAAAAGATCTTCATAACCCAGATTATCATGATGGTGTGATCACTCACCTAGAGCGGGCCTTAGAAAACACACTACGAACAAAGCTAATGGAGGTGATGGAATTCCAGCTGAGCTATTTCAAATCCTGAAAGATGATGCTGTGAAAGTGCTGCACTCAATATGCCAGCAAATTTGGAAAACTCAGCAGTGCCCACAGGACCGGAGAAGGTCAATTTTCATTCCAATCACAAAGAAAGGCAGTGCCAAAGAATGTGAAAATGACCACACAGTTGCACTCATCTCACACGCTAGTAAAGTAATGCTCAAAATTCTCCAAGCCAGGCTTCAGCAATACGTGAACTGTGAAATTCCAGATGTTCAAGCTGGTTTTAGAAAAGGCAGAGGAACCAGAGATCAAATTGCCAACATCCATTGGATCATCAAAAAAGCAAAAGAATTCCAGAAAGACAATTATTTCTACTTTATTGACTTTGCAAAGCCTTTACTGTCTGGATCACAACAAACTGTGGGAAATTTTGAAAGAGATGGGAATACCAGACCACCTGACCTGCCTCCTGAGAAATCTGTCTGCAGGTCAGAAAGCAACAGTTAGAACTGGATATGGAACAACAGACTGGTTCCCAATAGGAAAAGGAGTAGGTCAAGGCTGTATATTGTCACCCTGCTTATTTAATTTATAGGCAGAGTACATCATGAGAAACTCCAGGCTGGATGGAGCACAAGCCGGAATCAAGATTGCCAGGAAAAATATCAATAAAGTCAGATATGCAGATGACACCACCCTTATGGCAGAAAGTGAAGAAGAACTAAAGAGCCTCTTGATGAAAGTGAAA
The DNA here is from genome assembly GCF_003369695.1 of Bos indicus x Bos taurus. Classification (NCBI taxonomy): domain Eukaryota; kingdom Metazoa; phylum Chordata; class Mammalia; order Artiodactyla; family Bovidae; genus Bos; species Bos indicus x Bos taurus. Next base: position 48,483,780 of record NC_040104.1, read on the forward strand.
GAGGAGAGTGAAAAAGTTGGCTTAAAACTCAACATTCAGAAAACAAAGATCATGGCATTCAGTCCCATCACATCATGGCAAATAGATGGGGAAACAGTGGCAGATTTTATTTTTGGAGGCTCCAAAATCACTGCAGATGGTGACTGCAGCCATGAAATTAAAAGACACTCACTCCTTGGAAGGAAAGTTATAACCAACCTAGATGATGGATTAAAAAGCAGAGACATTACCTTGCCAACAAATGTCTGTCTATTCAAAGCTATGGTTTTTCCAGTGGTCATGTATGGATGTGAGAGTTGGACTATAAAGAAAACTGAACACCAAAGAACTGATGCTTTTGAACTGTGGTGTTGGAGAAGACTCTTGAGAGTCCCTTGGACCGCAAGGAGGTCCAAACTTTCCATCCTAAAGGAAATCAGTCTTGGGTGTTCATTGGAAGGACTGATGCTGAAGCTGAAGCTCCAATACTTTGGCCACATGATGTGAAGTGCTGAGTCATTTGAAAAGACCCTGATGCTAGGAAAGTTTGAAAGCAGGAGAAGGGGATGACAGAGGATGAGAAGGTTGGATGGCATCACCGACTCAATGGACATGAGTTTGAGTAAGCTCCGGGAGTTGGTGATGGACAAGGAGGCCTGGTGTGCTGCAGTCTATGGAGTTACAAAGAGTCAGACATGACTAAGCAATTGAACTGACCATGTAATACAAAAAAATTTAATATATCATTTTCAATAATTTTCTCAGTATCTTGATGATTACAATGGCTTCCAACTACCATAGTGTTAGATTTTCAGACACAATTTATACTTAGTGTTCCTCATTAACAGAATAGAAACAGATCAATATTTTAAGTCATCTTGATTTTTACATTTTTCTCTGGCTTCTCAGCAGATCCAGTTCAAATTGGCACTGCTTGGACCTCCTAATGTGATAATGTGTCCTTCAGTTTCCATAACTATACAGCTATATAGGGACTCCAGTCTAGAAAGCAGTTGACAATTCCTTTTGCACATGTTTTCACCAGTGGGGGATGCCAGTGGGATTTCTCCTGCCCCTTATCAAGTAGTGAAGCTGGCTCAGGTCCCCACCTCCTGGAGAAGCACTTTCAGTCCAGTCGTCCTCCATGATCTGGCCTCCTGATGGGTTCTGCCTATTTGTGGACAGGCGGCCAGGAGGCCAACAGGACAGTCTCTCAGCCTTGCTCCTGATTTTGCACTTACATTTCATTTCTGGTCCTTGGGGATAATTGTCTTATTTTTTAAAGATTTATTGTTTTGCATGTAGATCATTTTTAAAGTCTTTATTGAGTTTGTTACAACATTGCTTCTGTTTTATGTTTTGGTTTTTTGGGGTCTTAGTTCCCCAACCATGCAGGTGTGGAGCCCGCACCCCCTGCGTTGGAAGGCAGAGGCCTGATCACTGGACCACCATGCAAGTCCCTAATCATCTTGTTTTAAAACACAAAATCTCTTGTAAAAGTTCTCATTCTATGTTTCTTTTTTTTTTTTTTTTTCTATCTGGAAGAGAGAATGGTACTTAAACGCACAATTCACAGCATTATCTCAACATAAGGTCTCTTATCTCTGTATTCCCAGTGATGAACACAGCTTATCCATGAGTCAGTGCAGGCATGAAGGACTCCCTTCAAGGAGAAGGTCATTCCTGCTTACAGGACTATCTTGAGGCTTGAAGTAGTTGGGGCTGACCCTTGCCTTTCATGTTTGAATTTCTCAGCTAGTTTTATACCATCGGAGTTAGTACCCTGAGGAATATCTGATTATTAGGAGCTCTTGGGAGGAAGGAGATTGCACGAAACCCTCCTAATCTGAGCTGGCTTCTGCCTGAGGACAGACTTTGGGAGATGAATCAAGTGACTTCATAATTGGAAAGGCGGCGTGAAAGCCAGATTTACAAAGGAAACCACTTGGCTGGGAGAAGGCAGTGTGGGAAGACTAAAGCCAGATCTTCTGGGTTAGAGTAAAGTGAGATGCACTGTGAAAGAATTCGAAAAAGTGTAATCTTAAACTTGTAATATGGGGATTAACAATCAGGAAACTCAGTCAACCTCTCTAAGGTCTGGTCGCCTTCTACACAAATCAGGAGAAATAAGTTCTGTGTTTTCCACACCCTGCAGCATGTGTTAACGTTTGGCTAATAGTATCCGTGAAACAGTTTCAGCTTCCTGGAGGAAAAAGGGCAGCACTATGTAGGTATATAATGTTAACTGTCTTATATTAATATTAATAGCAAAAGCTTCAAATATTATTTTTATGAGCCCTTCTGATTTAGAGGTGTTTATTTTATATGCTCTGCAACTCTGTTATTTACATTGCTTTTCTTTAATTTTATTTTTCTCATATGTAATTTAAAGAATTTAATAGGAGATCCTGGTTAGGAAAGGCACTAAAACTCACATTCTCTTTTTTATACACAGTAAAACTTAAACCTCCGGGGATAAATATATTTTAAATATATTTGTAGTCACCATAAAGCAAAGCTTGGTCTCTACCCCTTCTTTGAGGCTGAGAGCAATCTGCGTTTGGAAGGTGCCTCTGGAGTGACCCTGTTGAGTAGAGGTTGACCCAAGGCTATAAGGACACTCAAGCACCTGGCATATCTGCCAACCTGTTGCTGAGTCTGTATTTGACTGTCAGAAAATCTCTTCTAATAAATAAAAATAAATGAGCACACGAAGGAACCAGATGCTATGGAAATAATTTTGCTCAGTTTGAAAATAGGTTTCATGAACTGCAATTTTTAAGAACAAGATTTGCCCCTGAACAGGCTTTTATAATGGAAATGGAAACTCTTCTAAAGACGAAAGGAAGGTTGGTGTGTTTGAGTACCCACAGAAAGATGTATTTCCTAATGCAAGGTGACAGGTATGAAATGAGACCACAAAATTGTTGGCATTTATAAATATATTATTTATACTCTTTCCTGAGTCCAGGTACCATACAGCGGTTTTTTTATCCAGCAGTGAAAAACCTGTGAACCCTGATAAAGTTTAACCAAGGGTTACTGTGCTTATATCATTACAAAAAGAGGCCCCTTTTATTGCTTGAGTTAGAAGTCTGTCCATTTTCATTTTAACCTTGATTTCTGTAAGTTTTCATCTGTAAAACTGTATCAAGGGTTGAACTTGATGTAAATTATTCAGAATTGTAGGGTTAGCACACATTTTCTTTTCTGTTCTCTAATCACTTTCATATATTTTACTGTGAAAGGCACAGGATAAAGCAATGTGATCTAAAGATCAGAACGTTCTAGTGGCTTGTTCGTGTTGCCAAAGAGGCAACATTCCTGTTCCGGATTGAATTATTCATTGATTAGGCCTAAAACAGGCAAACTGATGTTAAAGAATACCGTCTATGCTCCCATCTCTTTCAGATGCTGTGTATACTTTGATCCTTACAGTGGCTTTATGAAGCAGAAAGTAACATCTCCATTTTTATAAATAAGGAAACAGAGGCTCAGAGAGGTTAAAGAACTTGATCAAAGTCACACAGCAGACAAGTGATACAAAGGAAATTCCAACCCCTGTCTTCCTGACTTCAAAGGCCCTGCTTGCTGTTTATTCCTTCATGACTGTGTATTCTAATAGGAGACCTCCAAGAAGGGGCATGCAGCCCCCTTCATTTTTTTCTCTTCAGTGAGAAACTTCCATCAGCAACAATCAGGTGATAAATGTACAGACGAGAACCAGAAGTGCCCCTTTACTCACACTTTGCTGTGGGGAGAGTTGGACTCTCCCTTAAGAAAAAGCGTGAGTAGCCAGCCTGTATCTTCCTTTTTGTCCACCCCTCCAGCCCCATGGAATGCCTTCTCCCCATGGACACCAGGCTCCCTGGCCACCATGTAGGTGTCCTGTGGCCACTCCTAGCCTTTGTTCCCAAAGGAAACCTCATTCTGTAAGCCTTTGTGGTCAGTCAGCAAGTATATAACAAGGACTTATGTTGGAAACTATAGCAGATCTGGAAGATGTAAGGAGAGATAAATATGCATAGGTCCTGCTCTACAGGAGTTCAGTCTTTGGGGTTGTGGTTTGTAGCTAAGTTGTGTCCACCTTTTTTTGCAATCCTATGGACTTGGGTAGTCCATCAGGTTCTTCTCTCCATGGGATTTCCCAGGCAAGAATACTGAATGGGTTGCCATGCCCTCCTCCAGGGATCTTCTCCACCTAGGGATCAAACCCACGTCTCCTACATAGGCAGGCAGATTCTCTACCACTAAGCCAACAGGGAAGCCCCGTTTACAGTCTTACAAGGGGAAAAATTCATTCACAGATAATGAACTACAGTATGACAAATATTGCAAGACAGTTATGAAGCCAAAAAAAACAAATAGTAGACAGACTTCCCTGGTGGTCCAGAGGATAAGATTTCACCTTCCACTGCAGGGGGTATGGGTTCAATCCCTGGTCAAGGAGCTAAGACACTCCATGTCTCCTGGCCAAAACACCAAAACATAAAAGAGAAACAATATTTTAACACATTCAATAAAGGCTTTAAAAATGGTCCATATCAAAAGAAAAAAAACAAAAAGGACATAGGGTGAGAAATGAATTATCCCTGCAGTAGATCAGGTTTCGCAGTGGAGGTGAGCTTTCTGTTGAGTTTGAAAGCTGAATAGGAAGTTAAATAGCTGAGGAAGACAAAGAGTAAAATTCCAAAACCAGAATTTCATGTATTCAATAAAAGGGCAGAGAGGACTGCATGGATGGGTTTCCTGTGGCTGTTCTAAGAAAGTATCAAACCTTGGATGTCCTAAACAGTAGAAATGTATTGTCTCACAGTTCTGGAGGCTAAACATCTGAAATCAAGGTGTTCCCAGGGCCGCACTCCTTTGAAAGCCCTAGGAGAGAATCCTGCTTTGTATTCTCCAAGTTTCTAGAGGTTGCTGGCAATTCTTAGTATGGTGGCTCAGCTGGTGAAGAACCGCCTGCCAATGCAGGAGATCCAAGAGACATGGGTTTGATTCCTGGGTCAGGAAGGTCCCCTGGAGAAGGCAATGGCAACCTGCTCCAGTATTCTTTCCTGGAGAATTCCATGGACAGAGGAGCCTGGTGGACTACAGTCCACGGGGTCGCAAAGAGTCGAACAAGACTGAGCACATACTCACACTTAGCTTGTAGATGCTTCAGTCTAGTCACCTGGCCACCTTCTTACCAGTGTCTTCATATCTCTTTTCTCTTGGTGTGTCTGCCTCTGTACCCAAATGTCCCCTTTTCATATAACATCAGTGATACGGCATTAGGGTCCACCCTTCTGATCTCACTTTAACTTGATTACACTATATAGACCCTATATCCAAATAAGTTTTCATTCTAAAGTACCAGGGGCTATTACTTCACCATTTATTTAGGGGTACTCAGTTTAACCTATAATATAAAGTTAAGGTTGAAAAGGTCAGTTGGGAACTATTGTAAAGAATCATTCATTCAACAGACAGTCATCAATCACATAACAAGTGCCAAACACTGTGCAGGAGGGAAAAAAAGTGGTTCCTGTCCACATGATGCTCAGTGTCATTTGAGCTATGAGCCAGTGGACTTAGGATGTAAGGGGAAAAAAAAGAGCACTGTATCACCCAGCTGCTGCTGTGTAATTGATCACTTCAAACTTGGGGGCTGAAAATAACGGTCATTAATTACTGATCATCCCAGGGACAGAGGTGCCTGGCAGGCTACATTCCAGGGGGTCGTAAAGAGTTGGACACAACTGAGCATACCCCCATGCACGCTTGCACCTGTGGCTCGGCTGGGCAAGCTGATCCAGGCTGTGCTTCTCTGCACAGGCTCTGCTTCAGACAGCTCTCATCCTGGTTCCGTCGGCCGGTTGCTGTATGCTCTTATCTTGACAACGGCAGAAGAGAAGGAGAGCAAGTGAAATAAGGGAGGGTTGCCACATCTGTTCATACATCCTTGGTCAAAACAAGATTTGTCACCTAGTTCAGAGTTTCAAGGGAGCAACTGTAAAGTCACATGGCAAAGGGAACAAATAAAGAAATGGTGAAGAATTGGGGGCAATCTACCCTATGGGGTTTACAGTCAAATAGGCATTAGGGTATGTGTGGATAGATTTATGATCCATAGATTGGTAGATGGATAGATAGAGTGATGTAGAAATATGTGCAATTATTACTTTGGTAATATATAGTCCCTTGGGTCTCTTTACAGTAGGCAATAGCTTGCTCCTATGCAGCAGTCCCCAACTCTTATGGCACCAGGGTCTGGTTTCATGGAAGACAATTTTTCCATGGACTGGGGTGGTGGGGGGATGGTTTTAGGATGATTAAAGCACATTACACTTATTGTGCCTTTTATTTCTATTATTATTACATCAGCTCCACCTCAATTCACCAGCATGAGTTCACAAGCTGGAGACCCATACATGGAGTATGTGACGTCAGACTCCCTCCTTTTTTCACTCTTTGTCCTTTTAATCTGCTCTTAATTTGCTGTCCGAGATGAAAAAAGCTGATATTCGGTATAAAACATGAACTGACGATGAGATAATATGATGTCTTCTCAGGACTACACTGAGGCACTCTGTCTCAGCTGACAGTGGATACCTCTCAGCCTCTCACAAAGGGGTAGTAATGGAAGGGTTTGGCACCTGTGAGGGACTGAGGGCTTAGGCACAACCCCGCCACCGCCCTACATGCATGTGTGCATGCTGAGCCACTCTGCTGCTGCTGCTGCTGCTGCTAAGTCGCTTCAGTCGTGTCCGACTCTGTGCGACCCCATAGCCGGCAGCCCACCAGGCTCCCCTGTCCCTGGGATTCTCCAGGCAAGAACACTGGAGTGGGCTGCCATTTCCTTCTCCAGTGCATGAAAGTGAAAAGTGAAAGTGAAGTCGCTCAGTCGTGTCCGACTCTTAGCGACCCCATGGACTGCAGCCTACCAGGCTCCTCCGTCCGTGGGATTTTCCAGGCAAGAGTACTGGAGTGGGGTGCCATTGCCTTCTCCAGCTCAGTCACTCAGTCCTGTCCAACTCTTTGCGACCCCATGGACTGTAGCCCACCAGGCTTCTCTGTCCGTGGGATTTTTGCAGACAAGAATACTGGCATGGGTTGCCATGCCCTCTTCCAGCGGATCTTCCCAACCCAGGGATCCAACCTGCGTCTCCTGCATTGCAGGCAAATTCTTCAGCACAAGCCCCCAGAGAAGCCCCCACTCTCCTTGGGCAGCCACCTATTTTACCCATATATAAAGGGATTAAGATGCTAAAGGCCCCAAAAAGTCTCTGTACCTATGTCTCCTCATAAATCTTCAGCAACTGAGGGTGGCCCTCAGGGCTGTCAGGATGTCCTGTGTAAACGTAAATTAAGTTTAGACCTCAGACCATCTGCCTGTGCTCTGAACACATCCTCATGCCGTCCACACTCACTCCGCGTGTCTTTCCCCACATCACTGTCATTAGCATCACCCTCCCACCCGCACACGTGCTGTCCGCCTCCCTGCCATGGAGGCTCCCACACACCCCAAGGGTGACGCCATCTCTAGGCTTCCACCGGCAACTGAAGTATCACATAAACCGTATCAACTCTCGACCTGGAAAAAAAGAAGGCTCTGGAATGCTCCCTGTGGCAGAAACACACATTTGTTTTTATGGAGAAAAAAATCTTAAATGAAGGAATAAAGGATTCTTTAGGCTCACTTCTACTAACAAGATGTTTTTTGCTCTAATTTTAAAGATAAAGGGAATTCCCTGGTGGTCCAGTGGTTGGGACTCAGCACTTTCACTGAGGAGGCCCTGGTCAGGAAACAGATCCCACAAGTCCTGTGGGGCAACCAAAGACAAATAAAAAATAAGAGGAGAGCACATCATAAACATTAGGGAAAATTATAAAAAGACTAAATAAATCATCAGCCCTAATGCTATCACCCAGAGATAACCATAAGTAAAGCATTGGCATCCTTCTTTCATGTTACTCTGGCATACACATAAATGCATATTTTATAGAAAAGATAGCTTACTTTTTACTCATCTTTTTTAAATTATTTAATTTATTTTAATTGGAGGCTAATTACTTTATAATATTGTAGTGGTTTTGCCATACAGTGACATGAATCAGCCATGGGTATACATCTGTTCCCCATCCTGAACCCCCCCTCCCACCTCCCTCCCCATCCCATCCCTCTGGGTCATCCCAGTGCACCAGCCCTGAGAGCCCTGTCTCATGCATCAGACCTGGACTGGTGATCTGTTTCACATATGGTAATATACATGTTTCAATGCTATCTCTCAAATCATCCCACCTTTGCCTTCTCCCACAGAGTCCAAAAGTCTGTTCTTTATATTTGTGTCTCTTTTGCTATCTCGCATATAGGGTCATTGTTACCATCTTTCTAAATTCTGTATACATATGTTAATATACTCTATTGGTGTTTTTCTTTCTGACTTACTTCACTCTGTATAATAGGCTCCAGTTTCATCCGCCTCATTAGAACTGATGCAAATGCATTATTTTTAATAGCTGTGTAATATTCCATTGTGTACATGTACCACAGCTTTCTTATCCATTTGTCTGCTGATGGACATCTAGGTTGCTTCCATGTCCTGGCTATTGCAAACAGTGCCATGATGAACATTGGGGTACACGTGTCTCATTCAATTCTGGCTTCCTCAGTGTGTATGCCCAGCAGTGGGATTGCTGGGTTATAAGGCAGTTCTATTTCCAGTTTTTAAGGAATCTCCACACTGTTATCCATAGTGGCTGTACTAGTTTGCATTCCCACCAACAGTGTAAGAGGTTTCCCTTTTCTCCACACCCTCTCCAGCATTTATTGTTTGTAGACTTTCTGGTAGCAGCCATTCTGACTGGCGTGAGAGGCTACTTCATTGTGGTTTTAATTTGCATTTCTCTGATAATGAGTGATGTTGAGTATCTTTTCATGTGTTTGTTAGCCATCTGTATGTCTTCTTTGGAGAAATGTCTGTTTAGTTCTTTGGGCCATTTTTTGATTGGGTCATTTATTTTTCTGGAATCAAGCTACAGGAGTTGCTTGTATATTTTTGAGATTAATTCTTTGCCCATTGCTTCATTTGCTATTATTTTCTCTCATTCTGAAGGCTGTCTTTTCACCTTGCTTATAGTTTCCTTCACTGTGAAAAAGCTTTTAAGTGTAATTAGGTTCCATTTGTTTATTTTTGCTTTTATTTCCATTACTCTGGGAGGTGGGTCATAGAGGATCCTGCTGTGATTTATATCAGAGAATGTTTTTCCTATATTTTCCTCTAGGAGTTTTATAGTTTCTGGTCTTATGTTTAGATCTTAAACCATTTTGAGTTTATTTTTGTGTATGGTATTAGAAAGTGTTCTAGTTTTATTCTTTTACAAGTGGTTGATCAGTTTTCCCAGCACCACTTGTTGAAGAGATTGTCTTTTCTCCATTGGATATTCTTGCCTCCTTTGTCAAAAATAAGGTGTCCATAGGTGCGTGGATTTATCTCTGGGCTTTCTATTTTGTTCCATTGATCTACATTTCTGTCTTTGTGCCAGTACCATACTGTCTTGATGACTGTAGCTGTGTTGTATAGTCTGAAGTCAGGCAGGTTGAGTCCACAGTTCCATTCTTCTTTCTCCAGATTGCTTTGGCTATTCAAGGTTTTTTTGTATTTCCATACAAATTGTGAAATTATTTGTTCTAGTTCTCTGAAAACTGCCGTTGGTAGCCTGATAGGGATTGCATTGAATCTATAGATTGCTTTGAGTAGTATACTCATTTTCATCATATTGATTCTTCCGATCCATGAACATGGTATATTTCTCCATCTATTTGTGTCATCTTTGATTTCTTTCATCAGTACTTTATAGTTTTCTATATATTGGTCTTTTGTTTCTTTAGGTAGATTTATTCCTAAGTATTTTATTCTTTTCATTGCAATGGTGAATGGAATTGTTTCCTTAATTTCTCTTTCTGTTTTCTCATTGCTAGTGTGTAGGAATGCAAAGGATTTCTGTGTGTTAATTTTATATCCTGCAACTTTACTATATTCATTGATTAGCTCTAGTAATTTTCTGGTAGTGTCTTTAGGGTTTTCTACATAGAGGATCATTGGAGAAGGCAATGGCACCCCACTCCAGTACTCTTGCCTGGAAAATCCCAGGGACGGAGGAGCCTGGTAGGCTGCAGTCCATGGGGTCGCTAGAGTCGGACACGACTGAGCGACTTCACTTTCACTTTTCACTTTCATGCATTGGAGAAGGAAATGGCAACCCATTCCAGTGTTCTTGCCTGGAGAATCCCAGGGACAGGAGAGCCTGGTGGGCTGCCGTCTATGGGGTTGCACAGAGTCGGACACGACTGAAGTGACTCAGCAGCAGCACATAGAGGATCATGTCATCTGCAAACAGTGAGAGTTTTGCTTCTTCTTTTCCAATCTGGATTCCTTTTATTTATTTTTTTTCTTCCCTGATTTCTGTGGCTAAAACTTCCAAAACTATGATGAATAGTAGTGGTGAGAGTGGACACCCTTGTCTTGTTTCTGACTTTAGGGAAAATGCTTTCAGTTTTTCCCCATTGAGGATAATGTTTGCTGTGGGTTTATCATATATGGCTTTTATTATGTTGAGATATGTTCCTTCTATGCCTGCTTTCTGGAGGGTTTTTATCATAGATGGCTGTTGAATTTTGTCAAAGGCTTCCTCAGGATCTATTGAGATAATCATATGGTTTTTATCTTTCAATTTGTTAATGTGGTGTATCACAATGATTGATTTGTGAATATTGAAAAATTTTACTCACCTTTAATGTTGTCAGTGTTAACCCAGATCATTTTCACTAAATATTCTTGAAGGGGATGATTTTTATGCTGTTAATTCAACAAACTAAAGAATTCCTTTTCACGTCTACACCTCTCATGGTCACATTTGGTATTCATCAGTCAAAAAAATAAAGATCCCATTTTAAGGATATTCATGGCTAAGATACTGACCTCCCATTCTTGATATTTGTTATAAACTGAGTCTCTCAGAAAGCAGAGTCAGTGACAGAGTGTATATATTCTCTCAACTTACTGGGAGGGAGGGGAAGAGGAGTAAAGGAGTGGGGGAGGAAAAAGAGCCAACATGAGGAGGCATCATCAAGTTGGCCATCACAGGACCATTCAGCAAGCTATACACCAAGAATCCCAACGTTATCCATAGGACAGAGGAAGAGCCTTTATCCACGAGTACCCATCTCCCATGGGATGCAGTTCAGTCCTCAGAGCATTAATCCTGCACTTTGGGTTTGCACATACATGGACACCAGGTGAATCCCTGGTCATCAGCCAAAGGCAAGGCATGGTCAGCTGGGACCACATGAGGTCCCAGCAGCTGGTGCTGAGTGGAAAAAGACAGGGAAGTGGGGCAGTGTCTGATCTAACGCCTTGTCTACTCTGTCGGCGACTTCACCACCATTTAAAATACAAAACAAGATCAAACACCAGTAAATGTTTAAAAGACCGACCAGTTTTACAGTTAGTCTTAACAATGTTAGGAGGCCAAGAGAGGTATGAGTTAAGAAAACCAGGGAAGAGGGGTTTGTGTGTCATATCCCAAGCGGACAGTCGTTCCTGCCATTCCAGCCTCCTGCCATTCCTTCAAATTCCTCCTAAAAACAACCACGCTGGGATGCCTTTCATCATTTATTCCCCCTGAATGATCATTGCTTGCTTGGTTCTCCCCTGGCATTTTTGTGCTGTCTTCATACTGCAGTCATGACAGTCTCGTAGGGTGGATTCTCAGTTTGACAAGGTAGAAATTCCTAACTCTGACAGCTTAGCCTTCTACAGATACGCATGTCCTCAAAATTGAGTAGGAATTTAAAATAGAATTTGAGAGCTAGGGACACTTCATTTCAGTATGTAAATGACATCCACTCTCCATTCTGTAAATAGCAACGTTTGGGGCAGTTCGGTGGACATGGAGATTAATTTGATACGGCAGTGGGGCTGGGAATAAGGTAACACGGGTATACAAATGTTTTGTCCATCCAGTACGCCTTGACCACCCACTGGTTCACACCAAGAATGGATAAAATACACATAGGAATCAGATACAACCCTTTCTTTCAAAGCTTTTACAGTTGAAAAAAAAAAAAGCATTTTCTACACTGGTTACAAGCTCCAAGTACACTTTTATATATATTAACTGGCTAGATGTTTATAATAACCCTGGGGAATGAAGGTTAAGCCTCAGGGCTCTGGATTTAGAGGGACATAGTTTCAACTTTGGTTTTTCCATTAGTGGTCGTGGGGTTGTGGGGGTAGGGGGGAGGTGTGTGTTCCAAGCCTCACTTCTCTAATGTATAAAAAAAGAATAATGATAATATGCACTTCATCCGGTTGCTGTGAGAATAAGATAAGATAATATATGTAAAGCACTTAGTACTTCAAGCATATAGTAATTCAACGAATGTTAACTGTTTTTACATTGTTCAGATTTCACAGTGAATTTAAATGCATTGTTCAGGACCAGGCCATAGCCAGGGCTAGAACCCTTGTTGTTGTTGTGTTTTTTTTGCCTCTGAGTCTACTGATACTTCCTTTGAAGTATAACAGTGAGGAATCCGGACTTTTCCATACTTTCAACCCTAACATCCAGCACAATATTCTGCACATAATGGACAGTGAGGAAATGTTGTTTAATAACTCACTGGCAGCCGACTCCAAGTCAAATTATAGAGTTGCAAATGCAGAATAAAAATAAAATGTATTTCAGTGCTTCCCTTGGCATCACTCTGGGGGATATCAAAGATATCAAACATAGCTTGTTCTTTTGGTCCACCAGCTGGCGAGGGAAAATATAGGTGCTCACATCATGAACAGATCCTTTAAGGATACATCTTGCTTTAGCAGAGTTGGCCTGACCACAGGGATGTTGAGGAGATAATCTCAGTTCTCATCCTCTTCTCAGGTGGAATGCAGGAGGTGATGGGGCTGTCCAAGGGAAAGAAGGGCTCTGGGCTTGGGGCTGAGGGAAGGCCTGTGGCTGATTCCACAGCCCAGGCATCCAGAGAGGGGAAACGCTTCCTGGATCACTGGTCTCACACAGTGGGTTTGCGACAAGCAAGATAAGTCCATGCAAATGTGAGAGGTTCAAGTGGTTGAAGTCCAGCCCAGATGGAATAAAAGGATCAAGGCTTCCTTGAGAAACAGCAAGGGCCGTGGAATCCAGATCCTGAAAGGTATACACGTGTTTGTTCCCTGGCAACCAATGGCTCTAGAAAAGCACGCTGTGAAGTTTTCCTGCTTCATTACCAGCCTTCAAGCACCAGGGAGTTTCTTGTCACCACTTACTGAGCATCTACTGTACCCCATGGACACCACATAACCTCGTATCATCCTCCCAGTTCTACAGCCGTGGAAAGCTGGAGCTCAGGGTAGGGGAATCTGTTCATCTTCCCTCCACTGTATTCCCAGCGTCCCAGGCTTCCCAGGTGGCACAGTGGTAAAGAATCTGCCTACCATTGCAGGAGACGCAGGAGACCTGGGTTCAATCCCTAGGTCGGGAAGATCTCCTGGAGAGGGAAATGGCAACCCACTTTAGTACTCTTGCCTGGAGAACCCCATGGACAGAGGAGCCTGGCGGGCTACAGTCCATGGGGTTGCAACGAGTCAGACATGATTGAGCCCATACACCCACATATCCCCAGTGCCCAGAAAAGTACTTGGCAGAGCAGGTTCTCAGGACTTTTCACTGAATGTATGATGAGGACACAGGTGATTACACACACCTGAGTTTCAGAAGGGTGAAGTAGCCTGCACAGCTAGGACGTGAAGCGGCTGAGGCTGAACCCAGACCCACTGAGTGCCAGGCCCCCTCTCCCGGCCGCTGCCCTCCTCACTGCCGCCAGCTTCCCTGACTGTGGGCTCGTCCCTTCTCCAAGCAGGGCACACATACCACCACTGGGGCCCTGAAACGCCGTCTTCCTGTCATTCTGTAACTAAAAATCCTCAGTGTCTCTCAGCTGCCTTAAGATGATGTTCAGACTCCCTTGCCCACCTTCCCACGATCTTTAAAATCTGAACTTCATGTTATTATTTTCCACTAAAACTCCCACAGAAAAGCACTAGCCTGGTACTCTCACCACCCTCCATACTGATCCTTTCATCCAGGCCATTTGAAATGATCCATTTGTCCTGCCCATCTCTTTGAATCCCCTCTCATCCTTTAGGATTTGCCCATGCTGCACCTCTTCAATGAAGCTTCTGACTGTCTCAGCATGCAGTAATTTCTCATTTCCCAGAAAGGACAAATCTCTCATTAAGTGTCCTACTCTCTAGGCAGCTAGGAAATGTTCCTTGTGATTGTTGGTCTTTGTTAGGAGTCTAACACATGTCTCTACAACTAGAGGCTAAGCATATTGAGAGTCAGGAATACAGCCAGCAACAAACAAAACTATTTCTATCTTCTAAGAACAATTGGTTAAATGGTTAAGGCAACTAAATATTTTAGGTTAAGCTAGCTAGATGGCATATAGTGAAAATAGCTCTGAAGTTTTGATTAAGAACAAAAAAGGACTGTAAAAAGTCCCTCCCCTCCTTTCTTTCTCTGCCTCTTTGCTCTTTTTGGTTGGGTGGGCGCTTCTGTGTCTCTGTTGCAGGGCAGAGACTGTCAATGCTGGGAGACAGCCATTAAGGAGACAAATCCAAGTTCACGGTAGCCTGGAGGCCAGTCTGGAGTTCAAAGATCCTGGGCAAGATTTCAAATTGGCTCCATTCAAGAGCTATGGACTTGTGAGTGGCAGACTCTGCTTCCAGGTCACTGCTGATGCAGTTTCTCAGTGTCTTCCCCAGCAATGTGACGGAGGACCACCGAAGATGTGTGACCAAGTTAGGGAACAGCACCGACAAAAGCAAGAACTGGGAAAGATTGTTATTCAGCAAGACTTGTTAATGCAAAACCACAATGATCCACTGTTTCTACTTAGGATGAAAGGATCATTCAGACTAAACACTAGTCTTCCTTCCAAGTTAATCAGTTGTTGCTTAGTCACTAAGTCGTGTTTGACTCTTTGTGACTTTATGAACTGTAGTCCGCCAGGCTCCTCAGTCCATGGGATTTCCCAGGCAGGAATACTGGAGCCGGTTGCCATTTCCCTCTCCAGGGGATCTTCCTGACACAGGGATCAAACCCAATTT
The DNA here is from genome assembly GCF_003369695.1 of Bos indicus x Bos taurus. Lineage (NCBI taxonomy): Eukaryota > Metazoa > Chordata > Mammalia > Artiodactyla > Bovidae > Bos > Bos indicus x Bos taurus. The sequence goes on from NC_040104.1 coordinate 48,498,914, forward strand.
TCCTACGTTGGCAGTGGGTTCTTTACCACTGAGCCACCTGGGAAGCCCCAGTCAATTGTTAGGGAAATGCTAAGGAAACTGACCAAGGAGGTGCCCTGTCAGAGTGGATGTAACCACATGTGCCACCTCAATAAAGAAGCTGCCAAGTCCATTCTCTGAAGGGCTATTTCTAACCCCTCGGGGGCAAGACAATGGTTTGCGCTGAGCAGTCGCCCATCACTAGCTCTTTCTGTTTCACGGCGATCACTACTGGGAATAATCCCCTGGGGACTGTGCAGGACCCAACCCTGGGGCTTCCAAACAACATGAAGTAGTGACACACACCTGAGACCCTAGTAGCTGCTCTGGATGTTTTTTTATTTTTTTCATTTTTTTATTTTTTATTTTTTTAAAATTTACTTCAGATTTTAATTTGGCCACACACAAACAAAACAATCATAGTTCAGAGAAGCTACTGTCTATCTGAAGACAGATGTCAAATTTTGTTTTGATGTAGTCAAGTTCAAGGTCAAGGTGCCCTTTACAATAAGCAGCCTTTATTCAACTTGGAACAATGCTACACAAAAATGCTACTGGACCAAAAAAAAAAAAAAAAATGCTACTGGATAAATTGCCCCAGTGCTAGTAATATGGTCAAAACACCAAAAAACCTTAACATTGACACTGATGACCTAATATCAGTTAGCACTTCAGAGGAGCTTTATCAGAACGGGAAACTGGTAAACCTATCTTTCCACCCCCTTTCCTTCCTTCCTAATCTAGCTGTTGAAGGGCCTTCATCAATTTCAAAGCCCTTCTACCGGTCTCCCCTCATTCAGGCGGCTGCCGTCTCCATGTGCCCCGAGGTCCCCACTCGGGGACATCCCACCAGGCTTTCCAGACACACACCTGGGGCCTAGGGGCTGTGCTCAGCTGCAGACCACCGATGGTAACACTGTGCTACAGCCTCCTGCTGCTGCTGCTGCTAAGTCACTTCAGTCGTGTCCAACTCTGTGTGACCCCATAGACGGCAGCCCACCAGCCTTCCCCGTCCCTGGGATTCTCCAGGCAAGAACACTGGAGTGGGTTGCCATTTCCTTCTCCAATGCATGAAAGTGAAAAGTGAAAGTGAAGTTGCTCAGTCATGTCCGACTCTAGCGACCCCATGGACTGCAGCCTGCCAGGCTCCTCCATCCATGGGATTTTCCAGGCAAGAGTACTGGAGTGGGGTGCCATTGCCTTCTCCATGAATGTTTTTTTTTAAAATAGTAAGCAAGTTAGGGACTTAGAGATACTCTGAAAAGGACAGGACCCTGCGGAGGAAGCAAGCATAAGCTTAATTAAAATCCCTGTTAACATGTTCCGGGACACAGAAAAGGTGAGCAGATACAGTTAGAGTAGGATGCAAGCTCCTTGAGGCAGGAACTCTGTCCCATTAACCTCTGGGCTCTCTGCTTCTGAAGCACAACAGAAGCTCAGCGATGTGTATAGCATGCATTTATGTTTGCACAAGGGAACACATGGCTAGTAAATGGATACAAGTAGTAGTCTTTTCCCTTCTTGGTTCTTCTGGAGCTTATTAGTCCAGTCTTAACCTTGTTGTTGTTTAGTCACTAAGTCATGTCTGACTCTTTTGCTACCCTATGGACTGGAGTCCACCAGGCTCCTTTGTCTTTGGGATTTTCCGGGCAAGAATACTGGAATGGGTTGCCATTTCATTCTCCAGGGGATCTTCCTTGATCTAGGAATAGAATATGTGTCTCCTGCTTGGTAGGCAAATTCATTACTTCTGAGCCACGTGGGAAGCTCCAACCTTAACCTTATCAGAATCCTCTATCAGAATTAACACTCAAACTTCCAGTAATTAATGCTGGTGTTTCATGAATTCTCTAGCGCTTCCAGATATGCTAGCCATCGTGGGCTACAGCATGCATATCCACTAGAGTTAAAACAAAAACAATACTCTGTCTCCACTTCAAAAATACTAAGCAAAAATCTGACGTGATCTCTAAATGTTGTTTGTCAATAGCAAGAGGGGGCCAGCTTCTGTGAAAATCACTCTGTGCTGCCCTCATGAGCTGGAGGACATTCTGCAGATCCGCTGATTTCCACACCACTCCGGCCTGTCCTCCTGCTTCCAGGAGCAGCGCTTCAATACCTTGTAATGCCATTACTGTCACTCCCAAACAAGCTTAGAAATATGTCCTGAGAAATGAAATTTTCTTCAGACATTTCTTCACCTAAGCCTTCCAACTTGGAAAGATAGAAAGCTCTATAAAGTGAGTCAATTTTGTCTTAAAGGCAAATAAAAAGTTATTGGCACCAGGTTTCCAATATCTCAAGGAAGGTAATACCTGCAGCAGGGCTAAAAAAAAGTTACTGATTTTAGGCACAACTTGAAGAAAATGAAAATAGTTTCCATGTAACTCCTTAAACAGTCTTTCAGTTTTTGTTTTTTTTTCAGGTGTCTAATCCATGTAAGTAATCCGACTGCTTCTTAAAACCCCTGCCTCAAAACTGTCGTCTCAAAAATTCACAAATCCAGTGACTATTATGGCTACAGCATTCATAAGGTACAGAGACAAATTCAGGTTCATATCCATGCAAAACTGCACTTAACATTGACAGGAAAATCAAAGCTGCTGAGGCAGCAGCAATTTCCCCAGTCTAGTCCATTTCCCCTCTTTTGATTCTAATGGTGGGGGAGATGCACCCGAATTGTATATGATTCCATACAGGAAAGCACTTCCTTCCATCATTCAGGTGCCAGACCCTGGTAGCATAAAATCAAATGAATCAGGGTGTAAAGGAGAGAAACGTGTAAACAGGGCCAAGTAAGGGCAGACAGAGGTTCTGTTCTCCCTGCAGATGGGGCGTGCATATCCCCTTCCCAGAAGCTCTGCAGCTGGCTCCAACCTGAGGAGAACGGGCTAGAACACTTTTCAGTTCAGTTCAGGTGCTCAGTCATATCCAGCTCTTTGCGACCCCATGGACCAGGCTTCCCTGTCGATCAACAATTCCCAGAGGTTACTCAGACTCATGTCCATTGAGTCGGTGATGCCATCCAACCATCTCATCCTCTGTTGTCCCCTTCTCCTCCTGCCCCCAATCCCTCCCAACATCAGGGTCTTTTCCAATGAGTCAGCTCTTCACATCAGGTGGCCAAATTATTGGAGTTTCAGCTTCAGCATCAGTCCTTCCAATCAATATTCAGGACTGATTTCCTTTAGGATGGACTGGATGGATTTCCTTGCAGTCCAAGTGACTCTCAAGAGTATTCTCCAACACCACAGTTCAAAAGCATCAATCCTTTGGCGCTCAGCTTTCTTTATGATCCAAGCCTCACATCCATGACTACTGGAAAAACCATAGCTTTGACTAGACGGATCTTTGTTGGCAAAGTAATGTCTCTGCTTTTCAAAATGCTGTCTAGGTTGGTCATAGCTTTTCTTCCAAGGAGCAATCATCTTTTATTTCATGTCTGCAGTCACCATCTGCAGTGATTTTGGAGCCCCCCAAAAATGAAGTCTCTCCCTGTTTCCATTTTTCCCCTTCTATTTGCCATGAAATGATGGGATTGGATATCATGATCTTAGTCTTCTGGATGTTGAGTTTTAAGCCAACTTTTTCACTCTCCTCTTTCACTTTCATCAAGAGGCTCTTTAGTTCTTCTTCACTTTCTGCCATAAGGGTGGTATCATCTGCATATCTGAGGTTATTGATATTTCTCCCGGCAATCTTGATTCCAGCTTGTGCTTCATCCAGTCCAGCATTTCTCATGATGTACACTGCATACAAGTTAAGTAAGCAAGGTGACGATACACAACCTTGATGCACTTCTTTCCCAATGTGGAACCAGTCTGTTTTTCCATATCTGGTTCTAACTGTTGCTTCTTGACCTGCATACAGATTTCTCAGGAGGCAGGTCAGGTGGTCCGGTATTCCCATCTCTTGAAGAATTTTCCACAGTTTGTTGTGAACTGTAGATGGTTTCTCTACCAGCTGTGCCTGCCTAAGCAAGATGAATTGGTTAACTGAAGCAATTACCTGGAAATTCAACTGCAAACACTTCCCCATCATTGGGAGCAGAGAGAATAATGTGGAGCTTTGCCAAATGAGTCAGACTAACTGACTGCAGCCTGTGCACTGATTTCCAGGTTGAGGTAAAGGGGCGTGGCACTTCCATCCTTGAGGATGCAAGATCAGTCTTCACATGGGCTTATTCTGATCTCTGAACCCTTGTGTGCATGTGAAGAACAGTGGTTCTCAAGTTTTAAAAAGCATCAGAAGAGTGAAACAACAGGAGGGTTTGTTAAAACTCAGATCCCTAGGCTCCACATCCAGAATTTCTGGTTCACTAGGTCTGGCATGATGGTGAAGGACGGGGAAGTCTGGATGAACAGGAAAGCCTGGCATGCTGCAGTCCACGGGTTGCAAAGAGTCCGACACAACTGAGCCACTGAACTAAGCTGAGGTCTGGCGTGGGGCCTGGGAATGTGCATTTCTAATACATCCTTTTACCAATTGATGTGAATGCCCCTGGTCCAGGGACCACATTTTGAGAAACACTGATCTAGGCCTCTGTCTCAGAAAAATGACAACTCCATGCTCTCCCACATCCTGGAAACCCGAACAAACAAGGCTGAGATGATTCATTCAACTTGCAAACATTCTCAATGAGCACGCACCATGTGATGCCCACCTTGGTGATGCAGAGAGAGATAAACACCACTCTTTATCCTCAAGAGTCTCCCTTTCTGGTGGAGAGATGGAGACAAAACCAGAGGAAGGTGAGAATGGGGCAGAGTGAGAAGTGGTTTCATAGAGGTAAAGACCAGTTGCTGCTGGGAACACAGACCACAGACACTCCACTGGGATTGGAGGTTCATTAGGAAACACTTCCGGGTTGGTGTGGTAGCAAAGAACTGAGAATAAATGTGCTCAAGTCTCAGTCGCTCAGTCGTGTCCAAGTCTTTGTGACCCCATGGACTGTAGCCCACCAGGCTCCTCTGTCCATGGAATCCCACAGGCAGGATTACTGTAGTGGGTGAACAATCCCTTCTCCAGGGGATCTTCCTGACCCAGGGATTGAACCTGCATCTCCTGCAATGAAGGTAGATTCTTTATCAGGGAAATTAAGAAACAGAGATTCCCACTTCTGTTGACATCCAAAAACATCAGCCTTACTGAATCCAAGGGCTGGTTGCCATGGGTAAGCTTCCTGATATCAGGAACCATTTACGCCACAAAGACTTCCAACATCTGCCCCTCAGCACATAGTAGGGTTTCAGTGTGTTAATGAGTTGCTCTCAATGCTGCGATGACTCAGTCTACTCAATGAAAATGTACGGAGAGAAGTAGCTTGCTTCAAATTGATCCTTGAATCAGAATCTAGGGAAAAGAACATTTAATCACCACAAATCTGGTGTGAATTTGGACTGGCAGATTTTGAAATTTGAAAACAAAAACAAAACAGCTGGGACTTCCCCGGTGTCGAAGTGAATAAGATTCCGCCTGTCGATGCAGGGGACACAGGTTCGATCCCTAGTCCGGAAAGATTGCCTATGCCACAGAGCAGCTAAGCCCCTGCGCGGCAACTACTGAAGCCTGGTGCTCTAGGGCCCGTGCTCCGCACCAAGCGGAGCCAACACAGTGAGAAGTTTGCGCACCCCGACTAGAGATCGGCCCCGGCGTCACAGCTGGAGAAACGCTCACGCAGCAGCAAAGACCCAGCACCGCCAAAAGTAAATTAATTAATCAATTTTAAAAAACCAACCTAATCCTACGATCAAATCCTTGAACCTGCTACTTCCTCAGAGTCAGTAGTTTTCATTTTTTTTTTTCACTTTACTGAAAATTAACTGTATTTGACAAGTAGTTATTTGGGGATGAACAAAGTTATCAGATATAAAAATAGATGATGCTCTTCCAGCTTCCTCTGACAATACCAGGGGCAGCAAGGTGCTGGTTCACAGTGACATTTTTGTTATGCAAATAGTTTGATGCAGTTCATTTTTGAAAAATTATGCTAACATTCATGGCTAACATTCGGCCCAGTGAAATGAAATAGGTATTAATTTGTTGAGCTAAAGTATTCCAAAAATAAGAGTAAGTAGATCTCTTCATGAATTCAAAATGAAAAGGGGGTCTATGTTCCTTAATTTAAGGCAATATGCCAACATTTATTTTTAATAATACTGTGCTGATTCAATTAAGATCAGGTAATAAAATCAATTGCTATAATTTGTTCACTAACTTCTTGAAAAGGCTTTTTCCTTTTCTTTGGTTCAGGGGCCCCTGAGTTTAGATGGATTTCTTTTTCACATTCCTTTTTGCATTAGTCAGTGAATGGGTAGAAGATAGTATATTTCTTCCTTTTAGCAAGTAGACAAAAGTCTTTCTTTGTTCTGCGCCTAGACTGCTTTTTTCTGAGATGCACTAGAGGTGAAGCAATAAGACGCTATGACTTACAGGTAAATTAAAAGACATAAGAGAAAACTCTACTTTTCTAACTTTTAAGACTTTATGGAACTTGTAATAAATGATTACCTCACTTTTATGTTATATAGCAACTATGGGAATGGGACATCTTTTATAAACAAGCCATGTGCAAAAGTTTGTAAACCAGTTGTTTTGAATGTGAAATACTTTTCCCACAGAAAAATATTATAAATAGTCATCTGATTAGATTAGTGCACATAAGCATATTTTATTTATAATATAAAGTATGTATTTTATTGAAATACAGGGGAAGACAATATGTACCAATACTGTATAATTTGAAAGGGAGTGGTTTTGAATAAGAAACCTCTGAAATTAAAAAAAAAACTCTAATATCTTAGTGTTTGATGACATTTATCATGTATTACAATCTCAAAACATAAATCAGATGTAGCATTGAATATCCTGTTTGCTTATTAGCCATAGTTAGTGTTCAACTTTAATTTATGAATAAAGAAAAAGGATAAATGAAAGTTCCCTCTAAGTGGCAGTGATCATTAAACAAACAACTTGAAGTATTCATTTGCAGTTTTTCTGTTACATTTTTTGTATCATCCATTTAATAAAGAGTGACTTCTCCAGTGGCCCAAAGATCCAAGGAGGCAGATATTGCATTATTTTTTCTTAACCATTAAAATCTTAGTACTTAGCAGACAGCCAACTGTGTAGAACTTTTTGAAATGAAATTTTTGAATTAACAAAAAAGAAAGAGGGAGTGGTCTAAAAAATGTAGAATTGCAGATGTGTTAAAAATTAGTGTCTGATATTTCATTTATTATTAGTCTCCATGTAGCCAAAGAGGGGATAGCTGCAGCTAAAGACAGATGTATAAAAAGAAATTTCCAAAGGATAAGGAGAATAAGACAGTTTGCTTGGTGAAAGCCAAGTGGTTAGGACTGCCCAAGTTTTCTTTGGTTGTTGTTCCAACATAAGGGAGATTGGGATTAGTCAGCTTTAGAATAGTTCTGGCAAAAAAAGGACCCCTGCAAGAATAATCAGTGGCTTGTGTTCAAAAGGTGGGGCAGTAGGAGAGATCTGACCCGTGTGCAGGTGTTGGATTGAATGGATGTGCTAGCTGTATGGAGAGAATTTGAAAAGAGAATTCAGCCTTCTCTTTCTCTCCTCATACGTGCTCACTTGTGTCCAACTCTACGGACTGTGGCCTGCCAGGTGCCTCTGTCCATGGAATTTTCCAGAAAACAACACTGGAGTGGGTTGCTATTTCCTCCTCCAGGTGATCCTCCTGACCTAGGGATCACACCTGAGTCTCCTGCATCCCCTGTGTTGGCAGATGGATTCTTTACCTCTGTACTACCTGGGAAGTCCTGTCTGTTCTTCAGTATTACTATAGACATGCAACTCGAAAAACATCAGTGATAAAATATTCTTCTGTAACAAGATCTCTCTTTTTCTAAATTCTGAAAAAACCCTGCAGTTAAATTATTGTAATTTAGTTACTGTTGAGTTTTAATTTGGAGTTTGTAAACTCCAAATTAGCACATTTTAATTCCTTGTCTTTTAATAAGCTTTTTTGTCTAAGTGGAAGTTAATTCAGATAACTTCTTGTTGCACAGTGGGTCCCCCAACACACGTGGCCTTGGGTATACATGTGTATCTTAAGAGTCAGTTCTTAAGAGTTTGAAATAATCCAAGTTCATTTCAGGTACAGTTTATGCCTCCAAACCCTGGAGCTAAAGTGAAGTCACTCGGTCGTGTAGGACTCTTTGTGACCCCATGGACTGTAGCCTACCAGGCTCCTCCATCCATGGAATTTTCCAGGCAAGAATACTGGTGTGGGTTTCCATTTCCAAACCCTGAGATATTACATATTACTTCTAGTAAATCTGCAGGAGCAATGCTAGCTCAGTGACTAAAATCTTGAAGAAACAGAACTTGAATTTCAGGATAATTTTTTCATGCACAACCTTTCCCTTAATCTGGGTTCTTTGGAGGGACCTTAGAGGGACTCATAAACTACTGAAACAGAAAGCAAGATGCATATGTGTGCGTACGTGTATTTTTAAAAAGAGGTTCTGTAAGTTTAAACAAAGATGTGCGTGACTCAAAAAGCATAACATGTATCCAAAAATCTCGTCTGTATTCTTTGATATTTTATAATACGCAGAGTCAAATGAGGAAACGTTTTTCTATGATAATACTTGAATTATAATTAGTCATATATGCACTATATGGTGGCCACTTCCCAGGTGGCTCAGTGGTGAAGAATCCACTGGCCAACGCAGGAGACTCAGGTTCATCCCTGGGTCAGGAAGATCCCATGGAGGAGGAAATGGCAACCCACTCCAGTACTCTTCCCTGGGAAATCCCATGGACAGAGTAGCCTGGCGGGCCACAGTCCATGGCGTCACAAAGAATCAGACACAACTGAGTGACTGAGCACTCATGCATGCACTGTATGTCATTGTTAATTATAATATATAATCTTGCAAAAGCTGAATTTGAAATCTAAGGAAGATGAGCTGTCCATGGTGGTCCAGTAGTTGAGAATTCACCGGCTAATTCGGGGGATATGGATTTGATCCCTGGTCTGAGAAGATCTCACACGCCATGGAGAAAGTAAGCCCAAGGGCCAGAGCCACTGAGCCTCCATTCTAGAGCCCCGAGCTGGAACTACTGGAGCTCACATGTCCACAGAGCCCACATTCTGAAACAAGGGAAGCCAGCCCAATGAGGAGCCCATGCACCACAACTAGAGTGGCCCCTGCTCGTCAGAGGTAAGGACAGCCTGTGCAGCAGCAGAGACCCAGCACGGCAAGCCCCACCAAAAGAAACCTGAGCAGGTCTGTTTATCAATGAGGTGCAAAAAAGGCTATCCACAGATGTCCTCATCCACCTGTGAGTGATCCCCTTATACACACACAGTTTATGGACTGCATGATACTGAATATCTGGAACATCATTTTGCTGTATTTAAATAAAATTTTGGCCTTCACTGGCAAGGCGAATAGTAAGATACCCTTCCAGGTCTGAAGTGAGTATCACAGAATTTTAGCATAGTAAGTCTGAACTTTGTTCTGGCTTCTAGCACTGACTTTAAGCTCAGATGCTATAAAATAGTTGCCTAATGATTTGTCTCTAAAAGAACAATAATAGCTAAGATTTTTTGGGTACTTATTACAGACTGAATACATGCTGTTATGAATTATCTTATTTATTCTTACAATTAGAGAAGGAAATGTCAACCCACTCCAGTGTTCTTGCCTGGAGAATCCCAGGGACAGAGGATCCTGGTGGGTTGCCGTCTATGGGGTCACACAGAGTTGGACACGACTGAAGTGACTTAGCAGCAGCAGCAGCAGCATTCTTCCAATAATTTTATCATTGTACTGCTCCAAGCTGTATATGAAGGAACTAAAATCTAGGGAAATTAGGTAACTTATCCAAGATAATACAGAAGATAAAGATGGGAAGCCAGGATCCTAACTCAGTCTTTCTGCCTCCCTCCAGGGCCTGCTCATTTCACACCTCCCTGAACTGACTCCCTACCATCGCATAACTTGACTTTATCTGTTTCCAAAACATCCTAGTACCATAGTTTCTGGACAGATCCACTCCTATCCCAAGTTGATAAACACCTATCCTTTGATTAAATACTTCCAGGGAAGAAATTCCATCACGTTTCTCAGTAGTCCAATAGGCAAACTGTTGTGAAATGTTTATGGAAGGTTAGCAATGAGACAGACAAGTTCCTCTGCAGTTTTTTATGAGCACAGAAACAAAGTGAATGGGGTTATTAAGAACAGGTCTGTGTGGGATTTAATTGATCACAAAGAGGAGCCAGTGTAAGTGTGTGTGTGTGTGTGTGTGTGTGTGTGTGTGTGTGTGTGCGCGCGCGCGCGCATGCGCTACAGCACATTTGGAAACTCATTTGCTCCTTAATGTAAATATTTAAGATTGATGGTGAGTGATTCTCTGGGATCATGATAAACAAAGAGCCTGATAACAAAGACTGACTTGAAGTACTTTATTGGGGTGTGTGACCTCAGGGAGCATGTGCGGGACAGCGGAAGGGACCCAGCTAAGGATGGAGAGCCAGTACAAGGATGCGTTATCAAGCTGGCCACTGCTTCGGGAGACTGCCTCTTCGGGAAGACCACCCGGGAAGCTCTATGGAATACATTTCAGGATCCTTTGTTGGAGGATGGTAAAGGGAACATTTATCTATGGGCTCCCATTGGTCAAAGATTTATCACAAGTGTTTAAGTTCTCACACTTCTTTTGGGGCTTCAGTCTACACCAAAACTTCAACCAAAAAGCCTCTGGGTGGGAGGAAAGATGTAAGAGAGGTTGAGGGTCAGACACTGTCAGACTAAAGCTAGCTGGAGCCCGTTTAGAACTTGGCTAAAAGACACGTGTGGAGCCCAAAGGATAGGAAGTGGCAAATGGGAGATGTGATATAGCAAGTAACATAACATTATTTTCTTATAGGTTTACATTTTTTCAATTATATCCTATGTCTCATATTCGTTGGGTCTAACAGGCGATTATCAAGCTTTCATTATCTGTTTACCCTTTGAATATTATTGAGTTTTATTAATATTCATTGAGTATGTTGGGCCTCGTTGTAGGGAACTGGGGATAGAAACATAATTATTATAAACAGATTCCCCACTGTCATAAAGCTTACTATGTTATCAACACTGAGCCTACTACAGTACTATCACACAGTAGGCACTTTTTAAAGAAATAAAACAGCCTTTTAAGAATGAGTATTTAATGTTATGCAGATCTTAAATGACCAGAGGGGTGTCCCACTAGATGAAACATTTTATCATTCTTGTAGGAAGTGTCTCACCCCCTGCTGTAATGGCTTATGTCTTCCAAGGGAGTGAAGACTATTTACTTTATTATCTATGTACTGCCTGGGGATAGGAGAAGTTGAAACCTAGACAGATTTCTGTACTTATCTGTAAGGTGCCTCTGAGGCATAAGTGAACATTCTGAGGAGCTGAAATCCAGGAAGGGTAGCAGCTGTAGCAGTAGCCACACCTATATTCACCTGGCAGTCTTCCCAGGCAGAGGGTGGAAGATGCTTTGTCTCCTTGCCAGCACTCTTTCCTTGAGCATCCTAGTGGCCAAACAACTGCTAGCTGACCAAAGTGCCTGGTTTCAGGAGCCAACTTGTTTCAACACTTCCATAGAAGTACCTGGGTGGGAAATGCACTGATTTGTTAAAACCTCTGATGCAGTTAGCTGAACTCTGCTGGTCACAAGAAAGATGTCATGCCAGGGACAAGTATACCCACTATATATATATATCTTTGTTATCCTTGTTTAGTTGCTAAGTCGGGTCCAACTCTTTGCGACCACATGGACTGTAGCCTGCCAGGTTCCTCTGTCCATGGAATTTTCCAGGCAAGAATACTGGAGTGAGTTGCTCTTTCCTTCTCCAGGGCACCTTCCCCACTCAGGGATGGAACCTGGGTCTTCTGCATTGCAGGCAAATTCTTTACCATCTGAGCCACCAGGGAAGCCACCAGGAAAGCCCCTTACATATACATACACATATATATGTTTGTATATGTACATATGTATATGTTCATATATATCACACACATGTAATAAACTTCCCAACGCCTTAGAAAGGTAGTGAAATAAACATAAAATCAGAACTAAATTATTCAATTGATAATATTTTGGAGGACTGGAACATTTTCCTAGCCACGTTGGTGGTTTTCCCTCCCTCCAGACCCATCTTCCAGCCTTCCGAGACAAGGAAGCCCTAGGTAACATCATGCTGATGGCCTCAGAGTTAGCTGATGTAAGGAGAGCCCTCCCTGTTCTTCAGTATTCACATTAAACTCTCCAGGCGATGACCAGAGCGTGCTGGTACTTTATGGGACAGTCAAGGCGGCGAGGCTGCTGCAGGCCTTCGCGGGAAGTCCTCCACCTGCGGAGGGCGGTGGGGCCACTGTGCAGCTGCGACAAAGCAGAGGTCACAGGCCGAGAGCTGGAAGAGCAGAAAGGCAGACTCAGCTGATTCTTCCAAGGGCTCGCTCTCTTGACTGAGCACAAAGTCCCCAGTGGCTACCCCTACCTCATTCCCCAAGGATAATTTTATGGTTTTTAAAAAAGTAACGATTTCTTTTGGAGAATAGATCCGCAGGCCTGGGGCACCTCCCTATGATGCCAGCAGTAGTCGGTGGGGAAACTGCCTGGCAGAGAGCATCCCAGGGAAGGCGCCAGCTTGTGCGCCTGCCGAAGGGACAGACATGCGCTGCTGCGTTTGGGGAGTGGGAAAGGGGCCCGGGGCTGGGGGTTCTCAGGTGGCTGCTCAGTTTTGAGGGGAAGAAAGGCCGGGATACACAGAACAGGGGTGAGTTAGGCCCCGTAGCAACAGGGCGTGCGTGGCAGTGGGGTGAGAGCGTGGGCTGGGATCCTAGGAAGGGTGAGGGCGCAGAAGTTACTGGAACAGGCGGACTGATGGATTGGCCTTGCAAATCACCAAGCCCCAAGTCACTCCCTCACTCCACCGAGAGTACCTCTCCTCCATTTCGACCGAAATGATTTAAAACGATTTGGGGAAAGGGAAGAAGATGGGCCACGGAAAAATACCCTTCCTCCACAGGGGAACCCCAGGATCCAAAAATGTGTGGGCAAGTACCAGGAGCCCAGTCTGGGAAGCAATATAAAATCAAAATGCGCAACATCTGATGGTTTCCAGTTACAAAGTCACCTCAGGATCTTAGATAAGCTGTGTAAACCTCGACGTGCCTCAGTTTCCTCCCCGGTCTCGTGAGAGCAGCACGTGTGAGACCTCGGCGCAGGGCTGTGGCGGGGCTGAGATAGCGATGAGGGTGAGCTTCCTGGAGCCAGCATCACCAGCACCACCCGCGCCAGGAAGACACGTTCGCGGTGTCCTGGAGCCCCAGGGAGGGCTGGGGAAGCCAAGATCTAAAATTAGTCCCGCTTCCAGGCCGGGCGCCGGGAGCACCCTCCGGCTCGCCGCGCCGCCCCCGGCCCCCTCCCCCGTCCCCCCGCCCGCGGCGCTCCGAGCCCGCGAGTCATCCCGGCTGCCGCGGCTTCTCCCCCCTCGCCCTTTGCGCTGGCGGTTTGGGAGGAGGAGACAGCGGGAGAGAAGCGCGAGGGGGGCGGCGAGGGAGAGGGGCTTGGCCGCGCGTCGGCGTCGGCGGTGATGGGGAGCGCGGAGCAGCCGGGCGGCAGGCACTAGCGGCGGCGGCGGCGGCGGCGGCTCGGAGCAGACGCGGAGCCGGCGCTCCTCCCGGCAGCTGCGCCGCGAGCTGCGCTGCGGATCGGGGTCTGGCGCCCCCGGCCCCCTCCTCCCGGCTTCGCCCCTCCGCCCGGGAGCCCCCGCGGCGGCGGCGGCGTCCCGAGCGCCTCTGCTAGCGGCTCCAGCCCCGGCGGGCGCGCGGCGGGCACTGCGGCGGCCGCGGCCGGGTGGCCGGCTCGGCCCGGACCGGAGCGCCGGCCGAGGAAGAGCTCGCGGACAGCGCCTGGTGGAGCGGAGCGTCGCCGGCGGAGGCAAGGGTGCGTGGGCATCTTGAACGCGATGCTTTGGCTGCCGGGTGCCTCGGCTGGAGGGCGCCGCCAGACACACAGCTGCAGCTGCCGGATTGGAACGGGGGGCTCGGGGGTCTCGGGGAGGCGAGAGCCGGCGGGGCGCGCGGGGGAAACTTTTCACCTGGTAAAGTTCCTGCCTCGGCAAGGCTCGGAGCAGCCTTGGCTGCCGCCGCGAGGAGGAGGGGAAGGAGGCTCGGTCTGGCGGCGGTAGCCGGGAGGTTGGCATGGAGAGTTGGCCAAGTTTGGGGCTCAGGATTTGGAAAAGGGGGCGGGGGGCGGCTTTCAGAACGATGCACCCGGCCCCCGACTCCCGGCCGCCCGCCCACTGCAGGTGGATCGGAGGGGCCAGGCGGCGAGCCTGCTCGGTGGCCGCTGCCGGTGGGGCGCTGTAGGGACATTCAGAAGCCAAAGGATGCACTTCGGGACCCGAGGCTCAAGTTGGGTCGTCGCCTGGCGAGGCGCCGGCTGTAGTAGAGCCCAGACTCCACTCTGAGCAGGGAGGGGAAAGGGTTACGAGACGATCTGCGGGTCCGCTCCGCGTGTGACTCTGGTGTGCGGGGGTCACGGGCGGGGTGAGGTGTACCGAGCGGCAGAGACTCTGGGACTGGGGCGACAGATTTTTTTGTGGAGTGGCGGGGAGGTGGGACTTTCCTTGCTCTCCTGGGGACAGGCAAACGGAGTGCCTTGGGAGAGCACGGGTTTTGGCGGGCGTGCGTGAAGGTGGCTTGTCTTTGAAAAGAAAGCCGCGCGGGTTTGGGCGTCCTAGCGGGTGCGCTGCGGTCCGCCCTGGATTGCCGAGTGGGATCGAATGCAAGCGTGCGCCAGCTCCACTCTCAAGGCCCCTTCCCGGGCGGTGCCGGGTGGACCCCTGCGCCGGGACCAGTGTGGGTGCGGGGTCCCGGCGGGGGTCTGCGGAGCGCGGGCGCGGCGGCGGAGGTGGCCGGGAGCGTGTTCGCCCGGCGCGCTCGTGCGCCGCCAGTGGGGGTCGCTGAGCTAAAGTGCATCGGGCTCCCAGGCCGGCGCAGGGCGCAGAGCCCGGGTGTTTTTAGCCTCGCTGTGGTCTGCACGCCTCTCTCGCCTACTCGCGTCGCGCGTGCTTTCCGAGACAGTTAAACAGAGACGGCGATGAGGCTTCGCGGAAAGCAACTTTCATTGTTCGCTTTTCCTAGCCCCGCTTTCGTGGGCTGGGGATCGCTGGGGGCAACGACGCGGGGGTGGCGGGAGTGTGGCTGCGGGCTCAGCAAGCCTCGGGGTAGCTTGCAACGAGAGGAGAGGAGCCCCCCACCCCCCTGTCCCCGGTGTGTGTGTATGTGCTGGCGGCATCCTGCGGCTGTAACTCCACGTAATAATAGGGGCAGAGCTGGCAGTGGAAGGGGATCCCTGAAAGGCTGAGGACGGAGGGGGCGAGCCTGCAGGGACGTGGCGTGGGGCTCGGGGAGGCTCCCGGGAGCTAGAGGTGCCGGCGGCCTGGAGAGCGGGCGCTCGGTAGCCTCGGCTCGCCCCCTCTGCCCGCCCAGCCCGCCCCGGCCCCGCGCCCCGCTCCCCGCTCGCCGGTCCCGGCTCGGCCTTGGGGCCGGGTAACCTGCAGCCGCTGCGGCGGGAGGCCGGCGGGGAGCTCGGAGCGCGCCGCCGGATGAAGAGGCTTTTCTTCTCCTCTCCCCGGTCTCCCGCCCCTCCCCGTCCCAAGACCCCGGCGCGTTTGTTTCCCAAGTTGGATCCCACTTCCATTTACAAGTGTCAGACAAACCCGCGCGAGCCTCCTCATTCACCCCCGGCCCGCCAGACGGGCGGTGGGCGAGGGGCGAGCGGTCTGCGCAGCGCCCGGGGCGGTGAGGCTCCCGTGGGGCGCCCGACTCGCCGGGCTCACCTCCGTGGGTCCTGGGTGTTTAAGAGACACGTAAACAAACCACGACCCCCAGACCACTCAGGCCACTTGTGTCCCGCTGCTTCCGTCCTCCTCGCCTCGGACGTATTCCTTTTCTGGCCCCAACGCCTGTCTTTTCAAAGGCAAGTCGGGAAGGGAGGAGGCAGGGGTTGGGGGGCAGGCCGACCGGTTCATCACGGCGGGTTTGCGCCCCCGGCTTTGTTGCTGGGATTCGATTCTCTGACTGCGCCCGGGCTGAGTTACAATACAGGCAGAGGCTGAGAACCGGCCTGAAAGACTGCGGACGACTTTGCCCCGGATCCGGGCGGCAGGGCTAGGTGGTGCACCGAGCAAACCCGCCATCTAGGAACGCAGGACTGAGGTACCCCCTTCTCGGTGTCGATCAAAGTCAGCCCGGATTTCGCTTCCCCTGGCAGGCGCGGAACTTCTCTTAACGTTTATGGAAGGCTTGAATGGCGTTCTGGTTTGTGACGTGGAGATTTGAATCTGAGAAGGAAAGAAAGGGAGGGGATGGAAGAGAGGGAAGGAAAGAGATGGAGAGACTGAGATTCTGCAGAATCCTGGAAACAGCACCAAGCCAGCTGCTCCTTTTTTTTTTTTTTTTTTTGAGTTCTTATTCCTAAATTGGAGCAGCTGAGCAGTGAGAGAATAAAGGACAGCCAAGAAAACCAGGGCACCAAGAGACAAAGGCCCAAAAAAATGCATAGTAACTTTAGCGCTTTGATGTGCATTTTTTCCCTCTTGGATTGGAGTGGGGGAAGGGCATTTCACGTTTTACCAGGAGAAAAGTTGCCTCTCAGAATTAGGGGATGCTGGTCTTCAATCATGGATCCCTGTTGCCTTTTTGGAACTCGGACAGTGAATGGTGCTGGGGCCAGTTTCTGAACACAGTGAACCGCGATGAGAAAGTTCCCAGCACTGCCCAGTTATAATGTCTTCATATTGGAGGCACACGGAGAACTTCACATCAAAGGCAGCTGGTTCGGAGATCAGAAATCGCTCAGCTGCTAGGCTGGCTTCCTGTCTTGGAGTCCCGGGATTTTCACAGCCAGTGTTTGTTGACCAGTGACTGGCTGGGTGTCTCCCCACCCCCCACCACCGCCCTTTTTCAAATTTATTTATTCTGTCTCCTGGCAGAGTCATTTTGAGAATTTTTTTTTTTTGATAGTTAGGACCCAGTCTATCTGTTAACTAGCAATTACAGTTGTGCTGAGCTACTCAAAAATGAAATGAGTAGCAATAAACAGACTGACTGCCCACTGACCTGTAGGCAGACTATATGGTTATTTTGCTTGCTCACAGCTTTTTGTAAACAACAGCTCTTCAGGCTGTTCGCAGAAGAATATTTTTGATGTGTCAGGTTATGTTATCAGCCTTGCTTTCTTCATATGCTGCAGAATGACCTACTCTAATCTGGCTGATGAATTACGTTAAATAGAAAGCAGTAGGCAGTTACCAGAGAGAAGATACTTAGGCATTAGCAGCTGGTCTGAGGCTGCTCCCCATGGCTCTTGTGTTGTTATGCTATCTTAATGGAGGCCAGGAGGACCAGGGTGGCTTTATTTTCCTGTTTGCAGAGTTAAGTGTGGCATTCCTTCTGTGCAGCTGACTGTAGGTTGGCTTTTTCCTTCGAGCACAGAGGGAAAGGGCCACATTGAAGGGTTTGGTTTCTTGCATTGGGGTCACTCCTCGGCCCTTTCCTTCTGCAAGAGCACTCAGCGGGGATCTTCTGATGGGATCAGGTGGGACCATACATTTGGGATTGATTTCCTTTGATTGCTGGGGAAGGGCTATTGATGAACCCTTGTCTTTGCTGATTGTGACAGACACCAGGAAGGAATGATAATTAAACAGAAAGAGCCCTGCCAGACCTAGTGGAGGGTATGTCTGCCCCTCAGCTGCTTCCTGAGGAAAAGACAGCCCCGATTTCCCCAGATGTGCAGGGTCTTAAAGAATTAAAGACAGCCAACCCCAGTGTGAATTGTTTTGCTTATTGATAAAATTTTCTGAAATGCTTTTTCAATCTCTAATTGTTGAGTGTATCTTTATAAGCATCTTTCTCCTACATTTCGAGGGTTGGGTCTCTTTTTATAGTCCGTCCTTTGAGAATGACCACAGTCCCTACTGCCTAATAGACTCAGAAGAAGCATTGTGGCTTGGGTGACTTCCTCTATGATGACCCCAATGGTACACATCTTTCTGTATTTCACTCAATTTGATTCTGCATCCTTCTCAAACTTAGTGATTTTTTTCTGTCGGTTGAAGAGTATCTGCTTCTTTAATGAGCTTTTTTCTTCCCTTGTTTACACTGACCCTTTCCCCCAAATTTCTTTCCAAGAATAACTTTAGGAAAGCTAACCTTTCCTTAAAGAAATTAAAACAAAAAGATTCAGTTTAATGCCACAGATTGAATTTATTGAGAATGTATTTGACACTTGTCTAGTGGCTGTGAGCCAGTTCCTGGTCTGCTAGAATAGGCTATCTGCTACATAACAGTGACAAATGACCATTCTAGTAGTTCTGGATTGGAATGGCACTCCCTGGTTAGTCTTAATATTAGTCAATTCTAGGATTGAGATATTTTTGTATTAAAGTAGAAAGGATGAAAATTTGAGAATGGATTTCCTGCCATGATGATGGTTGGGGAAAATAGAGAACAGATTTCAAAACTTAATGATCACACTTTTCATATAACTAATGTGTTGCTTCCTTTGCTAGATAGATATGTGTGAATGTGGAGGCCTTGGAGGCGATCTGGGGAGGGTTGTGAATTGTCCTTCTTTAGAAAATGCTTTATGAAAGAATATTGCCTTGCCTGAACAGATAAGTCAAGGTCCCTCACGAGACCCTGAAAGAGATCTGTGAGCAGATTTTAGTACTTCATCTTTCTGATCTTCCAGGTTCCAAGATTGTGGATTACAACCTCTATTTAATAAAGTGAAGTGAAATTCACCCAGTCTTCTCTGACTCCTTGCGCATGGACTGTAGTTTTCTAGGCTCCTCTGTCCATGGGATTTCCCAGGCAAGAATACTGGAGTGGGTTGCCATTCTTTTCTCCAGAGGATCTTCCCAACCCAGGAATCAAACTCTGCATTGCAGGTGGATTCTTAACTGTTGGAGCCACCAGGGAAGCCAGTATTTAATAAAGAAGATTCGTTCAATTAATTCTTGCCCTTCTATGTCTTAAATTTATCCCTCAATTTTTATTCTGTTAAATCACATTGAATTTAAAGTTCTTTCAGTTTTTCTCTTTTAAAAAAAACTTTACGTTTTTGATACTTGATCAATTTTTATTCTCTTTCACGTGCTACTTTTTCTCTGAGCTCTAGCTCCATGTCTCTACCTGTCTTCAGAACCTCTCTTTCTTAACTGCAATGTCATCTTCTGAAACTCAACATGTTCTATACTGAAGTGAACATGATGCTCCTCATATCCATTTAGTTCTCAAGTGTTAGAAATTAGTGACAGTACATCATTTATGTTGAAAAGGGGTAGAAGCTAACATCGACAACCTTCCCTGGTGGCTTAGAATCTGCCTGTCGATGCATGAGATGTGGGTTCGATCCCTGTGTTGGAAGGATCCCCCACCCCTGGCTCCGAGAAGGGAATGGCAACCCACTCCATTATTTTTGCCTGGAAAATTCCATGGACAGAGGAGCCTGGTGGGCTGCAGTCCATGGATTCACAAATCGTAGATATGATGTAGGGACTGAGCATACATGCATTAAGGTTGAGAAAGTAGGAGGTGAAGTTACGGAGAACTTAGAATGTCAGGCTGAATATAAAAATGGAGTCACTGGGAGGGTTGGGTTGAGACAGGATAAAACTGCTTTATTCTGATTAATTCTGGAGTAGAACTCACTGTGGAAATGTGGGAAGAAAAATAATGCAGAGAAACCAGTTAGGAGTTTCTAGTCTAGTCGGAAAGTCAGTGATGGTGAAGGAAATAGAAAAAAGAATTGCAATTCTTTATTTTTTTAAGGAATTTATTTCACTGAATTCTTTTCAGTAGTATTTACTGACCCTACGTCCCTTTGAAGGCATCACACAGGATTCAGATATACCCTTTGTCAAAGTAAAATATATCCTTTGCTTCTTTGTATTGTTGGGAAAATGGGAGATACCCCTGTGTGCAAACCAGAAATCAACACCAGGACATATTACTTGACAAAATAGTGTCGCTGAACAGGGTCCTGGAGGAAGAGAGATTAATATGAGCTGGAGCAAAGTTTTAGGAGGAGTATTGTTGCTGTTTAGTCACTCTGTAGTGTCTGACTCCTTGCGACCCCATGGATGCCAGTCTTCCCTCTCCTTCACCATCTCCCAGAACTTGCTCAAACTCATGTCCATTGAGTGGGTGATGCCATCCAACCATCTCGTCCTAGGTTGAGGAGAAGGTCTCCTCTGCCTTCAATCTTTCCCAGCATCAGGGTCTTTCCTGATGAGTCAGCTCTTAGCATCAAGTGGCCAAAGTATTGGAGCTTCAGCTTCAGCATCAGTCCTTCCAATGAATATTCAAAATTGATTTCCTTTAGGATTAACTGATTTGAGGACTATAAAGTGAATCAGTTCAGTTCAGTTCAGTCGCTCAGTCGTGTCCGACTCTTTGTGACCCCATGAATCGTAGCATGCCAGGCCTCCCTGTCCATCACCATCTCCCAGAGTTCACTCAAACTCACATCCATCCAGTCGGTGATGCCATCCAGCCATCTCATCCTCTGTCATCCCCTTCTCCTCCTACCCCCAATCCCTCCCAGCATCAGAGTCTTTTCCAATGAGTCAGCTCTTCCCATGAGGTGGCCAAAGAACTGGAGTTTCAGCGTTAGCATCATTCCTTCCAAAGAACACCCAGGACTGATCTCCTTCAGAATGGACTGGTTGGATGTCCTTGCAGTCCAAGGGACTCTCGAGTCTTCTCCAACACCGTAGTTCAAAAGCATCAATTCTTCAGTGCTCAGCTTTCTTCACATAAAGTGAATATAATCCAATTTAATAATTCTTAGTAAAACTCTAATGTAGTCAAGACAGTACAGAATTAATCAAGTCTTTGATTTCCTTAGGACAGTGCTCCTTTTGGGAAGAACATACTCATGGATCAGGCCAAATAGACTGTTGGAATGTTTTTCAGTATTTTGGTAAGACACCTGAATTATTCAGGCCCTTTTCTCCATTATCCTTTTGTGGTATCCCCACCCCCAGCTTCAGAGAAGAGCTGCAGGTGTTTGAAGCATGTCTGGGAGCCTGTACACCAGTGCCCACGTGGGCCCCTGCTTCCAGCCCTACCTGCACACACTGGCTTCCTTGTGTTTCTGTCACCAATTCTGGGGTTTTTAAAGTTTTTTCCCTGTTGATAGTGTTTTAAAAGTATGGGTGCAAATAAAGGACAAAAGGACTGCCCTTTAGGGGGTCCTTTAAAGAATCATTCATTTTTGCTGTTTGCATCAAACTGACTGGGTCCTCTATCACAGTCTGTTGCTGTTCAACAGTTAACTGGGAGACTTCTCATACCACCCAAAGCTACCCCGAGGGATCCTAAAGTGAGAGTCTTTGACCTCGATTGCACTTTTGGAATCCCCCAGGGGCTTTTAAAACAAATGACTCACAAGTTGCATCTCGACCATTTTTTTAATTAACAGTTAATTGTATTTTATTTTTTATTTTTAATTGGAGGATAATTGCTTTATAATGTGTTGGTTTCTGCCATACATCAATGTGAATCAGCCACGTGTCCCCTCGCTCTTGGACCTCCCTCCCACCCCTGCTCCATCCCACCCCTCTGTTGAAACGTGTGTTACCACAGTAAAACAGACAGCCTGTGGGAATTTGCTGTGTGTCGCAGAGACCTCAGCCTGGAGCTCAGCCTTGGCCACCCAGTGGCATCCAAACCATTCAAACCGGACTCTCTGGGGGTAGGACCCAGGCACCAGTATTTTTAAAGCCTCCCGGTGGATTTTGCTGGTAGCCAAGGTCGAGGACCACTGCTATAAAGGCTGTGCCTCCTATTTGGAGTTAAGAGTTCACTCTTTCAGGAAGCTCCCAGGCCCCGGGGAGTTTGAATGAAAATCATAAACACATGGTCTGCCTTCTCCTGCTGTGAATGTAACCCCTGGGACTCTGCACAAAGTTGAAGTTAAGCGGGACTCACGCTGGAGGAGGTGGCTGGGAAGGTTCATGGCTTCTTCCTCCAGTGTTCTTTTGGTTCTCTGCTTTGCTGGCGTTTAACGTTTTCTGTTGCCTAATGTGGCTTTGTCCTCAGTTTGACTCTAGTTGGCCAAGATGCCGTCTCCAGCTACTAGTCATGATATGGTCCAGGAACTGGTAAATGATATTTGCAAAGTTTGAAACATCTTCAGGAACAGAAATTCTTCCCGTTTTTATATTGGACTCGTCATATCTGGAGTCTTTATGTAAGTCTGAATTTGAAAAACGACTGAAATGCAGTCCATTGATACATGCTCAGTTTTCTTTTTATTTGTGAGGAGTATAAGAAATACACTGCACAAAAAAAAAAAAAATGAATCATGCCTTCAAGAAGCTTACAGTTGTTAGAGCTCAAAATGTGTACACTTAAGGAAAAACAATCACAGCACTGTTTAATATTGGGGGTCGGAGGCATGCATGCTTCTGGCATGTGTGGGGAAGATACTTAATTCCCATGTATCTTGTAATTGACATCTTCTTATTTCCATTTTCCTCTGCCCCTTAGTCATCTCACAGTTACCTCTAGCATAGAGAACATTGAGGTGTTCGGTCCTTTAGAAATTCAGCATTCAGGTCTGTTGCTGGCTTTTTAATGTTCAAAAAAAAAAAAAAAAATTAAAATAAATGGTAAGCCTTGTAATGCTAGCTTTCAGAAGATGGGTGAAAAGGCCAGAACTTTTACCTTGGAGGTTCAGCATGAGTTGCTGATATTTTTACTTTGCAAAGCAGTTGCAAATACTGTTTCAGTTACTCTTTATTTCTTTTCTTTTTCAAGATGTCAGAGATAAGCCCAGCTGTTGAGTGATGCACAGATAGGAAAGGTTAACTAGAAGTTTAAATGTAACTTTAGGACTTCGACTAAATTAAATTCCCAACAATCTGATAAAAATTATAGCCTTTACAGTAGAAAGGTTAAAAAGTGAGCGCACTGGAGCAGCTATTACATTTCACATTTTGAAATAAACTCAAAATTATTAGTGCTACTAAATATCGTTGAACAGTACTTAACACGGGTAAACATCTGAAAGCACGCCCCATAATACAGATTACATCTAGTGACAAATGCGCTTAATGACAGTATAAATATCACTTTTTTCTATCAGATAAACAGTGAGTGTGTACATTTTCTTCAAAAGCAGGAGGAGGCTGTATCTCGGGAGAAGAGGTAGCTCGGCCTTTTTTGATACCTAGAGCATCTATTACAAATGACGTTTTGTTGATGTTTCCAGAATCTGAGCGTCTGATTAATATTTTGCTGCATCTGAAGTCTGTTTTAAAGACTGTGGCTTGAAATTCTCTTGCTCTACGTGGTGGCTAAATGATGGCCGTTAGCGCCACGATTGGTTGAGAAGGGCCTTGTGGGATGTGTGTGGCGTGGTCCCACACCAGGCTGGAGCATGTGGCTACAGTTTCATCAGATTGGCCTGGCCGTAGAGAGCCTCTCCATAAAGAAATGTACACAGGAAAGTGGGCCAAATGCAGACGACTTTAACGTTGCTGGAGTTAGGGAGAAAAACGTGAATCTTTCCCACATTTCAAAAAAGAAAGTTTCATACTAATCATTTCAATCACATGAGCCAAAAGTCAGAAGTGTGTCGTAATATCCCTTGAGAACTTGGTACCTATCTGATAGGACTGTAAAGGCGTTTCAGGATGTCAATTAAATGGAAAGATATGCCTGGAATTGAATATAATTAAGAAATGTTGAAGTCTGGTGTCTACATATTCAGACACTGTATTCAATGGTTCAATTAGTGAAGCAAGGCTTGGATTTATTGACAAAAGGTCTCTTTCTCATGGCATGCTTCACTCATTAAAAGCTCATAATGTCTTGGATCTTTTTAGCTGTTGGAACTTGACCATTTGCCATTTTGTGCTTCTAGACTTTATTATTTTTTTTTTAACTTTGCAACTGATTCAGACGATGTTGCTTCTCCCAGTGGATGCATATTCCTGAGGACTGAACCCGTGATATTTCCTAGCATTATGAAGTGTCACCAGTCCATCACACAGGGCTTCATACTGAAAAACAAGGATGGGAAAGTGAAATTATTACAGTGGAATGTGCGCTCTAGCAGTTTGAAAGTAATTTGTGAATTTGTTGAGATGAATTTCTTCCCCATACTGTCAGCTCTGTATTATATTTATCTAATAGTGAAATTCACACTTCTCTGTATCCTTCTCAGTTTTATGGTTGGTCAGTTGGTAGGACAATCCTTTCTACTCCAGATTGTGGCTGGAGTTTCCCCAGACATGTAGGAGAATGGGACTTTTTTTTTTTTCTTTTTTCATATCCTTGCTGTGTGATCTATTTCTTTTTCAGCTGCATTTGATGATTCTAAATGCTTGAAAATACTGCAAATAATAAATAATTTGGGAATGTTGACACTGAGTGAGGAAGAGGGCGAAACACAGTTCACCTGATCCTTGAGGATTTGTTGCTACCTGTTTACAGTTCAGATTTTAGCTGCCTCCTGTACTGGTATGAATGTGAACAGCTAGTTTGACATGATTTCTTAATTCCTTGTCTTCATGGGTTATGTTCTCTAACTAGGAGCAGTTTAGCATACTCTAGCATTCCATCTTTCCTGTAGACATAGCAGATCACGCACAGTCTGGGAAAACTAAGTACACATTCCATTGTTAGCCTTTCTGATGGCCTGTGCCGAGTTCTTCAGATTCACGTCATTGTTGGCAAACGTGCATTGATGCGCTCTTATTACCTTGGACTGATTTTACATGGAGCATATTAAACAAATGTGGTGCCTGATCCTTCGAAAGTTAGCTTTTTCAATTGACTCTTATTTCTCTAGATAGGCCCAGAAAAGAGCAAAATGCATGTGCTACCCAAGTCAGAAAGATGGCACCAACATCTTTTATTGAGATGAAGTGATGTCACCTACTTGGAAATGCCCGCATTAGCAAGGGGACAGAATGCCTTCCATTTATATTTAGAAGACAGTGACTACAGTGAGGAAATTATGCAATCTAGGCGATTGATTAGGAAATGTAAGACAAAAACATACTACCTTGCCAAATCAATTTCCTAGATCTCCTTGAATTATCCAATAATTAGATAATCTTTTACTTTGGAAGTGCAAATTTTATATGTGTAATTATTTGTCTTAATCACTGCATTCCCAAGTTGTATTCAGTGGTAACACACAGCCTGTTCAATTTATACTCTATTTCTGTTAACTAGATAGGATTAATATCATACTTCCTCTCAAAAGAGAGAGAGGGAGATACAGGTATTTTATAAGATTTGCCACTGTCATAGAGCTCATCAGTGGTTATTATAATAATCAAAGTGAATAAACTTAGATTGCTCTTATACAATAGATATGTTTTAAGTGGAAGTGTAAAACCCATTTTTTAAAGCAAATCACATTTTAACTGCATTCAATTAGGGAAAACTCTCCACTATTTGAGCAGATCCTGTGTCACATTCTTTTATAAAGTAAAGAATATTTTGTTTCTCCTTAATTTATGTATGTTTCAACTTTAAATGTTTGTATATCAGAGTTCTCAGAGGCAAGAGCATATACCTATGGGAAATATATTTGCTTTTAAACATGTGATGAACTGAAAGTTTGACCTTCTCCCTCTGCACTGCTTTGAAGAGAGGCATCACAGGGGAAGCTAAATAGGGAAGACACGCCAGGATTTAGAGAGGGTGGGGACATCCATGTCAATCGTGGAGGTTGAGGAAATGTTAGAAAGCTTGAGGATTTCTGTGCCATAGAGCCAGGCCAGTGCAACCCAGAGTTACACCTCTGATGATATCTGCTCCTTTGTGACATTGGCTGAAACAAACAAAAAAAATCACAACCTAAAATTTGAGAGTTATGTTTTATTCGGTGGACAAAACTGAGGACTTAAACCTGGGATCCAGCATCTCAGGTAACTCTGAGAGACTGTTCTGAAAGGTGAAGGAGGAAGTCAGGATATACAGGGGTGTTTGTAACAGAGCCCAAGTAGTCAGAATGTCAAAATATGACTATTAATAAAACAGAACCAGATATCTCAAGGAATTTAGAGCTTTTCTCTGTGTGGGAAGATGCAAGAGTCTGGGCTCACTGAAATCACACCTTTGATGTGGACCTCGGCTCTCTGGGGCAGGTATCCTGTGCCTTTTCATCCTCAGTCTTCCCAGGGCATGCACGCTGGGCTGAGGGGTGCAGCGTCTGACAGCTTGATGACTGGCATCCTCTTCCCAGCCTCAGCTCTCACCTTCGGGGGCAGCTGTGGCGTCTGACGGCTGCAGCGTCCATCCCAGCACAGTAAGGATGCGAGTGGGACCAGCCCCCTCCCCAGCCTTTGGGGCATCCGGAGAAGGGTCCCTTGGCTCAGGGCTCCTCAGCTGCCATGGTCCCTTCTCCTGGCTTTTGTTCTCTGTGCTTGTTGGTGTCTTTGTCCCTGCCCAGCTCCTGCAGCCACTGTTTAGAGCCCTGTGCCATCCTGAACGTCTTGTTTCAACCTAACCTGCTGTACTGCTTTTTAATATTTCTATACGCAGTTGCCCGCTACAGTTGGCGTTACTATCATGACAACTACTGCAACTAATACTGCCTTGCAATGAACTTACCTGTGTTGGTGTCTCTTGTCTCCTGCAGACCTGCATTCCACGGGCTCAGTGACATAACATGAATCTTTGAACCACCACTCCTATCACTGCTGTAGCTTATCAGTGCTTACTATTTTAAACTATATGACCATATCTGTTGATGTTCCAGCTTGAATAATGTATCATTGACTTTCACAGTGGAACATCTAAGACCAAACCTTGAAAATCATCCCCTGAGTGTTAAGACTTCCTTATGATTCTTGTAGGATTTACAGTCGGCCCTCCATATCCATGGGTGTTGTATCTGTGGATTCTACCAACCACAGAGAGAAAATATTTTTTTAAAATTCCAAATGATTTCAAAAAGCAAACTTTGAATTTGCTACACTGCGTGTGTGCTAAGTCGCTTCAGTCATGTTCGATTCTTTGCAACCTTATGGACTGTAGCCCACCAGGGTCCACTGTCTGTGGGATATTCCAGGGAAGAATACTGGAGTGGGTTGCCATGCCCTTCTCCAGGGGACCTTCCCAACCCAGGGATCAAACCCATGTTTCCTGTGGCTCCTGCATTGCAAGTGGATTATTTACCACTGAACCACCTGGGAAGCCCATGCCACACTGCTAAGTCACTTCAGTCGTGTCCGACTCTGTGTGACCCCATAGATGGCAGCCCATGAGGCTGCCCCGTCCATGAGATTCTCCAGGCAAGAACACTGGAGTGGGTTGCCATTTCCTTCTCCAGTGCATGAAAGTGAAAAGTGAAAGTGAAGTCTCTCAGTCTTGCCGACTCTTAGCGACCCTATGGACTGCAGCCCACCAGGCTCCTCTGTCCATGGGATTTTCCAGGCAAGAGTACTGGAGTGGGGTGCCATTGCCTTGTCCGATGCCACACTGGCAACTGTTTATTATGCATTGCATTTACATCACATTTATAATTGTTTACATAGCTTTTGGGGCTTCCCAGGTGGGTGCTAGTGGTAAAGAACCCACCTGCCAATGCAGGAGAGTTAAGAGACCCAAGTTCGATCCCTGACTTGGGAAGATCCCCTGGAGGAGGGCATGCAACCCACTCCAGCATTCTTGCCTGGAGAATCCCACCAACAGAGGAGCCTGGTGGGCTACAGTCCATAGGGTTGTAAAGAGTCAGACATGACTGAAGATGCTTAACACAACACAACCTAGCTTTTACATTGTATTAGGTATTATAAGTCAGAGAAGGCAATGGCACCCCACTCCAGTACCCTTGCCTGGAAAATCCCATGGACAGAGGAGCCTGGTGGGCTGCAGTCCATGGGGTCGCTAAGAGTTGGACACAACTGAGTGACTTCACTTTCACTTTTCACTTTCATCCATTGGAGAAGGAAATGGCAACCCACTCCAGTGTTCTTGCCTGGAGAATCCCAGGGACGGCGGAGCCTGGTAGGCTGCCATCTATGGGGTCGCACATAGTCAGACATGACTGAAGTGACTTAGTAGCAGCAGCTGGTATTATAAGTAATGTAGAGATGATTTAAAGTATTTGGGAGGATGGTATGTAGGTTACACGCAATCACTATGCTATATTATATAAGGCATTTGAGCACCTACGGATTTTGGTGCGCAGGGAAGCCTTGGAGCCAACCCCCTGTGGTTTCTGAGGGAAGGCTGTAGTAGACTTGAGGTCCTTATTGTCTAGTTGAAGAAAAAACCCTCCAGGCATGTATACCCAAGTTCTTGATTGGCTTATCAATCTGTGACTCTTTCCAATAAGTTCTCAGCGAGTGTAATAAAGACACTGAAAAGGCATGTATATCCAAATGTTTGTCACTTTTTAGGAGCATCACTTTGTTTTCCAGGAGGTTCTGATAGGCAGTTACTTAGCCTAATGGTACATACACGTGAATATTGATGTACACAGTCCAAGGTCAAATTTATGGGGAGGTGGAGACTTCTTAGTGCTGAGTCTTCTAAGGACAGCATAGACTACATATGTGAGAAGGTTTTTATTGCAAGAACATTTGGAGACTTTTACGTTTATATTTAAAATGAAATTATTTGTAAATGTTTTTGCTGTAACTCTTGTTATACTCAATTATAATCAATGCACCATTCCAGTGAGTACCGAGATACAGAGCTTCCCCAAGGATATCGCTCACCCCGTTCTGACCATCCTGGGTAAGAGAATCCTACTTTAAGGGCTGAATTTACAGTGTCCGAGACATAATAAAGCTTGTGCGTGTATACATGAATGCACAAGGTTACCTGGCAGTTAGAATAGATTAAAAGCAAGTCTTGTAAAATTCCAAGTATTTTTTCTTTTTTAAACTACATTGCACTATAAAGCATTCTTTGAGGAGCTGGCCGATAAAATCAACATGTGACCAGATGTGCATCTCAGGAATGTCATATTACAAAACATGTTCACTAACTATATCTTGAATCAATGGAAAAAAGGCTGTGTCTGTCTTTTAGACACTCCATCATTCTGTGAGCTTAACAAACAAAATCTCATTAACACCGAATGCATGGGAGCATGAGAAATGTGTAATGCTTTTAATTTCTTATTAAGTGATTTGTGTTTATTGAAAATTGGCTTGAAGGTACACTGAACATAATTCATAATATTGGATTTAGGTGAGTCTAGATATCTGAGTCTTTTCTGTACTTAGAATGTGCTTACAAGTGCACTATTGTTATAGGGGGTGGAAAGAGTGATAGCTTATTCCTGGAAGGATTTGCTGAAATGAGAAGATGAGTCAGACTTGGGGCATCTTTTTCTGATGCTCCTGTGCCTTTTAGGTCTGTGTGAATTGTGCAAGGCCCTTATTCGTGCAGGCACACTCCGTACATGTCTACAAGCAGATGAGAGGCAGCGAGGGCACTTGGGGGCTGGTAGAGGCAAATGTGAATCCCGTTTTTTCGCTGGTAACTCACGAGACCTGCTGGGTAGCAGCAGGCACTAGCAGACATTTAATTGTGTGCTAGGTAAGGCTGGCACAGCTCCAGCATCACGGTGGAGTCAGAATTACCCTAATCAGCTGGGATATACTGCATATATTGATTAGAGTTGGATTTTGTTATGCAAAAAAAAAAAAATCTTTATAAATAGTGGGAAAGTAATTGAGAGTAATTAAAAGGCAGAGAGTTTAACTCACAGTTCTTTAGATGAACAGGCATTTTGATCCTTTGCTTCCATGCAGATTTCCGGGCAGGCTGGAGCAGTTTGTGAGGGCCACGTCTGAATGGTGGGATGACTGTCCCGCTGCCCCGGAAAGAGACTGAATGGGCAGGCTGTGTAGTTAAGGCACGGGGGACCAAGTTCCAGCAGCTTCTTCTCGGTGGCTCTTTGCTGTGGGAAGCCTTCTTCTTTATTTGGGTCTGGGGCCTTTTCTTTTTCTTGGCCTCACTAATAGCTTTTGGTTATTATTAATATCCCTGATGAGAACTGAATTGAGATCCCAGTGTCCTAGTGAACACTGATGGGAACATTAACCACACTGGAATTACCTAGAATTTCAGCGTGTTTTGTCATTGCTTCCCTCTTTCCTTAAACTGAGAAGGCTTTGTAGCCATTTGGTATCATGGAAGCTACTTCGTCTCTGGAGTGATGACCTGAATAGTTATATGCCTGGAGAATTCCATGGACAGAGGAGCCTGGCAAGCTACAGCCCATAGCTTCGCACAGAGTCTAATATGACTGAAGAGACTTGGCATGCACACACACACATCCTTTCTTGCTTCCTAGTCCTTTCATTCATATGCAATGTCTGCCACAAAATGTATGCACAAAATACCTGCCGGCTGGATGGGTGAATGGTAGCTGCTGTATACGTTTGGGATGCTGGCATGATGTAGCATCTTTGTGAGAAATTGTAGATCATGTATTGTGGAGTTCCAAGATCATTATATCAGAGATCATGAACAACAAGGAGGCAAGGGGAATGGGGTATGAAAGAAGAAAGGGCTACGATTTATTGAGCATTTACTATTTCCGGCTCTTTGAGACAAGGGGAATGGGGTATGAAAGAAGAAAGGGCTACGATTTATTGAGCATTTACTATTTTCGGCTCTTTGCATGTGTACTTTCCTTCCATCATCCGTCATGTTCTTGGAGGTGGTTGTTACCATCATCTCACAGGTGACAAATACGTGACCAGGAATTGAACCAAGGCGACAGACCTTAACTGGCAGGGTCAGGATTTGAACCAACAGCCCTAGCTGATAATCAGGGTTCTCAAATGAAGCTGTACAAGTCCCCTTACCAGCAGAGGAGGATGTCGGAGCTTGGTGGTGGAGCCCAGAGATAGGCCATGAGCACCAGGCAGATTTCTTTCAAGGCTGAGTGTTTTTCTACAAACATTTATGGGAATTTTACAGTCTCTTCCATACTGTGTTTGGTTAAATGTGAAATCATATTTTAAATTACTTGGTTATCAAAGTACCAGTACTTAATTTTTCTGTCCCAAATCTTTACTTACAATGAACCCACCTAAAGTTGCTCCTCCTGTGTCCTCTGGGACTCCTATGGGCGTTCCATGAAGAGAGAATCAGAGCTGGCAGTTTGGTTGGAAGAGCGATTGAGGAACCTATCTTGAAATTTTGTTCCATTAAAGTGTGGTTTTTTACTTAGACTGCATGTGTATTTGCAGTGACCTGGGGCTGTTAGTGAGGAGAAGGGTGCTAAAACTTCCCGTGACTTTGTCTTGTTTATCCAGGAGCTTTAAGCTTCCTGATGTAACTGCTGTGGATCCAAGTTTGAGAAGCAGGCACAGAACCCTACTTCCCTGCATTATTTGAGTGA
This sequence comes from Bos indicus x Bos taurus, assembly GCF_003369695.1. Lineage (NCBI taxonomy): Eukaryota > Metazoa > Chordata > Mammalia > Artiodactyla > Bovidae > Bos > Bos indicus x Bos taurus. The sequence goes on from NC_040104.1 coordinate 48,530,369, forward strand.
TAATTATGATGCTCCAAACAATTGCTGTGCCTGTGATTAATTGGTTAGTTATAAATGGCATTTTATCCTAGTTTTACTGTATGGATGATAAAACTTATAGGAGACACTTGAGAAAAGGAGAATCTGGATTAACAATCCTTGAAAAACAGAATACTCCTAAAGTTCCACTGGTCAGCAGGCACTGAATTCATGGAAGATTCTTAGAAAGTAATTCTTGACAATATTAATAATAACTTGCATTTTTTAGAACTTTACTATTTATAATTCATCATTCGTTTTTGCATTTGCTTGCAACAGCTAACATTGATAAGAGATTTATATATAGTATCTCATTTGCCTACCAGCAACTCCTTGAGGCAGGTATCATTATTTTCTCTACAGATGAAGAAATCGGGGCACAGAGTTGACAAGTGACTTGCCCAGGATGACACACTTTGGCAGGTGTCAGGGTCAGGATTCAAATTCAGCTTTATCTAACTGTGTAATCTGTGCTCTTTATCCCTCCACTGGGCTACCAGCTGTTTCTTTCCTTGGTGGAGTTCTGAGTCGCTGGCCTGTCCTCGGCCTCGGTCATTGTTTATAGTGACCCTTAGTGATCCTGGGCTTCCCTGGTGACTCAGATGGTAAAGAATCTGCCTGCAATGTGAGGGACCTGGGTTTGATCCCTGGCTCTAGAAGACCCTCTGAAGAAGGGAATGGCATCCCATTCCAGTATTCTTGCTTGGAGAATCCCCACAGACAGAGGAGCCTGACGGGCTACAGTCCATGGGGTCACAGAGAGTCGGACAGGACTGAACCACTAACACACAGAGATCTGTGGAAACATCCAGATGTCTCCAGGCTACAGTATCCTTGAAAACATCTGCCGGTGCATGCAAATCTGGTTTGAGTTTCTAAAACTTGAGAATGCAACTCAGGACAGAGGAAGCAAATTGAGTCTGGGTCTGGGTGAACTCCGGGAGTTGGTGATGGACAGGGAGGCCTGGCGTGCTGCGATTCATGGGGTCGCAAAGAGTCAGACACGACTGAGTGACTGAACTGAACTGAACTGAACTGAGAGGGTCATAGGAAGAGCTGAGATGTTCCTTCTTGAAAATTAGTTTTCCCTTCCAGGATAATAGGGCAACACAAGCGGAAACAGAAAGGTTAACCAGTACCTGTAAATGTGGGTTGTTGCAACCTTGCTGGAACTAACCAGAATTTCTGTGCTGATCTGAGTTGATCTGACTCCTGGGAGTTGGGTGATTAGACTCCCGGTGACCGTCATACAGTTGTCCATGGCTGTTGCTTACCCAGGACGGTTTGCATCAAGAAGCTGGAAATCTGCTATTTTCTAATTTTGATTTCTCAGCTGAATGTAAATAAAAAGATGGAAGATAAAAATGCAGAAAATTGCATTAGCTTGATTAGGGGCTTTATTTGCATAAAAGAGTCTCTGAATTACAATTACCCTCTGGCTTTGGACCCCAGCTCTTCTCGCTTTTTTATTATCCGGTCCAAGGTCGTTACTAAAAGGCTTCCCGTTTCATGGACAAAGACTTACTGAAATATTAATTTCATTGCCCAAAGTAGATTCATATGGTCTGTTGAATAACTCGAGGTTCTGTCAAAATCACAAAGTGGAAGAGTTATTCTTATGCCTTTGGAAAGGTGGTTCAGAAATTTAACAGGCAGCTAAAACTCCACTCATTTTGCCTGTGTTGTTGACAGAAACGGGTAAAACTCTTTATGTTCTTTGGTAATTATAGCAGTGAAACAACTGTCTCTGGGTAAGTTGCATCTTTAAGGCATCACGCAGGAAATGTTTTTGTTTATTTTCCTTTAATTGCACTGTGACTGGATTTAGATTTGCTGCTTAAGACTCTAAGAGGGAAATGAACTTGTGACATTTGAAGTTTGGAAGTATTTTTTTTAAAGTATAGGTAGAGCTTCAATATTCATTATTTTAATGCATGCCTTTTCAGTTTGTATCTGTTTTAACACAAAAACTTGACTTCAGTACTGTTTTTTTTTTCCATTGTTCTTTTGCAGCTTTGACTGTATATGTAATTTAATCCAATGTATTTAAAAGAAGTTGCATTCTTCAGTGGTAAAGAGCCCTTCAGTCTCCCTTAGTGGTAGCTAATGATAATAATACTTGCAAGCACAATTCTTTAAAGCAAACTAAGGCAAAACAAAAACAAACCCCAAACTGCAATTGAAGGTTTTTGCATCATTACAGGCAATAGCCTAAGGCTGTAACAGATAAGCTTGGTGAGAGTTTGGCTTGTTTTATTGACTTGTTGTTTTGTCTGTTGTGAGCAGACAGGCATTATTCTTGGCCCAAGTAATACACATCGGTTGACAGAAGCCAGCAACTTACCTGGTCTCACTTTGGAAATATGCTTGGAAGCTACTATTTTATTGTTCTTTTCAGCTGGTTTTGCTCACAGAGTGACTCAGTAGCTCTTTCCATAGCTGTTTTCCAGCCTGTTTTATAATCCATACTTGTTCCCTCGCTGCCCCCCCAGCCCATCCTTGCACTGCTGGAATCATTTCTGTTTTACTTTAAAAACCAGTGTGCTAAATGTCACAACAAAATAAAGCATGGATTAGAAACAGCCTTGCAGTTGCAGACTTAATGCCTTTGTGACATCTCATTGCTATGTAAATGAGATTCAAGGAGGTCATCTCTTTAGCAGTCACTCTAGCCCTGGTATCTACTTGATATTCCTTGGCCAAACTTACTAAGCATTCATTACTGAACTGGCCTAGGTGTTTAACTGTTTGTTGACTCTGAACCTGCTAGTCGAGGCTGCTGAGTTCAACAGCTCCTTCTTTCCTGGATGTTTTCATTTTAAGGACCTCTTTGCATCTCCACGCTGCTTCTCAGACTGTGGGTACCTCAGGAAACCCATACTTCTGTTCGCAAGATACACTTGTTTTTATGCCAAGACAGTATTGGGAAAGCTCATTTGTGGTGTTTCCTTTGCTGTCTCAGGTATTTTTATCTTTGCTAACTGCTATATATTTAGGTAGATGTTTTATTCACTTGCATCTGTCACAAATTCTTGCATATACTCTGTAGAAAAATGTGTCTGGGCCGGTAACTGTTCACATAATACTTCCTTTAAAATTAATTGTTCACAATTCAAACTTGATTTCATCTGATTTTGCAGATGTGTTAATAGTAAGTACACTTGTTACTGAAGGCAGTGGAATCTGATTTTAATTCTGTAAGAAACTTTAATGAGTACAGATTATTGCTGGTATTACATTTGCTTGGTTAAAGGGAGTCTTTAATTCACTACTGTGATTTGTTTTTTTAAATATGATTATAAAAGTATGATCAATTTGTCTCATAATTCCAGTTTTGAAGGAGCCTTTTGCAGTTTGAGCAACTGGCTATATTTTAAATGGCTGATTCATTAAGTCATTATTCTCTCAGTGGTTATTTCAATATAGTGGGTTTTCTTTACACACAGGCAGATGCTGAGCTGTGTAAACACTGAGTTCTGAGATTTTGGCTAGAATAACTGCTAACTCAAAGAAAGCACACCTTACACTCTGTGTTTGAAGGCCTAGGCATCTGGAGAAGAGCATTCATTTGGCACCTCGCTCCCCTCCACATTAAGAATTGAAATGTTGACACTGATGAGAGGGGTGATTTGAGCAGCTCTGTGTTCGCATGAGGATTCCAGAATGAGGATTTGACCCCTTTCATGGATTAACAGATGTCTTTGGATTAAGGTACTGAATCAACTACAATAATTTTTTAAAAGCTATTTTGGCCTTTTATAAACCAGTACCTTTCAAACTGTCATATCTGACTGCCTACTGGCGTGAAGGACTGCTCAGACGTCTGATAATGACAGGTTATCTGGAATTCTGCTGAGAGTGGCATTACACCTTCATGATTTTGATCAAGGGCAGTAGGAAGTACTAGTAGTTAAAATAGTGGAACAGTATTTCAAGGGCTGGTTCAATGCAGAATTAGAGTGAAAGCTTAGAACCACCCTTCTCTGTGCTTTTCCACCTCCTCTCCTGTTCTTTACTGGATCCTAAACATTCATGGTGACCCTGTTACACTCTGCATCTTACTGGGTGCTGGGAGAGTTGAGGATGTAAATACAACACTGTTCTTGGCCTCTGGAAAGCTAAGATATGGGGATGAGATAAGGCCTACCAGTAACCATCAAGGAGTAAGTCATGGTTTTGCTACAGTGGCTGTGCTCTGCTGGTTTGGACACAGAAGTGTTTTCTCTGAACCTCCCCTGGCAGTTGATTTCTCATCTGTCTCTTGTGACCACCTCTGAAGACAGCAGGAGAAGGGGACAACAGGATGAGATGGTTGGATGGCATCACCAACTCGATGGACATGAGTTTGGGTAAACTCCGGGAGTTGGTGATGGATAGGGAGGCCTGGTGTGCTGCAATTCATGGGGTCTCAAAGAGTCGGACACAACTGAGCGACTGAACTGAACTGAAGGCAGGACTCCCTGTTCAATGCTGAAAGATTCTGATACAGAAACTGTGGGTGGCCAGTTATCTAATAACTAATGCTTGAAGAGTCCAGTTTCTCAACTTGATGTTCCTGATCTATCCTGACAATTGCTGTTTATTCAAGGAGCACTTAGAAGGAAATCTTATTTAGGAGGTGTGTTATGGAAAGTATTAGTTGCTCAGTCATGTCTGACTCTTTGCAACCCCATGGAACCCCTACCAGGTTCCTCTGTCCGTGGAATTCTCCAGGCAAAAATACTGGAGTGGGTGGCCATTCTCTTCTCCAAGGGATTTTCCTGGTTCAGGGATTGAACCCAGGTCTCCTGCATTGCAGGCAAATTATTTACTGTCTGAACCACCAGGGAAGCTAGGGAACAGAATATGTCATTTTCAGAGATTTTTTTTTTTAATTTTTAAAAAATTTTTTTAAAATTAAAAAATTTTTAATTTAATTTAAAAATTAAATTAAAAAATTTTAATTGTTTTTGTTATGAAATCTTTTTATGTAAAGAGGCCCTCCAAGTTATTGTTTTATCAAGAGACAGATATCATTTATGAGTTGTAAATTTGGGTTTACCAAACAGTGTTCCATATTTTAAAATCCGGGGATAACCTGAGTTGGTCTGCAGACCATCTTGCTGCCTGGCAGCTGTCCCTTCTCCATAGCCTTCATTCTTCTGCCTCAGCCAGGTGCTGAGTGTAGGACCTGTTGAATTGAAATCAGCCAATATTGATTAAAATGAAAAGAGGAGACAGGGCTAGAGAATGTAGAAGCTAAAATGAGATAAAGTCTGAATATCATTTGTTTCTGCTGTCATTGTTTCCATTAGCACAGATGATTCAATGGAATGCTTTCAGGCATGGGTGAATTATCACAGTATAAGTTTTCTTCTGGGGCTTTTGAGGAAAGTTTTAAAAATGAGTTCGCTCGGAGTTAAGAGTTAGACAGAGATGTTCTTTGCTGGAGACCCGGGTTTTTGTTGTTTGTTGTTGTTGTTTTAATTGCCTTGCTCTATGTTTTAGAAAACTGTCAGAAAATAAAAAATTAGCAGGTCAAACATTTTGCATCCTCCCCAATCCATTGTTTCAGAAATCGGCTTTCTTTTTGCCAGAGATGCTGGTTGATAGACTGTTCTACGTTCACTGTTGTCATCAGGGTTCGTAAACCCAACGTCAAAGAGCTCTCCCTGGATCCTTGGCCTGCTAATAGGGAAAAATGCTACCAGATGAGCCACAAGGCTTCAGTCTGTGGTCCGAACCGTAAGCCAAGGACTTTAACTTTAGATCCAAATTCCAAATCATGAAGTTTTCACTGGGTATGATTTTTTTAAACTATGGATCCAATCTTTATTAAAATGCCTTTAACATATAGTAAATAACAGCTCTGTTACTGTTCATTATATATAACAATGGATAAAGATCAGAGTTTAAAGAAATGAGCACCCGAGTTAATTTAAGGCCTTTATCTTTCCACTGTGATTCATATGTCAACCCTTTTCTTATACACACACTTGATTAGAATGCTCCTCTCTGCCTTACAATTTTCCCCTCAATTCTAGGGTCAGAATCTCTTTTTGGGGAAAATTTAGAAGAGGCCTTTGAAGTAGCTTAGCCCAAAAAGACCTTGGAACTGTTAACCTCTTCCCCCATAAGAAGAGGGGAGGGATATTTTTGAAATGTGAGAATTTGAGGGTAACTGTATTTTTTATACTGTGTTTATGTCATTGAGTTCCTGATTGAACTCTGTACTACTCGAGTAAAAATTTACTCTTTTATGTTCACTTTATAGCTCCTGCTAGGTGGAGTAAATAAAAGCACAAATCTCTCATTGAATTTGAATTGAACAACCAGCAATTCTTTTGCATAAGTATATCCCCAATATTACATGAAACATATTTGTATCTGTCCATTCAACTCCTGCACAGATCACAGTTCATCCTATAGAGAGTATTGAGAAGGGGTTTGTTGAATGACTGAATGAGCCTCCAAGGGGAAATATCCAGGCGTTAGTTCAAAATGCTAACTTAGAGCACAGTAGAGCTTGACTCAAGAGTTGCCGGCACATGCAGGGGTGGTACTTGAAGCCCTGGAGATTGCCTAGGGTCATTGTGTTGACCTAAGGTTCCTAAGGGGCTTCCCAGGGTGGCATTAGTGGTAAGGAACCTGGCTGCCAATGCAGTAGGCTTAAGAGACATGGGTTTGATCCCTGGATCAGGAAGATCCCCTCAAAGAGGGCATGGCAACCCACGCCAGTATTCTTGCCTGGAGAATCCCATGGACACAGGAGCCTGGTGGGCTACAGTCCATGGGGTCTCAAAGAGTCAGACACGACTGAAGTGACTTCGCGCACGTGCACACAAGGTTCTTAAACTGCAGTTTGTATCAGAATCTCTGGGAGGGTTTGTAACGCATAGATTCCTGTGACCCACTCCATAATTCACAATTTTGTAAACTTGCGGTGGGGTTCAAGGACTGCTTATCTGGCAGGTTTTCAGTTTACATCAGTGCTCCTCATCTGGAACCACACTTTAGGAGCTACAGCCTAGACTCTTAGACAGGGAACTGCAAATGTTTAGGTAAAGGCCCGATTGTAAAGAGTTTAGGCTCTGTCGGCTGGACTGTCTCACCCTGACTCTGCCTCCTGCAGCTGCTGTAGGTGGTGTGTAAGTGAATGAATGGGTTGTGGCTCTGTTTCAGTCAAGCTTTCTTTACCAGACTTGGATGCTGGCCTGATTGGACCCCTGGGTCAGCCTCAGTTTGCAGCCCCTGCTCTAGGCTGCAAGAAAGGTAAGCACTGAGGATGTCCAGGTTTAAAAGCCAAGTGGAAGAAAAGGAGATTGAGGACAAATGATCTGAGCCATGGTAGGATACCCAGGCAAGCGGAGTAGTCCCAAAGCCAAGGAAGCCGAGCTTTTCAAGAATGGACGCCTGATCACCCTTGTCTGTTGTCTCCGGGCAGCTGAGGCTGCGGGAGGAGATGGATGCTGGAAGACGCCCCTGGATGGGCGGTTAGGCTGTAATGACACTACTAGCTGAGTAGTCTGAATGGAATGGTGGGAGGGATGCACCAGATGGCGGTGGGGGGAAGTGCAGGAGGTGGAGGCAACAAGTGCTGAGTCCCCTTTTAGGAAATTTGGCCGTGAAGGACATGAGGGCATCGAGGCCAAAGCTTCAGGAAAAAATTGGGTCCGAGAAGCTTTTTCTGAGCATAAGAGAAAAACAAGTATGTTTGTGGGCAGAGAGGAAAGGGCCAATGGAAGAGTCAACCTGGGCTGCAAACACAGGGTGTCCTCAGAAGATGGTGCCCGCTGGGTTGTGCAGAGGGAGTGAACAGGGAGCGGATGAAAATCCAAGAGAGGAGAGAGCGTTAATGGAGGAAAGTTGTCAAGGCAGCAGTAGGAAGGCAGTGAGAGAGCCCGCGGAGACTGCCCTGGACTGGAGAAGGGAAATGCTTCCTCCAGGACAGGAGTGGGTGAGCTCGCTCCGTTCCCAAGAAGGAAAGAGACTTCCCAACGCACAGCCTTGGTTTCCTTGGAAAGGCTGGGAGCTCCGCGAGAGTGAAGAGACTGTGGGAAGCAGGGATTTGAAGGAAATTGTGATGGTTTGGAGTAGGCAGTAAGGCAGAAAGTACCACATTTACCATGCAGTGTGGAGACTCTGCTGGGATGGAAGCTTATTTGTGTACATCCAGAGTCGGACACGACTAAGCAACTAACACACACACACACACACACACACACACACACACACACGTCACTCTGATACATGGGACTTTCCTGTAGTCTTAGCTGCCTGGAAAATGCAGAACATGTAACAGATGGAGGGTTATGCAGAAATTGCAGGTTGTCAAGAGATGTTGGTCAGAAAGGCATGAGCTGATAGAACTGGAGATGCTTGTGAATGGGAATATGAAGAAAAATGAAGTGGAAGTGGAAAGGAAAGGAAACCGAGAGTGTCACAGGCTGAAGTCTTGGTGAAGATGAAGAAGAGCAGGTGTGGAGGGAGACGAGAGGGGGTTGAGGCGTGTTGGAAGTTACTGGAGACGCTGGGGTTTCTTAGTGGTTTCAGGGATGGACAAGGGTTTGGGGTGTGGCTGTGGAATCAGGCTCTGAAGCTGAGCTGAAGGGTGTATCTTCAGGGATTGAGGTGAGTATGCTGGGTAGGTTAGCACGGTGGATTTCTTTTTTAAGCATTTACTTATTTTAGTATTTGGCTGGGCCAGGTCTCAGTTGCCTCATGTGGGATCTTGCACTGAGGCTGTGGGCTCAGTGGCTGAAGGGCATAGGAACGTGGGATCTTAGTTCAGTGACCAGGAATCGAACCTGGGTCCCTGCACTGACTGGAGCACTGTTTAACCACTGGACCACCAGAGAAGTCCCAGCAAGGTGGATCTTAAAGTCACAAAAGATCCTGGCGGGAGAGGAGGCAGCTCTTGCTCCAGCAGGGGGGACCTGCCTCCTCTTCGACCTGAGGGAGCCCGCAGACGGCCTTCTTCTGATCTTTGTGAGGCTCCGCAGCCCTTGCTCTTCTGGGCTGTCTCTGCCCTTGCTGGGTGTGGCGTGTCTTCTCTGTGGCCACTGAAGCGACTCACTGCACATTTTCCTCTGTTTGCTCATCCCCACCCTGGCAGAAGCATGAAGAAAGATGATAGACTAACACTGCCCCACCTCTCGGGTGCTTCTCTCTTGGACACTTGAACTTCCATCACTATTTTTTGCAAATCAGAAGAGAGCTGCTTTCCAGGTTCCTCTGTGAAAGAGAGAGCACTCTTTCTCCCTAAGTTGTTGCTAAGTTTTGGGGCATTTTTGAACACTTACTGATACCTTCGAGTCTGTGTTGTGACTGCCTTCTTTGAGGAAGCCTGTCTGTTGTAAAATATTTGGGCTCACTTGTCTTTTTACCAGCTTTTGGTTGCAAATTACCCTCTAAAAGGAACTGGATCCTTTTCTACTAAAAAATGCAAGTTCATTTATGATAACTTTAGTAAACTAAATAAAAATAACACTTAAATGAAAATTTAAGAGGAACCTAAAAGAAATAATTAAATGGTTTCTCTCTATAGAGAAGTTTGTCCCCATCGGCCCCAATCCTTCCCCTTTTCTCCTCTTTTTCTATACAACCATTATTTTTTCGCCTACAGAAAAGAGGACTGTGTTTTAAATTTACCTTTGTTTCTGAAGTTTTTTTTTTTTTTTCTACAGGAATGGCTTGATTTATATCTCATGCTGTCTCCTCTATCAGTTGAAAAATCAGAGAAAATGAATTGAAGAGTATATCATTTTTTAATATTTGAATCATCACATCTCACACTAGATTTCATATCTTATACAGATAGCATTATCCTTTGCATATTTTCCCTCCAGTTTGGAATTGCCAAAGGAAAGACTTGAATATGAAAGGTAATGAATGTTGGGGAAAGATTATTAGAATAGCTGTCAGATGTTATGAATGCCCTATCTGTTTGGCTGGAATGTATAAATGTTTTCCCTTTGACGAAATCTGTGCAGAAAATTTTACACTGCACTTGACATCCATCAGTATTTTCAGAACTAAAGCATTAAAAATAAATTTAAAGTTTTCTTTCAATGCTCTATCCCAACTTTATTTATATTGTCATCGGGGGAAATAATAGATATTGGAAGAAAAGAAAAACAACTGATGTTTTTCTGACTGTATTCAACAGACAAATAGGATCCCAAAACTGACTACATGATGATGACATTTCGACACACATTTTGATAAGGCATAGAGTTTGTTTGGCATTTGAATAATCTGTATTAGATAGGCAATTCCTAAGAGACAGAGTGAGTTCTAACACCATAGTTCCATTAGCGTCCTGAAGAGATGTAACAAATGTGGCGTTTTAGGACTGAAAGAAACTTTGGAGAGAGTCTGACTTAATCTCCTTTCTTTACAGATCAACTGAAATTTTGAGGGCTAATAAATTTCCCAGAATTGTGAAACTAATTTGGGACCTAGTGAGGGGCTAGACTCGAATATTCTAAAATACAAATTCTGCACTCCATCTAGGTCCTGTATTAGTTCCCTGGTTAGTCGTCTAGGTTTAAACACTTTAGCATTTGCAGGCTGAATTTCAAGGTGTGGTGGGCATGTTACAGGGCTTACTTGTGATTTGAAAATAAGTTAAAGTACCTGCATTTAGCTCACAAAATACGGGAACATTTTGACAGTTCCATCATTCTGGAAACAAACTCTATCCCCTCAGATGAACTTGCAGGGAGTATCTGAGATGAATGTGATGCTCAGATGGGGAATGGGAGACAGGAACAAGGCAGCCTGTGTCTGTGACCACCGAGCCACCACCTGCGACTTTGAGGAAAAGTGAAAACGCAGAGGCATGTGTCATCCAAGATGTGCTTCTCACTCATCAATCCGTGTTTATCAGAACTGGAGGTCTTCGTAAGAGAACTGAATGCTTTCAATCCAGACATGTCAGTAATTGCGATCGACCGAGCGTTCTGTCACACCTGCCTGCTTTTCTTTCTCTTTCTCTTTACTTCATTACATATTGATTGACTTCTTGGGTTTTACAAGTTCATAAATCACCTTCTTTTAAGAAGCTTTTTGGCTTTTGTGTGTGCAGACTGAGAGTACTGGAAAAGATTGATACTTGAATCAGAGTAACAAAGAACTTCATCTTTCCTCTTTCAGCTTCATATGCAAGAGTGAAGCATCAAAAGACAGTGTCATTATGATGAAACTGATTTAAAAGCAGTGGAAACACCTTGTAAAAACCTGGATTCGTAGCAACCAGCCCTCCCGAGTTTAGTGGAAGTTTACACTCACTGAGAGATTAGACAGATCTGGAGAGACTTCACAACCAAGAAAAGAATTCAGCACTAATCATGTCATGAAGTGCCCCCCTTGCAAATAATAGCAGATATTCTTGGGTACATACTCAAGAATGCTCAGTCAAGTCCGACTCTGTGCTACCCCATGGACTGTAACCCACCAAGTTCCTCTGTCCATGGAGTTTTCCTGGCAAGAATACTGGCATGGGTTGCCATGATGTCCTCCAGGGCATCTTCCCAACCCAGGGATTGAACCTATGTCTCATGCATCGCAGGCGGATTCTTTACCACGGAGCCACCAGAGAAACCTGCAGGTATTTCTACTTGATTGCAAATCCATAATCCTGGTATAGGATAAAATGGATTTTTGTCTGTCATGGAGGGTTATGTGCCCTCTGTCTGTCATGTGCCCGCAGTAGAATAATAAAAGGCTTGATACCTGTGGTCTCGTCTGCTCCTAAAATTTTTTCAAATTCATAAATCTTAGAAATCGAAGTTTGTTACTATGCTTTTCGTGAAAAAAAAAAAAAAAAAACAGTCTTTGTTCTCTTTGCTGTGAACATTTTAAATTCCTGTTTCATCCTAAAACATTCACTTCTATTTCTGGATACAAACAGATATTTAAACTCTGTAAGAATTTTTTTTTCTTTTTTAGCACCTGTTTTTCATTATAATATAAAGTTATTTAAAATTCTTATTTTGCAGATGAATCCTAAAATACTCTTTTTTAAAAAATGTACTGATACAAAGTGGGATGTTAACACTGAAGGTATAGTTTCATGTTTTTGGCATCTAAGCATTTTTTATGCTAATATAAAACAGGCATGTGGAACTTTTATGGAAAGGCCTATGAGGTTGTATAATAATAATATCTATTGTCCTCTTAAATAACAAGGAAGTCTACTCTGTAGATTGGTCGCCCAGCATTAGCAACAAAAAAATCATATTCCAGGCATTCTTTCATAGCTGATTTAATTTGGAGATATTCAGTCATTCCTTTCTGAATTAATTTAATTTCTGACAGCCAGTTTAATGCATCAAAAGGGAAAAAGAAAGCAAAAACTGCCATTGAGGTTGTCTGTAATTAATAGAGCTGACTTCTGAAGCACTCCAGACCACTAAGCCCTCACATGTGAGAAGTGGCTTATTCTGAAGGGACCGTAATTTGAAAGAGCAAAACAATTGAGGCTGGAGAAGAGAGGCTGGGAACCAGTGTATTCTTTGGTGATTCAGAGCCATGGCTTCTATTTTCTCTGTGAGGGGGAGGCAGAAGGAGGATGGGAAATGTTCTGGGAATGGCTGTCTCTTCTTCACAGCGTTTGCAAAGAGCATTTACAGGCAGAAGTGTGTCTTCCGCACTAGTTTAGTAAAATGACATGAGCCCTCACCAGGTTGCTATGGAAGGGCCCATCCGTGAAGTGAGGTGATAAATGGTGGCCACGTTTACTGTGGATCAGTGTCTGCAGTTCACGTGGCTTTTTCTTGAGATTGTTTTTAGTAAATAAACAGAGCCAGAGGAATTCCCTTGAAACCAGAATCTGAAAAACCAAAATAGAGTGTGTTTCAAGACTTTAGTACAAATCAGCATCCTTGTTACCTGAAGGGCAGCACTGTGGTGGTCCAGGTGGTCTCACGTAAGCGTCCTTGCCTCTGGCCGCTGCTGGTGATCCTGTCCTTCATCTTTATAGATGAGGAAACCAAGCCTGAGGTAGGCGCCTGAGTTCCACATGTGATGAGTAATGGAAACCAGGTATGTTGCAATCACAGTCTTTCTTAAAAATCTGTAGAATAGATACTTACCTGGTGGTCCCAGTGGTTAAGAATTCACCTTGCAATGCAAGGGATGCAGGTTCGATCCCTGCTCCAGAAACTAAGATCCCACATCCTGTGAAGCGACTATGCCTGAGTACTGCAACTAGAGAGTCTTGAGTGCCGCAGCCAAATAAATGTTTAAAAAAAAAACTGTAGAATGTATCAGGTTATACTATTTGAATTCATCCAATTATTCATCTTAATTTTTTTTAAATTTTATTTTATTTTTAAACTTTATATAATTGTATTAGTTTTGCCAAATATCAAAATGAATCCGCCACAGGTATACATGTGTTCCCCATCCTGAACCCTCCTCCCTCCCCATACCATCCCTCTGGGTCGTCCCAGTGCACTAGCCCCAAGCATCCAGTATCGTGCATGGAACCTGGACTGGCATCTCGTTTCATACATGATATTTTACATGATTCAATGCCATTTTCCCAAATCTTCCCACCCTCTCCCTCTCTCATAGAGTCCATAAGACTGTTCTATACATCAGTGTCTCTTTTGCCTTAATTTTTTAAGGAACTTTTAGACATTTAGGAACCTTTAACATTTAAGGAGGCATCAGAGGATGAGATGGCTGGATGGCATCACTGATGCAATGGACGTGAACTTGGGCAAACTTCGGGAGTTGGTGAGGGACAGGGAGGCCTGGCATGCTGTAGTCCATGTGGTCGCAAAGAGTCGGACACGACTGGGTGACTGAACAACAACAGCATTTAGACATAAAAGCAGGCATTCAGTTGTTAAAACAAGGAAAAAGAACTGATGGAGTAACTGAAGTACAATGACTTCATGGTTTTCCACAACCAGATATTTTTTCTACCCTGGTTTTCTTACCTCTTATGTCTCCAGTAACATGTTTAAGGAATTCATATTTATTTTAGTATTAATCAAAGTAGAAATTAATTTAAAAGAGATGAATCTGTGGGAAAAGGCCACAAATTATATTTCATAATTAAAAGTTGCCTTTTCAGTAATTCATTGAATGAACATGAAATTTGAGTGCCTACTTTGTTCCAGGCTTTCTGACGCTGCCAGGGATACATGGGGATGAGACAGACAAAGTCTTGTCCTCATGAAACTTACAGTTTTTTGAGGGAAAAGATAGCTAATATCTAGATTTGATTTTTTTTATCCATTTGAATTAACTGTCATTTGGAAAGACTCTGCTGCTGCTAAGTCGCTTCAGTCGTGTCTGACTCTATGCAACTGATGTATTGATAAGTATTATTAGTTTACTTGGGAAAATCTTCTCTCCCGTTTTGCTTTAACAAACTTGAAAGGTCCATATAAGTAATTCATTGGTTACTTTTTAAAATGTGATTAGATTATCTGGAGTTGCATAGTACTCTTTTTTTTTTAATTGAAGTATAGTTGATTTAATGGTGTGTTAGTTTCAGGTATATAGCAAAGTGATTCAGTGACATCTATGTGTTTATACACACACACACACACACACACATACACACACACATATATATATGTCTTCTTTTTCAGATTTTTTTCTCCCTTATAGGTTATTACAAAATATTGAGTAGAGGACCTTGTGCTATATAGTAGGTCCTTGTTCGTTATCTATTTTATTTATTTTTAAAATTATTTATGTATTCATTTAGCTACAGTTCAGCACTTGTGGCGTGCAGGCCCCACAGCATGTGGGATCTTAGTTCCCCAACCAGGGATGGCCCCCAAGTTGCGCGCGTTGCAAGGCGGATTCTTTACCACTGGCCTACCAGGCAAGTGCTATAGGAGTGTATATATGTTAATCCCAAACTCCTGATTTTTTCCTCGTCTCTTTCAACAACTAACACTGGATGGATTAACAAGGCTTTGAGTGTTGATCATAAATGTGTAAATGCATCAGAAGCCACTCGGTCAGGTGGTGCTTCTAGAAGGCCCTGGGGTGTCAGCGACCGCTTATCTGAGGAAAGGAAGTGCCGAGGAAAGAACGCAGAAAATACATTTAGCGACTTTGCCAAAGACCAGCTTTTCACAGTCTTTGGAGCTGAGAGCTCTTTCTCCTAGGTTGTGTATCCACGTCAGGGCTGGGCAGAGACAGGCTGGACCGGAGGGGATCCTGTGGATCCCCTGTCCACTGTGGCACCGGTGGCTGCACTGCCCTGAGGGACACAGGCACACAGCTGCCGGGCCGGGGGCTCTAGACGGTCTCTCAGGGACCCTGTGCTGTGGTTCTTTTTGGAGGGGACATCAAGGACAGAAGTAAATCATGTTACTGAACATCTCAAACAGTCTACTGGGCTGCAAGAGCTGCGTCGGAGCCTCAGGTTACTCCCTTTCCTTCCGCAGTTTCTTGGCCCCATCGCCTGAGGTCTCTAACCGTCTCTGACAGCGTGTTAGTGTCAGAGCTGTTTCCTAAGCCATGGTTCCCAGACTTGGCTATGAGTTAGAATCAGGGGAGCTCTACGATTGAGATTCCTGGGTCCTGCTGTCTCAAGTCAATTTCCTTGGCAAGGAATAGCAAGTAAGTACAGGTAATCTTTCCAATGCGTGCTAAGTTGCTTCAGTTGTATCCAATTCTTTGTGACCCTACGGACTGTAGGCTCCCACCAGGCTCCTCTGTCCGTGGAATTCTCCAGACAGGAATACTGGAGTGCATTGCCATGCCCTCCTCCAGGGGATCTTCCCTACCCAGGGATCAAACTCACCATCTCTTACGTTTCCTGCATTGGCAGGCAGATTCTTTACCATCTGAGCCACCAGGAAAGCCCAATCTTCCAATAGCAATAAGTAACTCTCTTTCTCTCAACTCCTATGTCAAATTTGCAGGAAGGGCATCTTCTCTTCACCTCCCTCCTCTACTCCTGCCTGTAAAATGTTGGATGTGGAGTAAGTTGTGTAAGTCACACATACTCCATCTTGCTCTTCCCAGGGGATTTGACTGTCACTCTGAGATCAGTACTCAAGCCCAGGTACCTCCTGCTCTTTCTAAAATCATTGCATATTTTCCTTCTGCTGCTGCCTTTTTGCAAGCAGTATTTTGCAGGCACCTGGGCCTGTTGCATAAATTCAGTCACTCCCAACCCCTCCACCCACCTCACCTCCCCCAGCCCCGCTCCAGGGAGCAACCTGGAGGTGTGTCTTTTATTCCCTCTGGGCAGTTGCGAATGGCCCTGAGCAGGACCTTCACACGTGTGCCCAAGGTTCTCACTATGATGCTCAAGGGCTCTCCCTGTCCCATGTTGCAGAGTGGATCTGGGTAATACATCCACTGAGAGGGAGGAAAATTGGTCCATCACACCATAAAGGAGCTACCCCTTTTCTTCGCCTCCCTGCATCCTAGATGGCTTCTATTTGTCTTTTTCCCACCGATACATTTCAGATTTGGTCCTTCCTCTTTTTGGGGAGAGCTCTCTTCAACTGATATGTCAATTGGTATATTTAAACCTATAATGTTAAAATACCAGCTTAATAGTTAAAAGCATTGTCCTTCAGTCTTGCTTCCCTGGTATCAGTGGGTAAAGAATCTGCCTGCAGTGCAGGAGACCCTGGTTCGATCCCTGGGTCGGGAAGATCCCCTGGAGCAGGGAAAGGCTCCCCACTCCAGTATTCTGGCCTTCAGAGTTCCACGGCTGTATGGTCTGTGGGGTTGCAGAGAGTTGGTGACTTTCCCTTCACTTCTCTTCCTTCTTGCTAGGTTTTCCTGCTTCTTTCCTTGGTTTCTACTCTGAGTTGGGATTTTTTTTCCCCCAGGTGACAGGACCTGGTGCCTTTGCTTGCTAAGGGCACCTAGGACATATTTATTGGCTCTTTGAAAAGGAAACCAGCTGGAAAGGTTGAGGATAATTACTTAGTACTTGGAATTTATAGAGACCATTTTTTAATAGTAATTCAGTTTCTTTTAATGTGAAGTAATAGTGTTCTCAGATGGGAAGAACCTTAAATTGCAACTGTGAGTTAGCCATATTTTTTCTTCCTAGTAGTTTTTTTAAAGGAAACTTTTAAGAAAGTCAGCCTTTGTGGGGATTTTTTTTTTTTTTTGAACTGCAGAAAAGTCCAAGGTAAGTGGTCCGGGCTGACAACAGATTCGAGTCATGGAATCTCAAGTTCGAAGAGATTTAAGAAAGATTGTCTGTCTTCTACTGTTGAATTCTGGACTGAAAAGATCACATTGCAAATTCCTAGATCAGTCTGAGAGTTAATTCATTTGGGTTTGGACACTTGAACTAATTCCAGTCAGGTATTGATAGTTTTCTAACCCCTGAAAGCAGTGGCCTCCTTACTTAACATTGAAATTCTCCTTGGAAGCTCCAGATTTGAAATAGATGAAAGCAAAATTCCCTAACTGCAGAGGAAGAGGGCTCTGAACTAAGGCTTCTTACATCATCCCCTGGTGCTTTCTGCCTTGTATGTGTGCTTCTGACTGAAAGATGGAGGGCGGAGGACAAGTGGAAATCCAGCAACTCTGCCTGCTCACTGTCATCTAGTAAACTATACCATCTTTCCCATGCCAAAGGTCCTATTCTGCACACCCAAATATGGTCATGAGACAAGATTTAAGAAATGTTGACATCCTGAGAAATCCCACAGAAGAATCCAAGATCCTGAGTTAATCAGAGATCAGTTTTATTTTAGTCACCAGACTGTTACTAAGATACAGCACTGTGTTAATGCAAAAGAAGGATCTTAAAGGACAAAGTGTAAAAGAAAGTTTCAAAGAGTTAAGACCTTGACGGCTAGAAATATTAACCCTGTTCACAAAGCATTTGGGAAAAATAGGGCATTGCAATATTTTAAAGCCATTATATATTGAAACTTCCAAATCCTTAGCTAGAGAGGAGCCTTAGATAAAGTCCAAACTAGTGATGGATTCCAGGCTAGATGGTAGAGAGCTACTTGAAATTTTAGGGCTGGGGAAAGCATTTTATGACCAACTATTTTATCAGACTTTTAGAGGAACTTATCTAATCTCTAGGCATGTATAGACAACCAGAAAGGTGGGGGGGGGGAGGTTGGCATTTTGAAGTTTTATTGACAGCCATCCTGTATTATTTTTTTTTTCTTATTTATTTATTTTTTTCCTTTTCTTTTTTTTAAATTTTATTTTATTTTTAAACTTTACATAATTGTATTAGTTTTGCCAAATATTTTTAAAAATTAACAAATGACTGAACAATTCTACTGGACTGGATTCAGGAATCCAGGTGTTCCAGAGACAAGTCCAGTGCTACTTTGCTTTTGTTGATGCTGTGGCTGAAGTTAGACCTGGCATCAGAAATCTGTGTTTCCTGGCCCTCCAGACCAGGGTGGTGCCCTCCATCCTGGGTGTATGCATCCTTTCTCAGGGTCCTCCCAGGCTTGTAGCAATGATTTTGACTGTATTTAATTAGTTGCTTACATAATTCTTAATTTTAGGGCTTTCTTGGTTAAGTTTTATTTAATTATTTGTTAAATTTTAATATTAGAGGTTTTGAATACAATTTCTCAGTAGTTGCCTTGAGGGCAGATACAGTGTTTGTCTTCTTCGTTATTGGAACCTTGTTATCTTGCACGGCTCCTGCCATATAATAGAAACTTAATCAAATGAGCATATTGAATGAATGAACGAGTGAGTGCTGAAACAATCAGATTTCTACATTTTTATTTGGGAAAAGGAGCTGATGTGGGCATTTTGGATACAAAGGAGGCGGGCTACCGGAGTAGTTATAGGCATTGTGCTCAAAGCAGGAGACACAGGAGACGCGGGTTCAATCCCTGGGTCAGGAAGACACCCTGGAGGAGGAAAGGGCAACCCACTCCAGTATTCTTGCCTGGGAAATCCCATGGACAGAGGAGCCTGGCGGGCTACAGTCCACAGGGTCACAAAGAGTCGGGCACGACCGAACACATAGGCACATGCACTCTGGATTGAGTCTGACTCTGCCACTCCCCAGCTTTCAGGGCTTTGGAAATTAACTTAACCTTACCGTGTCTTAATGTTCTGTGTAAATAGGTGAGAATAATAGCCCCATATCCTGTAGAGTTTTATGAATAGGAAGTGGGACCTGACACATAGAGAGTGCTCGAGAGGATTGGGGTAAGGATGAATGAATGGGCTCTTGACTAAGCAGGGACAAGCTTCCCTGCCATGTGTGTTTCAGACTGGCACTAATTAGAAACAGGGCCTTTACTAGGACAGGGACGTCAGGAGTGGGTGAAACCAGAGAAGGCATTCGTTGCCCAAGTAATTAATATGGAGGTGACAGCCACCCCATTACAACAGGGAAAATCAAGTACAGTTGACCCTTGGACAATATGGGGGTCAGGGGCACAGTGGGAAATCAGGATATAACTTATCCCTCTGTTTCAGCAGTTCCTCCCTATTTGAGGTTTTTCATCCATGGATTCAACCAACTGCAGACCACGTGGTACTGTAATATTTGCTATTGAAAAAAGTAAGTGGGCCCATGCAGTTCAAACCCATATTTGTTGTTCAAGTGAAAGTAAAACAGTGAACATGTTACTTGATCAGCCATATCCAACTGTTTGCCACCCCAGGCTCCTCTGTCTGCCAGACTCCTCTGTCCATGGGATTTTCTAGACAAGAATACTGGAGTGGGTAGCCATTCCCTTCTCTAGGGGATCTTCCCGACCGACCCAGGGATCAAACCCACGTCTCCTGCGTTGCAGGCAGTTTCTTTCTTTACTGTCTGAGCCACCAGGGAAGCCTCTTTGGGGTTGATTGTAAAACTAGAAAGTTGAGCTCCTATGCAAATACCCTTCAGTTCAGTCACTCAGTGTCTGACTCTTCGCAACCCCATGGACTGCAGCATGCCAGGCCTCCCTGTCCATCACCAACTCCCAGAGTCCACCCAAACCCATGTCCGTTGAGTCAGTGATGCCATCCAATCATCTCATCCTTTGTTATCCCCTTCTCCTCCTGCCTTCAATCTTTCCCAGCATCAGGGTCTTTTCCAATTAGTCAGCTCTTCGCATCACGTGGCCAAAGTATTGGAGTTTCAGCTTCAACATCAGTCCTTCCAATGAACACTCAGGACTGATCTCCCTTAGGATGGACTAGCTGGGTCTCCTTACAGTCCAAGGGACTCTCAAGAGTCTTTTCCAACACCACAGTTGAAAGCATCAATTCTTCGGCGCTCAGCTTTCTTTATAGTCCAAGTCTCACATCCATACATGACCACTGGAAAAACCATAGCCTTAACTAGACAGACCTTTGTTAGCAAAGTAATGTCTCTGCTTTTTAATACGCTGTCTAGGTTGGTCATAACTTTCCTTCCAAGGAGTAAGCGTCTTTTAATTTCATGGCTGCAATCACCATCTGCAGTGATTTTGGAGCCCAGAAAAATAAAGTCAGCCACTGTTTCCACTGTTTCCCCATCTATTTTCTCATGAAGTGATGGGACCAGATGCCATGATCTTCGTTTTCTGAATGTTGAGCTTTAAGCCAACTTTTTCACTCTTCTCTTTCACTTTCATTAAGAGGATCTTTATTTCTTCTTCACTTTCATAAGGGTGGTTCATCTGCATATGTGAGGTTATTGAGATTTCTCCTGGCAATCTTGATTCCAGCTCGTGCTTCCTCAAGCCCAGGGTTTCTCATGATGTACTCAGCATATAAGTTAAGCAGGGTGACAATATACAGCCTTGACATACTCCTTTTCCTATTTGGAACCAGTCAGTTGTTCCATGTCCAGTTCTAACTGTTGCTTCCTGACCTGCATATAGGTTTCTCAAGAGGCAGGTCAGGTGGTCTGGTATTCCCATCTCTTTCAGAATTTTCCACAGTTTATTGTGATCCACACAGTTAAAGACTTTGGCATAGTCAATAAAGCAGAAATAGATGTCTTTCTGGAACTCTCTTGCTTTTTCGACGATCCAGCAGATGTTGGCAATTTGATCTCTGGTTCCACTGCCTTTTCTAAAACTAGCTTGAACATCTGGAAGTTCATGGTTCACGTATTGCTGAAGCCTGGCTTGGAGAATTTTGAGCATTACTTTACTAGTATGTGAGATGAGTGCAGATACCCTTAACTTTTGTGAAAAACTGATGTACAGTATACAAAAACCCATGATTCGTATCTGGATATTGAAGTGTGCTAATGGTTACCTTTTTGTTCCCTAACCTAAGTGACACTGAGTATCTGTTCTGACACTGAGTGACTGTTCTGTCTGAGTGACACTGAGTGACTGTTCTGTCTCATTGTTGCCGAGTTTCACTTTGAAAGGGTTTGGCATCCATTTGTTAGCACAGCGGTAGGTGCTTCGTGGAGCAGGGCGTGTTGCTCTGGGAGGAGGAGGGTGTCCAGAGGAGACCACCTGGGAAAAGTGCACACTCAGTTCACACACACTCATGGTTTCCTTCAGTGACATAGGAATGCTTTAAATGTTTGGAATTTATGATCAAGGGGTTTCCAAGTGAGCAAGGTTGTACATGACTCATCTGTAAAGGTTATAAAGCACTGTTGATCATAAGATACAGAAGCCCTCCAAATTTAAGATTGCTAATATTATGAACAAACAAGGAGACAAATAAATAAAAAGGAGATAGTGAATTAGAAAACCAAAGTACGAAGCCAAAAGAAAATCCAGGCGTCATTTAGCATGTGTGAATCAAGCCTTTTCTTCCTTTTTAAAAAATAATCAGGAGTGTATTTGATTTACAATATTGTGTTTCAGGTGTATAGCAGAGCGACTCAATTATATATATTTGTATTTTTCAGATTATTTTTCATTATGTGTTAGTAAAAGAATAATAGTTCCCTGCATAATCTTTGTTGCTTATCTATTTTATATATAGTATGTGTATCTGTTAATCCCATACACCTGATTTACCTCTTCTCTCCTGCCTTTCCTCTTTGGTAACTGTAAGTTTGTTTTCTGTCTGTGAATCTGTTTCTGTTTTATATGTAGATTCATTGGTATTACTTTTTAGAGTCCACATATAAGTGATACATAATACTTGTCTTTCTCTGTCTGACTTCACTAAGTATCTCTACGTCTATCCATGTTGCTGCAAATGCCAGTATTCCTTCCTTCTTACATTTTTAAAATTAAATAAAAATGATTTATTTGGCTTCCCAGGGTCTTAGTTGTGGCATGTGGAACCTTCACTCTTCCTCCAAGCATGGGCTCTTTGGTTGTGCCGTGTGAATTTGTGGTTGTGTCCTGTGGGATCTAGTTCCCTAACCAGGGATTGAACCCAGACCCCCTGCACTGGGAGCGTGGAGTCTTAGCTACTGGGCCACCAAGGAAGTCCCATATTTCATTCTTTTTATGATCAAGCCTTTTCTAGGTGTAAGATACTGTGATTCTTTTGGGTTTAATAGTCATTGAGAAGCCTATATGTAGGTCAGGAGGCAACAGTTAGAACTGGACATGGAACAACAGACTGGTTCCAAACAAGAAAAGGAGCATGTCAAGGCTGTATACTGTCACCCTGCTTATTTAACTTCTATGCAGAGTACATCATTAGAAACTCTGGGCTGGAAGAAGCATAAGCTGAAATCAAGATTGCTGGGAGAAATATCAATAACCTCACATATGCAGATGACACCACCCTTATGGCAGAAAGTGAAGAGGAACTAAAAAGCCTCTTGGTGAGAGTGAAAGAGGAGAGTGAAAAAGTTGGCTTAAAGCTCAACATTCAGAAAACGAAGATAATGGCATCTGGTCCCATCACTTCATGGCAAATAGATGGCGAAACAGGGGAAACAGTGTCAGACTTTATTTTTTTGGGCTCCAAAATCACTGCAGATGGTGACTTCAGCCATGAAATTAAAAGACGTTTACTCCTTGGAAGGAAAGTTATGACCAACCTAGATAGCATATTGAAAAGCAGAGACATTACTTTGCCAACAAAGTTCCGTCTAGTCAAGGCTATGGTTTTTCCTGTGGTCATGTATGGATGTGAGAGTTGGACTGTGAAGAAAGCTGAGCGCTGAAGAATTGATGCTTTTGAACTGTGGTGTTGGAGAAGACTCTTGAGAGTCCCTTGGACTGCAAGAAGATCCAACCAGTCCATCCTAAAGGAGATCAGCCTTGGGTGTTCTTTGGAAGGAATGATGCTGAAGCTGAAACTCCAGTACTTTGGCCACCTCATGCGAAGAGTTGACTCATTGGAAAAGACTGATGCTGGGAGGGATTGGGGGCAGGAGGAAAAGGGGATGACAGAGGATGAGATGGCTGGATGGCATCACTGACTCAATGGGTGTGAGTCTGAGTGAACTCTGGGAGTTGGTGATGGACAGGGAAGCTTGGCGTGCTGCAATTCATGGGGTCACAAAGAGTCGGGCACAACTGAGCAACTGAACTGAAAGGAACTGAATGGAGTCCTTTAAGCATTTTTTTTAAACCATTTGCGTTTACCCTGGATTTCCTCTGAGCCACAGGATGTTTTGTGTTTAACATTTCACTTGTGTTGTGTCAAGATTATCGTAGTTCTCTGAGGTTGGTGTTGTTATACCCATTGTATAGTTGAGAAACAGAGGCCAGGGCATTATCTGGTGGGTCTGAGACTGTATAGTCAATCAGTTGTGGAGTCTGCATTGGAACCTGGGTCTGCCCTGATACAGTGCTTCACATACTCTCCACCCTTGGGAAATGTGGGCTTTTGGTAACAACAAGCAACTGATCTTAGGTTGATGAGCAAATCTTGCTTCTCTCTTTTAGTAATTTTTTTTTTTTTTTTTAGTTTTAGAAGTCTATAACCTGCGTTTGACCATTCAGGTATTGACTTAAACGAATCTAAGTGAAAACTGCATACTTTAGCTCAGGTTGTTACTTATGTTGAGAATGACAACACTGAAAAATAAATTTCCACGTGTGGAACCTTGCTGGGGAGAACAGCTATGGTGAGATTAACTCAGAAATGCACGGAAACCTGACGTGGTCTTTTCCATTTGTGCCTAGGATTGTTTTGCCCCTTTGCAAAGAGCAGAGGTCCTGGTTTTCATGGCTGTTTGCAATTTCAGCTCAGGTCTCATTATGAAGTTTACATTTAAAGCTTTACAGGGGTACCAGGTTCAGTCTAAATTTGAAAGGAGCTGTGGGGGAGACAACTTGAGCATTTCCCCAGGGAAGTGGACTGGAAAATTGCTGGAGGGTGAACTGTAGGGAGCAAGCTTGAATTGGTCTCTTGGTTTGGCCATAATTACCTAATGGATTTTCCATTTCTTAAAATTTTAGGAAAGGAAAAATTGCCTTAAAAAACAACAACAGAAACGTGAAATGGAACCACCTCGATTTCTTTTCAGGATTGTAAACTGCTGGCCTGTCTCACCTCTGAAGAATGGGTGTGTTCTCAGACAGAGACAAGCCAGGAGCGGCGCATGTGGAAGAAAGAAATGAAGTGTGATTGAAACTCACAAATTCTGTAGCCTCATTTCCCCCTTCTGAATCAGTGCTGTGTGCTGAGATTCTGCACTATTCAAGATGGCTTTGGGTACAGCTGAAAGTATATTTTAATGACCAATATAACCTAATTATGATGGAGCATTTTGTTTTTCCATGGAAGGAGTATATGGATATTTGTTGAGTGGCTTAGCTGTTTGTATACTAGGGTTTCCTGCTCAAAGAGGCTCATTATGCAATCTGTTTTCACCTAGAACACCGTCCACCCCCCACTTCCATTTTGCTTGGAAATTGTATCTGAAACCAGGAATGTTAAACCCAGTCCCCCACCATGATACATCCCAATAACTGTTCTATTTTAATGCATTTTGTTGTTATTCAGATTGTCCCAGGATGACACAGTATCTCTTGCTGTCCTCAGTTCAGTTCAGTTCAGTCACTCAGCCATGTCCGACTCTTTGAGACCCCATGCACGACAGCACACCAGGCCTCCCTGTCCATTGCCAACTCCAGGAGTTTACTCAAACTCATGTCAATCAAGTCAGTGATGCCATCCAACCATCTCATCCTCTGTCGTCCCCTTCTCCTCCTGCCTTCAATCTTTCCCAGCATCAGGGTCTTTTCAAATGAGTCAGTTCTTCACATCAGGTGGCCAGAGTATTGGAGTTAACTTTTATTATTGACCAATGTATATAAAACTGTGCATGACTCTGGGGATAAATATGCTCCAATAGGGAAGTAGAGCCATTACTTTACCGACAAAGGTCCATATAGTCAAAGCTATGGCTTTTCCAGTAATCGTGTATGGATGTGAGAGTTGGACCATAAACAAAGCTGAGTGCTGAAGGATTGATGCTTTTGAGCTGGGGTGTTGGAGAAGACTCTTGAGAGTCCCTTGGACTGCAAGGAGATCCAACCAGTCCATCGTGAAAGAAATCCGTCCTGAATATTCATTGGAAGGTCTGCTGCTGAAGCTGGAGCTCTAGTACCTTGACCATCTGATGTGAAGAACTGACTCATTGGAAAAGACCCTGATGCTAGGAAAGATTGAGGGCAGGAGGATAAGGGGCTGACAGAGGATGAGATGGTTGGATGGCATCACTGACTTGATGGACATGAGTTTGAACAAGCTCTGGGAGTTGGTGATGGACAAGGAAGCCTGGTGTGCTGTAGCCTGTGGGGTTGCAAAGAGTTGGACACGAGTGAGTGACTGAATTGAATTGACTGAATAGGGGCTTTCCTAGTGGCTCAGTGGTAAAGCACCCGCCTGCAGTGCAGGGAACTGGGGTTCGATCCCTGTGTTAGGAAGATAACCTGGAGGAGGAAATGGCAACCCACTCCAGCATTCTCACCTGGGAAATTGCTTGGACAGAGGAGCCCCGAGGGCTACAGTCCATGGAGTCGCAAAGAGTTGGACACGACTGAGTGAGTAAGCAACAATAGAGGGAGCCGGCTTCTGTGATTCCACATACGCTCTTCAGACCAACGTGTGAGTGCTTGCTGTGTGCCTTATGTTGTGTTACAGCTGCGAGGGACCCACACTTGAAACAAACACTGACTTGCTGCTTTTGTGAGCAGGAGAAGTAACTCATTTACGGAAGAACCAAAAATACCAGATATATAGCATAGTCAAATTCATAGAGTCAGAAAGTACATTGGTAGATGGCAGGGAGTGGAAGGGTCGGGAGGGGAGTGGGGAGCCTGGTGGGCTGCAGTCCATGGGGTCGCTAAGAATCGGACACGACTGAGCGACTTCACTTTCACTTTTCACTTTCCTGCATTGGAGAAGGAAATGGCAACCCACTCCAGTGTTCTTGCCTGGAGAATCCCAGGGACAGGGGAGCCTGGTGGGCTGCCATCTATGGGGTCGCACAGAGTCGGATACAACTGAAGTGACTTAGCAGCAGCAGCAGCAGCAGGGAAAGAGTTTCAGCTAAGGAAAATGAAAAATTCTGGAGGCAGATGATGGTGAGAGTTGCACAACAGCGTGAGTGTACTTAGAGTCTGTATGTGTGTGTTCTAAGTTATGTCTGGCTCTTTGCCATCCCATGGACTGTAGCCCACCAGGCTCCTCTGTTTATGGGGTTCTCCAGGCAAGAATACTGGAGTGGGTTACCATTTCCTTCTTCCTGACTCAGGGATCGAACTCGCGTCTCCTGCATTGGCAGGTGAATTCTTTACCAGTGGGCAACCTGTACCTAGTGAATGTACTTAGTGCCACTGAAATGTACAGTTACATGTTTAAAATAGTAAGTTTTATAATATGTGATTTTAACACAATAAACATTTAAAAAATAGCCGGTATGTTATGGCAAGGACTTTGAAGGATCCAAGTGGTGTGAAGTTCAGATGAGGGAGACTTCGCCTTGGGAGGAGAGATGGTTTGAATTAATTACAGTCTTGCCCGTGCCAGGAAGTGAGGGTTCAGCTGGTAGAGCAGCAGAGGCCCAGGACTGGGGAGCCCAGGTGTGACTGGACGGGCACTGTGCACGCTTTCCTTTGACTGAAGTGTTGGTTGTGTGGAGGATGGTAGTGGGAGAGAAAATCGGAGCCAGATTTTGAATAGTTGTGAATGCCAGGGAGGGAGCTTGGACTTGATTCCTCCAGCTTTGCTGAAAAGATGTGAGCCTCTTGGCGTTGTTGTGAGAACCACGATTACTGTAGAGTTACCCGGAGGCAGTGTGGTGTGCACCGTGGGAGGAACGTGAGGGCAGGAGAGACTGACACAAAGAATCAGACGAATCAGGATGCAGACGATGGGGGATGGACGCAGAGGAGGTAGGATGCAGGGGGATGGACGCAGAGGAGGTAGGATGCAGGTGGGGACCGAGCCCAAGGGTGCTTCGGCTGCAGAGCCCGTGGTGGAGGGCCTGGTTCTGTACGGTTAGAGCGCGGTGGGGAGCAGTCTGGACGACAGAGAGAAAGGCTGTGGCAGAGTTAGGTGAGAAAGGAGATGAGTGTGTGTGCACGTGCGTGTGTGTGTGTGTAAGGGGGAGGTGGGTCTACTGAATTGGAAAGAGCTGCGGCCACGCTGGCCGCCTTTCAGAACCTGATCTGATGCTTCCTTAGCTCTGTAATCTTGGGCTGGCAGTTCCACACCGCCCCCACCCCCGAAACATGTGTCTACATCTGCAAAAAGACATCTTTAATTTTTACTACTTATTATTTCAAATGTTATTTGTTTAAAAAAATAGAGAATGGAATGGTTCCAGCAATTCTCAGAAAGTTAAGAGGAGAGAGGAACAGGAAATGGAATATGAAAATCTTCTGAACTTTCTGCTGCTGCATAAGATTTAAGCTCTTGACATTTAAAGTGAAAAAAATACAATTTAAGTGAATGGTGGAAGGATATGTTAATTAATGAAGAGGAAGTTTCCGCCTTTGTCACTTATGATGGCTATATTTTGGGGTGGTATCTACATTGGCCAGCTTTATTATCAAGGCTAATTGTGCATTGGGTAATAAATAGGAAATGGGTTGAAATTTCCAAAGAGACCCACACTAATGGACATGCAATGAGTATTACAAGCTGAAAAAAGCCTACCTTTAAGTTCTTGTCTTGCCTTTGTATATGGTAGATGACATAAGAAGAAGAGGACCACCTTGAATTGGTGGTATAGGTGGGTGTATTTAGTGCTCGAAACAGCACTTCAGGAAGAACTGAAATCTTTTTCTACATCTAACAATTTGTAAATAACCTTATGGCTCTAAGCTACTTGAAGTTTTGTTGAGTTGAAATAATTTGGAAAGGAAACAGACCTGTCATTGAAAACGAATGGATTGAGCTTCCTTAAATACTGGAGAGCACCTAAATGACCTCCCCAGGTTTTAAAGGAGAAAGTTTTCAACCTGCTTTCATCTCTTCTTCCTCTGGGTATTTTTCATGTAAGGGATGGAGAACAGAAGACTTGGTTGGAGTGTTTCTAAGCTGGGACTGGGGTTTGCCCTCCAGTCATTCAAGGATAAGACAGTGTTACTTACCAGGGATTGGATCTATTACACCCTGGGCAGCTGCTATTTTTGAGGCAGGAAAATGAGGCTGAAGAGCTTTGTACAGCTGTCATGCAGAATTCTAAGCACCCCATTTATAAAACCTGTCAGTGTGACCTGGTTTCTTGGGCATATGCAGCCCTTGGCGATCTGGCCTCTTTCCCCGCTAGCCATGTTCCTTCGTCAGTCTTGTTTTTGTTTCCTATTAGGAATGTTTCAGATTTAGCAGCTTGTAAGAGGAATGTGTGTGAGTACGTGTATGTGTGTGTTTTTAAGAGTCTCCATTTGTGTGCTTGAGCTCAGACTCCTATTTGTCTTCCAGGAGTTATAAAGAAAAGAATAGAAAAGAAAAGAAAAGAAAAAAAAAACTTGATTCAGGATTCTGAAACTTTTGCCCCATAGGGAAAAGGAAGAGCAGAAATCCTTATCAGCTTTCATATTTGGTTATAAAAGTGGTAAGGCATGAAATTGAAACAGATGGCATAAAAATAGCTAGACTTATTTCCTTTAGTTGAATTTTGCTGAGAGTTTCTTTAAAATCTTTGTAAACTCCTGCTTTCAACAGTTCTTTTAGGGCCTTAAAAGCCCTGTGGGTAAATGCATCAGTGTAATAAGCTTCCATCCAGGTATGTTACAGGAAAGGACCACAAACTAATTCAAGACACGAAATCTAGACCAGGAAGCCTCTTTTATGCACCCCTAATAAATAGAGCATCATGTTAACTTATCACCTCATCCTCTGTCATCCTGAGGTCGAGACAATGTAGTTACAACCTGAGGCTGTACTTGAAGGCGGACGTGCACTGGCCAGCCTGTCTTTGATAAGTTAAAGTGGACATTACAAAGTCCTTTAATAGAAGACTTGAGATTTTGAGAATTGCAGGTTGAGTATGCCAACACATGGGACATCAGATAGACAGCAAAATAACTTAAGTAGTAGTTATCCTATTCGCTTTTTGTCTGGAGATATTAAGCAATATGAATAGCTGGGGAAAAAATGTTATATCATTATCCATGGGTAGTGTGATGCTAGTTTATTGTAGGGCAGAGTTACTGGAAAAGAAAGAGCCATATCATTATTCATATTAAAAAATGCTGTGACAATGTTCTACTTCAGATGAGTGTTACTCCCATAAATCATCCCAAATCCCTGTACTCAGGGGATTTTTGAAAAGATAGTATTTTCAGAGGCAAAATTATTTCAGTTTCTTCATGGGAGGAATTTTAGACTGTAAGGAGGAATTCATCCAAGCAAGAAAGCCATTTACTGAGTTCCTATCATTAAATAGGGAAGGTAAGGAGAAATATACCCAGTTTAAAGATATCTCAACACAGCTCTCCCCAGCCTGGGGCCTCAGACCTCCGGGTTATTTCAGTTGTGTCAGACCTCCATCGCCCGCAGACTTAATGAGTAAAAACTGAGTCCTTTTCTGTTTGTGTAGGGGGAGTATTAAAAGGGCCTCATATGCACAAGGGTTGAGAATTGTGCTTTATGGTGAGGAATTCTAAGAACTGAGCTTTAGTTTGCTCTGTCTTTGTTTTTTGATTTGGCTGTTGTCTTACTTATGGACATTTTAGCCCAGCTCAGAATAGAACAGCAAAATTGCAGTCACCAGCTGAACCCAGTTCAGTTACAGCATTCAATCTTAGGGTTTTGTAATTTCCAAACCTTTGTATTATTCCAACCCCTCAGTGTCTACATATCTTATATATTGGTACTGCATTTCTCAAAAGATTTCTTTCTAAAAGCAGAATAGTGCCAGAACTAAGTTAAGGGCAGTGTATTTTGAATCTCCAAAGCAGTGGTTCTTTGACTTACTCATGCTGGCTGGACGCCAAGGCATTTTAACCATTCCTTTCATTCAGGTTTCTCCAAATTAATGCCTTCTAATTAATTTTCCAATTAAATTACATTATCCTCTTTCCCCTGAATTCCAGATTTTCTTATGCCTATATTGCTTCCCTTTATTATATATTTGCTTTTTTCTCTACATTAAAAAAATGCTTTAGTCTTTAGAAAGGTAAATAAACATTATTTTGCTTCCATGTGACTTAAAGAAACTTGCACAAAGGCTACCATATTAGACGTGGCTTTTGCTACTAGAGGCATCTGAAATGACAGAATTATGATAAGAATGTCCAGAGAAGGAGCATTTAATTGGAAATTCCTTTCTTGAACAGATCACAAAATAGAAGGAGCCCTTTTTAGTTGCCTGCAATTGGTAATAACTGCTTGTGGGTAGTTTTAATATATTTCAAGATTCTTTGTCTTTCCTTCTATATTTTCTTGTGAATAGATGTCAGAAGTAGTTTTAGTGACTCTTTTGAGGATTGGATAGAAAGAACAAATATATACCCACTTTCACTGAATTCAGAGGAGTCACTTGATATATTAAACTCTTTCCATCAACTGAAGAAACCTTAGCTTAGAATTTGGAGAGTCCAATCCCTGAACTATTAGGAGAGACTTTGAAGGTATCCGTGGCCTAGTAGACCTTTTAATGACACATTCACTGTCTCAGTGAATTAAATCTGTTTCCCCATCCAATGGGACTTTTGCTAGTCCGTTATGAAATGGGCAGAGCATGATATATTTCAAATAATTTAGTGCAAGAATTGAATCAAGTTTTCCTTTGGTAATTATTTGGGAGTTTCTCCATACCCTTCTTGAGGAAATTAGAAGATTCCACATTGGACCAAAATAATACCAGGGTTAGGGAACATTCCCCGAAGAAGGGAGGGTGCCAGTGACCGTGGTTCCAAATCTGTAACACCTGGTCCCAAAGCAAATGATCATAAATGCTTCTGAAGGATGCTTGTCAGTTCTGTCCTGTAAAGAACAGGATAGTAGAAGCTCAGAGAACTTGAGACTCATTCTGGTCAAAGCCACTTCTGAAATGCAGGCATGCCTCTTTGGGCCTGCAGTGCCCCTATAGAGTTACCTTTGACCTTCTTTTCCTTTTTAATGCCCATTCACCTTGTAGCTGGTTGCTATACCCCATGTGGTTTCTTCTAATAAATGGAATACTGGTCACACCCACCTGGGAATTTTTGGTGGCTCTGTTCGCAATGTTTAAAGTACAGTGCTGAAGAGATAATGGTTTGCGTGTGGGGCGGCACCTTTATGTGACCCTGCCAACCCTTGCTGGGCTCCGCACTTATTGAGGTCTGTCCATCATTTTCTTTTTCAATTTTTTAACCTAGTTTCCTTCAGGGTTTTTGTGTCAGATCACAGTCTGGAAATATATATATACATACACACACACACACACACACACACACACACACATATATATACATATTCATATATATGTATTATGGAAGTGTTAGCTGCTCAGTCATGTCTGACTATTTTGCGACCCCATGGACTATAACCTGTCAGGCTCCACTGTCCATGGAATTCTCCAGGCAAGAATACTGGAGTGGGTAGCCATTCCCTTCTCTGGGGGATCTTCTCGACACAGTGATTAAACCTCCATCTTCTGCATTCCAGGCAGATTCTTTACTTTCTGAGTCAACAGGTTCACTGTATGTATAGTGTTGACATTATGTACATTCAGTTCAGTTCAGTCTCTCAGTCGTATCTGACTCCTTGTGATCCCATGGACTGGAGCATGCCAGGCTTCCCTGTCCATCACCAACTCCGGGAGTTTACTCAAACTCATGTCAATCAAGCTGGTGATGCCATCCAGCTATCTCATCCTCTGTTGTCCCCTTATCCTCCTGCCTTCAATCTTTCCCAGAATTAGGGTCTTTTCAAATGAGTCAGCTCTTTGCATCAGGTGGCCAAAGTATTGGAGTTTCAGCTTCAACATCACTCCTCCCAATGAACACCCAGAACTGATCTCATTTAGGATGGACTGGTTGGATCTCCTTGCAGTACAAGGGACTCTCAAGAGTCTTCTCCAACACCACAGTTCAAAAGCATCATTTCTTAGGTGCTCAGCTTTCTTTACAGTCCAGCTCTCACATTCACACATGACTCTTGGAAAAACCATAGCTTTGATTAGACGGACCTTTGTTGGCAAGGTAATGTCTCTGCTTTTTAATATGCTGTCTAGGTTGGTTGTATTAGACAATTGTAAATAGAAAATTGATTTCTTGAGAAAGATTTCATATCATCAAGTCTGTTGGAGTAGTAACCATATCACTGCTTTATGAAAATTTTAATGGTTTGCAAAACACTGTTTATCCTTTGTCTCAAATTTCCTTTCTTATGTCTACATAAAATGTGAAGATTGGATCTGTTAGGTAAAATTCCATTTATAATAAAGTGTGATATGACAAGTGTGGCACTTAAATATAAGTATATATGCATATTATGGAGATAACCAGATGGTCAACACCGAAATCAGATTGATTATATCCTTTGCAGCCAAAGATGGACAAGCTCTATACAGTCAGCAAAAACAAGACCGGGAGTGGACTGTGGCTCAGATCATGAACTCCTTATTGCCAAATTCAGACTTAAATTGAAGAAAGTGGGGAAAACCACTAGACCATTCAGGTATGACCTAAATCAAATCCCTTATGATTATACAGTGGAAGTGAGAAATAGATTTAAGGGACTAGATCTGATAGACAGAGTGCCTGATGAACTATGGACGGAGGTTCATGACTTTGTACAGGAGACAGGGATCAAGACTATCCCCATGGAAAAAAAATGCAAAACAGCAAAATGGCTATCTGGGGAGGCCTTACAAATAGCTGTGAAAAGAAGAGAAGTGAAAAGCAAAGGAGAAAAGGAGAGATATACCCATTTGAATGCAGAGTTCCAAAGAATAGCAAGGAGAGATAAGAAAGCCTTCCTCAGCTATCAATGCAAAGAAATAGACGAAACAATAGAATGGGAAAGACTAGAGATCTGTTCAAGAAAATTAGAGCTACCAAGGTAACATTTCATGAAAAGATGGGCTCAATAAAGGACAGAAATGGTATGGCTAACAGAAGCAGAAGATATTAAGAAGAGGTAGCGAGAATACACAGATCAGATCAGATCAGTCGCTCAGTCGTGTCCGACTTTTTGCGACCCCATGAATTGCAGCACACCAGGCCTCCCTGTCCATCACCAACTCCCGGAGTTTACTCAGACTCACGTCCATCGAGTCAGTGATGCCATCCAGCCATCTCATCCTCTGTCGTCCTCTTCTCCTCCTGCCCCCAATTCCTCCCAGCATCAAAGTCTTTTCCAATGAGTCAACTCTTCGCATGAGGTGGCCAAAGTACTGGAGTTTCAGCTTTAGCATCATTCCTTCCAAAGAAATCCCAGGGCTGATCTCCTTCAGAATGGGCTGCTTGGATCTCCTTG
The DNA here is from genome assembly GCF_003369695.1 of Bos indicus x Bos taurus. Classification (NCBI taxonomy): domain Eukaryota; kingdom Metazoa; phylum Chordata; class Mammalia; order Artiodactyla; family Bovidae; genus Bos; species Bos indicus x Bos taurus. Next base: position 48,564,086 of record NC_040104.1, read on the forward strand.
CAGTCCAAGGGACTCTCAAAAGAACTGTCCAAAAATATCTTCACGACGCAGATAATCACGAAGGTGTGATCACTTTCACTCACCTGGTGCTGGATATCCTGGAAGTGAAGTCAGGTGGGCTGTAGGAAGCATCAGTGTGAACAAAGGTAGTGGAGGCAATGGAATCCCAGCTAAGCTATTTCAAATCCTGAAAGATGATGCTGTGAAAGTGCTGCACTCAATATGTCAGCAAATTTGGAAAACTCACAGTGGCCACAGGACTAGAAAAGGTCAGTTTTCATTCCAATCCCAAAGAAAGGCAATGCCAAAGAATGCTCAAACTGCCACACAATTGCACTCATCTCACATGCTAGTAAAGTAATGCTCAAAATTCTCCAAGCGAGGCTTCAGCAATACGTGAACTGTGAACTTCCGGATGTTCAAGCTGGTTTTAGAAAAGGCAGAGGAACAAGAGATCAAATTGCCAACATTCCCTGGATCATCAAAAAAGCAAGAGAGTGCCAGAAAAACATCTATTTCTGCTTTATTGACTATGCCAAAGCCTTTGACTGTGTGGATCACAATAAACTGTGGAAAATTCTGAAAGAGATAGGAATACCAGACCACCCGACCTGCCTCTTGAGAAACCTATATGCAGGTCAGGAAGCAACAGTTAGAACTGGACATGGAACAACAGACTGGTTCCAAATAGGAAAAGGAGTATGTCAAGGCTGTACATTGTCACCCTGCTTGTTTAACTTATATGCAGAGTACATCATGAGAAATGCTGGGTTGGATGAAGCACAAGCTGGAATCAAGATTGCTGGGAGAAATATCAATAACCTCACATATGCAGATGACACCACCCTATGGCAGAAAGTGAAGAGGAACTAAAGAGCCTCTTGATGACAGTGAAAGAAGAGAATGAAAAAATTGACTTAAAGCTCAACATTCAGAAAATGAAGATCATGGCATCTGGTCCAATCACTTCACGGCAAATAGATGGGGAAACAGTGCAAACAGTGACTGACTTAATTTTTCTGGGCTCCAGAATCACTGCAGATGGTGACTGCAGCCATGAAATTAAAAGAGGCTTGCTCCTTGGAAGGAAAGTTATGACCAACCTAGACAGCATATTCAAAAGCTGAGACATTACTTTGCCAACAAAGGTCCATCTAGTCAAGTATGGTTTTTCCAGTGGTCATGTATGGATGTGAGAGTTGGACTATAAAGAAAGGTGAGCGCCAAAGAATTGATGCTTTTGAACTGTGGTGTTGGAGAAGACTCTTGAGAGTTCCTTGGACTGCAAGGAGATCCAACCAGTCCATCCTAAAGGTGATCAGTCCTGGGTGTTCATTGGAAGGACTGATGTTGAAGCTGAAATTCCAATACTTTGGCCACCTGATGCAAAGAGCTGACTCATTTGAAAAGACCTTGATGCTGGGAAAGATTGAGGGCAGGAGGAAAAGGGGACGACGGAGGATGAGATGGTTGGATGGCATCACTGACTCAATGGACATGAGTTTGGGTAAACTCCGGGAGTTGGTGATGGACAGGGAGGCCTGGTGTGCTGCAGTTCATGGGGTCGCAAAGAGTCGGACACAACTGAGCGACTGAACTGAACTGAACTGAACTGATGTGTGTTATAATATTCTAAATGATTCCCCATGAACAAGTGATGAAATAATCCCCCAGTTTATCATCTATTAGCATTTGGCATATCCTACTTTGTATTTCTTTTAGTCTTCTGACTCTCTTTTTCAACTTGACTTACTTTTCTAAGGCACCCCAAAGCAAGGAACTACAGTTGGTATTATTTCTTAGGAGGAAAGAATACTGACATATCCTGAACAGCCACTGTTTTTCTAGGTTTTGTGCTGGAAAGGCAGTGCTCAGAGAAGAGTTAGGAGGCAGGTATTATTACTTCCACTGAGAAACTGGGCTGCAGGGTAGTTAACTACTTCAGGGCCATAGTTATCTTTGGACTACAGACCAAGCACTGCCAAGCCCATGGTCTCATTTCAATTTCACCATTTCCCCTCTTCTTGTGTATTGTAAGGTGTCATTTTGTTGGTCTTGGCTAATTTAACTATGGAAGTGATACATAATAGAAACCAGGGCAATGTGATGTTTTTCTTGTCTCGAGACAAACCAAGGGAGATTGTGTGTTTGTGTGTGTGTGTGTGCACGCACTCAGTCCTGCTGACTCTTTGTGACCCCCTGGACTGTAGCCTGTCAAGTTGTTCTGTCCATGGCAGTTGCCAGGCAAGAATACTGGAGTGGGTTGCCATTTCCTTCTCCAGAGGATCTTCTGGACCCAGGAATCAAACCTGCGTCTTTCGTGTCTCTTGCACTGGGAGGCAGATTCTTTACCACTGTGGCACCTGGGAAACCCCCAAGGGATGTTATCCTAATGCTAATATTATATATTTATTTCATATTTGAATCTGGAACAACTTGGGACTTGAATTTTGAGCCTTGTTTTCTTCTTATACCTATTTCAGGATAGTGGGTCTTAATGCATTGATTTCCACATCTAAAGAACTGAGCCTGAAGTTAATTATCTGTAATGTAAATGAAATGTGTATTGAAATGGTTAAGTTGCAGACACCAATCTTGGGTTGTTCAAGGACATTAAAGTCATCTATTCCCCTTGTCCAGTAGAACACACAATGCATTTAGAGGGAGCTTAACCAGTAATTCAGGATGACCACTGTCACATACCATATACTTACTGTGGGTGAATCCAGGTTACTGTGACAATGGATATATTTTCATTTTCTCCTTTTTAGAGTATAAACACACAAAGCTGAAATACTCCTTAAGTTCACAGTTCATATTTGTCTTCTCTAACTTCATATTACAAAGAAGTGAGAAAGACATTAGGCATATTTCTTCAGAGTTAATGCGATTATTTCTCTTTTTTGCTCTCATCTCCTAGTGGAGGTCCTGGAACTCAGCTTGGATGTCACTCAGCTATGCTGCCAACTCCTCTTAAGGACAGTTATGATGAGAGATTAGACATCTTTCCTCACTGTTCTTATTCAAAGATTAGCACATATTTATTTCAACTTGGATTTGAAATCTAAATCTTGGGTAAAGAGGATTCAGAATCAGAGATACCCAGACCCCCATTTATAGGAGGTAAGGACTTCAACCTGTGAATATTTTGTGTGAGTGTTGAGGGGAGATTCTTGGCATTCGGGAAAGAAAAGAGAAGAAGAGAGGAGAAAGAAACAAAACGGTTACTAAGCCAAGTATCTGGAAATTACCCCAAGGTTCCTTGGGGCTTTTTCTCTTGGGGTTCGTTCTTTGGGACCCACAGTATGAATTAAGAGGACTACTAAAGAATCAAATAGCTGTAGATGATTCAACAATTTTTCAGCCGTTTGCATGCTGAAACCCTGTGTTTATATGAAAGACAGCACGCGCACTGGCTTCTACTCTGCTAGGCTAACAATAAATGTTGCTTATGTGACTGTGTGCTCAGTCATGTCAACTCTTTGTGACCCCATGCACCGTAGCCCACCAGATTCCTCTGTCCATGGGATTTCCCAGGCAAGCATACTGGAGTGGGTTGCCATGCCCTTCTCTAGGGGATCTTCCCGACCCAGGGATCAAACCCGTGTCTCCTGAATTAGCAGGAAGATGCTAGACCACTGTGCCACCTGGGAAACCCATACACTGCTTAGGAGGTGTTAAGGAGTACAGCGCTGCTGCCCGATGCTTTCCCGGGCCCTCTCCCTGCAGCCCCTCCATTCTCTTTTCTTCGCCTTCTTTCTCCATCCTCCGGTATGGACTGAGCGCCAGGCACTGTTTTGGGAGCTGTGGACAGTGTGGCGCTTGGGGCAGATGTGTCTTTCTGTCTTCATAAGTCCCCGGTCTCAGGGGTAAGCCGATGGGTAGACAGAAGACCACAGCATGGTACTCAGCATTCCCTGAGCGGGCAAGGGGAACCCAAGGCCTCTGGGGCTGGAAAGACTTCCTGGAGAATGGCTCAGGGGGCAGAGCAGGAGACTCCAGGATTCTTTCCCCTCTTCTTTCTCCCTTCCCCTTTCCTTCCCTCGTTTCTTCCTGTTTTTGGAGATTATCTTGAATATTTGTCCCAACTTAAGTTATGGCTTCAATAACTATTTTTTATTATTAAACGTAAGGCATGATTTGCAATATTTTCCTCCCAGTCTTTAACTTAGAAGGAGATTTATCTCAGGTTCTAAATGCTGCTTTTAGAGAAATACTGACTAGTTTTTCATTAAGAGAAAGGGGATAATAAATAAGCTACATTTCTTTTCAAAATTCATCAACATAGCTCTCTGAGCAGTTCATGCTGTTCATCTCGTTCTCTAGTTTGAGAAGCTGGCCTCACAATGAAAAATTATGCCCAAACATCCTTGAAACTGTATTTTCTCTTTAGTATGGGCAGGAGCTAAAGGAGTGTCTTCAGACCCAAAATGCTATTTATTTTCGTGTTTGACACGTACAAATCCTCCTTGATAAAATGTCATTAGGGAGGCATATTGAGCTGTGTGGCCTCAGTTGGTAGGTACGTTTCAGCTTTTATCACTGTCTGTGTTAGAAAATTAAGTGTAATCTAGGGTGCTTTCATTCCTTTATTGACTCTAGTGGGTAGGTTTTATTTTAGGGAATTTAGTACAGCATTTTGCCTTGGAGAAATTCATGTCCCTTTCCACTCTGACAACCTCAGCCTGCTCTGTCTAGGGGGTTGTGACTGAAAACCCTTTTTATCTACCCTCTGGTTGAAAGCCTTCTGCTGAGGGGTAGCAGGAATTGTTCTCAGATACTCAGCTCATCTGCATTTCTGTTTTGCAGAGAGAGTATATCTTCTTTTTGTAGGGTGACTGTTTGCCCAAAATGTTATGGAAACACCATCAGAAAATTTGGGTATGCTTTTTGAGTGCCTTTTCCTGATTTAATCTGATGATTTTCATACCCTGTGACTCATGCCCCAAGATTCTTAGTTAATTCTAGCATGTCACCCACAGAGTAATATGCATAAGCAAATTGTCCATTGGCATGTGTCTGCATGCTCCCCTGTGCTGATAGGAAACTTCTGGAAGAACCTTGGAGTCGGCCACCGCTCGGCTCTGCTGTGGAAAGGCGTTGAAAGGCTGTCCGCCTGATAGTGTCCTGCCTGTCACCAGCCAGAGCTCCCTAAATGCACGCCACGCTGATGCTTTGCACCACCTCATTTATTGAAAACATTTACTGCAAAAGAAACCTACTCAGCCTCTGTGAGTTCATCATATTACTTGTTATTCAGGACAGAAGCAATGGGACAGAAAACAATTTTTTAATATGTCCCTCCACTCCTCAACCAGTCCATCTTAAAGGAAATCAAACCTGAGTATTCATTGGAAGGACTGATGCTGAAGCTGAAGCTCTAGTACTTTGGCTACCTGATGGGAAAAGCTGACTCATTGGAAAAGACCCTGATGCTGAGAAAGACTGAAGGCGGGAGGAGGAGGAAGTGGCAGAGGATGAAATGGTTGGATAGCATCAACCATCATGTCCATCGACTCAATGGAGATGAGCTTAGCTAAACTCTGGTAGATAGTGAGGGACAGGGAGGCCTGGCGTGCTGCAGTCCATGGGGGTTGCAAAGAGCTGGACATGACTGAGTGACTGAACAACACCACCACCACTTCTCAAAGGTGAACACAGTGTAGAGATTGCTCATTATAGGTTATTCATTTATGTTTGTAAAGAATTTCTAAATGAATGCTGAAACCTCTTACCAGAAATCTAATTAGTTAATCCATTCTGATTAGTTAATCTTATGTATAAAAATAATACGATAGATGTGTTTTGCTGGGGTTAGGGGAAGAAGAGCACAGAAGCTAGAGGTCCCCTTCCAGCCTGAAGTGCTTAGGAGTTGGGGAAGGTCCTTGGGCCGGAAGTGATACTTGGGAGCAATTGCTTTTAGGAAGGAACAACTGAAGGGTTTTGGAAGTATGGAAAAAAGCAATGATGTCATGTGATGGTAAATGTGTGTGTGTGTGTGTGTGTGTGTGTGTGTGTGTTCAGTCGCTCAGTAGTGTCCGAGTCTTTCTGACCCTATAGACTGTAACCTGCCAGGCTTTTCTGTCCATGGAATTTTCCAGGCAAGAGTACTGGAATGAGTTGCCATTTCCTGCTCCAGGGCATCTTCCCAGCCCAGGGATCTAATCTGCTTCTCCTGCCATGTCTCCTGCGTTGCAGGCGGATTCTTTACCCCTGAGCCACCAGGGAAGCCCGTGATGGTAAATGAACCCCCTAAATACATCTACCAATTAGACCACTCACATCCTGTCCATTTTTTTTTTTTTAATCCTCTAAGTGGCTTTATGTTAAAGGGAAGTAAAAAAGCAAAGCTTAATTCTGACAGTTCTCGACAGAAGCTACTTGTTACCCTTATTTATTTGGGGATACAATTGACTCTTGAACAATACCAGTTTGAACCTTGAGGGTCCAGTTATATGTGGATATTTTTTTCAGTAGTAAATACTACAATACTACATGCTCCATGGATCACTGAATCCACCAACACAGAACTGGGGATATGGAGGGCTGATTATAAGTGGATTTGGGAGTGTGCAGAGGTGCCCTTCACCCCCTGTTGTCCCAGGGAATTGAATCCAACAACACATTAAAAGAATCATACACCATAATCAATTAGGATTTATCCCAGGGATGCAAAGATTATTCAGGATCCACAAATCAATCAGTGTGATATTCCACATGAACAAATTGAGGGAGAAAATAGATGACCATCTTAATAGATTCAGAAAAGGCTTCTGATAAAATTCAGCATCTATATATGATAAAAACTTTCTAGAAAGTAGGCACAGAGGGAACATGCATGTGTGCTGAGTTGCTTCAGTCCTTTCCCACTCTTTGTGACCCTGTGGGCCGTAGTCCACCTGGCTATGTCCTCCAGGCAGGAATACTGGAGTGGGTTGTCATGCTGTCTTCCAGGGGTCTTCCAGACGTGGGGATCGAACTGGTGTCTCTTACATCTTGGAATTGGCAGGCGGGTTCTTTACCACTAGCACCACATACTTTAACATAATAAACGTGTCCTGAAATTCTTAAGTAATCGAGTCTGTGAAAATCTTTTTATGGGGCTGTGTAAGGGTACTTCCTTTGCATAATGATGTACATGAACACTTATTTGTTAGGATTTGGGGAGCTAGTTCTTCAGATTAAATGAAATAGCACTTCTTCATGAGATCCTTAAATAATTGGAAAGTGAATCTCCTCTTCAGTGTGCATTACTAACATAGGCTTTTAGAATATAAAGGAAATTGAGTTATTTGCTCTAAGTCCCTCATTAATTAAAAAAGAATAGTTAAAACAAGAAAAGGGAAGGAGAATAATTTCTGGTACCAGCTTTGTGCTAATTATTTCGGATCAGTAACTTTTTTAATCTTAGCTTTGAGTGTGGCCTATTATCCTCATTTCACATATTGGGAAACTGATACTCCAAGATGTTAAGGAGCTTGTTTAGAGAAACACAACACAAGGCAGATTTTAATTTTAAATTTAGATCTGTCTGGTGTCAGTGCCTGTGTTCCTTCCATGAAGACCCCCAAGTTAAGGCTATTCAGCTAGTCAGTGATAAGAAGAATGGACTAGACCCAGGTATCACATTCCCCTAAACGATGATCTTTCCAATATATTATATATTAGTTAACTTGGAAAAATTTGAACATATATGTCATTTGTAAAAAAGATTAATATAGAATTCCTTTTCTTAATTTTTTCAAAAATAAAAATAATGTTCCTCAAGACTATAATTTCACAATTCTCCTTCCCTATTTTTAAGCTTGGTTGTTTTTTGTTTTTTGTTTTTTTTTTGCATAAAAGCTAATTGAGCTTTCAGATGCTTCACTAACTTAATTTTAATCTCTGGTTGCCCTTCTGTATATATTACTTTTCCATTCAGACGATAAGCATGCAATTGTAGTTAGCCTGATTAATGTTTTACATATTTCCCCAGGCATTCATACAGAATTGACTAAAATATAAGTTACCCTTGGCTTCAGAAAACTTCTGGCATTTAGAAAACATGCACAAATATACCCCTTGGTAAGCAGTGCTCCAACTTACAATTTTCTTCCTTTTAAGGAAGGGGAAAAGAGACATTTTCAAGGGAGATTTTGGTTACAGTAAAGAGATTCTGGTTTGAAACCATTATTTTTTTCATTTCATTCCACTTCAGCCTTTTCCTTGGCATAGGAGAAATTTAAAAATGGATGTATTCAGGTGTTTTTAACACGATGAGCTGGAATGGAATGCAGAATCAGCTCTTTTCTCCTTTTCATCTCAGAGCAAAAATATCACCATATCTTAAATTGCTTTGGGTCAGAACACTGTTTGTTGAATTATTCAACAGTTTGAACTGGTAGAATTAGAGGATTCATTAGACTGAAGGTCAAAAGTTAAGTTTAAAACATTTCCTTATAGTTATGATATGACTCACAATGTTGACAGATTCCAGAAAGGCCGCAGGAGCTGAGAGATGTGTGCTCTTAATGAACTAAAAACACTCTTGCCTGGCCATTTAGCCCCTCGACCACTCAGAAGTACCCTGAATTCAGATCACTTGCGTGTATGTTAGATCTGTAGGCAAGTGTGTACTGGGTGAGATTCCCACTGGTTTTTTCCACAAGCTATTTACATGAGAATGGAAATTGTTCTATTGGTTTATTTTCATTTTCCTGTTTTTATCCACATCCCATGAAAAAATAAATCTGGGTCATACCGGGTCATATAATTTGAACAAACAGAACTTTCTGCTCTTCAGTTCATCTTTAAGTTAATTGTGCATGCATGCTATGTAGCTTCCATTGTGTCTGACTCTGCAACCCTGTGGACCACAGCCCACCAGGCTCCTCTGTCCTTGGGATTCTCCAGGCAAGAACACTGGAGTGGGTTGCCATGCCCTCCTCCAGGGGATCTTCCCCACCCAGGGATCGAACCCTCTCCTGTTACGTCTCCTGCATTGGCAGGTGGGTTCCATACCACTAATGCCACTTGGGAAGCCCGAAGTTTATTTGTCAAAGAGCCTATGGCTTGAAGTCATAAGATGGAAACTATTTCTCATTAGAAATGATGTCAAAAGAAAGGACAATATACAATAGTGTGCATATGCAGGGAATGCTCTCAGGCAGTGAAATGTTTACCTGGCTTCTTCCTTATCCATATGTACCTAATGCTGAGTATCACCGTTGTGCTGCTGCTGCTGCTAAGTCACTTCAGTTGTATCCGACTCTGTGCGACCCCACAGATGGCAGACCATCAGGCTCCCCCATCCCTGGGATTCTCCAGGCAAGAACACTGGAGCGGGTTACCACATCCTTCTCCAGTGCATGAAAGTGAAAAGTGAAAGTGAAGTTGCTCAGTCGTGTCCGCCTCTTAGCGACCCCATGGACTGCAGCCTACCAGGCTCCTCCGTCCATGGGATTTTCCAGGCAAGAGTATTGGAGTTGGGTGCCATTGCCTTCTCCGATCACCGTTGTAGAAACAAGTAAGATGATTTGCTGAATCAAACCAAGAATGCTGTTCTCTTGACATCAGTCTGCCCACTATGACCCACTTCCCCTTCCCATTTGGCAGCTTTGGGAATTTGGAAAGTTGGGCTTTGGGAAGTGTTCTACCTGACATCCTCTAGTGCTCCCCAGTAATTCATTATCTTGATGTCTGTTGCAACTCATTTTGTAACGTGCATTAAGTTATTAGTTTGGACACTTCAGAAATAATTGATGGTGAAGCCATCTGAAGAATAAAGATGTTCCCTTACTATTTTGGCTATGGCCACTCTCCTCTCCATTAAGGCTCCTTCTCTCCAGGTGATTGATGACATCTGGTTGATATGTATTTTAAGGTTCTAAGCTGCCAGAGGTGGTGAGATTTATTTCTCAGCAGCTTTGGTATAGATGACCACTTCCTTTGCCTTGAAACGTCTTCATTTTTGGTCTTCAGTGATATTACCCTGTCCTGGTAGTATGGAGCATTACCCTTCCCTCTCACTGGCCATTCGCTCTTGGTCTCCTTTATTGACCTGTGTGCTGTGCTTAGTTGCTCAGTCATGTCTGACTCATCGTGACCCATTGGACGTTAGCCCACTGGGCTCCTCTGTTCACGGGATTTTTTTCAGGCAAGAATACTGGAGTGGGTTGTCATTTCCTCCTCCAGGGGTTCTTCCCAACCCAGGGATGGAACCCATGTCTCTTATGCCTCCTGTATTGGCAGGTGGGTTCTTTACCTGCTGAGCCATCGGGAAAGCCCACTGACCACCTACCAACCACTAAATATTGAGAGTGTTTGGATCTTGAACTTGGACCCTCTTCTCTCTTCATCTGCATTCTCCTTCTTTACCTCTAGTGATATCGTTTAGTCCACTGGTTTTAATACCATCTGTAGGTTAATGGCAACCCACTCCAGTGTTCTTGCCTGGAGAATCCCAGGGATGGCGGAGCCTGGTGGGCTGCTGTCTATGGGGTCGTACAGAGTTGGACACAACTAAAGCGACTTAGCAGCAGCAGCCGTAGGTTAATTACATTTCAATTTACATATCCAAACTCTCATGTGCATGTCTGAAGGACTTTGTGTACATATGTAGCTAAAGAGAACTCCTGTTCTCCAGTCCCCATCCTGAAAGCTGATTTTACCCCCTTGCCTTTTCAACCTTCATGTATGGCACCATCATCCACCCATTTTTTTCAGGGTAAAAACCTAGGAGTCACTGTCAATTCCTCCCTTAACCTCATTTCCCCCATCCATACCATTATCAACTCCTACCTGTTTTACTTCCCAGGTATATCCTGAACCTCACCACTTCTCACCATTTCCGTTGTTACAACCCTTGTTTAGATGATGGGCATCTCATCCCTGGACCACTGCAGCAGCTCCCGTCCAGTCTCCTACTTTTAAAATTCCTCCTCCACACTAAACCAGAGGGTTGATCAGGCACATCCCTGTCTTGCTTCAAGCCTCTCGGTGGCTTCCCATTGATAGCGGTATAAAGCTTAGACTCCTCACCGCAGGTTGAAGGCTTCTTGTGACCTGGCCCGTCTCTGTCTGACCTCCCTCCCTCCACTACGTGTCTCTGGGTGTCACGCTGCGTGGCCTTCTCTCTGTGTCATAGATGTCCTGCTCCGCCACCTTTGTCTCCACTGCACCATCTGCTTCCTTTTCCTCCGGGTCATCTCTCTTCTGCGTTCTATCACTTATATCTTGACTCACTCCCTCCAAGCACACATGCCCGACTGTCCTAGCTGAAATAATTCCTCTTCAACCCTCTGTCTTTGAATGATCCTATTTCGTCTTCTTCACAGCACATCTTAATACTGAAATGGCTGTGTTTATATATTCTGCTCTGTCAGCCACCATAGCAGCTCTGGTCCTTGGGCGCCTGTCGGTTGACTGCTGCTCCCTCAGTACTCAGAACAGTACTCTGTACAGTCTGTAGTGCTGCTGCTTGGTACATAGGAGCAGCTCACTAAGGACTGCTCGACTATATTTGCCTCTTGGTTTCTGTAGCTCTTTTGATTTATTTATTAAAAAGAGAGGTAACAATTCCCTTTGATATGCTGGACTAAGTTAGATGTGCCGCGTTCATCTAAAGCATTACCCTGCCAGAGGCTATTAATCTTTTTAACGTAGCTTCCCCTTTTTTGTCTTCTTCTTATACCCGTTTTGGAAGTGGATTTATTTTACGTTGTAAAACCATCGCCCCCTTTTTTAACCTGTGTGTTACAACTGTTAGAAGCAGACTATACTGACTTCTCTCCCTTCTCTCCTGGATTGGGAGTGGCTTGCTTCGAGATTGCATCTTTTTCATTATGAAGTTGTGTAAGAATTTAGATCCCTTCTCTGAAGGAGTCATCATCCTTCAGCTCACTGCTCTGGGGTTGCAGAAGGGAAAATCCCTGGCTTATTCATCAAAGAGAGCTCTTTCATTGATGTTGCTGTGAATTTCTGCTCACATCAGATGTAGAGGTGATGATGGGAAGGAACAGGGAAGCCACTGAAAGGTGTCAGAGGGGAAATTGAGGAGGGGTACTATTGTTCACAGTTCTCTGCATCCTTTCGAGTCCCACCTGGTTACAGATGGCCAAGCAGGATAGAAATCCAGCAAGTAAGGCTGAGTGGTCTCTGCCAGCTTGCTGGCTAAGGTTTCCCTGTTCCAGCATAAACTTTGCATTGCCATGGCACAATTAGACTCCTCTCTGCATTGCTCATAAATGTGTGATATTTTGTGAGTTACTGAGGATGGGTGGTGACAGTGGTTGGGAAGATGAAAAAGAGATGGATCGTGTGCTCAGGGAGCTCTTAATAAATATGAAAATAATCAACATAAAGGGCATAATGTGATTTAGGCCAGAACAAAGAAGGAAGCAAAATGTGGTGGGAGTGTAAAAGGGGGAGAGCCCATGTAGGCTGGCGGAAGGATGCGTGTAGGGAGATGAAGAGGGAAGGTTTCATGGAAGAGGGGTCATGTGAGGAGCTCGGGTGCTGTGGGGGTAGGGCAGCTGGGGAACACGTGCCCCAGATGACTGAAGTGTTAGGGAAGGGTAACCCTCAGGGGTCCTTCTTGTTGTCCATGACCTTGGACAGCCTCGTTAAAGAAAGGATTGCCAAGGAAGCCTGCTAGACCTGTTGCAGTAGTAAGATCTGTTGAGCCCAATACACTCAAAATCTGCAAGCCTGCTGTCCGGCTTCTGATGGAGATCCGACCCTACACCTTTGCAGTATTGTATTTTTGAGCAGGGAAACTGGGAGACGCCTACCCCATGGACTCTGAGGTCTACTTCTTTTTTGCAGAAGATAGTCTTATTTATATTGATATGAAATCATTTTGCATTCTTAGATCCGACACTGGTAGGTGCTTTATTTCAGTAAGTTATGACGGCAAACAGAAAGGAGACCAAGTGTTCTCCATTAGCTCACCTTACCACAGTGGGAGCATCTGGAAACACAGTGGAGCTGGCATACCCTACCAGCCAGGGCCGGGGAAACTTTTGCTTTGGCCGGATGATGGAGAACCTTCAACTGCTGAGACTGTGCTTTCCTTTTCTGAACAAGCATTAATGAAGGAAAAGATGCTTCTTAGCACTGAATAATTTAAACACACTTCCGAAAGCAGAGGTTAACAGTATGAGTGGTTTCCCAAGTCAGGTTTTCAAGTGTCCCCTTCTCCTGAAATGTCACTGATGGGTACCCTGTCCTCCTACTTAGGTCACAGTTTTCTATAAATTGATCTTCTGTTTTACTTAAGTAAACTGAATCTCATCCTAAAATAGTATTTGGAAATCATGAGTCTGATGCACCAGTTATATGTTTTCACAAATTATAAACCACCTACCATTCATCTCATGTCTTTTATTTATATGTGATGCTGAGATGCTGAATCTGTTTATATGCAACTTATGTCTTCTGCCTTTAAAATCATTACAGCTTTGGGGAAAAAATAAAATGACTTCTTCACCATCTTTGTAGCAGTCCTATTAAGTCCAGCCCCTTCATCTCTCCCCTCCCCTGCCCTTGTCGTCCTCCCCACCCTCTCCAGATTCTGTAACATTCTAAGCCTGCAGGGATCCACATAATAAAAGATCTTGGGTATTTTGAGGATTTGAAGTGCAATGAAAGGAAATTACTGACACACTGAATCGCCTTTTAATGGGAGATGGTGATATCGATCTGGTAATGTTTCCTGTGGTCCTAGTGGTAATAACTGTATAATATCATACACTTTATCAAAATAATTTAAAAGCTGGCAAATGAAGTTGTTATGGAACCTCTGTGTAAAATGAAAGTCACAGGGTCTAGAAATTGGTGAAGGAGGAAGAACAGACTATATTTAGTCCTACAGGCCTAACTTAGGGGAGAAGTATAAATTTCTGTAGCCAGAATAAATTTATGAAAATCAAGTTCATGTCAACAAGGGTCTCTGAGTCTCTGGGCCCCTGTTATTCTATAGGGAGTAGAAAATGATGGTCTGAACCCCTCATTTGATTTAACCGTTATTATTCTTCCTTGCTGATGTAAGTTAGTATGCAAAGTTGCTTGATTTGTAGAATATGATTATGTTTATTACAACATTTCCGGTATAATAAACTGACTTTATGAGGGGCCTGCTATCAGCAGGTTTCAAGTTTAGTGCATAGCTCAATGCGTTGGTTTTTATAGCGTATAATGAAATGTCTGCTGTTATCAAAAATTTAATGAAAATTATGATGGTATTTCTCAGCTTTCTTATTAAAAATCAGGTCTCAATTTTTCTAAGACTCATTATTACTTTAATCAGTTTGTGCTCCCATTATCTTCCTCGAGCACTCAAATTCTTGAAGTTTCACGTTTTCATCGGCGCTGTGCTGTCACTGTTTCCTTCACATGTGTAATCTAGAGTGTGATTATAGAGGAAAGGTGGAGCCTAATTAAGGGAGATTTCGCTTTCTTTTTTTTAGAAAATAGGCACACGTTGGAAAAAAACACTTTCCTGTTATTTCCTTTACTCTCATATTACTACCACACTTCATGTCCAACAGTGGATGTGTGGGTTTTCCACACGGCAGGCATTTCTGCAACACCAAATGTGTATCCTACAATTCAACTCAGTTCTGACATTGTCTGCCTGGAGGTCGCATCACTTTCTTTGAAGGAAGGATTCAGTTTCACAAGACTATCACAACTTAGGGCACCAATGGCTCCTCTCAGGTTGTCTTCTGATGGAAAGAAAGTGAATGTGAATGTTGTTCAGTCGTGTCTGGCTCTTTATGACCCCATGGATTATAGTCTATGGAATTCCCCAGGCCAGAATACTGGAGTGGGTAGCCTTTCCCTTCTCCAGGGGATCTTCCCAACCCAGGGATCGGACCAAGGTCCTCCCGCATTGCAGCGGATTCTTTACTTACTTAGTCACGAGGGAAGCCTGTCTTCTGATGGACTGGGCTGTAAATCTGGGTTCCTATGACCCTCTCCTAGAGTTCCATAATTTGCTAGAACAGCTCACATAAGTCAGGGGGACACTTACATCTGCTAGTTTATTATATAATCAAGGATACAGATGAACAGCAAGATGGAAGAAGTACACCAGCTTCCATCTCCCCTCTGGGAACACCACTCTCCCAGCACCTCCACATGTTCCAGTCTGGAAGCTTCTTGAAACCCATTCTTTGGGTATTTTCATGGAAGCTTCATCATGTGGCCATGCTCAGTCATTAACTCAGCCTCCTGTCTGCAAAGGATGAGGGTGGGGTGGAAAGTTCCAGGCTTCTAATCATAGCTTAGTTTTGATAATTTCAAGCTTCTAATCACTCCTTAGTGTTTTTTTGGTGAAGCTATACAGGAGCTATACAGGAACTCACCAAGAGTCACCTAATTTGAATAAAAGGCATCACCATTGATCAGGAAATTCCAAGAGATTTAGGAGCTCTTTGTCAGGAACCAGTCAAAGACCAAAGATTAGAACAGAATGATGCTCCTAGTGCTGTTAACACTTAGGAAATTAGAAACTTGTTAGTAACTCTGTGCCAGGAACTGGGGGCAGAGACCAGTGTGTGTGTGTGTGTGTGTGTGTGTGTGTGTGTGTGTGTGTCTGTGTGTGAATCTCCAATACTTTAGCCACCCGATTCAAAGAGCTGACTCATTGGAAAAGACCTTGATGCTGGGAAAGATTGAAGGCAGTAGAAGAGGGCTACAGAGGATGGAATGGTTGGAGGGCATCACTGACTCAATGGACATGAGTTTGAACAAGCTCTGGGAGATAGTGAGGACAGGGAAGCCTGGCGTGCTGCAATCCATGAGGTTGCAAAGAGTCGGATATGACTTAGCAACTGAACAACTGAGACATATATATAATATGTATATGTATATGTATGTATACGTATGTATATGTATATACATATTATATATATATAATATTTATGTGTATTTTTATACACATGTACATGCATATGTATGTATACGGGAGAAGGCAATGGTAACCCACTCCAGTACTCTTGCCTGGAAAATCCCATGGACAAAGGAGCCTGGTAGGCTGCAGTCCATGGGGTTGCTAAAAGTCGGACACGACTGGGCGACTTCACTTTCACTTTTCACTTTCACACATTGGAGAAGGAAATGGCAACCCACTCCAGTGTTCTTGCCTGGAGAATCCCAGGGACGGGGAAGCCTGGTGGGCTGCCATCTATGGGGTCACACAGAGTTGGACACGACTGAAGCGACTTAGCAGCATGTATGTATACATATAATATTATATACATATTATGTATATATAATATTTATGTGTATTTTTATATTATTTCACAAAGTAACTTCTTTTTGTAACTATATTTGTAGTAATACTGCACATTTTCTTGATTTGCTCTTCAATTAAAAAAATCTGATTACTCGAAGGGTCACTAATGTTTGATTCAGAATTATTGATAAGAAGAGTGTTTTCTAAAAAATTAAATAATATTGCAGTTAATTGCAATTACATATTGCAAATTTTGATTTAAAGTCCCAGAGTTTTGAGCACTTTAGATACATTAATTTGTTTTATTACTTCTGGTTGATTTTCAAATCTCATTTCTGTGAATGCAATATGCCAAGTTATAAAGCATTTTTAAATAATTAAGTTGTGTAGGACTTATCTTCTAGAAAATATTTTGGCCAAAGGTTTTTATATACTTTTAAATCTCTAAAAATGTTTTATACTTATGTTATTTCATTGTATTTCTGTGCTTCCTTTATTAGCTTAGGGACAAAACTATAGTATTTTGACCTTGCTATCATCCTAGGAGTCTCATTTTACCCATTCTGATAAACCCAGAGGAAAATAGAACACAGAATTCCTGACCTTTCCTGTGACTCTGTAGGCACTCACATTTGTCTAGCCTTTCCTATGTTTATTTTGCTGTGTTATTTGCTTTTATGAATGTTAATATAAAGAGCTTTACACAGCTGTTGGAAACCCGTAGATCCATATGAAAGAATGACGACTTTGTAAATGGGCATTAGGAGACATTTTTCATAAAAAGATCTGTTTGCGCACATACATGATGGTCACTTCTGCATTTTAATAATGCGTATCAGATGTTTGATGCAGTATAAATCAGAGTGGTAACAATAACCCGGGACTTCTGCTGCAAGACGAACCCTGCATGCTAAGCCTTGACTCTCCCGTCTTCTCTGGCATCATACTGGAAGCCTTCTTCACCCTGCCCTCCCTCCCTGAGAGGCGCTGCAGACCAGCCAGCCCCTCCTCTCCTCCTCTCATGCTGAATTAGGGACGCAGCCTCTGCAGGACTCCTCTTTTTCCTTTCTTCCTAGTTGTCTGTCCCTGTTGCTAGAGGGAATTCTCCCTTTCGGCTGCTTTCAGCATTTAAATTCCCCACCATAGTCAATCCAAACTCCGGTGCCTGGGTTTCCCAAGCTGCCATCATTGGTCTCAGCTTCTGTATTCCCCCTAATTTCTCTGTAAATGCTGAGAGACCCTGTTTCAGTCTTTGGTTCTACTGATGGCAAACACACCAAGCTTGTTCTCATTTCCGAGACATCAATTATGGCTCCCTTCCCCCAGCCTTTCTGGACTATTTCCTAAGTCATCTTAATTTTACCAAAACTTGTCTATCTTCTAAAGTCCATCTCGATTCTTACCGTCACCATGTACCCAAATCACTGCTCTTCCTCACTTGGTAGACAGACATGAGTCTCTATCACTGATGAACACTTCCAAGGCGGTCCCTTGGTTAGGACTCAGTGTTCTTACTTCAGGGCTCCCAGCTTCCATCCCTGGTCTAGTCGGGGAGCTAAAGTACCATAAGCCACTGCTCGACCAACCAACCAACCAAACGAACAAAAAACTTACTGACATATACACACTGCTATGAATAAAACGGTAACTAATAGCTTACTGTATATCAATAATCTATAAAGATTTATATGGGAAAATAGTCTAAAAAGAGTGGATATATGTACAAATGATTCACTTTCCTGTCCAGCAGAAACCAACACACACTGTACTCACTATACTCTATACACACTGCACACACTATACACAACAAATAATAAAATAAATAAATAAATAGATATAGCATCATTAAAAAATAAACTACCAATTGAATGATTACTTTTCAGGAGCACATGCACTTTGAAAAATAAGGAGCACCTTTTAAGTGTCCAATTTGATGATAATGATTCCCAAATTTGAGACTTATTTACATTTATGCTTATTAATCTCAATCTTTCATTTTCAATAATTCAAGTTTTCCAGCAACTTTCCTAAGCTATAAAATGAAATGTCTCATCTTTAGAATATTTTCACCATTAAAATTAGAGTCAAATTTGTATACATAGTTTATCATATATTTATAATATTATATGTATGTGGTACATGTAGGGTAAGATTTTTTGAAAGGACCTGATATCTCAGAAAGTTGGCTTAAAGCTCAACATTCATAAAATGAAGATCATGGCATCCAGTCCCATCAATTCAGGGAAAACAGATGGGGAAACAAAAACAGTGGTAGACTTTATTTTTCTGGGCTCCAAAATCATTGCAGATGGTGACTGCAGCCATGAAATTACAAGACACTTATTCCTTGGAAGGAAAGTTATGACCAACCTAGACAGCATATTAAAAAGCAGATACGTTACTTTGTCAACAAAGGTCCGCCTAGTCAAGACTATGGTTTTTCCAGTGGTCACGTATGGATATGAGAGTTGTACTATAAAGAAAGCTGAGTGCTGAAGAATTGATGCTTTTGAACTGTGGTGTTGGAGAAGACTCTTGAGAGTCCCTTGGACTGCAGGGAGATCTAACCAGTCCATCCTAAAGGAAATCAGTCCTGAATATTCATTAGAAGGACTGATGTTGAAGCTGAAACTCCAATACTTTGGCCACCTGATGCGAAGAACTGACTCATTTGAAAAGACCCTGATGATGGGAAAGATTGAAGGTGGGAGGAGAAGGGGACAACAGAGGATGAGCTGGTTGGATGGCATCACTGATTCAATGGACATGAGTTTGAGTAAACTCCGGGAGTTGGTGATGGACAGGGAGGCCTGGCGTGCTGCAGTCTATAGGGTCTCAGATTCGAATACGACTGAGCAACTGAGCTGAACTGATACCTCACTACATCAGGTTTTGAATGTGAAGAGGAGGCTGCTTGGCTGTCATGATGGAACATTTTAATCTACTACATTGCATATCTCTGTGCTTGAATCTGCATGGACAACTAGATCTGAATTAAAATGTCTTTAGCTCAAACTGTTTAACAAAAACAATGCTGAGAACACTAATTCTTTTTGTTTCTATTAACATTATCAATCAGTCTAGCAATGCATTTTTATCTAAGTAGTCACAAAATTGTGAGATCATAAAATGATAGAGCTAAAAGTGACTTTAAAAATCAATTTTAACCAGAATTTTGACATATTCAGGACTACAAATAAGCCTTTTACTTTGGCCTGTGAGGTAGATTAGATTATTGTTGAAAATATTCACTCCATCTCTGTCCCCATGGGAGAAATATATTTTCTCACTCTGGAATCTTGGACTGACCATTCACTTGATTTGTCCTCAAGGTTGGTAGAATCTGCTACCTGTTCCTTGGTAACTTGCTCCCTTCAGCCACTGGAATATTAACACTCATGACATGAAGAGAGGTTTGAAAGGTGTCTTGTGCTTTGGCTTTGCCATAAGAAGAACTTCCACCCCTCCCCGCCCCACCGCAGGTAGCTGGGTGCCTGAATGTATGTGTGCAGAGCAGACCCAGCTCCACCTGCAGTGAGGAATCAAGCTCAGCTGGCCCACGATTTGAAGCAGAGATGCTGACCTGCTGAGATAGGAGCTGGCTTGTGGACCTATGGGCATGAGAATGAAATGCTTATGATTGATCGTATTCCATTGAATTTGGTGTATTTGTTATATAGTATAATTGTGACATTATTTAATTGATATAGACTCATAGGACAACCATATTTGTTATTAAGTCATTTCTGTTTCTGGCAAAATCTTTCCTAACTAACTCACTTTCCGAGTTCCTTTCTGGGCTCACAGACACTCCCTTCCCACTCTGATAAAACAGTCTGGCTGATGCTGGTGACTCACTGATCACAGGCAGCTGGTAGCTTCTTCTTCAAGGTGCCCACATACTTCTGCTCAAAACAGTCATTAGGTGCTTCCAGTAATAAGTTTTGGTTGTGCTCAAGCTTACTGATACCAGTTGTACTTATTAGTGAAATACATTTGTGTAAAGATAGTTGTTTCTTTCCATATTAAATACTGGGGGAAAGCTAGTTTCCAAAAAGTTTCTGTCAAGGCAAGTGAGGTAACTGTATAAGGATGGAAAACAATTGTAAGCTCTTGAAGATTGCTTTGAAAGTATCCCTAACTTATTACTTCACTTTAAAGAATGTTGGTGGTGGTGGTGTTTAGTCCCAAAGTTGTGTCCAGCTGTTTTGTGACCCCAAGGACTGTTGAAACTGCCAGGTTTCTCTGTCCATGGGATTTCCCAGGAAAGAATACTGGAGTGGGTTGCCATTTCCTTCTCCAGGGGATCTTCCTGACCCGGGGATTGAACTTAGGTCTCCTGCTTCTACCTAACTAGAAATCATAGACAACAACCTGTGTGTGCCATTCATATAAAACAGAGCTGAGAGAAGACTTGGTCTTCTCTAATGATGGGTAGAGGAACCTTTGCCAACAAAGGTCCATCTAGTCAAGGCTATGGTTTTTCCAGTAGTCATGTATGGATGTGAGAGTTGGACTATAAAGAAAGCTTAGCACTGAAGAACTGATGCTTTTGAACTGTGGTGTTGGAGAAGACTCTTGAGAGTCCCTTGGACTGCAGGGAGATTGAACCAGTCTGTTCTAAAGGAAATCAGTCCTGAATATTCATTAGAAGGACTGATGTTGAAGCTGAAACTCCAGTACTTTGGCCACCTGATGTGCAGACCTGACTCATTTGAAAAGATCCTGATGCTGGGAAAGATTTAAGATGGGAGCAGAAGGGGATGACAGAGGATGAGATGGTTGGATGGCATCACCTACTCAATGGACATGGGTTTGGATAAACTCCAGGAGTTGGTGATGGACAGGGAGGCCTGGCGTGCTGTGGTCCATGGAGTCGCATAGAGTCGGACACGACTGAGGGACTGAACTGAACTGAAAGGAACTTATATCCATGTATTTTATGTTAAAATTACATGTTTAAGACATGATTTCCTATTTTACTCTCCTATCACCTTTTTTGATCCATTGACACAACTATTGGATTAAAAAGAAGCTTTATTAGGAATATTTAATTGGAGTTTGCTTCCTTGTAGACAATTTTTGGGAAATTTGTGAGGGTTTGACTATTGGAATAAACATTTCTTCCTGTTTGTTCTTTATTATAGTATTTCTCCTTGTAAGTAGGCATTTATTTGGATGCTCCACACATTTAGAATTTGCTGGGGCTCTTTGGATTTTCAGTGTACAATTTTAAGGGTTGAAATTTTGGACTTATTAAATCTAGAAGTAATTTTAGAGAATATATACTAATAGAAACTGGAAGCTGAGGTGGGTGAATGATTATATATAAATATTTTACATATGTATTCTTTATGAAGTACATCTAGATACAACCATAAATATACTTCATAAATTTATAGTGTGTATATATATCTATATATTCTGTCCCTATATGAGGAAGTCATAAGCACATATCAAAATAAATAGATGAATAAAGACAGGTTGTGATTCAGCTCTATAGGTTTGAATCCTGTTTGTACAAAGTTAATCTGCATCACGCAGTGATTCATGTTAGGTCCCCTTGCCATGAGCGCCAATTAGAAAAGATCCGTGATTGAGTAAGGGACATTTTTCTGGAGACCAGCCCATCCCAAGAGACAGTCTGTCTCAAGGATGATAAATACAGTGTTGGTTGATTGTGTGGCCAGTTAATGTTTTCATCATGGGTGGCTTCCTGTCCTTTGTGCTGGACACTACTGGATTCCAAGGACCACAGGAACATCAGGAGAAGAGGTAAGGGAAACAAAAGCTCTGCATTAGGAAATGCCTCTCCCATGAGGATGAATTCTAGTCTGAGCAGTACAGAGATGGGTCTAAAGAAAAGTGGTATCATTTATAGTCACACTACTGTTCATTTTATGGCAGAGTTTTTAAGCTTTTTATACCATCCATAAGATGATCGTAGGGTATGCAGGTTTGTCTAAATACCCATCAGGTACCACCTGTCTCCCGTCCTTGGTGTGACCCATCCCAACATATGGCTCAGCCTCCCTTCACTGACTACTGCTGAGGCCGTCTGTATACAGGGCAAGTATAGGTCAATTTGGAGGCCAAGCTCTAGGTAGTGAGCACATATCTGTCAGAAGTAAGGAAGAATATTGAATAAATGTCTACAGAGGGAAGGTTCTGGAGAGAACCTGAACAGTGGATTTGGGAAGAGGGACTTGGAGGTCCTTCTAGAACTTCATCAGTCCGTGCCACCCTCTCCCTCTCAAATGGGACAGGTCACCTACAGGTCTTCTCGTTAGCAGTGCTCTGTCTTTGAAATCGGTCTCCACATCTTGCAGATTCTATCAGCTTACTATGCTTTGTACGTAGCCCTTTTGTGCCTCTTCGTTGCCTTGCTCCAGGGCATTCTTCGTTTGCTCCTGGAATGTTCAAGTAGGTCTCCAGGATGCCTTTTCCTTTTTAATGTACCCCTCATCTATCATTTCCACAAGCATGACCTCTAAATCACGAATACAAGTGATCATCACGTCCTTAAACTAAACTTAAGTCTCAGAGTTTCTGGTAACTAACTCTGTGACGGAGTTAAATCCTAGTACCTCAACCCCCGAGACAATTTGTGTCTATGGGTTGGTCCTTGGCCGTCTCTTCAGCTTCTCCTCCATTCAGCTACTCCCTTGTCTCATCATACGTACCCCTTTGACCTGGCCTTGCCCAGTTGCGACTTGAAGCTCCTGAAAGTTGTCAGGTTGTTTCATGTCCATGTACTATTCCTCGTATCAACATGGCCCTTCCGTGCCCTACTGTGTGCGTGCCCCGTCGTGTCAGTCCTGTCTGCCGCTTCGAGATCCTATGGGCTGTGGCCGCCAGGCTCCTCAGTCTGTGGGATTCTCCAGGCAGGAATACCGGAGTGAGTTGAGATGCCCTTCTCCAGGGGATCTTCCTGACCCAGGGACCGAATCCTCATCTCCTGAATTGCAGGTGGATTCTTTACTGACTGAGCCAAGTACTTGTGGCTCTCTTTTCATAATACTTGTATTTCCCCTTCAAAACTCAAGCGTGGTTAAAATATGAGTATTGTATTTGACCTAATAATTCCACTTCTAAGAATTTACATTAATGAAACAAATATTTATGTGCAAATATGTTTATTGCTACTGTTAATAATAGCAAAAGTACTGTCTTTGAAACAACTTAAATATCCAGTAGTTGGGAAATGATTTAATAAACACCATGCAATACCGCATTTACCTTCCGTTAGACTTGCATTTTCATAGATTTTTTGATAACATAAGAGAACATCTGTAATATTAAATTAGAAGAGTATGACACACAAACATATGTATATTTATTCTCATTTATTAGTTTTAGTGTCTGTTCCTTTATTTAATGAGGAGGGGAAGAGACAGATTGGAAAATATCACTAGAAGGAAATATCTTAAAAGTGATAGAAGCTCTTTGGGTGGTAGAATTATAGGTGATTTTAATTTTTCTTTATATTTTATTTATGTAATAAATACAATTTATATAAAATATTTATATTAATTTATTATGTTTTCCAAGTTTCCACTTTGTATTTTATATTTCCACTTGTACATGTATTTTATAATCAAGAACACAATTCTAATTAAACACATGCAAATGAGCTCAAGGGTCCACCTGCCTGGGAAGCCTTCCAGGACCTCCGCTGCCCATGGGGCTCTCTCTCTTTCACATTTCCTCAGGCTCTGTGCTCAGCTTCAGTTGTGCATCTGTGCTACCGGATGCTAGTCACTCATCTGTTCATTTCTCCCAGTCCCAGACTGTGATATTCTTCAGGGCAGACAGGAGCCTTCAATGACATAGCTTCCCTATGATGAGTGCTCAGTCAGAGGTCATGAACCCAGAAACCAGCAAGGACGCCTCCTCCAGAGTTAGGCAGCTACCTCCTCGTTCACTGGCCTGCTGTGTGATAACAGGAGACCTGGAGAGCATGGGGACCTGGGAGCAAAGACGGTGGGTTTGGAAGGCTGCTTTTCTTGGAACTTAACCCAAAGTCCTCACACTTAAGGGTGTCCTACTATTCAAGTCCCCACCCCCACCATCTGACCTCTACAAACTGCCTCTTCTTTCAGCTCTGTTTCAAATGCCATCAGCTCCCTGAAGCTTTTCCTCATGTCTTTGGTCTTATCAGAGATTTGAAATCTCTTTATCAGGACTGCCTGTCTCTTGCCTTGTATTCGTTATTTTTGTTTACACCCTTTATTCTGTGAAGGTGAGGAGACTTTAAGGATCCTCAAGGGTGTGAAGCATGTCTTGTTTAGATTTCAGTTCTTAGCAGTGAGTGCCTGTTATATTTTGTACATTATTATAATGTACTTATATTTTAATCATTATTATAATAATTATAATTCTTAAAATTATAATTTTGTACATAGCTGGTGCTCTGTAAATGATTGTGTCCTTGTATCACCAATTCTGCCTTAGGGATTTTTCTTACCTGAGTCTTCCCTAACCAGTCAATCTAAAACTAAAAATTTTATTTGCCCAAGAACTTGAGTGTCTCTTGCATGCTAAGTCACTTCAGTGGTGTCTGACTCTTTGCAACCCTATGGACTGTAGCCCACCAGGCTCCTCTGTCCATGGGGTTCTCCAGACAAGAATACTGGAGTGGATTGTGATGCCCTCCTCCAGGGGATCTTCCTGACCCAGGGATCAAACCTGTGCCTCTTATGTCTCTTGCATTGGTAGGCGAGTTCTTTACCACTGAGCAACCAGGGAAGCCCTATCTGATTTTTATTTTATTTTTCTGTATAATCATTGTCACCAGCAGACATATATAGTTTACTTATTTATGTCTCTCTAACCTCCAGTAGATGGAAAGATGAATGGTAGTTTTGTTCACAGCGGTTTCCCCGGAGCCTATGACTGTGTCTGGTATGTATTAATAGAAGGCATTCTGTCCATATTTATGGAAAACACAGTGAAGGATAAATACGTTCAGTTCCATTCACTTCAACAAGAAGGTACAAAATGCTTGCCGTTTGTAAAGTGCTGTGAAAAGAACTGTAGAGAAGGATGAGACACACGACTCCTGGTCCACAGAATTATTTCTCAGTCTCATAGCAGATACTGTGTATAGACACGATACAACATGGACTTTGATAAGTACAATGATAAATATATAGTGTCCGGGGGACTCTGAGGAATAGGTGTATCTTTGATTTCTTCTAGGTGTATCTATGAGGGCTTCTCGGAGGAAGTAACATAGCTGAGTCTTGAAGCATGGGTAAGGTGTGGAGAGTGGTATAGAAAATGGTAGATGGTGGAGATGGCTGGAGGGAAAAATAAAAGTGGTGGATGACAAAATGAATTGGAGGACAGCGAAGAGGTCCTTTGTCTTAGTTTAAAAGAAGAGGGTGGGAGGGGATGACGGAGAAGGCAGTTTGGAATTTTGATTAAAGCCGTGAGCCTCCCTGTGGATGACAAGGCCATGTTGTGAAGCCTGGGGAAAGTTCGTGGGGAGGAAGACCGGGAGTCAGGGGGATACCGAGAGGAGAGGGACCCGCTGGGGGGCCACTGGACTCCGCCTCATGTGAGTGGGTAAGTGGCTAAGTGTGGGTGGTAGGAGGTGTTATGTCCATGGAGCTTGAGAGTTTACAATGTAAAATGGTGCAGGGATGTTTGGAAAATAGAATGAGTAGAACTTAATCCTTCCTCTATTGTTTCATTTGTGCAAAAAGAATAGTAATATTCTTTGTGCTGTGCCTCATCACTTCAGTCGTACCCGACTGTGTGTGACCCTATGGACTGTGGCCTGCCAGGCTCCTCTATCCAGGGCATTCTCCAGGCAAGAATACTGGAGTGGGTTGCCATGCCCTCCTCCAGGGGATCTTCCCAACTCAGGGATCGAACCCGTGTCTCTTATGTCTCTTATGTCTCCGGGTTCTTTACCACTAGCGCCACCTGGGAAGCCCCAGTAATACTCTTTGACCCCCTCTAAAGAGGCTGCTTAGGAAGTGTGAATTAATTTTTGTTGAGCATTAGCTTTGCTGTGAACGCAGGAAATTTTAGCACTGCTTGGGACTTTAGTAACCATCATTTCTGTCTTTTCTTTTTGCTGTTATCTGAAATTTCCAATCTGATTTAGCTTTTACAAAATAAGCCTGTGATGTAAGTATGCTTATCTTTGTTTTATAGGTGAGAAAACTGGGGTGTAGAGTTGAAATGATTTCTCCACAGTCAAAATTAAATTACGGGGCTGGTACTGGAACATTACCTTCAGAATTCTACTCCTGTGCGAATCCTAGTTCAGTGCTCTGTCTACAGCTCAGACCAATTCTTTGGAAAACCTTCCTCTCTCATCTTGGTGTTATCTCCCCAGAAAAGATCATACCAGTAACTATTTTATTGCCATTAAAGCAAAACCAAATCTGAGGCTTACTTATCTGTGGCAAGCTTTGCCCCTGAGTTGCGGGGCATTAGGAGTTTGTTTTTTTTTTTACTTGACAGGTAGGTTGGAGTATTATAAAATTCATCAGACAGAGTTTTTGACACCAAACTGCCACCTCAAGAATTAAACCTTAGATCACTTTGTGAATCATCTTGCTACTGTGACAGTCAGGTAGGCCTGGTTCTATCAGAACATGGGCTCTGTAACACCTCTTAGATTCTCTACTCATTGGTTTTCCTAGTTTGGGTTTCAGAGAATTTTTAGCTATCAGTTCAGTGAATGCCCTAAAGAGTTGAATCCAGTTTCTTTTGCAACGTTTGCAGTTAATGATGGCCTCACTCACTTGAGTAAGCTTCTGGTCTCACCTTCAATTCAGGAAGAGCTAGTGATGCCCTCTGTGCAACTGGAATCCTGGTGCTTTCTGAAAGTCTTTGCCTTGAACAAAATGAGAGCCACAGGATGAGTTGGCTATGTCATTCATTCATGCATGCATTTATTCCTTTATTTCACTGTTTACTGGGCTACTGTACCTTGCAGAAACTAACCAGACCCTGACCTTGCCCTAAAGTAAATTCAAAGTAATTTAAAGCTGACTTCTGCTTTAAAGCCTTTGCTGACTCATTGAGGTAGATGGTAATAAAGTCCCAAGAAACACAAAAGGTTTCTTGGGACTTTATTAAATCTTGTATCCTATTGTACTGCACTTCTGTATATCCAGATCTCTGAGTTTTGTGAGAACTTGGCACAAATTCTGTTCATTCATCTCTACCTCCCTAGTAACCAGGCACAACACAGCACAGGTTTTTCATAAATGTGTGATGAATATGTAAACACATACCTGTGGGATGAAATACAATTCTGTTGGGAAGATGGTGGAGGAGGTGGCATCTGAGCTGGCTTTGCAGGATGGACGTGAAGAAAAAGGAGAGAGGGCATCACAGCAGTGGAGGCAGCACGTTAAAGATACAGAAATGGAAATGCGTTCAAACCTCTGTGAATGCAAGAGGGGTTCCTTCTGTATGCAATGTGGGATTCACCAAGGTAAGAAAACAGGAATCATGTTGGAAAAGGAGCTTGGGATCTGATATGGGCTTTGCAAAAAAAGGCAACAAATAGCTGATAAATTTGCAGCTCGCTGACCTTTGCACCAGTTCTAAAGACTCCATCTCTTAGGTTTTAAGGTACAGAAAGGTGAGGGACGAGAAAGGGAATATCATGTTATGAGGATCAGAGCCTGGCAAATCCTCAAGGAGTTCAGGACTGAATAGGACTAGGACGGGAAGAAAGCCAGTGTGCTTGGAAAGGGCCCATCCCAGCGGAGAGTACTTGCGTGTTATTTTCATTTGTCAACCTTGGGCCATGCTGTGTTTGAGCAAACCTGCGCTGGATTTTTTTTTTTAGATGAACTTTGCAGAGGCTGAGTGCTTGGAAGACTTGGTCACTCTGCCCCTCAGCTCTTTGCACGTGCTTCCAACATAGCACCTCAAATACCATTGTCCAGGGGATGCTTGCAGATCAGTCTTCGGCACAGAGGACTACCACTGGCTGAGATGACTTTGTCTCCCCAGCTTGAGTGCAGTGCTGGCACGAGGAGGAGCCTCTGTCAATATCGTCTGAGTGGAATTGAGTTGCTGAAATATAGCCAAAGACAGTATTGCTCACCTCAGGGGCATCAGAAAAAGAAGTTTCCATCCACATCACAGGTGGATGCTCCTAGCTTATGGGCAGTAGCGTTTTCTCCTGGGAAAATGACACTGCAGGCATTCTGTTCCTGCAGCCCTCATGCCACGGGGACTGGGGGAGCAGAAAGAGGAGGGCAGGGGGCGGTGGGCTGTCATCAGCCCAGTGGCTCTCCCTGGGACGCAAACGGGGGGGTTTGGAAAAGTGGAGACAGCATGGAACTGATGTCTTCCCTTTGTCCCAGGGGAGGAATGAGAGAGCCCAGTGCAGTGGAGACAGCTCAGCAGGCTCTGCTTGTGAGTTGCATGTACACAGCTCCACGTGCAGCTGGGTCTTCGGAAAACCTACCCAGTCTGTTTGTTTTTCCAGTTAGACACACGTGGGTGTACACATCCAGTTTTTTCCTGGGAACAAGCTGTTATCTGTTAATGTGGTATTATCATTACCATTGTTTTGCCAAACAGACTTTCCAGAATGGGAGTAAATGGACTATGCAACTGTATGCGGAGAAATGGGAGAGAGTTGGCATACTGGGGCTGGAGTGATGGTGCGCTTGTGAAGTGCTGGCCAAGTTCTGTTCAGAGGGTCTTCCCTTCCTTGCATCTCACTTGAAGCATCTACTTGAGTGGCTGTTTGATCATCGGTGTGACACCTGGGCGCAGGCAGTTAGGTCTCTTCGGTTTCCATGAAGTGATCTCTTAGTCCAATTTGGAACTGTTTCCTTTATACATGGAGAAAAGCAGGATCTTGGCAGAAGGGTCTTCGATCTGGCTCCGTTGTGCATGGCAGTGTTTTGTCTAAGGGGAGGCATTCCTGTATTTTTAATTCCATGCCGAAACGAAGAAAAATTCTCTCTAGGCACTTATGCGTTTGCCTCTGTGTGTTGAATTGAGGCAGTAGAGGGTGGAAATGGCAGCATATTGAGGGGATTCTGTGTTTTGTTTTGTAGAATGTCCCAATTTGCGTGCCTGCCCCTCCTCAGAAGATGATCGGGCCCGGTGGGCAGGATGGCAGGCAGCGGGTGAACAGCTTGGCAGCATCTTGAATACTGCTGCGAATGCTCTTCCCCAAGATGGGAGTGCTGGCAGAGGCTGCTCCTCGACAACAGCGTGACTCCCTCCTCTCCCCGGAGACTGACTCCCTCCCTTTCCTGCTGGCTCCAGGCTTTAGATCAGAGACACTTCCTAATGGGAAACTCTCCCCAGTTTTGGCAGTGGGGATACACTTCGCTGGTGATGCTTTGTCACTCCAGTAGATGATTTATTACAGAGATTCAGTGTGCGGTGTCGGTGGATTGGAAAAATTCAGGGTTCAAGCTTATTTTATCAACTTCTAGGCAGGCAATCACTGCCAGTGACAGCATCGGTCCAGGCTTTTTGATTATTCTAAATTTCATGTTGCAGAAGCCTGGATAATCTGGTGGTGGGTGAAGGATGTGGGTGCCCAAATTCTGGAAATAGCTTTGTGAAACCTTCCCTTATACTCACGGGAGGGAACGTACTGTATTTGTTCGCTATGTAATCAACAAATAGTTACTGGAGTGGAATGGGTCCTGTTATTTAAATTTGGGACATGTTTTTGGTGTAGCTGTGTTCCTAAATGACCGCATGTGCAGCAGCAATATTCTCTGATAACTAGTTTGTTTTGAAAAGCCTCACAGTTCCCTTGTCTTAATCACATATTAAACACTTAGGGGCCCGATTATGAGCATTTTATTTTAGTGATAGCATGGGAGAAAACCTCTAGCTGTTGCCAGCCATTTTTTTTTAGGTTACATACTAAGAGCTCACTTGCCTTTTCCTATTAAGGCTTGTGGCATGTATTTAGGAAAAGCTACTCCTGGTGGTTTGGGCTGTGTTAGGGGTGTAGCCTGAAGTATTCAATGAATCAATCTGTGACTTCACGTTGGCTCTTTACTTCCTCTTGAGCAAAAGACAATACGTGAAGAATTCTGATTACAGCTCAGATCTTCAGCCTTAAGACGTTGCCCTTTGAGCTTGCTCTGTAAATACTGATTAGTCACAAACCTTCAATTTTGGTCCTTCACCACCCAGAATGGTGCCTGGGTACAGACAAAAAGTGCTTTTCCCATTGCAGGAGCATTTGAAACACTGGGTTCTTCTGCAGGGAGACGAAAATAGGTTTCCTATTGTTCAAATGGGTGTTTTAAGTGCTTTGCAGGTGTATCTTAGAAAATGGAGGTATTTATTTTTAATGAGAAGTGCTGAAGAATAACAATAATCGAAGCCTTGGAGAATTGCAGATCAAAGCTTTTTTTTCATTATAAAACAAATGAAGGCCTCTATCTAGGAGCTAGTAAATTTATTAATTTTTAATAGAGGAATAGACTCATACATGGTAATTTGATTCTTTGGGGAGAAGATCCTTTAAGTGGTGTTTAAAAATCTCCATCCTGAGGTGGTTTGGACTGAGAACTTGCTATGGCGGTATCACAGGGTAGTCAATGTGCAGCGTGGTTGAAAAACTTACTCAGAAGCACCAAGAGTCCTAACTGTTCTTCTTCTGCCCGATGATGTACAGTGTAGTATCTTCTACTGTAGCCATAT
Source organism: Bos indicus x Bos taurus (assembly GCF_003369695.1). Taxonomy (NCBI): domain Eukaryota; kingdom Metazoa; phylum Chordata; class Mammalia; order Artiodactyla; family Bovidae; genus Bos; species Bos indicus x Bos taurus. The sequence goes on from NC_040104.1 coordinate 48,594,975, forward strand.
TTAGCTCTTACTTTGGACCTGGGTTTCCTATCTTGCTTTTTGAATCAGAAATGCCACTGTCAGGAAGTAGAATTTTGTGCAGAGTAATAGGCAAACTCCAAATCTTCCAAGTCTAATTTGTAAAAATTATGTGTTTATTTATTGATTCATTCCTGGCTGCACGGGGCCTTCCTTGCTGCATGTAGGCTTTCTCTAGGTGCGGCAGGCGGGGACTACGCTCCAATTGCCGTGTGTGGGCTTCTCACTGTGGGGCTTCTCTTGCAGCAGAGCACAGGCTCCGGAGCGTGGGCTCAGTAGTGGTGGCTCATGAGCTTAGTTGCTCCGTGGCATGTGGAATCTTCCTGGACCAAGGATTGAACCCGTGTCCCTTGCATGGGCAGGTGGATTCTTAACCACCACACCATCAGGGAAGTCCTCTTCCACATCTTCTATTTCACATTTTTTTCTGCTGTGGTTAAGATCTCCCCTCACCCTTCCAAATACTTGTGGTCCCCTCTAAGTGATCCCCATCATTTTTTCTCTTTTGGTTTGCGACTAACAGCCATAATACTTCTTGAAGAAGCCAGGTTTGCTTTCCATGAGTTGCTTTGTGGAGTTGGATTTTTAAGCCACTGAGCTTAGTGACCACTGCTCTGAGCCCTTGCGGCCACCTTCAACATTGTGGTGCTGGCTTGGAAGGAGCCAGTCTGCTCCAGAGTGCCACGTGTTGCAGGGGGCAGCTTTTCCAGGATGTGTCTGCTGTCAACTGGACACGTTGGACTAGCCATGGAACTGAAAGCTATGGCATTTGTTTAATTGGCCTGAGTATGAAACCATTTGCACGAAAGTTGCAGAGCAAATGCATTGTCTCTGATCTAAGTGTGTGGAGTCGTGCATTTGTCAAACAGAAGTCACTCCTGGGCTGAGAAATACTTTTTGGGAAATAAGATGAATTGTGAAGTCAAGAAAGCATTGAGGTAGGGACTTTCATGCATTGGAGAAGGAAATGGCAACCCACTCCAGTGTTCTTGCCTGGAGAATCCCAGGGACGGGGGAGCCTTGGTGGGCTGCCGTCTGTGGGGTTGCACAGAGTCGGACACGACTGAAGCGACTTAGCAGCAGCAGCAGCAGGGACTTCCCTGGTGGCCCAGTGCTTAAGACTGTGCTCCCAGTGCTGGGGCCTGGGTTCAGTCCATGGTCAGGGAACTAGATCTCTCGTGCTGCAACTAAGGCCTGCTGCAGTCAAATAAGCAAATAAATAAATATTCTAAAAAAGCATTGAGATCGAGAAGACCCTGTTCATCAGGTTCTACCTGCAGCTTTAGCCATGAGACTATGACTCAGAGGGACAGGGGGAGAGCCTGGAGCTGATCAGGACCTGAGCCTGCCTCTCGCCTGCCCTGTTCTTCAGCTCTGCAGCCTGGCTTTTTTACGCATTTCCTCATTTCAGATCTTGCCTGGAACAGGGCAGTACATCAGTAAGCGAATGAATTTATGCCTTCTGTGTTTTAATGTGCGTGTTTGCGTTCATTCTTATCATCTGTTTGTTCACCCATATTGTAAATCTGCACGTGTTTGCCTATCTTGCTTGCTTTCCTTCCTCCACCCCTCAGATTGGGGTTGCAGGAAGATAAGGACCTTGCTGCAACTAAAACAAAACCTATAGCATCTAAAATTCTGTTTTGTGTTATGAGTTTTAAAAAAATGTTGCTAGGGAATGAGCCTCATAAATCAGATATTTGCATTTTTAAAAAATCCTCCTGGTTTGCTGGGACCACGCTTGGTTAGCTCTTTGGTGAAGGGTAGTTAAACCTGATCTGGGAAAAGAAAGGTTTCCCATGTCATTCCCTCCCTGTCCATTCCTTGTGAATGTACTGACAACTCCTCCTTTGAATTGCTGGAACCTGAAGATAATCCACTGTGAGCACCAGGCCCGGCTTCCTGGGCTCTGGAGTCAGGTCGAGAGGTCAGGCCTCGAGGTGAAGAGGGGCAGAGCTGTAAAAACAGTCATAGATAATCCCGGGGGTCCACACGAGAGCAGGCGTTCTCTCCATGACCTCTCCTGTGATTTCAGTCATACACATTGGTTGGCTATTTGGAAGCTTCCAGTGTTGGAAGGGTTAGTCCCCCAGGTCCGACTCTAGGGCTCATCAAGGTGGGGACAGTTTTCCTTGCCTCTCACCTGTGTTTTAGTTCCAGGCTCAGGTGTGGGGACCAAGTTCTGGGTCGCCTGATTCTGAATGAAAATTCCTATTGCACTGTCTCTTTCCTGCTTTCCTGTACTTTCTAATGGCATGCATAGATGATGGAATTCCTTTCATCTTAAAAAAATAAATAAATAACCTTTCTTTTGATTTCACATCTTCCTCAGGACACTGCCCCATTTTCTGCTCCTCTTTCACTGAACCTCCTTAAAGATTTGCTTATTCTTTTTTTTTTTTAAGCAGAGGATCATTCTAAAAATTGTTTCATTTTATTGATTTATCTTGGCCATACTGCAAGGCATGTGGAATCTTAGTTCCCTGACCGGGAATTGAACGCAAAACCCAGGTTCTCTGCAGTGGAAATGCAGGTTCCCAACCACTGGACTGCCAGGGAAGTCCCAATAGTTGCTTATTCTTGTTTCTCTCGCTTCCTTTCCATTTCATCCTTATCATGCCCCTGAAAATACTCCTGTCAGTGGCCCCGTGATCACTAGATCCAGTGGTCAGCACTCAGCCCTCCTCTTCGCTGGCCCATCACCAATATTGGACACAATCCCTCATTTCTCGCCTCTTGAGACTCATTCTTCCAGCAAAGAGACACTGACTTTCCTCCCACCACGCAGCCCCTCCCTTCTCAGCCTCCCTTGCTGATGTCTTCTAGGTTCCCTTGTTGCGAAACAGCGGGATACCCTGGGGTCAGTTCACTTCTTTTCTGAAGGAAGATGCATTCCTTAGTAACGTCTAGTCTCGTGGCTTTTAATGCCATCTATATAGATCCTACTGAAGAGCTCTGGCCTAACACTCCCTCATGCTCCAGACTCATATATATTCAGTGGTTCACTCAACATACAGTTTGGATCTTCAGAAGGCATGCGAAACTTCACATGGCCAGTATGGATCTCCAGGTCTTTATCCCACATACCTGCTTCTTCTGCCATATTCCTCAATAATTGCAGCTCCGACATCCTTCCAGCTTGGAGTCTCAATTATATAAATTATGTGTATATATATATATATATGCACATATATAGTACATATATGTAAATGTATGTATCAGTTCAGTTCAGTCTCTCAGTCGTGTCTGACTCTTTGCGACCCCATGGACTGCTGCATGCCAGGCCTCCCTGTCTATCACCAACTCCCGGAGCTTGCTCAAACTCATGTCCATTGAATCGGTGATGCCATCCAACCATCTCATCCTCTGTCGTCCCCTTCTCCTCTTGCCCTCAATCTTTCCCAGCATCAGGGTCTTTTCAAATGAGTCAGTTCTTCGCATCAGGTGGCCAAAGTATTGGAGTTTCAGCTTCAACATCAGTCCTTCTAATGAATATTCAGGACTGATTTCCTTTAGGATGGACTGGTTAGATCTCCCTGCAGTCCAAGGGACTCTCAAGAGTCTTCTCCAACACCACACTTCAAAAGCATCAATTCTTCAGTGCTCAGCTTTCTTTACGGTCCAACTCTCACATCCGTACATGACCACAGGAAAAACCATAGCCTTGACTAGACATAGACCTAGACTAGACCTTTGTTGGCAAAGTCATGTCTCTGCTTTTGAATATGCTATCTAGGTTGGTCATAACTTTCCTTCCAAGGAGTAAGCGTCTTTTAGTTTCATGGCTGCGGTCACCATCTGCACTGATTTTGGAGCCCCCAAAAATAAAGTCAGCCATTGTTTCCCCATCTATTTGCCATAAAGTGATGGGACTGGATGCCATGATCTTCATTTTCTGAATGTTGAGCTTTAAGCCAACTTTTTCACTCTCCTCTTTCACTTTCATCAAGAGGCTCTTTAGTTCCTCTTCACTTTCTGCCATAAGGGTGGTGTCATCTGCATATCTGAGGTTATTGATATTTCTCCCGGCAATCTTGATTCCAGCTTGTGCTTCCTCAAGCCCAGCGTTTCTCATGATGTACTCTGCATATAAGTTAAATAAGCAGGGTGACAATATACAGCCTTGACGTACTCCTTTTCCTATTTGGAACCAGTCTGTTGTTTCATGTGCAGTTCCATGACATGCATGTATATACATATATTTATGTGTGTATATATATATATATATATATAATAACTGTAATAAATATAGTATGAAGTTGTAAATTATACATTTATATATTAAATATATTTATTATATATTTTTAAATTAAATAGCTCCAGAATCTGACCACATTTTATTGCTCTCACCTTGGTTCAGGTCACCATTATCTCCCTTTTGGATTGTTGCAGAAACCTCTTAACTATTGGTCTTCACTTTTCCCCTTCTGTGCTGTGGTCTTTTCAACACCTCAGCTCAGTAATAATGCTAAACCTTTGTCAGATCATCTCTTTTCTCTGCTCAGAACGCTAATGGCTTCCTCTCTGACTCTGAGTCAACTTGGCAAAGACTGCAGATCGGGACCTGGTTTCTCTCCGACTTCATCTTCCCCTTTCTCTATCTCGTTGACTCCTGCCACAGTGCTGTCATTCCTGCCCCCAGGCAGAGCAGCCTGCTCCACCCCAGGGCCTTCCCTTGGGCTGAGTCATCAGCCTGGCACCCTCTCCCCTTCACGCCCACACGGCTCCCTGAACCTCCTTCATTCGGGCGACACCGTGAAGACTCTTACCTGCCTGCAGAGTGGTGTGCCTGCCTCTCCTGCCTTCTTGCCACAGTTCCAATCATCAGATTTTTTATTTTCTTCATTTCTTTTTTGTCTCTCTCTACCAGAATGTAAACCCCTCTGGGGCAAAGATTATCATCTGCTTTCTGTCTAGGCCTGTATCACTAACTCCTTAATGGTACCTGATCCATAATAAGCCATCAGTGCCTTAAATAAATGAATGAATGCTTTCCAGCGAAACCTGCCTTTTCATGGCCCAAAGGTTCTGTTTTTGGAGATGTTAATTCTTAATAAGAGACATTCCAAGCTCACTAGCAGGAGTGCATTCAGTTTATATAATGGCTTCTTAGCTGCACACTGGCCGCCTTGGAACATCAATGTGACTTGTCTAACTAACCAGGGAATTTTCACATAGTTATAGAGGTGATATTATAAATATTAACTTGAAAAGCTTGGACTTGCAAAGATATATGAGAAGCCAGATGCCCCCTAACTATCTTTTAAAGAGACCAACCATAACAAAACTAGCTAACACTTGGGACTTGCCTGGTGGTCCAGTGGTTAAGAGTCTGCCTTCCAGTCCAGGGGTGTAGGGGACACAGGTTCGATTCTTGGTTGGAAAACTAAGATCCCACATGCACAGAGCAACTAAGCCTGAGTGCTGCAGTTAGAGAAATCCCGTGCGCACCACAAGGAGGACCCATCCCAGCCAAAAAAATGAAAAACTAACAGTGAGCCTTTACTCTGTAGTTTACTCTGCTAAATACTTTTTGTTATCTCTCACACACACCTACACGCACAGTGAGGTAGAGGGCATTTTTTTTTTTTCTTCATTTTGCAAATAAGGACCCTAATGTGTAAAAAGCATAAGTAGCTTGTCACGTTCAAAGGTGAGTAAGTGGCCAAGTCAGGAGATGTCTTAAGCACTCTGCTCTGCTGGAAGGATGGGCTCCTCAGGGATCACTGGGGAGGTCTTGCCTTTCTCATCAGGTAGGTACTTCCGCCCCTAGTGGGAGCCTGATGCATTCATGACGTCAGGTCCAGTGGGAGAGGAAAGAGGCAGGCTGAGAACAGTAGGGATCCCGTGCTCAAGGTTTGGGCTGGTGTCCGGCCCAAACCCTCAGCCTGGGGGCCCAGCTCTGTGCTTCAGCCTGGGGAGGGAGCACTTTAGAGGCTCAGCTGGGAAGAGAAGCTCAGTCTCTGACTTTGCTGAACTCAGATATAGCACCTGCCTCCTACCTGTGTCTGGACAAAGCAGTTTGGTCTAAATGCATATCCTGCTCTGGGGGCCCAAAATTATTTCTGCTTTCCTAAGTCTGAGCCACAGAAAAAGCCCAGATCTGCTCTGATCACCCAAATCAGAGGATTTCAGAGCTGAGATGGATTTTAAAGATCCTGCATCACTTCTTCTGAAAGGGGGACCTTTTCCAGGGCCTGAGAGTAAGCTATTGACTGAAAGTGAAAGTCGCTCAGTTGTGTCTGACTCTTTGCAATCCCTGGCCTATACAGTCCATGGTATTCTCTAGGCCAGAATCCTGGAGTGGGTAGCCTATCTCTTCTCCAGGGGATCTTTCTGACCCAAGAATTGAACTGGGATCTCTTGCATCGCAGGTGGATTCTTTACCAGCTGAGCTACCAGGGAAGACCAAGCTGTTATCTAACACTCAGAAATGAACTGTCCCAGGAGATACATGGGCTGACAAAGCAAGAGACTTCATTGGGAAGGGGTGGCTGGGGGTGGAGAAGCAGGGTGAGGGCACCTCATGGAACTGCTCTGCCATGTGGCTGGCAGTCTTGGGAGTTTTTGATGATGGGATTAGTTTCGAGGTTGTCTCTGGCTGATCATTCTAACAGGGTCCTTCCTGGTGGCCACGGGTTGCTCAGCCAAGATGGATTCCAACCAGGAGGATTCTGGGAGGCTGATAGAATATATAGCGTCTCCTTTTGACCTTTCTTGAATTCTTCCAGTTGGTGGTGCCTTGTTAGTTCTGTGTTCCTCACTAGGACCTCCTGTCCTAAAATAACTCATGCAAATGGTTACTATGGTGCCTGGCCAGGGTGGGCCATTTAGTCAGTGTTTCCCTGAACACTTCCTTATTGTGTGTGCTCTTCCCACCCACTTCTCTCTTCTCACGCTGGCCCTTGGCTTGCTCTGCTCCCTCTCCTGTGATATAGTCCCTCCGTTGTCCTTCTGGCAGATGCTTTAGGATTTAGCCTCTATTGAGAACACAACTGAAGATTTGCAATTTAATATAGAGTAAGGACGGTAAAGAATCTGCCTGCCAGTGCAGGAGCTGGAGCTACAGGAGACCCGAGTTTGATTCCTGGGTTGGGAAGATCCCATGGAGAAAGGAATGGCCGGCCACTCCAGTATTATTGCCTGGAGAATCCCATGGACAGAGGAGCCTGGTGGGCTACAGTCCATGGGGGAGTTGCAAAAAGTCAGACATGACTGAGTGACTGAGCACACACACACACACACACACACACAAGGATGGTTAGCGGTATCATGATTTGCTTTCATGTTTGAAGTTTATTTCCTGAAAAAATACTGATTTATGTAGAAATTGCATGTGTGTGCTGGCATCAGAAAGTTTGGTTAGTCTTTTAATCCCTCTTTTCTATTACAAGGCAAAATTTAGCCACAGATGTGAAACCCAAATAAGTGTTATTAATTAATGGATATTGATGGTCTGTAATCAAGGCACAACCTGTTGGTTAAACATATTCTTAGATTAATGATAAACAGAATTTTTTTTTTAAAATATACTCAGGGTGTAGCATAAGAGTGTGACTACATTAAGGGTGGGTTTATCATTATTATCCTTAGGGAGAGAAGGGGCTAGGTTATTTTTTAATGAATCCAGATGTCCAGAACTATATTTTCTCTCAAATTTAAACATACTTCCAGCAGTAGTTTCAAAGCTGGAGCTGTTGAACAGGACCGTGGGGATGGGAAGTGAGGTAAGACAGCTGCTTTTGTCTGTGAGGAAACTTAATTTGTGTGACGATCGCCTTCTGTCTTCCAGAAAATTAGCATGCAGAGTTTTCAACAACAGAATGGAGTGCCTCCATGTTTATTAAGCAGATCCAGTTTATACTTCTGCATAGCTCTGTGACTATGTACAGAAAGTTTTAGACTCTGCTGTGTATAGCAAATTTCTTTCTCTTGGAGGAAGGGGGGCAAGCTGAGTGGCATGCGGGATCTTAGTTCCCAGACAAGGGATGGAACCCGTGCTCCCTGCAGTGGAAGCTTCCAGTCTTAACCACTGGACCACCAGGGAAGTCCTCTATAGCAAATGTCTCTGCACCAGAAATGACACTTTTATCTAAAAGGGAGATTTCTGTGTGGGGCCCAGTAAGAAGGGAAAACCACATTGATTGAGCACCTTCTGTGTGCCTGGCAGTGGGCTACACGTGTGCTTTGCACATGAGCTGGCATTTCCTTCTGAAGGCAGGGGTGTTTTAGGAAGGGCAGGGGGTTGGAGTTGGACATCCTGGACATTTGGGAAGGGAAGCAGCTCTCAGTGACCTGAGCTGATGGAGAAGAGAGTCCGGGAGTGTGGCAAGTGCTCTCGGGTTCGCTGAGGGAAGGCCACAGGGAGAGGGAGGTTCCTGGAGGGGCGTGCGGTCCTCCGCCAGCTCCAGGGCTGTTCCTTTCTCTGTTCAGCTGGAGGGAGTGGCCGTGTGAGGTTGTTGCAACAGGGATATGGGTCTTTTCTTTAGAAGAATCAACAGCCTGCACCCTATGTTGGTTTCTCTTTCTCTTCATTCAAAAATGATTCAATTGTTTGTTGAAGATTTAAAGAATGTCCATGAATATAAAAAAGAAAACTATAATCATGCCCATAACCACCTGACCCTGACATAACCAGTTACCATTTTGAAGTGGAGCCTCAGATGTTCTTTAGGTAGTTTTTTCCTCATCCACTTTGAATATACAGAACATACCACTTTAGTTAACATATTAGCCATCAGCTTTCTTAATTAAGCAATTAGCAAACAATGTCCCCAGGGACGGGAGAGCCTGGTGGGCTACCGTCTATGGGGTTGCACAGAGTCAGACACGACTGAAGTGACTTAGCAGCAGTGGTGTGTAGAGAGGGGCCTCCAGGAGAGGCTCCAGAGCCCGCCCAGGCCTCAGGCCACTGGAGCCTGATCGTCGGGGTGCTCTGGAAAGGACCCTGGCTCTGCATGCAATAACAATGCTGCACAGCCTTGCGTTCATGAAGCTCTTTAAGATGATTCAGAGGTTCTCTGCTCCTGTAGTGTCACTAAGAGTCAATAAAGTGGTCTAGACTTGTCCATATTGGAGATGAGGGAACAAAATATTGGGCTAAAGTCTTTTACCTCCAAGTATATAGTTGGATGGACTTCCCTGGTGGCTCAGTGGTAAAAAATCGACCTGCCACTACAGGAGATGCAGGTTTGATCCCTGGGTCAGGAAGAGCCCCTGGAGGAGGAAATGGCAAAGCACTCTTGTATTCTTGCCTGGAAAACCCCATGGGCACAGGAGCCTGGCGAGCGACAGTCCATGGAGGCACAAAGAGTCGGTCACGACTTAGCAACTGAACAACAACAACTTCGTTGGATAAAGATCCAGATTTCAAATGGAGTAGTCTTTTTCATCATATCACTAAGTACATCAATTCCTTGTTGTCTAATCTCAGGCTGCTGTAACAGAATACCATAGACGGGGTGGCTTAAGCAACAGAAATTTATTTTCTGAAAGTTCTGGAGGGTAGAAGTCCAAGATCTAGATTTTAGCCAATTCAGTTTCTAGTGAAGGCCGTGTTCCTGCCTTCTCACTTTTTTCTCACGTGCCATTCTTTGGTGAGTGCACACACGAAGGGAGGGGAAGGGAGAGAGAGAGGGAGGGACAGGTACTGAGTGTTCTCTGGGCTCTAGTGTCCCTTCCTGTAAGGGCACTGAGTCTTATCAGTTTGGGGCCCAATCTTTAAGACCTCATTTCACCTGAATCATTTTTTAGAGGCCCTATCTCCAAATACAGCCACACTGTGGGATGGGTCTTTGGTATACAAATTTGAAGGGATACAGTATTCAGTCCATAACATTACCCAACAAATATTATTAGGTATCCACTGCTGTTGTACTGCTAAGTGATCTAAGGGACGGAGACACATCCATATGAAATTGCCACGTGATCAGATCAGTCACTCAGTCGTGTCCGACTCTTTGCGACCCCATGAATCGCAGCACGCCAGGCCTCCCCGTCCATGTGATGCTATAGTGTAATTGTAAATTTGCATAGGACTGTATGTTAGAGAGGACATCCATTGGGAAGTGACGTGTGAGTCACAACTTGAGAGACAATAGGTGTCAGGGAGAAGAGGAGATAGCAATTAAATGTTGACTCTGTAGTGCTGTCTACATCAAGCACAAAATACAGAACTTATTTTTGCCTTTGCTTTCTTATTTTATTGTATGTAACATCATCTTGCTGGATTAATAAGATTTGGTGAGCCATGAGAATCCTTTACTCTCTCTCCTGCATTTTTTTTGTGGAAAGATGGAATATGAATAAATAAAAGAAAATGCAGAGCCTAGAGTCAGGCAGTTGTCATGATGTTAATTCCAGGCATGTGCTCCTCTCTATTCCCTCTTCTAAGCCTTGTCTGTTTAAAGAGATCGTTGGGCGATTTCGTGGAGCTGCGTAATCTCTGTCAATCCCTATTGATCTTTCCTAGTGTAGTTTGCTTGCTTTATTCAGTGGCCATAGGCATGGTTTCTTTGTTCAAGGTCTTTCTGATCACCTGGTCAGGAGCAAACTTGAAATCTCAGTTTGCTAAGAAAAAGACATCAGAGTGCTGAAGATTTTGTATAAAATGCATTTCCCATGTTGCTGCCTCTTTGACTCATTCAACTCACATTTACTGAACATTTGCAGCTTGTCATAAGCGCTTCTTGGTGGAACTAGTAGGTACAAGGCAGAATGAGATAATTCTTCACCTGGAGGTGTGTGTGGACTAGTACAAGGATGGAGCATCTGCAGTTCATATACAAGCCTGGTTCATAGGGTCTGCTGGGAGCAGCTATTGATAGGTTAAATGTTTCTGAAGGCTGTGTCCAGACTTGACCAGGAGGTTCTGCTGGATCAGTAGGGCTGTGTGTAAAGAGAAGGCTTGTTTGATCCCTGGGTCAGGAAGATCCCCTGGAGGAGGGCATGGCAGCCCACTCCAGCATTCTTGCCTGGAGAATCCAACGGACAGAGGAGTCTGACAGGCTGTGGTCCACAGTGTCGCAAAGAGGGGCTTCTCTGGTGGCTCAGACAGTAAAGCGTCTGCCTGCTGTGCGGGAGACCTGGGTTTGATCCCTGGGTTGGGAAGATCCCCTGGAGAAGGAAATGGCAACTCACTTCAGTATTCTTGCCTGGAAAATTCCATGGATGGAGTCGGACATGACTGAAGCAATTTAGCACGTATGCACACACACATGTGTGCGGAGAAGAAGTGATGTGCAAACTGCATATTTGCCATCCCGGGCTGGGTGATGTCTGAATACAATTTTTTCACAGAATTATGGATGCAGGGTCAAAAAATGCATCGTCTCAGTTGGAAAAAAAAAAAAAAAGAGTTTCCCCTGATGATCATTTATTTTATGTTTAATCTAAAAACATATGTTACTCTTCTGAAAAATTTTCCCTTTGTTGCTTTTCTTCTACTTCTCCTTAAATTTTAGGTTACAGTCAGGAAATTGCTTTCTTCTTGCGAGAGTAGTCCCTCATCAGCCAGGGGTGTGTATATATATATATTCATGTACTTCCACAACAGCATGAGATAAAGCTAGCTGCTCTGCTGACTGTGGAAGAAGGGGCTTCAGACTCTTGACTTTTTTCTTTTATTCAGTAATTCTGATTCTCAGATGCACAGTGAAATCACCTTGGATGTTTTGAACACCCAGGTCCTGCTCCAGACCAGCAGGGTCTCCGGGGTGGTACCCAGCCCTGAGGTTTCCCTGTGCGGCAAGGCAGAGGGCCGCCATCTTACCGGGTTTTCACCAGGGTTTGGTTGGTTGGATGACTGATCACGTGCAGCTGCTCCTGGTAAATTGGAGGGAATGGCTGGGAGGAGTAGATGAAGGAAGTCACTGAGGGATTCTTCCCGGCTCAATGGTCACGGCCAAACACACAGTGTCTAAATATAGTTGAAATCATTTGTCCATGTCTAGACCCACATTTTTTTTTTTAATGAGGTATGGTTGATTTACAATGTTACATAAATCTCAGATGTACAACATAATGATTCTCAATTTTTAAAGGTTATGCTCTGTTTATGGTTATTATAAAATATGGCTATATTCCCTGTGATGTAAAATATATCCTTATAGCTTACTTATTTTATGCTAGTAGCTTGTACCTCATAATCCCCAATTCCTGTCTTTCCCCTCACTCTTCCCTCTCCCTGCTGGTAACCACTAGTTTTTCTCCATGTCAGTTAGCCTATTTTCTTTTCTGTTATATTCACTTTGCTGTTTAGTTACTATGTCCCGTTTGACTCTTTGGCAACCCCATGGACCGTAGCCCACCAGGCTCCTCTGTCCATGGGATTTCCCAGGCAAGAATACTGGAGTGGGCTGCCATTTCCTTCTCCAGGGGATCTTCCCAACCCAGGGATCGAACCTGCATCTCTTATGTCTCCTGCATTGTCAGGCAAGTTGTATATCACGAGGGCCACCTGGAAAGCCCATTCTATTCATTAGTCTGTTATATTTTTTTGATTCTACGTATAGGTGATATCATACAGTGTTTGTCTCCCTTGGGCTTGGAGGGTATTATGCTTATTGAAATAAGACAGACAGATTCAGACCTGCATTCTCAACAGTTTCCCTAGGTTAAAAGCTCAGAAATTCACCTCTGATTCCCACACAGTCTCTGAGAAGCATTACAGAGTTGTGGCTCAGAGCACATGATCAATGTCACAGGCTTTGAAGTTGGAAAGAACAGGATTCACATCTTGAATTTCACACTTACCATTCATATCCTGGATTTTACACTTACCAAGTGTGGATCTGGAGCAGCTACTTTCTGTTTTCGTGGCTTAGCTCCCGCTCTGGAAAAATGGTAGAATAAATGCAAGTAGCATCATAGGATTTTAATGGTTAAAACAGACCGTGCAGAAAGAGTAAGCCCTTCATTCTATTGGCTGCAGAGAGAGGCTCACTAGACATTGAATTTCAGGGTCGTTGTGTGTCTAATATGAGGGTTAAACAGGGATCCTGGGCTCTGAGTGCCAGTCCCAGCAGTAGCAATGCTGGGTGTGTGCACGCGTGCGTGCTCAGTTGCTTCAGTCTTTGCAACCCCCTGGACTGTAGCCCACCAGGCTTATCTGTCCATGGGATTTTCCAGGCAAGAATACTTGCGCGAGTGTTTTCGATGCCTGTGTACTTCCCAAGCTGTACGTGAAACTACATTATTGCGTGAGTTGTGCCATTCACAGCAAGGTAGTCAGGAATCGCTCTCAGGAAGCCCGTAAGGACCGAACACCTCCACCCCGATTTAGACCTGCGGGTGCTACCCCACGTCCTCCACCAAAGCCCATGTAAGGATCCAAGTCCTTAAAGACTGAAGAAATATTGGTTTCTCTGAAAAGACAATAAAATGGAAATTATACTTCAAAAAAAAAAAAAAAAGAATACTTGCATAAGAAATTCAGACGTGTGAGTTGCCCTTTCCTCCTCCAGGATATCTTCCCATCCAAGGGATAGAACCCCTGTCTTCTGCACTGGCAGGCAGATTCTTTACCACTGGTCCACCTGGGAAGCCAGTGAGGCTGGCTACCACACTCTAACTGATGATCTGAGAGTGGAAAGCAAGTTCAGGCAGCTGCTAGCGGCCAACTGCACGTCAGGTCCAACTTTCCATGACATGTCTGTTTCATGGGTTTTTGGCAATCAGTGGAATAAATCGATGATATATCTCATAGGTGTTTTGAAGTCCAGAAATGGAGCTGAGCTAGGGTTAGCCTTTTCCCCTCACAGCTGACCTCCCTATTTACCAGGATGGGGTGTGAAGGATGACTCCATTGTACCTGCTGCCTGAAATCATAGCAGATCCTATGCTTTAGCACTCTCCAGGCTTCGAACCTAAAAAAAGAGACTGACCCCTTTCCTGGATTTGACTGTGTCTCCTGTGTTATTTAGACCACTCAGTGACCCAGAGCAGTAAGTATGAAGTGATCCTTAGATTTCATTTTAGTAATAAAAACCTCTGTAGATGTCCACATTATCCATGCTTCAAATAAGCAGCAGCATACGAGCTTGAATTTTAGTTTTCTTGCTTTTGCCTTGTCCTCTAGAAACAAGCAAAGTCTGAAAGGAGTAAGAGGAGCAGCCCCAGAAGTAGATGGGCCACAGCACTGGAATATTGTAGTTGCTGGATTTAGTCATCACTGGTAAAGTCCTTCTCCTTCACGATGCTGTCCTCGAATTCTTATCCTGCTCCAGCCAGATACAAGGTCTTGCGTTTTCTGAATTCTCATATTTCAGTCACGTTTTAAGGACTAGTTTTCTGTTATTAAAATTATTAATGTACAGATTTCTACAAGCTTCTTAAGGGGAGGGACTTATATTAGCTATTTTCGTATCTCCCTTAATATCTAAACCTTTTTACAAAGTAAATACTCAATGTGCATCAAGTGAATGGATACATGTTCTGGGCACAATTACAAGAAATTAATCTGTACTGTCAAGACTCACCATTGTAATCCTGATGTCTGAATGACAGCCATCATTTACTTTTCAGACTATTTAATAGCAATACTGATGTCCAGACCTTCTAAAGTCCTTTTAAGAGTTTTTCAATAGCTTAGGATGTCCATCCTCCAGACAAAAACCCGTGGCCAAAAGCAAGGAAGAGCTTCCACTGTTTTTCCTCCAAATCTGCAACTATTATGTAAGCATACATTTGCAAACGCACTGTTTTCTTTATTCTTCTGGTGTCTGAGTGTAGTAATCATTTCGAATTCTCCCACCTGCTTCAAGATGTCAAAGGTGGGGGAGGGATTGCTCTTGAGAGCTCATCAATTCTGCTTCACTGGACACTGGGAAGACACACGATGTAAATTCTCTTTTGAAATTTTAAATTGTTTGCAATCTGTGGCAGCTCTGGCTTTATTTGAATATGTTGGAATGATTGGGATGGCAGTCATTTGAGTCAGAAATTCTGTCCAGTAAAAGCTGGACATTAAAAAAACCAGCATTTGCCTGACTGGTGGTAAGCTCTTTTGGGAAGAATAAGCTTGTTTCTGTGTGCACAGCAAGGAAATGGGGGTGGTGAAGACATCTAGGATGAGACAAGTGGTGATTGACAGCCCAGCTGGTGGAGATGGGTAATTGGAAATTCATGGCACATAAATCTCCCAGTACTTATCTTGAAGCCCGGGAAGAGAGGAGATCTGAGCAGGGGAACATTTAACTCTTTCAAAGGGCACTAATAATGTAGCAAATCTTTAAGTTCTTCATTTTAACTTTAATTAAATTACGGTTTTCTGTCTTGGAGAGATAAATGCATTCTGCTTAAGGAAATGATTCTGTGCATAGTAAATGGAAATGTGCAGAACTGTGGAAGAAAAAGTTCTTCATGTGTTAGTCTACTTTGAAGATGTGTTTTCCCACGGGTCCCATTCCTTTCGAGAGCAGTTGTTTCCCTCTCTCTCGTTGGGTTTCTAGTTTCTCTGTGTACAGTGATGTCTCCTCTATGCATCTTAACTTCTAATTTCCAAACTAGTGTTTTGTAGAATGAGGTGATAGTAGATAATTAACAAGTAATTTGAACTAAAACCGCTAGCATAAGTGGAAGGGACATTCATCATCCTTATTGAAGTTTCACGTTTTCTCTGAGGATCTGAATTTGGTTCAACATCTTTGATCTGGACAACTACGCTTGCATTATTTTGCTTGTGATAATCCATTGTACTATTAAAGATAATCACTAAGTTCCTTTTTAATTTTTATGTCTAAGCCAGGCAACTCCATGCAGACTAAATAGCTAAAGATTTTCATCCCAATAGATGATTGAACTTGTCAGGGAATGAGTGAGATTGGGAAATTTAGGATGTCCAGTTTGAACCTGAACCTGATCAGTGGAACTCCCTGGTGCCTTTGCATGATTGGGATGGGTCTCTTGGGAGAGTGGATCTGTTTTATCAGCTGGGCTTTACCCATGTCTGCCTCATTTGTACTGAACTTCAGATACTTATCTAATCTTAGTGCCTTGTATGCTCAAAGATGTGTGGCCACATTTGGGTTATTTCTGGTTGGCCAAATGTTGCATGTGTTGCCATGCCGGAGTTCCTGCTGGTGAACAGAGTTATGCTATCGGGGGCCAGCTCTCTATGGCTTTAGGACTTTCATGAGCCTGATGCCCTGACATCTGAAAAGGGAATAGAGATTGAAGAGGTACGCTGGGCACAGACATGAGAGCTGTTACAATGGTGGGGCATAGGACTTCCCTGGTGACTCAGACAGTGAAGAATCCACCTGCAAGGCAGGAGACACGTGTTCAGTCCTTGGGTTGGGAAGATCCCCTGCAGAAGGGAATGGCAACCCACTCCAGTATTCTTGTCTGGGAAATCCCATGGGCAGAGGAGCCTAGGAGGCTCCTCATGTACAGTCCATGAGATCACAAAGAGTCAGACACGACTGAGCGACTAAGCCCCTATAGGGTGTATTAATTAATCTGAGGAAATACACTGAGCTTTTAAGTTCTGAGCCCTTGTGTTAGGCAACCTTTGACATACCTAAGAAGGACAAGGCATGGCCCCTTGATGATGTGAAGCCAGGAAACCCAAGTGGACATTTGAGCTCTTCCAGGAACCAACCAAGTTACCTGGGTTGGACTAGATTTGTAAGGTGAGATGAAAGAGTTGGACTGATAATCAAGCACAGTAGGAGGAAACATCCATAAACTTTCTTCCTCTATTCAAAGGCCATTAAGGCTACTTTACAGTTCTGACGTGTGAAGGATGCCCCCTCACATGATGCTCCTTGCCGTGCATAGAGGAGGAAGATGATAAATACATGTGGCTTGACTGATTCGGTGTGAGCCAGGTGATGGCAGAGGGGTGGCTCCCAGGGAAGGGGTGAAGACTTAGGTTTGACAATCACAGCAGGAAACCTTTAGCAGAAGAGATTATCAAGCTTTTAAAACCATGTTTCATGCCTTAAAAAGCACTGTAATTAATATACGTCTCTTCAGTGAAGGACACAAAAAGCCATATCTTCATTTAAACAACATCAGCAGTGCTCTGTCAGCACGACCAGTATAGGCTTTATAAGGGCAGGTTTCTGAGTTCACTGGTAGGTTAAGCTCACGGCTGTCATCCTTGGGGTCTTCTTGTGAATTGCAAAACCTTTAATGGCCCCCATACCTGCAGAAAGAAGTTCAGCTGTCTCCAGCCTTCACCTTCCAACCTTCACAAACTTCCGTGAACCTATCTTTTTACTCTTCATCCAGTACAGAGTGCCAGAGGATAACAATTCAAAATGAGTACGTTTGCTGTTGAAGAATGTGCATTCTAGCAAGCGGGGGAAGACATAGAACAATTAAGTGCTTCTGTGCCATAAGAGTAATTTCTGTAGGATGCAGATGTCATTCATAGACATGTCATGCATTCCCAGGCCACTGTTCTTTCCCACATCGTATTTCCTGGGCCCAGAATGTTGTTTCTAGCAGGTCTGGTGGCAAAATCCAGCTCTTCAGTCAAGGTCATGGTCAAAGGTCACTTTTTAGAAATTTTCATGGACTTTTCCCATTGGGGTTCGGGTGGCAGTTTGGGGTACACTTATTGTGTCTCTGGGTCTCCCCCACTGCACCATGGGGCCTTCAAAGGCAAGGGCTTTGTCGAGTTCACTTTGTTGAAGAATAGGAGCTTAATGAAAATTCGCAGGCATGCAGGCCCACCATGACGCGGGCCTTTGTCATCGTGTCCTCGCTGTCCATGATGTGTTTGGCCCAGATCTCTGAACTGATGACTCGGTCTCAGAGAGGCCTCTCCTGACCTTTTAGAGGCCCTCTTCTCTAAAACAGACCCTTCCTTTCATCCAGGTTTCTCTTTATCGCTTTGTCAAGGTGTGTTGTCTTTGTAGCAGGCATCACTGTGTGAAATTATTTTGCAATTGCTTTTTTAAAATTGAAGAATAGTTGATGTGTTAGCTTCAGGTGTGTAGCAAAGTGGTTGTGTACACACACACACACACACATATGTATATGTTGTCAGTCACTAAGTCGTGTCCGACTTTGCGACCCTATGGACTGCAGCATACCAGGCTTCCCTGTCCTTCACCACCTCCCAAAGTTTGCTCACGCTCACATCCATTGAGTTCGTGATGCTATCTAACCATCATTTTCGGACTCTTTTACATTACAGCTTGTTATAAGTTACTGAGTAGATTTCCCTGCGCTATACAGTGGGTCCTTGTCCTTGATTGGTTATGTCTGTTGCTCCTAACTGAAGCTGAGCGGGGATGTGGTGTGTCTTATTCACTGCCGGATCACTCTCACCTCGAACAGTGCCTGACCTGTCAAGAGCCTTCATCATGTATTTGTCTAATCCATGAAGGGCATTTGGTTCCCATTTTACTTAGTTTGCATTTTTGGTCCAACATACATTTTTATTATTTAACAGTGAGCTCACGACAGATTTTCACAGGGTTTTCTTCTTTCGCTGGGCTGGCTGGAATTTTCTGGCACCTTGAAGATAAACACAGCAGGATGGCATGTTATCCCTGACCACATTTGGCTCTAGGCTGCTGACTTTTCAGGGCTTGTCTTCAGCAGGTGCTGCACAGACATTCATGGGGTCCTGGATCCTCCACTCACATGCTTTTGGGGCCTGGCTTTCCAGGGTCAGGGTTTGGTCTGATCTCTTTTGTCTTCTTCAACTGTCTCCATCAAGTCAGCTGCCCACCCTGATATATGAGTTACATTCATAAGAAAAGAAAGTGAAAGTAAAGCCACTCAGTCATGTCCGACTCTTTGCAACCCCATGGATTGTAGCCCACCAGGCTCCTCCATCTATGGGATTTTCCAGACAAGAGTACTGGAGTGGGTTGTCATTTCCTTCTTCAGGGGATCATCCCCACCCAGGGATTGAAACCAGGTCTCCTGCATTGTAGGCAGATGCTTTACTACTGGGACAGTGGTCATTTTTTTTCTTCTTTCTTTAATGACTGTTCCAAAGGAAAATAAGTTCATGGAATTGAAGGAAGAGGGGAGGATGGCAAAGGAGAGAGCACCATGGGGGATAAACCTGTGACCAGGAAATCCTGGGGTTCCAACCACTCGAGTGTCCTGTATGCACGGAGCTTCGCCGACTTGGGTGGGGGTGGCTGCGTGCACACCCCTTGCCCTCTCCCTCACAGAATCTGCTCTTTTCAGTAAGATAAAAGCAGAATAGACAGAGAATGCCCCAGTTCTGAGCCAGCCAGTCACCTTTACCTTAACCTCCCTCTTCTCCATAGTTTGAAGGCGGGCAGTGGGGTAAGGGTGTGGAACTAGCTTTGCTGGATGGCCAGTTCATCACTGTCTCCAGTGGAGACAGTTATACCTACTGTTCTCGGCCTTGGGACTCAGAACAGCCAGTTAAGCTGTTATTATTGTTCCTCTGCTCCAACTGAGCTTGTAATTTCCTGCAGTTATTACAGGGGAGTGTGAGACTCAGAATGATTGAAGTGTCAGATGTCATAACTGGATCATCTTTGTATGCCTTATATTAGGTCGAGTATGTGTGTGTGTGTGTGTTTTACATTAAGCTACATCCCTCTTTCTAAAGGGTCCATAGAAGCCTTGAATAATTCAGGGTACAGCCTAACTCTGCAGAACCTTCTAGAATTCCACTGACATGTCCTAATGAAATGTCAGGGTATTAACTCCTATAATCTCTGTTTAGGGATGGAGATGTGCACGTGTGTGCACATACCCACATACATGCACAAATATGCACAGTTGACCCTCTGGCCTTCCTAAAAAATCATGTATAAGTGGACCCATGCAATTCAAATCCATCTTTGTTCAGGGATCAACTGTATATATAACCATCTCCCCATAAGAGAGTGCTATTACCTTATTTCTCATGAATGATCATTAGCTTAAGAGGTTGAGACTAAAAAAGATGGAAATATTTTTCCATGAGCTTTAAAATACTATGGGATAAAAATTAAAGGAATAATTAAAATAATTTAAAAGTGGGCAGAAGCCCTAAACAGACATTTCTCCAAAGAAGACATGTAGATGTTAATAAACACATGAAAAGCTGCTCAACATCACTTATTATTAGAGAAATGTAAATCAAAACTACAATGAAGTATCACCTCACACCAGTCAGAATGGCCATCATCAAAAAGTCTACTAACAATAAATTCTGGAGGGAGTGCAAAGAAAAGGGAACTCTCTCGCACTGTTGCTGGGAATGTAAATTGATGCAGCTATGGAGAGAAGTATGGAAATTACTTTAAAACTGCCATATTGTAAAGTAATTAACCTCCAATTAAAATAAATAAATTTATATTAAAAAAATAAAACTACCATATGACCCGACTATCCCACTACGAGCCAATACCCTAAGGAAACCATAATTGAAAAAGACACATGAGTTGCAATGTTCACTGTAGCACTAATTACAATATCTAGAATATGGAAGCAACCTAGCTGTCCATACACAGATGAATAGATAAGAGCAAAAGAGACACAGATGTATAGAACAGTCTTATGGACTCTGTGGGAGAGGGAGAGGGTGGGATGATTTGGGAGGATGGCACTGAAACATGTATACTATCATGTATGAAACAAGTCACCAGTCTAGGTTCAATGCATGATACTGGATGCTTGGGGCTGGTGCACTGGGACGACCCAGAGGGAGGGTATGGGGAGCGAGGAGGGAGGAGGGTTCAGGATGGGGAACACATGTATACCCGTGGTGGATTCATTTCAATATTTGGCAAAACCAATACAATATTGTAAAGTTTAAAAATAAAATAAAATTTAAAAAAAAGTTGTGGTACATATACACAATGGAATATTACTCAACCATAAAAAGGAACACATTTTAGTCAGTTCTAATGAGGTGGATTCTTGAGAGTCCCTTGGACTGCAAGGAGATCCAACCAGTCCATTCTGAAGGAGATCAGCCCTGGGATTTCTTTGGAAGGAATGATGCTAAAGTTGAAACTCTGGTACTTTGGCCACCTCATGCGAAGAGTTGACTCATTGGAAAAACCTCTGATGCTGGGAGGGATTGGGGGCAGGAGGAGAAGGGGACGGCAGGGGATGAGATGGCTGGATGGCATCATCGCCTGGATGGACGTGAGTCTGAGTGAACTCTGGGAGTTGGTGATGGACAGGGAGGCTGCAGTTCATGTGGTCGCAAAGAGTCGGACACGACTGAGCGACTGAACTGAATTGAACTGAATGAGGTGGATGACCTAGAGCCTATTACACAGAGTGAAGTAGAGCAGAAAAAGAAAAACAAATATCGATGCATTAATATATGGAATCTGGAAAGACGGTCCAGTGGAGACAGGGACATAAAAAAGAGACCTGTGGACACAACTGGGGAAGGAGAGAGTGGGGCGAGTTGAGAGAGTAATACTGGAACATATATATTGCTGTCTGTAAAACAGATAGCCAGGCGGAATGTGCTGTATGACGTGGGGAGCTCGAATCCTGGTGCTTGGTGAAAATCTAGAGCGGTGGGATGGGGTGAGAGTTGGGAGGGAGGTTCAAGAGGGAGAGGACATATGTGTACCTATGACCGATTCATGTTGGCGTATGGCAGAAACCATCACAATATAGTAATTATCCTCTAATTAACAATAAATAAATGAAAAGATACTATGGGATAATATTCAAACCTCCTGCTGGTTTCATGTCACAGAAACTGAAATTCTAAGGAAAAAAATTGGCCTTTGTCTGCAGCATGGCTATATAATGAACTACAGTACCATTTAATCAGCTGAAAAACTCTGGCAGTTCATTGTGTAGATGTAAATTGTAATTATCTATCTAACCTTCTCTCATGTAAGGGTTGTTATTGAAAAGGTTGTTTTATTTCCTTACTTTTTCTTTCAGGTTCAGTGCCATTTATATGTATATTGAATTTAATTTAGGGAAAAGAAGAAAAATTTGCTAATACCAGTGGGTAGAAATCACCCCTTTGTGGACTGTTATCTAACTTCTATAGTAGCGCAGAAGGCACTGCATTTACAAACAGTCTCTCCATTTATAAACATTTTTTTCTCAGGCTGGCAGGAAAATCCAAACAGAACTCATAGGTTGATTCTGAATGAGAAATAGTCTCAAGTTAGAATGTATTAGTATAATCACTATTTTTATTAATCATTTAACAATTGTGTTGATTAATTTTCTGGCAGTGTTAAGTTAATAAGATTTTGAAGAAAGGGAAGAAGTCATTTTGTGTATGTGGGTTTAGTTTCATTTTATTCACAAAAATGGTGTTTACTTAATAACACGGGTGGAAATAAGCAGAGATTCAGGGTTTGTCATCTTCTATTTTAGTGCAACAGCTAATGAATGGAGTGGATGCTTGTAGAGAAATAGATTGTGAGTCACAGGGGTGCTGACCTCTCTGGGATGTTTGCAATTTGGATCAGAGATCTTTAGCTTCTACCAGAGTATCATTTGTTCATGGATGCTTGGTCCATGCCAATTACTGAGGACTGAGATCCCCAGTATAATTTTAAGTTTGTGCTGATTTTTAATGTGCGAAAGTGTTAGTTGCTCAGTGGTGTCCAACTCTGTGACTCCATGGACTGTACCCGCCAGGCTCCTCTGTTCATGGAATTCTCTAGGCAAGAACACTGAGGCGGGTTGCCATTCCCTTCTCCAGGAGATCTTCCCGACTCAGGGATCGAGAACCCACTTCTCTTGTGTCAGGTGGGTTCTTTACCACTAGGACCACCTGGCTTAATGCATGGATTCCCCTTTAAATGAAAATCAGTTTCACAAGGAATTTATGTACTACTTTGTAGATAAAATGTATTTTAAAATTAAGATTGGTGATAGTTTTAAAATTCTGTTGTGTTGTTTTCGCTTCCGTTTTCCCTCTCTTAATTGCGTGGTAATGGGGTTATTTCCCCATTTGTTGAATAGAGATCTGTCTCATGCACCAGCCCACATGGTTGTATCTTGTGACTGATTTCCAAAGGTTCACATCTGAGAGTGCTTAGTTTTCCAACTCTTAAAAGTGCCGTTGGAATACTTTACTAACATAGTTAAAGGGACTAACTCTGCATCACCTTAGGCCCTGAAGAATTTGAACCAAGTGGTAGGCATTGCTTCTGTAATTTGCTCTTATAGAGTCTAGAATTCTCACCGTATAAATGGATTTAAGAACAATATTTGTATGGTTTAGCTTAGAATTCCAGTAACAGAGCCTAGGTGCTGAACTAGCTCTTTAATTTTGCCCCCTTATGAAAGATTTGTTTCATGAGATGAATAGTCAGAGAAACCATGCTATCGTAGCAGGGGGTGGACTGGCTTCACCTCATCACATAATCATTTCATGTTGGATGAACATTTAGCACCTGGTGTTGAAAACCTAGAGAAAGTTTTGACAGCCCATTAAAATGTAATTTAGAGGGTTTTCCATCCTATTAAATATAATCCATATAGAAGCTTGTTTCAGCAGTCGCATGGTTCTGGAGGGATTTTGATGGAGAGTCCATAGGGTTTGGTGACATACTGTTTGGTGATCTGTTGATTTTAAAGGTTTGTAGAGTGTGTGCCTAAAAAGTAAGGGAGCTGTGTGATGTGGTTTTCAAGGTACTCTCTCACCTTTTCCTCAGAAGACTTTTCCCTCCTTAATCCTCTCCAGGTGGTCTTCTGGTCCTTCAGCTTGAGGAGTGAGCCATAATGCAGGTCTCCGTGGGGGCTCCAGAGGGGGCTGGCTAACTTTGCTGACCTCCACCTTTCTTTCTGCCTGATGAATCAGGGTCCCTCTTGGGTCTACATGTCAGTGACAGAGTAATTTCTCTGGAAAGCAATTACTTCTCAGTCCCCTTCTCGGTCTTTCTGACGGGGTTTGGTACAGGCCCAAACCTCAGGGCCCGTATGTCTCCTGTATAGGTGTTGGGAGAGAGAATGAGAAGCCGCGTACAGGGGGTGAGAGGGCGCCCCAATTTTGGCCATGACTATCTACTCTTGCTCTCACAGAATTTCCTCTTGGCTAAGCTTTCTTCTATGTTTGCATGACTGAAGTTTCAGTCTAAAAGCCAGTCAGGTCAATCAGCGCTGTGGTTGTCTCCAATTGTTTGTAGACGTGGAGGGGCAAAGAGGGCGAGTATCTGGCTCCTGTCTCTGATCAGGACACACCCGGGTCAGAAAGATGAGGTCTGTCCGGTTCTGCAAGGGTGTTATTTGAAGAATGAAAGGGGACGACTTCGTCTGGGACTCAGAGAAGCCCAGTCATTCATAGAGCTGCAGGAGGTAGGTCAAGGCACTTCCTGGATGTCGCACAGACGTGGGGATCCGTGGTGGGTGGGGAGCTGTGGGCAGGAGGCATGAGGTGTCACACGTAGGCCATTCTGTGGGTCTTTTCGGCAGGGTGGGCACATATGCTAGGGGGGAATAATCTTTTAAATGGATCAGGCCAACCCAGGCATGACAACCAAATGCAGTGTGAGTTTCAGAATTCAACTCTGGACCGGAAAAAGGACATAAATGGGACATATTGGCTAAGTTTGCTTGCTCAACCTTTGTAGGAAAGATTGACCATTTGTTTCGAAGTTCCCTCATTGTAAGCCTCAGTTTCTAATGGGAAACTGTTGGCATTTCTCTGTCCTTTCCTTGCATCTTGTACCCTCTCCTTCTCTGCAGTGGAGCTGCTGAAAAATATTGAAATGCCAACAGAATGTTGAAAGCAAAGTCTTCAGAGATTTCCCATCATCCAAAATTCAGGTGGTCCAGAGAGGTGATATTATGTGTGTGTGTGTGTGTGTGTGTGTGTGTGTGTGTGTGTGTGTGTAATATAAATCAACTAGGTTGTTTAGGGAGTAATTACATTTTTATAGTTTTTTCTTTTAAAATCCATGTTTTAGAAGGGACAGCTCCTTCATACTGTAGAATTCTAATTCATAAATGGAGAAGGAATAACATAAATAGAAAATCATCCTTTGGCAAATGTCATAGCAATAATCGTCACAGATAATCATCAGTGGGGCTAAAAGTAGTGCATGAATGTATGATGAGAAATGGGATATTTGCATGTTCCCACAGTATCTCCCTATGAGAGACGAATACATTAAAAAGGGAAAATAGTAATTCTACAGTGGAGAAACCTAGCAACCACAACCTTAACCAGATGATCAGTTATTTTTGCCTGACATATCAGTATCATGTAATGCTTGGTCTGATGCAGTAGAAAGGAGAGCATCACTTCTATGGTATTCTTTCCAAAAATACACACCCTGAGTTAGTCATGAGGAGGCACAATGTAAACTCAAATTGACAGACATTCTACAAAATAAGTAACCAGTACTCTTCAAATGTCTAAGTGATGGTTGTTGAGGGAATGCCACAGGTTTAAGGACACAGGACACAGATGTAAGGAGTAAGGACACGGGACAGCTAAAGGCAGTGGCAGCTCCTGAATTGGATTCTGAACCAGCAAAGGGTTGACGACAGGCAAAAATTGAGTAGTCTGTTGATTTGTTAACAGTGTAGCATCGGTGTTAATTTCCTACAATTGTTACATGGTTGTATAAGATGTGAGATCTAGGAAACCCGAGTGACAGGTATATGGGAACACTTTGTGCTAGTTTTTCAACTGTTTTATAAATTTGAAATTAAATAAAAAACAAAATTTTTCTTTTTTTAGGAGACATTAAGCTCCATTGAGCCAATGGATTCATTGATTCCATCATATCCTGTCTCTGCATATACCTAGTCCCTCTTCTAAGAAAATTAAAGCACATGCAGATGCCCCTTTGCTGTTATAATTTTACTTGAATATTCAGACTACATTTTTTAGCTTCTCAAGGTTGCTGTCTCCTCTCATCATCACCAATAAGAGAGGAGGGCTGGTCCGGGTTTTCCCACCCAGGACCAGCCCTCCTCTGGTCTTCCCACCCTTAGGCTGTTCTTAAGTGAGATCCCAATGATAATAGTGCATATTTACCATGAAGTCATGGAAGCTTCAGCTTTAGAACTCTTCACTCTCAGGGACCTCTTCGAAAAACCTCTGACTTAATTTTTTTTTATTTATTAAAAATGTTTTTTGCATGATATCTTTAAATTTTGTTTTTTAATTTGGGGGATAATTGCTTTACAATGTTGTGTTGGTTTCTGCCATATAACAATTCAAATCAGCCATAATTTTGTATATATTTTATCCCTTGCCTCTTGAGTGATGGTTTTGAATTCATAGTTTTATATTTGTTTCTTAAAGAGGGTCCTGCACGTGGTGTAACAGGCCACACAATACCTGAAATATTCCTGCTTCCTGGGAATTATTTGGCCTGAGGCAGCCCCACACAAGATGATACAGTCCATTTATATCCTGACTCACATTTCAGAACAGCCTAGAAGAAAACAACATCAAGTGGAAGCTGGAATCAAGTATTTAAAAGTTTTCCTTCACTGGGTTTGGTTCACTATTCGACTACCAAAGTTAGAATCAAATAAAAGCAAATGCAAATAAAAAGCACCCTTGTCAGCAGTCACGTTTGGTCGGAAGATCAGCTTTGCTGCATCCGAAAGGTCACTGCCCAGAGGAGCACACTTTGGACCCTGACAAGCAACGTGCCATGAATTGACTTGGAGGCACAGCTGACACTTGTAAATCCCACCCCCAGCCCGGCCGTCAGCTCATCCCACCTCATCATGCCTCTCAGATACGCTCACAGCCCAGATTTTCAAGTACCAGACCTCACAGGAAGAGGCCAATCATCCGCATGTAGAAGTCTGTGTTAAATGAAATACAGGATCAAGCCAAGGAGCCTGAGTTAGGGACTGGTGTTGACAGCTCCTCATTCCCGCCACTTACTAATTTTATTTCCCTCCTCAGCTGGTGTCATTGCCTAAAAACCTTTTAAGCACAGGTTTTCATATTCTGTGATTTAACTCTTTAGGACCTTCTGTAACAGGGGAACTAATGACCTCTTCTCTATGAACATTTTAAATTGAGCTTATTCTTATGGAAATTTGATCTTTAGTGGTTTTATCAGAGTGATTTTGTTTAAAGCTGGGTATAAACCTAGGTATTCTAACCCTGAGTTTACCACGGACAGTTGAAGATTAGACTTGTAACAAAAGACACAGGTATTTATTTTGAAGTTGCCTTCTCTCCTGGACTTTACAGTTGGGGTGTGTGTGTGTGTGTGTGTGTGTGTGTGTGTGTGTGTGTGTATTTTGAGAACGTTTTACTGCTATACCCTCTCTTTCTCTCATGGGTTGGTTAAATATCTGTGTTTTCAGAGTAAGCAGAGGACAGAAAGCAGAAAGAATTTGAAATTACAAATTAAACTAGTTGTGCTAGAAGTAAAATGTTACTAAGTGAAGAGCTGATGGGTTGGAACCCTCATTGACAATCGTTCCTATTTTTATATCTAGCAAATTTTAATTGAAGTATAGTTAGTTTGCAATGCTGTGCTAATTTCTGGTATATATATATATAGCAAAGTGAGTCAGTTTTTTATATATATATATTTCTTTTTCCTATTATTTTCCATTATGGTTTATTACAGGATATTGAATATAGTCCCCTCTTCTGTACAGTAGGGCCTTGTTGATTATTTTATATATAGTAGTTTGTATCTTCTGATCTCGCACTCCTAGTTTACCCCTCCCCAACCCCATTTCCCTTTGCTCACCTTCAGTTTGTTTTCTATGACTGTGAAACTGTTATTTTTTTTTTAAATAAGTTCATTTGTGTTGTATTTTGGTTCCATAAATAAATGATATCATATGATGTTTGTTTTCCCCTTTCTGACTTACTTTACTTAACATGATCATCTCTAGGTGCATCCATGTTGCTGCAAATTGCATTTCATTCTGTTTATGTCTGAGTAACATTCCACTGTATAAATGTACCACACCTTCTTTACTTATTCATCTGTCAGTGGATATGCAGGTTGCCTCCATGTCTTGGCTATTACAAATAGTGCTGCAACGTGTCTATTTGGGGTACTTGCATCTTTTCAAAGTATGGTTTTCTCCAGATATATGCCCAGGAGTGGGATTGTTGGATCAGATGGTAGCTCTATTTTTAGTTTTCAAAGGAATTTCACACTGTTCTCCATGGTGGCTACACCAGTTTACATTTTCACCAGCAGTGTAGGAGCGTTGCCTTTAGCAATTTTGGTTTTGATGTTTTATCTTTGGGCTTTGGAAAAAAATCAGCTGTTTGATAATCAAATGCGTCAGAACCCGAAAGAATACCATTTCTAAGGAAGACTTGCTATGAAAAGTATTGAGGGAACCAAGTCAGGTTCTCTAAAATGTATATCAATGAATCATTTGACAGAACACTGGAATTCTGCCATGAAGAAGCCAGTAATCATGACAGTCCTTTGTGAGTCAAAGTTCAGAAAACTTTGCATGTGTAACAGTCTGCAGCCTTGAGAGACCTGAGGATACAGCAGAGATGATTTCATTGGCCGAAAAGCTCTATTAGAGTTAAGGTTCTTAAATATGTCCAACAAACTCATCACACCCTTTCTGTCTTTCTTTACTGCCTGATACGTGTGTGGCTCCCCGTCTGAACCCCCCTCCACTGCCCCCAATTTGGCTGTCACTCTACGGAGGAAATAAAAACGCAGCAGACCCAGTTTCCGGGCTGTGTTACTTTATGGAGATGCTAAAAGGCAGCTTATTTCATATTGATCATCTCAGGGAGCTAGCCAAGTGTGGTGTTAATTGGGTCCTCTGGAATTCTAAACCCTTGGGACTGAAAGCTTTCTAGTGAGAAGGGGAAATAAGCCACAGGCTGCAGAAAAATGAATCTAGGAGCCTGCCTTGTCCCAATTTGCTGTGATCGGGACGGTGCATTGTGTATCCAGTTGCTTATTTCAATTAGCTGGTTTGTGTTGTGTTTCCCCACACCCCCCTTTTCTGCAAAGCTGTGAAGCCTTGTTTTGAAAACTGCTGCCCCAGAGTGCACTGGTTTGGCTGGCCTGCTCTCATTGTTCTAAGGCTCATTCCATATGTGGGTCACATCCGAGCTCTCCCCCTCCTCTCCCCCGCATCCCTTCAGTCATCTCCCCTTCCTTGTTCAGGCATCCAAGCACTGGCATGCACTTGCTAGTGTGCACATGTGCGCACACACACACACAGTCTCTCTCTCACACATACACACACTTTTCTTCCTTTAAGAGGCAGAGGTAAGGGGCAGAGTCTTTCAGGAACTTCCAGGCAAAGCCATTCAAGCTTCGAACGCTGGTTGCTGTGCATTTAGCTTATGGCAAACACCTCTTCACCTTCATGAAAGTCATTACTCTGTTCATCTCCATTTTTCCCTCTTCCCAGCCCTTGCTCTTTTCCCTTCTCTTTTTCCAGGACAAAGGTCCTTAAGAAACTGAGATTGCTGCTTAGTTCGACCCTTTCTTGTTACCGTGGTAGCGAGTGGGTATCTCAGACAGTGAAGGATGGAGCAGGCAGGCTGGAGTTTTTATGCACAGTTCTTTGGGGGCTGCAGAAACAGTCTGCTGAGAAATGTGTGCCGCAGGCATGCCTGCTGAGTCCATTCTGCTGGTTATCTGTCACTTACTCTGACTAAAAGGTAAGGGCTTCTGTAATTTGCTGCTGCAAAGAATTCACTCATTGTTCTATTTCTAAGGCCTTCAACTAATTGACTCTTGAGGGAAGATGGGAATGAAGAGTTTTTGTTTGACTTCTTTAGCTTATCTATTAGATCTCTCTAATTTTTAAAAAATATCTGAAAGAAATATAATCTTGGCAATCTATGGCCACTAATGGAATAGCTATGTGTCTTCAAAGAAAAAAAAAAAAAAACTTTGATTCCATGATGTTTCTTTTCATCTAAAACTTTTTATTTACCAGTGAAGAGTTGTGGGGTACATGCGATCACCATGTTTGATGATTTCTGTAAACTTTGGGAATAAGAGTTGTAGTCTTGTCCCAAAATGAGAATATTTTATTCTGGCAGGCTGCATTTTCACCCAATTAAGAATTATAGTGCAGTGCATTTGAGTAGTAAGATTGAGGAGAGTTAGAGACTATTTAAACAAGATGTAGCACTTGCACTGATGGGTCAATTACTGTAGTGCGAGTTAATACATGTTGATAAATACAAATCACCAGCTGTGCCTCTTGTTCTGTGTGTATTTAGAGGCAACTGTCCACTGTTGTTCAGAAGTCAGATAGGAACTGAAATAACTTAGGATTCTCAAACTTGCCCACTTAAAGTAATAGGAACTATCAAATGCCTATTATCTTGGGAAAAAAGCTTAACTTTGGTTAAAGAAACATAATCTCAAAAACAGATTGTCCATCATTGTGGAATTTGTACAGTTGGAAACCAGCTGAGTTTTATTGGGAAAAAAATATGATTACACATTATTTTCTTAAGCTCTGGTGATTTATTGGGATTCTTTGGTAGGAGTATAGGCTGTATTTTCTTGGAGATGGAGATCTCTTTAATGATGTTTTCTTTTATAGCTACTGCTCAGGACATGTGATATGTATTGCAATCTAACTGTATTTATCAATCTGTCTCATGAGCCATAAATGAAGGAAAGGTGTATATTTGGATATCCAATTTGAGTCAACTTATTTTATTTATTACTTTATAAAATTTGGGCCAAAGAGCCTTGGGAAATGTTTCCTCCAATGTTGGTGCATATTCCTCTAACATACTGATGTATCTGCTTTAACAACCTCCAGTAAAATAAACTGGATTTCTTTAGTGATTAGACTTTGAGAAGAAACAGGAAGTAACGTGTATACTAAAGGGAGGATGTTGTGTTTAAAGGGGAAAGTTTTATTTCCTTCATCTTAACTCACAGTTTCTTAGTGGGAGTTTTGGAGATTGAGTCGATGGGTAGGGCCCATTGAAGGGCTTCCCAGGTGGCTCAGCGGTAAAGAATCCACCTGCAATGCAGGAGACATGGATTCGATCCCTGGGTCAGGAAGATTCTCTGGAGAAGGGAATGGCAACCCACTCCAGTAGTTTTGCCTGGGAAACCCCATGGACAGAGGAGCCTGTTTGGGCTACAGTCCATGGAGTCTCAAGAGTCAGACATGACTTAGTGACGACACCACCACCACCCGGGCCCACTAATCTTGTCCTGCAGAATGTGCAGAACTTCTCCAGGGAGTCGAAAGTGATGACTCCAGAGTTTGGAGCCACACGTGGGGCCCGTGCGTTGTCAGTTCCTCTGCTGGTTTCCAGCGGCGGTGCCTGTCAGACCACACAGCCAGCTCCTGTCCTGACCCGGGCAGCTGGCTCATCTTCCCCGACTCCTTAACGAGGCCTTTCCCTTCCAGCTGCAGCCACTTGGGCACATGTTTCCTGGGCAGATGTGCATCCTCGGTCAGATGATGGTGCTCAGAACTTACTCACTTGACTGATGCTTTGACCATTATATATACCTGACTTGCTTTTACTCTTCAACATCCTGTTAGGGACTGAACATTTGTGTGCCCACCTTATATGTTGAAGTCGTAACACCAGTGTGGCCGTTTCTGGAGGTAGGCTGTATGAAGAGGTGAGAAAGGTTAAATGAGGTTGTAAGAGTGAGACCCTAGTCCCATAGGTTCTGGTGCCTTTCAAGAAATGACACCAGAGCTTTCTCCGTGTAAGGACTCGGAGAGAGGATGGTAGCTGTCTGCAAGCTAGGAAGAGTTCTCACACGGCATTGAAAACGCCTTCACTTTGATCTTGGTCTTGTCAGCCTCCAGAACAGTGAGAAATAAACTTCTGTGGTTTAAGACACTCATCCTGTGATATTTTATTATTACAGCCATAGCTAACTAATACACATATATAGTTTAATTTTTAACCTTCATGAACTTCTGGTTGAAGAGAGGAAATGATGTTGAAATACAAATAAGCTGACCAGAAGCGTAAAAATGATAATCCTGCTAATAACCTTAAGATTGTTCTAAGCATATCTTCAAGCTGAGTTGATCGGGGTTCTTATATAGCATTTGCTAAGTAGCTACAGTTGTGTCCAACTCTGTGTGACCGCATAGACGGCAGCCCACCAGGCTCCGCCATCCCTGGGATTCTCCAGGCAAGAACACTGGAGTGGGTTGTCATTTCCTTCTCCAATGCATGAAAGTAAAAAGTGAAAGTGAAGTCACTCAGTCATGTCCGACTCTTAGCGACCCCATGGACTGCAGCCTACCAGGCTCCTCCGTCCATGGATTTTCCAGGCAAGAGTACTGGAGTGGGGTGCCATTGCCTTCTCTGCTTATATAGCATATTAGGTGCTAAAAATATAAGACCCAGTGCCTGCTCCATCCACTATGGCTCTTCATTTACTTAGATTAAAAATTATTTATATCCACTCTATGGTTATTTATTGAGATGTGTGTGCTCATAAAAATTACCCAAAAAAGTGGGTTAAGCATATGATGAAAACATTTCAACTATCAGATCACAAAGTTAATTTTTAAAAAAATTTTGACACAATATGGTGCAGTTAAGCCTCAATGTGCATGTTAACATGTCTGTAATCCTTTAAATTTAAATTGTATACAAATGATTATTTTTCTTACACTCAAGGTAAATGAAATAGCACTTCTTATTAACTGGAGGAAAATGTGAAATTTGTTTTCACACGTAACAAATGTAATTAAAATTGTATTAAATGAACTTTATGATAATATCTTTAATAATATATTGATCTCAAGTGAAATGCTTTATTTTAAATCTTTCTTAATGTACTCTGTAAAAAGGATGAAATGAATAAAAGATTTCCTAAGGGGTTTCCAGTGATGATACATTATAGTGAATTGTGTTCCTAAGTAAAAACGAATGGACAGTGCTAGGCTGAGAGGTCCCCAAAGGCCTCTGTAGAGTCTGTAGCTCTCTGATACGCCTGGAACAGAGCAGAATTAGGAATATAAAGAAGGATCGGAAGAAGGGATACCTTAAGAAGCATAAAGAAGACCCTCCTCTTGGAGGTCCACAAGTGTAGAGGGTTTCTTTGAGATGAAAAAGAGAGGTTTCAGTTCTCAGACATAGGCTGCAACCTAGG
The DNA here is from genome assembly GCF_003369695.1 of Bos indicus x Bos taurus. Taxonomy (NCBI): domain Eukaryota; kingdom Metazoa; phylum Chordata; class Mammalia; order Artiodactyla; family Bovidae; genus Bos; species Bos indicus x Bos taurus. Next base: position 48,627,950 of record NC_040104.1, read on the forward strand.
ATAACATTGCTGTGGGCAGTACTACAACTGTTGGTCATTGAAGAAGTATATAAAAATGTGTATTTATTAGTTGCTTTGATTTATAAAAATAATGTAAATGTCTGTTTTTCTATTTACAATGGTCCTTTTAATATGCTTTAAAATGACCCATATTAAAATTACCAAAATTACCCATATTAAAGCATCTTAATATGCTTTAAAATTTATTGCTTAATAAATTGAATTCATTTATCTCTTGACATGGGCTTCCCAGGTGACATAAGTGGCTAGGAACCTGCCCGCAATGCAGGAGACATAAGAGGTGCGGGTTTGATCCCTGGGTTGGGAAGATCCCCTGGAGGAGGGCATGGCAACACACTCCAGTCTTCTTGCCTGGAAAACTTCATGAACAGAGGAGCCTGACCGGCTACAGTCCATGGGCTCACGAAGAGTTGGACACACTGAAGTGACTGAGTGTGCACCTCTTCACTACTTCACAATTTAACTGCTTCAGTTAGTCTTGGCAAACGACACAACCAAATTATTGATCTGTTCCTAGCATCACTGCAAAATTAAGCTGACCTCTAGAATTGCATGGTGCCCACCTTCTCTGTGTGTTGAAGAAAAAAATGACTAGATCACACTTTGGACTCACTGGGTTTTAGATCAACTCTCTTTTTGACCATCAGTCTCGGTTAAGGAAAGCCCGAGGGAGCCCATGCTGCGGTGTGCTGAGCTGATGCCCTGTTCAGTAGTGCCTCACTGTGGTTCTCGAGCAGTGATTTCCCACATCCTACCCTTTCTCCACTCTGGAGGCAGGTGCCTTGGGAAACGGGAAACCTGTGGCTTGATTTGAGCAAAGAAGGGATTAACCAGACACCTTGCCAACCCTAGGACACATGGAGCATATTGGCTGTGTCACTAAGGAGGTGGCTGAGGAGGAAGTGGGACGTCAGGACTGCTGATGCTGAGGAAGGAGGAAGTGATGAAAGAAGGAGAAAAGGAAGTAAGGAAAGAAAGAGGGATGTGGCGCAGGGGGTTGAAGGAGAAATGAAGGATGAGAAAACCAGAAACATGCACTTTAAAAATGCTTCCATCCACTCCCTCCAAACATGGACATGGAGACTCACAGGCACTCTTTCTGGATTTAGTTATATTCTTTTGTTTGCAGGATATAAAGGTTAATTTTTTTTAGTTGCAGTTTTGTTATGCCTTTTTATTGCTGAGTGACCCCAGGTAGGCAATTTTGCTGGGAAATCAAAGGATTTGGTTGTTTGAACTGCATTAGCATGGGAAAGGAAAGTGGCCTGGTATCCCCTATCCCTGGCCAGGGTAGACTTGCAGGAAGAGGCGGAGCTGGTGGTGGGGAAAGAGCTTGTTCTTTGTGATTTAGAGAGAAGTGGGAGAGTCTTTGTTGGGCAATCCATCAATCAAGCTCTGCTCACAGGTTTGCCAAATATCACGTTCTGTTTGCCGGGTTGGGTAAAGCCTGTCCCAGTTGACTGTGGCTTCTCCCTGGTTGTTAGTAAGTATATACTTGAGAGTAACTAGAGGGGCTTTACACTGCTTTACTGCTCACAACTTTTTTGAAGGCTTTCCATGTCTTCAGACTGCTAGAATTAAAGGATGCAGGGAACATGGTGGAAGGAAATACTCCGGTCGAAGTCAGAAATGCAGTCACTGCTCTTAACCAACTGCTCTTGGGGAGTTCTGTTACCTCAGTGGCCTCAGCGTTGTCGTTGTTTCCTGCTAAGTCATGGCCAACTCTTTTGCTACCCCAGGGACCATAGCCTGCCAGGCTCCTCTGTCCGTGGGATTTTCTAGGCAAGAATACTTGAGTGAGTTGCTATTTCCCTCTCTGGGGGATCTTTCCAACCCCGGGATTGAACCTGTATTCCTGCTTGGCAGGTGGATTCTTTACCACTGAACCATCAGGGAGGCTTGATTCTAATAGTCTTTATTCTTCTCTTTGCATTTATTTAATACAAAAGCTCCCACCTGTGATCAAAGTTGGCCCAGAGTGACTGGAGGGAAAGAGTTATTCCAACTCATCTGCCACTGCTAGAAAGCTTTTTCTTTAACAGAAATTATCTACCTTTACTTTGAAAATATTTTGTAAAGTACTTTGCAAAGTCCAACTCACATAACTTCCCATGGGGGAGAGGAAATACCATTTTGGGCCTGGATTTCTAGAAACAGACAAAGAGCTACAGACAGGTAATGTGACAGCCTTGATATCCCACCTTGGGTTTAGAAGCATTATGGGAATCTTTTCCTGAAAGTCATTTAATGATTCCATATATGTATGTAAATAATGAGATTCTGAAAATGTGAAGATTATGAAAACAGGGCATTTGCTAGTATCAGTGCTTTCTGAGTTTAATTCAATGGAAAAACATTAATAGTTATGGGGGAGGGGGGTGGGGAAGACAGAGTTTTCCTGGTCAAAGGAGTTTAGCAAACATTGGGCTAAAGAAAGGTAGCTGGGTTTCCTTACACATGCTTTCTTGTGACCTTTAATTTTTTTAACATAATTTGTTTGTTTATTTTTGGCTTGCTGGGTCTTTGTTGCTTCGTGAGCTTTTCTCTGGTTGCAGGATGTGCCTTTTCATCGCTGTGGCTTCTCCTGTTGCAGAGCACGGCACTAGGGCACGGGGCTTCAGTACCTGAGTTTGGATGTGCACTCTGGACCGGCAACCTGCGTTATAGCCGTAGTTCCCAAATCTGAAATCATAATCACAAATTCCTAGGCTCCAAAGACTCAGTGAATCAAAATTTGGGGAAGTGGGAATTCTGGACTTTCATTGAAGACACCTTTGGGAGACCAGCTTTAAGCAGCTAGTTTAAGCGGCTAGCTCGTCTGCTCCATCAGGCTCCAAGGCATGTCATGCATAGTGCAGCCCTCCTCGCCCCAATTTATATAACTGCACAACTCCTTTTATCCAAGAAATGCATGTTGATATTTATGGAACTAGCAGATTAGAAAATGCTGGTCAATGCATTTCTCATACTAAAGGCTTAAAGATTAAAAAAAAAAAAGATCATCAAGTATTGGTTTGGGACTTTCCTTTGAATTTTATATTTCCTATGTGATGGCGGTTCAGATAGCACTAAAAATCACACCTGTTTTTTGAGTCCACATTGACATGTTATTTAAATTTTTTGTAGTGGTGTTTATTTCATTTATATTATCCTTATAGTTTTTTTTTTTTTTTTTCCTTTTTTGCAGCAGACGTTCCCAGGAGATTGAATGTAATATGTAGTAAACTGTTCTGTTCTCTCCTTCTGTTAGGGAATAATGCTTAAACTTATTTGATTTATAAAAACCCAAATCCCCAGAGATAGGAAATTTCGTAATGAAAATGGGTTTGATAAACTCTTGGCATAAAATAGATGTCTTCTAAGAGAGGAGAGAGTGAAGGATCTCATTTTTTAAAAATCCTGGTTGTTTCTAGGGCTGGACTCTAGATTGTTAATTTGTTGTGCTAAAGGGGATTATGACAGTGGCTTAATTAAAATGATGTGATTAGACAAATATAAAGCAAAAAATTCTGGTTCTGAAAAGGAGATGATTTTTTGGAGGGACAAGAAAACTTGGGAAAACCCCTCTGAAGAGGTTTACCTTTCTCCCCATAACTGCTCTGATGGCACATCTCAGAGAGCTGGGCGGTGGAACCGGATCAGTTCACTGCAGGCTTTGCATTCCTGTGTGGACAGCCTTGAAGGTGTTAGGGGTGCAACTGTATTTTGAGTGGAGAAAACATGCTCTAATGGGTAACTCCTGTCACAGCCATTAGAATCAGATTAAATGTAAATACAATCTTCTTTTCATTTTGAATATCCTTTTGTGTGGAAAGCTGTTTTTCATATGCTCATACTTGAGTGTCTGTTCTTTTAATAAGATGTTGCAAACCAGATCACCATTTCTATGCAAGCGACTGTTGCTTAGTTTCAATACCATGGACCTTTGCAGTCATAGGTGGACGAAAGAGCTTTGGACATTTTTGTGCAGTTATTGTCAAAAACCTTAACTGCTGAAGATTCAGGTTGAATATGGGTTTTGTGTTAGAGTCCCAGGAAACCATGTGCGTGTAAGATAACAAAGCACTGATAACAGTATGTGGTGTTAACTCATCTCATGATGATAAAAATTGATCTAAAGATTCTCTGAAGAAAAGACCAATTATTGCTGACATTCTGCAAGCTAGAACTCCCTGCAGATTAGACGGAGGCCCTGGCTGAAGACTGCCACCAGGAATTTGAAGATGATTCTTGCAGAAATCTTCCAGGAACTAGGGCCTTTAATCTGATCACATTTAAAACCCATTTCAGGCATGTTAGGTAAATTATGTCAAGGCTCTGGGGAGATGGCTCTGGCATCTGCGCATTCTCTGGGGATTGTTGTTTGACATTTGGAGCAGGTGAGGGGCCTACAGCTTGTGAAGTCATTAAGGTGCAATTGTGACAAGCCTGACTTGATCCTTTCTGATGTGCCTGCCAGACTCGACAGCTCCAAACAGTTGGTGGGACCCAAAGACACTTCTTCTTGGCTCCTTAGCACAGTGACAGTATGCTGTTCCTGTGGCCAGAACGGCATGAAAGACATTTTTGCTGAGAAAAGGTGGAAGCTCTCGGGTTGGCGTTTGCTGTTAAGTTAGAAACTTGAGCCTATTATCAATGACTCCCTTGGTGTACAGAATGGGTATATTTCCCCTTTTTCTGTCTTTAATTGTGCTTTAATTGACAGTACGTGTCTCCTTATTCTGACAGATAGCTCCTTGCCTCAGCGCTCCTTTGATATCCAGCTAAGATGGTGTCTGGTCTTTTGGAATGCAGGATTGTGGTGTGTCCACAGTAGCTTGAGTGACATAGATTAAGGGTCCTTCTTTACTTGTCGGGATGTGTGTATTTCTTTTATGCATGCCTAAGCCTTTGTAACTTAGGGTCTGGCTCCCATGCCATATCCAGATTGGTAAAGTAGTTCAAAACAAACGCATCTTGAGTAGGCAACATCATCTTACTAAGAACTCTGAGCTCTGGGCACACTCAGGGTGCATCTTTTACTAGTTATGTGAATGAACACAAGTAATTTACCTTCTAAGACTCAGTTTTCCCAGATGCCCATCTGTGAAATGTGGCTCATTTACCCTATCTCTAGGATCAACTGAAGGTGAAGTGAGACATTGCATTGGAAACACTTGACTAGTGTTGCATACATATTAAGTACTTCGTAAGTGGTGCTGTGGGGCTTCCCAGTTGGTGCTAGTGGTACAGAACCCATCTGCCAATACAGGAGACACAGGAGTTGTGGGTTCAATTCCTGGGTCGAGAAGATCCTGCAGGAGGGCATGGCAACCCACTCCAGTATTCTTGCCTGGAGAATCCCATGGCCAGGAGAGCCTGGTGGGCTACAGTCCACAGGGTGGCAAAGAATTGGAGATAACTGAAGCAGCTTGGCATGCACGCACACAAGTGTACTATAATTATTGCTTGGAGTCCATTTTATTAGCATAAAATAAATATATTTTGAAAATATTTTTTCTTTGACAGCTTAAGTGATAAATGATATGGATATGAACATGGAATAGAATTTCTGAATTAATGCATCTGCTCTCAAGGAATTTTGTTGGTGGCTTGTCACATCAGCAAGCTTTAGATTACCGTTCGTCTTTGGTTTCCTTGGCTTCTCTTTTTTACTTTGGTTGTTTTTAGCATCTATTTCATCTTTGTTATGTATAAAAGTATTTTAGCTAATGTTTCATTTTGTAAGAAGATAGGAAATGTTTATATTCTTCAGAAATGCATTGTGGCAGCAAATATTAATAATAAAATCCCAACTATAACAGCTTAAACAAATAGAAGTTTATCTTTCTAATTTAGGACTTTGTGTACAGGTTTTTAACTTTGGTTAAGGACCTCAGCCATATTACGGTCAATGCTTCTATGATTCTCATAGACTTCCCTCTTTTCTTCCACATGGTTGCAAAATAGCTACTGAATTTCAGACATCACATCCCTTTTCAGGTAGAAGAAAGAAAGGTCATGCTTCCAGTCACCTAATATCATCCCTATTTCTGCTCGTTTCATTGGCCTACCCTGACTCACATCCTAGTTGCAAAGGAGATGAACTGTGGTCCTCACCTGGAGTTGGACATATTTGCTTTTTAAATAAATGTGGTGTTAGCTAACAGCAGGATGACGACTATTAGATAGACAAAAAATAGACTTCAACAACATTGCATCCCTCATCTTAGTTTCTGTACAAACAGCCTTCTGTACTAGAGGAATTAAATGCAGGGGAAGCAGTTAATCCTAATCCCTCTAGCCCTTCTCCATGTTGAACTGACCATGCTTAAAGTCTGTATTATCCATTTGGTACAATGGAAAAAGAAAGAAGCATTTGCATCAACCAGTTGCCTGCCTTACGCTCCATGCTTTGGTTGAGGATGACTTCCCTTCTCTTGATTATATCCATCATGATGGTTGTAGTTTATGATGAATATAATGCATGTGATGTGGGACTGTCTTTGACCATGACTGGATCGCCATCCCAACAAGCGTGCTTCAGTTCATGGGGTTGCAAAGAGTCAGACACAATTGAGTGATTGAACTGAACTGAGCTGAACTGAAGTTCTTTGCTTCAGGTGGCCAACGTATTAAAGTTTCAACTTTGGCATCAGTCCTTCCAGGAATATTCAGGATTGATTTCCCTTAGGATTGACTTGTTGGATCTTCTTGCAGTCCAAAGGAAAGCAAAGTGAAGTCTCTTAGTTATGTCCGACTCTTCGCAACCCCATGGACTGTAGCATATCAGGCTCCTCTATTCATGGGATTTTCCAGGCAAGGGTACTGGAGTGGGTTGCCATTTCCTTCAGAGGATCTTCTTGCAGTCCTAGGGACTCTCAAGAGTCTTCTCCAACACCACAGTTCAAAAGCATTAATTCTTCAGCACTCAGCTTTCTTCACAGTCCAACTCTCACATCCATACATGACCACTGGAAAAAGCAGAGCTTTGACTAGATGGACCTTTGTTGGCAAAGCAATGTCTCTGCTTTTTAATATGCTGTCTAAGTTGGTCATAGCTTTTCTTCCAAGGAGTAAGCGTCTTTTAATTTCATGGCTGCTATCACCATTTGCAGTGATTTTGGAGCCTAAAAAATAAAGTCTGTCACTGTTTCCACTGTTTTCCTGTCTATTTGCCATGAAGTGATGGACCATTGCCATGATCTTCATTTTCTGAATGTTGAGTTTTAAGCCAACTTCTTCACTCTTCTGTTTCACTTTTATCAAGAGGCTCTTTAGTTCTTCTTCACTTTCTGCCATAAGGGTGGTGTCATCTGCATATCTGAGGTTATTGGTATTTCTCCCGGCAATCATAATTCCAGCTTGTGCTTCATCCAGCCTGGCATTTCGCATGATGTACTCTGCATATAAGTTAAATAAGCAGAGTGACAATACACAGCCTTGACATACTCCTTTCCTGATTTGGAAACAGTCTGTTGTTCCATGTCCAGTTCTAATTGTTGCTTTTTGACCTGCATACAGATTTCTCAAGAGGCAGGTAAGGTGGTCTGGTATTCTCATCTCTTGAAGAATTTTCCACAGTTTGTTGTGATCCACACAGTCAAAGGCTTTGGCATAGTCAATAAAGCAAAAGTAGATTTTTTTTTTCCTGGAATCCTCTTGCTTTTTCTGTGATCCAATGGATGTTGGCAATTTAATCTCTGGTTCCTCTGCCTTTTCTAAATCCAGCTTGAACATCTGGAAGTTCACGGTTCACGTATTGCTGAAGCCTGGCTTGGAGAATTTTGAGCATTACTTTGCTAGCATGTGAGATGAGTGCAATTGTGTGGTAGTTTGAACCTCCTTTGGCATTGCCTTTCTTCGGTATTGGAGTGAAAACTGACCTTTTCGTCCTGTGGCCACTGATGAGTTTTCGAAATTTGCTGGCATATTGAGTGCAGCACTTGCACAGCATCATCTTTTAGGATTTGAAATAGCTCAACTGGAATTCCATCACCTCCACTAGCTTTGTTTGTAGTGATGCTTCCTAAGGCCCACTTGAATTTGCATTCCAGGATGTCTGGCTCTAGGTGAGTGATCACACCATCATGGTTATCTGGGTCGTGAAGATCTTTCTTTGTATAGTTCTTCCGTGTATTGTTGCCACCTCCTCTTAATATCTTCTGCTTCTGTTAGGTCCCTACCATTTCTGTCCTTTATTGTGCCCATCCTTCCATGAAATGTTCCCTTGGTATCTCTAATTTTCTTGAAGAGATCTCTGCTAAGTCACTTCAGTCATGTTCAACTCTGTGCAACCCCACCAGGCTCCCCTGTCCCTGGGATTCTCCAGGCAAGAACACTGGAGTGGGTTGCCATTTCCTTCTCCAATGCATGAAAGAGAAAAGTGAAAGTGAAGTCGCTCAGTCGTGTCCAACTCTTAGCGTCCCCATGGACTGCAGCCCACCAGGCTCCTGCATCCATGGGATTTTCCAGGCAAAGTACTGGAGTGGGGTGCCATTGCCTTCTCCGGAAGAGATCTCTAGTCTTTCCCATTTTTTGTTTTCCTTTATTTCTTTGCATTGATCACTGAGGAAGGCTTTCTTGTCTCTTATCCTAGTATTGCGTTTGAGAAGCAAACTTGAAGTTCCCTTTCCTTTCCTCTATCATTTTCTCAAAGTGAAACAAGCATAATCAGAGCTTTAAGATATTTCTTACGCAGTCTAGATAGCTTTTTCATAATGTTTTTGAAAAGATATGGAGTCACTCTTTTTCTTATCTGCATGAACAGAAAAATATTACTTCTAAAGTCTTCCTATATAAAAGCACCTAGGCCGAATGGGTGACTTCCTTCTTTCATTATTGTTAGTTTTCTACTTGCACAGCCAGGATTCAGAACCATCGAATCAGAGAATTCAGGTTTCTTTGTAGTTCAAGCAGAGGGCGGTGGGGAATGGACAGAAATAGGTCACCTTGTGTTCAAGAAACCAGGACGATGGAGAGTTTCCTGGAATGCTCAGACACTGATGGACTCTTATTTGGGAGGCAGAGTGTTTCAGAAAAGTCAGAACGGAAGATTTATAGTGTATGGCAGCCTGTTAAACATCAAAAAACCATTTACTAGTCTGTTTTTTCCTAGTAAAAGGAATCTGGCTATTTTCTTTCATCATTTGTCAAGAAGAGCAAGAGGCTTTTCCAAGCTAATTAGAACAGGGGTTGAATGTGTCTTTTCTGTGGCATGTAGCCCTGAATGATGTTTGGCCATCACCAGGTCCCCACATGACTGGGCGACAGAGAGAGCATCAGCCCTTTAGCTGAGAGCCCTGGGTGCCAGCCATCGGTTTTGCCAGTAGCAGTCATGTGGCAATGACTTTAGAGAAGTCACTTAGCTTGAGGGAGTTGATACCAATAAAACGGTGGGTGTATGCGACCTGTTCAACTTCCAAAATCAGGGTCTTGCTCTCCCTTTGGAGTGTGCAGTTTTAAGGTAATCTGGGAATGTTTGGAATATTGCTCTGAGCAAGTATTAAAAATGGGGAAGGAAGAGATGGAAGCCTCCATGGACCCCTGTCTCTACTTTTGTTTTCCTCTTTCCACAAGAGGACAGGGTGGTGCCCAACAAGCTTGTGATTCTCAGTTTTCCAGACTAACTCAGAGTGTTAGTGGCTCTGGCTCCTGTCTTGTCCTTGCCGCCCCCCATCTTGGGTTTGGGGGCTCTGCCCCTTCTGTTTCTCCTCGGTTCTATCTAGACGTTACATGCTTTGGATTCGCACCCTCCCTCCCGCTGGCCCCGCCAGACATGGCCTCCTTCCCTCTTCAGAATGTCACTCCCCTTCACTGACTTCAATGTCACTGACTTTGTCCAGTCACCTTCTGCATTCTCTGAATATTAAGCCAAACTCAGCTAGTCGCATGTTATTTGATGACATGATGGACATTAGGTTGCCTCATGGTGCTCAACTTCAGCAAGCTATCTGCATTTTTTACAAGTATCGCATTCTCCTGAAAAGGATCTCTAGTTGGTGAAATAATGTGGAGGTAAGACTAACATGATAAATAATGCTGTATTCCCTGCAAAAGGCTTTCACATTAATCATATTTACTGTCATTCTCATACCAGGCCAAGGAACAAAATAGGGACATCCCTCTTGGATTTTATTCATTTCATTTGAATAGCTAAGACTCAGAGAGATTAAGTAGGTAATGCTCAAGGTCAACTAGCTAAAAAGTGGAAAAAAAACAAGACCTTGCACCTAAATCTTCCCATCCTGGGCTCTGGCTTCTGTAGGAGCCACCTCTTCACAATTTCTACTTCCTGTTCCTCATGTTTTTCCTTGTTGAATCAAGTACCGGCCAAAGGCCCACCATAACACATGGGACTTTAGAAGATGACTTGTAAATTAGATGGACCTCAAGTGTATGTAGGCTCAGCTTTGCAGCTGTAAAACATCTACCGCCACCTGCTTTTTTTTTTTTTAGCTTTTCTTATCTTGTAAAAGTGGACTCAGTGAAGACAGGTGTGTTCACTCGTGTCTTGGATTGTGTGGCGTAAAGAAACTGGGACGTTTTACACCATGACATGGGCAGTTGTCTACCTCGTGACAGCACTTCATCTGACCCATGGAGGACAGTCAGTCGGGACGGTACAGGCTGCCATCTGCTTTGACATTTAGAAGATTGCGTTTAAAGCACCAAATAAAAAATCATAGCTCTTCATTCCTCCAATAGTGTGTTTTAACAATTCTTCATTCGTTAAACAATAAGGAAGATATGAAGCAAAGTGTAAAATCTCCTACCCCATTCGATTCCTTCTTTTGGGTGAATTTTGACTGCATAAGCTTCTGGACCTTTTTCTATACCTTACAATGTATGTATGTATATACATTTTAAAAAATGAATCATGGTTCCTTTAAAAAAAATGCTTCACTGTTAGTCAAAAAGAGTTACTTGATTCTTCTTAATGAGTGCCTGACATTCTACTGGATGGAGTCACTAGAGGTACTTACCATTATGTATGGAAGGGCATTTAGTCTTTATTTGGTATATCACTACGAAAAACAGTCTAGTAAAAAGTATTATGACAGTATTTCTGTAGATTGATTCAAAGAAGTGAAATTTCAGAGTCAATGAATATGCAATATTAAAATTTTAATTTAATAAAAGGGCGGCTCACTGTCGTCCAAAGCTGTCATCCTAAATTACTCTTTTATTAACAGTTGCAGTGTTTGAGTGTGCCCAATTCCCCGCATATTCACCATCCTTGGGGGATACGACTCTCATTTCTCAATTTGAGAGAGAAAAACAGGCCCTCATTTGACTTATATTTCCTTGGCCATGTGATGGCTGTACATCTTTTTCATAGTTTCTGTGTGTGTGTTTTTTGCTACTTGCATGGCTTTTGCTGTGAAGGGCTAGCTCGTGTCCTTGCTCCAGATTTATCAGTGCAGTCCTTTCTCCCCACTCTCTCCCTGAGGGATTGGTTTAGCCCCCAGCTCCCCTCCTTGGATACCAAAGTCCCCTGATGCTTAAACCCTTACATAAAATAGCTTACTGTTTGCACATAATCTAGGCATACACTCCCCTCCTTCCACTATATACTTTAAATGAATCTCTAGATTACCTGAAATACCTTATACACTGGAAATGCATGCAAATAGTTAGAAATGCAACATGAATACTATGTAAATAGCAAGCAGCAAATTCAAGTTTTGCTCTTTGGAATTTTGTGCAATTTTTTAAAAAATATTTTTGATCCATGGTTGAATCATGAATAGCACTCATGGATATGGAGGACTGACTGTATTTGCCTACCTCTGAGTCCAAGCTGTCTCTGGTCTGTCATTCAGTTCAGTTCAGTCACTCAGTCGTGTCCAACTCTTCGTGACCCCATGGACTGCAGCACGCCAGGCCTCCCTGTCCGTCACCAACTCCCGGAGTTTACCCAAACTCGTGTCCATTGAGTCAGTGATGCCATCCAACCATCTCATCCTCTGTTGTCTCCTTCTTCTCCTGCCTTCAGTCTTTCCTAACATCAGGGTCTTTTCAAATGAGTCAGCTCTTCGCATCAGGTGGCCAAAACATTGGAGTTTCAGCTTCAACATCAGTCCTCCCAGTGAACAGCCAGGACTGATCTCCTTTAGGATGGACTGGTCATTAGTCTGTCATGAGTCTTTTGTTTATTGCATCTTCTGCTACTCAGATGTTTTTAATTTACATGCAGTCAAATCTGTTAGCTTTTTTCTTTATGCCTTTCTAAGCATTGTGTCTTCTCCCCAACAAGATTGTGGAAATACTATAATTTTTTTTCTACCAATCCAGGAACATGGTATATGTTTCCATCTGTTTGTGTGTCTTTGATTTTTTTTCATCAGTGTCTTATATTTTTTGCAGTACAGGTCTTTTGTCTACTTAGGTTTATTCCTAGATATTTTATTCTTTTTGATGTAATGGTAAATGAGATTGTTTATTGAATTTCTTTTTCTGTTAGTGTATTAAAATGTAACAGATTTATTTGTATTAGTTTTTTGTAACTTGCAACTTGAGCGAATTCATTGATGAGTTCTAAATAGTTTTCTAGTAGTGTCTTAGGATTTTCTATGTATAGAATCACATTATCAGCATAAATAGAGACAATTTTACTTCTTCTTTTGCAATTTGGATTCTGTTTATTTTTTTCATCTCTGATCACCAGAACTAGGAGTTCCATAACTATGCTAAATAAAAATGGCATGAATAGACACCCTTTGTCTTGTCTAACATCCATTGAGTATGATGTTAGTTGTGGATTTATCATATATGACCTTTATTATGTTGAGATATGTTCCTTGTATGCCCACTTTCTGGAGAGTTTTTATCTCAAATGAGTTCTAAATTTTATCAGAAGCTTTTTCTGCATCATATGGTTTTTATTCTTCGGTTTGTTGATGTGCTGTATCACACTAATTGATTTGCAAACATTGAAAAAATCTAAAACCATGGTCCCAAAGGATACATACACCCCGATGTTCATTAAAGCATTGTTTATAATATCAAGACATGGCAGAAGCCTAAATGTCCATCAACAGAGGAATGGGTAAAGAAAATGTAGTACATATATATACTGGAATATTACTCAGCTATTAAAAAGAATGAAATAATGACATTTCAGCAACATGGGTTGGACATAGAGATTGTCATGCTGAGTGAATGCAGACAGAGAAAGAGAAATGTCATATTATACCACATATACACAGAATCTAAAAAGAAAGATGTGAATGATCTAATTTATTTACAAAACAGAAACAGACAGACTTAAGAGAATGAATTTGTGGTTACCAATGGGGAAAGATATTGGGTAGGGACAGGTAGGGAGTTTGGGATTGATGTACACACTGCTATATTTAAAATGGGTAGCCAACAAGCACCTACTCTACAGCACATGGAACTCTGCTCCGTGTTATGTGGGAGCCGGGATGCGAGGGCGTTTGAGGGAGAATGCACGCGTGTATATGCCTGAGTCGCTTTGCTCTGAATCCGAAACCATCACAACACTGTTAAGCAGCTTTTCTCCAATATAAAAGTTGAATTTTTTTCCAGTCCTTTTAAAGTTTTTTTTTTTTTGCTTTTGATTGTTTTAGGGTATAGATTCCTGATTCATGTATGATTGTAGGTAGACTTCTCATTTTACTTTGAAGTTCTAAAAATGGACAAGTATTTAGGAAAGAAAATAAAATTTAAAATTGTACCAAAAATAAATGAATTCTTAGTGATCCAGGATCTGGAGGCCTGTATGGCATAAGGTTGGTGATCCAAATCATCTAAGGGTATTGGTTTCTCTTGAAGCCATCTCCCCACCAAGATCTGAGAAAAGTGAAAGTGAAGGTCGCTCAGTCATGTCCAACTCTTTGTCACCCCATGAACTGTACAGTCTATGAAATTCTCCAGGCCAGAATACTGGAGTGGGTAGCCTTTCCCTTCTCCAGGGGATCTTCCTAACCCAGGGACTGAGCCCGGGTCTCCCACATTGCAGGCAGATTCTTCACCAGCTGAGCTGTGAGGAAAGCCCATGATCTGAAAAGCTATAAACTATCCCCTGTCCCTACTTTAAGCCTATCAAAATGTGTTTTGGGACCAGTCCACCATGGTTTAGTGACTAATGAAAGATAATGAGTCAGTCATTTGAATTGGTTTCTTAGTAGACAGTGTGAAAGAACATGCTTGATGACCAAGAAGATATTTGCTAGAGGAAGCATCTTGAGATGAAGAACAGAACTTAGTGGAGTGTGGCAAAGACCTGCATTTACACAGGGTTGCAGAATTTAGTGTATTTCTTCTGGAGGAGAATCCCACCCACAAACAGATGCATTATTGTCAGTACGGAATGAGAAAATAGCAGAATTCATGAAAAATGTCTTCAAGTAATATAAGTGCATGAATGACTAAGGGATATATATAGGTAACTGGCTTAAAGGATTGCTTTTAGGAGAAATGAGGTCAGGACAGAAATGTAAGTAGAAGGTATTTATCCTCAGCAAGTCTTTCTTAGAAAAACAGAAACTACATCTTACATTAGGAAGATGGTGGGCTGCAAGGCAGTTGAAGATCACTGGTGAAGTGTTGATCTATTTTGAGTCCCCTTTTCCTGAAGACACCCTTAAATTCATGAAAAGGAACAGGAATGGATCTCAGGGTTAGAAGGATGTGGTCCTCCCAAGGTCAGAGCAGTGAGGGAACCAGACACCAAGCCTTGCCGTGTCTCCGTCAGGAAGGAGCAGACACATGTCGATGCTCGCCACATCACAAAAGGGCATTCAAAATCTTTTGCAAGATAAATCTTCCAACATTAGATTTTCACTAAACCAGTTATAACTTAAGCTAAAATGTACTAAAGAGAAAAAAATATATATCCATGAATGAATACTTTTGTCCTCTAACTAAAAGCATGGCTGAAGTTATTTTGCTTGGGGGTCCATAATAACCAAGTTCTCTGTAAATCAAGACCCTGGGATGTTAGTTCTTTTTGTGGGCCTTCAGTTCAGTTCAGTTCAGTCACTCAGTCATGTCTGACCCTTTGCGACCCCGTGAATTGCAACACGCCAGGCCTCCCTGTCCATCACCAACTCCCGGAGTTCACCCAAGCCCATGTCCATCGAGTCGGTGATGCCATCCAGCCATCTCATTCTCTGTCGTCCCCTTTTGGGGCCTTAAGAGCTGATTAATTTTCCCAAGTCACTTAGTCTCTCTGAGCCTCATCTTCCTGCCCTATAAATTGAGAAATAATGCCTGCTTCAGAGAGATGCTATGAAGAAAATGCTAACTGGTCCATATAAAAATTACCCGAGTAATTTGGAAAATTCTGTGCAGAGGGTGAGATTTTAAGATATGTGATACTAGTGGTGTAAATGTGAACCCTTTTTTGGAACTCTTTCTGATATAGATTGTTTCCTCTGAGGCCAGTAAAGGTTGTATCTTGATTCTTTGTACCCTGAAACACCAGGCATTATAGATACATTTTTAAGATCTGTGGCATTAAAAGTGAAATTTGAATTGTATTTTTCACACTGTCAAGGTGGGTGGTGATGTAAGCTCTCTGAAGTGATGATTTCATTGTCTACTTTTTTTTTAATCCCCTAGTGTCCAACTAGCATAGTGCTGTGTGCATTAAAGACACTGAGCAAGAGGTTCAGATTATCTCTGAAATGTGCTCCAAATTTACCTGTGGCGTGGAGAGTTAGGGCTTGTCAGTGTATTCTTATAATCTCATCGTGCTTCTGTGTTGCTTCTGCACCAGCTCAAACTAAAATGCTGGAATTCCAGCTGAAATCTCAAAAAGTACCCACCACCTCCCATTTGGGGGAGAGGAAGAGCTGCTCAGAGACAGGCACCAGGGCATTCATCCACCCTTTGGCTGTGTTTTCACTTACCTGCCACAAAACCCAGGACTTCTCATTTACTCTAGAGCTCACATTTCCACAAACTAGACCTTGGAGAACTCTATGGGAAATGAATCTTGGCAGGCAATTTCTGAACAGGCACTAGGCTTTCTGCTTTCTACTTTCATAGATCCTTAAGAGTTGTTTGCACCTAACACAGTCTTGTCAGTTAAAACCTCAAGCCAGCTGAGCCCTAAGAATTCAGGGAGTTGCTGGGGGAAAACTGCCTCTGTTTGCTAACTTGTTTTAACTGCAGCTTCTGAAAGATGGGGGCCAACTCAGATTCTTCCTGCTGCGCTTCCGTTGCTGGGCACCTATCTTTCTTTGTTTCTTGTCTCAGACAGTAAACAGAGGGTAATGGTTGCACAAGCATCCAGTTCTTTTGTGATAGCCTGGGAGCTTCATACAAGGAGATCTGAACAGGTTACAAAAAGGAGGCTGGTGCTAAATGCAAAAAAAAAAAAAAAGCCCCCCAAACAAAATGAGTGCACACACATATATATACACCCCCAAACCTCTCCCTTCCTAGCTTGTTACTCCAAAACCCTTGTGAGCCTTACCTGTCAGTGAGTCAGTATCTTGACAGTTTCTGCAGTCATAAGCTGTAGAGGAGGACTGAAACTTGTACACTTGGTGATATCATAGGAAGTTGTTGTTGCTGTTTAGCTGCTTAATCATGTCTGACTCTTTTTCAACCCCATGGACTGTCACCAGGATCCCTCTGTCCATGGGATTCTCCAGGCAAGAATACTGGAGTGGGTTGCCATTTCCTTCTCCAGGGATCTTCCCAAACCAGGGATCGGTCCAGGGATTGAACCTGCATCTCCCGTGCTTGAGGCAGATTCTTTACCATTGAGACACCTGGTAAGCCCAGGAAGTTCTTACCTGGGCTTAATAAACTTCAGCTTCATTTGAATGTATCTTTCCATAGTCACTGGGCTTCCCTAGTGGCTCAGTTGGTAAAGAATCTGCCCTGCAATGCAGGAGACCAGGGTTTGATCCCTGGGTCGGGAAGATCCCTGGAGAAGGAAATGGCAACCCACTCCAGTACTCTTGCCTGGAGAATTCCTTGGACAGAGGATTCTGGCAGGCTATGGGATCACAAAGAGTCAGACATGACAGTGTGACTTTTTTCTTTCATAGTCATTAGAAATTGGGTATAGTCTTAAAGTCAAACATTAAAATGACTTTGGACTTTAAATGTTTTTTTTTCTATATCATTACACTTGAAATTGATCAAATATTAATTGATTTATTTAGTACAGAAAATCACAAACTGGTTTTCCAACTCAAGTTACCTATAGGTTGGTAGATCACTAACACTTTTATTTGAATACCACTTTTGAATTTAACATTTTTTCCATGCATTATCTCACTGAGACTTTAAATATTTTAAAGCAAAGGTTGTAAATTCTTAGCAAAGAATTTTGCTTAGAAGAAAACTAACAGACAAACCCCAAAGCAACTGTAAGGTAGTGGACAGAAAACTGAAGGAAAAAGTAGAATTATTATCCTAGAGATCATATATAAATCAAAATAAAATACTATCTGGGGAGAAATATCACAGGGCTCCATGAATGTTGAAATTAAAATAATGTATTTCTTGACTGCATGATTGAAGGACTTGGCATGGACTTGGCAGCTATTCTCTTCTGCTTCCTGCATTGCCGATGCCCCAGCAACCATGAGTCTGCTTATTGGGGAATGCACCCCAGCTATGTTGGCTTTGTTGCCCTCTGGATTTTAACTTTGCAATACATTTCCTATCTCTTGTGGATGGCTTCCTCCTCAGTACATTGAGGAACAGTTCATAGGTTACTTTTCAGGTTACTTTCAAATACATAGTTTCACAGTAGCTCTGTAGAATAGGAGAGGTGGAACAGTTGAAACATTTTGCCCAGGATCATAAGCAAGCAGTGACCCTTGCATTCACTTCCCAAATCCAGTTTCTTCAGCTTCACTGCTTGGCTAGGGTTTATTATAAACCGTGAGAACCTTACACTGGGTAAAGGATAAGACTATACAAATAATTCAGTTCAGTCACTCAGTTGTGTCCGACTCTTTGTGACCCCATGAATTGCAGCATGTCATCCTCCCTGTCCGTCACCAACTCCTGGAGCCTACCCAAACCCATGTCCATCAAGTCGGTGATGCCATCCAGCCATCTCATCCTCTGTCGTCCCCTTCTCCTCCTGCCCTCAATCCTTTCCAGCATTAGGGTCTTTTCCAATAAGTCAACTCTTCGCATGAGGTGGCCAAAGTATTGGAGTTTCAGCTTCAACATCAGTCCTTCCAATTAACACCCAGGACTGAACTCCTTTAGGATGGACTGGTTGGATCTCCTTGCAGTCCAAGGGACTCTCAAGAGTTTTCTCCAACATCACAGTTCAAAAGCATCAATTCTTCGGCACTCAGCTTTCTTCACTGTCCAACTCTCACATCTATATATGACTACTGGAAAATGCATAGCCTTTACTAGATGGAACTTTGTTGGCAAAGTAGTGTCTCTGCTTTTCAATATTCTATCTAGTTTGGTCATAACTTTCCTTCCAATGAGTAAGCATCTTTTAATTTCAATATCATAGTAATCCAAGCCTATGCCCCAACCAGTAATGCTAAAGAAGCTGAAGTTGAATGGGTCTATGAAGACCTACAAGATCTATTAGAACGAACACCCAAAAAAGATGTCCTTTTCATTATAGGGGACTGGAATGCAAAAGTAGATATTCAGGAAACACTTGGAGTAACAGGCAAATTTGGCCTTGGAGTAAGAATGAAGCAGGGCAAAGGCTAAGAGAGTTTTGCCAAGAGAACTCACTGGTCATAGCAAACACCATCTTCCAACAACACGAGAGAAGACTCTACATGGACATCACCATGTCAACACTGAAATCAGATTGATTGTACTCTTTGCAGCCAAAGATGGAGAAGCTCTATACAGTCAGCAAAAACAAGACTGGGAGCTGACTGTGGCTCAGATCATGAACTCCTTATTGCCAAATTCAGACTTAAATTGAAGAAAGGAGGGAAAACCACTAGACCATTCAGGTATGACCTAAATCAAATCCCTTATGATTATACAGTGGAAGTGAGAAATAGATTTAAGGGACTAGATCTGCTAGACAAGAGTGACTGATGAACTATGGATGGAGGTTTGTGACGTTGTACAGGAGATAGGGATTAAGACCATCCCCATGGAAAAGAAATGCAAAAAAGCAAAATGGCTGTCTGAGGAGGCCTTACAAATAGCTGTGAAAAGAAGAGAAGCTAAAAGCAAAGGAGAAAAGGAAAGATATTCCCATCTGAATGCAGAGTTCCAAAGAATAGCAAGGAGAGATAAAAAAGCCTTCTTCAGTGATCATTGCAAAGAAAAAGAGGAAAACAACAGAATGGGAAAGACTAGAGATCTCTTCAAGAAAATTAGAGATACTAAGGGAACGTTTCATGGAAAGACGGCCTCGATAAAGAACAGAAATGGTAAGGACCTAACAGAAGCAGAAGATATTAAGAAGAGATGGCAAGAATACACAGAGAAACTGTACAAAAAAAAAAAAAAAAGATCTTCAGGACCCAGATACAAATAAATGGAGTACTTTATTGTTTAATTGTTATTTATTTGAGTAAACATTTACATGTTGCTATTATGTCTCCAAAATTTGTAATTGTTTTATTATTGGGAGCATTAGCACTTTGGAAGGAAAAGCTTTAAATAACTGACAAACATAGCAAATATTGAATAATGTGAAGCATTTTAATGAGTTTCCATTGACTTTAGTTTGCAAATTATGGTAATGGAATAAAGGAAGGGATTTCTTGTTAGTGGAACTGACAGGAGTACAGTGTGTATGCGTGTGTGTGTGTGTGTGTGTGTGTCTATGTAAAACATCTACAACCACAGTTACAGCTTTTCAGATTCTTTTATTGAATCTGTACACAGTTGTGTAAATAAATGTTAAGAAAATGAAACCTGTAATAAAATCCTTTATCATGTTAAGTAAAATGTATACTTAGGAGTGCCATTTGAGATAAGTTTTCAGGCTATCTCTAGATGTAATAGATCAACAGTAATTTAACATTGTTGAGCATTCCTATTGCACAGTTAAACATTATCTATGGTTGAATGGATCGTGAAATGCAGTGTACATAAGATATGTTTTCTTTCTTCCCTTTTTTTCTAAATGTGGTTTCCATTGAAACCTCTCTACGATATCAAAAGTCCTTCTCTGATCTGTATAAATATTTTCTCTTCAGGCAGGTCATATATTATAGTTTGTTTGACCAAATAAAGGCCTGTGGCAGAGGCACATGAAATGCAGATCATAGTAAAATAGCACTGGACACAGCCCCCCAAGGCAGGTGCAGGCTGTAATTTCAGCAGAGAACGCCTCCTTATGAAAGTCTGCCACAGAGCTTCAGGAGCAGCTGATGTCTGTAGTGACTATAACACACATCCTCACTTCTTTGCCCTGATCATGGACTGAGACATTCCAGTGGTGAGGTACTGGCATTCTTGTCTTTAGCTTGTGAAATTCATAATACAATGAAACCTAATGTGAATGAAAAACAGCATTGGAACTTCGCTTTTAGAAAAGACTTCTAATTCTTCTACTATATTCTTGTACTCAATCAGTTTTCACTCTGTCAAGTAGAGTAGTATTGCTATGTAATTGAAAGTGAAAGTGAAAATCACTCAGTCGTGTCCGACTCTTTGTGACCCCATGAACTATACTGTTCATGGAATTCTGCAGGCCAGAATACTGGAGTGGGTAGCCTTTCCCTTCTCCAGGGGATCTTCCCAACCCAGGGATCGAACCCAGGTCTCCCACATTGCAGGTGTGTTCTTTACAAGCTGAGCCACCAGGGAAGCCCAAGGTATGTAACTAGGGGGCTTTATAAATGGAGAAGTAATACATTAAATAAGAATGCATATACTAAAGCTGAGATGAATTAACTAGACCAAGGGCTATTATGTTTTTTAAAATCGCCTTCTCCTAGCTTAGCGTTTCTTATCAGACTTCCTTGGCTCTTATCTCTTCTTCTTTTTTTTTTTAGCATTTTAAAAAGATTCAATTATTCATTTTTTTTTAATTAAGTAATTTATTTTAATTGGAGGCTAATTACATTACAAAATTGTGGTGGTTTCTGCCATATATTGACATGAATCAGCCACAGGTGTACATGTATCCCCATCCTGAGCCCCGCTCCCACCTCCCTCCCCATCCCATCCCTCAGGGTCATCCCAGCGCACCCGCCCTGAGCGCCTTGTCTCACGCATGGAACCTGGACCATTAACACATTAGCTACAGAGCTATAATTTTCCTGAAGCAGCTCTTCCATCATGATTCTTCCCTGAGCAACAAAAATAGGCAGGGAGAGGGTTCCAGAACTGCCTCTAAAGTTCATGGTGTTCAGTGTGACACTTGCGGCTTGGAGGTCAGTCTCTTGAGCTTTATTCATCTCTTTCCTCAGTGTGGCCTCTTGCTTTCTCTAGTCCAGCTGCCCTGGGACACTGGTTCTTTCCAGGTCTCCACTGTCCCACCTGTGTGTTTTCACTTCCGTGGAGTTGATCATTAGGATTCTCTCTGCACTTTATGAGCCCTGCATGTGAGAGTGTAATTCTGTGGTGGGTGAGAGCCTGGAAAACATTGCAGTCTAGCACACCAGATGGAATGGTAGTTCCATCTGAACGAGAGCATGGGCCCAGACCTGAAACTTTTCAAACCTCAGTTTCATCATCTATAAAATGGAGATAGTGATACCTCATGAATTTATTGTGAAAATGAAATAAAATGATACAGGTAAGGTGCATAGGAGAACAATGCCTGGCATTTAGTAGGCACTCAGGAAAATATTATTAAACACCTCCTCCTCCATGGAGTTTCTCTGTTTTTCATCCTACAAAGCAATTAGCCTCCTATTTGAATTCTGATAACATTTACATCTTTAGAGTGTTACCATGTTCAGTTAGCATTTTCCTTTCTTTAAGCTCCTTGAAGTTTATCTCTGCTAGGTGTTTCACTAATGTTGGTTGAATAAAGTTGAGTTGCTGAACCACTGTACTTAATAACAGTGGGGTTTAAATTATTTCATCATAAAATAAATGGGAATTTTAAATAATTAATGGTTTCTAAGTCATGTCAAAACTCAAGCATCATTTTTAAAGTGTAATGATTGAAACTGAGATGAAAATAAGCAGCCCTGGAGGCCAGATCCTTAAATTATAAACAGCTGGGAAGGATGAAGAGGGCAGGTAACTGATGCAAGGCCATTCAGCATGGAATTCTGTGTAGGGTGTTTGGACATTAGCACCCGTGATTTGACCTGCACTCTTTGTAAAGTTACAAATGTTTACTGTAATGGTGATTTCTCTGTATTTTACATTCTCATTAAAGGGCCTCCCTGGTGGCTCAGTGGTAAAGATTCCACCTACAGTGCAGGAGCCACAGGAAACTTGGGTTTGATCTCTGGATCAGGAAGATCCCCTGGAGAAGGAAATGGCAACCCTCTCCAGTATTCTTGTTTAGGAAATCCCATGGACAGAGGAGTCTGATGGGCTGCAATCCATGGGATCACAAAGAGTCTGAAGGGACTGAGCACAGGTCATATTAGCAGTGCTAGCTTTCCATTCATCCTGACTTGCTTAACTCACTGAAGTTGTGGTGTAAGAGAGTCAGGCAGTCAAGTCAAGCAGCAGCTGACCCCCAGCCTGTGACCCAGAGGGAAGGGGAGTCAGCCTCTCTGGCTGTCCTGCCCCTCTCCTCCTCTTCTCTATGCACCTGTGGTTTCTCTCTGAATTTCCTTATCTGGTGGGGAGTTGGGAGCCACAAGTCCTGGAACACATTCAGGATTCTCCAGATTCTCATCTTGAATCATCAAAGTCAAGAGAAACTGTGAAAGTTTTTTCCAACCTTAAATCATGCTCTAATTATCATCCTCCCTTCATCTACCTCTTAAATGTAGGCTTTACTTTAAAAGTATTTTTTTTCCCTCCATTAAGGCAGCCTTGAGATGTATTTGAAGAAAGGACAAGATGTTAGGGGCTCTCCCCAGTTTTAACCCACGCATTTGAGCTTCAAGGCATTAATACTCTTCCTAAAACATCTCTTTAATCGTAACTCTCCCCTGATTCCCACCTTTACTCCCCTAACCCCCGAATCAAAAGGGGAGAAAACTTTTCACTTGGTTCCCCATTAAGTAGATTACAATTGGTAAAGGACTGAGGGTGAAAATTGAACTGTTAAGCAAAGGAACTGACCTGTACTCCAATATTTCCGTCTTGCCTTTCTTCTCTTTTAAAGTGACTTCATGAAACAAGAGTGCTGACTTACAGAGAGCAACATCATTATCTTTGATAGACTTTGAAAAATGCCTATCAAAATGGCTTATGACTATTATCAGGCTTCACTTCACACTCTTACCTAAGAGGCTAATCTGTAGCTGATGGTTTTCCTTCTTTCTCCATTTCTAAACTTCACTCATCTGTAGAGGGATTCCGGGTTTCCCTGCTGGCTCAGAAGTGAAGAATCTGCCTGCAATGCAGGAGACACAGGAGACACAGGTTCTATCCTTGCGTTAGGAAGATCCCCTGGTGGAGGGCATGGCAACCTGCTCCAGCGTTCTTGTCTAGGGAATCCCATGGACAGAGGAGCCTGGCTGGCTACAGTCCGTGGGGTCGCACGGAGTCGGACACAACTGAACTGACTGAACGCATAGAGGGATTCCAGAGTGCGGTTGATAAAGGCGTGCCTTTCCGTGAGTTAGGAGGGCACATCTCACATGCAGACAGTGCCATTCATATTGAGCTTATAATTCTCTCCCTGGAAAATAGGAAGACACCACCTTGAGGAGAAAAGATACCTGCCTTAATTATGGGAAGACTTTGAGACAGCCCTGGGCTAGCATTTGTGAAACCTGTTCAGAGATGCTCTATTCTGTCAGTGAAGAGCTGACTCAGATAAGAACTGGTCACAATTAAATTAGGCTCCTGTGAGGGAATGTCGGGCTGGAAGGACTGCCCTGTATGTCCACCATTGATTGGACCTGTGGAAATTCTTACCCTGAAGGCGCTGTATGCCAGGATCTTGAGGAACCCTGCGTGAATTAGAAAGAAGAAGCGCCGACCGTGTTAAATGCCTGATGGTGCTGCACCGGGACGTGCGTCAGGAGACAGACGCCGCCCCGTCATTGGCTCGCTGTGAGACTCCCCATTTATTAGAGACTCCCCATTTATTGTAAATTATTAGCCCATTTCCTCCCAGCTTGTGTGCTGGAGTCTTCTCCTGTTGATTTATGTGGGGAAACCTACATACTTGTTTTTGTTTTAAAAACAGCAAAAATTTCCCAACTGTCTTTTACCCCGACTCAGCCACTGAATGTATGTAAATTCCCAAATAACTTGAAATGGAAGGTTTCACTCCTTTGACTTTTTATTTGGGCTCAGTGGTTGATTATGGCTCTTTTGACAGGCAGGGGAGTTTTGTGATCCATTGGATGGGTGGTAGACAGAGATGATGTATTAGAATTATTGTATACTTCCTTGGTTTGAGTGCAGTGATTGTTTGCTATTATGTAATCTACAACAATCACTCCCTTTTTCCCAAAATATGTTGCTTTTCTGAAAATCTCAATGGCTTTGCATAGTATGAAAGTGAAAGTCATGTCCAACTCTTTGCAACCCAATGGACTGTAATATGTGGAATTCTCCAGGCCAGAATACTGGAGTGGGTGGCCTTTCCCTTCTCCAGGGGATCTTCCCAACCCATGTTTCCTGCATTGCAGGTGGATTCTTTACCAGCTGAGCCACAAGGGAAGCATCAGTGTATAAATTTGATGCAACAAAGGAAGTCTAATTTTATAAAAAACATATAATATTTACCATCATATTCATTTTTAAATATATGCTTCAGTAGCAGTAAGTGTATTCACATTGTTTTCTAACTGTAAGCTAATGATACTAAGGAGGTCTCAGTCCAGAAATAAGTGGATATAATGTGACAGAGATTGTGAACATGCTGTTCAAAAAAAAAAAGGATTCTGGAACTGAAACTAAAATTGAATCAGTGGAAAAGGAACTAGCTAGAGCAAGAAGGACAGTCCAAAATTGCCCCCAAAATCAAACAGAATAAAGTCCAACATTTCAAAGGCAGGTTGATACGTGGTGAATCATATGAGTATATATTCTATATAATCTGTATGTAAACTGTGGAAGGGCAAAGACATACAAGTCATTTATTCATTGGCTTCACTCTTACTTAGTGGAGAGATCAACATTTTGATAATCTGGAACAGAACTGACTTTTGGGAGCCATTTTTAAATAAAATCAAGTCACTAGTAGATATTTTATTATAAGACTAAATAACCTCAGCTACCAAATAATGTTTCTTGACTGTTTCTTAGTGACATGTAGAATCCAAATACACTCCAGAGTGGGAGAGGCAGGGTCATATGCCATATGGCTTCCATTTGCAATTCTATGAGAGTGTGGCAAATAAGGGAGAAGGCAATGGCACCCCATTCTAGTACTGTTGCCTGGAAAATCCCATGGACAGAGGAGCCTGGTGGGCTGCAGTCCATGGGGTCGCATAGAGTCAGACACGACTGCAGTGACTTAGCAGCAGCAGTGGTAAATAAGCATTCTCTTTGTACCTCGACATGTACATGGACGTGCAGTCATGGGGTCACAAAGAGTTGGATGTGACTGAGCAACTGTACTGGACTGTACTTCTAGAAACTTATTTTAAAAGCTAATAGAATCATAACTGTTTATTTTTGGTTTAGAGTTTGAGTTCTCATCCTGCCCCTGCCTTCAGCAAGCCCCTGTGATTAGAACTGAATTCTTACCATCGCCATTCAACCTCCATGCCATGATTGCTGCATCAAACTGTTACTGAGCACAAGTTCAAGGGCCTAATGCACAGTGAGGCCAAACAATACCAAAATGTCAGAGTTTGGAGCAGAGAAATGTTTATTGCAGGGTCATGCAAGGAGACAGGTGGCTCACGCCCCCCAAACCTTGAGTCTCTCCTTTAGCAAAGCATTTGTCAAGGCAAGGTGAGGGAGGGGTGTGGTTAGTTGTTGCAAAACTCTAGGTGTTGGAATCCTTTGTTCTTGTAGCTGTCCTGGTAGATCAGGTTCTGATCTGTTCCTGTAAAACTCCAAGATAAATCTTCTTCTCTCTGTTATGAAATTTTTTATCTCTGTATAAGTGGAAAAGTGGTATACCTTTAAAAGTCAGAGACCTGAGAATGGGCTATCCTGTCTATTTCAGGCTACAGGCAACATTCTTTAATAAAAGGCACAGAGCCAGCAGGACAGGGCACAAAGGTTAAAGAAAGAGAAGGGGATCTACTACAGAGCCATATTTGTTCTTCCCTACTATAAAACTAGGCTTCTCTGGTGGCTCAGTGGTAAAGGACCCGCCTGCCAATGCCAGAAACATGGGTTCAATCCCTGGATCGGGAAGATTCCCTGGAAAAGAAGATGGTAACCCACTCCAAAATTTTTGCCTGGGAAATCCCATGGACAGAGGAGCCTGGCAGGCTATATTCCATGTGGTCCCAAAGAGTTGCACAGGACTTAGCAAGTAAACAACAAAACTACTTCTAAAGTTCCTTTTTTTTTTTTAAGTTCCTTCTTTCTTAACCTTTCTAACTCTATCAGTTATCAAGTTATCTTAGATAACAAAACAGTGCACCCAGACTGGCCATGTGGTGGGCACTCATCCTGTGTTAGCTCTTGTTAGTCTTTCCCAAGACGGCACATATGTTTTTAATGTCTGGTATTTGACCTTGCAGAATATATGGGAGGCACAGTGTAGTGATGCCTATGATTCTAGTTAGGGACATTTAATGTAAGTAATTGCTCATTAATATCAGTTGTTCTTTCTCTTAAAAACATGTTTAAGTAGTGAAAGGACAGTATTGTTCCCCTGTAGGCTGAGAGCTGGCATCTTTCTTTTTGATGTGGAAGGCAAGAGATTTGTGAAAATAATAGTGTAGCCTAGTGAATTTTTGAAGCTCGGAACTTGGAGTGTTTGGCATACAGACTTTTCTGTTGCTAAATTCTTTATTAATAATGTTTAGTTTGTTCGCATTTACTAATAACACATGGCCATTGAAAAGCAAACTTCTGGGCTTACATTTGTAATGGTTGGATGACATTTGCTTGTAATGGGCAAACCACTGGGGCTTCTTTCTTTAGTTAAAAAAGGAAGTGGGAAAGGCATGTTAAGCGCAAGAGAAGTCTGTTCTCAAGGAAAATTCAAATCTGAACCCCTTAAGTAGAATGGTTTGGTAAAGGTTAAACAAACCTTCTCTCACTCTTGTGGGACTTTAAAGTAAATTTCATCTGAATTCTCGTCAGCTCTTCTGTGCAGCTGTCCCTAAACATCTGTCATGGCTGCTCGGAATGGCGGCTTCCCCCCTGACGGTTTACATAATGCTTGTGTAAACTGTTTATTTGTAATACATAATTAGTGGCAAAATGTATACTTGGTTTTTAACTACACATACTCACGGGTAGACAAGCAGAAAGCTCTATTTAACTTCAGGGAATGGGAGTAGTTGGTTTAAGGCTTGTAAGTGTCTCAATCCCATTGACTTGCCAGCAGCTGTTGACATAGAGGGGTGTTGAAAAATCTGTTTGGGCTTTTGCAGCTTGGGGTAATTGTGGAAGTTATGCTTGGTCTCTCCATCCAGGACTGGGTTTGAGACCCCTGCCTTGTACACCATGCTGCAGAGGAAAATGATTCCCTCAAAGCCATGGAAAAGTGAAGCTGCTCAAAGACTGGGGAGTCTGTGGTCTTAGTAGGCATGCAGAAAAAAATTATGTAAACCTCAAGAGACGTGGCCCTCCATTGACCTGGAAGGATCAACCTTCCAAGGTCTTGATTTTGTTGGCAGAATAAATGCTTCTGTAAAGAGTGAGATCCAAGTCAGGTTGGTGGAAAACTGGAGCGGGGAGTCTGGCTGTCAGAGTGACTGATGTCCTGGCCACACGTGACTGCTTCCTGGAGAAATCAGGTCAAATGGTCCTCCCCCTGAGAGGTGAAGGTTTCTTCATTCTCGTTATAGATGGGGAGCTGAAAACCCAGCAGGGCTCATATTCTAGGCATAGGAGTCATCCCATCCCACACAGAAAGAAAGTGAGAGTGTTAGTTGATCAGTCATGGCTGACTCTCTGCAACCTCATGAACTGTAGCCCGCCAGGCTCCTCTGTCCATGGTATCCTCCATGCAAGAACACTGGAGTGGGTTGCCATTCCCTTTTCCAGGCAATTGTCCAGACCCAGGCACTGAACCCAGGTCTCCCACCATGCGGGCAGATTCTTTACCAACTGAGCCCCAGGGAAGCTCATAGCAGAGGAGAGCTCAATTCTTAGTACCAGACACTAAGAGCTGGTCTCCCTGGGTATACCCTGGGCATATCTCAAGGGCAGCAGAAGGCTTGGCACGGTGTCTCTGCTATGAACCGTGCTTCTCGGGAGTGGTTTTATTCATATACTATTCTACCCCTCTCAATGGGGGCTTCCCAGGTGGCACTAGTGTTAAAGAACCTGCGGGCCAGTGCAGGAGACATAAGAAATTCAGGTTTGATCCCTGGGTCGGGAAGATCCTCTGGAGGATGGTATGGCTACCCACTCCAGTATTCTTGCCTGGAGAATCCCATGGACAGAGGAGCCTGGTGAGCTACAGTTCATGAGGTCACAGAGAGTTGGACACGACTAAAGGGACTTAGCATGCACACATGGACGGAGGAGCCTGGTAGGCTTCAATCCATGAGGTCGAGATGAGTCGGACACAACTGAGCGACTTCACTTTCACTTTTCACTTTCATGCACTGGAGAAGGAAATGGCAACCCACTCCAGTGTTCTTGCCTGGAGAGTCCCAGGGACGGGAGCCTGGTGGGCTGCTGTCTATGGGGTCGCACAGAGTCGGACACGACTGAAGCGACTTAGCAGCAGTAGCAGCAGCAGGCACCCGTTATGTGCCAAGCAGCAGTTTTGATGTGGGACAGCAGTGATAACCCTAAGAGACCGTCCCTTCCTTCATGTAGTTTATAGTCCAGTTAAGAGAACAGATATTAATTGAATAGTCTTACTAAAATATAACTAAAATAGTGATAACCTTTAGGAAGGAAAAGTTCTGGGTGCTCTGAAGACCAATAACAGGAAGCCACAGCTAGACTTGGGGACCAGACAAATGTGCCTGGAGAGAGACAGAAGCTGTAAGGAATGTGCCCGGGATTCCTGACAGGGAATCGGGGACAGGAGCTCAGCACGGGGTGGCTGCGTGAGCAGAGCCCTGGGGTGGGAGGCAGTCCGCCAGAAGCAGGAGAAGGCCCAGGGGTGCTGGGCACGCCCTGGCTGGAGGTGAGTCCAGGCAGAAAGTGAGGGCCAGGGGGGCTGGGCGTGCCGTGGCTGGAGGTGAGTCCAGACAGGAAGTGAGGGCCAGGGGGGCTGGGCACGCCCTGGCTGGAGGTGAGTCCAGACAGGAAGTGAGGGCCAGGGGGGCTGGGCGTGCCCTGGCTGGAGGTGAGTCCAGACAGGAAGTGAGGGCCAGGGGGGCTGGGCGTGCCCTGGCTGGAGGTGAGTCCAGACAGGAAGTGAGGGCCAGGGGGGCTGGGCGTGCCCTGGCTGGAGGTGAGTCCAGACAGGAAGTGAGGGCCAGGGGGGCTGGGCATGCCGTGGCTGGAGGTGAGTCCAGACAGGAAGTGAGGGCCGGGGGTGCTGGGCATGCCGTGGTTGGAGGTGAGTCCAGACAGGAAGTGAGGGCCAGGGGGGCTGGACACTCCGTGGCTGGAGGTGAGTCCAGACAGGAAGTGAGGGCAGGTTCACTTGACATGCATGATGTTGGCATCACTGGTGAGGCGCAGTGACAGTTCGGGTCTTTATCATCCTGAAAGCCCAGGAAATATGGCCTCAGCAATATCCTCCTTCTCATCAGCTGTGAGTTACCTGTAATCTCTTCAACTCCAGAGTCCTGGATTTGAACTCACAGCCTTCTGGTAACATTCATTTTCTTTTTGAACTTACTACATTTGGCTGCTTTTCTGCTTCTGGTTCTCAGGATCCAGAATGATACCAAGGTCCCCAGAAGATGGGGGACAGGGTGGGGGGCACTGAGGGAATGTCCCACCACTTCATTAACCACACCACCACACTGGGTCTTCATTCTTCCAAAATTAGAACGTACGGCAGGATTGACAGAGATGGGGAGGCAGTAGTTTAGCGTCTCTCAGGGTGACTCCATTGAGCGGCACAGTCTGTGTGCTTAGGAGCTGTTCTCCAAAGGGAGGGTCTGCCCTTGGCCTTTTGGCTTCGTTTGAGGCCCAGAGTCGTCCTCAGACCAGTTCTGAGGCTTTGAGTGTTCACACCTCGTTCATGTACAGCTGGTTTGGGGTAGTCACCCTGCCCTGCACCCAGCATGTCAGGATAAGGTTGGTTATGCTGAAATTACTATCTAGGTGTTCAGAGGTTCTTTGGCAAGTCCTTCAATCTGGGTCTACAGAAATGTTCACAAATGTCTCAGCTCTCTCTGGAAACACGTTTTCTTTAGTGAACATGAGGACCCCACAGACACATGATTCTGCATCCCTGGGCATCTCAAGATGAAGAGTAGTCAATGCTCAGCAATCCTTGTTGACCTGTTCTTAGGAACACTCCGGGTAATCCCATGTGGGGACTGAACTTGTGACCCTGGTCTCATTAGCACAGGGGACTAATCCAAGCAATGTTGGCCTAAACCCGTGAGTTGATAATAAATAACCTTAAAGGGGAGTGTGGGAGAGCTGAAGGAACGCAATTTGCATTTGTGCCTTGTTTGCTGAGACCCAGTTGTCAGTGATGGCAACGTGAGGAGACGTGACTGACAAGATTTCTGGATTGTCAGCAAACTTCAAGACGGCATTTCTTGAACTACATGTGAGCTGTTTTAAATCCTGGACAGTTTTTTTCATTGCCTAGTCCCAAATCATCTGCTTTGCGTTTTCTTACTTTTTTTTTTTTTTTAATCTCTCACCATAATGTGTTTGTCTTTCATAAATTAACCTGTTTTGTCATTTCTTTTCCTTTTTGAGTTTATTGAGATTGCTGCCTAAGATGCTGTTTTCTAAGAGTCTTACCAATTTCCCGATATATTGTTTTTTTCATTTCTTGCCCATGTATTCTTCTTCCACCCCCATCTGCCTGTTCCCCAGCCTTCATGAGGAGACACGCATAGTATCACTCCATTGTAGAGAATTGTTCTCTTGCTACCTTCATTTAGCAATGCTGTTTTGTGCATAATATATAGGGCTCAGGGCTTCTGCCTTACATCAGCTGGGCGGTGGGGTGGGGAGAGGGCGGAGGGGTGGCAAGTATTTACCCAGACACATAGGCCTTTCCAGAACTGCCTTCTGAACTTGTGACCTGCTTTGTCTAGAGTAAGACCTGATCCTGTGTGTGATTTTGGAAAACTATGGAATTGAATTGAATTCTCCCAGAACACTTCCAACAGTGTTTCGGATGTTATTTTCTGCATCTTCCTTTGGTGATTCAGTGCTGCAAGAAGAGGGGAGCCTGATGCTTCTCCTCACCATGCTTTGGTCCTGGAACTCTGGGTCCCTCACCCCTCAGCTCTCCCAAGGATGCCCTTCCTAGCATTACCGTCACTTATCACTGAGGGAAAAGGGAGGTAGACAGAGATTCCTCATACTCTCTTTTCCTGATGCCTGATTTTACTATTCAGAATACTCTTTTCCTTAAAGATCACTTTTCAAGGGCAACAGCAATTGGGATGGAGGAAAGGATGTTAACTTTTACAAGTAGTCAGACCACAAGGACTTAACACAGCAGTAAGTATTTGTTTTTGTTGAGTCACTCGGTCGTGTCTGACTCTGTGCGACCCCATGGACTGCAGCATGCCAGGCTTCCCTGTCCTTCTCCATGTCCTGGAGGTTGCAGTAAGTATGGGTTGTGTCAAAAGGTAGTCAGCAAAGGGCTCTGGATTTCTTCATAATGCCTAATGCAACATAAAAACTGTGTTATCTTGTGCTAAGTCTCTTCAGTCATGTCCGACTCTTTGTGACCCCACGGACTGTAGCCCATCCAGCTTCTCTGTCCGTGGAATTTTCCAGGCAAGAATACTGGAGTGAGTTTCCATGTCTTCCTCCAGGGGATCTTCCCAAGCTGGGGCTCAAACCAGCCTCCCCTGCACTGCAGGTGGATTCTTCATCACTGAGCCACCAGGGAAGCCCTTAGAGAACACATTTCCCTTCAACTGCATTTTGCCCCATAACTATTGGGATGAACACTATTTAAAGGTATTCTTTCAGCTAAATTATTTGGGTTCTTTTTTCTTTTAGGCAGTTATCCCAGAGTAAATGTTATTACTAGGACAGTCTCTCTCTCTCTCTCTTTTCTTTTTTCCCTTGCTTTTTTTTCTTCATTAAAAAAAAATCTTGGGAGTAAGCAAATACTTATG
This sequence comes from Bos indicus x Bos taurus, assembly GCF_003369695.1. NCBI lineage: Eukaryota > Metazoa > Chordata > Mammalia > Artiodactyla > Bovidae > Bos > Bos indicus x Bos taurus. The sequence goes on from NC_040104.1 coordinate 48,660,301, forward strand.
TATTTACTCTTTGGTTTCTGTCAGTGAAGCTCACCAGAGAAAATTGAAATAATGCATTTTTCTGGAACATTTTCTTAGACAGCCAAGCGTAGAAGCAAATTACATCCTCTCTGTGTATATATATATATATATTTTTTTTTTTCCCTCTTACTCCATGATGAATTTCTTTCTCCAGAGGGAGAAGTGATTTTTAAAAGGCTTGAACAACATGCTAATCTTTCCTTCTGATAGCCCCTGGTTGAATTACCCCTGAATTTGAAGCATTTACTGATGAAATGATACTTGACATTAACCACTGTTGTATGGAAATATTTCTAGCACCTGGGGAGAAAATAAAGGCGGGTGTTCATAATACTGCCGCTGTGTGGCTGAATCTTCCATTTTTCTCAGAACCAACTTGAATTACACTTGCTTCATGCTGACTGACTTTTCTCCTGAGAGACCACTTTTAGACAATAGAAAGATTTGCACCACTGGAAAAAAATGAGAATTTACAGTATTATTATAAGGAAAAAGATTGAGTTTGGGTAACGGTCTGCTTGGCTAGTTGACAGAACCAGCTGGAGGCTTTGGTTTGGGACTTACTTAGTCCTTGTTCAGAATGACAGATATCTTATCCTTGTCGATGAAATACTCTTTTGCTTATAAAACCCTGCTTAGACTTGGGGCTCAAGTAGACAAGCAGAATTTTCCAGTGAGGTGTGAAATATGAACTTGGTTTTAAGGTTTTGCATCTCAGAGTATTTTTGATTTGGCAAAATGCTTTATGACTGTTGGATAAGTAAATACAGATAATAAAAACTATGAAATGATTAACATAGAGGACTGTGAAAATTCTTAACTTGCCTTTTTTCAATGAGAAAAGCAAATGTACAGCCTTCATTTGAAGCATGGAGATGTGTTTATGTGATAAGCATTGAAGCAGTTTCTTCAAGGATAAATCCCTGCTTAGTTGAAATGAGAATGCATACCTTGTGCTATGATGTAGCAAGAATAATGAACCAGTCTCAAGAATCCTGGGATTACCTCCCGCCTTCAAAGCCTTCCGGGCAGCTGTTTGACCTGTCTAGGCCACAATATCTAACTTGGACTTGATCAGTGTTTCCCCAACTGTATTCACAAAATATTCCTTCTTCTCTTGCCGGTGGCAGTGTGGGGAGAGGAATGGGGAGGAAATTCATAATCAAAAAGATTTTAGAAATTGTGTATATAATATTCCTTGGAATCACAATTTACATAATATGCCTGTACACACAACAAGCGTTTACTGATTCCTGACCGAGTATCAGGGAACTTTATTTCTATAGTGGAAATGATAAATATAGATTGTGCTTTCCTATGGAGATTACAAAGCAGGAAAAATTGTTGCAGGATGAAATCGTTAGAGATGACTAAGGAAGGGAGATGGGGGAAGTTTATTTTGGAGCATACTAAAGACTCCAAAAAGTTCTAAATGAAGAAATCTGTTTACCTTTGTTTAACCAGTGTCTCCGTAAATGTTTTTAGTTACACACATATTCACAAGTCCGTAGAGTGATATGGGATACAGTTTGGGAAATCGTGGACTAGCTATTTCACCAGGGTCTCTAGTTTCGATGATTGTAATCTCTGATTTGTCTAAGGCTCATTTTCATTCCCTCCCTGGAGCATGTTGTGGAGTTGCAGCGTACACTGGCTAGACACGAGTTACTCCACAATTTGATTGAAGTTTTGCCTTTTCAAGGCATTTGTTAAATACTCTAAGAAGAAGAAACAAGGCAGATTGCAGTGCACTATGTAATTTACAAATCCTTGTAGGAAATTTTAACACAAGGAAGGCAGTGCTATCAAGGGAGGTGCATATAGATAAAATACAGACAGAGTTTAGAGAAGTGGTCCTCAGAGCGCTGATTGCCCGAGACCACCTTCTCCTGGGAACCTGTTAGAAATGAGATTCCTAGCCCCCACTGGAGACCAACCGATCCAGAAACTCTGGAGGGGAGCCCGGCAATGTGAGCTTTAGCAAGTCCTGCCATGTTTCAGATATTTGCTCAAGTTTAAGAATTGCGACCTTAGATGTGGAGCTCACTGTGGATTGAGTAGAGGGGTATCTCTGGGATTGCTTCATTGAGTATGTACAGTTTAGCTAAATCAAGGAAGAAGAGTCAAACCAGTGGAGACCTATATTATAAAGGAATTAATAACAATGAGACAAATTCACAGTAGAAATCTAAGGTCTGGTTTTTAGCTTTTTTGCTTTAAACTGGCAATCTGTGTGACCTTGTCCAAATCACCTAACCTTTCTTGGTGTGTTTCCCCAACTCTAAACCTGGGGTGTTGCATGAGACAGTTTTGTGGTCCTCAGTGGGTTTATGTGCCTCTGGTTTAGTATATCATAATATCTTCTGAGTAATGGCATGACATGGATTATTTGTGACCCAAACACCTAGCATATTATCCTGTAGACTCTCTAGCTACAACGGTTTGTATTAATAAAAACTATACAACAAACATTTTTTTCTACTTTTCAGGCAGCCATTAGCATCAGCCAGAGAGTAAAACTTTATTCCCAAGTGTGTTGTACAGACAGTCTGAAACTGATTTCAGGAGCAGGGACCCAGAACATCAAGTAATGTCATGAGGGTGGTAATTTAAGCCATATTGGAATGAGCTGCTGTAGAAGATAGGGTTTAGCAGTATCTGGCTGTGCTGGGTCTCATCATTGCAAGGAGAAATCCTGCTAGAACTCCCCAGGACTTAAATGCCAAGTCTAAGAAGTAGCTCCTAATGCAGCTCTGGTTTCCTAAGTTTGAAAGTGTACGCTTAGGAGTTGGAAATAAGTTACAGAACTGTGGCAAGAGTCCTTAGCCCAAGTCACCATGCGTGAGACCTCTCCCTGGCTCTGCCGCCACCCATGGCAGGGGCCTGGGTCTGTGGAAGAGTGGCTTTCCTATTAAGGATGGACTGCTCCCCACCTGCAATTCAGGAGCCAAAGGAGACACGGGTTTGGTCCCTGGGTTGAGAAGATCCCCTGGAGGAGGGCATGGCAACCCACTCCAGTGTTCTTACCTTGATAATCCCATGGACAGAGGAGCCTGGTAGGCTACAGTCCATAGAGTCACAAAGAGTCAGACACGACTGAAGTGACTCAGCATGCACACACTCCATGAATCGTCTTCTTCTTGACCCTTTATCCTTATCCCAGTTTTCAGTTACGTTCTGCTCTGTATCCCTTCTTATGAACACTTTAATAATTATACAGTAGTCCCCTACACACAAACCATTGAGTTACAGATTTTCAAAGATGTGAACCTGTGTGCCAGCCCCTGTATGCCAGCTGTTGTGCTGTACTACTGCACTTTTCAAGGTGCTGTGTTATAATATGAAATATGTTGTCTTTATTTTTTGTGTTTGTTTCTTATGTACGTATTATTTGTGTGAAAAGTATTAATAAACCTATTCTATTACAGTACTGTATAGCTGATTGTGTCACTTGGGTACCTAAGCTAACTTGGACTAATGAACAAATTGGACTTATGAAGGTGCTTCAGAATGGAACTCGTTTGTGTGTAGGGGACTTACTGTAATGCCAGTTCATATTTGTGGAACATTTACTGTGTGCCCAACACGGTTGTAAGCCTGTTTCATAAGAGTGGGAACTGGTATAAGCCCCCTATTTTAAAGATAAGCCCTATTTGAAAAGCTTTAAGTGTTACCCCAAAGTCACCCAGCCAGTAAGTGGCAAAGCCACCTTTGGGTCTCATGAAGTGGCCCTTTGCTGTTAGTAAAACGAAATCCTTTCCTTTACCTTTGATGTGGATTCTCTTGTTGAAAAAGAAAATGTCAGCATAGGTTGCAAATTTCCTCCCTCATCCTGCATTTGTGACTCACAGATTTGTGTCCTCTCTAAAAACTGTCTTAGCTAATGATATTAATGGATAGCAATTGTACCTTACCATGTGCTGTGGACTGTTTTAAGTGCTTTATATTTATTAACTCAAATCCAATTCAGTAGGCACTATCGTTCTCATTGTATAGTTGAAGACAGTGAGGCACTGACAGGTTAAATACCCTGCCCAAGGTCACACAGCTACTCAAGAGCAGTGCTGGGATTCAAACCCAGGCGGTCAGGCACCAGAGCGTGTGTTCTGGAACCACTGTACACACAGGGTTTGCATAGGTTCTGGACTCAGTCACAGCCCTCACCTGAGCTACCTTTGCGTTTCTCACATAAGGCATCTTGGTCAAGTATGCCTGTGAAGGGGAAGCCCTTTGGATACTGACTTTGTCTCGCAGGCTCTCAGAGCTCATTCCCCAAGCACCATCTCTGTCTGGCTTATCAACTCCTTTCAAAAATCTGTAAGATAGGAAGAGATGAACTAAAAATAGAATGCTTTTCTAAAGCGCTGTTTTACTGTTCCGAAATCCCAGCTGTTTCAGGAGCCCAGTTTAATGGTGGCAAAATGGAGCTTCCCCAGGTTCCCCAAGCAAGCTGAGCCTTACTCCGAGCCAAGGCTCACAGAGAGGTGGCTTTTGTAGGAGCTGTTCTCTGCCCTGGGGTCTGTGGTGTTTTTTCATCCCTGGAAAGGAAACCCCCTGCCCTTCTGCAGCCCAGCCTGAGAACCTCCATCTGAGCGGACAGGGCCGGGCGGTGAGGCACGCTGCGCTGCCTCTGGAAAGGAAGTGTCTCCAAGATTGATGACTCGATGATCTCTTCAGAGATTATATCAAAAATTATTGATTATGTTACTAAGTCGTAGAAAATAGGCTCCAAGGTTGGGAACTAAGTGCTTTCTTTAAAATAATCCAGAAGCAGTAAAATAAATCAATGTGCAGAGCTTCTCAAACAGCATCAGTCTCATACTCGGGTTTCACAAATAGCTTGTCCCCAGTGTGGAAAAGCAGGACTCTTTTCTTTTTTTAAGAAAACATCTTAACAGTCATCTTTGCATACTAAAAAAAGGAAGCCAAGTCTTATTTTAACACTTACTTTACAGAATTTTACAGAATTTCTCGCTTCTGGCACTCCTTTATTTTCTAAATTGATGGAGAAAACTGCAAGCTTTTGAATTAATTTGTGCCATATAGGGTTTTGTATATATATATATATATATATATATATTTTTTTTTTTTTACAAAACTAAAAATACTAAAACCTCATGAGATATTTTCGTTTTAACAACTGAAGTTGAAAACTCAGTCCTGCTCCAGGTTTTGAAGTTAAATACAGATTTTAGAACACAAGAATACAATTCGATTTCAGTAGGGTTTGAAAGTCTTTTCATTTGCATTTAAGATCATTAATTCTGCTTTATAAGAAAAATATTCCGGCAGTGTATCTTGCTAAAAAAAAATAAACTCAGTATGCAAAAATATCATTTTCGAATAGTTAAAATGAAATGTTTTTTCATATTATGACAACATCTTTTGTTTTGACGGATTCACCAGAAGGGTTTGTAAAAGTAACTCTCCCCCAGGGCACTTAAATGTTTATTTATAAACAGTTAACTACTTAGAGGAGGGAGTAACTCCAGGGGGAGTAATAAGATGTTAGAAAACAAAGATAACTGCAAAATGATGATAAACCACAGAGTGAAAATTGTAATAAAACTCAAAGGAAAACTAATTCAGTTGGCAAACTTTTCCATTTGGTATTGTCTAGAACCTGGGAGATCTGAGACCTTATGTTAGGGGATCTCATCCTATTTTTGGGTAGCAGTTTCCTCACCTGTAAACTCAAGAGAGTGAAACAGATTATCTTTTAGCCTCCTTTGTCTGTGTGTGCTCAGGCCCTCAGTGATGTCCGACTCTTTTCAACCCATGGACTGTAGCCCCCAGGATCCTCTGTCCATGGGGTTCTCCAGGCAAGAGTACTGGAGTGGGGTGCCATTCCCTTCTCCCGGGGTTCTTCCTGATCCAGGGATCAGACCCGCATCTCTTGTGCCCCCTGCATTGGCAGGCTGGTTCTTTACCACTACTGCCACCTAGGAAGCCCTTCGGCCTCCTTTGAATTTGTATAATTTCTTCATTCTCTTTCCTGAAGTAAGATGTGCTTATTTGGAGGATTTGGGAGCTGAGCATACTACAGGCCTCTGGGTCTCTGTTTACTTCCCTCCCTTAATATCGTGTTCAGCGGGGACTTCCCTGGCCATCCAGTTGTTAGGACTTGGCCTTGCAATGCACGAGGTGTGGTTTGATCCCTGGTTAGAGGGCTAAGATCCTATATGCCTTACAGCCAAAAAACCAAAACATAAACCGAAAGCTATATTGTAACAAATTTGGTAAAAACTTTAGAAAGAGTATCGTGTTCAGTACACCAGTACTGTACACCTTCTTCGTGGTACGTGGTTCTTGGTACATGCTGGTATCGATGCTGGGAATAGGACTGTGTCCAGTTTTGGCACATCCTAACAGCTTTCCTTCAGGCTGGGCTTAGGGTGGAAATGTGGGGACAGACTAAGAAAACTTTAGTTGAACTGAATTCACCATTGGAGTGGTTTTCTTTTCTGGTGACCGAAGAGTCCAGATTCCTTGGGTGATGTATTGGGTAAAACCACAGGAAGTGCCCTGGACATAGACTCTTGAAAAAATGAAAGTGTTAATCACTCAGTCATGTCTAACTCTTGGAGACCCCATGGACTGTAGCCCACCAGGCTCCCCTGTCCATGGAATTGTCCAGGCAAGAATACTGGAGTGGGCTGCCATTCCTGTCTCCAGGGAATCTTCCCTTCCCAGGGATCGAAGTTGGGTCTCCTGCATTGCGGGAATATTCTTTACTGTCTGAGCCACCAGGGAGGACTGGTGAGTAGGTAATGAGGCAGAAACAGAATTTGCATTTCCCCGGAGATGCTGGGAGTAACCTCTTTTCTACCTTACGAGAGTCTGCATGCCTTCGATTATTTTCTTATAAACACCGGTCTCCTTCCACTGTGTTCATAGTGAACGTAAAAATGCCTGTTCTGTTTTGGAAGTTCACCATTCTCAGATGGTGAACTGAAAGAGTTTCTAAAGTCATGTGGGTTCTTATTAAAGCTTCTCCTGGTTTCTATCTGTACTCCCTAAGGATCCCTTCTTTCAGCTGAGCGTACTCCACAGATAGGTACCCCCAGTTGCACTAGTCCCCTGGGGTTCACTCTCCTGGGAGGGATATTTGAACTTCTGCCTCCAAGCTGCTTCTTTGCACATAACTTAGAACATGGAGCATTTCCCAAGGACAGACAGCCAGAGGAACTGCCTGTGAAATTAACTTCTTATATGAAAGGTCATTACATCAGCATGCTTTATTTTTAGTCTTTATTTTGCTTATGAAATTCCTATATTAAACTGTACTCTTTTTCTCACCTATTCAGTGTCTCCTAGGTGCTGCATCTGATGATAGCAGCAAGGCGTATTAAAGAACTGTGCAAATGCAGGCCCAGAATTTCACTTATGAGAGTTTCCTGGAAGGCAGAATTGGGGAAAAAATGAGAAAGCACTGTGGAGTATGGAGAGAGTCAGAGTTCTAATTCAGACTCTGCTATTAGGAAAGTGAGGTTTGATGTTATTATCTACAAAAAATTATAATAATATGTGCCTTGCCAACCATGGATATTTTTATAAGCTACAGAAAATTTGGTAATATTTGAAGATACTAAACTTCCCCAGGGGATTTTTCAGCTTACAATCAGTGACTGTAACTAGTTTAAAACCAGAATGGAGGTAACCAAATAGAGAAAGTGGGTAAGTTTTATGTTTTTCCATCAGTGATAAATACTGACTAGTTCTGTAGAATTAAAGTAATATGTGCTTCTGGGAAGCCTTAATAATTTCTTTCTTTCTTATGTTGATAGAGAATTTAGGAAGACTGATGGTGTGATGGGAAAAAAACACAGATTTTGGAGCAGGAAAGACCAGGGTTTGAGATGCTGCTCTGCTGCTGGGAGAAACTGGATGGGCCAGTGTTCCAGCCAAATGGGTTAACAGCCTTCTAGCTTTCAATTTTCTAACATGTAGTTGGGTGCTGTAGTACTTTAGGGTGTTGCGGGGATTAAATGTAACAAAGCAGCTAAGTCACAGAATGCCTGCAGAAGGGTTCATTTCCTTTCTCCTCTTCTCTTCCATTCTGTTTCCCATACAAGAGACAGAGAAAGGAAATGTGAGGGTCTGGTGAGTATGTCTTGGTAGAAGAACTCATACATTTGGTTGTTCTAAAAATCTGAGCCAAAGCGTATAAATAGATAGCTCTTTCCTGTTAAATAGCATTCCCCTTCTCTGTTTTTAAAGCACTTGACAGATTTTACAGTTAAAATAGGAAAATATTTTTAATCTTTTCTTCTACACAGTCATAGAGCTGTGGTGACTGTGGAAATTTAATAGTAGCTGATAAAAATAATTGGAAGTAATTCCTTCAATTACTCATAAGAAGATAAATCTCTTGTCATTCTTTAAATTTTCCTTGCACAAAATCTTCCTTTCCTCTCTTGTTCTGAGAGGCACAGTCCACTCGTGAATATCGCTTAGATCAGGTGACTCCTTAGGGATGGTCCTCCCTGCTTGGTTTGTTAAGTGATGTTTTGTTAATCTTCATCATATTGGCTTATGCCTAACTCTTGATCAGTTTAAAATTCAACACGACAGAAGATGGTAATACTTCGAATACATTTCTTTAAAGATCCTAATTATAAAAAGTAATTACACAACCATTGATGTACAATGTTGATTTAAGAAATATTAGAAGATGCAAGATGCTCCCCAAACTCACAACATAGTTAATTCATTTTAAAGGTAAAAATGCAGTATATATATATATGATTAAGTCCTATATATAAATGATTAAGTCCTAATAGAATCATATCACATATAGTGTTTTATGCTCTTTTTTCCATGTAGTGTTATATTCTTACTGCATCTGAAAATACACAGCTTTCAGTCATTATTTTTAATGGCTGCAGAGTCTTTTGTTTTCTAGAATGTGCCACACAGCATTTGCTTCTCAATTGATAAGCAATTAATGTTTTTTCAATTTTTGTATTTTAAACTGTCCTGTAAATGTACACTTGTCTAATTATTTCCCTAGGATAATTGCCTAGAATTTAATATTATGTCAGCCGTAAATGAACTTCTTAAGCCTTGCAGTATGTATTTCTAAACTGACCTTCAGAATGCAAGAAAACTTACACCAGGGGACGGTCAATCCTATCAGCACTGTAGACGTGTCGCTCAAAAAAATCGGGCATGATAAGTGTAAATCCTAGTGATTTTGAGTTCCTTGTCATCTAGTAGTGGGGAGTGTTCTACTTTTTTTTCTTGTATTGATGTTTTAGTAAAAAGATTTTATAATAAAGTTTTCAAAACACACTGTTTCATAATAGTTACTTCTGTTCCTTCTCTTATGATCCTCTAGGTTAATTTATCTCTTCTCTCTCTCTGTTTTTCCCCTCCAGGATGGAAGTATGATGTGATGGATCTAACTATGGGATACTGTGTGGGCACACGGCCTCCCTCTTGCCTCATTCTCCTGCTTCTCAAGCTTTTGGCTACACTCTCTCAGGGGCTTCCTGGGACCGGACCCCTGGGTTTCCACTTCACACATTCCATTTATAATGCTACCGTGTATGAGAACTCGGCAGCAAGGACTTACGTCAACAGCCAGAGTCGCATGGGCATCACCTTGATCGATCTGTCCTGGGACATCAAATACAGAATAGTGTCTGGAGACGAGGAAGGCTTTTTCAAAGCTGAGGAAGTCATCATTGCAGATTTCTGTTTTCTCAGAATAAGAACTAAAGGTGGCAATTCCGCCATATTGAACAGGGAAATTCAGGACAATTATTTATTGATAGTCAAAGGCTCTGTCCGAGGCGAGGATTTGGAAGCATGGACCAAAGTGAGCATACAGGTTTTAGATATGAATGACCTGAGACCCTTATTTTCACCCACAACCTACTCAGTTACAATCGCAGAAAACACAGCCCTAAGGACTAGTGTCGCCCAGGTGACGGCAACAGATGCAGACATTGGCTCCAACGGCGAATTCTATTACTACTTCAAGAACAAAGTTGAGCTGTTTTCAGTCCACCCCACGAGCGGGGTCATCTCCTTAAGCGGACGATTAAATTATGATGAAAAGAGCAGATACGACCTGGAGATCTTAGCCGTGGACCGGGGGATGAAGCTGTATGGGAATAATGGAGTGAGCAGCACTGCCAAGCTTTATGTTCACGTTGAACGGGTAAACGAGCACGCCCCCGCTCTCCACGTGGTCGCTCACGTTCCTTTCTCATTGGACACAGAGCCTGTATATGCAGTGGTGACAGCCGATGACCTCGATGAAGGGGCCAATGGAGAGATTGAGTCTGTTTCCATCGTGGCTGGGGACCCTTTAGACCAATTCTTCCTGGCCAAGGAAGGAAAGTGGGTGAATGAGTACAGGGTTAAGGAGAAGAAGCCGGTTGACTGGGAGAGCTTTCCCTATGGCTACAACCTCACTCTTCAAGCCAAAGACAAGGGGTCACCTCAGAAATTTTCAGCAGTCAAGATAGTCCACATCGCCAACCCCAAAAGAGACACTGTCCCAATTAGATTTGAGAAAGACGCGTACGAAGTGAGCATTAGTGAATTTTCCCCTCCCGGTGTCGTGGTTGCTATAGTAAAATTAAGTCCCGAACCACTAGATGTGGAGTACAGATTATCCCCTGGAGAGGATGCCCAGTACTTCAAAATCAATCCCCAGTCAGGTCTGATTGTCACCGCACAGCCACTGAACACCATTAAGAAGGAGGTTTATAGACTGGGGGTGACAAACAAAGAAGGAGATTTAAAAACGCAAGTCACCATCAGCATAGAAGATGCCAACGACCACACCCCAGAATTTCAGCAGCTGCTGTATGAGGCATTTGTGAATGAGAGTGTTCCCGTAGGAACAAGCGTGCTGACAGTTTCAGCTTCTGATAAGGATAAAGGAGAAAACGGGTACATCACCTACAGTATTGCCAGCCTGAACGTCTTGCCGTTTGCCATTAACCAGTTTACAGGCGTCATCAGCACCACTGAAGACCTGGACTTTGAATCCTCTCCAGAAACGTACCGGTTCATCGTCAGAGCCTCTGACTGGGGCTCGCCATACCGCCACGAGAGCGAGGTCAACGTGACTATTCGAGTCGGAAACGTCAACGACAACAGCCCCCTCTTTGAAAAAGTGGCTTGCCAGGGAGTGATCTCCTATGACTTTCCAGTTGGGGGTCATATCACGGCTGTCTCAGCGATTGATATTGACGAGCTGGAGCTTGTAAAGTACAAAATCATCTCTGGAAACGAACTTGGTTTCTTTTATTTAAACCCAGACTCTGGTGTTTTGCAGCTTAAAAAGTCACTGATGAATTCTGGCATTAAAAATGGAAATTTTGCCCTCAGGATTACAGCCACTGATGGAGAGAATCTTGCAGACCCCATGTCTGTTAACATTTCAGTCTTACATGGGAAGGTGTCTTCAAAGAGCTTCAGTTGCCGAGAAACTCGCGTGGCTCAAAAGCTGGCAGAGAAGCTCCTCATTAAGGCCAAAGCAAATGGGAAACTGAATCTAGAAGATGGATTTCTTGACTTTTATTCAGTTAACCGGCAGGGACCACATTTTGACAAGTCATTTCCTTCTGATGTGGCTGTGAAGGAGAATCTGCCAGTTGGTGCTAATATCCTGAAGATTAAAGCCTATGATGCCGACTCTGGCTTCAATGGGAAGGTGCTATTTACAATATCTGATGGGAATATGGATAGCTGTTTTAATATCGATATGGAGACCGGGCAACTTCAAGTCCTTATGCCCATGGATCGAGAACACAGAGACCTCTATCTCCTTAACATCACCATCTATGATTTAGGGAATCCACAAAAGTCCTCATGGAGGTTGCTTACCATCAATGTGGAGGATGCCAATGACAATAGCCCGATTTTTCTTCAAGACAGTTATTCAGTTAACATTCTTGAGAGTTCAAGTATTGGCACTGAGATTATTCAAGTGGAAGCCAGAGACAAAGATTTGGGTTCTAATGGTGAAGTGACTTACTCAGTCTTGACAGATACGCAGCAGTTTGCCATCAATAGCTCCACTGGAATCGTGTATATAGCAGACCAGTTGGACCGGGAATCCAAAGCGAACTATTCTTTAAAAATAGAAGCCAGAGACAAGGCAGAAAGTGGCCAGCAGCTCTTTTCCGTTGTCACCCTGAAGGTTTTCTTGGATGATGTCAATGACTGCTCCCCAGCTTTCATTCCCAGTAGCTACAGTGTGAAGGTCCTTGAAGACCTCCCCGTTGGCACCGTCATTGCTTGGCTGGAGACCCATGACCCAGATCTGGGACTGGGGGGTCAAGTGCGCTATTCCTTGGTCAATGATTACAACGGGAGATTTGAAATAGATAAAGCAAGTGGCGCCATCCGCCTGAGCAGGGAGCTTGACTATGAAAAGCAGCAGTTCTATAACCTCACAGTTCGGGCCAAGGACAAAGGGCGGCCTGTCTCTCTGTCATCTGTGTCCTTTGTGGAGGTGGAAGTGGTGGATGTCAATGAAAACCTCCATACTCCCTATTTCCCGGACTTTGCTGTTGTTGGCTCTGTAAAAGAAAACTCACGGATTGGAACCAGCGTGCTGCAGGTGACTGCCCACGATGAGGACTCGGGGAGGGATGGGGAGATCCAGTACTCCATCAGGGATGGCAGTGGTCTTGGAAGGTTCAATATTGATGACGAGAGTGGTAAGTTTCATGTTTTGTGCCAGAAGTGTTGTTTCATGTCTCTTCAGTTGTCAACACTGGGAAAGTGAAGGGCTATTCTTGAACTCAAGCGGAATGACAAATGAGGTTGCATTGGTGCAGAGGTGACCAAGTCAAATCTTTTCCTTAGAATTCACCGACTTGTAAGAAGACCTCTTTATACATGAGAGCTGATGGTTTTCAGTGGGAGTCCCTGGTTTCTTTCCTATTCAGCTACGCTGTCACCAAGTTATCTTTTGATAAGTGTAGGTAATCCTCACCTCTGCTGGGTGTATTCATGACCTTCACTAAATTAAGGGTCCTGATAAAGTAAATTACATTTGCGTTTGTTTTACATTAGTAGTGTGAAATGAGTTTTCAAGTGGCTCTTGTTTCCCTCTACAGACAGGTTCTGCTGAAGCGATCTGGCGTTAGTTGCTTGGTCTCTCGTGTCTCATAGGCACTTCTGGCCCTTGACTGACAGGCGTTTGCACTGTATTGGCCCCATTGATACATGGAGGCATCCTTCTACAAATACTTTCATGATAGACTAGAGGAGGCATGCTGTGGATTTTATTTATTTAAAAAAAATGGTTTCAAGATTTTACCTGTAAGAACTTACATTTTATAGAAACATTTTAATATGTGGGACAAAATTGTCCTGATAGTTTTCTTGTCCCCTACCTGTTGATTTACACATCATCATAGCTACAGATATGTATTTTATTTCTATTCTTATTGTCATTATTTGCCTTTAAACATACAGGTGCTTGGCCGTGTGTGTGCGCGTGCGCATGCCTTGATCAGCAGAGTAACTTTTTCTTTTCTTAGTATTTATTTTTATGCATTTACATGGGTGCGCTGGGCCTCAGTTGCAGCACATGCATATCTTTTTCTAGTCTTCTCTAGGTTGTAGACATCTCAAGACAGGGGCTGCGTCTTCTCTATTCCCGTGTGAATGGCCCTGTTGGCGCTTTTCATTTGCGGGGACACATTTGGATCCAGTACAGTATTTTCTACAACACTCACAGGGTGTTTTGTTCCCAGTAAGGAAGACGGTGTTGACGCTGAGACGATCATGAGAACAGGTAGAGAGTAGGGGTTGTCCTAACAATCCTAGTTTACAGTAGTTATACCAGAAAAAGGGCTTGAGAAGCTGTCTCAATATTGGATAGAAGTAGCAAAACTTTCTGTACCATCACGGATTTAAACTTTAAATTGGAAATTTTTAATGTGTGGTTTCTGATTGTGGCCAGTGCAAACCGTAAAAGTGATCCATAGCCCCAAAGAAGGAAAGGTAAATGTCAGGAAAACTGGGTTCTGATTTAATCATATACTCTATCTTTTATATGTAACTTGTCATTCAGTTAGAATGTATTTTTACCTTTGAAATACAAAATGAGAAAGGAAAAGCAGCGATCTTCGCTGCTGCTAGTTTACTATTAACAGTAATGGCTTCATTGAGTACTTGCAATGGGCAACATACTGTATGAAGGGTTTTACAGTCAAGTCTCATTTAATTCTTCCAATAGTCCCATTAATCTTAATACTCAATTCATGAACCAATATTCAGAGAGGATACATAACTTGGAGCCTAGTTTCAAGTTTAGCTCTGAGTAACTGTGAAATACACTGCAATCTCCAGTCTAAGGACAAGCATGGGCTTCCTTGCTTGTTTCTAGACACACTTGAATTTGGAGTTGATCTAAAATCTGTAAGAATAAAGTGTGAAATGTGTGTCAAAATCCTTAGAGTCCTGAGCTCAGAGATGGCTGGCACCAGCCATTACTCACCGTCCTTTGTCCTTCCAGTCCCATTGTTTGTGTGCTTCTCCAGTGTGAGAAGCTTACCTTGGGACTCAGGTGGATATAGGTAGGTAGGTCAACAGTAAGGTGTCAGGCTGAACCAGTAACCGCTGCAGCCTAGATGGCTACATCAAGCCACAGTGGGTTGTTTTGTTAGGAAGTTTCACCTTGGTGTAGCTTGATGCAGGCAAGAGCAGGAGCAGTTTGGTGAGAGTGGCCGAGATTTTCCAAGTTTGTACTATTCTGTTTTCATCTTGGGTATTACTGCATAAAATGTGTGTATAGTTATTTGATGCTATAGCTGGTTTTATAATTCTTTATGTAAATTATTTTAATTGAAGTATAGTTGATTTGCAATTATATATATGTATGCTGCTGCTGCTGCTAAGTTGCTTCAGTCGTGTCTGACTCTGTGTGACCCCATAGACGGCAGCCCACCAGGCTCCCCCATCCCTGGGATTCTCCAGGCAAGAACACTGGAGTGGGTTGCCATTTCTTTCTCCCATGCATGAAAGTGAAAAGTAAAAGTGAAGTCGCTCAGTCGTTTCCGACTCTTAGCGACCCCATGGACTGCAACCTACCAGGCTCCTCCGTCCATGGGATTTTCCAGGCAAGAGTACTGGAGTGGGGTGCCATTGCCTTCTCTGATATATATGTATATACATATATATTCCTATTTACATTCTTTTCCATGATAGGTTATTACAAGATATCAAGTATAGTTCCCTGTGTATACAGTGGGTCCTTCTTTATCTGTTTTGCATACAGTCTATGGGCTTGCGAAGACTCAGATGCAGCCGAGTGAGTAAGCACAGCACAGCATATGTAGAGTAGTGCACATCTGTTAATCCTAAACTCCCAATTTATCCTCTACGCACCTTCCCCTGTGGTAACCATAAATTTATTTTCTATGTCTCGTTCTGTTTTATAAATGTGTTGATCTGTATTACTTGTTTAGATTCCACGTATAAGTGATATCATATGACATTTGTCTTTGTTCGTTCACTTAGTATGATAATCTCTAGGTCCATCCATGTGGCTGCAGACGGCATCATTTCATGCTTTGCATGACTAACACTCCACTCACCTTTCTTTATCCACTCATCCCTCCTCCTTACCTGCTCATCTGTCTGCGGGCGTTCAGGTGGCCTCCCTGCTTTGGCTGTTGTAAACAGTGCTGCTGTGAGCATTGGGGTGCATGTACCTTTTTCAGTTAGTGTTTTTGACTTCAGGAGTTTGGTGTCTTTTGCCTCTGTTGAAAAGTCAGCTCACTGTTTTGCATTTGTTCTCTTATATTCTGGATTGCATAAAATAAATTTTGCCATAAGTGATAATAATGTCACTTTCATTTTGACATTGCTTTGTGACTTAATCTCTTTTCTTAGGACATTAACTCCTCTGGGGTGAAGAGTAGCTGAGTGCATTATGTAAAGTCACCTACCTGTTTGAGGATATATCTAGAACCATTTCCTCTCAGTCTTAACTCAGTACTCTGTTCTTTGCATTCAATACCCATGTTTCTGATTTAACTTCTAGAAAATTACTCAGTTTTAAAACTATAGTGACTATTTATTTTTCTCCTTTATATTTCATATGGTTTCCCTGTTTAAGGAATTAAAACTATGTTTTTCTCTGGTTATCAGGAAAGAGGCTTGGACTTAATGTTGAAATGTTTTAATGAAGACTAGAATTCCTATATGGTAATATTCTTAGCCATCTTTCTTCCGTCTCACTTCTTGTAGATTTTAACATCCCAGCCTAAGAAGCTGATGAGGAATGATTGCCTTGACTTGTGCCAGGGCTTGCTAAGGTTGGGGAGAAGTTTGGCAAATGTACGAACAACAAGAGAAGCCATCCCTTTGTACTGTTTGGCTTATGCTCCTATTGAATAATCCATCAGCTCTGCCTGCAAGCGCTAAAAATCATGGCTTGAGCCACTGGCAGAATGAATGAATGGCTATTTAGCCCTACAACTGTTACTGGTTCTGAAGTCTGGACTCTGCTCTTCATTTGACCCCCAGGCATAAAACAGCTTAAACTTCTTTGGAATTTTGTCTTTCAAGAACCTTGAAGACTCCTGCCAAAGCTTGTGTCATGGCTTGCATTGATTCATGGGTCTCAAACTTATGCATGCACATGAATCAGCTGGAAAGTTTGTTCACAATGCAGGTCCCCAGGCCTGATTCCCAAGGATTCTGATTCCGTTGCTCTGGGATGGGAGCCTAAGAATCTTCATGTGAGCTCTTCAAGCTGTTCTTCTGTATGTGGTTCAGAAACACTACCCTAAATTTACCTGGGCTCTTTAGAGTATGTTTACAGATTCTATCTTTCCTATAAATTCCTTTTCCTTATTCTTTGGAAAGACAGGGAATTGAACTCATATTTTGGATGAATTTCTTTTTTAAGTAAGCTTTCCAACCCCAATATATTACTCATTAGTAGTAATAGTTTTCTGAATGCTTTCTTGATGAATCAAAAATCTATTTACATGCTTTAGTAACTGCAGTGCTCCTGTTTTGTGAATCAGCTTATGCTGGGATTAGTTAATCCACTTAGTAGTTTTAGGGGCTTCCCTGGTGACTCAAATTATAAAGACTTTGCCTACAATGCAGGAGACCTGGGTTCAGTCCCTGGGTTGGGAAGATCCCCTGGAGAGAGAACGGCATCCCACTCCAGTATCTTGCCTGAAGAATTCCATGGACAGAGGAGTCTGGTGGGCTACAGTCCATGGGGTTGCAAAGAGTTGGACACGACTGAGCGACCATCACTTATACTTTAGTAGTGTTATGTTCTTTCCTATTTTGGAACTCAGTGAACGAAACCATACCTTTGAGTTTTTTACCAGGTACAGGCACTTATAAATGTTTAATAACATTCACCGTAATGGATTAGCTGAGCGGCCTTCAACTATAGTGGATTCAATCACAGTTTAAATGACCAGTGACCAGTCTGGAAGATGGAACCTGCAATTTAATCATTTTTTTTTCTTCACAAATAACACATTCTTATTCTTTGACACAATAAAAATTCATATTCTTGGCTACTCAGAAGTTTTAGATAGAGTACATTGTACATTTTAAACTGTAATTTTCTGTTAGATTCTTTTGTAAGCTGCAATGACTTCACTGTTTTATTTAGCTGGTATTAAAGAAATATTTAATCCAAATAGTTTCTAGTTCAGAACATTAATCATGGATACTTTGGAAGATATTTTACCATTCATTATTACTAATTATATTATTGATCCATTTATCAAGTACCTGTTGTGTGCTAGGCACTGTGCTGAGTGCTTTGTAGGTACTTCCCAATTGTCACATTAATCCAGCAAGGTGGGGTTCAGTGAGATTTGCCTAACCAGGGTCAAGCATTTGGGAGCTGTCTGAGCTGGATTTAACAGTCTAGTGAAGTGGACTCCAAATCTCATGTTAGTCCCCTCTTTTCTGCTCCAGTCTGCCACTGTAACCTTGCTAAGTGTATGTATCAGTCAGGGTTTTCTGTGTTATTGCTGTGTAACAAACAATCAAAAATTTCAGTGGCTTATAGAAGCAGATTTTTTTTTTTTTCTTGTTCTTGCTGCTAAGTCACTTCAGTCATGTCCGACTCTGTGTGACCCCATAGACGGCAGCCCATCAGGCTCCCCCATCCCTGGGATTCTCCAGGCAAGACCACTGGGGTGGGTTGCCATTTCCTTCTCTTGCTCTTGGGTCTGGCAAAATAGTTGAGGTTGTTGCAGGCTGTAGTGTGAGTTATGATCTGTTCCACATGTTTTTCCTACTCCAGGACCCAGGCTGAAGGGAGTACTCACTGTCTGGGCTGTAGCGTTCTCAAAGTCAGGTCAGGAGTGCCAGAGGCTGACAGAAGCTTGCAGTGCCTCTTGAAGTCTTAATTCAAGACTGGTCTGCATTCCATTGACCAAAGACCATCTTGGGATCGAGTTGAATATCGATGTGGGGCAGAGAGGACTACTTCTCTCACAGAGAAAGGGAGGAAGAGGAATGAATAATTACCGAATAATAACACAGCCTGACATAGCATATGACAGCTGTCACTGCTGTCTTCACAATCTGCTGTTGTGTGGGCACTACCTTTGCGGAAGGCACTGGGTCAGTTTGTGGTGACACAGAAGGCCACAGGTGTCAGACTGGGCCTTCTCCAGTGCGATCAGGATCTTTCCAGCTCTCCAGTGTTGAGATGCTATACTTGATCTTTTATAGGGAGAAGAATTCATTTCAACTGGTGCCCAGGGAAAGAACAAAGATATGCAACTATGTAGCATTTATTTATTTAGTTAAACGAAGAACTGTTTGCTAGCTGCCAGTGCTGAGTCTAATACTCTTTATCTGCAGACTCTAATCAAGTGTCAAGAGTGGGTAAATCAAAACCAGGAAGAGAAACATTTGTATTGTTAGAAATTTGAGGAGCCTTTTATCATTGCAGAAGTCAGATATTGAAAGAGCTGGGTAATTTCCATATGATCATGTTTCTTGCATAATGTCACAAAATATAAGCTTCCCTTTTCTGATACTCAGAGGCATTGGAAATCATATTTTGTCTTATAGACGGCTGCTAACCGTTGAAGCTTCTTTTCCAAAAACTTGCCCTTTCAACTTTTTTTTGACAATTTGAGGAGTAAGACAGATATTACTCGGCAACTTTGGTGTAGTTCACGATAATACCAGACTAAATGGTGTTCCCCATCCTCATTCTCTTTTTCCAGGTGATATTTGTATCCCCTAACCATCTAGGTCAAAAGAGATTTGTTGAATTTGGCTTAAAATTTGCCCCTGGGACCAGAGCAAGTTAAGGAGAGGAATGAAGTTAGGGTCAAGTGATAGCAGAAACTTTTGTTGGCTCTGGAGTTTTACCCTTAGCTCTAGACTTTTTGATCATAATTATCTGAGAGAAATACAATGTTCCCGGAGGAGCTCTGAACACTCCACAACATTCAGATGAATGTAGTAGTTGTCATGTAAATCAGGCAGGAGAGAGGATTGGAAGCTTCTGGAAGATAATGAACAACATGCTTTTATTGCTCTTTTCAGCAGGTGCCTTCTTCTTGACCTTTTCTTAGCAGTGGGCTGAAGGCAATTCGGGCTTTAATAGAGGACCCTTGGTTCAAATCTGTAATTATTTCTGCCTTGTGTATCAACTCTGTGCTGCCATTGTCCCCATGTAACTAGTAAATGATAAATATAATGACCAGCATAAAGAGGAAATCCACACTGGGGGGCAAGCCAACAATCTGGAAGCTTGTGTGGTCTTTTCTCTGAGCCCATCTTCCTTTTATGTTTTTATAATAGAGGTTTCCCATGGTTTACCTGGCCCTTCCTGTCAGCAGCATCATGATTTCCCCAGTGTTAGGTGATACTGAATGATATTTACTTCTTCAATTAGCAAAGCATGAAATTTCAGAGGCCAAGTAAGCAGAAGTTACAAAAGCGATCATGTGATTGCTTCATGTATCACTGGCTCTCTGGAAGAGGTATTGGGATAAATTTATTGTTTGTAACTTTGGGTAGCTTGTATCTCATTTCAGTCTTCTAAAAAAATTTTTTTTGCAGGTGTTTTATATGCACATTGAAGGATACTTTCATTTATCATTACATTTGGAAGAATTATAGAGTTTGATAAATATTTATGTGATGCCTCTATATTCACAGTGTTTCATTGAAAAGAAAATGAAAATGAAAATGGGCTGCAGTCTGTAGTTTTAGCTTGCCAGTTTTTATGAAAGCTTGTTTTATCGACAGAATCTACGAAGAGTTGTGTGTAGGATTCAATTCAATTTATATTAAATTCTGGGCACTGATACGTGAATTATTGAATATACTAGGACTCTCAAAATTTTTCCATTGGACGTTTGATGATTTAGTGGCTCCTCTAGGACAACTCTGCGTGATTAAATTCACCGATTTTCATTTGCATAATATAGGTAACATTCGAGTTGCTTTTAAAAAGCAGTATGCTGGTGAGAATAATGCCAAGTAAAATAATATACTGAATAAGAAATATTTTGAGTCTAAAAGTTTGAATAAGTTTCAATAAAAATTGAAGGAATTAAGATAAAAATTTGTGGTGCATACAGGTCAGCACCCACACACACACACGGATGTTATGGTAAAAACATAAAGGCTTTGTGATTTAGCTGCATGATATATGAAACAGAGCTTAAATCATTTTCAATCTTTTTCTACACTTTCTTCCTTAAAAGTCTACCTCTTCACTCCCGCTGCTTCTCTGCTCCCTTTTTTCTTCATTTCCCTCCTCTTCCTTCCCTTCTGCCACATTTATATAGTAACAGGTTCCCTGCAGGCTTTGGGGCTGAAGAAGATGCATAGATGTTTAAGTCAAGGATGAGTAGTAGAGACAGAGAAGCACGTAATTGCTACTGTGGGATACACAGGTGACGTAACATAAGTGAGAGCCGTGTGCTGGCCATTTATCCTGTTCACTGTGGCCTCGGCATCACCCTTTGGCATTATGCGATGGTTTTTACAAATTCTAATTGGAGACAGGACAGTCTGAGAGATAACCAGAGCATTAAAGTCAGTTGATGATGATATATCAGCAAGGCTTAATTGTCAAGGAATGCGTAACCCCAGAAATGGATCAGGTTTTATGAGGCTTGAAACTCATACAATTTGGGTGGCTTCTTTGAGAAAAATGTATAAACAGTATGACTACAAAGTTTTTATATTTGCTTAGAATGAGGAAAGAAATAACAGTAATTCATGAGTTTGAAAGTCAACAAACACGTGTATCACAAATCTCAGAAAAAATATATTTTGTTTATATTTTTATGTTTACTTTAAATATAAATGTGATTTATAATTATATTATATAATATTTTGTTTGTATTTTATAAAGTGTCTACCACACATTTCTAATACATTTTTTCCTGTATACTTTTTGGTTGCATTTTTTCTTTGATTGCTCTTATAAGATAATAATCTCATAACTGTTTCTATAAAAAGTTCTGAAAGATTATTTTTCCCCCAGTGTGGTTTATTCAAATTTTTTTAATTTGGAGTTTAGAAATGTTTTTCTAAAGACAGAGCTTGTTATGATAGTGCTATATGTGTTTTGTAGTTTTAGCTTGCTGTCAAAGTTGCAAAAAATCTCTGTCAAGTTTATTTCTCATACTTGCTGTTAATAATAACTGACTGCTATAGGTCTGTGCTCTGTAAACAAACAAAAATATTCTAGTAATTTCCATTTCTGAGAATCTAGTCAACGAAAAGAAATAACTTATGGTGCACTTAAAATTTGTTTGCTTCTTTTCAGGAGAAAACTTTCAGAACCAAATCTTCCAGTTACAAGCTTGCATGCCTGATGATTGGGGAATTTTCCACAGGCTAACTCCTGGCTCTGTACACCTGGTCCCTAGTTTCTCCTCCCCAGTGGCCGTAATTCTAATACCGGCCACCCCAGGTTATGGTCGTGTGGTGATGCAAGCTCTGTCCCGTCATGTCCATGTGCTGGGTGTTTCAGTGCAATGGGTAGGAGAAGGGTTTTGGTAAGCCGTTCCTACCCTGGGCAGCTGGTAACAATTTGTCTGTACGTGGCATTGATGGTGAGCTGTTAAATGTAAGCCTAATATATCTTCAACTCATTCTCGCTTAGATCCCTAGTGTGCCTGCATGTATGCAAAGTTGCTTCAGTCGTTTCCAACTCTTTGAGACCCCTTGGACTATATCCCACCAGGCTCCTCTGTCCATGCAATTTCCCAACAAGAATACTGGAGTGGGTTGCCATTTCCTACTTCAGGGGAACTTCCCCACTCAGGGATCCAACCCGAATCTCTTATGTCTCCTGCATTGGTAGGCGGATTCTTTACCACTAAAGCCAAATGTGTAATCTTGTGAACCATTACTTGGGTCCTTCCTGGGGCTTGGAAGCTTTGATGGCTTCATATTAAATGTACATTTGTGATGAGTACTGGTAAATGAACATTTTTTCTGACATTTTTAAGGTCATTGGTGGGAAGAACTGGAGGGTCACTGGAGCTGGGCCAGGCTACAAAGTCTAGTGTTGCTTTGTAGTTTGCTGACACCTCGACCAGGTTTAAGGTTTTTGTCTCTCTGGTGTGTTACTGAACCAACAAATATAACATTGCAAAGGACATAAGATCAAGGTTGCACGTGAGTGGATCCAGGTTCCCTGATATCTCCAAGTATCTAAAGGAGGTGCACTGAAGTTGTGCAGCCAAAGCAACATTCGAAGAATAAGTCTGAGAGTTCAAGAAAGATGGTCTTGAGCGCTCTGCCTTTTCTGAGTGGTTGGCTGCTCAGGGAATTGCATTATTCCTTGGGCCCAACTTTTTTTTTAACTCCTATTTGGGAATTTACTAGGAAGAATATCGGAGAAAGCAATGGCACCCCACTCCACTACTCTTGCCTGGAAAATCCATGGATGGAGGAGCCTGGTAGGCTGCAGTCCATGGGATCACTAAGAGTTGGACACGACTGAGCGACTTCACTTTCACTTTTCTCTTTTACGCATTGGAGAAGGAAATGGCAACCCACTCCAGTATTCTTGCCTGGAGAATCCCAGGGACGGGGGAGCCTGGTGGGCTGCCGTCTATGGGGTCGCACAGAGTCAGACACGACTGAAACGACTTAGCAGCAGCAGGAAGAATATACCAGGATCTGGAAGTCAAGAAAAATGGCCTTTGAGAGCTGTCCTAATGATTGTCACAGAGTTCTTTTTCTTCAACTCATCTTATTCTAAAAGCATGACTTTGAGGTTTCTCTAAATCATTAGGGGTTTCACTTAACCATAATTTCTACTATATATATATATATATATATATATATATATATATATATATATGTATACACACACACACACACACACATATATGATCTTCCCTGGTGGCTCACACACTAATGTATCTGCCTGCAATGCGGGAGACCCAGGTTCGATCCCTGGCTCAGCAAGATCCCGTGGGGAAAGGAATGGCTACTCACTCCAGTATTCTTGCATGGGAAATCCCGTGGACAGAGGAGCCTGGCGGGCTACAGTCCATGGGGTTGCAAAGAGTCAGACAGGACTGAGCGGCGAACACTTCATACTATATACAGATAAATCATTTATTTAGGTTGCCCCAGGTCTTACTTGCAGCATGCAAACTCTTAGCGGTAGCATGTAGGGTCTAGTTCCTTGACCAAGGATTGAACCCGGATCCCCTGCATTGGGGTCATGGAGTTTAGCCCCTGGACCTCCAGGGAAGGCCTCCAGATTATTATTACAATGTTTTTTGATAATCTAATATAATACTATTATATTGTACATGTCAGCAGCCCATCTCACAATTGGTCATTTCCATCCCCATGGGCTGCTGGCATTGGTAGGATGTTTCTGATTTCCTTGACTGCACTTTGATAAAGTCTTATTATTAAAAATAAACATTGACGAGATCAGCTTTGATAGAGAATTCTATACTTGGAATATCATGTCATACATGAGCCAGCATGAGACTCTGAGATCTTGAGTGAGACTGTGGTGATGGAAAGCAAGGTTAAGGCCTTCTTTTGTGTATATTCATCCTCTGCTCTCATGCATATCAGTTTCTCTCCCCAGACCTGGGTAGAGTTCTGTATTTCTTTCTCACACCTTGAGGATACTGCTAAAGAAATTTTTGCCGCATCATTAAACTGAATAAGCCTTGCATTGACAACATGGTGATTAGTTTTGGATAACAGTTTCCTAAAACATTGTTCTAATTGCTAAAAGTGCAGCCTTTGTCCATCTGTCTGGCTGGTAGTTTTATTCAAGAAGGCAAATAATCAGAATGAGCCACACTTTCATTTATAGTCACTAAACTCCTGTGTTTCACAGCTAAGACAAGGTAGGCACTCAATGGTGTTAATGCTAAGTCAGAACTCTTATTGTACAGTCACACCACAAGACTCAAAAATGTACAGTTAGCTAATTTGGAGCTTGATAATTTGGTAGAATATGATCAAGAAGCAGAGTGTAAAGAAAAATTGCTGTGGGGAGCCTTTTACAAAACTTTAAAAATAATTTGTTCCGATATATGTTAACTCTTGCATTTTTTCCTGGATCTTACTTACTTTTACTTTGCACACAATTCTAGTAAGCTAGACTTCTCTTTTTTTATTGGAATGTAAGTACTTTACAATGTTGTATTGGTTTCTGCTGTACAACGTTGTGAATCAGCCATTATTCAGTCACTCAGTTGTATCCAACTCTTTATGACCCCATGAACTACAGCACGCCAGGCCTCCCTGTCCGTCACGAACTCCTGGAGCTTGCTCAAACTCATGTCCGTTGAGTGGGTGGTGGCACCCAACCATCTCATCCTCTGTCATCCCCTTCTCCTCCTGCCCTCAATCTTTCCCAGCATCAGGGTCTTTTCAAATGAGTCATGTCTTCACATCAGGTGGCCAAAGTAGTGGAGTTTCAGCTTCAGCATCAGTCCTTCCAATGAATATTCAGGACTGATTTCCTTTAGGATGGACTGGTTGGATCTCCTTGCAGTCCAAGGGACTCTCAAGAGTTTTCTCCAGCATCACAGTTCAAAAGCATCAATTCCTCAGTGTTCAGCCTCCTTTATGGTCCAGCTCTCCCTTCCATACATGAACACTGGATCAGCCATGTGTATCTGTATATCCCCTCCCTCTTGGATCTCCCTCCACCTTCCTGTCCCACCCCTCTGTGACCTCCCAGAGCACCAAGATGAGCTCCCTGTGTTTACAGCGGCCTCCCACTAGCTTTCTTACTTACATATGGTAGTGTGTATATATATATATGTCAGTGCTCCCCTCTCAGTTTGTCCCTCTCCTTCCCCCCGATTTGTCCACAAGTCTGTTCTCCATATCTGCACCTCTATTCCTGCCCTTCAGATGGGGTCATCAGCACCATTTATCTAGATTCAATAGATATGATCCTATGGTATCTTAGAGATTGTACAGTGTAGAGGATTGCTGTATGGTGGCATAGTAGCAACAATGAGGACTAACCCTGTTAATCAGACAGTGAGAGAACTCAGTGGCTAAGCCCCATTGAGGGTTAATTGTGCGTCAGGCATTAAAAAGCATTAAATCATTTACTTTTCACAAGGATTCCATGAGGTCGTTACTTGCTTACCCACATCTAAGGATGAAGAAACAAAAGCTTGGTTTTCAGTTACTTGTCCAGGTTTCCCAGCTTGTGATAAAGCTGGGATTTGAATGAGGCAGGCCAGCCCCAATCTGAGCTCTTAATCACTTCCCTACACTTCAGACATTTGCTGGATAAACAGCTAAGTGTCTCCTTGAGGGCTGACCCAAAGGGAGCCCATCACTTCATTAGAAGCCAGTATAAGAGCTGGTCATTATAATTAAGAGTCCCAATCATTGTAGAGGCCCAGATTCCTCAGGAAACAGCCCAAGGCAAAATTTACAGCACATGTTAATGTTTATTAAGGGTGCAGTCCCAGGGGAACACGTATGAGGGCAAAAAGGAAGTCAAGACCTGCAGAAAGGGAGACCAGATATAAATGAGTATGTAATTAAATTGGTCACAGCTTTACAAAAAGTGCCAGCCTGTTTCTCAGTCACCCTGCTTGTCTCTAGGGAGGTCACATGGAACCTCTGCGTCGTGGGCCAGTCAGCCTGGACAAGCAGGTTTTCTTTTGATTCTTTCCCTCTTTGACCTTCTATTGATCAGATCTGCCACCTGGGGCATCAGCTCCTCAACTCTGTGGGGGTGGGTAGTGGACCGGGCTGAGCTTAGTGGATCTTGGCCGTACACAGAGGCTGGGCAGAGAATTTCAGTGTATTTGGGAAAGATCTTTGGTCAAACAAAGTCTAAGCAGAAAGAAACACAACCCATACTATTGTGATGCCTACTTAGATGCTTAGCTACTTGGAAAACAACATTACCCAAAATGGCACTTTCCCCACTGGCTCTGTTTTGTGAGGGTGTCATGGTTCCTGTTTCTCTGATCCCTGGGTGCGAAGAACGGCCCTGGAAGAACTGCCAGCGCTCCATATCTTTGATCGATGTGGGCCAAACCTCTTTGCAACACCTCTTCTTTCTTGAAACCTGAGTGCTGTTTTATCAACTGTCTTTGTGTGCATGAGTCTGGGGGCTAGAAATGCAGGGGAGGTAGAAGAGAGACCAAGGTCTGAGGATGCTGTGAAAGCGTGTCTCCTTCACCTACATCCCCGTATCATTCCTTGGCACGATGTAGTCATCTCCGTTGTCCTCCTCGTTGGGACCACCGCCACCATCTAGCACTGTTTTGTCTGTTAGATCCTCCGCAGGGTGTGGCACATACTGGAACCCATGCAGTCCTCACATTAAACTTATGGGCAGGGTCTCATGACCCTAGATTTACAGGTGTGGGAACTGAGGTTTAGAGAGGTTGGATAACTTGCTTAATTTCAAAAAGCTACAAGTAGCAGAGCCAAGGATCATCTCACTTACAGTCCTTGTCCTTGTCCTGACTACTTGCTGCTCTTGGAGCCCCCATGTTGGGGCCTCTTGGAAAAATGCCTCCCCCACTGCCACTCTCGCCCTGTGCACCCCTTTTTTCGTGTGCTTTTGTTGCTAGGAGCTTAAAGGGAATATCTGCAATATTCAGCAACCCATTATAATATGTGCTGCATATTATACATGTAATACTTAATATAATGATCATATAAGAAAAATATAGTACATATTAAATATATTTACAGTATGCTGTGCTCATTTGTTTCAGTCGTGTCTGACTCTTTGTGACCCCACAGACTGTAGCCCGCCAGGCTCCTCTGTCCATTGGATTCTCCAGGCAAGAATACTGGAGTGGGTTGCCATGCCCTCCTCCAGGGGATATTCCCAACCCAGGCATCGAACCCATATCTCCTGCGTCTACTTCATTGCAGGCAGATTCTTTACCACTGAGCCACCAGGAAAGCCCCCCAAAACAAACTATATAACACATAATATACATCATATAGTATCATATGTTATAAAGGTATAATATGTTATATATTTGATAGTATCAGATAAGGTATGCCATTATATATTTGTATATATTGAGCACCTACTATGTGCTGAGCTTTGTTTTAGGCACCAAGTTAGACCAGTGAGTCAAGTGGACAAAAATCCTTATCCTTGTAACATTCTTATGGAGAAATGGATAATAATCAAGATAAGTATAACATGCAATGTGTTAGACGGGTTAAGTGCTAAGCACCTAAAATAATCCTCAAGGAAAGAAGAAAGAATGTGTGTAGGTGGCAGAGGGTTTTAGAGAAGGCCTCACTAAGACAGCCTCTGGATTGAGTCATAAAGGGGTTTTAGATGTGGAAGCTTTTTACTTCAGCTTGCAGGAAAGCAAGAAAGGGCACAAACTTGGCTGATGGTCATAGCCAACTCTGATAACTGCTCTTCGTGATTAACAAAACCACTAGGAACTGTAGGAGGAGTATAATTTAAAAGACACAATTGTAAATGCAGATTTGTTCAACCCAGAAGTTTTAAAGTATTTTACAATGAATCAAAAGTCTTGATATCAATGTGTATGTGTTAATTGCTCAGTCCTGTTTGACTCTTTGCAACCCCATGGACTGTAGTCCACCAGGCTCCTTTGTCCATGGTATTTTCCAGCCAAGAATACTGGAGTGGATTGCCATTTCCTTCTCCATGGCATCTTCCCGACCGAGACTGAACCCAGGTTTACTGCATTGGCAGGCGGATTTTTTACCAGTCTGAGCCAAGGAAGTCTGATCCATCTTAAAAAATTTTTTTAACTCCAACATGCCCACATCTTAAGAGGAAAATCTATTTCCCTTGGTAATGATATAATTATTTCCCATCCTCCTTCTAGAGTCTATTTTTCTGCATACTGTTTTACAGCAGCTCTACTTTGATTTCTATCAAATGTGTTGTCTTTAAGGGGCTTTCCCAGTGGCACAATCAGGAAAGAATCTGCCTGCAATGCAAGAGACCTGGGTTCAATCCCTGGGTCAGGAAGATCCCCTGGAGGAGAATCCACTCTAGTATTCTTGCCTGGAAAATTCCATGGGCAGAGGAACCCAGGAGGCTACAGTCCATGGGGCCACAATGAGTCAGACATGACTGAACAACTAAGCACTTACTGACTCATTGTCTTTCAAACCGTCGAACTGAGCAGGTGCTGAATCAGGTGTGATGTCTTAGCTGCTGGGTGAGGTGCGTGGTGCCTTGCTTGGAGAATTTCTATTCTAGTTGGGAGGATAAGGCATGCTTGTGGGAAAAGAGGAAATGTGCTGTCCTGTTTTATAAAAGAAACATGTATATACCCTGTACCTAAATTACTAATTTTCAAAGAATTTGAGTAATTTAATATCCCTTTTTTGGCCAAAGTTATAATTGAACTGGATATTTAAATACTCTTTGATGATTCGTTGGAGCATATTTAGCCCAGTGCCCTGCTTTGAAATTTGAGGACAATGAGACTTATTGAGATAAAGTGACTTTTCCACCATCCCAAAATGGTCAGTGGTACAACTGAGCCTAGAATCCAGGACTTGCAATCATGTGCCACTGTTTTGCTGAGATCTGTCTCCCTGATTCAGAAGATGCTGTTAAGTCTTGGGTTGTCATTGTTAACCTATTTACTACCGAGATGTGGAATTACCGACTTGGCCATAAACAGACATGATCTTTTACTAGAATGGCTGACACCAGATTTGACTGTGCACTTTATACTTATGAGGATTCTGGCTGACCATGCTTTATGATATTTTGCAACTTATTTATTTTTTTTTTTTTAATTTTATTTTATTTTTAAACTTTACATAATTGTATTAGTTTTGCCAAATATTTTACATTCTGTTGTTTACTGACCTAAAAACATCACACCTACCATTTGAAGCAAAGGGCAGGACACACTTTTCTTTTTAAATCACACATGCTCAGTTTTTAGTCACAGAACTCTTGAAATCATTAGCATATGCAAACACTCCTTTTCCCAAAGTGGTTTTCTACTCTGCAATTACTATGCTGTTTGGGGTAAGATAAATAAGTCCAACATTAGAACACTACACATTAAAATGAGAAACAGTAGCATTGTCGTTCTAAAATATTAGGGAGCTATGAAAACCACGAACACAACACATCCCCCTGTGGCTTCTGGCAGTGCCTGGTAAACTCACTGATGCCCAGCCCTGTTCCTCTGGCTTCCCTGGGAGAACACTGGGCCGCTGAAAATTCTCTGCTGAAACTGGCTGCCCAGGCCGCTAGTGTGGGTTGGTGAAAGGGAGAGGTTTCTGCTTTCTTTGTTCTGATCAGACTCAATGCAGTTTCTCCAGCTGTGAGGTCGAATTTCCAGCCCTTTGGTAAATTTAAATCGTCGTTTTGTCTGGTTGCCAGTGCTGGTCTCGGGCCACCAGGGCTGCAGTGGGAAAGCCCAGGGGTGGGGAGCGTGCAGGTGGGATTGGCTCTGGGACAAACACTGAAGTGTCCTGGGGACCTCGGACGCTCAGTTGACATGAGGAGCTTGGTACCCGGGTTTATGAGTAGATGCCCTGTCACTCTCAGGAAGGTTTCTCTGCTCGCAGGGAGGCTTTCCTAGTTGGCCTGTGGGATTCTTAATGAAGATGTTGGAAAGAGCAGTGCTGCTGTGTTTCAGCTTCTAACCAGAAGCTGAATGAAGATCAGAAGTTCTCTGTCCCTCTCAAATGGATCCTAGCATTTCTCACTTCCGATAACGAGTGTGGTTTTCTTTGCTTGTGTGTTTCTTGTTATTGTTTTCTGTCTTTCAGGGTCTGTGAGTCCCTCAGATTTGTTAGATCTTGAATAGACATATGAACCCCAAATAACTGTAGTAAGAAATGCAGAAAATACTGAGCAGGAAGTTACTGGATTTCCTTTAGTAAGCAAATGTATCCTAGAAGCTCATGGTTGAAAATTGCTTTTTATTTAATGAGTCATTTTTATTGGAAGGTAATGATTATGTCCAGGCCATAAATACAGTGTAAATTCCCTTCAGCAGACATTAAAAATATGACTTTCAATTGCAAGCAGCTTTAAAAGCTTAAGAATATTGAAGTACAAATTTTCAAACCTGTGTATTCTGTAAACATATGGATAAAAAGAAATGAATAAAACCCAAGAAGAGTTCATGCATAGAAAAACATGTTTCTGACCACCATCTGTGGTTGAATATTGCAAGTTGAATGAGAACATGTAACACTGTAATGATAAAGGCTTTTAAAGGTGTTGCTGCATGTGGCAGCTCATTTATTGTTGCAGTATCCTGTGTGTTAGGACCCTCTCTCCATTTTACAAATGAAGCACAAGATGGTTTGGTGATTTGCCCAAATACTTCATCTTTCCAACATGTTGCCTTTTTGTGTTTGCTACTGCTGCTGCTAAGTTGCTTCAGTCCTGTCCGAATCTGTGCGACCCCATAGACGGCAGCCCACCAGGCTCCACCATCCCTGGGATTCTCCAGGCAAGAACACTGGAGTGGGGTGCCATTTCTTTCTCCAATGCAGGAAAGTGAAAAGTGAAAGTGAAGTCGCTCAGTCGTGTCCGACTCTTAGCGACCCCATGGACTGCAGCCTACCAGGCTCCTCCGCCCATGGGATTTTCCAGGCAAGAGTACTGGAGTGGGTCGCCAGTGCCTTCTCCCTTCTTGTGTTTATGAATATGTAATTTTTAAGACTATCAGTTTGAACAATCCAGTTTCAACATTTAATTATATTTTTCTTCCAGGAACACTCAGACAGCAATAGGAGTTATTACTGCTGGTTAAACTTAATAGTTTATATAGGAATAAATTTTAAAAATCCAACTGTGCTCCAAATTTACCTAGGAAATAAAAACTGTATGTATCAACATTCTGTTCAGCCGCCCAGAGGGCAGATGACAAAACTTTTTCAAAACGTTTTTATACTTATAATACCAAGATACTGAACTGACTGTTTCCAGCTAGCTCTGTGATTTTGTTGGATTAGCCAGGCATGTGCAAGATTTGGGTGTATAGGCCCAGCTTGAACTATATCCCTCATCTCAGTTCAGTATCAGCTGTCTATCTGTCTTACTCTTTCTGCTTAATTGTAAGCTCCTTTGCAGGATTTATTTTTCTTTTTTTCCCTTTTTTAAAAAAAAATATTGAAATGTAATTGATTTACAACATTGTATTAGTTTCAGGTATACAGTAAAATGACTCAGTTATATGTATGTATATATTTCAGATTTCCCATTATAGAATATTATAAGATACTGAATGTAGTTTCCTGTGTTATATAGTAAATCCTTGTTGTTTATCTATCTTGTATATAATAGTTTGTATCTGTTAATCCCGTACTCCTAATCCAGCAAGCCTACTCCTGGGCGTATGTCTGGAGAAGACTCTGATTGAAAAGATACACACACCACAATGTTCATAAACAGGGCTATTTACAACAGTCAAGACATGGAAGCAACGCAAGTGTCTACCAACAGATGCTAAGTCTGCTGCTGCTGCTGCTGCTGCTAAGTCGCTTCAGTCGTGTCCGACTCTGTGTTACCCCATAGACGGAAGCCCACCAGGCTCCTCTGTCCCTGGGATTCTCCAGGCAAGATCACTGGAGTGGGTTGCCATTTCCTTCTCCAATGCATGCAAGTGAAAAGTGAAAGGGAAGTCGCTCAGTCATGTCCGACTCTTCGTGACCCCATGGACTGCAGCCCACCAGTCACCTGCATCCATGGGATTCTCCAAACAAGAGTACTGGAGTGGGGTGCCATTGTCTTCTCCAGACACCAGATCTAGGTGTAGGTATATACGCCACAAAGGATTTCCAAAGATTGATTTCTTAAGCACAGTTGTGTCCTGTGCTCACCCAGTCAGAGGTTGAGTGGGGATTTTTGGAAGAAAAGGAAAAGGAAAGGGCTGGCTGTGTACCTGCAGCCGCAGCTCTGCATTTCTGCCTCATTCCTTTGCAAAGGTTGGATGAGGTGAAGGAGACATGTTTTCTGGTAATCAGCTTCACCTCTGAGCAGGTGGGGATTTGACCCAGGAGCTTTCTTGTTCTACTGTGGTTCAAAGATTTGAGTAACCAGTATGAAGATAAAGAAAATTGAGACCCAATACTCTCCTGAAGAGCTTCTTTGCCAGTGCTGGAGATCCATGGCTTATTTTCTCCTGGTTATTGAAGGTAGAGACAAAAATAAAAATAGGTTATATTTAAAAGTAATTTTACTTTGTAATAACTTTTCATTGTCCCATTGACCCCAGTAGGGTTTTTTAGCTTGTATTTAAATGTTCTTTATCCCTACGCAAACAGAGCCAAAAGACCAAAAAAAAAAAAAACAAAAAAAAACGTCCACAGAGCTGCCCATCACTCTTTGAAAATATTTTGGGCACATCAGAAGGCATGTGAGATCTTAATTCCCCGAACAGAGGTTGACCCCAAACCCCCTGCATTGGCAGCCAGAGTCTTCACCACCTGGCCAGCAGGGAAGCTCCTGCCGCCGCTTCTGTGTAAGCGTCCTCTCTGATTCCCAGTGCTTTCTCGTCACCTGGCTGCTTCTCTTGTTTAATGTCCTCTTGGCCATTTCTTTGGCTGACTGTGTTATCTGAAGGACTTTGTCATCCACATAATTCCTTTAGCTTTCTTTTCTCCACTCTGTTTTTTCAGTAAGGCCCTATCAACTTATTATTGGCAACCTCAGCTCACCAAGCCCTGCACGTCCCTGTCTCTTTCATCAGGCGCTGCCTCAAACCCTGGCTAACACTTTGGGATCATTTCAGGTAGAGGTTGTTATCTAAGGTATTCCATACTGTTTCTACTGTGCCAAGGGCCTCCAGTTTCACCACTCTCTTTTGGGCAATTTTTTAAAAAATCTTCATCCTCAGCTTCTGCTTTATGTGGGTTGCCTTCCTCTGCTGTTTCTTTGCAAAAGTACTTCACTGCTTTTCAAAGTTAGGCTTCTGTCACCCGCTGACCATCCTGCCACCCACACGCTTTGTGTTGGCAAAACTTCTCTGACCTCTTTAACAATTCTGTCTTCTCCTTAATTCCACTTTCTTCTTCAGCAGGAAATAATCTACTTTTCTTCTTAGAATAGCATGGTTTTAAGCTTGTTACACAACTGATTTTGTGTATATAGTAAATGAGTTATTTTATATACCACCCATGGTCAAGATTCCTTATATATATATATATTATATATAATATATATATATACCTATTCCTTATATATATATATAATCTTTAGCCTCTCTCATTCCAAAAGGAATGTAATGGAAATTAATGGTGCTCAGTTGTACCTGCCCCCAAAGGCTCAAACATTCATATATTTGAAACACAAGAGCATTCAGTTATCAAACATTTCTATATTTACCAAGCCATGACTCCTGTTTTTCTGACAGGTAGTGTATACTACTTTTGATGAGTTACACTGTCTAATGCAGCCAAGAAAATGGTCCTTACAGATGGGGAGTCATCTCTTCTGTACAGGCCAGGCAGTTCTCACTGGTGCTAACCCAGACCAAGGCCTGGCCCCCACCAAAATGACTTTGTTGAGTGAGAGATGAGAAAGAAGCCTGATACTCGGCTAGGGCGGTTCATGTTCTGTTAGCCAAGAGACTCTTATGGACAAATGAGAGAGAGGTTTGCAGGTCAGCCCTTAGCTTTGGCTTCTTCATCTGTTTATACTCAGGGTGAGAGTCTTCACTGATGTCATCAAAAACAACCTAAGTATCAAAAAAAAAAAAAGCAAAATTGTGCATTTGGGTTTGAACTTTGTCACTGTTTTAGAATTGCCAACATGACTAGAATAGGGTCTTTGGAGCAAAAGAATGTGGGCTGAAGTTCTTTCTGTTTGAGGAAGGAAGAAGCTTGACAAGGAATCAGAGCAGATTCTGAAAGATGGATGTCCCAGGATGGGGCTGTGGGGTGAGGTCAGGTTGAGGGGGCTGTTTAGGTCATCATTGGAAGAACATTCGGAGGAAGCAACCATGAGGGATAGCACCATTGTTTGATGAGGTTGTCGGGATGGAATGCCATCATGTAAACAGATTCCTGTGTGTGTGTGTGTGTGTATGTGTGTGTGTGTTCAAGGGAGAGCCAGGAACAAAACAGAACAGGTAAGGATCTGTTCTTGAGATAATTGGGGTTAAATTTTATAATAGGAATGATATGCAGGAAAGATTTGGGTTGAAAACAAATGTGAGTATGTCTGTTACAAGGAGTGGCATCTCTTATCCTCACAATTCCCATTTGACCTTGGTGACCTTTGACACTTACTGTGCCTCTTGCTAATAGCTGGAGTGCACAGTCTGTACCTGGGGTGTGGGCATCACACTTGCTCTGTGGCCTTCAGTGTTCTGTGGCTCTCATTCAGTGCTCCCTTTTCCAGGCTGACTCGGCTGTCTGCCTGATCTGTCTCCTGTGATTATACAGCTGTTTCTTTTCTTCTTTTCTGAGCACCCTGAAAGAAACCATGTTGAGTGTGCCTCCCCATGTGAGGTGGCGCCCGTGTGACCTTGACAGCCACAGGCATAATTACGCACCCTTCAGGGTTAAGGATAGTCAGTATAATGTATCTGTCTTCATAGGGCTGCCCTGGTGGCTCAGACTGTAAAGAGTCTGCCTGCAATGCAGGAGACCTGGGTTCAGTCCCTGGGTTGAGAAGATCCCCTGGAGAAGGGAATGGAAACCTACTCCAATATTCTTGCCTGGAGAAGCCCATGGACAGAGGAGCCTGGTGGAATATAGTCCATGGGGTTGCAAAGAGTTGGACACGAATGAGTGACTAACACTTTCACAGAGCTGAGGCAAAACCCAGATCCCGTTCTCTTTAAGGCAGCTCCCTTTTGCGAGAGAACGTCTTGGTAACACACCAGTCTTTGATTTAGCAGCTAGAATTCGTTCACTGGTTGAGAGAGGTGAGGGTTGGAGGGGCGTCACATCTCCATGTGTGGGTGCCAGAAAATAGACTCTGCTCCACGCTCCCTACCCCAGTTGACCTCTTCCTGTTGATGAGCTGTTCGAGGGATGACGTCCTTAGGGAAACACGGGCATCTTCCTGGTTTTGATTTTGGCTTTTGTTGTACCGAGGCGAAACTCGCATAACATGAAATGTACCATTTTGAAGTGTTGAATCCTGTGGCATTCACACTGCGGTACAGCCAAGACCTCTCTCTAGTTCCAAACCGGGTGCCCACTGAGCGGTGACTCTCAGTACCCTCTCGCCTTCGCCTGCAGACCGCCAGTCTGTCTTCTGTCTTCCGTTTCTAGTGTTCCTAAGCACAGAGTGTAGCCATGTGATTCAGGGACCCCACGGTTAAAAGAAGGTGGAATCTTAGGGACTGGGATGTATGTTACCATAAATCCAGGAGGTGAGTTTCAAGGATAAAACCACATCTTGCTTTATCTTCCCTTTAGTGATAAAAGAAAGATGTTATATTTCTGAAGCACGTTTGATCTGACTTTGAAGGAATAAACCTATACATTTTGTTCGAGCAGATAGCCAGATAGCTGAAAGATAATGAGTTGATGAACTGGTTGTTTTTTTTTTCATTTTAAAATTGTATATTTTGATGAATCCTAGTAACAGTATGAAAGTGTATGGATTAATTGCCCATTTTAAGTATCCCATTCTGTTTTTTTTTTTCTTAAAGGGAAATATTTTTGAAAACTAAGTATTCGTTATGGGAAAATAAGCATGCCAGGCCTAAGAAAGAGAATGAAAGATACTTGAGATGCTGCCTTTTTCTCAAACATTGGAGGGGAGTTTGTGTGCTTGCAGCAGGATTTTTGTTTCATGAGTTTTTGTTGGTTCTTTATTGCAGTATTAGTTACTTTCAGAGGACCTGATCTTATAAAATGCCAAAAGATCCAGGAGAAAATTGAATGCTTTGGCTCAGATTAATTGCATATTATGTTAGAAGACAGAAGACTTCATGAAAACACCTCCTGTTAAGGGGGCAGACGCTGAATTTTCCTTTGATTCTAGATTTTAATATTGACTTCCAGTATTTAATAATTAAAAAAAACACGTTTTCACATGTATTTTTAATTTTCTCAAGTTTGAAAGTTGCATGAGTCTCACACTGACCCTTGGAAGTGGATTTCAGAGTTGGTATTTAAAATACAAGATTCACAGAGACCAAAATGGTGGGGTGGTCAACTGGAGTGTCATTTTCCAGAATAAGCAGTATTTACATTATCCTATTTCAATATTTCCTTTAGTTTTCATTTGGTGAATCTGGTTGTTATTAAAGTGACAAAGCTAATGGAGTTACCTGCTGGGGTGGCTTCTCCCAGGAAGGCACCTGGAATAAAACCGTTCAAATACTGAGGGGAGATTGTTATGATGTTCTGCCTCACAAGAGGGTCCCCTGAAGGTTAAACAGGAACATTCTCTGATTCTTCGAGAGTGTCCTTTGGCGTTAATCTTTCTGCCACCGCCTAGATGCCTGTCAGCCCCAACTTAAATCCATTTTGAGATACGCCTTGGTCTTCCCTGAATTAAACACAAGAACAAACAAACACCTTGGAGGGTTTTACCTCCTTCAAGTTTTGCTCATCTTGAGATTGCCATAGTCTACTGGCCTTTTTCAAGTGTGTATCAGAAAGGATGTTCATGGACACACCAAATCATAGATCAAGACGTACTATTTCAGGTGACTCTGTTCTTCGGTTTTTTTTTTTTTTTTTTTTTTTAATTGAATGACAACATTTTACAATTCCACAGTGCTTTACAATTTTCCAAGTTTCACACACATTATTTTATATAAATCCACAATAAGCCTTTTTAAAAAGTCCTCTACCTTGGGACTTCCCTGGTGGTCCAGTGGTGAAGAATCCGCCTTCCAATATGGGGGACACGGGTTTGACCCCTGCTTAGGGAACTGGGATCCCACCCGCCCTGGGGCAACTATGCCAGCTCATTGCAACTAGAGAAGCTCCTGCTGAGCCCACGGGCTCTGGCGCTCATGCTCCATGACAGGAGAAGGCCAACACTGCAAGGAGAACCCCACGGGTGGTGCAGCTAGGGAAAAGCCCCAGGGCTGCAACGAAGCCCTGCTGCTGCTAGTGCTGCTGCTGCTGCTGCTAAGTCCCTTCAGTCGTGTCTGACTCTGTGCGACTCCATAGATGGCAGCCCACCAGGCTCCCCCGTCCCTGGGATTTTCCAGGCAAGAGTACTGGAGTGGGTTGCCATTGCCTTCTCCGAATGAA
This sequence comes from Bos indicus x Bos taurus, assembly GCF_003369695.1. Classification (NCBI taxonomy): domain Eukaryota; kingdom Metazoa; phylum Chordata; class Mammalia; order Artiodactyla; family Bovidae; genus Bos; species Bos indicus x Bos taurus. The sequence continues at coordinate 48,697,957 of NC_040104.1, forward strand.
GCCCTAGTGCAGCAAAAAATAAAAGAGATCTGGGAGTAGAACCCTTACATTGCCCTCTCATCCCTCTCCCTGCTGGTAACCACTTGTTTGTTCTCTGTATCCGTGAGTCTTGCTTCTTTTTGGTTTTATTCACTAGCTCATTTACTTTTTAGATTCCACACTTCTGTGATATCATGCAGCATTTGTCTTTCTCCGTGTGGCTTATTTCACTTAGCATAATGCCATCCAAGTCCGTCTATGTTGCTGCAAATGGCATTATCCCATTTTTTTTATGTCTAAGTAATATTCCACTGTATATATGTACCATGTCTTCTTTGTCCATTCATCTGTTGATGGACACTTAGGTTGCTTACATATCTTGTCCATTGCAAATAATGCTGCAACAAATATTGGCATGCACGCGTTTCTTAAAGAGTGTCTGCCGCAAGATAGCAGGTGTAGAGAGAACCAAACAGCCGCATTTAAAAGTGGATAATTCATTCTAAATCAGATGATTCTGAGATAAGTGATGTGCAGAACACACTTGGAGGACCGCCGTCCTAGCCTATTGAAGCCACTGGGGGCCTTGCTTTATTATTCAGGACATTTGCTGTTCCTCCTGATGTTGAGTCATGAGAAAATTTGGTGAGATGTTCAGGACCTAATTCCAGTCATTAGAAAAATGTTGACAAAGGCAAGTAGTCTGGATTCAGAGTCCAGAGACAAAGCCCTGGAGACTCTTATTCTACATTGGCACTGCCTTCCGTATACTGAAATTGAGACACTTTTATACTCTTTCCCTGGCTTGTCCTTCAGCCCACATTTTCCCTGTCACATCCTCTGGGATCTCATGAGAGATTTTGTCAGATGCCTTGCTGACATCCAGCTATGCTAGATCTACAGAATTTCCCTGATCCACAGTTCAGCAAACACATTTTTTGAGAGGAAAGAAGAAAAGGGATGGGCAAATAAAATTTTTTTAAAGGAAAAGAAAAATGAGATTAACTTGGCATGTTATCTCTTTGCCTGCTGATCCAAACATATAAATTTGAACCAACAAATTTCCTCTGGAATGCACAGATTGTAAGGTATACTTCCCAGGAGTCGCTGGAGCCTAACAAAGAAATTTACATGTGTTTTACAGGAGGTTTTGCCTCCCCACAGGAACATGTGCAGACACAAGTGTGATAACTCATTAATAGCAGCTTCCCTTTCTGTGTGATTGGAAGCGGGGGGAGGAGGTGCTGTCTTATAACAGCGATTTTTGGGCAGCGTGCAGAGATGGCATTTCCTTGTAAAAATCTCTGAGGGTTTCACACTGGTCACCCCTCACTTTCCTCCCATCTGCATGCCCCCTGCTAAATAGCCTTCACCCTTTCTCTGTCTGGTGTATCTGGGAGGAAACAGGGAAAGGATGGCTTCCCAAAGAAAAAGGGAAATTCCTGTAGTGCATTTGAATAACAAAACTGTATTTCTCCGAGGGTTTATTCCTAGAAAAGGGAAAGAGAATAGTAGGGATATGTGTGTCCCAGAATTCTGACCATGAAACCATAGAAAAGAACTTTGACTCACAACTCACTTAAGCTAATCCCTCCCCTAGAGCCCCCCTCCCCATCCCCAGCCCCTGATATGGTGATTCATTGTGAAAATCTGAAGTGAACTGAATTTAGGTGCATGCAGAAGCCAGAGTACCAGGTGTCTGGGGATCATGCAGTGCCATCATCCCTCTCAAACTGATGGCTCAAAAGCACTGCCCTCCTGATGCACAGATTCTAAAAAGTGGGGGAAGCAAATTAATGATACTCAAAAGGAATTTAAAGTAGACTAATCAGGGGAGCTGTTTGCAGATGTGCTGATGTAGAAAAATCAGTATTGGCTTTGTCTGAAAAAAGGAGTGGAGTTTGTCTTCTCGAGCTAATTAAAATGGGCTTATCTGTAAATTTAGTTATTCATAAATCTTGCTTCCACAGAGCTGCTGTTTTTCTAATAGGATGGGAAGGCTGGGTTTCTGTAAATGTGGGTCACCCATGTGATTGAGTGACCCAGATTTCTGCAGACACCCAGAAGACAGAGCAGAGAGAGGATCTGCACAGCACAGCATGGGCACCCGGAGTGCCTATTCCGTGTGCTGACCACAGAGCTTGAACTGGACTGTTTTCACTTGGAAATCATGCTGTAGTTTCCTCCAAAGAAAACAGCACCAACTTCCAGGTCTTCCTGGGTTTTTTTTCCCCTCGATCACCTCTCTCTCTGAATTCACGAAGGGATCTTTTTTTAAGCAGTGAAATTAGGTAGCATCTTTCTTGGCTGTGGCTCCAGTTGGGATAGCAGGCAGCACAAGATGCAGGCTGGTGGCCCTGAGTGTCCATCGGTGGAGAGTCTGGAAATGGACTCATGCTGATTTTAGACAGCTCATCAAATTAGCATTTTATGATCTCTCTGCATATTTTCTTTATAATGTAGCAGCAACTGTTTTCACTATGTGGTCAGCCAAATCATTTTTTTTTCCTGTTATAAATTATGCTCAAAATGACAGGGCTCAATGTAGAAAAAGTAGAAAACACACAAAGAAAGCAATAAAAGGGGGGAGGCAGAAATTAAAAAGTGAGAGAAAATAACTTCTTATTCTTCTGAAGCCATGAGCAAGATGTGGTTTTGTTTAGTGGATTACAAAAAAATAAATAAATAAATAAATGAGCTCTGGAACCAGCTGTGCTGTGCTGTGCTAAGTTGCTCAGTCCTGTTCCACTCTCTGCGACCCCATGGACTGTAGCCCACCAGGCTTCTCTGTCCATGGGATTTCCCATGCAAGAATTCTGGAGTGGGTTGCTGTCTCCTACTCCAGGGGATCTTCCCAACACAGAGATCAAACCCAGGTCTCCCACATTGCAGGCGGATTCTTTACTGTCTGAGCCACCAGGGAAGCCCATGAATACTGAATTGGGTAGCCTATTCCTTCTCCAGGGGATCTTCCCGACTCAGGAATTGAACCAGGGTCTCCTGAATTGCAGGCAGATTCTTTACCAGCTGAGTTACCAGGGAAGCCCTTGGAAGCCGATACCTGCATTGAAACAGAAGCTCTACCATTTCTCAGCTGTGGGATTTGGGGCAATTATCTCATCTCACATGCTAGTAAAGTAATGTTCAAAATTCTCCAAGCCAGGCTTCAGCAATGTGTGAACCGTGAACTTCCTGATATTCAAGCTGGTTTTAGAAAAGGCAGAGGAACCAGAGATCAAATTGCCAACATCCGCTGGATCATAGAAAAAGCAAGAGAGTTCCAGAAAAACATCTATTTCTGCTTTATTGACTATGCCAAAGCCTTTGACTGTGTGGATCACAATAAACTGTGGAAAATTATGAAAGAGATGGGCATACCAGACCACCTGATCTGCTTTTTGAGAAATTTGTATGCAGGTCAGGAAGCAACAGTTAGAACTGGACATGGAACAACAGACTGATTCCAAATAGGAAAAGGAGTTCGTCAAGGCTGTATATTTATTTAACTTAGTTTATTTAACTTATATACAGAGTACATCATGAGAAACGCTGGACTGGAAGAAACACAAGCTGGAATCAAGATTGCCGGGAGAAATATCAATAACCTTAGATATGCAGATGACACCATCCTTATGGCAGAAAGTGAAGAGGAACTCAAAAGCCTCTTGATGAAAGTGAAAGTGGAGAGTGAAAAAGTTGGCTTAAAGCTCAACATTCAGAAAATGAAGATCATGGCATCCGGTCCCATCACTTCATGGGAAATAGATGGGGAAACAGTGGAAACAGTGTCAGACTTTATTTTTCTGGGCTCCAAAATCACTACAGATGGTGACTGCAGCCATGAAATTAAAAGACGCTTACTCCTTGGAAGAAAAGTTATGACCAACCTAGAAAGCATATTCAAAAGCAGAGACATTACTTTGCCAACAAAGGTTCGTCTAGTCAAGGCTATGGTTTTTCCTGTGGTCATGTATGGATGTGAGAGTTGGACTGTGAAGAAGGCTGAGCACCAAAGAATTGATGCTTTTGAACTGTGGTGTTGGAGAAGACTCTTGAGAGTCCCTTGGACTGCAAGGAGATCCAGCCAGTCCATTCTGAAGGAGATCAGCCCTGGGATTTCTTTGGAAGGAATGATGCTAAAGCTGAAACTCCAGTACTTTGGCCACCTCATGTGAAGAGTTGACTCATTGGAAAAGACTCTGATGCTAAGAGGGATTGGGGGCAGGAGGAGAAGGGGATGACAGTGGATGAGATGTCTGGATGGCATCACTGACTCAATGGACATGAGTCTGAGTGAACTCCAGGAGTTGGTGATGGACAGGGAGGCCTGGCGTGCTGCGATTCATGGGGTTGCAAAGAGTCGGACACGACTGATCGACTGATCTGATCTGATCTGATCTGATCTCTCTATAACTCAGTTTCTTCTTTGATACAATAAGAATACCTACTTCAAGAAAATGCCTTGATCCCCTTAAAAGACCTCAACATAGTAAACATTCAGTACATGTTTGTGGGAAAAGACACTGAACGAATACATAGGTGGAGTGCTTCCCATTGGATATGAAGTTGTGTGTCTGGTCCCTGGGCTTCCCAGGTGGCGCTACTGGTGAAGAAGCCCTCTGCTAATGCAGGAGATGTAAGAGATGCAGGTTCGATCCCTGCATCAGGAGGCTCCCCTGAAGGAGGACACCCCAGGATTCTTCTCTGGAGAATCCCATGGACAGAGGAGCCTGGCGGGCTATCACTGCGTTGGGTCATTTAAACTCGAGCGAGAAGAAGATAAGATTTGTGAAATAATACGTATGTTGAATAAGTAAGTTGTGATATACTTGGTACCCATTTGAGGGGAGGGCTCCCCAAGAGCTGTTTTATTTGGCAGTTTTTCTTTTTTTTGGTGTGTTCATCTGATTAAACTGCTCCCATTATAGCCTGATTGTTAGGCCCAGATCATTCCATCACAGAGTAAGAAATATGATAAGGCTCCATGGCATTCATCTTTTAAATTATTTTTATTTATTTATTTTTTTTGTTTGTTTTATTTTTTTTTATTTTTTTTTATTTTTTTAAATTTTCTCCAATTTTATTTTATTTTTAAACTTTACATAATTGTATTAGTTTTGCCAAATATCAAAATGAATCCGCCACAGGTATGAGTTCTTACCAAGTGGCAGGAGCCATGTCAGATTCTGGAGCTGCAAAGACATTTGCAGGGGACACAGTTAAGGAAACTAGTGACTCAGAGGGGAATTACAGTGTACTGCGATGCATGCTGAAAGTCAGCAGTGCCCAGGGCCTGTGTGTTTGTGTATACGCTTATGTGTGTTGGAGAGAGAAGTTATCAGAACATCCTTCCCCCAAGGAGGTCCAGTGGGAACTACATCCCAGTAAAAGGCTAGGTATTAGTTTCAAATGGTGGGTGGGGCTCATTGCAACCTAAAGTCACAAGAGTAGCAATTGCAAAGATTGTGAAAAGGAAGACAGCTGAGAAGGTGAACAGTCATCCTCAGTTCAGCATGGGTAGAGGTCTAGGGGGATGAAGGGTATGGGGCTGTATGCCGAATAGGGCTGGTTGTCATCTGATGGTTTTTAAGTAGAGAGTGAGTTGGCCAGGACAGCAGTTTGGAAAGCTCGTCAAGAGCCATGTGTCTTTGCGGTCAGGATGATTTGGCACCAGAAAGACTAGTTGTGGAAAATCCAGAATTAAGTGGCTGGAGTAAGGGTAGGGCAGCAGGGATGAAGGGAAGCAACTGATTCACAGGATGTTAAGGAAGGAGAAGTCACAGAATCTGGCAACCCATGGACGCCTGTGTGGGGAGCGACTAATGACAGAATTAGTGACGGTCCTCAGGCTTCTGGCTTGTGATGTGCGTGGGCTGGTGAGACCATTTATCTAGATTAAGTATGTAGGAGAACAGTCACTGTTCAGGTGGAAAGATGCCAAACACACTGGTGGGTTTTATGAACCTCTGACACATCAGAGGTGGCTTCCCAGGCGGCTCAATGGTAAAGAGACTGCTGCCAGTGCAGGAGATGCAGAGGCGTGGGTTCAGTCCCTGGGTCAGGAAGATGCCCTAGAGAAGGACATGGCACCACACTCCAGTATTCTTGCTGGGAAAATCCCATGGACAGAGGAGCCTGGTGGGCTACCATCCATGGGATCACAAAGTCAGACAACTGAGCACACGGGCTCGGACGTTGACGCATCAGATGGGGCTTCCAATAGGAGTGGCACCACGCAGGCTCTAAAGCGTGGATTTCTTCACGCAGGCGATCATCCTGGATCAATATACGTCACCTGGCTTTTCCTTATTAAGCAATTTCGGAAGTGACTGGCGTACATCAAGTTCTGTCTTAGAGAACCGTGGTGTGCTCTGCTTGTTTTAAATACACCACAAGGATGTTTTCTGGTGAAGGGAATTAATCTGAACAACTCGTTTCCATTGGGGGCTTTTGCTAGGCTATTGGAGGCAGCACTTAGAAGCAGGGAGATGGAAACTGGCACTGCTAGTTTCTGATGCTTTTGCTGCAAACTGATAAAGTAACAGAAGTTTTGTGATTTCAACATGGTTTTGTGGACGTATCGTTATTTATGCGTTTTTTTTTTTTAAGTGAAGGAAATACCAGTTCCTAGCGGGAAGTATGCCCTCACATCATGGCTGAGTCTGGCCCTGTGCTGCCCTTCCCCTGTCAACAGTGGGTCAGGTCATTTTAGCATGTTCCTCAAGAGAAGAAGTGACAGCGAAAATTGCTCAGTCTTGTACAACTCTTTGAGACGCCATGGACTGTAGCCCGCCAGCCTGCTCTGTCCGTGGAATTCTCCAAGCAAGAATACTGCAGTGGGTAGCTGTTCCCTTCTCCAGGGGATCTTCCCAACCCACAGATCAAATCCAGGTCTCCCGCATTGCAGGCAGATTCTTTACCAGCTGAGCCACCAGGGAAGCCTTAGAAGATGCTGCCTTATCTTCTGACCATCCCCGATGGGGTGGAAAGTAATACTTGCCCATCTGCCTTATGATGCTCAGTGCCTTGGAGAAGGCAATGGCAACCCACTCCAGTACTCTTGCCTGGAAAATCCCATGGATGCAGGAGCCTGGTGGACTGCAGTCCATGGGGTCGCTAAGAGTCACACAGGACTAAGTGACTTCACTTTCACTTTTCACTTTCATGCATTGAAGAAGGAAATGGCAACCCACTCCAGTGTTCCTGCCTGGAGAATCCCAGGGATGGCAGAGCCTGGTGGGCTGCCGTCTGTGGGGTTGCACAGAGTTGGACACGACTGATGCGACTTAGCAGCAGCAGCAGCTCAGTACCTCAGGCCAAGAGACTTCCTGGAAGACATGTGGTGGGGAAGAAAAATTAGGAGTTTGAAATTCACATAAACACACTGCTGTTTATCGAGTAGATTACCAACAAGGACCTACTGTATAGCACAGGGAACTATATTGAATATCTTGTAATAACTGATAAAGAAGGATGTGAAAAAAAAAAAGATATGCGTGCCTGCATCTCTTTGCTGCACACCTGAAATTAACATAACGTTGTAAATCAACTATACTTCAGTCAGAAAAGCAAAGAATTATTCAGAAAAATGAAGCTGTGACTATAATTTTACTTCCTCATGTTTTGTATGTTATGTATATAGAGGCAGGATAGAGAATGTTCATGTTTCAGTTGTGTTTATTTGCAGCTTACTGTTGTGTATCAGATAGTCTAGTGAGTTTCCTGCTGGGGTGATGAAGGGGCTGCATGTATAAGCTTCTTGGGGAAGACGGGTTTCCAAACAAATACGAGCAAAGCAGTGAGTAGAGTACTGTAACAGAAGTATATCCAAAGCAGCTTGGGGCTTCAGAGCAGAACTGCCTAGCAAGTGCTAAGGCGTTTTTTATTCTGAATTTGCTCACTTCTAACTGAAGGGTAATTACCTCTTGTGTTGGTTTCTGCCACGCGTCAGCGTGGGTCACACGCGTGTCCCCTCCCTCTTGAGGCCCCCCCAGGTTGTCACTGAGCCCTGGTCTGCGTCCCCCGGGGCATACGGCAGCTTCCCACTGGCTGGCTCTTTTGCCTGTGTTGCTGTGTATGTTTCCGCGATGCTCTCCATCAGTCCCCCCCTCTCCTTCCTACCAGGAATTCTGCAGAGAGGAGTCTCTCTGGGCAGCCTGCAGGCTTGCTTACCTTGTTTAAACGACATGGCAGACTTGTTGAAGGTCATATCCTTTTTCCTGAATTGGACTTTTCTTTACATTTCATCTGTGCCTCTTTGTATTGCAGTTTTTCAGGTCTGAGTCTTGTCTTCTGCACTATTCTAGAGCCTCTTCCGGGTAAGACCTCTGTCTATTCAACTTTTCTATTCCCTGCTGTGCCCAGCAAATGCCACAGTAACATACAGAGTTTCTCACTTTATTCTCAGAATAGCACTGTGGCACAGATGTTATTGTTAGCCCCATTTTTATAGATAAGAAAAGTAAAATTCAGAGCATTGAAAACTATTGTTAAGGTATTTTAAACAGTTCCAGTTGCTTAAATGAAATGCAGTAAAGTAAATGGATTAAACAGAAATTCATTCTTTGACAGTTCTAGAAACTAGAAGGCCAAGATTATGATGGTAGCATGATCAGAAATGGCAAAGTTATTAGGATATCATGGAGGCCCTGACAGTGTCTCCCATGCCTATCGATTGTTCTGTTGGTCTTTCCTGGCATTGGACTAAATACACTTCTGTTAGTGCTTATAACTTCAGAAGGCAAGTTATTCTTATTTTTGTTTTACAGATGGAAAAATAGTGGACAAACTTAAATCTAGTCTGGGGAGAGAAAGGTTATGTTCAAGGAAAGTGAAACAAAAACAGATTTAAATAATAAAAACTAATAATGTTAGATGTACCTTAAGGTAAAAGGGAAAGAATCTGCCTGCAGTGCAGGAGACCTAAGTTTGATCCCTGGGTTCAGAAGATCCTCTGGAGAAGGCAATGGCTACCTACTCCAGTATTCTTGCCTGGAGAATTCTATGAACAGAGGAGTCTGGCATGCTAAGCCCATGGGATCACAGAGAGCTGGACATGATGTAGTGATTGACACTTTCACTTTCAAGGTGGGTTGTCAAATGCATGGTGCATAATAAAAGCTCTCATTTACTCAGTGGTATGGACGTGCTTGTCCTGGTGAGATGCCTTATAATAATCTTCATAGTAGCAGTTCGAAATGGGTACGATTACTTTCCCCTTTTACTGAGGATGAAATCAGACAGAGAAGTTAATGATCACATATTAGTAAGTGTCAGAGTAAATGCCACGTCTGTTTGTTTCCAGTGCTATTCTCTTAAACACTGTAATTACAGCAGTGTAACACCCTGACATATTAAACTGGATTGTGCTTTTCCTCACTGCCTCACTTTTTGATCACTCTCATCAGCTGGTAGTTTTCACTGCCTTGTGGAGAATTAGGGCATTCTAGACAGGGAGCAGAGTAAGCAGGAGGCATGTCCATAGAAAAGCAAATAAAGCAGGAAAAAATGGGGGAAAGAGCTATTTTTTAACTTCCAAAATAGGTTTTTGAAAGCCACATCAAAAATAACAGTTTTAAAAGCACAGGTTTTGATCCTGAGAGCTAAGTTTTGTTGAGAGAAGAAAAGCCTCCTGAGAATAAAAAATAAAGGTCTCTGAAAAAGCTGGTCATAGGGTTTATGCCATAGTAATGGATTGGAAAGAGACTAGAGGAAGATTTATAAGCTTCCCTCTCCCCACCTGATCCTTGCCAGCGTAGCTGAAGATCTTCAGGTAGGTAGAGGAGGAGAGTTAGTTAGGACCTGAGCAGGGAGAAGGGGTCTGGGTTCTGCAGTGATGGAGCCAGACCTGGGCCATCCCCTAGGAAGGTAAGCAAAGCCGCCAAGTCTGGAGAGAGTGCCAGGGCCAGCCAGGGCCACGTCTGCTGGCCTTCCCCTTTCCCAGGGGCACACGTGTCACCTCCGGGAGCCACGGTGGTTACTCTGCGCTGCTCCTCAGGACCTCCTCAGTGGCTACCTGCATGCTGCCTGTGTACCATCCAGTAGAACCCATGTTCCCCCACACCCTGACATTCTGCTGAGCCTTCATGTGGGCCATCCAGTCCGTGGGAATGCCTCTCTTCAGGGCCCAGGATAGTCAAAGCCTTGCAAAGGAGACCTAGATCTTACCTGGGTGGGACTGACTATATTTCCAAAGGAGAAGTGAAGCTCCTCTGCGATAGCTTCCAGGGGCAGCTGGAACCAAAGCTGGATCTTGAGGATGAGGAGGACCTCGGAAGTGAGGGGATAAGACAAGCTTTCGAGGAGGGTGAGCAGAGTGCATGGCTATGGAAAAGCATGATTCGTGTTGTGAAAATACTTAAATCCTGAAGTTACAGTTTGGGGCTAGCATCTGCCATGGGGGACCTTGAATGTGAGAATAGAGTTTCGACTTCAGCCTGCAGGCACTGAGGAGTCATTGAAGGTATCTTTTGTTTGTGATCTTTACAATGAAATCCTCTACTAAGCATTTTGCACACATTTAAGAATGACTCACTTAATATTCAAAAACAGCTCCAGAGAGGCTGAGTAACTGACCTGAGGTTACACAACTGGGAAGAGCTAGAACTCCGCAGATTTGAGCCCTGGATTTGTCTGCCTGAGACAGAATCTCATGTTCTTCCAACTCTACCCAGCTGTGAACCTCAGCCTATGAGTGCAAGTCGGGACTAGCATCCTTGGTCATGCTTGGCTCTAGAGCAGTCAGACTCCAGGCTCCCTCCAAAGGGGATACCTTTGCAAACTTGCAGATGAATGTACCACCCCTGTCCCCCCAAAGGTTTCCTAGCCTAGTCATCCCCAAGTTGGCTCCTCATGCTCTTAATCTGTGTTTTGACCGAGGAGTTAAATCACTGTCAGTCACCTGTTAGTTTTGGTCCCAAGGCTGTAGACGAGTGGTTCTTTATCTTGACATCTTAGCTCCTGCGTCTGTGCTTTGTAAAAATGTGTAATGTTTTTCTTCTTGTTCTTCAGAGTGACTTAGTTCCTGTGCCAGGGGAGGGCAGTGTGTAAGCTTTTACTCTGAGCTCTTCTTATTTATGCAGAGTTTAGATCTGCGTTCTGTCAGCTCATTAATTGGTCTACTTTTCATCCAGTTAATGACAAATGCGGACCGTGCAGAAGTTTGACATTCAAAACGGACAGCTCCGCGGTTTCGTGCTTTTAGGTCAGTCACTCCCTCCAACTTGGAGATTTATCTCCATGGGCCTGACAGTTGACCTCTTTGCAGGCACTTACTTCTACCTGTCCTTTCTGGAGTTTTTCCTGGCACCTCAGAGTGAGGGATGGGATTTGTTAACATCAACAATTCTTTGAGATAGACAGGACAAGCGTCCTGGTGCTCTCTTCAGAGGTGAGGCGTCCACAGAACCTAGAAGTTGCTCCGCTGTCCCGTGGAGTGGTGCTGGTTGTCCGGAATGCTCGGTCGCGTCCATTCCATTGGCATTCAGCAGTTCAGCATCAGGCTCAAGTTGGAATAACCCAGACACCTACCTTCAGATTATCAACCGCATCTCTCTTCTGCTTCTCCCTCCTCACGTCTTCTCTTTGTCTCTCACACACATGTACACAAATATACATCATATTCCATCCCAACTGAAGCATGGTAATTTCCCAGGATGTCCCGTTTGTTTTCTTACCTCTGAGCATCTGCCATTGTTGCGGTTATTGTTAGCATTGATGTTATATCACGACGGTGATGGCTATCCATTCCTCAGTCCCAGGTTCTTTCCTCACATTCTTCCATATAGTAGATGAAGAGGGAATGCTGGGAACATCGGACGCTCCAGGACAAATTTCTGCCTGGCTCCGGGGCTGTTCCCTCTGCCTCGGCCGGGCTTCCCCCCAGCCACCCGGCTGCCGTGGTTTCTCTCTGGGACTCAGGGCTCTGCCCGCCCTGCTGTGTCTCTGTACCCCCAATGCCTTAGTGTGGCAGGATGCACGCTGCCCGGTGTGGGTCAGCGGACCTGGCTGTCTCCTCTACTTGAGTCAGGGACCGCAGCGTCTGTCTTGTTTGGAACTGGGTTTCCAGGTCGAGTCTAGGGCTAGACTGCCACAGCTCGGTCATTACACTGTCAGTTACTGTCTGGATCAGAAGTAAATTCAACACTATTTTAGTACCTATTGTTTCTGAAATCAAAAATGCAGAGCACCCCACTCCATTCCCTCCGTTCTGAGAGCCAAGCACAGGCTGTGCTCACCCCAGCTGAGATGCCGGTCATTGATTCACGATGCCTCACCCCTAAAAGACCTGGGGTGTGGGTGTTACTGCTGATGAGAGCATATGGTCCGGTGGTTTGGCAGGCAAAGTCCTGGCAGAAGAGTCTCGGGGTGACTGCTTGTTTCTGAGTGGGACCTGTATGTCAGTGTTATGGAAAGCAAAAGGGAAAGTGTTAGGCGCTCAGTCGTGTCCGACTCTTTGTGACCCCGTGGATTGTAGCCCACCACACTCCTCCATCCATGAGATTCTCCAGGTGAGAGTACTGGAGTGGGTAGCCATTCCCTTCTCCAGGGGATCTTCCTGACCCAGGGATTGAACTCAGGTTTCCTGCATTGCGGGCAGATTCTTTACCATCTGAGGCAACAAAAAACGAAATAGTTCTCCATGTGCCATTCCCTTTCCAGGGGACTTTCCACTCATAGGCAGATGACAGGGACCTACAGAAGGCTGACCTCACCTGATTGTGTGTGCACGTGTGTGCCTGTGGTTCGTGTGTGTCTGTTCTCTGTGTGTCTGTCTTGGGGACTGGGAAGGGTGTCTGTTTTGCCCCCAGCCTCTCGAGGAAGGCATGGCTGTCATCGCAGGGAAACACGTGCGTCACAGCAGCAGCAGCAGGCACACCGCCGTTTGCATGTCTGCGCTCTGACAGCATCTGCTGACACTTGAGACTCTTCTGCCAGGACTTTGCCTGCCAAACCACCGGACCATATGCTCTCATCAGCAGTAACACCCACACCCCAGGTCTTTTAGGGGTGAGGCATCATGAATCAATGACCGGCATCTCAGCCGGGATGAGCACAGCCTGTGCTTGGCTCTCAGAACGGAGGGAATGGAGTGGGGTGCTCTGCATTTTTGATTTCAGAAACAATAGGTACTAAAATAGTGTTGAATTTACTTCTGATCCAGATAGTAATTGACACTGTAATGAATGGATTAACTAATTACAAAGAGCTGCAATATTTTTCCAAGGCCTAATCTACTGGCTTGTTGTTAGTGAGAAGCATCATTAAACAGAATAGCATGAAGCAGTTGTTTTCCTAAGTGGCAGAAAAGAGTGTCTAAACTTCTGGTTGAGCAAGGTTCTACTTTCTATGTGCACTAGCACATGAATTTTATATGCTATAAATTGCTCTTGATTGATAGCTTTCTAGTTGTTTCAGATGTATATTTTCTGCCCCTTCTTCCTCCGAGAGAAGTAATGAGTCTGTTAAAAATAGGGGCTACTTATGTTTTTCTTTTCTACTCCTAGGAATGCACTACAGCATTGGGCCCTGAGGAGGTACCCAAAAAATCACTCAGTAAAATAATAACATTGGCAGATAAGATTTATTTAGGAGGCATTACAGTATGTTAAGAGGGGAGGGGAGGGAGGAGGGTGGAGGGTTCAGGATGGGGAACGCGGGTATACCTGTGGCGGATTCATTTCGATATTTGGCAAAACTAATACAATATTGTAAAGTTTAAAAATAAAATAAAATTTAAAAAAAAAGAAAAGAAAAAAAAAAAGTTGAGTTTTCAGCAAATGAATTATACACAAGACTTAAAGCAGAAAACTTTTATCCCAAATTAGATTCACAGTCTTTCCCGAGTTTCTTGGACAGTCCACAATTGATAGGAAAGTCATAGTTTCATAGGCCAGGGGGGCGACGAGAGGAGTTACCCTGCATCAGAGGTCAGGGGCGGCAGCCGGGAGGAGCTACCCCACGCCCCTAAGCCCGAGGCCAAGGGCGGCGGTGGGGAAGAGCAACCGCATGACCGAGGCCAGGGGCGGTGGTCGGGAGGACCAACCCCACGGCCAAGGAGCTGTGGCTGCGTGGGCACAGGAGGGCCTAGAGGAGCTATCCCACATTGAAGGTCAGGAAGGGTGGCAGTGAGGAGATACCCCTCATCCAAGCTAAGGAGCAATGGCTGTGCTTTGCTGGAGCAGCCGTGAAGAGATACCCCACGCCCAAGGTAAGAGAAACCCAAGTAAGACGGTAGGTGTTGCAAGAGGGACATCAGAGGGCAAACACACGGAAACCATACTCACAGAAAACTAGTCAATCTAATCACACTAGGACCACAGCCTTGTCTAACTCAATGAAACTAAGCCATGCCTGTGGGACAACCCAAGACGGGCGGGTCATGGTGGAGAGGTCTGACAGAATGTGGTCCGCTGGAGAAGGGAATGGAAAACCACTTCAGTATTCTTGCCTTGAGAACCCCATGAACAGTATGAAAAGGCAAAATGATAGGATACTGAAAGAGAAACTCCCCAGGTCAGTAGGTGCCCAATATGCTACTGGAGATCAGTGGAGAAATAACTCCAGAAAGAATGAAGGGATGGAGCCAAAGCAAAAACAATACCCAGCTGTGGATGTGACTGGTGATAGAAGCAAGGTCCAATGCTGTAAAGAGCAATATTGCATAGGAACCTGGAATGTCAGGTCCATGAATCAAGGCAAATTGGAAGTCGTCAAACAAGAGATGGCAAGAGTGAATGTCGACATTCTAGGAATCAGCGAACTGAAATGGACTGGAATGGGTGAATTTAACTCAGATGACCATTATATCTACTACTGCGGGCAGGAATCCCTCAGAAGAAATGGAGTGGCCATCATGGTCAACAAAAGAGTCCAAAATGCAGTACTTGGATGCAATCTCAAAAACAACAGAATGATGTCTGTTCGTTTCAAAGGCAAACCATTCAATATCACAGTAATCCAAGTCTATGCCCCGACCAGTAACGCTGAAGAAACTGAAGTTGAACGGTTCTATGAAGACCTACAAGACCTTTTAGAACTAACGCCCCAAAAAGATGTCCTTTTCATTATAGGGGACTGGAATGCAAAAGTAGGAAGTCAAGAAACACCTGGAGTAACAGGCAAATTTGGCCTTGGAATACGCAATGAAGCAGGGCAAAGACTAATAGAGTTTTGTCAAGAAAATGCACTGGTCATAACAAACACCCTCTTCCAACGACACAAGAGAAGACTCTATACATGGACATCACCAGATGGTCAACACCAAAATCAGATTGATTATATTCTTTGCAGCCAAAGATGGAGAAGCTCTATACAGTCAGCAAAAACAAGACCAGGAGCTGACTGTGGCTCAGACTGTGAACTCCTTATTGCCAAATTCAGACTTAAAATGAAGAAAGTAGGGAAAACCACTAGACCATTCAGGTATGACCTAAATCAAATCCCTTATGATTATACAGTGGAAGTGAGAAATAGATTTAAGGGCCTAGATCTGATAGATAGAGTGCCTGATGAACTATAGAATGAGGTTCATGACACTGTACAGGAGACAGGGATCAAGACCATTCCCATAGAAAAGAAATGCAAAAAAGCAAAATGGCTGTCTGGGGAGGCCTTACAAATAGCTGTGAAAAGAAGAGAAGCGAAAAGCAAAGGAGAAAAGGAAAGATATAAGCATCTGAATGCAGAGTTCCAAAGAATAGCAAGAAGAGATAAGAAAGCCTTCTTCAGCGATCAATGCAAAGAAATAGAGGAAAACAACAGAATGGGAAAGACTAGGGATCTCTTCAAGAAAATCAGAGATACCAAAGGAACATTTCATGCAAAGATGAGCTCAATAAAGGACAGAAATGGTATGGACCTAACAGAAGCAGAAGATATTAAGAAGAGATGGCAAGAATACACAGAAGAACTGTACAAAAAAGATCTTCATGACCCAGATAATCATGATGGTGTGATCACTGACCTAGAGCCAGACATCCTGGAATGTGAAGTCAAGTGGGCCTTAGAAAGCATCACTACGAACAAAGCTAGTGGAGGTGATGGAATTCCAGTTGAGCTATTCCAAATCCTGAAAGATGATGCTGTGCAAGTGCTGCACTCAATATGCCAGCAAATTTGGAAAACTCAGCAGTGGCCACAGGACTGGAAAATGTTAGTTTTCATTCCAGTCCCAAAGAAAGGCAATGCCAAAGAATGTTCAAACTACCACACAATTGCACTCATCTCACATGGTAGTAAAGTAATGCTCAAAATTCTCCAAGCCAGGCTTCAGCAATATGTGAACCATGAACTTCCTGATGTTCAAGCTGGCTTTAGAAAAGGCAGAGGAACCAGAGATCAAATTGCCAATATCTGCTGGATCATAGAAAAAGCAAGAGAGTTCCAGAAAAACGTCTATTTCTGCTTTATTGACTGTGCCAAAGCCTTTGACTGTGTGGATCACAATAAACTGTGGAAAATTCTGAAAGAGATGGGAATACCAGACCACCTGATCTGCCTCTTGAGAAATTTGTATGCAGGTCAGGAAGCAACAGTTAGAACTGGACATGGAACAACAGGGCTGTATATTGTCACCCTGTTTATTTAACTTATATGCAGAGTACATCATGAGAAACGCTGGACTGGAAGAAACACAAGCTGGAATCAAGATTGCTGGGAGAAATATCAATAACCTCAGATATGCAGATGACACCACCCTTATGGCAGAAAGTGAAGAGGAACTCAAAAGCCTCTTGATGAAAGTGAAAGTGGAGAGTGAAAAAGTTGGCTTAAAGCTCAACATTCAGAAAACGAAGATCATGGCATCCAGTACCACCACTTCATGGGAAATAGATGGGGAAACAGTGGAAACAGTGTCAGACTTTATTTTTCTGGGCTCCAAAATCACTGCAGATGGTGACTGCAGCCATGAAATTAAAAGACGCTTACTCCTTGGAAGGAAAGTTATGACCAACCTAGATAGCATATTCGAAAGCAGAGACATTACTTTGCCAACAAAGGTCCATCTAGTCAAGGCTATGGTTTTTCCTGTGGTCATGTATGGATGTGAGAATTGGACTTTGAAGAAGGCTGAGCACTGAAGAATTGATGCTTTTGAACTGTGGTGTTGGAGAAGACTCTTGAGAGTCCCTTGGACTGCAAGGAGATCCAACCAGTCCATTCTGAAGGAGATCAGCCCTGGGTTTTCTTTGGAAGGAATGAAGCTAAAGCTGAAACTCCGGTACTTTGGCCACCTCATGCGAAGAGTTGACTCATTGGGAAAGACTCTGATGCTGGGAGGGATTGGGGGCAGGAGGAGAAGGGGGTGACAGAGGATGAGATATCTGGATGGCTTCACTGACTCAATGGATGTGAATCTGAGTGAACTCCGGGTGTTGGTGATGGACAGGGAGGCCTGGCCTGCTGCAGTCCGTGGAGTCGCAAAGAGTCAGACATGACTGAACGACTGAATTGAACTGATGTCATAAAGCATTTGTATCTATCTACACACAGATGAAGACTTCTAGAATCTTTAAAAGGGGTTAAAAGTTTTTAGTATTTCCTTACCTCTCTCTAACTTTTTAAATGAGAACATGTTAACTATATCCATAGAATTCAGCTCCCATTAGGGCAGGGATGTGTGTCTGTTTTGTTTTTCTGCCTCGCCCATTAGCTGCAAGAGTGCCTGGCACAGACTAGATATTGAATATTTGCTAAGTAAATACTTGAACCCCAAATATTTTCTAACCTAGTGCTATAAATAACCTTTTTTTCACTTTAAGATACTATTAATTAAATGTCAGTAGTTTTCCAGTTGCTCAGTCATGTCTGACTCTTCATGACCCCATGGACTTCAGCATGCCAGATCTCCCTGTCCTTCACCATCTCCCAAAACTTGCTCAAACTAATGTCCACTGAGTCGGTGATGCCATCCAACCATCTCATCCTCTGCCATTCCCTTCTCCTGCTGCCTTCAATCTTTCCCAGCATCAGAGACTTTTCCAGTGAATCAGTTCTTTGCATCAGGTGGCCAAAGCATTGGACCTTCAGCTTCAGCATCGGTCCTTCCAATGAATATTCAGGACTGAGTTCCTTCAGGATTGATTGGTTTGATCTCCTTTCAGTCCAAGGGACTCTCAAGAGTCTTCTCCAACGCCACAGTTCAAAAGCATCAATTCTTCAGCACTCAGCTTTCTTTATACTCCAACTCTCACATCCATATATGACTACTGGAAAAACCATAGCTTTGACTAGACGGACCTTTGTTGGCAAAGTAATGTCTCTGCTTTTTAATATGCTGTCTAGGTTGGTCATAGTTTTTCTTCCAAGGAACAAGTGTCTTTTAATTTCATGGCTGCAGTCACTGTCCGCAGTGATTTTGGAGCCCCCAAAAATAAAATCTCTCACTGTTTCCATTGTTTCCCCATCTATTTTCAGTAGTACTAAATACTTTTTTCTCTACAGTTTCCCTAGATATATCCCCTTTTGATCTTTATCAATTTCTTTTGTCTTTCTATAAAACAAAAAGACTTATGGTTGAAATATATACTTGAATAGTTTGACAGTATTGACATCATTTAGCATTTACTGGGTGCTTAATAAATATTTGTTGAAATACTATAGCCCATCTGATTGACTCTCAGTCCCCTTCTGTATATGGATAGCTTTTTACTCATTCATATTTTACAAAATGATACAGCATGTCTAGGTCTTCCTGTTTTATCTCTTAGTGTTGTCTAAGAGTCCTATATTCAGCTTCACCACATTTAACCGTATTTCTTTCCATTCTTTACAGGTAGACTAATTTTTCATGCCTCCTTTTAGCTCCCTTTGGGCTTCCCAGCTGGCTTAGTGGTAAAGAATCCACCTGGCAATGCAGGAAATACAAGAGACATGAGTTTGACCCCTGTGTCAGGAAGATCTCCTGGAGGAGGAAATGGCAACCCACTCCAGTATTCTTTCTTTGGAAATCCCATGGATAGAGGAGCCTGGTGGGTTACAGTCTGTGAGGTCACAAAGAGTCAGACATGGCTGAGTGACTGAGCGTGCACACTCATTTTTTCATGCTTTCTTTCTGCTCCTTACTCTGCATTGTCGTAACCTGGGTTCAGTGTCACCTGCTCTTGTCTTGGACATCTCTGACTTCTGGTAATATTTAACCAGCAGCGCTGTGGTCTACAGTGGTCTAGGAGTGTCTCTCAGGAGGTGCTGAGCCTGTAGAGCTCAGGGAAACTCGCTTTTTCACTCTCGTCTCCTTTTCCCTCTCCTTTGCTGACAGCTACCCCATCCTGAAGCCTACTCAGTCTCCAGCCCAGTCAGGACACTGAAATGTTTACAGCATGACTGGGTGAGAGCTTCCCTTATATAGATGGGTAAGGGATCTCAAAATTGCATGTAATAAATCTGAGCTCATCCCTGAGCCAGGCATTTTATAGTTACTGTCTCATTTAATTCTCAGAAACTTTGTGCAAAGAGCATGATCACAAATCCACCCTCTTTCCCACAGAACCAGAGATGTGCAGGTGCTGAGTAGAGTGTTGCAGTGAATGATTTGTTTTCTTGTCTAAACCTTTGTCTTACTCGCTCCGCTGCCCCACTGTCTCACATGCGGGTATTTTATAGGAGCCAGAGCCACAGAATTTAATGGCCATCTGCTTGCTCTCATACCAGTCATGGTTCTTGGCTTTCCTTAAGCAATAGAAATTGATCAGAGGGCAGATAAATTCAGGCGAGGTTTTACTGGGGCGCTGCTGCGGGAGCACGGAGCTAGAACAAGTAACAGGTTACCTTGTTAGCTCACTCGCCGAGGGAAACTGAACTGCCCCTTCTGTGGGTGAGGGTGGTGCTGAGTCCAGGGACTTGGCCAGGGGGGCGGCTGAGGTGTTTTGCCCACCCCTTTGGTGGTGTTGAGTGCACGGGGCATGCAACAGTACCCTGCTTTTGCTCCTAGCTTTTCAGAAATTCAGCAGTTGACTTTTTGTCAGCAGTTTTAGGCTTGTGGTTGTAATGCACATTGTGACACAATTTAAGTGCCTATAATTAGCACCGTATTATCATTCATAGAGGAAAAGCTGCATTATTACCAAATCTCAGTCACGCACAAACGTATGTAGCCAGTAAGGGTGTCAAAGGGACAACTAAAGAAACCCAGTGACTTACTCAGTAAGCAGAACAGGTCGTGTGATGAGCCAGCCTGGCATGCTGTCGTCCCGGGCTGCGCCTGGTCGTCTGATCGCTGTCCTTGCCCAGAGTCCTGGGCTGGGCCAAGTGACTGATTCACGCACACCTCAGTCCCATTACCGTAATGCTGGCCACAAACCACCCTATGAATCTACCGTTGTGTACAAACCAGGTCTCCCACTGCCAGGTCCGATTCAGATAGGCTGGGACCTGGGACCTGGGACCTGGGGCCTTTGCTGCAGAGCTTATACTTAGACAAATATCTCCTCCAGAAACTATGAGGGATTAAAAATAGCTGAGTGCAGGTGCAAATTATGGACAGCAAGATACAAAGTGACCAAAATGTCAACTGCCAAATTTCGGAAGAGCAACAAAAGCAGGGTAACTGTCAAATGCCTGGCTTCTGTTTTTTTTTTGTTTTTTTTTTTTTTTATTAACAAAAGGACTAGAATTTGGGGGATTTGGGCATTAAGCAATACATTTGCCCAGATGTGAAAAGTTAATTTTAAGGGATCGGAAGATCTTGTTTATGGTATGTGAATGCAGCTTAAAGGGAATTAGTTTAATTGTGTAAGAATATTAAGCAATCTGCCGTCTGCTGTCAACGGCACATGGGTCCCTGAAAGTCTGCTTTTCCATTACTCCCATCTTCTCCCTGTCTGGATGGAGTTCCCAACATCATTAACACGCCTCACATGGGTTTTTTTTGTTTTTTTTTTTTTGAAGCTGGGGCTCAGTTAAATCGTTTTCACTTATGCATAGTGGATTAGCGAAAACCTTTTCCCCAGATACCCGCAAAAACAGCTATTTTGGTCTTCTCTTGCACACGACACACAGCCAGTTTCGTGCAGCATATTGGCCTGATCACCAGCTAGTCTGTTTAACCGTACTGCTCTCCCTGCCCGTCTTCCCAGCAAAGCTCCTTCTGTACTGGCACCACCCTCCATTCACCACCCTGCAAATGCTCCATCTCTCTTCTTTTTCACCCCAGATTTTTTTTTTTTTTAATCTCTGTCTTTAGGAGATTGCCCGATAGGTTTTTATTTGCCTGTGTTATGGAACAGTATTTCACAAACTGCTTTGGGTCACAGTCTACCGTAGGAATTAAATTTTACCTGTGAACCAGAATATCCCTTGTCAGCCACACAAGCACAGGCTCCAGAGGGACTCTGCAGAGGCTTTTGGAAAACAGTGCCGGGTGAGTTTCCTAGGTGCTCTAAGTGTGGACCCCAAACAGGGTAGCTTAAGATAACAGAAATGTATTGTCTTAGCTCTGGAGGCCAGAGGTCAAGGCTGGCCTAGGCGTGTTCTCGCTGATGACTCCAGGGGAGAACGTCCCTTGCCTTAGCTTCGGGGGTGCGTGGCGATCTTTGGTGTCCTGGGTTCTCCCGTGTGTCTTTGCATGGTCTTCCTTCTGGATGTGTCGGTCCCTGGTCAGATGTCCCTTTTTCATTAGGGCACCAGTCGTATTGGACTAAGACTCGCCCTAACAGTTTCATTTTAACCTGATCACCTCTGTAAAGACCTTCTATCCAAATAAGGTCACATTCTGAGGGACTGGAGTGAGGGGTACCCCCAGTTAGGATGTGACTGTATCTTTTTTTGGGGCAGACATGATTCAATCCATCATGATCACCAATCCTTAAGTAATATCTTAATGTCTATTTTCTTCTTTCATGAAAAATGTTGCTTATTTCTTGTGAAATTAGCTTCATGTAAGTTTGAAATACCATTGAGGACAGTGGTTTCTGAGTTTAAACCTGGCTTGTCTGATCTTCGTTTCTTTCTATTAAAAAAATGGGGATTTTAATCCATAATTTACAGGAAATTGTAGTGAAAATTAAGAAGAAACTATGATAAGATACTTGGTAAGTTAATTATTTGGCTTCCCTGGTGGCTGAGTGGTAAAGAATTTGCCTGCCAGTGCAGGATCCCCTGGTGGGAAAGATCTCCTGGAGAAGGAAATGATAATCCACTCCAGTCTTCTTGCCTGAAAAATCCCATGAACGGAGGAGTCTGGCGGGCTACAGTCCATGGGGCTGCAAAGAGATGGATGCACTTAGTGACCAAGTAACAAGTTAAATATAATAAAGATAAGTGAAAATGAGTAGGACATTAGGAGTGAAACTACACAGAATCCATTATATCTGATGTAATCTGGATCTGTAGTTGTTAATCAATTATATATGCATATCATACAAGATAGAAATTATTCATTTATTCTCCAGCCTTTTAATGTTGGACCAAGAATTGTGTTTGTTGCTGTTACTGTTATTTTAATGGTTGACATTTTACATCACTTTTCTGCATAAAGCCCATATGCAGAATTTTTCTGCATAAATTTTCTGCATAAAGCCACATTTTTTCTGCATAAAGCCACAGTTTCCTTTTGGAGATTTTTTTAAAATAATGGATTAAGTAATAGAGTGAGAATTAAAAATACAAGGCAATTTGAGTGTAGAATTCTGAGCAGAGCTTTCTCTACTGATGTAGAAAATAGTTAAGTATTTTCCTGGAAGTTTCACAATGGTCTTGTGTGTGTATGTATGTGTGTGTGTGTGTGTGTGTGTGTTAATTGCTCAGTCATGCCCAACTCTTTGCAACCCCATGGACTATAGCCTGCGAGGCTCCTCTGTCCATGGAATTCTCCAGGCAAGAGTTTGGAGTTCGTTGCTTTCTCCAGGGAATCTTCCTGACCCAGGGATCGAATCTGGGTCTTCTGCTTTGCAAGCAGATTCTTTACCATCTGAGCCACCAGGGAAGCCCCCAGAATAGTCTTGCTCATGTCTGATTTGATGGCTAATTTAACAAAAATCGACTCTCATTCAACTTAATTTTCTTTTTATTAACACTCATATTCTATTAGCTTTTGCAGTATTTAATTAAATTGCACATTTTTGTTAACAAGTAAAACTGGCATACATTGTTTAGGGCACAAACCCAGCTGTTTCTCATTGAGCTTAACAGCTCAGCTGGTGGGTTCAAAAGAGGAGGTATCGTGGAGAACTGTCTCCTGGCTAAGGCCCTTCAGTCTAGCCATGTGTGTGGGTTCCTATTTTATGAAGAAACCCAGAGCAGTGGTTGATTTGCTGAGCTGGGTAAGTGCTGGTGGGTTAAGGAGCTCTCACATTTTGAGGAGTGCTTACCTGAATCAGTTCTCCATTTAGGGCCTCTTGTCTAAACCTTCTGCAGCCCTCCCCATCTGTATATCTACCACAGGTACAGAATGCATGGCTGGGAAAGCAAAACCCAGCTGCTAGGGTACACTCTTCAAGCCTGTATGGCCGGCACTTGCCCAGTTTTAAGACTGAATAAAGAGCCTAGAGGCAGCAGCAGAGCCATCAGTGGAGAGGAGGAGCTCACAGGCTTGAAGCAAGGTCCCAGAGCAACACTCCACCATCTACTGTGGATGGTGGTGGGACATGGGTGCAGCTTTTGCTCCTGGGGTTACGGGGAGATGGCCAGTTAGAGCAGAAATTAGCCTCAGGTTGGCTCATCAGTTACCAGGGAAACTGGCAGAGGGACATGCCCCCCCCACCATCCTTTTGATAAGAACAGTCTCTAGCTGGGGTGGGGTGAGTACGTAGGCAGGTGAGTAGGGTGTAGGTGAACCAGGCCCTGGTTAAGCAGGAGAACAGCCACCATGAGTGGCCTGACCATAAACCAGATGACCGGAGGTGCATTAAAAGTGAGACAGCATGGAGAAATATAAGGAGCTTGCTAGACGTGCTTCTTTGTGCCTGCTCTGCTTCAAGGATGCTCTTGGTGTGGACTTGGGGTGTCTGCTCTTATCTTGGAGCAGGGCATATTGGCTCATCCCGGCTGTTCTCAGCATCTCCCAGATTGTTAGGAAGAGAATGCATGCCTCACCATGAAAGAGCTTTCTCTACTGATATAGGTGACTTTTGCCTGTGTCAGTACTTTTGTCGAGCAGAATGGGTTTAAGCTGAACTTTAAAAAAGGCAGATATGTATCTCCACTAGGTATTTACTAGGAAATGTCAAGTGGTGTTTTATTAACTTGGTGAGATAAAGCCAGAGAAATACGCGGGAGGTCGGCAGCCTGGCTTGAAACAACTGAGAGCCGTTTTCTTTGTAACTGTCATAGCCTTGATCGCTTATCGGCACAAGGAATATGCTTTGACTCTGATTGTGCTCTTTTAAGTGTTTTCTCTGCAGATCATAGTGCTCAACAAACAGGCCTAATGCTCAGAAGATAAAGTTGGTCAGAAATGGTTAGCACTGTACAAGAGCCAGATTATGGAGGAATTTAAAATAAACATATCTGAAAGTAAAAGTGTTATGGTGGCTGGGCGGTCAGTGGTTGTATCATCTTCCACTTTTGCATTACTTATTCTTTGTCAAATGTGCATTTTCCTACCAACATCTTTATGAGAAAAGTGCTCTCTGTAGTTTTATTCCCAAAGACACTGAAACTTGGAAATTTAAATGCTAGATAAATAACAATAAGATGAAGCACTCAAAAGAGGGAAGATAAAAGTACAAATTAAGTAAAATATATGACAAAACAATGAAAATTGACATGATCAACAAATGAGAGGAACCACAAATCAGTAATATTCAAAAATGCCTATTTACAGGGTCACGTGCATGAGTGCTAAGCTGCTTCAGGTGCGTCTGACCTTTGTGATCCTAGGGACTGAAGCCCACCAAGCTCCTCTGTCCATGGGATTTTCCAGGCAAGAATACTGGAGAGGGTTGCCATGCCCTTCTTCAAGGCATCTTTCTGACATACGGATCAACCCAGGTCTCTTTTGTCTCCTGCACTGGCAGGCAGGTCTTTACCACTGGCGCCACCTGGGAAGCCCCATTTAGAGGATTAGTAGAAATTTAAAAATTTGTGTATATTCATAGAGTCACAAAGAGAATGACGTGAACAACTATGTGCCAATATTTTAAAAAACCTAAATGAAATGCACAAGATTCTAGAAAATATATAGATTACTTAGTTCAGTTCAGTTCAGTCACTCAGTCGTGTTCAGCTCTTCATGACCCCATTGACTACACCATGCCAGGCCTCCATGTCTATCACCAACTCCCAGAGCTTACTCAAACTCATGTCAGTCGAGTTGGTGATACCATCCAATGATCTCATCCTCTGTCCTCCCCTTTTACTCCTATCTTCAATCTTTCCTAGCAACAGGGTCTCTTCCAATGAGTCAGCTCTTCTCATGAGGTGGCCAAAGCATTAGAGTTTCAGCATCAGTCCTTCCAATGAATATTTAGGACTGATTTCCTTTAGGATGGACTGGTTGGATCTCCTTGTAGTCCAAGGGACTCCCAAGAGTCTTCTCCAACACCACAATTCAAAAGCATCAATTCTTCTGTGCTCAGCTTTTTTTATAGTCCAGCTCTCACATCCATCTCACATCCCAAAACCATAGCTTTGACTAGACGGATGTCTGTTGGCAAAGTAATGTCTCATATCCCCATCTACTTGCCATGAAGTGATGCGACTGGATGCCATGATCTTCGTTTTCTGAATGTTGAGTTTTAAGCTTACATTTTCACTCTCCTCTTTCATTTTTCATCAAGAGGCTCTTTACTTCTTCACCTTCTGCCATGAGGGTGGTGTTATCTGAGTATCTGAGGTTATTGGTATTTCTCCTGGAAATCTTGATTCCAGCTTGTGCTTCATCCAGCCCAGCATTTCTCATGAGGTACTCTGTATATAAGTTAAATAAGCAGGGTGACAATATACAGCCTCGATGTACTTCTTTCCCGGTTTGGAAACAGTCAGTTGTTCCATGTCCAGTTCCAACTGTTGCTTCTTGACCTGCATACAGATTTATCAGGAGGCAGGTCAGGTGGTCTGGTATTCCCATCTCTTTCAGAATATTCCACAGCTTATTGTGATCCACACAGTCAAAGGCTTTGGCATGGTCATTAAAGCAGAAATACATGTTTTTTGAACTCTCTTGCTTTCTTGACCCAATGGATATTGGCAACTTGATCTCTGGTTCTTCTGCCTTTTCTAAATCCAGCTTGAACACCTGGAAGTTCATGGTTCACGTACTGTTGAAGCCTAGCTTGGAGGATTTTCAGCATTATTTGGCTAGCATGTGAGACGAGTGCAATTGTGTCGTAGTTTGAACATTCTTTGACATTGCCTTTCTTTGGGATTGGAATGAAAACTGGCCTTTTTCAGTCCTGTGGGCACTGCTGAGTTTTCCAAATTTGCTGGCATATTAGTGCAGCACTTTCACAGCACTATGTTTGAGGATTTGAAATAGCTCAGTTGGAATTCCATCCCCTCCACTAGCTTTGTTTATAGTGATTCTTCCTAAGGCCTACTTGACTTCACATTCCAGGATGTCTGGCTTTAGGTGAGTGATCACACCATCATGATTATCTGGGTCATGAAGATCTTTTTGTATAGTTCTTCTGTGTATGCTTGCCACCTCTTCTTAATATATTCTGTTTCTGTTAGGTCCATACCATTTCTGTCCTTTATTGTGGTCATCTTTGCATGAAAAATTCCCTTGGTGTCTCTAATTTTCTTAAAGAGATCTCTAGTCTCTAGTCTTTCCAATTCTGTTGTTTTCCTCTATTTCTTTGTATTGATCACTGAGGAAGGCTTTCTTATCTCTCCTTGCTATTCTTTGGAACTCTTCATTCAAATGGGTATATTTTTCCTTTTTCCTTTGCTTTTCACATCTCTTCCTTTCTCAGCTCTTTGTAAGGCCTCCTCAGCCATTTTGCCCTTTTGCATTTCTTTTTCTTGCGGATGGTCTTGATCTCTGCCTCCTGTACAATGTCACGAACCTCTGTTAATAGTTCTTCAGGTGCTCTATCAGATCTAATCTCTTGAATCTATTTCTCACTTCTACTATATAATCGTAATGGATTTGATTTAGATTATACCTCAATGGTCTAGTGGTTTTCCCTACTTTCTTCAATATAAGTCTGAATTTGGCAATACAGAGTTCATGATCTGAGGCACAGTCAGCTCCTGGTCTTGTTTTTGCTGACTGTATAGAGCTTCTCCATCTTTGGCTGTAAAGAATATAGTCAATCTGATTTCGGTGTTGACCATCTGGTGATGTCCATGGGTAGAGTCTTCTCTTGTGTTGTTGGAAGAGTGTGTTTGCTATGGCCAGTGCGTTCTCTAGGCAAAACTCTGTTAGCCTTTGCCCAGCTTCATTTTGTACTCCAAGGCCAAATTTGCCTGTTACTCCAGGTGTTTCCTGACTATCTACTTTTGCATTCCAGTCCCCTATAATGAAAAGGACATCTTTTTGGGGTGTTATTTCTAGAAAGTCTTGTAGGTCTTCATAGAACCATTCAACTTCAGCCTCTTCAGCATTACTGGTCAGGGCATAGACTTGGACTACCATGATATTGAATGGTTTGCCTTGGAAACGAATAGAGATCATTCTGTCATTTTTGAAATTGCACCCAAATACTGCATTTTGGACTCTTGTTTTCTGTGATGGCTACTGCATTTCTTCTAAGGGAATCTTGCCCACAGTAGTGGATATAATGGTCATCTGAGTTAAATTCACCCATTCCAATCCATTTTGGTTCACTGACTCCTAAAATGTTCATGTTCACTTTTCCCATCTCCTGTTTGACCCCTTCCAATTTACCTTGATTCATGGACCTAACATTCCAGGTTCCTATGCGATATTGCTCTTTACAACATCAGACTTTACTTCCATCACCAGTCACATCCACAACTGTATGTTTTTGCTTTGGCTCTGTCTCTTCATTCTTTCTGGAGTTATTTCTCCACTGATCTCTAGTAGCATATTGGGCACCTACCAACCTGGGGAGTTCATCTTTGAGTGTCCTATCTTTTTGCCTTTTTACACTGTTCATGAGGTTCTCAAGGCAAGAATACTGAAGTGGTGTGCCATTCCCTTCTACAGTGGACCACGTTTTGTCAGAACTCTCCACCATGACCCGTCTGTCTTGGGTGGCCCTACAGGGAATGGCTCATAGTTTCATTGAGTTAGACAAGGCTGTGGTCCATGTGATCAGTTTGACTAGTTTTCTGTGACTATGATTTTCATTCTGTCTGCCCTCTGATGGATAATGATAAGAGGCTTATGGAAGCTTCCTGATGGGAGACTGACTGAGGGGGGAAACTGGGTCTTGTTCTGATGGGCAGGGCCCTGCTCAGTAAATCTTTTATCCAATTTTCTGTTGATGGGTGGTGCTGTGTTCCCTCCGTGTTGTTTGACCTGGGGTCCACAGGTCCAAAGCCCACAGGCAGTGAACTAGAAGCCAGGTCTCCCAACTGGCTTCCACACCCTTCATGCTGTCTGTGACTAAGCTCCTGAGAGCAGCAGAACCACTTCCTGTTCTGGGTATAGAAAATGGTTGGGTCTTTGATCAAACAGACTCTAATTTGAATAGATTAGTTAAATTGACCCTATAAGAAATAGAAAACCCCAAAAGATTAAAACCATGAAAAGGAGACTTCTAACTCCATCTCTGAGATGTAGAGAGTTAGGATATTTTCACTCTCAACATTACAGTGTTGACTAAAAAATATACACGACCTACGAGTTGAGAGTTATGCTTTTTACTTGGCAGACAGAACTGGGGACTTAACCCTGGGACATAGCCCATCAGATAACTTTAAGAGACTGCTCTGAAGAAGTAAGGGAGGGACTCAGGATATGTAGGAGTTTTTGGAATAAAGATCAGGTTGTTGGAACATGGACAGATTAGTGTTAATTAAAGAAAAGCAGATACCTCAAGTTAAGGAATTTAGCACTTTTCTTTGTGTGGGAAGATGCAGGAGTCTTGTATCACTTCCTTTGATATGGACCCAGTATCCTGTGCCTTCTGCTCCTGAGGGTCCTCAGGGTACGCCATGGCCAGGGGTGGCTGCTGTGTCTGATGGCTTGATGGAGGACATTCTCTTTCCATCCTGAGTTCCCTCAGGTCTTACCTTCTGGGCTAACGGCTGCAGTATCCTTTGTTTACTGACCTGGCAGGCAGCATCCTTAGTCCACAGCAACACCGGATCCAACTGGACATTGACTTTTCTTGGAATTTGGTTACCTGGAACGGAAAGCAGCAGGTGCCATAAACTAGTAGGATATTTTAATAGTGATTTCGATGAATTCCCGATGGCTGAGAACAGACAAGTGGAAGACTGAAAAGCTCCTGGGAGCTGAGGTCTAAGTGGGTCACCGCTGTTCACAACCTTTACCTCTGGAACCTGGGTTTCTCAGGTGGCTCAGTGGATAAAGAATCTTCCTACAATGCAGGAGACCTGAGTTCGATCGCTAGGCCAGCAAGCTCCCCTGGAGGAGGGCTTAGCAACCCACTCTAATATTCTTCCTTGGAGAATCCCATAGACAGAGGAGCCTGGCAGGCTACAGCCCATGGGGCCCAAAGAGTTAAGACAAAACTGAAGTGACTGAGCACACACACCCACACCTCTGGAACCTACCTAGTGCTTAGGAAGAGGACACTGGAAAGTGCCCCTCATGGCCTTGGGAAGGGAACGGGTGCAATAAAGGGGCTCTGCCCAGGCCCTTCTCCTTGACACAGGTCTGCTCTTCAGTGGTGAGGGCTTTTCCAGAGGGCAGTTCTGACACCTTATCCCAGATGAGCAAGGAGAACTGGCCCCGCTCCAGCTGCCCCAGGCCTCTCCCCTCACCTCAGGGAAGAGGAATAGTGGGCTGGCCAGAATGTTCCAACAGCCTGATATAAGCCGTAGTCAACAGGGGAGGGAGTTTGAGGAAAGAGACTGGAAATGTTACAGCCAGGAAGACGATCAGGAGGAGAGAGGCGAGAAATAGGCCTCTGCTCCTGGAGGGGGACAGAAGGCACAGCCCTGAGACAGGCTCACCAGCCTGAGACACAGGAGCGCGTCTGAGGACACTCCTTTCCCCCACACCCTGCCCCTGCACTAGCCAGCCTCCAGTAGGAATACTAGTGGAGTAACGCTGAAGAGAACACGAAACACGGGCTCTCTCTGAGAAACAGTAAACAGGGAAGTCCACACGCCCAGAGAGGAGGGACGGGGACACCCAGCGCAGGGATCTGAAGCCTCGGGTACCCAGCAGCTACACCAAACATGAAACACAGCTTCTCTCCTCGCCAGATTAATACAGATTCTCACACTAAAGTCCCATTTCTTTCAATAACTATCATTCTATGTTCCACGTCTTGCTTTCAGTAAGAAATTATCATTCCGAAAGGCAAGAAAAAATTTTCTCTCATACTCACACACATGCACACGTGTGTGTGCATACACGCGTACATTCTGATGAGACAAACATTCATCAGAACAAGGCCCAGATATGACATGGATTTTGCAATGATCAAAAAATTTAAAATAATTATGGTTAATATGTTAAAGGCTCTAGTGAAAAAAACAGACAAAATACAAACCCATGCGGTTAATGTCAGCAGAGAAGTGAAAGTTGCTCAGTCGTGTCTGATTCTTTGTGACCCCCTGGACTGTATAGTCCATGAAATTCTACAGGCAAGAATACTGGAATGGGTAGTTTTCCCTTCTCCAGGGAATCTCCCCAACCCAAGGATCAAACCCAGATCTCCCACATTGCAGGCAGATTCTTTACCAACTGAGCCACCAGGGAAGCCGAAGATTACTGGAGTGGGTAGCCTATCCCTTCTCCAGGGCAACTTCCTGACCCAGGAATTGAACAAGGGTCTCCTGCATTGCAGGCAGATTCTTTACCAACTGAGCTATGATGGAATGATACAAAAAAATGATAACAAACGAAAAATGGCTTTGATAGATTCATAGGTAGGTTTAACATCACTAAACAAAAAGAATAGGTGAATTTTAAAGTAAGTCAATAAAACTTCCAAAACTGAAATGTAAAGAGGAAAAAGAGTGGGGGAAAAAGACAAACACAACCTCCAAGAAGGGTAGGATAGTATAAAAGATACAATGTTTCTTTTATGAGCAGCAGAAGAGACAAACAATAGGGCAGAAGAAATATTTGAAGTAATGATGGTTAAGAATGTTCCAAAATTAATGACAGACACAAACCAAGAGATCCAGGTAGCTCAGAGAATATCAAGCAGGACAAATACCAGGTAATCAACTAACCAATCAACCAGACAAATACCAAAAGCCCACACCTATACATGGAACAATAGACTGGTTCCAAATAAGAAAAGGAGTACATCAAGGCTGTATATTGTCCCCCTGCTTATTTAACTTATATGCAGTGTACATCATAAGTAACGCTGGACTGGAAGAAACACAAGCTGGAATCAAGATTGCTGGGAGAAATATCAATAACCTCAGGTATGCAGATGACACCACCCTTATGGCAGAAAGTGAAGAGGAACTAAAAAGCCTCTTGATGAAAGTGAAAGTGGAGAGTGAAAAAGTTGGCTTAAAAGCTCAACATTCAGAAAATGAAGATCATGGCATCCGGTCCCATCACTTCATGGGAAATAGATGGGGAAACAGTGGAAACAGTGTTAGACTTTATTTTTCTGGGCTCCAAAATCACTACAGATGGTGACTGCAGCCATGAAATTAAAAGACACTTACTCCTTGGAAGGAAAGTTATGACCAACCTAGATAGCATATTCAAAAGCAGAGACATTACTTTGCCAACCAAGGTCCGTCTAGTCAAGGCTATGGTTTTTCCTGTGGTCATGTATGGATGTGAGAGTTGGACTGTGAAGAAGGCTGAGCACTGAAGAATTGATGCTTTTAAACTGTGGTGTTGGAGAAGACTCTTGAGAGTCCCTTGGACTGCAGGGAGATCCAACCAGTCCATTCTGAAGGAGATCAGCCCTGGGATTTCTTTGGAAGGAATGATGCTAAAGCTGAAACTCCAGGACTTTGGCCACCTGATACGAAGAGGTGACTCATTGGAAAAGACTCTGATGCTGGGAGGGATTGGGGGCAGGAGGAGAAGGGGACGACAGAGGATGAGATGGCTGGATGGCATCACTGACTTGATGGACGTGAGTCTGTGAACTCCAGGAGTTGGTGATGGACAGGGAGGCCTCAATGTGCTGCGATTCATGGGGTCGCAAAGAGTTGGACACGACTTAGCGACTGAACTGAACTGAACTTATACATGTCATATTCAAACTGCAGGAAACCGCAACAAAGAGAAGATCTTAAAGGAAGTTGGGAAGAGTGGGGTGAGCATAAAACAGTAGAATCAGAAATCAGAACTCTTTCCCTCTCTTCCCACTTCCACCCAACCTTCCCTGCACCACCAAGATACTGACCCATAGTCTTACATCAAGCTTACCTAACTTTCAAGTAGTATATAATCTCTATTCTATTCAAAGTCTTCTAGGAACTTTTAAAAAGTGGGGGTGGGGAGTGAAGCAGATGGCACACTTTGTTTTATAAGGCTAACGTTTTTACCAAAACTGGATAAACCTAAGAAATAAAAGTGTGGGTAACTCTCACTTGCAAATATAAATGTGAAAATCCCAAATAAATTATTAGCAACTGAACCCAGCAGTATAATCTACAAAAATATATTATGTCTAAGAAGTATTTCTCCTAGGAGATAGTGCAACACTAAGATATCTATCAACTAAAAAAACTGGTTAACAGATTAAAGGGGTTAGTTAAGTAATTTTCTCAGTCATATAGCTATTACTGGACTTCCCTGGTAGCTCAGACAGTAAAGCATCTGCCTACAATGCAGGAGACCTGGGTTCAATCCCTGGGTCAGGAAGATCTCCTGGAGAAGGAAATGGCAGCCCACTCCAGTATTCTTGCTTGGAAAATCCCATGGATGGAAGAACTTGGTAGTCTACAGTTCATGGGGTGGCAAAGAGTTGGACACGACTGAGCGACTTCACTCACATAGCTATTAATGGGTGAGTAAGATGCATAATTCAGAGCCTAAGCTCCCCATCCACTCTTCTGTTTCTGAGCAAAGACAAAAAGAGTTGATGAGGATAGAGGGGAAAAGAACACCTTAATGGCAAGAAGTAGAAACAGACTGTGGTAGCTGAGCACGATGTCACATTACAGCGGTCCCCTATTCGAGGTCTTGCATCTTCTCTGCTTTACCCAGTCTTCTAAGTCCCCCACCCTCACCGTCGTCTTAAATTGTTCTGCTTCTAGGTTTCTCACTGACTATCTGTGTTTCCTTTAGCCACTCCCACTCCTGCTTATTCCATAAAAAGGAGGGTTGCCTTTTGGAACATAGGCTCCCAGAAGAAGCACACTAAATACGATTCATTGCAACATGTGATTGTGGACATTACAGACCAGGAGAACAGTAGATGTTTAGAGATGAAAGCTGGGGATAACATCTAAGATGGCAAAATAAAAGAGTTAGATTTGAACTAGACCTTCAAATTTGGAGTTGCCATTTTCAGAGGTAGAGCAGATCTGTAAGAATATTCTAGTCTGTTATTAAAGGTTTAGAGATGGGAAGGTGTGGGTCCATGTAGGTCAGTCTGCTGCAGTGAGAAGAAAGAGTTTGCATTAAGAAGTGGTGGAAGATAAGTATGGGAAATATTGGTAATGAATTTTATCCCATAAAGAAAAACAGCTAAAGGTTTTGGAGCTTTTATCTATGAATTTATTCATTTGTTTTTCCATGTAGCAAATTGTTGTTGTCCAGTTGCTAAGTGTTGTCCTAATCTTCGCAACGCCATGGACTGTAGCATGACAGGCTTCTCTGTCCTTCAGTGCTCCCCAGGGTTTGCTCAGATTCATGTCCATTGAGTCGTGATGTTATCTAACCATCTCATCAAGCATTGATTCTGTATTAATCTCTCTGCCATTATTCCAGAGTACAAGGGTTAAAAGGATGCAACTCATGCTTTCAAGGAGCTTTGCAACTGAAAAGACAGATGTGTCTGTAACTGAAATGCTCTGCAACAGGTGCTGTCCTGGTGGACGGTATGACTGGGGAAGGGAGGCACCGAGCGGGGAGTGATTAATTTTGTCAGGCAGGAGAAAGAATAGCAAAGAATGGGAAGAATCTCATCCCAGGTAAACTATCCTGGATGGCTAGAATAGACAATCTATCTCTGTCAGGTCCTCAGCCCCGTTCCTCAGTGAGCTCTGGTGGATTTGGAGGTCTTCCCTCTGCATTTGGTCCCAGCTTGATCCTTCTGTGTGTGGGTCGTGGCCTCTGAGCCCAGCATGGCCAGTAGGTGAGGCTGCCTTACTGGCACTTGTCCTAATACATCTCTTATTTACTGCTGCTTCCTGTGTTCTCATGGCCATTTCTTCCCAAGCAGAACTCTCCTGTTTGACAGATCCTTCACTTCCAAGTGTAGAGGTTGCTTCTGTTTTCCCCAAGTTTACATATATCATTCTGATCGTGCAGGATTCCTTCCTAATGCCTTCCTGTGGTGCTTCAGAGAAGCAAAACGATCTTGAGGTACATCCAGGGGCGGTATGTGACATTCACGGCAGCAGAGCCTCTCAAACCCTGTTAAAAGAGGTCGTATTATTTGGGACGAACTTTCTCAATATCATGCTCTCATCCAGTCTTCTTTTGAGTGGTATCAAAGGATGGGCTTCCCAGGTGGCGCTAGTGGTAAAGAACCGAGCTGCCATGCAGGAGACATAAGAGACTCAAGTTCCATCCCTGGGTTGGGAAGATCCCCTGGAGGAGGGCATGGCAACCCACTCCAGTATTCTTGCCTGGAGAATTCCCATGGACTGAGGATCCTGGCTGGCTGCAGTCCACAGGGTTGCAAAGAGTTGGACAGCACAACCAAACCCACAGACACACGCACGCAAGGGATGGCATGAGAATGAGGCTCCCATTTATTTATACATTGACATCTTTGAACTAATTGGAGAACTTTTCAAAAAAGTATGCATTTAGTTGGGTAGAGAAAGTAGGAAATGGGAGTGGCCACAAATTTTCTATTCGTAGGCAGTTTGCAAATATTTAAAATTTTCTACGACCAGTAACATTTTGCTTTTTGCAAAATCAGTTTGAGCTTTTCCTATTTCATGACTTAGTTAAAGTCATGAAAACTTTGACTCTTTTAGGATGTAATCTTGACACTTTAAATATGACTTGTTATTGTAAAAGCAGTTAAAAAAAAGCTTCATGCTTTGGTTCATGCTTTGGTTCATGCATACATGCTGCTTGATTTATATATGGCTTCTTATATATCCTACCCAGGCACCACTGAGAGCTCAATTTCTTCCTTTTAGTGTGGCAACAGCAGAATTTTTAAAAGGCCTCTCTTTTACCATTTGAGCCATACATTCTATGACTCCGTCTTAATGTTTCTATGGAGATTGTCTTGTTCTTTGAGAAATTGTTTCAGGAGTTAGTAATCTAGAGAAAAAGAGCTATTTTATTTCTTATTCCTTGTGTTACCCCAGTCCCTGATAAAACCATATTTTAGTAACAGTTTAAACACTTCCTTTCTAACTGTATATTTAGCACATAAGGGATCCTTAAAAATTATTTTGTAGCTAATTGTTCCCTTTCTTAAATAAATACCTTAGTGCTTCCTAAATTAGAGTAACCAAGGGAACAGCATCTGATTTCCCCAAACATAATCTGATTTCTTTGCTTTATGCACATGATTAATTTGCTGGCCAGAA
This sequence comes from Bos indicus x Bos taurus, assembly GCF_003369695.1. Lineage (NCBI taxonomy): Eukaryota > Metazoa > Chordata > Mammalia > Artiodactyla > Bovidae > Bos > Bos indicus x Bos taurus. The sequence continues at coordinate 48,733,627 of NC_040104.1, forward strand.
AGCTGTGCAGACTGCACGGACTTCTAGAATTTTTTCCAAAGGGAAAGATAACTTACGTGGAGTCTTTACAGTCATGGGCTCCATGAGCCTGGCCTGGAGGGGCACTAATTTCATCCCTTTCTGGGAACCAGGAACAGCACATCCTAGTAGCTCCCAGTGGGTGAATTCCAGGTGCCTCTGGGTCCCTGGCACCCGAAATTGCCAACGTGGATTAGACAGACACATCCTTCTAGGCAGCAACAGATTCTCCAGATCTGTGCCCTTTTCCCAGACAACCGACGAATCTACCCTACAGACCCAGGAGAGGCCTCTGTTTTTTCATGACATTGTCAAGTTAATGACTGAAGAAATTTTCCCCTACTATCTTAGAAGGCTTGACCTCTGGAGATAATTAGAGAAAGAGACCCTGGAAGACTGAACTTTTCTGAAGATGACAATTATTCTACCTGCCAGAGACCTGCCTCAAGGGAAGTCTCTCTGTTCAGGCTTAAACCAGATGATTTTATTTGCTAGAAAAATTAGTTAGGCGATATTGCAAGAGAGTAAAAGGGGCAGAGTAGGTTTAAGAGAGAAAGATAGGGAGATGGAGATTGACTGGTAACACTAAAAGGATTCTTTTTGAAAAAACGTGTTTATTCATTGGATGATGGAACAAATACCAAGTGTTGGGTGCTGTTGAAGAGTCGAGGATACAGAGGTGAAAAGAAAGGCAGGCACGTGCTTTAGAGCTTCTCAGAACGATGCTCACGGGCTATTACTTCATCGTGCTCAGTCGTGTCTGACTCTCTGTGACCCCGTGGACTGTAGCCCGCCAGATTCCTCCTTCCATGGGATTTTCTAGGCAAGAATACTGGAGGGTGTTGCCATTTCCTCCTCCACTATTACTTCATATGTCTCCCAAATACCCAGAACACTGCCTCGTGCATAATAGGTGCTCGATAAATAGTTGTTGAGGGAAAGCATGAATAAATAGTAAGAGTGAGATTCTCTGCTGTCGGTAAAGTGTTACCTTCTGAGTTTTCAATAGTCAGTACCTTGGCTTCTGTTCATGCTTGTAGTTCAGTTTGCCTGCAAAACCCTGGGTTGATTTGAGAGGAAATGCCCTTGATTACAGACATACAACTAGTCAGGACTGATCAGATTGAAATCGAATGTAGACCCTTAATTTAATGAGGAGAGAAAAAATTACCCAAACAAGAGCATGTGTAATTATGCTAAATTTCATGACTTCAGGGTCATAAATGGATTTTTCTTGATGTTCATCTGACACGAATTAATTCCAGTTGTGGCTGATTGTGAAGCAACGGCTTGTTGGGTCTTTTATAATAAGAGGGCATTAATTCCTGTTAAATTATGATGAGCCTCCTACAGAATCATCTATTTCATTCATATGGATGTAGCTAATAAGGAGACAATGAAAGTCCAAGGGGATCAGAAGGAGGCTTCTGCTGTAGAAATTGAGGGGGAATGAACCTTTGTATCCCATGAGGCAACGTGGCAAGGGAGAGCTTTAAACCAAGTGTCTTAGCCAGCTGGAGCTGCTGTAACAATATTCCACAGACTGGAGGCCTTAAAGAACAGAAATTTATTATCTCAGAACCCTGGAGGCTGGAAAGTCCAAGATCAAGGTTCAGGCAGGCTTCAGTCTCTGCTGAGAGCTCTTTTCCTGGCTTGTTCGATGGCCCTGTCCTCATGTGCATTTTCCCTATGAGTGTTCACCGAGAGAGATGGAGAGAGGATGAAGTGGCAGGGGCCACGGGGGAGGAGAGGTGGCTCGCTCACGTCTCACCTTATAAGGACACCAGCCCTGTTGGATCCGGGTGCGGTGCTCATAACCTCATTGCATCCTGATTACCTCCTGCAAGGCCCTGTCTCCAGTACACACGCTTTGGTGGGTTGGGGCTTCAACCTATGACTTTGGGGGACACAGTTGAGCCCAGGCCAGTGGGACAGCTTGCAGTGCTTTCTCTGCTTAGCTGTATCCACCCTGGCTGGCTGCTTAGGTTCTCTGAGTCCAATTCTCCTAACTCCATGTGCTAGGGGAGCAAGAACCACAGCCTGAGTCGAGAGATTGAGTTGGATCTATCAGTAGCTGAGAGATGTTGTCCGGGGCAGGGTGTGTAGGGAGCACTCGCCAGAAGCCAGCCCTCCCCTGCCCTTACCACTGTGTCCACTGGGACTGCGTGCTTCTCTCCCTCATCAGGCTGGGCTCCAGGGTTATAGGCAAACTTTTGGTGTGGATGCCCCTTTCGGTAATCAGTGCATCATATTCTAGGGGGGCAGAAAAATCTTCAGAAGCAGGGATTCAATGCAGAACGTGTGACAACTGGAATAAGTGGTGATGTTGAGAAAATGAGAGGATTAGCAAATACATTAACACCAATGGAAATTGTGGAATCATGAGGCTCAGGAAGGCATTTTTAATGACTTGAGTAAATGAGAGAGTGACTTTAATTCTATTCTTTCAAATTATGGGATTAGGCTAAGGCCTTTCTTTGATGAGAAAATAAAATGGAATCATTTTCAGCAGGACTCCATCTTAAAAGTATGCCCATCTTTAAATATTTTTCTTTAATAATCCTGTCAACTGTTAATGAATTAAACATTATGTATAAAAGTGTTGTTTTTATTTCCTGCTCTGCAAATAAGTCTCCTGAGAAAAGAGTCCCTGTTTTTTCTGGGCTTTCTTCTTGTTGTATTTGAAATTAAATTTCTCTAGGCAAGTGTTCTTGCCTGGAAAATCCCATGGATGGAGGAGCCTGGTGGGCTGCAGTCCATGGGGTCACTAGGAGTCAGACACGACTGAGTGAGTTCACTTTCACTTTTCACTTTCATGCATTGGAGAGGGAAATGGCAACCCACTCCAGTGTTCTTGCCTGGAGAATCCCGGGGACAGGGGAGCCTGGTGGCTGCCGTCTATGGGGTCAAACAGGGTCGGACACGACTGAAGTGACTTAGTAGCAGGAGCAGCCGCCAAGTGTTACATACAATTGTTATTCCTGATTTTAGCACCAATGTTAATAAATGTCACCCCAGTATATTCACTTTCTTTGTTAACCTGATTTAATGAAATTTTCATATATATATGGGGACACACAGTTGAGCCCAGAGCAGTGAGTCACTGCAGATGGTGACTGCAGCCATGTAATTAAAAGACGCTTACTCCTTGGAAGGAAAGTTATGACCAACCTAGATAGCATATTCAAAAGCAGAGACATCACTTTGCCAACAAAGGTTCGTCTAGTCACGGCTATGGTTTTTCCTGTGGTCACGTATGGATGTGAGAGTTGGACTGTGAAGAAGGCTGAGCGCCGAAGAATTGACGCTTTTGAACTGTGGTGTTGGAGAAGACTCTTGAGAGTCCCTTGGACTGCAAGGAGATCCAATCAGTCCATTCTGAAGGAGATCAGCCCTGGGATTTCTTTGGAAGGAATGATGCTAAAGCTGAAACTCCAGTCCTTTGGCCACCTCATGTGAAGAGTTGACTCATTGGAAAAGATTCTGATGCTGGGAGGGATTGGGGGCAAGAGGAGAAGGGGACGACAGAGGATGAGATGGCTGGATGACATCACTGACTCGATGGACATGAGTCTGAGTGAATTCCGGGAGTTGGTGATGGACAGGGAGGCCTGGTGTGCTGCGATTCATGGGGTCGCAAAGAGTCGGACACGACTGAGCGATTGATCTGATCTGATCTGATCTGATATATATATGGACTTCCCAGTTGGCACTAGTGGTTAAAAAAAACTGCCTGCCAATGCAGGAGACATGAGATGCAGGTTCGATCCCTAGGTTAGGAAGATCCCCTGGAGGAGGGCCTGGCAACCCACTCCAGTATTATTCTTGCCTGGAAAATCCCATGACAGAGAAGCCTGGCAGGCCTCAGTCCATAGGTCACACAAGTCAACATGACTGAAGCAGCTTAGCACGTCTGCAGGCATTCACACACACACACACACACACACACATACACACATTTATAAACACAAATCTTACAGCCTGAACCTTGATATTCTTAAAGAGATAAGCATATTTTCCCCTTCCTTTCTTTGTACTAAAGAAAAAAAATTCATCTAGTGTTATGCCAGCTGCATTCCAGTACCTTTGTAGATTTTCGTTAAACGTGCTGTTTGTGCCTGCGTATTAAGCCCTCTAATGAGCTATTATCAGTCCTCTGCTGTAGTTTATCACTGGCATTTCCTCAGCTCAACAAATGCGTCTTCTTTCATTCATCCAGCCTATGGAGTAGTTGTCAGTTGGTGCTACTTACTGTGACAAGTGGAAGGAAAATAAGCTGTGCTTGAAAGTGCTGTCAAATTATTATCAATTTTTGGTCCCAGTCCTGGTGTTTGATATTCAAAAGAAACCCATTATATTAGGGCATTGAGTACAAAATTAGATCAGTTCCATGAGATAATGACCATATTTCACGGTTACGAGCTGGTGTGCCTGCAGACCACCACATGCAGCTCAGAGTCACTTCTTGCTATGGTTCTTCATTGGAGTGGACTCGGATTTTTAATTTTCTTTCATGTTTTGCCTGTCTCAGACAGTGTTCTGTGCTGGCAGTTGGGATAATAGACCTTGAATTTCCCTAAATGAAGTCGAGTGGAATGGACATCAGTTTTTGACTGCTAAATTGTGCTGTTGCATTGGTTTATCTACTCACTGGTAAGAAGTAACGAAGAGCATGCATTCTAGGAAAAGAAAAAATGCATGGAAGAAGCAAGGGTCAAGATATAGGGAATAAAAGCAAGTCCAATTTTTAGATTGTTTTTACCTGAGGATCCTTTTTAGGATTATCTGCTCTGTGTAAGGTGCTCTGTGAATTTTTGTTTGTTGTCATCAGATGTACTGCAGCTTAGAGATTCCACAAATCCAGAAAACCTTTTTACTGTGTTCTGTCCTGGCTTATTCACCTACATGCTAATTGCTTTTTGTGGCCATTTAAAACTTTACTGTAGTAGAACTCTTTGGTGTGTGTGTGTGAATAATCACTGGAACTGGTTTAAGGGAAGAGTGGAGCTTCAACCATGCTGTTGAGACATCTGAGAGATTATGGTATGATGACCCAGTTGCTGGGCATATAATCTGAGATTTGTTGAATCAACTTGAGTTAACCTGAAGCCTAAGAGGCATGTCCCCACTTTTTCCATTAGGGCAGGGGGGGTCCATATTTTTGCTGCTGTGTAAATTCTTGTGTCATTTGTTTTGCATTTAATTCTTAGCTGATGCACAGGAAGGGGAGTTTATTGAGTAACTTTCCAGATCAATTTCTGACCTGTACTTCAGCTGCAACCAGCATGATTTCAGACATGCTAGGTCCTCATTTGCTCATTGGCCTCCCTGCCTTTCCTGCCAGAACCAGGCAAAATAAATAATAAATTAAAAACATGTCTCCTTTCCTGCTGTTTTCTTGGAATATAGTCTTGAGGACATAAGCCAAAACTCAGAGAAAAAATTAACCTTATCAGAAGGAAATTTTCATATATCACACTAGATTTTTTTCTTGATATTGAATGTTAGATACAGTTGGTATATGTGAGAATTTCATGTGCATAGATTGGAAGCTGTTAACGCTGTGGAGTCACTTAGGCAAAGAAACAGGAAAAAATAATACACGAGAAATGAAGCTAGGAAAACCTCTAGGTAAGTTACAAAGTCAGAATGATACACTTTTTCAACACATTTGTTTAACTATAGTGGGTTTACAATATTGTTTTAGCTTCAGGTTTATAGCTTCAGATTTTTTTCCATTATAGGTTATTGCTGGATATTGAATATAGTTCCATGTGCTATACAATAAATCCATGTTGCTTATCTATCTTATATATAGTAGTGTGTATATGTTAACTCCATCTCCTAATTTATCCTTCCTCCTCCCCCTTCTCCTTGTGTAGCCATAACTTTTTCTGTGTCTGTGAGTTTGTCTCTGTTTCACAAGCTGGTTTGTATTATGTTTTTAGGTTCCACGTGTAAGTGATACCATATAATATTTGGCTTTCTCTGCCGGACTTAGTTCACTTATATGATCATTTCTAGGTCCATCCATGTTCCTGCCAATGCCATTATTTCATAGAATGACCCACTTTTAAGGGAACAGTGAAGGGTGGTATTAGGGCGTGCATGCTGTTCACAGTGTGCTAGGTACTGTAGAAAGTTCAAAGTTGAATCAGACCAAAGTTTAATAGAAAAGTACATTAGCTGCCATGTGTGCGTGTGCTAAGTTGTATCCGACTCTTTGTGACCCTACAACTTTAGCCTGCCAGGCTCTTCTGTCCATGGGATTCTCCAGGCAAGAACGCTGGAGTGGGTTGCCGTGCCCTCCTCCTCCTTCCTGACCCAGGGATCAACCCAGGTATTGAACCTGCGCCTCTTATGTCTCCTGCATCAGTAGGCAGATTCTTCACCACTAGCGCCGCCTTGTATGAGAACAGTGACAGTTGCCCAGAGAAGTAGATGTGTTTTTATGAGACCTGAAGTAGGGAGAGGCTGCATCTAGGTCATCACTTCTGGAAGTGTGTCTTCTGATCTGCAGCTTGTTAGACGGGCAGTTTCATTGGCCCCCTCCAAACCTATTCTGGGGATGGGGCCCAGGAATCAGTATTTTAATAATCCCTCCAGGTGTTACTGGTGCTCGCTATAATTTGAGAAATATTCTGTGTATAAAGAGAGACTTGGGGTTTCGTGGGGGAGGTGGTATTTAAATTGAGCAAGAGGAGAAGACAGAACATGAGTAGGCATTGCAGGAAGGCAAAATTTGCAAAGTCCTCAAGACATCGTCTATTTTAGTGCCTCCAACTCTTAGAATGAAAGATTTATTTTATACTTAATCTATATTCGTCGTGCTTTTCCATAAGGCTGTTTCCTCTGTCTTCATTCTCAGTGGAATTGTGAATCATGGTGATCATATTTTGTATAGCAGCCTTTGCTATATTTCAAGGAGAATATTAAGTTCCCCACTGCCTTTTCTTCACCAGGCTAATTAATCCTTGTTCGTCAGCCTTTTCTCCTACCTTCTAGCCCTTTTATCATTTTCATTGCTCTTGTCTGGGCTTTCCTCAAATTTTCCATATTTCTCCAAAGTTACAAAGACCCAAATTATACCTGGTGCTGGTTGAGGTCTCTGGCTCAGTGAGCAAAGTGGATGAATATCTTGAGTCCCACATATTATTTTTTCTTTGTGAGAATTTACCTACAGAAATAAGAGAGTATGGGGCAGTGTTTTTAACACACTGTCCTTGGATTCATGGGGAACTTGGGATTGATTACGTGGAATCTTAGCTCCATGTATGTCCTGGCCTTTGTCTGCAGACTCAATAGTGATCGTGATTTCTACATATAAATGAAAATGCATTTCTTTTTTTCCTAACTTATTTAAGTATAATTCAGTTTGTTTAGGGACTCAGTTGTGTCCGATTCTTTGCGACCTCATGGACTGCAGCACACCAGGCTTCCCTGCCCATCACTAACTCCCAGAGCTTACTCAAAACTCATGTGATTAGCAAAGGTCAAAAAAAAAAACTTTTTTAACTTCTTATGTTATCTTAACAAAGTAAAAGTTGAACTCCCACAGTATGAACCTATGCAGTTTTTAAAGTCAGCAAAGGAGCCCTCTGGGTTTGAAAACACATTTATTGGGGCAAAAGTCCAGACAGTCAGCCCAGTGGCCTGTCTTCATAGGTACAATGGGAACAATAGGATCCATCTTGCATGATATCAGCATAAGCTATGTGGCGATCAAGTGGTTAGTGTGCATAAAAGAACACAGGCGGTGATTAACAGATGATAGTTATTACTTCTGTGGACTGTCTCTTGTATCTCATATGTGCCTTTAAGCCACCACGATCATTTGTTCTTCTAGTCCTAGAATCCTGAGATGGTGTCGGTCAGTGGTGCCACATGTTTGTCCATCTGCACCTCTGTTCTTATCTCTCTCTCCTGTTTAAGTTTCTGTGGGTAGGGGATGAGGAAACATCCATTATGGAGAGCTCCTCAGTCGGAGTTGGGCTTCCCTGTGCTGTATCTTGCCGTAAGAGGCCCCTTCACACGCGACTGGAGGTCTAGAATTTCAGCATTTCCTGCTTGAACTAAAAGCAAGAAAAGAGGAAATAGTGTGGGTGGGTTTGCTGAATAGCACCAAGTTGAAAATTTAAGACACTTTTCTGTATGGTCATTTGAGTTTTCACCAAGAACATTATTTCCATATATGTTGACAGGCAGGAGAGGAAAATTTCTGACCCATGAGTCTGTAAAGCGTTGAAGACTAAATAAATGTTCTTAGCAGAGCTGAGATGAAGGTGTGGCCAGTCTCAATGGAGCCTTTCACGGAGGAGAGGGCGTTTTCACGGCCCAGGCTCACTGGAACTCTGAGACCTATGTGTATTATCTTGGTGATGTTGGCATAGGGTATCCTTTCATTTTTTGCTGTAGGAACAGGGGACGCCATACCTGCCGTCTCTGTCTGCTTTGCGTGTTATGCAAGGAGGTCTGAGAGGGCTCTTGGACACGTGCTTCTTTGAGACGTCACTACTCAGTGAGTAATGCTCAGTTCTCATAATTTATTCTTGTGCTTCACGCTGGGATATCATCTCCTATCTTTCTCCTTTCTATTCGTCTTCTATACTTAGCCTTTGTCTTGAATTATTTTGCTTATATGAAAATCACTTATCTAGAAACACAGCTTCCCAGGTGGTGCTGATGGTACAGAATCTGCCTGCCAATATAGGAGACATAAGAGATGCAGGTTCGATCCTTGGGTGGGGAAGATCCCTTGGAGGAGGGCACGGCAACTCACTCCAGTATTCTTGCCTGGAGAATCTCGTGGACAGAGCGGCCTGATGGGCTGCAGTCCATGAGGTCGCAAAGAGTTGGACACGACTGAAGTGACTTAGCATGCACATCTAAAAACAAGATGGCAGAGATCATCACCCCCAGGCCCCTAAGTCTTACGCAGGGCACTAGGAGCTACAATGAAATCAAGACCTCCCCCAGATCTAGTGAACAAGTGAGAGTCTGCTGTTTTTTGAGCAAAGCAGAAAAATGCGTCCTGGGTTGGTGTTCTGGCCAATACAAAATACTTGATGTTGATTAGAAAGTTAGACCCCCTGGGTGATTTCTCTGGCATATGCAGTTTTCCATTGCAAAATAAAATGTAGTTGCATTCATCAAATTTTAATTTTAGCCTGTTTTTTCTTATTTTGCCTTTTTAAAGCATTGCATCAGTTTTGTATTTCTTCACTATCTCTTCGCCTACAAGAAATACAACACACGGGCTTAGATGATGCTCTTTCTTGGAAACATATTTGGCAAAGCTGCATATAGCAACGGCATAATTTTCTCAGCAGGAGAGCACCACATACTACCCTCTTGCAACTGGGCTTTAAAAAAATCTAAAGAATACGCTTACTTGGATAAATGTGGCTTGTGTTTTAATATTTTTGCAGTGACATCTTTGATTCTGAACATTCCCAGTTGAAAAAAAAATACGAAACTTGCTTTTCCTGATGTGTGAGGGGAAAATGGATCCTCTGGCCACTTTCAGCATGAAGAACCGTGGTGCCTGTTTAACTTGTGCTCTTTGTAAAATTATAAGCCTAGAATAACCCTGTCATTTCCCAGCTCTGAAACATGTTTTCGTCTGATCTAATTTATTCAGCGGTGAGTGCTGACCGCGCTCCACAGATTGACCAGCCTCTCAGTTTTGTGCTTGCCTTGGGTCCTGCATTCCTGGGTGTCTGTGTTCTTGGCGTGTCTGAATCAGGATGGGCATAGAATCAGAAGCCCTGGTGTAGGAACGGATGCCCCAGGCCCTTAGCTAATCTGTCCTGCATCACTGGAATAGCAGAAGTATATTTTATTCCCCTTGTGCTGGCCACAGTTTCCGAAGAGTGGAGTCTCACTGGAGCATCTTGCTCCACACTTCATACATCCATGACTGTGGTTTAGGAAGATGCTGCCTTGTAATGGTTGAACGAAAGAACACCTAGTGTCAGAAAGGAACAAAAATGCCACTAGGCACAAGGCAGGTGGTTCAAAGCATCTGAAGTCTAGGACTGACTCTGGGGGTTTCCCTGGTACCACTGATTGGCTTTGCAAGGTCCAAGTGATCCCCTGAAATATACTTTGTTATAACCTCCACCACTTTGCTTTTAATTTTAAAAAGTGTTATTTGTGTTTGGCTGCACTGGGTCCTCTCTGCGGCACGTGGGCTTTCTCTGGTTGCGGTGCTCAGGCTGCTCACCGCAGCGACTTCTCTTGTTGCGAAGCATGGACTCTTGGGCACACGGGCTTCAGTATTTGCAGGGCGTGGGTTCAGTCGTTTTGTTTCCCGGGCTCTGGAGCACAGACTCAAAGAGCACACAAGCTTAATTGCCCCAAGGCATGTGGAATCTTCCCCGGGCCGGGGATCGAACCTGTGTCCCCTGCCTTGGCAGGCAGATTCTTAACTGCTGGATCACGGGGGAGGTCTGCGCCTCTACCACTTGAAAGGTGAGAAACAGTGTAAACAACCACGTGGGTCAATGTATTTGTCTTCCAGTATAAGATTTTTTTTTCTTTGTTGTGTTTTAAACAAACCACCGTCCCACAGACAGAACTCCTTAAAACCCGTTTAACTTTTCATGTTAACATTAATGATAATTAATTTCTATGACCCTTGAATTAGTTTCTTTTACATTTTTCTTTCTTTGGGAAAATGAACATGCTGTTTTGTTAAGTGTGTGTAAGAAACCACTGGCAGAGCCACCTGGATCAGGTATTGCTAAGCTTCATCAGTGTTTTATCCAGTACAGGACACTGAGTTGGCTCGTGACATAAACAGCTCACATGGTTGCCACCAGTCCCTTGAAAGCAATTAGCATTTTAGCAACCCACCCCAGATGCTACCTGATAGAAGAGGTTTCCGTGAGGCGCGAGATCACCTGCGAGGCACTGTTGTTGAGCGGGTCCCGGTTCAGAGGCCAGCACACAGAAACTGGAGAGATGCTTCCTCAGGGCTCCTCCACATCCTTCACAGGTGCAGATCTGTCCACATCCTGCTGAGAAAGATGGACGTGTCTGACCTTTGGTGGGAGCAGAGGGTCGGTACCAGGACAGATGCTGGAGGTTAGGCAGCGGCCAGGGAAATTTGGCCAAGGCAGCTTGGATGTGTGCCTTAGATAATACCAGCCATGCAGAATGATCCTGGAGATGGAGCAAGGGAGTAGAGGATAAAAAGGCTATTGAGACAATCGTTTGATTAGTTTCCCTTTTCAAGTTTAGAAATGAATTCCTAGTCATCATTGCTTTCGTACAACCTGCTCTTTTGATAGTTCTTACAAAACGGTGGTGATTTTGTTGTTGAGTTGAGTTTAGTTCCTACTTTAAGACTGTTAACTTATTATGAAGGTCGTTTCTAACTCATAGCTATGGGGAACAGTTTGCTGTCAGCTGGCTTGTGTTTCTCATTAGATAATTAAACCCATTCCATGGACTTGATTTTGAATTGTCCACTCTCAAATTCAGCATTCAGTTCAGTTCAGTTGCTCAGTTGTGTCCGACTCTTCAGCATTAAAATACACATATTGGATATCGCTTAGATACTTTGCTGGATTCTGGAACTAGCAAAATGAAAAGAATGGACTGTGATCTTCTGTAAGATATCATATGGAAGGCATATGTGTAAACCAGTAACTACCAAAGGGTGTGATGGGTGAATGTAGCCACAGAAATGCTAAGGTAAAAGCTGAGCATGAAAGAGGTCATTACCAACTTTGCAGGAGGAATGTGTGACTCAAAGAAGAGTTCAGAAAGGAAATAATACCTGAATCATGTTACCAGAAGGAGAGAAATTTACCAGAAAAGGAAAAGACATGATGGAGAACATACTGGACAGAGCCACACAGCATGAGTGGAGTTGCATAGATGGGAATTCTTATATAAGTTAGTCTTTTTTCTTTTAAATTTATCTCTATTGAATTGTAGTTGGATTATAGTGTTGTGTTGAACTGCCACTTTAAGCAAATTGACTCAGTTTTATATATATATATATATATATATATGTATGTATATATATATGTGTGCTTACATATATATGTATTATATGTTACATACATGTAGTATGTATATGCATGTATGTATGTATTCTTTTCCATTATGGTTCATCACAGAATATTGACTAGTCCTCCTGCGTTATGCTGTGGGACCTTGTTTATCCACTCTATATGTAAGAGTTTGCATCTGCTAACCCCACACTCCCACTCTTACTGTCTACCACTGCCTCCCTCTTGGCAATCACTAGAAGAATATATAATGCTTCATGAATTTGCATGTCATCCTTGTTCAGGGGCCATGCTAATCTTCTCTGTATCATTCCAGTTTGTTAGTGTATGTGCTGCCAAAGCAAACACAGTTTTAAACCACTCTGGATGGGAAAGAATTGACTTACAGAATCTAAAAAAAATAAAATTGAAAACAAAAAGAGCCAACTGAAGCACTAGATTCTGGCTCTATTAACAATGGCATAGAGTATCACTGGCGCTCCCTGTGGATACTTAAGCAATAGCTGTTCTTAAATGTAGGTGAGAACCGTCTTCCTTAAATTTAGGAGAGGGAATCGTAGTAGTAGGTTTAGAAGCTGCTTTCCCCTTAGACCAGCAGATGCCTCGTGTGTACCTGTTGAGTGGGTGCGCAGGGGGGTTCCGAGGTGAGAATTCTAGCCTCCTTTCTACAGTCACCGATGGGGGGTGTCACCTCGGGCATGTCACTTAGCAGAGTCTCTTTCATCTTGATCAAAATTAGCTGTTTGTGTGTCTATCTAAATTCTCCTTCCAACTCTGATCTCATTACCTATCAAAACACCTTGTAATATAGTTTGACACATGAAGGACAATAATTCACGTGTCTCAACAGTTGCCTCATACTGGATAACTGTATTCCATAATACAATTCCATATCTTTTAGATTACTTAGTAAAATGTATTTTATGTAGTGATAACCTCATACCCTGCAGAAGCCATTTACTAGGCTGGAGAAGCAATTACTTTAAAAAATAATATTTAGGGGCTTCCCTGGTGGTTCAGTGATAAAGACTCTGCCTGCCAATGCAGGAGACTTGGGTTCGGTCCCTGATCCAGGAAGATCCCACGTGCCTCGGAGCAGCTAAGCCTGCACACCACAATTAAACCTATGTGCTGGAGCCCGGGCGCTGCAACTGCTGAAGACCCCAATCCCCAGAGCCCGCACTCCACAAGAGAAGCCACTGCCCTGTGAAGCCCACGCTGTGACTCGAGAGAAGCCCAGGCAGCATCAGAGACCCAGCACAGCCACAAATAAATTATCTTAAAAATATATTTAGGAAAAACTATAACAATAGCCAGCTTCAGTGAAAGAGTTAAACAAGCTTCCTCTCTCCCTGGCAGAGAACACAAACTTGTCCATTATAACACCACCAAGCATCTCCTCGACTTGGTGTCTTGTTGTAATTCAGTCGCCCTCCGTGTGTGATGGGGTGCGTCACGTCATCAGAAGGCACCGTACGCCATGGCAAAGATGCAGCTTTGAGCAGCATCTGCCTCTTTGTGCCTATAGGTCCCCAGGAAGCATCTGATTGGCTTACTGACCCTGCTGCCCCGGGGACCACTCCAGCCAAGAGGGCTCATCCCCGCCTGCAGTAACAGATGCATAATGTAGTCTGCTTAGGGAACGTGTTCAGGTTCTTTTCTGAATCAAAATTCCATTTGTTTGTTTGTTTTTATTGATATAACTTTGCTGGGAATTGCCTTTGCGGTATGTGTTACTAACAGAGCTGGAACCACCACACTAGAGTGCTTTCAGTCTTTGCAAAACATAGGTGTGCCCGTTACAGCTTTTAGGAAATCACTCGGCTTGGGGAAGAAAACATTTGTTAATATTTGGACCTCCTGGCCAAACATCATTCTAGTTTTCAGAAATTATCAGCAAAGCAAAGGAGTGTTCAGAGAAGGCTCTGGCCTCTCCCTGGCCCCCTCCACTTGAGACTTCTGACTTACATTCACCAAATCTGAAAGCCCTTTAGTGCAAGCTTCCTGCTCCCCTCCCCATTCCATATTCTATATTAAATTATTAGCATTCTCTATATAAACTCCTTGGGAAACCAGAACCCTTATTATGACTTCTGGATTTCATTTTCCTTACATAAGCATTTAATGATAAAACAGCTTTCATGAACACTTAACATTTCAGTTCCTGTTAAATGTTCTTAAATTTCATAGTAGAATGCTATGTTCATTTCCATGTAGCATGCTTAAAAGTGGCTTAAGGTAGCGAGCAGTCCCCAACCGTTTCGGCTTTGTGGAATTAGCTTTGTGGAAGGGATTAGCTTTGTGGAAGATAGTTTTTCCAGCGACCAGGGGTGGGATGGTTTCGGGATGACTGAAGTGCATTATGTTTATTGTGTGCTTTATTTCTATTATTATTATATCAGCTCCACTTCAGATTAGACCCCAGAAGTTGGGACCTCTGGTTGAAGGGGCTTGCACATTGCTAAGTCAACCTGACTTCTAGGAAAACCTTGTATAGCTTGCAGGTGATGGATATTTATATTGACCTACAAAGATCCAGGAAGTTCATGGGGCCCTAGTTTGTGTTAATCCCACTATAAAGTGTGCTTGAAGCAGAGAGTTTGGGGCTTAAAAAAGCTGAAGATCCCCATGAAGATTAACAGTAAGATATAAAGCAGAGATAGGAAGATTGTATGACATTTCTTTTAGACCTTGGATTTCTTTAATCCCGAGGTGTGTTGGGTTAGTGCTTATCTTCATGAATGGATTTCCAAGGTGAATTTCACTCTCTGCCTCTCTAATGCTTTATTTTTATGACTGCTATTACTGGTGTATATTTGTTCATCTCAACTGTGTACCCGTCACAAAAGCCAAGGCCCCTGACTAGTCTTAAATGAGATAAGTACAAGTTTGGAGCCAGCAATTCAATTTCAGGTATACTCTTTTTAATTTGTTTGAAGACTTTATGCCATCCCTCAAGCTAAAGGACAGAATCACAGTTGACTCAAGGGATAACTTGCCATCTTTCAAGGGTAACCTCATAGAGTCTTTAAAGAATTTGGGGAACTTGTATAATAAAAAAGATTGTTTCCTTGAGGATGTCCAAGGCAGAAAAACATGGAAAGCTCACTTAGATTTTAAGCTCATTTTTATTTCTTTATTTGATTGTCAGAGCAGTGGTCAGCAAAGCCCAACCTGTAGGCTGGCTGCCTGATTTTGTTGGTTTTAAAAAATTTATTCATTTATATTTATTTGGAGGATAATTGCTTTACAATATTGTGTTGATTTCTGCCGTACATCAACATGAATCAGCCACAGGTAAACATATGTCTGTTCCCCCTTGAGAGGGAGGGCTGGGAAGGGAGGAGGGAGGGAGGTTCTGATTTTGTTCAGTTTTAATGGGACACAGCTTTTACCACACAAGGCACAGTTGAATAGCTGCCACAGAAACCTTCTGAATCACAAAGCTTAAAATATGTACTCTCTGACTCTTAAGTTTGCAGAACCCTGCCTGAGGATATCATTGATGCTTAATATTTATGAGGATAATTTAATTAATAATTATAGATTGTAAAAGGAAGAGTCTTAGATTAACATACACACACTACTACATATAAAATAGATAGCCAACAAGAACCTACCATCTAACACAGTGAACTATACTTAGTATCTTACAAGAACCTGTAAGGGAAAAGAATCTGAAAAAGAATAGATGTATTTGTGTGTATTGGAGAAGGAAATGGCCACCCACTCCAGTCTCCAGTATTCTTGCCTGGAGAATCCCACGCACAGAGGAGCCTGGCAGGCTGCGTCCATGGCGTTAGCAGAGTCAGACGCGACTGAGCGAACAGACCTCCAGAACCAGCAGCACCGCATGCATGCATAACTCAGTTGCTTTGCTGTGTGTCTGGAATGAACACCACATTGTAAATCCCCTATGTTTCTTTTCTTTCTTTTTTAAAAAATGCTTATTTGTTTGGCTGTGCTGAGTCTTGGCTGTAGCACGTGAGATCTTCAGTGTTTAGCTGTGGTGTGAGGGGTCTTCAGGTTGCAGCATGTGGAACCTCTAGTTAGGGCATGTAAACCCTCAGTTGCAGCATCGGGGGTCTAGTTCGCTGACCAGAGATCGATCCCAGGCCCCCTGCATTGGAGCACAGAGACTTAGCCACTGGAACACCAGAGAATTCCCCCAAATCAACTGCATTTCAATTAAGAAAAGGAAGTGGTCTTGTCAGTAAGTCCGCGCGTTACGATTTCTGCCTTCCCCAAAGTGAACACTGCTTGATGCTCATAAAGGATGCAGTGGGGAAAAGCCGAACCAAGACTGCCCGTGGATGGCTTCACTCAGCCTTAGTTCATGGAGATATTCTGGAGCCTCCGTTCTCATTTTCCATCCAGTTTCACAGTGAGTGGGATTTCACATCCGAGTTCTGGTCCCAAAGGATTCAACAGTTCCAGAAGTCAAGGTTAGAGTGAGTGGTGATCAGCCTCTCAATTCCGAAGGGGCTTGGAGGACAGAGAGAATACCCATCGTAACCAAATCTGTAATAATAATTTAAATTCTACAAATTCCAGGACTCTAGCAGCTTGATTTAGGAAATCTTTCCTGTCTTTTTTTTTTTTTTTAAACAAGGGGAAAATATACAAACAGATTAAGGTACACTTAGAAACCCAGCTGGCTTGTTTTTCACCTCCCAAAGGAGCACTTGACTCCCTGTTACACTGTTTTCCCTTTTTATCAAATTGCTAAGAAACAGTAACTCAATTGATTTAAATGATTTCTATCACACATAGCCTTTAAGACAAGTAATCGGTTTATTATGCTCAGTCATAACGGTGGTATTTTACTTCTATGAATTGTATTTTCAGCAGCGCTCATAAAATACCCAGTTTGACTTCGTTTATTAACTTTCTCATTTTTCCATTAACTGATGTTTTTCTGTCTCAGATAATTTGCCTGCCCATTGATATTGCATAACTCAATAGAAATATGTCTTTCAAAAGAATGAACAGATCATTCTTTGAGGCTTAGATAAGATGATTTTATCTGAATATATCATGAAGAATAATGCTTCGGTTGTTGTTTTAGTCAAATTTCACATTTAATGTTGTAATCTGAATATCACTTTGAATTTAATTACATTAATTTTGTGGCTCGCTATTTAGTACTTTCTTATTGCTGAGAGCCTAGATATTTAAACAAAATCATTTTCTACTTTTTAGATAAGATATTCAGTTTTAATTTATTCAGCTCTTATCTGCAAAATTAATTAGA
Source organism: Bos indicus x Bos taurus (assembly GCF_003369695.1). Taxonomy (NCBI): domain Eukaryota; kingdom Metazoa; phylum Chordata; class Mammalia; order Artiodactyla; family Bovidae; genus Bos; species Bos indicus x Bos taurus. Next base: position 48,750,922 of record NC_040104.1, read on the forward strand.
AAAGATGCCTGGTTTTGTATTAATAAGTTTCAGTTTGGTGTTTTATTCTCTGTTGAGTCCCTCTCAGTCTGTTGCTGAAGCCATCTAGGCCTGCATAAGGCATTTGCATTATTTTTTTTTTAGCTTCCTCCTGTTTTATTGGCAAGTGACCATGTGTATGGTAATTGAGCAATTGTCTGCTTACTTGGGTTTATGGAATTTACATCAGCAAGTTTTAGAGATCTTAAGTTTTGGTCTCCAAACAGACTTGAAGAGGAAGCTTTCTGAAACACTGTCATTTGGTTAAAAATGTATTTGCATTTAATTGAGTGACAGTCACTCTCAAAACACTGAAGCTGAGTGTCCCTTTCCTCTCAGCCACACCTTGTGCCTTTGTAATCACAGAGACTGGAGACGGGCAGCTCGCCAGCCTCGCGGGGATGCACAACGGCCTGGGAGAGGCGACGGCTGCGGACCAGGCCCCGGGGAGCCTGCAGTCAGCCCACTAGACCTTCTCCTGCGGCCTGTTGCCTCTGCTGCCCACCAAGTGCTGGTTTTCCTTCCTGTCTGACAGCTGCAGGTCCTGAACTTGAGATAGGGAGGTGGCCTTTGTCGGGCCCCCAGCCAGGGCAGCAGAACGGAGCTTTGAGCTGTGCCTGTGACTTGATCACTCTGTGGTACACCTTTCTGTCCCCTTGGCCTTGGCCTTTCTTATCATGTGTGACTGACTCTTCATCAAGAGCACCTCTGCCCTGGCTGCGTCCCAGCAGCGTGTCCCCCTCTGTCTCCACCCACTCTTTCCGGAACTGCTCATGCCCTGCCCCCTTCACCTGACACTTCCGGTCCATTCCCGCCCGTCTCTGCCTTGTGCTTCCCTGACCCCCCTCACTGTTTCAGCTCCCCAGGGCAGCCTTAATTTTTGGTTCTAATTCTGTGACCAGTGCAGCTGGTAATATGATAGGGATTGCACTGAGTCTGTAGACTGCCTTGGGAAGCATAGTGACTATGACAATGCTCATTCTTGCAATCCAAGAACACAATACATCTTTCCATTTGTGTGGTCTTCAGCTTCTTTCATCAGTGTCTTATAGTTTTGGGAATATAGGTTATTTGCCTCCTGAGGTGGATTTATTCCTAGGCATTTTATTCTTTTTGACAAGACGGCAAATGGGATTGTTTCCCTAATTTCTCATTCTGATATTTTGTTGTCAATGTATAGAAATGCAACAGATTTCCATATATTAATTTTGTATCCAGCAACTTTACCGAATTCATCAATGAGCTCTAGCGGTTTTCTGGTCCCAGTTTTAGGGTTTTCATGTCATCTGCAAACAGTGGCAGTTTTAAGAAGAAGGGATGCAGTCTTTGATAAGGAGAAACTTGGCAGGGCGCCTGGGGTTGGGGAGAAGAATACATGACCCGAAGCTGCGGCGAGATGCTGGGACCAGGGTGCACGTGTGGACGAGTGTGTTAACAGTGGCCGTGGAAAGGTGTGCAGCGAAGGAGACAAAAGGCCGAAAGGACTCTGAAGATGGGCCAAGGAGCTTGGCATACAGACAGGCAGTTATAGCTGCTGAGAGCTGCTGGGACTTGGTGGCTAGGGATGAACAGGAAAAGTTCAAGTTTTACATCACCGTCTGCTCTTTCTGCCTCTGTAACTGGGCTTGCTCACGTGGTCTCAGAAAGTGGGGACTCACAATACTAGGAGCTGGAGCTTATCTCTCTCGCCCTTGTCCTGCTCGTTGCAGTCACCCAGCCCCTGCCAACCTGCTTAATCATGCCTGTCCGTGTAAAGGTCAGGCATCCCCCTCCCTGTCTTGACTGCTGTTCCCATACATGTGAAACTGCTTAGTTTAAACCAGCCTATTAGCAGCTAGTGTTGCCCACTAGAGTCTGTCTATAAAAACTCTGTAACCCCTTTGTTCAGAGCTCAGAGCTTGGAGTGTTAACTCCTCTGGGCCTGACGGCATAAGAAACCTGAGTTCTCTAACTCTGCAAGTGTGGTGCTTGGTTTCTCGAGTACTGGTTTCTGCAACAGGGAAATCCTGCCTTGCCCTGTGTCTGACAGGCAGTCCATGGATATTTATTGAATGGCTGCAGATGGCATCTGGACTTTATAGGTCTTCCTGTAAGGGAAATTAACTGAGTTGGAGAAAGGAGAAGCTAGAGACGGCATAACCCAGTAGGATTCCAGTATTATTCATTTTGCCTCTTCTCTGTGTGTAAGATTCACAAGGAACTGGAGATTCACTAAAGGAAAACACTTCAGAATCATATTCTTAATTGATGTGTTTTATTTCGTTCACTGTTCCGTTAAGTCGTGTCTCACTTTGCGACCCCACGAACTGCAGCATGCCAGGCTTCCCTGTCCTTCACCATTTCTCAAGTTTGCTCAAACCTTTGTCCATTGAGTCGGTGATGCCATCCAACCACCTCATCCTCTGCTGCCCCTTCTGCATTTGCCTTCAATCTTTCCCAGCATCAGGGTCTTCTCCGATGAGTTGGCTCTTTGCATTAAGTGACCAAAGTATTGGAGCTTCAGCATCAGTCCTTCCAGTGAATATTAAGGGTTGATTTCCTTTAGGATGGACTGGATTGATCGCCTTGCAGTCCAAGAGACTCTCAAGAGTCTTGTCCAACAGTTCGAGAGCATCAGTTCTGGAGTGTGAAGTCAAGTGGGCCTTAGGAAACATTACTACCAACAAGGCTAGTGGAGGGGATGGGATTCTAACTGAGCTATTTAAAATCCTAAAAGATGATGCCATTAAAGTGTGTTTATGTATACTTTAATATGTATGGGGACTTCCCTGGTGGCTTAGCTGGTAAAGAATTCGCTTGCAATGCAGGAGATCTGGGTTCCATCCCTTGGCTGTGGAGATCCCCTGGAGAAGGGAATGGCTACCCACTCCAGTATTCTGGCCTGGAGAATTCCATGGACTGTATAGTCCATGAGGTTGCAAAGAGAGGGACACAGTGGAGTGACATTCACTTTCGCTTATTTATACCTAGGAGAAGTGATATTGAAGACTGTAGGGAGCTTAGACCAAGTAGAATCTCTGATACATGGGCCTTGCTCTTGCCTCTTCTCTGTCACCATGTGTCCCTGGGGCAGATACGAACACTGCCTGCCAGCCAGCCCTGCATTAGTCTAAGTCAGTGCTTTTCAAACTGAGTTACGATCCCATCCATGGATCATGCTGTGAAGTCAGTGGGTTGCAGAGAGCATTTGAAATGACACATTATAAAATATAATAGAGATCATTGCATTGCACATCATGAGCGTCAGTTATGTTTTGTGACAGAAAATACATTTCTTATTGCAGGTCACCAGGAAGTTTGAAACACAACATTTTAAGTGAAAGAGCTCATTACTTAGGAATATCATAAATCTATCTTTAGCTCTGTGTGTAAAGAGATCATGTGATTTATTACACCAGCCGGGACACATTTCAGAGGGAAAAGGGTAGCTCTTAATTAGACCACAACAGGTGTAAACTGGGCCTGCCTCAAGCTAATTAAGAATTATGGCCACTCTGCCTGTATTAGCCAGAGTTCTCCAGAGAAACAGAACCAATGGGATATATAGATCTATATACATCTAGATCCATCTATCTCTGTATGGAGCAGAAGAGACGGGGGGAAAGGGGGTGAGGGGATACTGAGATTTATTTTAAGGCATTGACGTACATTCTTATGGGGGCTGGCAAGTTGGAAATGCATACTACAGACCAGCAGTAGGCTGGATACGCAGCTAAAAGTTGATGCCTCCATCTAAGTCCAAATTCTGCTACAGGCAGTAGGCAGGGTTTCCATAGTTCAGGCCTGGGGGAATTCCTTCTTCCTTGGGAAACCTTTGAAGATCTTGAAGCTGATTGAATGAGGCCCACACACGTTCTGGAGGGTAATCTACTTTACTTGAAGTCTATTGATTTAATTATTTATCACATGAAGTAATACCCTGGGACTTCTGTGATGGTCCAGTGGTTAAGAATCTGCTTGCAGGTGCTGGGACACAGGTTCGATCCCTGGTCCAGGAAGACTCCACATACCTTGGGGCAACAAAGCCTGCCTGCCCTGGATCCCAGGCTCCCCAACAAGAGAAACCACGGCAGTGAGAAACCCACGTACCACAACTAGAGAGCAGCCTTGGTTCCCCACAGCTAGGGAAAGCCAGTGCGTAGCAACGGAGGCCCAGCATGGCCGACAGAAAGGAAAAATTCAGAATGAAAATACACCTTCACAGCAACATCTAGACTGGTACTTGACCACACAGCTGGGCGTCATAGCCCAGCGGAGCTGTCATAGGAAATTACCCAGCACACCACTTAGGGAGGAGAGGTGGTGGATGAACATAGCTCAAAGCTTTCCTTAATGCCCTAAGCCTGTGCTGAGGCCGGACAATTTTTTAGGAGTTTTGTCGTGCTATTTAATTTTATTTGTAGTTATTGGCAATGGATTTATTGAGTATTGCCAATTTGACCTTGTGGCTTCTTAAAATAATTTTTTAGAGAAGAAAAATATTTTTTCACTTTGGTGGTTTAGATCACTTTTTTACTAAGCATGAGTTATATGTAACTTTGTATTTGAAGCTGTTTTAACATTTTATAAAATGTTTATAATGAAATATTTCATGAAATATTTAGAGAAGAATGTTCCTAAATAACTTTGCTGTTTGGGACACATTGTTTAAACTATAGAAACTGCTGTAAAAGTATTATTTTCCATGTCTCTTGCTGCAAGAGAAAGTATGAGGTGTCTCAAGTGCCCAGAAAATCCACAAAAGCATTAATTTTCACCAAATGGCAGGAACTCACCACTAGGCAGCTTTGCCCTGCAGTAAACTGCAACAGAGTAACCAGTAAACCCTTAGCAGAAACCTGGCCTTGTTAGGATCTTTGGAGAAGGAAAGAGAATTCTGCAAAGTTCTATATTGAAAAATATACAAATGAATCGCTCATCCTTCATCTTTGCTGACCCAATAGTCAACCTAGTGCTTAATTCCTTAAGTGTTGCATTTCCCCTACTTTTAGAAGGATTGTTTGCCAACTATAGATCATTTGGAAGCTGTTGAAGAAGCCTGAAAAAGGAACAGAAATGAAAAATAGTAACTCTGATCAGAGTGATCAGAGTACAGTAGGATCATTAACATTTGAGCGTTTCCTTTCCACCTCATTTTCTGTGAGCTTTTAACACGTGAAAATTGCATGGCTTACATACGTCTGTGCTTGTGCTTTTGTCAAGTGACTTTATAAGGGAACGTTTTCCAGCGACAATAAGTACCTCCCGTAAGTCTTGTCTGTCGTCTTCATCATGTGAGATGTAGTCTTCATCATGTGAGAATGTCACATTTAAGTCATTCAGAGTTCTTCCCTGCCGGACATTTAATATATTCACCTGTTCTCTTTTGTTATTGTAAATAATGCTGCAGTGAACTGCTTTGTGAATGAAGCTTTTCTCTTGTTTGGATTTCTTTAAAAGAACTTTCTGGTTGCTTAGGAAAATTACCATCGTGAGCTTCCTACTGAGCCCTGCCTGTTCTGGGTCCTGAGGTTGGCCGGGAGTGACCCAGCCCTCAGCACCCTTGGAGACCTTTATGGAGGGCTGAGCTGCTTGCTAAGTGGCAACAGAAAGCTACTTTTTTCAGGGGAGCCATTAACTTGGGTTGAGAAGGATGAGATTCAGTGGATACTGATCAGGTGAGAGGCCCTATGGGTCTTGGAATGTTTCACTTCACAAGGGATTAAGGGAGCCTTGTGAGTTGAGGACTTGAACTCATAGGCCAGGAGAGCAAGGTGGGTCTGCGACGGAAATTCTTGCTGGGATTGCTCCCTGGCACTGCATCACAAATGTGATGTTTGGGAAAGAGGATGAAAGGAGACTGTCACGCTCATGGTCGTGTTTATGTGCATCATTTCCACTGACAGCAAAAGCACAGTATGAGCTCATGCCCAAGTGCTTCTCTTGACTCTTGAAAATAAATCTGTTGTAAGTAGGATCTTCATCAGCAGTTAGTCTAAAGAACTCTCATACTGCCTTATTTCTCGGAGCATGTGGCCAGGCAAGTTTGAGGTCACCACTCTAGAAGCCCCTGATCATGATGCAATGTGGAGAGAACTCAAGTCACATTTTAGGGACCCGGAATTGCTCCTGTATCATCTGCTGGATGTTGTATCTGCATCGTCGTCTCGTGCAGCTGTTGTCAAAGCTTTGCTTCCTTCTAGAGTCTTTGATGTTGCTTCAGAGCATTTACCTGGCTTAATTCTCAAGCCAGGTAAATCTTGACCTAAAAGGCAGTCTCCACTGCTGATTGGCTGTGTGACACAGACTGTCTGCCCTCCTGTGTGTCTGCTCCTCTGCAGCATCAAGTGTCACATCTACTTCCGAGAGTCGTGTTGGGGATTGGGTAAAGAGAGCAGTGCATGCAATACTCAATACATGCCGGTGTTTGCTACACAAAGCCATTTTTATATTTATTAACGGCTGTCCCTAATTCTCTCTAGATTTTTGTCCTTATGCATGAAATTTCAGTGCCCTGGTAGGTAGCTCTTCCCAGGTATCTATACTGAGACTGATGCTAACTGACATGAGAGTCACAAGAAAGCCAAAACTGGCAACACAGCTCCTAAGGACTTCAGTCTTTGGGATTCTCTCTCCCTTCCTGTTTTCTTCATATTTTCATTACTGACTTTGTATGTGCTGGGGATTTTAACTTGAATAAAATGCCATTTATGACCTCACAAAGTCTTTGTGGCCTAGTACTTCCCAGATTTCTAGCATGTAGATGCATAAATTAAAGTATTCTGAGGATGCTCTCGTTCACTTATGAGACACCCTGGGAGTTCTCTGGTGTGAAAAGCTCTTTACACTCCCTTTAGTTTGATACCGAGAGTTATCTCTGCTTTGACAGGAATCTTTTCTGGAAGGAATGGGTTTCCACCCTTCAGAGTTTAGACACTGTCTGTCAGCTGAGCAAAGCTTCAAGGACCTGGCTTTTCCTGGCGTGGTTCCTGGTTCTGTCAGCCGCCACTCTTCTTAGAGATGGAGATGAAAGTCCGCCTCTCAGATCCGGGAATAAGTCTGGGAGGGACAGAGGTCCCTCTGTTACATTCTGGCCTCTGACTTCTGATTTCTGATGGGCCCACTCTGCTACTCTGGTGCCTGTTCTGTGTTGTTTTGCCTCCTGAGTACAAAGCCTGGAGACTGTGGAGTGTTGCACAGCAGTCCTCAAATGAAAAATTAAGAGAAAGCATATTTTTGCATTTGTCATGGAAGCTTCCAGAAATTTCAGTCTTGGATGGAAAGTAGTTTTATGACACTATTTCCTCAGTGCTGTCTTGATTCCTGTCTTTGGATTTTGGGTTAGTCAATGAGTCGATCACTGGGAAGTGTAATAATAGCTATGACATTGATTTAGGGTTGGACTTCTCATTCTAGTCTCCTGGGAAACTTAGTGGATGGAATCTTAGAATGTCTGAGTAGGCAGTAAATAAACACTCATCCTCATTTTGAAGAATGCAAAGGCTTGCAAACTGAGATGTGAAATATTTAAGAAACTCTTAAAATCTCATAGCATATCAGAGTTGAAAATACTTTTGTGGTTATCTAATTTACCTTTATGCATTTTAACAATGAGAAAACTTAAAGCCAACTTAAACTATTTCCCTGTGTTAATTAGATAGTGATTAATTGGAGGTAGAGACACTGGGTTTGGAGCCAGCTCTCCCTCTTATTAGCTTTTTGACCTTGAGCAAGTTATTTAACCTCAGTGTCCTCATCTGCATGCAAGGGGGAAATAGTTTCAGTGTAGCTCATAGGGCTGTTTTCAGTTAAATGAAATAAGCCATCAGGTCAGTTCATTTCAGTAAACTTTAGCTATTATTATGATGGAGTGTGGAGAATCATGAAACAAATCCTCTCTGAGCTGATCTGCAAAATTACATTTTCAACAGGTGTTCATGGTGGGTGAGGAGGATATTCCAGGAAGGAAGGACACAGAGACAGGACTTGAGAGTCTTAATGGGAACATTAGGAGTAATCCAGCTTGACTCTGCTGTGTAATGCATGAATTCAAGAAGGGAGATTCAGATCCGAAAAAAGTAGTTGAAACCTAATCATGGCTGGTCTTGGATACCAGGACATGGAATTTAGAGTTCAGTCGTGTGTGTGTGTGTGTGTGTGTGAATGAGTGTGAGAGAGAGAGAGAAAGAGGGACAGACAGACAAAGATATTATTATACCTGGACTAAAGGAGAGTAATTGACAAAGTTGTACAGGAAGGGAAGTTTTCTTTTGATAAAGTGGAGTTACAGCTTGTAGTCTGACAGTGTATGTTAAAAACTTACAAATATGTCTCATTCTTGCCTGGCGATTCTTGATTTTAGAAAAGTATGCAGAAATAATAGGTTAAAACTAACACCTTAAGTTTCTAATAACGGGGGCATGGTTAAAAGATGGCAAGTTTATATAATTCAATATTATCTAGTGATAAAATGATATTTCTTTTTAACTGACATAGATCACTGAGATAATGCTAAAATGACTCAGAAGGTGTAAAATACTATGTTTATGTGATCTCATAAAAATATATGTGCATGTATGATGGCCCAAGCCTTAATTCATAAAAGTCTGGCAGGGATTTAAACCGAAATATCAATAATGGTTACATTTGGGTGACTTTTTAATTGAATTAAAAATATATATAACATATCATTTCCTATTTAACCATCCTTAAGAAAACAGCTCTGTGATATTAATACATTTACTGTCTTCTGCAGCCATTTCCATCTCTAGAATATACGTGATTTTTCTTTATTCTTCATGCTTTTATCTAGTGTTTGAATTTTTTAATTTTATAACTGAAACAAAATTTGAGTTAAAAAATACACAGTAAGGTTCCAGTGTTCACAGGGATACTATTGCTGGGATGAGGGAAATCACGCCCTGACTCGGTTCACGACTGGCAGAGTGGAGAGGAAGCACGGGGACTGAGAGCGGGCCAGGCTGTCCTCATGATTTTATTACAGCGTCTGATCCCCCTGGATCAGATGTGCTTTTCTCTGAGATACATTTGGGACACCATATTTATGGGAACTGGACTTAGGAGCTGCTGGGGACCTGAAGGCATTTGGTATGCACCGTAGACTGTATGGCAAGCAAGCCACCAGATCCATGATCAAGCTGTCACACCAGCTTCAGGAAACCCCGGGACCCAGGGCTGGCCAAGGTCGCATATCTAAGGAAATGTCCACAGAGGCCCCAGTCCTCGCTTTGGCACATCGCTGCTTGTGCCTCTGTGAGAGCATCAGGGATCTCCATATCAGTTTCATGCTGCATATAACTGAATTCTCTGATGCCCAGATTCCTTCACTTACAGGGACCTTTGTTGCATTAGTATTAATAAAAGGTCTCAAAGTAGCAAAACACCAAGCTATTTAAATTTATTTTCTGCAACACATGGGCTCCAGTGCTCTGTTCTAAAGCAGAACTGAGAATATTTTAGCACTTTTCTCTTGTATGCTCTGTCTTACTAGGTATGTTTATTATACAGTGTAAAAGCCAGATTTCCCCATAAGATAGAAAAATAACTCCATAAGGAATCGTCCTTCAAGGAAAAACACATGGTTTCATTTAGGGACATTTCTCAGAAGTTCACTTCGTCTCCGCAGACATGGAGCAAAGCTACTGCACAGAAGCGCAGTGGCTCTGGTGGAGGTGAGAAGGAACATGACGGGGTGTCTGACCCCAGGGCTTCATGATTTCCTCTGTGGATGGCAGCTGAAGTCAGTACACATGTAAACATCTTCATGGGAGACCTGTGCTTCCGCGAGGCACACAGTTCTTAGGATGGTGGCAGTGTCCCTGGGTGAAGGGCTGAACAGGACTGGGAGGGTGGAGCCTGGCCCAGAGCCTTGAACGATGGGTGACAGACAGGGAGGTGATACATCAGAAGGTGTCTTCTGGATGGAAGGAAGAGCCCAGTAGAAGTGCAGAATCGGGGACATACATTGTAATGTTTGCATAATGGGTTTCCCCGGAAGTAGAATTAGAGGCAAGGATTGGAATGCAAGTCTTCTGGATGGAAGGAAGAGCCCAGTAGAAGTGCAGAATCGGGGACATACATTGTAATGTTTGCATAATGGGTTTCCCCAGAAGTAGAATTAGAGGCAAGGATTGGAATGCAAGTCTTCTGGATGGAAGGAAGAGCCCAGTAGAAGTGCAGAATCGGGGACGTACATTGTAATGTTTGGATAGTGGGTTTCCCCGGAAGTAGAATTAGAGGCAAGGATTGGAATGCAGGTCTTCTGGATGGAAGGAAGAGCCCAGTAGAAGTGCAGAATCAGGGACATACATTGTAATGTTTGGATAATGGGTTTCCCCGGAAGTAGAATTAGAGGCAAGGATTGGAATGCAAGTCTTCTGGATGGAAGGAAGAGCCCAGTAGAAGTGCAGAATCAGGGACATACATTGTAATGTTTGGATAGTGGGTTTCCCCGGAAGTAGAATTAGAGGCAAGGATTGGAATGCAAGCCTTATATTTGTGGGTGATCCCAGGAAACAGTAGCAGGGGGTTAGGAAATGGGGACAAGCGGGGAGAGAAGCCAGTGAAGGGCGGGTCATGAAGACGCTGAGCTCGTACACCCAGAGGAGCTCAGCCCTGCCGGGGAGCTCTGGGAGATGTGTGTGACATACCCCAGACTTAGCCCAGCCGAGGCCCAGGCAGCCCCTGTTGACAGCACTCGGATCCCTGCTGCTTGAGCACGCTCCCAGGGGCATGGATGCTGGCCCTTCCAGAGTGCCGTGCACAGCTGGAACGCACGTCTGTGGTGGGAATAAAAATATCTCAGCTGTTAGGCAGAAATCTTAGTTTCTCCAACCAGACTCCTGGGACTAGAAACAAAATATCACATAAATGGTAATGTTAAATTATTTGGCTGCTATGAACTGAAAGTTTCTGTCTTTCCAAATTCATATGTTGAAACCTAACACCCAATATGATGATATTTAAAGGTGATCAGATCAGATCAGATAGGTCGCTCAGTCGTGTCTGACTTTTTGCGACCCCATGAATCACAGCACGCCAGGTCTCCCTGTCCATCACCAACTCCCGGAGTTCACTCAGACTCAGATCCATCGAGTCAGTGATGCCATCCAGCCATCTCATTCTCTGTCATCCCCTTCTCCTCTTGCCCCCAATCCCTCCCAACATCAAAGTCTTTTCCAATGAGTCAACTCTCCGCATGAGGTAGCCAAAGTACTGGAGTTTCAGCTGTAGCATCGTTCCTTCCAAAGAAATCCCAGGGCTGATCTCCTTCAAAATGGACTGGTTGGATCTCCCTGCAGTCCAAGGGACTCTCAAGAGTCTTCTCCAACACCACAGTTCAAAAGCATCAATTCTTCGGCACTCAGCCTTCTTCACAGTCCAACTCTCACATCCATACATGACCACAGGAAAACCATAGCCTTGACTAGACGGACCTTTGTTGGCAAAGTAATGTCTCTGCTTTTCAATATGCTGTCTAGGTTGGTCATAACTTTCCTTCCAAGGAGTAAGCGTCTTTTAATTTCATGGCTGCAGTCACCATCTGCAGTGATTTTGGAGCCCATAAAAATAAAGTCTGACACTGTTTCTACTGTTTCCCCATCTATTTCCCATGAAGTGATGGGACCAGATGCCATGATCTTCGTTTTTTGAATGTTGAGCTTTAAGCCAACTTTTTCACTCTCCACTTTCACCTTCATCAAGAGGCTTTTTAGTTCCTCTTCACTTTCTGCCATTGGATTAGAGGTGAGACCTTTGGGAAATGATTAGATTTAGATGAAGTCATGAGGGTGAGGTCCTCAGGATTGATTTAGTGCACTTGTAAGAAGAGATTAGTTAAGTTAACTTCAGTCACTCAGTTGTGTCTGACTCTTTGCGACCCCATGAACCTCAGCACACCAGGCCTCCGTGTCCATCACCAACTCCCAGAGTCCAACCTAACCCATGTGCACTGAGTCGGTGATGCCATCCAACCATTTCATCCTCTGTTGTCCCCTTCTCCTCCTGCCCTCAATCTTTCCCAGCATCAGGATCTTTTCAAATGAGTCAGCTCTTCGCATCAGGTGGCCAAAGTATTGGAGTTTCACCTTCAAAATCAGTGCTACCAATGAATACCCAGGGCTGATCTCCTTCAGGATGGACTGGTTGGATCTTCTTGCAGTCCAAAGAACTCTCAAGAGTCTTCTCTAACACCACAGTTCAAAAGCATCAATTCTTCTGTGCTCAGCTTTCTTTATAGTCCAACTCTCACATCCATGCATGACCACTGGAAAAATCATAACCTTGACTAGACGGACCTTTGTTGGCAAACTAATGTCTCTGCTTTAGCAGTCTAGGTTGGTCATAACTTTCCTTCCAAGGAGTAAGCATCTTTTAATTTCATGGCTGCAGTCACCATCTGCAGTGATTTTGGAGCCCAGAAAAATAAAGTCAGCCACTGCTTCCTCTGTTTCCCCATCTATTTGACATGAAGTGATGGGACTGGATGCCATTGAGCTTTAAGCCAACTTTTTCACTCTCCTCTTTCACTTTCATCAAGAAGCTCCTTAGTTCTTCACTTTCTGCCATAAGGATGGTGTCATCTGCATATCTGAAGTTATTGGTATTTCTCCCGGATTCCAGCTTGTGCTTCTTCCAGCCCAGTATTTCTCATGATGTACTCTGCATATAAGTTAAATAAGCAGGGTGACCATATACAGCCTTGGCATACTCCTTTTCCTATTTGAAACCAGTCTCTTGTTCCATATCAAGTTCTAACTGTTGCTTCCAGACCTGCATACAGGTTTCTTAAGATGCAGGTCAGGTGGTCTGGTATTCCCATCTCTTTCAGAATTTTCCACAATTTATTGTGATCCACACAGTCAAAGGCTTTGGCATAGTCAATAAAGCAGAAATAGATGTTTTTCTGGAACTTTCTTGCTTTTTCGATGATCCAGCAGATGTTGGCAATTTGATCTCTTGTTCCAGTGCCTTTTCTAAAACCAGCTTGAACATCTGGTAATTCATGGTTCACGTATTGATGAAGCCTGGCTTGGAGAATTTTGAGCATTACTTTACTAGCGTGTGAGATGAGTGCAACTGTGCAGTAGTTTGAGCATTCTTTGGCATTGCCTTTCTTTGGGATTGGAATGAAAACTGACCTTTTCCAGTCCTGTGGCCACTGCTGAGTTTTCCAAATTTGCTGGCATATTGAGTGTAGCACTTTCACAGCATCATCTTTCAGGATTTGAAATAGCTCAACTGGAATTCCATCACCTTCACTAGCTTTGTTTGTAATGATGCTTTCTAAGGCCCACTTGACTTCACATTCCAGGATGTCTGGCTCTAGGTGAGTGATCACACCTTCGTGATATCTGGGTCATGAAGATCTTTATTTTATAGTTTTTCTGTGTATTCTTGCCATCTCTTCTTAATATCTTCTGCTTCTGTTAGGTCCCTACCATTTCTGTCCTTTATTGAGCCCATCTTTGCATGAGATGTTCCCTTGGTATCTCTAATTATCTTGAAGAGATCTCTAGTCTTTCCCACTCTACTGTTTTCCTCTATTTCTTTGCATTGATCACTGAGGAAGGCTTTCTTATCTCTCCTTGCTATTGTTTGGAACTCTGCATTCAAATGGGTATATCTTTCCTTTTTTCTGTTCCTTTTCATTTCCTTTATTTTCACAGCTATTTGTAAGGCCTCCCCAGACAGCCATTTTGCTTTTTTGCATTTCTTTTTCTTGGGGATGGTCTTGTTTCCTGTCTCCTATACAATGTCAGGAACCTACGTGCATAGTTCATCAGGCACTGTCTGTCAGATCTAGTCCCTTAAATCTATTTCGCCCTTCCACTGTATAATCATAAGGGATTTGATTTAGGTCATACCTGAATGGTCTAGTGGTTTTCTCCACTTTTGGCAATAAGGAGTTCGTGGTCTAAGCTGCAGTCAGCTCCTGGTCTTGTTTTTGTTGACTGTATAGAGCTTCTCCATCTTTGGCTGCAAAGAATGTAATCAATCTGATTTCGGTGTCGACCATCTGGTAATGTCCATGTGTAGAGTGTTCTATTGTGTTGCTGGTAGAGGGTGTATGCTATGCCCAGTGCACTCTCTTGGCAGAGCGCTATTAGTCTTTGCCCTGCTTTGTTAACAAGCTCTTGTAGTTTCACTCTGCCGTGTACAGCAAGAAGGGGTATGTCTGCCACCTAGGACAGGGGATCTTGTCAGACACCAGTGTTGCAGGTACCTTGATCTTAGTCCTCCCAGCCTTCCAAATTGTGAGAAATAAATTGTTTAATCTAATCTATGATATCTCTTATAGCAGTTTGCACTGACTAAGACAATGGCAAAAGAGGTTTTGCAGATATAATGACATTCATCAAACAATATAATTGTTTTTTAGTTAATAAACTAAACTATATTTGGGCCTAATGTAATTCTGTGAGCTCTTGAAAATGAGGGTGTTTTCTCTAGCTATCAGCAGAAAGAAACCAGATTCAAAGCACAGGAAGGACTCGCTATGCCATTGGTGTCTTTGACTGTGGAAAGGACTATGTGGAAAGAGTCTGAGGGTAGTCTCTGCCTGCTGAGAGCAACCCAAGCTGGGCAGCTGGTAGCACACCAGGGATCTCAGTCCTGCAACCATAGGGAAAGGATCTTGCCAACAATCCTTTGGACTACAAAAGCGATTCTTTCTCAGAGCCTATAGAGGAGAGTCCAGTCCAGCTGGTAACTTGATTTTGGCCTTGTGAGACCCTAGGCACAGCAAGTCCACTTGGACTCTTGAGACAGTAAATGGATGGAATCTAGTATAATAAGTTGGTGGTGCTGGAAAAAAAAATGCTCTTGGACAGTGATGCTCAGAGGTGTTTGTACTTAGAACCTTTAGCACGTAACAAAGAAAGAGATAAAACGTCAAGTTATATCCATAACATGAATGGTCACGGTGGAGAGGTGTCAGTGGAAGAAACTGAGAATAGAATGGATCAGAACGGGCTTCCATGGTGGCTCAGACAATAAAGAATCTGCCTGCAATGGTGGAGAATCAGGTTCGAACCCTGGGTTGAGGAAATCCCCTGGAGAAGGGAATTACAACCCACTCCAGTATTCTTGTCTGGAGAATTCCTTGGACAGAGGAGCTTGATGGGTTACAGTCCATGGGGTCACAAAGAGTCAGATATAACTGACCAACTAACACACACACACACGCACACACACACACAGAGTAGATTGCCATGCAGTGTCTTAGAAATCAGTCAATGTGAAGGAAAATTTCAGTAAGGAGGGACAGTCGAAAGGAAAGTAGTATTTTACCAAAAACATAGTCATGATTGTGCTTTCATGATTGGATAACCCCAAATTATCCAAATATGCATTAATTGAACAGTCTGATGGAATAGGCTTGCTCTGAAAGTTGCTTCTAATTCTGGCTTTGCTGTTCGCTAGCTCTGTGACCTCAGGAACATCTCTCAACTTTTCTGGATCTCAGGTTCCTGTTGGATAAAGTGAGGTGGTTGTTTCCAGTCTCTCCCAGTGCCAAGAGGCAATTTATTTGGATGCAAAGATATGGTAGCTCCCGCCTCACTCCTTGTCGTCTATTAAGTTCATAAGTGTACTGCACGTTAGTCAGAGAAGTAATCTAATTTCACAGTTAAATAAAGAGCTAATTTAAATGACTATTGAAATTAAAATGTTCATGGAATTCATCTGCTGGCTTTAATAAATGCACTCTCCAGCGTTCCCCAAACCCCGCCCATTCTCGAAAGCCCACACCCTGTATCTTCTCTGCGCCTGTTCCTCTGTCTCCAGATGGACTCTAGAATCTTATTGTTACATGCTGTTTTACTTTTATCTATGGCCATTTTGGCAGCAGGAATTATACATGTTTCCCTGACAGAGCTTTACGTGGAGCATGTGTTTGAAAGATTAATATAAGCAATTGCTTCTGAAACAATTAATCTTGTTTTCCCATAGTAATGAAAAATGAATAATCAAAAGCAATAAATTGTGCCTGGAAGATGATAAATACTTCTTCAAGCATTTTAACACTGACTGTGAATTGCAGCTGACCCCCAGATGGGGAAGGATGAATATGACCAGTGGAAATTCCACAGTGGGTGCCGCCGAGCTTTAATAATGGTCTTTAGCTGCTTGATTGATTTCATCGTTCCCTATCAGAACCTGGAGGACTGGCTGTCTGTCCTGCTGATTTAAATCTCGAAATGGCATCTTGTGCCTCTTAGGGGAATCTGTGTTTAAACCACTATAGAGTGGTTGTCTTCTTTTTGTTCCTTAACTAATGTACAGACACAAGTGGAGCTGTGTTAGGGTTTTAAATATAAATAGTAACAACTGAATAATTCTAGATCCAGTCCCTGCAGATGGGGAACCCTGGAGGGATGTGTTTTATCCAGAACGTCATCAGTTTCGGATGTGAAGCCACTTGAGCAAATTCAAGAAGGAACCCTCGGAGACTTATTTTTACTTTCAGCTTCTTTTACTTACCATCTTCTATAGGCACATTCATGAACCAGGGCTTACTTTAGATGTAATATGTTTTGGAAAAAACAGTGCATCTCTTCCATGAGAGATTCTGTGAGGTAATGAAGCCCTGAAATAAGTGAATGGCCTTCTTTTGAGGTGTAACACTTCAGAAGTTTATGTGGGCACATGTGGCATTCAGACTGCTATGTGCAATGTCTCCATCCATGCATACATACGTGTGTGGGGGTGCATGCTCAGTCCTGTCCAACTCTTTGTGACCCCATGGACCGTAGCCCACCAGGTTCCTCTGTTCATGGAATTTCCCATGCAAGAATACTGAAGTGGGTTGCCATTTTCTACTCCAGGAGTGCTTTCTGACCCAGGGATCAAATCCATGTCTCCTGCGTCTCCTGCATTTGTGGGTGGATTCCTCACCACAGCATCGCCTGGGAAATCACATGCATGCATGCATGCATGCACATATAATATAGCTGTGTCCATACTTTCTCTGCATTGAAGAAGCAAAAATTACTTGGAAAGTGTAGACGCAGCTCACTTTACAAAGCAGCAGTCAGGTGCAGAGACCCCTGACATTTTCTGCAAAGCTGATGGCAAAGGGAATCAAGATAGGACCCCAGTCAAGCTCCTTTTCACCGTGTGCCACTGCCTGCATTTAATGTGTTTTAATGTGTTTGTATCCGCCTGCTGCTCTGGTACCCAGAGAGGCCATATTTTTATGCTACTGAATCAAAAAGCTGATGTGTCCTCCTTCTCTGATGAAGCTTGGCAGGTAATCATGAATCCCAAACTACATCTGTGGACACTATATAGTGTAGTTTTTTTCCATACTACCTATTAGCTGAGATTTTGGGCTGATGTGTATGTATGATCTTTAGAATTCTCTGAAACAAAGGTAAGCCTTCCCTTGTATTTCCAAGAAATGCTACTGATCACAAATGTAACAGTGTGTGATACATGTAAGCCCTTTGAAAAGTCTACAGTGATAGGCAAACACAAATCAATAGTTGTCTCTTGATGGACTGGCCAAAAGTTGATCCTTCTCGTGTCTGTCTTGATTCTATTGTACTTGTAAACATAACTATATTAAAAGTTTTGTCAAGGAATAGTTTCATGTCTTGTTTGTATTTTCAAAGCTGGAAATATAATTCTGAAATCTAAATCAGGGAGAGAAAAATCAATTCAGCTGATCCGTCTTTTGAGAGTAGAGAGGTTCTTCCTAGTTTATTGTTTCTAAAAATAAGCTTTCCAAATTTGGCACTGCTGCTGGGGAGCAGGGATGTGATGTCAGCAGCTGAAAGTCCTCCAAGTGTACGGCACACACGGTATTGTCAGATGCTTACGGAGCTACTGAGAAAATTCCTGACATATGTGTTTTGTTCTAAGAACTTAACACAGCACGCTTTTTTTTAAAAACATTGCTTTTATAGAAATGTTCTGATTCTCCTGGATTCTTTTGAATTGTTGCCAGCATGTGATTTGGATCCTTGACTTGGCCCTGCGAAGAGAAGTTGAAAACCAGAGATGAATAGCCACGCAGTCTCTTACACTTGAGGACTGTCCAGTTAATATTTCAAGTCGCCAAGGCCAGCCTCGCAGAAAGCATGTATTTTATTTTCGTTCTAAAACATTATGTTCTGAGCTATTTCCTGAAGGGCTTTTGCAAGAAACCAATTCATTCTGTGTGGGAAGATGACTGTTTCTCAGTGAGTTCTCTTTCAGGTCCTTGTTCCAGACTGCTATTGGTGATAGGCTTATAATAATATTAATAAGAAAAAGGGATAATGAGAAGGTGAATAAGAAATTAGGAAGAAGGGAAGGATGAGGAAGAAGAGAAAAAGATCATAATGATGTCCTTCCAGTAATTTGAAAGTGTGTTAGTCATTCAGTCGTGTCTGACTCTCTGCGACCCCATGGACTGTAGCCCGCCAGGCCCCTCTGTCCACAGAATTCTTCAGGCAAGAGTACTGGAGCAGGTTGTCATGCCCTCCTCCAGGGGATCTTCCTGACCTAGGGATCAAACCCAGGTCTCCTGCATTGCAGGTAGGTTCTTTACAGTCTAAGCCACCGGGGAAGCCCTCAAGTAGTTTATTCTTTTATAATTTACAAAGTGAGTTAGTGAGATAGTTGATGTCACAAGTGAGGAAACTGACTCTTTGGTGTGACATTGTTTTCTTAAGTAATAGAGCTAGAGCTTAAATAACAGAGCTAGAGATTAAGTCGGAGAAGGCAATGGCACCCCACTCCAGTACTCTTGCCTGGAAAATCCCATGGATGGAGGAGCCTGGAAGGCTGCAGTCCATGGGGTCGCTGAGGGTCGGACATGACTGAGCGA
Source organism: Bos indicus x Bos taurus (assembly GCF_003369695.1). Lineage (NCBI taxonomy): Eukaryota > Metazoa > Chordata > Mammalia > Artiodactyla > Bovidae > Bos > Bos indicus x Bos taurus. Next base: position 48,769,754 of record NC_040104.1, read on the forward strand.
CTTCACTTTCACTTTTCACTTTCATGCATTGGAGAAGGAAATGGCAACCCACTCCAGTGTTCTTGCCTGGAGAATCCCAGGGACAGGGGAGCTTGGTGGGCTGCCGTCTATGGTGTTGCACAGAGTCGGACACCACTGAAGTGACTTAGCAGCAGAGCTTAAGTAACAGAGCTAGAGCTTAAACTTCTGATTCAAAGGCTGATGTTTTTTCTATCCAACATTCCTAGCTTTATAGGTACTGTGTGATGTTTACAATGTGAGCTAATCTGTTTGTAAAAAGACTTGAACTAGGGTTCTGCACAGAGTGAGTGCTATATTGAAATATATGATAAAGAAATATAATAAAAATTGTGCCATTCAAAGAATGAATGAAACATAGTTAACTGTTAGAGTTCAGGTCAGTCAAAGCAGAAAATATCCGCTAGGTTCTGAAGAAGAAAAATATTTTAATGATGTTAAAGGACTATTCTTGGGGAAAATAATGCAGAATATGGCTTACATTACTTTCACAGAAGCACAGTGCTCTTTAAGAATGGATGAGTCGGTTTCACAGACATCAGATAAGAATGCTCAGGACCCCTGATTATGGCAGGAGTCAATCCACACCCCCTTTCCTTTCTCAAAGATGCTTTGTGGGGAAATCAGTGGTCACTGAAGAACTGAAGCCCTTCCCAGGTAGCTCAGTGGCTTCTATCTTTCAAGGAAAAGGTTCTGTCACTTTGATAATACACAACAAAATTCAAAAGTCACAAACTGTTAGTAGCTGACTTATATTTATATACTGAAGTCCTAACTTCTCGTATTTCAGAATGTGACTATATTTGGAGATTGAGTCTTTAATGGGCTAATTAAATTTAAACAAGACCGTTAGGATGGCCCCTAATACAATCTGACTGGTGACTTTATAAAAAACGAGAAATTTGTACATAGACAAATACTTCAGGAAGACAATGTGAAGACACGAGGAGAATGTCATCTACAAGCCAAGGAGAGGGGCTTCTAACGAAACCAGCAGTGCTGACACCTTAATCTTAGAATTCTTTGCCTCTGGAAATAAAATCTGTTGTGAGAAAATAAGATGTGTTGTTTCAGCCACCCAGCCTATGGTACTTGGTTATAGCAGCCCTAGTAACCAGTGTACTGTTTCAAATCAGTAGCTGTCAAAACTGGCTGTGTTTAGAATCACATTAGAATTTTTTTTCTTAATTGATACTCAGGGTACCATCCCAGAACAATAGAATCAGAATTGCAGGGGAGAGGACGTGAGTGGCTGTGTTTTGCAAAGACTTCCCCAAAGATTCTGATACAGTTTAGGTCGAGAATCACCATTTACACTGTCTGCCCCCAGATGTGTCCCCAACTGATTCCTTTCAGGAGGGATAACAAATCCTACATCCAGGGTCTGGGTTATGGAGCTTGTTACTCAGAGTAAAGGAAGTCATCCCACAGGATCCAGTAATAGTCCAGTATGACTGATCTTTCCAGTCATTTGAATATCTGTTTAAAAATAGAGATTCACAGAAATTTTGATTTATGAATCTGGGAGTTCTAGGACAGGGGGCAGGAGTTTGTGTTTAAGACTGTCTCTGAGTGATTCTGGTGATATTTTAGATTAAGAATGGCTGAATATTTATTCCTAGGTATGTGTGTATGTATGGGCTTCCCTGGTAGCTCAGCTGGTAAAGAATCTGCCTTCAATGCAGGAGACCCAGGTTTGATTCCTGGGTTGGGAAGATCCCCTGGAGGAGGGAATGGCAACCCACTCCAGTATTCTAGCCTGGAGAATCCCCATCAACAGAGGAACTTGGCAGGCTACCATCCATGGGGTCACAAAGGGTTGGACACAACTGAGCGACTCAGCACAGCACAGCACATGTGTGTATGTATATATGTATTATGTATGTATTGTCTTCAGCAAGGAAAAGGTACCGTAATTCCACCACCAAAGGAACCTGTTCAGGTTTCTGATCTGTGATTGTTTCCCCGTGTCCTTTTCCATCATTAGATAGTTCAAAGATGAAAGTGTTAAGGACACTGGGAGTGATGCTTCCTAAGGCCCACTTGACTTCACAATCCAGGATGTCTGGCTCTAGGTGACTGATCACACCACTGTGGTTATCTGGGTCATGAAGATCTTTTTTGTATAGTTCTACTGTGTATTCTTGCCACCTCTTCTTAATATCTTCTGCTTCTGTTAGGTCCATACTATTTCTGTCCTTTATTGTGCCCATCTTTGCATTAAATGTTCCCTTGGTATTTCTAATTTTCTTGAAGAGATCTCTAGTCTTTCCCATTCTATTGTTTTCCTCTATTTCTTTGCACTGATCACTGAGGAAGCCTTTCTTATCTCTCCTTGCTATTCTTTGGAACTCTGCATTCAAATGGGTAAGTGAAGTGAAGTGAAGTGAAGTTGCTCAGTCGTGTCCGACTCTTTGCGATCCCATGGATTATAGCCTACCAGGCTCCTCCATCCATGGGATTTTCCAGGTAAGAGTACTGGAGTGGGTTGCCATTTCCTTCTCCAGAGGATCTTCCTGACCCAGGGATCAAACCCGGGTCTCCCGCATTGTAGGCAGATGCTTTACCGTCGGAGCCACCAGGGAAGTTCAAATGGGTATATCTTTCCTTTTCTCCTTTGCCTTTTACTACTCTTCTTTTCTCTGCTATTTGTAAGGCCTCCTCAGACAACCATTTTGCCTTTTTGCATTTCTTTTTCTTTATAGATGGTCTTGATCACTGCCTCTTGTACAATGTCACAAACCTTTGTCCATAGTTCATCAGGCTCTCTATCAGATCTAATCTGTTGAATCTATTTGTCACTTCCACTGTATAATCTTAAGGGATTTGATTTAGGTCATAACTGAGTGGAATTTTGCAGTTTGGTGTTTTGTGGTAATGACCTGAGGTTAATCAGTACTTTCTCTTTCTCAAACCTGCAGTTAGAGCAAAAGGTCTGATGCTAACAAATTATGTGTTTCACAATTGAAGTGTAAATTGAACTTCTAATCCATTTGTTTGCTAATCATCCCTCCTTATGAATACACTAATCAACCTCTTCGGGAAATTTACCTGTTATGTATAGTCATGTATGCATGCAACATTTCATTGACACAAAGCTATTGCTCCCCAGCCAAACAAGATCAGGTTGGAAGAAAAAAAGAAAAAGTCTATGGCAAGTGAAAGTCAATGTCAAAATAATAACTGACATGGGTCTTGAATGAAAAATGCTTATGTTCATCATCTCAAAACAACCTGTGTGATGTGCTGCTGTACCCATTTTACAGGTGAGGTCATCGAGGCTAGGAGAGAGACGTTAGCTCAGTCACCTTAAGTCCTGCAGCTGGGAAGTGGCAGAGGCAATTTAGCTCCAGAGCCTATGTACACTCTTAACACTTATACCCTCTACTGCCCCTAAGCTTACCCATCAACTCCTCCGTGAGCCCCTTTTCAGTCTCTTTTACTCTCTTTTATATTTAGTTTTGGAGAAGGAAATGGCAACCCACTCCGGTGTTCTTGCCTGGAGAATACCAGGGATGGGGGAGCCTGGTGGGCTGCCGTCTGTGGGGTCGCACAGAGTCGGACATGACTGAAGCGACTTAGCAGCAGCAGCAGCATATTTAATTTTGAGCTGATTTTGGAGTGTACGTTTCCTAACCAGTATCATATTTCAAACATGCTTCCTAATCAAAGACCAGAAATTACACAAGAAATATTTTTAGAGTAAGGGGTGCCTCTGCACAGTTCTCTTATTTTCACTTACGAAAAACTAATACACCATGATTTTCTTGAATATAATGTGTTTTTATAATAATTCTTCCTATGTATTAAATTGTAAGGATATCCATATGTCCATAAGCTATATTCATAATCCCATCCTAATATGAAAACTATTTTTGTTTTCCTACTATCTTTTAGTCTTCAACCTGCTGATGTTTTTTTTAATCATTGCAAATGGAGCATATTTTTTTATATTCAGTTTTTCACTTATGTAAAGATATTTTGTGTAGTTTTGAATAGTTCCAGGTAGTCATCAAAGTAAATATCAGAAAATAGTCCTTGGAGTGATGCATTTGGATGTGCAATCTTGTGTCTTCACATGTTCAGCACCTCCTATCTTTTAAAATCATTGAGACTGTAAACTTTTTGAGGTTGACTAAAGCAGAGACATTACTTTGCCAACAAAGGTCCGTCTAGTCAAGGCTATGGTTTTTCCTGTGGTCATGTATGGATGTGAGAGTTGGACTGTAAAGAAGGCTGAGCACCGAAGAATTGATGCTTTTGAACTGTGGTGTTGGAGAAGACTCTTGAGAGTCCCTTGGACTGTAAGGAGATCCAACCAGTCCATTCTGAAGGAGATCAGCCCTGGGATTTCTCTGGAAGGAATGATGCTAAAGCTGAAACTCCAGTACTTTGGCCACCTCATGTGAAGAGTTGACTCATTGGAAAAGACTCTGATGCTGGGAGGGATTGGGGGCAGGAGGAGAAGGGGACGACAGAGGATGAGATGTCTGGATGGCATCACTGACTCGATGGATGTGAGTCTGAGTGAACTCCGGGAGTTGGTGATGGACAGGGAGACCTGGCGTGCTGTGATTCATGGGGTCGCAAAAAGTCAGACACGACTGAGCGACTGAACTGAACTGAACTGAATCCTCTCTAAAACCCATCTCTAAATTTACACAGGTTGACATACTGCAGAAGAAATTTGTAGCAAATAAATGTTTATTGCATGTAGCCTAATAATTGTTATTCACATATTCTCTAGCTAGAAATTCCATACACACACAAAATATATATTTATATATAGAAGTGAAGTCGCTCAATCGTGTCCGACTCTTTGCAACCCCATGGACGGTAGCCTACAAGGCTCTTCCACCCATGGGATTTTCCAGGCAATAGTACTGGAGTGGGTTGCCATTTTCTTCTCCAGGGTATCTTTCTGACCCAGGGATTGAACCCGGGTCTCCCGCATTGCAGACAGATGCTTTACCATCTGAGCCACCAGGGAACTCATATATATACATACATATATATATAATGTAATATATGTATATATTTATATTGTTAGTTTAGAGCACATATTTCAGAGTCAGGCTGACTTGGACTAATACTCTTTTTCTGTTATTCGCTCCCTGAGTCACTTTGGGGAAACCGTTGAACTCCCCCAAATTGGTTTTCTTTTCTGTAAAGTGAGGACAATATTTACTTGCAGGTGGCAATTAAATAACAAAATTAAGGTGGAGTTCTTCCAGATGTCTCAGCTTGGCCCACTAAATGCCTGGTAACAGCTAAACAGTATTATAACAAAAATTCCTTTGAGGCCAGTCTGACATACAGTAGTTGTACAGAGCAAGGTAACAGTTTTATATAGTCCTAGGAGGACAAAGCACAGAGTGAGGTTTTCCTGGTCTTATTTGGAAATAGACAACACACTTCTTTTGCTGAATCTGGGCAAGGTTTCCCTGTGTGCGTTGCCAGAGCAAGTGTCTTCATATAAGCATGTCCATCCACTATGAGCCAGGACCTATAGTCAGGGATGTGGAAACATTTCTGGAAGGAGGAGTGGAAAGAAAAGAACCAGAATGGCTCCTTTCATCCAAGGCTAATCTCTTGAGCAGTAGGAGGGGAAGATAGGCCTGCCTAGAGCACTGGTACCTTTATAGAGGGTGGAGGCTGACTGTAATCTTGCAAACACACTGACAGGTAGGCAGGATTCAGAATGAGGTTCACATCTGCTTGCAGTTTTAAAGGCTCATTCTAGAGCCAGAGGGAGGGCTTGTGGGTGGCTGAACAAACTTATTCTGGGGCCAGATAGCCTGGGTTTGGCTGCTTGTCTCAGCCTCATACTAGTTATATGACCTTGAGCAAGATTTTTTGCTTTACTGTGGCCGATTCTCTTAATTGTGAAGTGGGGGTAAAAATAGCACCTACCTTCAAAGTTTGTTGTGAAAATTAAGGAAATTAATTTATGAAAGTGCTTGGAAAATATATGGCAAAAAACAAGCATTCAGTAAATGTTAGCTTTTGTAATCTACCTACCTGTAGAGAGCTGAATGGTTAGTTTTGCTCTTGCCAAGTTTTCCTTCCCCTCTTTTTTTCCATGATTGCACCTGAATTTATGTGCCTTTCCACTTAAGAGGTGACTCTTGATGGTTTCTTGTTTTCTAGGGGCAGGAAAATGTATAGCATTATGAATGATAAGTCCTCAGCCTGTTCTGTTATTAAATTAAAGTCATGGAGGCAGTTACTTTTTATATTAAGAATGGTTCATCTTTCTAACTAATCATTAAGATGTAAAATCTGCACTCCGATAGACCTGGGCAGTACAGAACATAATTGCAGGCAGAACAGGAATTACGCTTCCACACATTTCTGAGATTAGAACATGAATTAGTTTTTAGCAGATGTGTTTGCTCAGGATTCCAATTTCTTTTCTCATTCTCCATGATAGATTCCTTCAACCACAGCTGGAGTATTTGGTGGGGCTGGACTCCCTCCCCGCCCTTAATTTATTGTCCATGTTGCCTGCTGAGAGCGGGCTGTGGAAACAGGGCTGTGCTTTCACACTTCCTCCTCCCCAGCTCTTTTCATTCAGTCTCTGGGATTTGACTTGTCACTAAGCCCACTTTGTGGGCTTCCCTGGTGGCTTAGATGGTAAAGAATCTGCCTGCAGTGTGGGAGACCTGGGTTTGATCCCTGGATTGGAAGATCCTCTGGAGAAGAGAATGGCTACCCACTCCAGTATTCTTACCTGGAGAATTCCATGGATCTGGAGACTGGCAGGATACAGTCAATGGGGTCACAAAGAGTTAGACATGACTGAGTGACTAACACTTTCACTTTCAAACTCAATTTAGAGCCACTGATCTCTGAATTCTGTTGTTAAGTTTTTTGTGCTCTTGCTCTAAGATATATTACAAAGATCAGATTTTGCTGCCTGGATAGTTCCCAAGGGCAGCATGTGGCTAGGCAGGTGCCAGGCTAGTGTTGAGTCTGGAGATCCTTGTGGCTGGCTGGCCTGTTGGTGTGGAGGTGAACAGTTCAGTAAGAGGATGCAAGATTCTGATCCAGCCAACTTTTTGTGAAATCTGACTCTGAATGGGACTTTGTGATAGGTGGTTTCAGATGCTGCCTCATTCACTCTCCACACCAACCTGATCTCTAGGCTGCAGATTGGTGGGGATACCTGAGAGAGACCACGAAAGAGCATTGCCCCTCTCAGCCTGAATTCTGAACAGTTTGGGAAATAAAAGAGCAAAGATGGAGGCCAGGATATCATCTTCATTGTAGAGATGCTAAGGTGACTGATGTAGGTTACTATCAGAGCCAAACGAGCTTCCAAAGAATGAACCCCAGATTCAGGACTTGAACACGCCGGTCCCAAACGCAGTGGAAGCTTCTTTACCTGGTCCCCTGACCCCAGCAGTGTCCAAGGCCCTCTCTGTGGACCGCTCAGTTTCAGGAGGAAGGGTGTGGAGCTGAATGGAGTGTGTCCAGTTTTCTTCCCAGTGTGCTTTAACCACGTGTCACTCCAACTGGAGATGAATGAAATGAGTCAAGTGTTAGAGAGAGGCCATAGGAGCGTGTTTTGGGAAAATATGTCCCCGTGAAAACAGTGTAGGGTAAAGTTCAGATGACAAAACCAAGGCACAGAGAAACTCGGTAACTTGCAAAAGGCTTCAACCGCTCCTTAGCAGTGGAGCTGAAATTTCAATACAATCCTTTCACTCTCCTACCTTAGGCTGAGTCAGAGATTTTCTCCACATGGAAAAATTGGAATCTTGACATAGGAAAGAGCTGTAAAAGGTCATTCATCCTTTAGAATCCAAAGCATAATTTTACATAAACTGTCCAAGAAGAATAGGTCGGTCTTTTCTCCTTTAATTTTGCTGCCTCTGCTTTTGTTGTTAACTCTCTGTTGAAAATTCTAGTGGGCTTATCTTCCATAATATGGGTCACTTTCTTCTCATGAAATTCTCCTGGCCACTAGACCTCTTTCCCTCCAAACTGACTGATCTGGTACACCAAAGCCCACGTCTGAGAAATTTGCTTTTAGACCACAGATTATCAGCTTTCTTCCCCATCATCTTCACTAGTGGCCAGACAGTAAAGAATCTGTCTGCAATTCAGGAGACCCAGGTTCGATCCCTGGGTTGGGAAGATGCCCTGGAGAAGAGAATGGCTACCCACTCCAGTACTCTTGCCCGGTAAATTCCACAGACAGAGGAGCCTGGTGGGTTACAGTCTGTTGGGTCTGAAAGAGTCGGACACAACTGAGCAACTAACACTTTCACTTTTTTTTCCTTCCCCATGCCATCTCTTGCCCAGCAATGCCAGCTCCTTAGCCAGAGAGGAATGCTGCCCTAGCACCAACGGACTGTGACAACCATCTATATACCTCCTGCCTGACCTGATGTTCTCAGCTTTGACAGGCCAGCTGAGGACCCAGTAAATGTTTTGAAACGTTTTATTGTTTTAAATTCCCTTCTTCCCCGTGTGATTATCATGGTGCTTACTATTTACATTTTGAATTGCATTTTTTAAACTTTTGGCATTAGATAGCTGAATGGCATCTTCTTTAAGGACAGCTTACACAATATCCTGCAGGGGTGAGAACTTGCTCTCAAATTGTGTTCATGTTCAGACCTCGGCTTCCTTGGGGCTTTGTGGGGAGGGGTGGGTGATGGTGGAGGGATTTATGGGTGCAATTTCCACTAGGAGGCTTCCTGGAAGATCTTTATGAATGAGCTATATAAAGGCCCTAGAGGAAACATAGTGTCACAGCCTCTGGGTACTGAAAGGCTTTATGAACCACACAGGGCTGGAAGCAATTAGCAGCAGCAAGACTTGGAAAATAGGAGGAAAAAGGTAAATCTTATAAGCAGAACTCGACATGGGAATTTAGAATCTACTTCCAGTGAATAAGAAGTTATATTCCAGAAGCCATGAAATCCCAGAATTGTACTTACATGCATGTGAGCTAAGTTGCTTCAGACGTGTCCAACTCTTTGCAACCCCAAGGACTGCAGCCCACCAGGCTCCACTGTCCATGGGATTCTCCAGGCAAGAACACTGGAGCGGGTTGCCATGTCCTCCTCCAGGGGATCACCTGACCCAGAAATTTACCCCAAGTCTCTTCTGTCTCTTGCATTGGCAGGCAGGTTCTTTACCACTTAGATACCACTTAAAATTTACCACTTAAAATTACTCTGGAGCTTAAAATATCTTTTGCTAAACTGAAAGTGTGTTCACTTTTTATGTTATGTTCCCTTGACATATTATTATCCAGATAGATGTGCATTGTTAGAAACTCATCTTTTAATTACAATAATGAAAATCCAGTAATCTTGGGCTTCCAGTTAAGGATTCCTCAAGAAATCAGGACGATTTAAAACAGGATTCTGATTCTTGCTGGTCAGTTTCTGGAAATCTACTCTGGAGTTACTTTTTCCGAGAAACTGTAGAACAACTTTTATTTGAAATTCTGCAGAGCATTTCCTTTCTTTCTCTCTTTTCTGTCTTCATGGCCGAAACCTCAGTGGTTAAGCAAGAAGGTTTAAGTGGTTTTGCAAAGGTAAACTCTTGCCTATAGGAAAGAAGTTGCAGCTTTGAAGGACCCTAGAAAGAAAACTGCCCTCCCACATGTTGCAAAGAAATGTTTCCTATTTATGGCCAGGGTCATTGGCCGGTCACTCGAGGGTAGCTTGTCCTGAACAATTTAATTCCGGTTGGGAAGCTAGCAACCCTGCACTGCTCTGTGGATAAGCGTGTAAGCAGCCTTCCACGGCAAGTTCTGCTTCTGATTCCCTTGAGCTCGGATATTCTTTGGACTGTCAAACTGGCACCTTTGGATATTTCTATGACCTTGAAAATTAGAATAATTAAGTTTCCTCTGGCATAGCGGGAGTTGATATGTGTAATTAACAGCAGCCAGCAGTCCCTGGAGAACAAATTTATGAAAGACATTAAAGGAGGCAAGAAGCAGCCCTTTTTGAATGAGGGGAAGTGAGCATTAGTTATGTGAGCCTGGTGGTATTTGGATGTTCTTATCACACGCATATCGCTACTTCTCTGAAATTTAATAATGCATTTTCCTTTTATTTTTCTTGGTAGTATCCATCATGTGAAGTAGAGGGATGTGAATGATTGGCAACCAAATTAATGAACAGGGGTGAGAACTTAAAAAAAAAAAAACTTCTTTATAGGGGAGAAAAAAAATTAGTTGGAGGCTACATTAAATTTTGCAACAAAAACTTTGAGACCCCAGTAATTGTTGATGTGTATTTTCTTTTCCTAAGCTGTGAAAGTGCCTAGTATGAATTGGTCACAAGTTCCTGCCTGAAAAATGGGCAAGGAATATTTTGAACATATGTCTTTTTAAACATTTCTCCAAACAATTCTGACTCTTTATAGCACTGTTTTCTCAGCAATTGTCTTTAAATGTATATAGATAGTTAGGCTGACGGACAAATGAGAGAGGGGGAAGGAGAACAGTCCATTAGGATGCGGTTCTGTCTGTCTGGGTCTTCCCTAGTGGCTCAGAGGTTAAAGCGTCTGCTTGCAATGCAGGAGACCGGGTTTAACCCTGGGTCAGAAAGATCCCCTGGAGAAGGAAATGGCAACCCACTCCAGTATTCTTGCCTGGAGAATCCCATGGACAGAGGAGCCTGGTGGGCTACAGTCCATGGGGTTGCAAAGAGTCGGACACGACTGACCCACTTCACTTTCACTTTCTGTCTGTCTAGGCAGACTGTAGGTGTGGTCTCAGCTGATGCGTATTAGGGTTCTATCTGTACATACTCTCTGTGGCTGAGCTCTTGTAAAGGGCGTGTGCTTCCTCTAGACTCATTCTGATCTTTATTTCACAGTGTTGGAACTGCTGTCAAAAAGAATGCAAGTGATAGTATCTGTCGGTAGGATATCCTTCTAGCTGTAAGAACACAGATTTTACAGTGATATACACACCTTCAAGGAAATGATCAAGGCGTCTAGTAGTCTGTGCTCCTACTGCTTAGTCACTCAGCCTGTCTGACTCAATGCTGCCCCATGCACTGTAGCTTACCAGGTTCTTCTGTCCATGGTATTTTCCAGCAAAAACAGTGGAGTGGGTTGCCATTTCTGTCTCTGGGGGATCTCCCAGCCCAGGGATGACCCTCGTCTCATGTCTCCTGCATTGGCAGGTGGGTTCTTTCCCACTGGCGCCGCCTGGGAAGCTCCCTGGGAATCTCTGCCAAGAGGCAGAGAAAGATCAATGAAAGTCCTTAGTCTTTGTGAAGAGCATCATAGACATCTTTGCCACTGAGGATGGGTTGATCAGTAACTCAACCAAGTAACTTTACCAAGTGGTGGTTGGTAAAGGTTACAGCCAAGGGTGGGCGCTGGGCGGGTGCACTGCACATGGTCAGTCGGTCTTAGTTCTCTGGTGAGTCCGCGATTGACGAAACTTTGCTAAAAATGTCTAAGGAACAACCAACTCCATTTATAAATCCAGAAACTCCTGGATATGTTGGATTTGCAAACCTTCCCAAATCAAGTTCATCGAAAATCAGTGAAAAAAGGTTTTGAATTCACACTAGTGGTGGTCGGTGAATTGGGTCTCATAAAATCGATGCTCATAAACCTCATCTTGCTGACTGACCTCTACCCAGAAAGAGTCTTACCTGGAGCTGCAAAGAAAATTGCAAGAACTCTTCAAATTGAGGCTTCAACTGTTGAAACTGAAGAGCAAGGATCAAGCTGCGTCTGACCATGCTGGACGCACCGGGCTTCGGGAACACCATCAACTGCAGGGACTGCTTTAAAACAGTCATCTCCTACATCGATGGCAGTTTGAACAGTGCCTGCAGGATGAGAGTGGTCTGAGCAGAGGCGCATCATCAGTAACAGGGTGCACTGCTGCTTTTACCTCATTTCCCCTTTCAGACACAGACTTCAGCCGTTGGATGTTGCGTTTGTGAAGGCAATACACAGCAAGGTGAACACTGTGCCTGTCGTTGAGAAAGGCTACATGCGCACACTGAAGGAGCAGGAGCACCTGAAGAAAAGGATTCTGGATGAAATCGAGAAACATGACATCAGAATCTATCACTTACCTGATGCAGAGTCTGGTGAAGATGAAGATTTCAAAGAGCAGACTAGACTTCTCAAGAGCAGCATCCCTTTCTCTGTGGTTGGATCCAATCAGCTGATTGAAGCCCAAGGCAAGAAGGTCAGAGGCCGCCTCTACCCTTGGGGCATCCTGGAGGTGGAGAACCTGGAGCACAAGGACTTTCTGAAGCTGAGGACGACGCTCATCACTCACGTGCAGGATCTCCAAGAGGTGACCCAGGACCTTCACTATGAGAACTTCTGATCAGAGAGGCTCAAGAGAGGTGGCAGAAAGGTGGAAAATGAGGACATGAATAAAGACCAGATTTTTCTGGAAAAGGAAGCTGAGTTCCACCACATGCAAGAGATGATCACCTCGATGAAGGGGCAGCTGTAGCTGCAGGGCAGCGACAGTGATGGCAAGATCCACGGGCAGCACGTGTGAGGAAACACTTTGCAAGATAAATATTCCCATGAGTAACACAGCTGCATATTTGCAAGACTGTTGGAGGGGTGCCTGTCCACATTTCATAGTGCCTGTGCCTGAGAATGTATTTATTTTTTTTTTAACTTTTGATGTGTTATTTTGTATGAAGTACCTTAACATTTACATTACATTGTGATGTTATACTTGATATTTTGTGAAGTGAACTGTCCATCTTCCTTCTTCTTCCACTTGAAGTAACCACTAACACTGGCATTGGTTCCCAGGGACCAGTCAGCACATATAGTTAGTAGGTGAATTTGGTTTGACTGGCCTAACCGACTAATCATGATTTACTTCCAGAACATTCAGATTTTTGAGAATGTTCCTGAGCAGTAGAGACATGAACACAGAAGGACAAGCTGCCTGGGTATGAGGCCATTTCTCACCAAGCCCTGGCACCTGCTTCCCTGCCTTGCTTTTGTCTGAGCACAGCATGTAAAACCAATTTTGCTGCTATAACTCCATACTCTTAATTCATCTGCACATTATCTGTTTACCAAATGAAAAGAAGTCTAATTAGATACATGTTTATACTTAAATAGCTTTTTCACAAACAGGCTGTTGGGGTGAGTTTTTTAAAAAGTCTTTGAATTCTGAGGTCATTTTTTTAACTCCTGGTTTGGCTTCACTTGGACTGATCCCGTCCTGAATGGTTTTCAGGCAGACAGCAGTGTGTGGCCTGTCCCATCCATTTTTAGCCACCATGGTTTCCTTCCTTACATGTTACACAGACTTATCCATAGGTGGCTTGAGAGTGAAGGCTCTTTCAGACTTGCTCCGTGGGCTGGCTGACGGCTGTCACTGTGCTGGCTGGTTTCCTTGCCCTGCGGTTGATCAGTCCCCAGAAGTGACACATGGAAGGAGACTGGAGTGGGTGGGTGCTGGCTCAGCGTTCTCATCCCACTAGAGCCCGGGGGCTGACGTGGAGAAGCGCTGAGCTCCAGGGCTGAGGCCACCCAGGCAGGGAGGGAGATGGTGACAGCCGGCCAGGTGTGCTGCAGAAGGCCGTCTGGTGTTCTCCTGACCGCCCTTGTACTGCTGCCTGATTGCGAGCGGTCAGAGCCATAGCTTTAGGTGCAGTGTACAGGTTTAACCAAGTGTTCCATGACTTTAGGGTACCTCCCTGCAGGACCAGTTATTTGGGTTATTTTGGCATTTATCAACTATGCTAGTAAAAGCTGTCATTTAAAAAGGGGGCGGGGTGGCAGTACTCGAAAGCGGTAGAGGTAGTAAGCCCGATATAGTCTACTTAGTGCCAGGTGCCACCTGATGGATGCATGGGCGTGGGTGGACCTACGCTTTCAAACCCCCTTTTGTTTTGCTGCCCCAATCTAAATACCTTTGCTAATAGATAATCGCTCTTTTACTAAGAGATAAAACTTTACCTATAAAAATGTATTTTGAAAACTTATTTTACACAGCAATTTTGTGTCCATTGAAACTAACCTTTTACCAATAAAGCACTACTGTTTAGATATTTTAAAAAAAAGATTACAGCAGAGAAGAGATTTTCTAAAAAGCATGTAAAGGTTGCTGTAGTGCTGTGATGGGAACAAGTACCCACAGGGGTGGTGCTGTAATGACCTGTACACTGTGATTCAGTTAATGCTAAAGCAGACAAGCACATACTAGTTCTTTGATGGAAATAACTAACAAGAGGGCAGATGATAACTTCCCTATAAACATCCACTGTGGTAACCCTAAATTGATGTCCTTGTTTTATTGTTGATCTCTACCAACTACTACTCACATTACTGCTCATTAGCTGTCTTCTCACCCAGAATGAAATCAGCTTTGAGAAGATGTGAATGTTTAAGAAATTAATCAAAAGATATCCTTAGAGCCTGGACTCAGTGAATCAGTCAGAGTAAGACAAATTATTGCTCAAATGCTGCTTTTCATCCTGTTCACTAATAAAAACAAATGCTATAAATTGATTATTTATTATGTACCACAGTGTACTGTGTATGTTAGGCCTGGCAAAATGTCATTTCCACTTTCTTTGGATTATTTAATTGTGCTAATCAAATTTCAGGTTCTCTGGTTCTAAGTGGAAGATTCATCATTTTTGTCTCTTTGCAGTCCAAATAAAGACTAGAGTCCCAAAATATTAAAAAAAAAAAAAAAAGTCCCTTAAGGCACTCAAAAAGAAAGAAAGGATACAAATGATGTGATCAAATGAGTCTGAAAAACACTAGCCACATATCTTTTTTGAGTTTGAAATTTCATATAAAGTAGAGCAGTGGCTCAGAGAAATCTTGGGCCAAAGAACTTTTTCTTATTTCAGCTTACACTTTTACTTTTTAATTTATTCAACTCACTTTTGCTTATTCAACATAAGAATTATACATAAAGAGCTAACGTTTATTGACGGGGACTCTTGTCCAAGGTATTATTTTATTGCCTATCCCAATTTTGTTTCACTGTAACACATATTAACTGTCTGATAAACGATCACCCATTTAAGGGAAACAAAATGTGTACACCATGTATGACTTGTGAACCTCATGGTCTGAATCAGCACTACCCAATAGACAGACAATAGATCCAACAGATAGACAACCACACTATGTGATTTTTAGTTTTCTAGTTAAATGGGCAAAAAAAAAAAAAAAAAAACCTCAGGTGAAAATAATTTTAGTAATAGATTCTACTAACCTACTGAGCTTCCTTGGTGACTCAGACAGCAAAGAATCTGCCTGCAACTCAGGAGACCTGGGTTCGACCTCTGGGTTGGGAAGACCCCTTGGAATAGGAAATGGCAACCCACTCCAGCATTCTTGTCTGGAGAATTCCATGAACAGAGGAGCCTGGTGGACTACAGTCCATGGGGTCACAAAGAGTCAGAGATGACTGAATGACTAACACTTTCACTTCACTTATTAACCTACTAGGTATATTAATATTAAAAAATAAAAGTTATATTAAAATATCTTCTTAAAGATACTTTACATTTTACCATTTTTTCCTACTCAGTCTTCAACATCCAGCACGTATTTTGCACTTAAACATTCTGCAGTTCAGACGGCTCCATATCAACAACTCAGTAGCCGCATGTGGCCAGTGGCCACTATTCTGGATGGTGCAGGTCCTTCCCAGGATGGCCTTAGCGGGAAAGCCTTCCCTGAGCTTGTTTCCAGGAGTTCTGTGTGACCAGTTCTCCTTGACTCCCGTCAACTCATCTGGAATGCAGATCAGTTGATAAGAGACCTGTAGGCACACATTTTCTGTTTCTTTGATTGTTTCAGCTGCATTCAGCTCCAGTATCAAGTTTTCCCAATGGAGAGGGAGCACGATTGGGTAAATCTTCATGAGTTAATGAAAATCAGCAGGAAGATATCCATAAACCTCGTTTAACCTTGTCAGCATAACATTTAATTTTACTTAGGGTAGGCCCTTGAGTGTGCTGGAAGCCTGACAGTTGGATGTGTGATTTTAAAGAAAGGTATTTTGCTGGAACATTGTTCTGGTCTTTGCGGGCTAGAAAAATTTCAAATGCAGTATAATTTAAGCAGGTATGTGTACAGGTATTTATGGAAAATAGCTGATAATAGTCATAGACAACCTTTCTTTGTTTTTCATGGGCCAAGCCCTATTAATATTCAGTATCTCTTTTAATTGTTACAATTCTATTAATTGCCTCATCGTATAGATAAGAAAACTAAGGCTTAGTCAGGTTAGGAAATTTTGACTGATCTTCCACCATTGTGAGTTGTGTTCAATGCTGGAACCCATGCTGTTACAGAACATGGGATCCCTGTGTGCTCTTCATTGAAGAATTCACAACCTTCCAGGATCTGAATGGAAGCTGAGTTTGGGTAGTCATGGTAGGATGGCTGTAGACCAACTACTGCAAGAGAATGTGCTTCAAGGAACATCTCTGAATATCTTTGTCACTGAGGTGTTAAAATACTTTCTTCCTTTCTGTAAATGTGATGGTTATAACATTTCTTTTCTAAAAATCAGGGAATAGTTTGAACTTAGGCTGGGAGAGTCAAGATAATTCTCTGAGTCTACTTTCAGTTTATCCAGACCCTGCAATTTCAACATGATGGCTCTCTCTGTTACCAGAAATTGTGGCTCTGACAAGCTCCTGCTGCAGTCACTTCATTAATCTTACTCTACCAGGACACCTGTTCACTACTGTGCAGTGTCAGCTGATATCATGTGGTAATTATGTTGTTAATTCATGGGCTGATGTTTTCCAGACTGAAGCATGGCTTCCTGTAGGCAGTGATCTGGGAAATCAAATCGAGGAAAACATTGACAGTTTGCTTCTGCCAGCTTGGGAATATGGCGTGAGTTTGGGTGGAAAGAATTTCATTTTGTGAGTGTGGTGTTTTTCACTGGGGCTACTATTCAGCACAAGTTCTGTTAACTGACTGGTGGTACAAAATATGAATTCTTGAGTGAGATGACCTAAACGGAGCTAGGATCTAAACTCTGGCTCCATTCCTTAGTTTGGGATCTTGAAATTGATTTGCAGATAGTAAACAAATTATAAAAATAATAAGCAAAGTGAAAAAAGTGATGGGGAACATTGAAATCCATGATCACACTACTCAGAGATAAATGTGGTAGGGCTTCCCTGGTGGCTCAGATGGTAAAGTGTCTGCCTGCAATGCGGGAGATCTGGGTTTGATCCCTGGGTTGGGAAGATCCCCTGGAGAAGGAAATGGCAACCCACTCCAGTATTCTTGCCTGGAGAACCCCACAGACAGAGGAGCCTGATAGGCTACAGTCCACGGGGTTGCAAAGAGTTGGACACGACTGAGCAACTTCACTCACTCACTCACTCAATACTTTGATGTAGAGCTCTTCATATCTTTGTCTTGCTGTGTGCATATATGAATTTTCTAAAAATGGAATTATACCATGCATCTTGTTTACAACCTATTTTTATCATTTGTGGGTAAATTTTTATCTGTTAATAAATGTTTCTCAATAACAAATGACTTCATACTTTCTTAATGACTACATACTATTCTGCTGTATGGATGCACTGTAATGCATTCAGTCAACACCCACCACTGAGCATTTGGTGCTTTTTCTGTGCGTGTGCCTTGGCAAATAGCACTATGATGAAACTATCTTATGCCTAAAGAGCATGCAGCTCTTTCCAGTGTTGGTCTCCGTGTAAAGCGCTGAGGATGGTCACGATCTGCAGCTAGGAGGTGAGGGCCAAGGTGGAACTGTCACCACTTCCTGGACAGAGGAGGAAGAAGAGCAAGGCTCTTCCAGGAAGCAAATCTAAGAGTGAGGGCAGATGGCGTAAAGGATATGATACAGACAACAGGCAAGGCAAGCCAAACCGGAGATCCTGCAGATAAGGACTAGAAAGAACTTCTGTTAGCAGCACAGACTTTCTCTGTGTTGCCCATTGCTGGAACCCTTGTCTCTTTGAGGCTGTGACCCTGTGCCCCAAGCTGTCAGAGAAGGTCCAAAAGCTGTGTGAGTGGGGGCATCCAGGAAACATCCTTGAAGTAGACACTGTAGGTGATAAATATGATATATAAATACAAATAGGCCAAGAGGAAATATGAAAGTGTTTTATATGGGAATACCACATGGATGGCCTGGTATGACTTCGACCTGTGAGCTTTGAGAAGCTAGCCATGCAGGTGTGTGGTTGTAACCACTCCTCAAAGCTTCTGGTAGCTATATGTGAGTTCCTTTGCAGTGAGGAGCCTGCCCAACTTGCTTGCCCAGAGAAGTGGAAGAGAATGGCTGATAGATGGATATCAATGTCCTTGCCTTAAAAAAAAAATCATCAAAAGGACCTTGTTTAGAGGGCTTCCCTGGGGGTCCAGTGGTTAAGACTCTTCACTCCCAATGCAGGAGGCCCAGATTCGGTCACTGGTCAGGGAACCAGATCCTGACTGGTCAGCTGAGAGCTGACATGTGCTGCTGCAGCCAAGACCCAGTGCAGCCAGATACAATTTTTAAAATATATTTTTAAAGAGATGCCATCCAAATTAGTCTGACCTCCCAGAATAGCACTCTACTTAATATAATTATACATTAAAATAGGGCTTCCCAGGTGGCTCAGTGGTAAAGAACCTGCCTGCCAATGCAGGAGACACAGGTTTGATCCCTGGGGCGGGAAGATCCCCTGGAGCAGGAAATGGCAACCCACTCCAGTATTCTTGCCTGAAAAGTCCCATGGACAGAGGGCAGACTACAGTCCATCAGGTCACGTGACTTAGAGTCGGGCATGACTTAGTGATTAAACAACATTATAATGAACAAACTGAAACATCGTATTAGAGCATTGGGTCAGAATTAAGCCAGCAGTGTACCTACCTCTCACAGAGACAGGTAAGAGAAAAAGCATCACCTCCTCCTTCAAAGCCTCTTACTTATGACCAGAAGGAAATCCCCAGTTTTCCCCCAAACACTGCCTCTTGTTAGGTGGTTTCCAATCTTTTTCTCCCATGGTAAACAGTGTTATAATGAGACTGTGCTATTCCAGCTCGGTTGTTCTGTTTTAACTAATGGAATTTCATTGTATTTTTGCCGTAGGGATTTGAAGCAGTGGGTAGAACCATACAGGGCTTAACTGATAAATAATAAATGCCACAATGCCCATTAATCTATATTTGGAAGCAGCATTTCCCTTGCTCTTTCCAGGTTCTGACATTTACTTGTACACTTTGTCCCTGACTATGTAGGTTTCTATAGTTGCCTTTTCTGTGGAATCATTTTCTTTATTTAAAAAATTTTTTTAAACTTTTTATTCTGGATTGTAGTATAGCCAATTAATGGGCTTCCTTAAAGAATCCACCTGCCAATGCAGGACACATGGGTTCGATGCCTGGTAAATCCCATGGAAAATCCCATGGACAGAGGAGCCTGGGAGACTACAGTCCATGGGGCTGCAAAAGAGTCAGACATGACTTAGCGATTAAACAGCAACAAACAGTTGAGTAACAAGGTTGTGATAATTTCAGGTGCACCTCAAGGGGACTCAGCAATATGTAGACATGTATCCTTTCTCCCCCAAACTCACCTCTCATCCAGGCTGCCATATAACACTGAGCAGAGTTCCATGTGCAAGTTCCAGTAGGTCCTTGTTGGTTATCCATTTTAAATATTAGCAGTCTGCCCATCCCAGACTCCCTAACTATTCCTTCTCCTCAGCAACTAAGTCTGTGAGTCTGTTTCTGATTTGTAAATAAGTTCATTTGTCTGATTTCTTCTTAAGGAATATATATATTTTTTAGTTTCCAGAATCAGTAATGTATATTTTTTTACACCACTTTCTCAGTAGGGAAGAAAGATCATATGTGTGAGGTCGAACTTGTTTTCTGTATTTTGCCATGAAAATTGAGAAATTCAGTACTGCCTCTGCACCCCCTTTTTTCTGACTGCCCTTCCCAGCCACAGCAGAGAGACTTTTCGTCTGTGTCCCTCACCCTAAGTGGTGCGGGCCATTATGACTGTCCTTTGGAAGATCGTTTTCATTGGCTTCCCAGAGGTGTCTTACCTGTTGGGCTTTTATACGGTGTGATGCCCTGCCGGGGGAACTGACAAGCGGCAGCATCGCTTTGCACGGCCTGGGCTCTGAGCAGGCTGTCGGACAGCTGAGCCCGGCTCAAGGAGGACACAGGAGTCCTTGCACTGCGATTCCATCAGCCTTTAGCCCATGGCTTTCATTCAGCAAAATTCATCAACCAGCATTGCGCCTGACTTCTGGGGGCCAAGCGCAGGCCCTTGATGACTGCTCGCTACATTTGAATTGAAGCAGCATTTGCAACTATTTATCATAAAGTGTTGAGACAGTTGGTTACAGATCCCCATATTAAGATGACATTGGTGACAACCTTGACGTGCAGACTGTCCTCTGTTTCAGTCCTGTGACCCTCTGTGCAGGAGTGTGCTGGGGCATGGCTCCATCTGTCCGGGAGCAGGGCACGGACCTGTTAGAGCGCAGCCAGGCGAGGACGGATGCCTGAATGGGGTGGCGCTGGCGCGTGATTGCGCCGCAGGGTGCGTGCTCCGCCGGCAGAGCCTGCGGCTTCAGAACCTGCTTTATGCACGTGGAGGGTTCCGAGCACCCCGTCGCCCATGGGGTCAGTTGGTCCTGACAGCTTCTCCCATAGTGCTGAGGAGGTGAGGAGCGTTGAATCAGGAAACGTGCAGGGGGCTTTGGGGGTCTGACTCCCTCCCCTGGCCGGCTCTGCAGCCTGGAGAAACCACAGTGCGCCTCTGAGCCTGAGTCGTCTTCAGAGTCCGCCGCAGAACACCATGCGTGGCCATCTTCTGTGCTATTGTCAGCTTCCGTTGAATAAGCTCCTCCTGTTCTTGGAAATGCTCTCTAACTTCCCTGTCTGCTCCTGGAATAGAGGACGGGCTTGGAAGTATTTGATGATGGAATGAACCAAAAGTACTACACGGATCATTCTGGTCAAACCTTTTCAAATTCTAGCAGATGGGGTCTCATTGCCTTCCTGCTCATTTGAGGGGAGAGCGAGTGCCTCACTTGCTCAACTTGGGGAACAGCCAACACTGGTGTGATGTCACCATGCATTTCTCTGGTGAAACATCAAACCCACGTTTCCAAGGCGGTCCAGAGGATCAGGAACAGGAAGCTGGCTGGTGCAGGGATGTGTTTCTGCAGTTGCTTCAAATGCTGGTTGATCTTGAACTTTGCATGCCTGGTCTGCAAGCCTGGAGCTCCTTCAAATTATGATACTAAACAAGAAGAGCTACGGTAGTGCAAGACAAAGAAAAAATATGTTTTGCTTTGTTTTGTCTTTAGCCCAGGGTTTATTGCTGCCAGAGACCTACTTATCAGCCAACTTTGAAAAGCAGCTGTTCTCTGTCCTCGTTTTGCCTCCAGTGATGCCTGTCTTGGATTCTTGGGCACAGCTGAATTTTAGCAGTGCTCTATAAAGTGAGTCCTGGGAAATGGATTTTGAATCTCTTTCAGAGGTTTGAGAAATGGAAGCGTAAATACTGAATCCACACATTAAAGGGAGAACAGATAATTAAGCTCGTGTTTGTTCCCCGGCACTTGTTGCTGTGCTCTTATTTTCTAGTGAATGAGTGATGTGTTTCAAAGGGAGGTGACACTTGGGAAATCAGGTCTCTGCTGAATCACAGCACCGGTCTGTTCACTGTCGTGTTCAGCACGGGTCCGACTCCGACCCACAGGCAGGCGGCAGGGCTGGACTAATTACGCAGCTGTCAGAATCACACAAATGGATGGGTTGGGAGTGCTGCGGCCTTACTGGGAGTGTTTGTGGGTTTGGATCTCACTTTTTTAACAGTGATCTTTTAGCAGGCAAGAGCGCATGCATGTGAAATTGACAACTGTCTGAAAACAGTATTAGAAAGTACATCTGTCTGTATTTAAGGTCCCATGATACAGAGCGTGCTTGCTACCAATCCAAAGAACCACTGCTAGTGAGACAAATAGATGAAATGTAGAATCACACTGCGAGGCAGGGACCTTTACACCTGCAGAAACACGCTCATTCACACACAGGACGCGTGCACCCAGTATTTCCCCTCATTAGATACGTGCTATGGATGTTGTAAAGGTAAAGCATTGTGTTATAGGTACATAGGGCTTCCTGGGTGATGCTAGTGGTGAAGAACTCGCTTGCCAGCACAGGAGACACAAGAGACTTGGGTTCCATCCCTGAGTGGGGCAGATCACCTACAGGAGGGCATGGCAGCCCACTCCAGTATTCTTGCCTGGGGAATTCCATGGACAGAGGAGCCTGGTGGGCTACAGTCCATGGGATTGCAAGAGCCAGACACAGCTGAAGCACCTTAGCACACACACACCCATGGTTACATTATGGGAAACTTCATGTTTCTCTGTGAATAACGGAGGGAATGCCCCTCCTGAGAAGCCATCACCACTGCCCTGCAGATACATTGTGAAGTCACCCAGAAACCAAATAGCAGGTTCTTTTTGTCCTGAGCTGTAAGGACCAGAAAAATGTTTCAAGAGCTATGCCATGCCTCACCATACTGCAGCCTGTTGTTGAAGGAGCGATCAGTAATACCGATCTTGTCTTTATTTCAAATTTTGATACTTTATCATTAAAAATGCTGCCTTAGGGCAGTGTCTGTCTAGACTATGGTGGCTTTTTGGGCACCCACTTAAGTTTCATAACTGGGACAGGTCCCTTGCTGGTCTCACCCTAATCCTGGCCCCTCGGAGGCTCCTTTGCATCTTCCTAGAAGACAAGAGAGCAGACGTAGGAGCCTCCCTGGTGCTGGCCCGCCTACCACTGTTTTCTCCCTCTCCAGTGGGCCTGGTTGTGAGATAGTAACGGAATTGGAGTGTAGTCCTCACGTCCATAGAGTTAATGGTCTGGAAGTAATGATAGACAAAATCAGAGTAAACACATTTATAAAGTCAGAGTAAACACATTTATAAAAATTAGAGTAAACCCATTTATAAAAATTAGAGTAAACACATTAATAATTTGTTTTTACAGAATGCAAAGCACTGTTTTTTTAAAAAAAAAAAAAAAAAACATGCATTGTGATGTGAAAAAGAACGGGGGTTGTGAGGATGCAGACTGTCCTTTGGAGCAGAGTTGGGAGCAGCCATGTGGGGCAAGGGGGCCTGAGGAGGGGATGACCGAGTGGGGAGGGGACCCCAAGCAGGGGCGCTGGTGGGTGAAGAGCTAGCTTTAAGGGGAAACAGAAGGTGGTCTTTTCAGAGAGGGGCCTGGAGTCTGAGGCACAGACCAGAGGAGCGAGGCCTTTGAAGGTTCAGGTTGGAAGTCGAGGTAAGGGAGCACTGCGGTATAAGGTCGCCTCCTCTGAGGCACAGGCGCCCTCCTCTTGGTGCGCCCACAGCGCCCGTCATGGCACTCGTCACAGCCTTGTTGTTCAGTCACCAAGTCGTGTCCAACTCTTGCCACCCTGTGGACTGCAGCACGCCGGGCTTCCCTGTCCTGCACTGTCTCCAGGAGTTTGCTCAAACTCATGTCCATTGAGTTGGTGATGCCATCCGACTGTCTCATTCTCTGTCGTCCCCTGTTCCTCATAAGAATGTGGTAGGTACTTTTTCATGTGCCTAGTCTAGAAACTCCACAAGGACCAGGAATGTGACTTAATTGTTCACTGGTATTTCTTGTATCTACTTGGAGCTCATTAAGCATTTTGACATAACTAATCTTTAGTGCTCAGGAATACATGCTGGTAGCCAGAGATTAACCTGGCTGAGAATAAAACCAAGAAGCCACTTGATATACTCCCTTTGGGACTGAGGTATCAGTCTGTCCAAAAAAGGTTTGGGACTTAGGAAAACTCTTAGCTGTATCCACTGAGAGCCTTAGGACAAGAATCCTATACTCCCAATTCCATGAGTATTTTTACATTGTATACATTTTCTTTTTCATTCTCTTTCCCTTTGCTTATAAAGCAAATGCCTGCTCACCTTAGCTTTAAGATTTTATCTGGGATATTAAGGCAGATTCATCATCCTTCTATGTTTAGAAATGGCAGAGGAAGGCAAAGCAGATAAACAAACAGCAAGGGGAAGAGAGAACCCAAGGGAGAGTGGAGGACCATGTCAAGAAGTTCTGAGAAGTGCAGCCTCCTCCCTTTTTATTCTCAGAGAAAATCTAGGATGCTTTGTGCCTGTTTTACCCAGAATGATTCCTTTGTTCATGCTGGAGAGTTCCAAATCTAAATTATTAGTTAGCTTTCAAGTTTGAACATCGTGATGCTGCAATGACTAACTCTTCTTTGTGAATGCTTTTCATTAAGAATTGTGTTTTATAGCCAAGATGTAGAAACAACTTAAGTGTCTGTCAGCAACAGGCAAAGAATGATGGGCAAAGAAAACATAGAAGACCCTGATGCTGGGAAAGACTGAAGGTAGGAGGAGAAGGAAATGACAGAGGACCAGAGGGATGGCATGACTGACTCAATGGACATGAGTTTGAGTAAACTCTGGGAAATAGTGAAGGATGGGGAAGCCTTGTGTGCTGTATTTCCTGAGGTTGCAAAGAGTCGGATACGACTGAGCGACCGAACAGCAACAACAGTAAGCACATGGCAGGCCCCAACAATAATATATGTCTCCAGATACAGGCAAGCGTTGGGCTAGGGTAAGAGGGGTCACCATCCTGATTATAGTTAACAATACTGTGAGGTGTACTTGAAAATCACTAAGATAATCTTAAAAGCTCTAACTACGCATACACATGCATCATCATTGTTCAGTGATCACTCAGTTGTGAAAGACTCTGCGACCCCACGGACTGCAGTATGCCAGGCTTCCCTGTCCTTCACCATGTTGCAGAGCTTGCACAAATTCATGTCCATTGAGTCAGTGAGGCCATCTAACCATTTCATTCTCTGTCATCCCCTTCTCCTCCTGCCTTCAGTCTTTCCCAGTATCAGGGTCTTTTCTAATGACTCAGCTCTTTGCATCAATTGGCCAAAGTTTTGGAGTTTCAGCTTCAGCATTAGTCCTTCCATTGGATATTCAGGGTTGATTTCCTTTAGGATTGACTGTTTGGACCTCCTTGCAGTCCAAGGGACAGTTGGAGAGTCTTCTCCAACATCACAGTATAAAAGCATCAGTTCCATGGTGCTCAGCCTTCTTTAGGGTCCAACTTTCACATCCATACATGACTACCAGGAAAACCATAGCTTTGACTAGATGGACCTTTGTCGGCAAAGTAATGTCTGTGCTTTTTAATGTACCATGTAGGTGTGTCATAGCTTTTCTTCCAAAGAGTAAGCATCTTTTAATTTCATGGCTGCAGTCATCATCTACAGTGATTTTGGAGATCCCCAAAATAAAGTCTGTCACTGTTTCTATTGTTTCCCTTTCTATTTGCCATGAAGTGATGGGACTGGATGCCATGATCTAAGTTTTTTAAATGTTAAGTTTTAAGCTAGCTTTCTCAAAGTTTTTTTTTTTGTGTGTGTGTGTGTGTGTGTAAGGCAATGGCACCCCATTCCAGTACTCTTGACTGGAAAATCCCAGGGACAGAGGAGCCTGGTAGGCTGTAGTTCATAGGGTCACTCACTAAGAGTCGGACACGACTGAGCAACTTCACTTTCACTTTTCACTTTCCTGCATTGGAGAAGGAAATGGCAACCCACTCCAGTGTTCTTGCCTGGAGAATCCCAGGGATGGGAGAGCCTGGTGGGCTGCCATCTATGGGATCGCACAGAGTCGGACACAACTGAAGTGACTTAGCAGCAGCAGCAGTACACACATACATGTTGTTGTTCCGTCGCCCAGTCTGCCAGGCCTCCCTGTCCCTCACCATTTACCAAATTTTGCTGAAGTTCATATTCATTTCATCAGTGATGCCATCCAGCCTTCTCATCCTCTAGTGTTGTCTTCTCCTGCCCTCAATTTTTCCTGGCGTTAGGGACTTTTTCAGCAAATCAGCTGTCTACATAAGCCAAAGTACTGGAGTTTCAGCTTTAACATCAGTCATTCCAATGAGTATTCAGAGTTGATTTCCCATAAGATTGAATGGATTGATCTCCTTGCTGTCCAAGGGACTCTCAGGTCTTTGCTAACACCACAGTTCAAAGGCATCAATTCTTTGGCATTCTGCCTTCTTTATAGTTCAGCTCTCACAAACATACATAACTACTGGGAAGACCATAGCCTTGACTATACTTTGACCTGACGATACTTTATATAACTTTATATATATATATATATATATATATATATATATACACTCTATATACTTCATACTATACTTGACTATACTTTGTCAGCAGAGTCATGTCTCTGCTTTTCAACACACTGTCTAGGTTTGTCCTAATTTTCCTGCCAAGAAGCAGTTGTCTTTTGATTTCATGGCTGCAGTCACCATCCACAGTAATTTTGGAGCCCAATTAGAGGAAATCTGTCACTACTTATACCTTTTCCCCTTCTATTTGCCATGAAGTAATGGGGCCAGATGCCATGATCTTAGTTTTTTTTAATATTTAGTCTTAAGCCAGCTCTTTCACTCTTCCCCTTCACCCTCATAAGAGGCTCTTTAGTTCCTCTTCACTTTCTGCCATTAGAATGATGATATCTGTGTTTCTGAGGTTGTTGATGTCTCTCCCGACTGTCTTGATTCCAGGTTGTAACTCATGCAGCCCGGCATTTCTCATGATGTGCTCAGCATACAGGTTAAACAAACAGGGTGACAGCAGACAGCCCTGTCGTACTTCTTTCTCAATCCTGAACCAGTCAGTTCACCAGTTGGTGAACCAATCACACGTACATACAAGCACAAAAAACAGAACCATGTGAGGTGATGGATTTCTTAACTAACTCTATTGTGGTAATTATTTCAAAATATAAATATGTCAAATCATCAGGTTGTATACCTTAAATCTACATTTATCATATTCCAGTTGTACCTCAATAAAGCTGAAGTGGGGAGAATTGTTTTAGAAATTGAAATTCCAATAAGATATATTAGGTTAAAAGATTGCTTGTTTTATTCCCTGGCCAGCAAAACTTCTAACACCTTATGCTCTGTTTTGTCTCAGAAAGAAATACAATTTCCCTGCAACCAAATCTGTTGTCCATTTGGCATCTTTTATACCCTTTATACGGAGAAGGCAATGGCAACCCACTCCAGGACTCTTGCCTGGAAAATCCCATGGACAGGGGAGCCTGGTAGCCTGCAGTCCATGGGGTTGCAAACAGTCAGACACGACTGAGCGACTTCACTTTCACTTTTCACTTTCATGCACTGGAGAAGGAAACGGCAACCCACTCCAGTGTTCTTGCCTGGAGAATCCCAGGGATGGCAGAGCCTGGTGGTCTGCCGTCTATGGGGTCGCACAGAGTCGGACACGACTGAAGTGACTTAGCAGGATGCCCTTTATTTTTCCCTTTCACAAGCACACGCTGGTGTCTGCTGAGAACTGTGCTGAGTGCCCAGACCCACAAGTCCCCTGGGCTATGGTGAGACCCCCGCCAGGGGGGCTGGGTGGGGGCGAGGACATAGGGTGATGTGATGTGCTTCTGAAGCTCTGCAGTGTGAGAGCTGTATTTTTCATAGGTATTTGGGGAAGCTTCACAGAAGAGCAAACATTTGTGCCAGCACTTAAAAGGTGCCTAACAAATGCATGCAAGTTTATATGTTGTTCAGTCACTAAGTCGTGTCTGACTCTTTTGCAAACTCATGGACTGTAGCCCACCAGGCTGCTCTGTCCATGGGAATCTCCAGGCAAGAACACTGGAGTGGGTTGCCATGCCCTCCTCCAGGGGGTCTTCCTGGCCCAGGGATTGAAACTGCATTTCCTGTGGCTCCTGTGTTGCAGGCATATTCTTTACCACAGAGCCATTCAGTGAAGCCCTGAATAAGCAAATAAGTACTTCTAAATATTTCTCAGACTATTCCAAGCCTTAATCTCAGGCTCCAATTTCTGTTTAAAGTTATTTCTTAGGAATGTTGAAATATCTGTAGCACATAAAGCTTGCCTGACTTCACTCTCCTCATAAGAAATAGAAATGCACTCGGACCTGTTTGAGAAGAGAATGCCATTTAAACCCTGAGAGCTAATGAGAAGGCCAAAGCACACATTTGATAAGCTTTGTCATCTTTTTGTCTGCAGATCATAGACCCTGCATTTTAATTTACTGTACATAATGCTTTCTTAATGAGTTCCAGTGGATGGCCATTGAAAAACACGCTGGAGCAGCTGCAGACATGATTATGGGGGGAGGGGTGGGAGGAGGAAGCATTTATTTGATTTATGTGATATGCAGTTAGGGTACCTAATATTTGCAACCAGAGTACAATAACAGCAGGGGAAAAAAATCTTCAGTATTACTCTGGACAGGAGAAAGGTGCTAAATCAATTTACTTTTTCCTGTACGTGTGAAAACTACTAATTGCAAGCTAATTGAATTGCATTTTAAATGTTGTCTTGCTAGACTATGGTTTGCTTTATGCCAGAAAGTTCATATTAAGCCAGTGTAATTATCAGAATTATTTTTAAAGTGAAAATTGAATTGAGTCTTCCTAGTACTGATTTTGGCTTTGTTTTAAGGCTCTGTCTTCAAAACTAAATTGTGGCTTGGCAAAGAAAAGAAGAAGGACTGGGGATGATTCCTTAGAGTAAAACACGAAGAAAGTCACACGTGTAGTTGCCACAGATACAGGCAGCAGTCATACGGCTTTAGTGTTAGTGAATGTTGAAAATCACTTTCATGTATATCACCTCACTGAAATCTGCTAACTGTTCTGTACAAGAAGTATTATTGTTCTCATCTTCCAGATGAGGAAACCAAGGCTTTAATAGCTTAATTCATTTATCTGAGATAGGAGTGATAACTGTGATTTGAACTCTGACTGTCTGAACTTTGGTTTCATTTTTAAGGGTAATAATACTTGTGCTTGGCATATCATTGTCTCAAAAAATCATTTTTTGGAAGTATTTACTAAATTACAGAGTATTATGCAAGTAGACATACAGGGTGATTACTGTTATCAATTGTACAGTTAGACCAGGGAGTGGGCACACAAAATGAACAAGGAGCAACCAGAAACCTAACATCGAGGGGTCTCCAGGCATACCTCAGAGGCGCTGCAGGTTCAGACCACTGCAATGAAACAAATGCTGCAGTAAAGGGACTCACGGTTTTTTTGATGTCCCAGTGCATATGAAACTTACATATGCTATAGTCTGTTCAGGGCTTCGCAGGTGACTAAGTGGGTAAAGGACCTACCTGCAATGCAGGAGACATGGGTTCAATTCCTGGGTCGGGAAGATTCCCTGGAGGAGGGCATGGCACTCCAGTATTCATGTCTAGAGAATCCAGAGGAGACCAGAGGGCTTCAGTGCATAGGGTCGCAAAGAGTCGGACACGACTGAGCAACCGAGCACACACGTGCATAGTCTATCGAGTGTGCAATAACATTATGTCTAAGAAACAAGATACGTATCTCAGTTAAACCATACTTTATTTCTGGGAATTCCCTGGCCATGCAGTGGCTAAGACTCAATGCTCCCAAGGCAGGGGGCCTGGGTTCAACCCCTGGTCAGGGAACTAGACCCCACGTGCCACAACTAAGAGTTTGCATGGTGCAGCTAAAGATGGAAGATCCTGTGTGCCACAGCTAAGACCTTGCACAGTCAAATAAACAAATAAAAATACATTTAAAAATCCTTTATTTCTCAAATACACCATCTGACAAAGCAGGGTTGCCAGAAAACATCAATTAGTAAAACATGCAATAAAATGAAGTAAGCTTATATATAAATAAGAGAGAAATCATTCCTGGATGTTGAGTCATTAGATTTTATCTCTAGGTTCTGAAAACATGATTCAAATCTATCTCCCATGTATTCAGCATTCCTCACCTTGTCTCCATCACGCCGTCCACTCGGCATGGGCGTGTCACCACATCTGTGACTCGTTTCATAATGTCTTTTGACATGTATCATGCCTCTCCTCTTCTCTTCTGTGAATGAACACATAGAGACTCGCACACACCTTGGGGACTCTGTGGTTATTGTCTTGCTTTTTCTATTAATCCTTCCCTTCCTGGGGTTAATGAGAAGAGTCATGATCTCAGCTTCCATTTCTCTTCTGTGTAAAGAAGCCAGCCCACGATGACTTTGCACACCAGTCCTTGGTGCCCTTACCCCGGCCTCTGTATAATTTGATTAACCACGTCTGCATGTGTCCAGGGCTTGGCAGTCACAGGTTTGGTCCTTTCGTTGCCCTGTTGCCCACTGTCAGTTCTTCCAGGCTGTGCCTGCATCCTGTGCCCCGGATGAACTTCAGACTTGATGATGAATGTGGTTGAGGGTGACCTGACCATGTGCCCTCTAACGTGGAGGCGAGTGCATCACTATTTTTGAACATTTGCTGAGGTTTCACTGTTTCTCCAACCCTAGGGCTGCAGCATTAACTTCCTTCTTCCCTATCAGAAGAAAGAAAAATACAACTGGTAACACAGGTCCATTATCCTGTATCCAAAGCCATGGGGCCAGCCAGGTGTGTTTCAGAATTCAGAATTTCCCATCATTTTTGAAAGGCAACAAGAGGGAACATTTACTGTAATGTTTACATAATGTCTTCAGCTGAATGCAGGGTAGTAGCTTGTAATCAAATACTTGAATATTTCCGTGGCAAAAAAATACAGAGAATGACATTGGTGGGCTGACTCTAATAGCCTCACATTGGGCCAGGTTGTA
This sequence comes from Bos indicus x Bos taurus, assembly GCF_003369695.1. NCBI lineage: Eukaryota > Metazoa > Chordata > Mammalia > Artiodactyla > Bovidae > Bos > Bos indicus x Bos taurus. The sequence goes on from NC_040104.1 coordinate 48,800,487, forward strand.
TTTAATCATGAAATGATTTCTGGTTCGCTAACATTTTGCAGTTTAAAAGAGTTTTTGAACATTTTGGGATTTTAGAATTGTGGATAAATCAGAGATTGTAGCCCTGCACTAACAGAGGGGTAACTCTGTAACTTCTATATAGAGCACTCTCCATGCCACGTGCCTTGTTATGGAAATTTGACTTTCTCTTCTTGAATTAGAAAGAAGTACATATTTTTCACAATAAAATGCACCAGATTAAAATACGGCTGGCCTGCCTTGGTGCTTTATAGACTTTGACAGGGTGTGTTCATTTGGCAGCACTGGGTCTTAGCGGTGGCACTTGGGGTCCTCCGCTGCAGCACGTGGGAGTGCGTTCCCTGACCCAGACGCCTGCCTCGGGAGCTCCGAGTCTTGGCCACTGGATCACCAGGAAAGTCCTGATGCTTTACAAAGATCACAGAAGCCTGAGAAAGTTTTCCTGTCCTATACACTATGTCTTATAGCGTCTATAAGGTACCAGCTCTCAATATGTTCAGAAGAGAGGCACAGCAAAATCCCCCCACTTTTCCCTTTGAGAGATGGAGATAAGATCAACAGAGGCAAAGAGCACGTGGTGAGAGTGGGTTAGATTTAGAGGCCTGTGTCAATCTTTATACATCATGTTTCTTTCCTGGTCATTTCTTTTTCTTGGATGTGAGGCCGTACCCAAGCTACCAAGGTGTCTCATCATCCCAAAGTCATCTTCAAATGTGTTGACTTTTAATGCTGAATAATAATTTCTCAGCATGGTTTCACTGTCTATTAGGGCCATAGCTTAACGAACCATAAGGCTGATCAAGGTCATTGTATATGTTAGTGATGATTAAAAGAGAAAAGGCCGGCATGTGGGATCTTGATTGTTTCATTCAAAACCCCCAAATTGTTCAGGAACTCATAAATTAGCCCTGTTTAATGTTTATGAAGATAATTAGGGAAAGATTGCTTCAAAGTAATAACTGTTATAAAAACGAGACCTTTTTAAAACCTTGATTTATAAAGCACTTATTTGCCTTCAAGAATTTTGGGGGCTGATTTATAAGCTGATTCACCATCTGTCTCTTCTTGGCAAAACAAAGGAGAAATGGTTGGATACTATTTTAGGAGCTGGATTAAAATATTAATTGTATATTTTACATGAACAAGAAACCAGGGGAGCTAGGATTTGCCTATGACCGTGGGTGACTCCTTTTTATAAAGTATCTTAAATTGTCCTACCTTGTGATCATTTAAGATGAAAAATAAATATACTATAAATAGAAAAAGTAAAGCTTGAAGCCAAACGGTGTTGGTAGTAAGCTTTTAGAGTTGTGTTTAGTTTACATGCTGTGCTGTGCTGTGCTTAGTTGCTCGGTCATGTCTGACTCTTGGTGACCCCATGGACTGTGGCCCACCAGGCTCCTCTGTCCATGGGGATTCTCCAGGCAAGAATACTGCAGTGGGTTGCCATGCCCTCCTCCAGGGGATCTTCCTGACCCTGGAATCAAACCCAGGTCTCCTGCATTGCAGGGAAATTCTTTACCCTCTGAGCCACCAGGAAAGCCCTTAGTTCACATAGTGTGGCAGTTAAATATCCAGGATGTATTATCCGGTGATGTTCCAATTCCGTTTACAGAAGAAACCACTATATTCCTGGGATTCATATATTCCCCTTTTTGAGTGCCTCCAACATGCTGCCTAGGATACTTATTCTCATTATTTCTAAAGGTCCAATAGCCATGAATGGCTAATACTGTGTTGTTACCCCTTTTCTTGTGATGAGTAAATTGAGTCTAAAGAGGTTGAGAAACATGCCCAAGGCCGATTTGAATCTAACGCTGAAGGATGTTCTCTCTCTTCCTTTCCACATTTGACTTTGATGCGTTCAAAATCCAGTTAATTATAAGCTAATGTTTCATAAACTAAAGACAGTCACGTCGGTGGTTCACACCATCTGATTTCCGGTCAAGGTGTTTTACAGTCAGCCTTTTCATCCTGTGTTATTGACTTCTAGCATCAGCTGCATGAAGTGTACCTCTTATAACCCTCAAAACCCAGTTCTAGCTGTATTTTCTACTTAAACCTGGCTTGGCTCTCCTTAAACTGTCCTCAAATGTAAGCATAGACCTAGAAACCATATGCCCACTTCATGACTGGGGTACAAATTGCCTTTTTCATCCTTTGTCTGTTTGTCTTAATTGTCTCATCTGTCTTACTTAGATTGTAAATCTTTTGGGAAACACTCAGCCCTCTGTACATGGATCCCACAGAACTTCTCGGGTTATTATTTTCCATTAGGTGAGACAGCAGTAATCCAAGGGTGATCAGTTGCAATGCGTTTGGCTGAAATATCTGGCCTTAGGAACAGAAGTCTTGCATACATGTACACACTGGTCTTATTTGTAGTTTCCAATGCTCTTTGCAATCTGGTGCTTTTCAAAATTGTCTCTGATTAATTTTTCTCCTGATCATTCAATTTTGAAAGCATCTGTCTGTTATATTTATATCCATAACTTTAAGAAACTATTTGATTACTATATCCTTTATAGAAATTTTGGAAAAAAGAAGACAGTGCACTGATCGCATATTTTTACTTGAGAATTTTTGCCACCTGCTTCTCCCATTATATTTTAACATTCTTCTACACTTTAAATATTCTTCTAAAAATGTCAGTTTTAATGTTTGGATGGTAACCTGTTTTATGGATATGCCAATTCCTTTTTTTGTTAGGGGAGATTTGTATATTTTATGGCTATTACTTAAATATATTGCATGTAAGTTTTGTTATTACAGTGTTTTGGTGAGCATCTTTAAAGGCTAAATCTTTAAATATGCTTTTATTACTTCTTTACTTTTAAGTAATTAATTGTAATCATTGGGTTAAAAGATATGAGCATGTTTAAGACCTTTAAAGGTCTTATTAATAATTATACATAATAATATATATTATTATAATATATATAATGCATAATAATAATTTATTTTCTGTAAGATTTTTGAATGAAATCTTACAATCTTACAATCTGACTCTTAATACCAACATGTAAAAAGAAACTACAGAATCATAGTCCAATGGAAAAAATGTCAAATGTCTTGCTCCAGCATCTTACAGAAGAATAAGCCAATGGTCAGTGAACATGAAAAGATACTTACCATCCCTGGTAATCAGGAAAACAAATTAAAATTGCAAGAACCATTTCACACCTATCAGCTTGGCAAAAATTAAATTTGGCTCTAACCAAGCGATATTGAGGCTGTGAAGTAAGAAGACACTTGTGCACTGCTGGGGAGGGTGTAAATTGTTTCAGCAACTTTGGACAACAATTCAACAATATCTTTAGTAAAGAAGAATTGAAAATGCACTGACGCTTATCATTATTGGAGAAAACTCTCCTAAAAGTGCACAAAAGTTAATTATAGTGTTGCTTCTGGTTGCAAGAAAGTGGGAACATCTAAAAAGTCCATTTCTGGAAGAATGGATCAACATAGTACAATGTACTTATACAGTAGAATACCATATAGATGTGAAATGAATAAAGCAAAACTATATTTATCAGCACAAATAAATCTCAAAAAACATACTGTTGATAGAAAAAAGAGGATTTAAGAGAGCCAGCTTTTGGCATATTACATATATCATTTAAATAATATTTAAAACAAACAGAGCATCAATTTATATTATTTTTGGAGATAGTCACATGGAGTAAATATATTAAAAAGCATGCATGAAAATGAGATATAAAAGCAGTGATGTATGGAGGCAAATGGAGTGTGATTTTAATTATATCTGTAGAGTTTTAGCTCTTAAGCTAAATAAGCAATATATAGTGTATATATTATTCCACTATACTTTTTAGTGTTCTGAAGTATAAATGAACAATTTTTATGTTCACCATTAGAATGGTGGTTATCCATTCCCCCTATATTTTCCAATACTGATAACAGCTTCATTTCTGTTGGCAGTTTGGGAATCTGATCTCTATAGCTTAATTTAAAATATTATTTATACCAATCATGAAGGTTTGAACCCACACTCTCTAGTCTGTCTTGTGATAACCAATAAGTGATTGAGAACTCTGACAAGAGTCAAAGGTATTTTGGAAAGCAATGGAACAAATTTTTATCTGCAAAAAAATTACCTGGCCCTTGGTTAGACATCCAGATTGTTTCCAGCTAAGCTAATAATGCAAGTCAACACATGTTTTACAACATACAGTGCTGTGAGCCTTCCTGGCAACTGAATTTTCTGCATAAAAATGGAACTACTAACACCTTTTCAGAGTCTGAATCCACTCTTCAGTGGAAACGCAATGCAACTGTCACGGCTTCCAGACTGCCTGCCACCCTCTTACTCAGCTGTCACTCTGTAGGCTGGATCATGCTTCTTAGAAGCTGCTCACTCTTCCATTCACCAGTGACTTCCAGATTGTTCATTCTGCATGTTTGACACTTTTTTTACTCTTTATCTGCTATCCTTTAAGATTTAACATAGAAGGAAATTCCTGGGGACAGTCTTCCTGATCCTCACTTCTCCTGCATGCTCGTGGGCCCCTGTGAATATCCACATCTACAGGCTTCGGTCCTCAACTGTGACCCTTGGTGTGTGTATCCATCTCCTGAATTAGGTTTATAAGTTCTTAGAGTCAGAGACTGTGTTCTTCATGTTTGTAGACAGTTGGTGCAGTGCTTACCATAGAGCAGGTGCTCAGTAAATGTTTGTTAACTTAATTGGAATTAGCAATCATCTCAGTCATGTGTCTGTGTGTGTGTATGTGAAGATGGCTGTTCAGGAAGTGGGGTGGAGAGAGAGAGATTGAGTTAGTTAGCCACCGTCTTACATTTTCACTTCTTCTGTCTCTCTGGTATTTAATCCTTTTCCTCTAGGAAACTTTTTCCATTGATTGCAATTATTTTGAAGTTTTATCCAGTCATTTATAGTATTGGAATATTATTGTTGCTGTTGTTTAGTTGCTAAGTCATATCTGACTCTTGTGACCCCATGGATTGTAGCCCACCAGCCTCCTGTGTCCATGCGATTCTCCAGGCAAGAATACTGGAGTGGGTTGCCATTTCCTTCTCCAATGGATATTCCTGACCCAGAGATCAAATCTGTGTCTCCTGCATTGCAGGTGGATTCTTTACCGCTGAGCCACCCAGAAAAGCCACAAGTATTGGAATAATTTAGTTTAACATCACTTGCATATTTAGTAAGCACAGCTTGGATTCCCGCATTGTGGTCATCAGTACAGGCAGACATAGATTGCACAGGGCATATACCTGGGACAAAGCCTGGTAAACCTCTCCAAGTGCTTGTGAGACAGTTCCTTTGATTGGTTTTGCCCTGAAGTTAAATACTAACTCCTAACCCCGAGTGTCCCAGGAAGAGTGTATTTTATGCCTCATACAAGAGATAGGAGGACTTGGGTCAGCAAATCCTCTCACAGAGAAGATGCTGTGTGAAGATTGGGGCTGGCTAGAAACTTAGAACTTTTTTTTTTTTTTTAGGTTAAAAAAATATGCCATTTCTATAGTCCTATTCCAGAAAGATTTGGGTTCTTCCTGGGCCTTTTGTATAGAAGACTGTTAAAGGAGCGATTTCCTCAGGTCTCCATAGGGCTTTTTTTAATCTACTGCTGTCACTTAAGGCTCTTACCAAGACATGTCCACCGCCAGCATGCTTATGGAGCCACAAATCACAAACATCACATGGGTACTGTGTTACGGGCTGATGTTAACTCAGACCGGAGGTCATGATGTTCAATTGTCGGGAGATAAAGGAGTGGTCTTCTTTCCCTTTGGGATGGAAGGTCCTTCTAGACTACCCCAGTGGTCCCCAATAAATCCTACCCTGAGGCACACCCCTCTAATTTCCCACCACAAGAGCAGGTATAACATTTTGTACAACAGGGGATCCTAAGCCAGCTAATGAGCTATCATAATTTCTCTTCTGACAACACATATCTCTATCAGAAATGTATTGCCAGGAGGAGATATAGTAGATATACAAATATGTTCCCTAAAATGAGCTTGCATAAAATATTGGGTTAGCCAAAAAGTCCTTTCAGGTTTATCTTTTCATTTGTAGAAAAACCCAAACGAAGTTTTTGGCTAACCCAATATAAAGATTAAGAACCTGCCTGCAGTGCAGGAGATGCCAGAGACATGGGTTTGATCCCTGAGTTGGGAAGATCCCCTGGAGGAGGGCACGGCAACCCACTCCAGTGTTCTTGCCTGGAGAATCCCATGGACAGAGGAGCCTGGTGGGCTACAGTCCATAGGGTTGCAAAGAGTTGGGCATGACTGAGTGACTGAGCCCAGCACACAGCAATATAAAGATAAATGAAGAATAAGCTAACTCCTGGGATGACCTCTGTAGCCTAACTAATTCTGAGAGCAATGAGAGTTTGATAGTAGTGAGGTGGGTACAAATTCTACCTGAATTGGTCAGAACCCGTGGACTGAGCGTGTGTTCTGCATCCTGGGAACCAGGAGTGAAGGGGTAGATGTCGTCTCTGCACTCCAGGTGTTCAGCATGGAGCCAGGACAAGAGGCCTTAGACACGGACTCAGAGGGCGGGCGGGCATCCCAGTGAGAAGAGGGCACTCTGGACACTTCGAGCATGGTGACTGCTGTAACCTCAGGGCCCTTGGGAAGGCCACCTGAGACAGAAACCAGAGATCAAAGCTGAACTCTGAAGTTACCCAGTGAAGCGGGAAAGCGGAGCATGTATCTTTCCATTTGGGCCATGTCGAGGTGAAGACTGATGTTAGGTTACTCCGAGGCTGGAGACACAGGAAGAACCCAGGAAATGGGGGAGACACTGAAGGTGCCCACTCACGTGCTTTGCTGCCCCGGGATCTCTTCTTACTCACTGGCTGTACTGTAAACAGTAACGTCATCTCAGTGGCCCATGTATGGAAGGCCTCATGGGTGTATCGCCTCTCTTAGATGTCTAGGGATCTGCAGGAATTCTCCCTTCTCAATACCCACCCGGATATGGATGGCTGTTTTTAGACCTTACCACTGTAGGTCTTGTTTAAAGGCTATTTTTTATCTCACCATTTTCATGGCATGGTCCTTGAGTGTGGAAAGTGTGTCTCCCTTTTAGTTCTGGGATTCTGCTCTTCCTTAATTCACCTGTCTCTTTGGAGAGTCTAAGATTTTCTTTTTTTTTTTTTTTCAGTCCTTGTGCTGTTTTTAGTGACCTCTCCCAAACTATGTTGCTCCTCTCCTGGCAGAGAACTCCATGCGCCAGTAGCACTCTACTGATTATTCTGTCTGGACTGTCTGTTTATTGGCTGTGGGTCACTGATGAACAACAGCCATGGGTGTTCCCTGGGATGCTGCTGTGAGCTGTTATTCACTGTGGGGAGCCCAGGGTCAGGGGGATGGGAAACAGTTCAGAAAGAATCCACATATACATGTGAAAAGCTGCCTGCATGTTCCCCACAAAGACCAAGCCTGACAATTCTCTCTCCTACAGGGCAATTTTTCAGTTCTCAACTTTACCAAATAGTAAATTCTTTGTTCCTTTTTCAGCACTTACTCATTGACCAAAGCAAGGCAAAGCGAAGAAACAAGCAAAGTACTTTGGCAAAACAAGAAATATATGACAGTATTTCAAATCATTAGTCTTGATTATCTTTCATTCACTTATTTATGTGCATGTGTTAGGAGCGTGATAGTTTAAATCTACCATTACGGACCAGAATCATCATAGTCATGTATAAGTTGAAATTTGTTTTTAGGGAGTCACCTTCATACAAATCCTTATAAAACAACTTTATTGAGAGAGCAGGTCATAAAATCAAGTGAAAAGGAAGAAATTAAAGACCAAAGGTTAATGTGGAGCAGAGGAGGAAGGTTAAGTGATTTATGAGACAACTCTAGTGAGAGATCACCTCCCTTTCAAGGTTCATGTATCTGGTGGAGGCATCACTGGCCAGCAGTGAGCTAGGCACTGTGGGTACCCAAGTGTGGGTTAGTCTGCGGAGGGGCTGGGAGAGGATCTCAGGACAGGATGAGGGGGCAGCAAAGAGTATCTGCGCATCACTAAGACTGTGGCCGCAGGACGCGTGCCGAGAGGGCAGCCTGTTGTTTTGTTGCAGCTCTGGCTGCGTTGCCACCGTCTTCCTGTTGAAGCCCCCTGCTCAGGTCCACTCACAGAGCTGATCGAACGGCAGTGCTCCAGTGAGGATCTTTCTCATCTGTGTAACCCATTGCGAAATCATTTGTAGAAGCCATCTAAATACATCGGGGACATAAAATTGCATCAAAGTCTACTGTTTGTTCTGTCTCTTACTGCAGAGGCAGAACGAGAATTTGGGATTTTATGGGACTTCTCGGCAGAGTAGCGCAGACCCCGAATGCTAGATACACAGGAGCACGCAGAGTGTGCAGAATGCCGCAGTGGCATCGAGACTGGAGAGTGCAGCATGAATGACTGAGCAGTAGCGGCACGCGTGCCACATCACTTCAGTCATGTCTGACTCTGCGACTCCGTGGACTGTAGCCTGCCAGGCTCCTCTGTCCATGGGATTCTCCAGGCAAGACTGCTGGAGTGGGTTGTCATGCCATCCTCTAGGGGATCTTCCCCATCCAGGGATCGAACCCACATCTAGTACATCTCCTACAATGGCAGGCAGGTATTTTACCACTAGTGACATCTGGAAAGCCCTGGAGTAGCGTCAAATACATTGATTGCACTGAATTGATCAAATTGAGTGGGTGATCTGTTAATTAATGAGTGAACTTTTTGAGAAAGAGAAGCTAACTCCTGCTCTCATGAAGCCCCAAAGCTTTAGCCCATAAGCTTATAAACTAGGACACCCAAAGCGTTTTGTGGGGGGAACGTGAATGGAAACGGGCAATGTACGTTTACTAAAATACACCAGGTGTTATGAGTACTCTGTACCGGAGATGAAGACAGTGGTACAGAGGAGCTCAAAACTAATTAACTTTGTTCCGGAAAGGTGTAGAATATTGGCCATATCAAGTAAATTTGCTATGGCTTTCTTTTCTGCTTGTTTATTTCAACTGTCTCTGACCATCATGTGAAGCCTCACTTTGTGAAACCAGTTATTTAATTCTGTTCAGACTGCCAGCAGCCAAAGATAGTAATGTAAAATGTAAATGGTGTGCTTGAATTGCATTGAAAATTCCTCCATATGCTAAAATTTTTGTTTCTGAATACCTGATGGAAAGTTCATTGATGAACTTTATTAATGAATCCAGAGGGACCATGATTGGTCTTTCGTTTATTGTTTTTAATTGAGACTGTCTGACAGCTTTATTTAAAATACTTCCCCACAGAAAAGAGTGGGGATTTCTATGGTAGCATGAGGTTGCTTGTTCTGTATAGCAGATGACAATGTAGGTTTCACTGTTCAGGGTTTTCTGGTACGAAGTGTATTTTTGTGTGTGGCCTCATACTTTTTGTAGATGGTGAATGCAGCAATCTAAAAATACAAACCGTCAAACTCCTACTTCAGGGAATTGAACAAATTGGTACAAAATGAGATATGCAGCCTAATCTCCCATATTAGTGTGTCTCTCCCCTCTTTCCTGAGTAATTCATATACCTTTCATTTTGTAAGCACTTGTTCCTATAGACGTGTCTTTAAATATTCCATCATGTTCTTTCCCTGACCTTATTTATTATCTCACTGGAATCAATTACTCTTTCACAATATCTACATCTCCTCTAGCACTTCATTTGTGTTAGTGTACTTGTTTATTCTGTTGTCCATGCGCAGGCTTGGATACGAGCTTCTTGAAGGCAGAAAATATGTTATTCAGCTTCGTAGCTCTTACACTTAACACAGCTGGTGCCTGGCCCCAGAGCAGATGCCCAGGATATGTATATGGTTGAATCCATTCAAGGTTCACTGAATTTTCTGTGTCTGTATGAGAACTTGAGATCGGTTAGACAGCTCTGAGTATGCAAGTCATAATCAGCCTTGACCTTGGTTAACTTACAAGAGCATGCCTTGTGAGGTCTGTCAAAATGGCAGCTCGGCGTGGGGTCTGTGAAGCCAGGTGGCTCATTAATAGTAATGCTGTCCTTGGTAACAGCTTTTGGAGTAGAAACCAGAAGGCCTGGTAGACTGGGTGGTCTAGCGAGGTGTGTTACTTCTCTGGAGTGTTCTTATGGGGAAAATTACAGTGTAGAAAAGTTATTTAAGGCCTCTAGCTATTGGTTAAGCACTGGCTATGTGAGGCCAGGCAAACATTTTCAAAATAAAATGCTTCCCTAGGCCTGGAAAACACTAATTTCAGTATTTATGTCACAGAGAGTATCATGAGCTGGACATTCATCACCTTAGCGCTCTCTCAAACTGGTTGACTCTGAAGTTTCTATAGAGGCTACATCAGTTTCTCAAGTCACCCCAACTTGACATCCTGAAAGCCATTTTTCCCTCTTCTTTAAAAATTTCTTCCTAGACTTCCTTATTGTGGCACATGTCAAATTCTGCAGGTTTCCCTTCAGCGTCATGCTTGGTATCTGTTCCTTCCAGTTTTACCATCACTGTCCTTCAGCTCATTGAGTGAATTCCTTTGATCTCCTCCACCACAGATCTCAGACTCCTTGCTTAGTAGAGGGAGCATGTAAGTCTCGTACTTTTCCATTGGCCAGCAGATGCCTCATGGGGATAGCTTCCAACTCCTCTGAACCTCAGACTTTTTCCAATAGAAAATAAGGTCAATAATAGTGTCTAATTCTTAAAAATATTGGGAGTATTAATTGGGATGATACTGGGAAAGCAATGGAAACAGGACTGGCTGAAGTTTTTAATAGATAAAATCACTAGAATTGACTCAACCCTGTCATTAAGAGTCAGGAAATGGTGATTTAACAGGGGTAGTGGAAAACAGTTGTTCAAAGAGTAAGCGATTTGCATTTACACCCCATTACAATGTAAACTCATGATGGTAGCTGCATAGCAACGCTGCACAGTGTAGTCCCAGCCTTCTCCTGCTCTGGGTTGTTAGTTTTCTATTTTATAGCTCTTTTACTTTTATTTCCAAGAAGATAGCAACTTCTTGAGGGCAGAAACTCAATACTCTAGTTCCACTTGTGGGTAACGTATGAACGGGTTGACCATGATAATATCAGATTATTTCAGATGATTCAGCTTAATTACAGACAACCAGTGTATGTCAGTGCTTAGCTGATAATCAAAATTAGTACATTTTAATCTTTCCCACTCATTCACTTTCTGACGAAGAACCTCCCTTGAGGAAAAGGTTTTACCCCTTATGGTGGCAAAAATACCTGCAAATATTTATAAGCATGCATATATATTTTTAACTCACATCAGTGGAGCTTGGAGGAATTATGTTGCTTTGCTTCTGTTTATTTTCTTGTATGTCAGTATGGGGACCTGCCATCTTCAATATTATCTCTCAAACACACACACGTGCGCATGCACAAAAAGAAAGAACACTGTGGAAAATGCAGGAAAAAGTATATAAGCCTAGAGACCTGAATTTCACTCTAGCTTAGCTGCTGTCTACTGGTGTAAGTTTGAGCAGGTCATTTCTGGGCCCGTATTTCTTCCTCTTATGAACCAAATGATGAGGTCAGATGCTGTCCACAGCTTCTTCCACCAGTAAAATTATTGAATTTGTGTAGAACTCTCTAAAAACTTAAGAATTTTTCATGGTAATCTGTAACCTATGACATTTGGGAGAACTGGTTTCTTCCAGACTTTTCTGGTTGTGCCAAATTCCATTTACACTGTTAAAAAAAAAAAATGTAGTCATCTATTCATGCTGAAAATTCTGCTCTTACTCAATGGGTGGTTGATGGTTGCTGTGGCAAAAGCCCAGCTCTTGGGCAGGGAAGGTAGAAAGGTTTGGGTGAGCTGACCCACGAGCCCAGACCAGGCCTCCCTACTCAACAGGGCAGATAGCACCGCAGCTGTGAGACTGGGGTGGGGAGGCGGGGTGGAGGGCCATGTAAGGGGATGCTCCCCACAACTGAAGGGGGAGACAAAAGTTATAATAATCTTGCCCTTTTAATCATGTGTCAAACTTCTTCTAAGTATGCCTTTATAGTGGTACACCATTATATTCATTTATTGTGCTCACCTTTTTTTTTTGATTATTGGAAAAATTTACTATTTTGTTGAACATTTACTATTGCCAGATATTTAGGAGACGTATATGAAACAGACAGTTTCCACTTAAGTTGTAGATGAAATTTGGGGTGTTCTGAAAGCGTGTAACAGATCATGTCTTCGCCTTCCTTGCTAATGAGGCATGATGGCTATGGAGCCATCGATGGAAACTGACCCAGTGTGCCTAGAGTATGAGGAAGGTGGATGTGAGGGGACAGATCATCGGTGGAGGATCTTTCAGGCCTTTTGAATGTTTGGGGATGTTGTCCACATATGTTAATGATTTTATTCCCACAGACAACCTCCTGTGATAAACAGAAAAGTCTCCATTTTACAGACTTTATAAATGGCTGCAGTACAGCTAACATGTTCAATGTCTTGCCCAAAGTCCCACTTTTCAACACTCATTCACTCACTCATTTAACAAATATTTATGAGTAGTTACTGAGTGGTTACTATGTGCCTCCAGGGTAAGGCCTAAAATTAAGGTTCAGTGTTCTGCTAACAGCCTCTGGTCTACTCAGGAATGTCTTGAATGGCTGGACAGCAAGTGCCTCTCCCCACCCTGCTTCTGAAGATAAGATTCCCTGGTCAAATACTCCCCCTTACCAAAGGGACCAGGTCCAGTTGCAGTTCATTCCTGCCAGCCTGCACAATTTTTCAAATAGGCCAATCACTTCCTCTGGTAAGAAACGGGGTGCACACTGTTGTCTTGGTGTTACAAAGCCTGCCTCCCACAGGCCCTTGTTCACTTTGTTCCCACACAGCCCCTGTGTCGTCTTGCCTGACGTCCATTCCCCTCCCCTGACCTGCGAGTGGTTGGGACTAATAAATTGCAGTTGATCTCATCCATCCGTGTTGAGTGTCCTGTGTCCCGCCATCCCCATGACCATAGGATGGGAACACTTCCTTTAATAATGGGGTGAATAGGCGGCCATTAAAACAGTGCCAGAAACACACATTTTAAGTGGAGTAAGTTCACAGAGTTGACGTATTTTGGAACTGGCTGCTTCTGCATACTTGAATGATGAAGCAAACTAATACTGGAGCTTTTACTGTCAAATTAAGGAAAGCCTTTGCATCAAAGGACTCGCTATACCAAAATTGCATTGGGGAGCGTGTTGTTGGGATGCAACCCACAGGGTGAAAGGCAAGGGGACAACTGACTGTGTTCTTTCTTGGCAAGTTTATGCAAAACGGATTTTCCAGTGTCCTCAAAGATTACCAGCAAAAGATACCTAAGCCTCCATATGCCCCCTTTCTGTAGCATTACAGGATGTATGTGGATTTTGCTGGGAGATCAGAAAGGCTCCAGGATCATGTAAATGGAAGCAGTGCCCATTTTATTGTGACTGTAAGTGCATGTAAATGCTTTGTTATAAGCCCCAGAGGAGTCAACCAGTTGCTGACTGTGACTTTAATAAAATCCTTTCATTGAATGGTGCATAACCAAGTAAAGAAATGCATAGGTCATGTGGAATGAAATGATCTTTGTAGACTAGGCCATAAGAGATGTTGAAGGAAGTTCTTACAAAGTTGTCTGAATGGAGCTTCGGGAAGCAACTAAGCTGCTGTTACTATTGTCCAGTTCCTTTTGTTCATTCATACGAGCAAGAAAATATTATTGCAAACTTAGGAGTTTCTTCTTTAAACATGAGTAGGAGGGTTTCATTTAAAAGAACCTAAACAGGTAATCAGGAAGGAAGACTTGGATGGTCAATGTGATCTTTGCATCATTTAAGCATTTGTTGACTTGACATTTTTATGTGACCATACATTGCAAGGAAAATATTCAGTCATTCCAATCAGTTAACTTGGAATCATGCCATTTCTACCCCTTGCTCATCCTAATAAAATTTCTCGGCAATGATGATATTAAAATTATATATAGCTTGAAAAACCATGTTTGTATAGAATATTTACCTCTTTATATTATATATTGGGATCCTGGTGATATTTTAAGCTTTACATTATTGCTTCAGAAGTCAAATCTTAAATCTCTAGAGGGGAAAAGCAATCAGAGCACAAACTATGAAGTTAGAGGAAACATAAATTCAAGGGAATAGTATATTACCAATTTTAGTGCATTCATCCTGTTTATTTCCTTTTGAATCCTGTTTATTTTCCTTTTTTGAAGGATCTATTTAATTGAAGGTGAGCTTACATTTGCTCCTTTAGTATTATGCAAGGAAGACTACAGAGTAATACTGAACTGGCTCTGATCATTTCTCAGGATTTAAAGGAGAAAATTGACTAGTGAAATTAATTAAGTCACCATCTAAAATACAAATGTTTCATGCTTGTAGCTCTCGTGCTATTACTGCACCTTTTGATTTCTCTCCTTTGTGAGATATCAGACCTCAGTGGCTTTAAATTGCTGACCAGAAAGTAGAAAACACCAGACACATGATTCAGTGCCCACTGGGACACCAGGCAGCAAGCAGACTATTGAGAATAAGGCTATTAAGAAAAAGATCAGCCATCTCATCACCTGCTCCTTAAAAAATAATAGTAAAAAATTATGTTTACACAATGCATACATTTTTGTTAAAACACACAAATATGCAAAGTATACTTTAGAAAATTAAAGTCTCCTTTAATTTCACTCCACAGAGATAACCATTTCTAATAACTTGATGCCTATACTTTTCAGATTTTTAAAAATGAATTTAACTTAGGGAAATGGGCCAATGCTATATGTATCATTGAGCTTGGTCTCTCTCTCTCTCTCTATTTTACTGAATTATCCATTTGGGCACCTGCCGTGTCAGCTTACATAGGTGGATCTCATTCGTTTTAATATAGTAAGGATGTACTACACTGCAAACCCTGCTTCTGCTAGTGAATGTTTGGATCGCCTTCCATTTTTCATCGTTTCCAACATTATTACAATGGGTAGTCTTTTCCACTTTCCCGTGGGTAGATTCCACAGAGCATCTCTGTGAATTAAAATCTGTGCAGGGGGATCACAGGTCTAATCGCAGCAGCAGTCACTGTTGGTAACTTTCCGGTCTTGCCGCACTGGGTCTGTGCGGTCTGTGCACTGGGTCTTCTGCTGGCAGTGTGCAGCGTTCCTTCTAATCCTTAGAACAACTGTGGTGGGGAGGTTCCTTTATGTTTCCCCATTTTATAGCTAAGTTTTAAAGACAGTAAAAAACTCCCCTGAAGCCACTTAGCAAACGAGAAACAGCCTCAGGACTTTAGCCCTGCTCTGATTCTACAGCCCGTCACTGTCCTCTGACCCCATTGCCAGGCCTGCCACAGTACTGGAGTTGCTTCATCCAGTTGCATTCTTGTATCTCAGCCTGAGCTGCTTCTCCACCTTGCTGTACTGCCAGCCTGGAACAAACCCTTCCAGACCTTTGCTTTCACCCTCACATCTGGAGACAGGCCTGGGCATCCTGTCCGTCCCTCCTCCTTTGTGCCTGGCCCTTCCCCAGCTCCATATTGGCCTCATTGCTGAGACCACATTCCTAGTAGAAAGTGCAGCCTCCCTAGGTCCCAGAGAAAGAGAGGGAGCAATCTCTTTAGGTTTGCTGCATTTATAATGCCTTTGCTGTCAGCCAGCAGATTTCAGTTGACCAGCAATCTCAGAAGCAGTCTCAAAGAGCAGCTGTCATCATAAATTGGGGAGGGGCAGGGAGAAAGAAAAATTATTGCATGAACAATACATAAAGAGTCATAGATGCTCTTTGGTGCTTGGAATTACACGTACAACCAGGTATTGGGAACAGCCAAGTAAACTAACTGGGAGACGTTGCTGTGTCATTCGGTAAAACTCATATTGCAAAATAACCACCGGCTGGTGCTGATGCTTAGACAGGCTACGTGAACTGTGGGGTACAGATAGCAGTGTTTGATTGACCTCCGGGCACCAAGTGGGAAGAGTACATTTTTCTGGAAATTTTCTGCATGTGTATCATAACCCAATTTCTTCCTTAAGCTTTCTCCACTTCACCCATCAAACACTTTCCCCTGTCTTTTATTTTCTTTGGTTATTTTTAAGCAAAGTTGTGTTCTATATTTATATATGTAGCTCTCAGACTGTGAGACTGTGCAGGTATGAATCCTATATCCCATTTCTTTTTTATCTTCACCTCTCTCTTCCTCTACCATTTTTTGCTTCCATTCTTCCATCCAAGTGTATTAAGTACCTCATCTATGTCAAGCGCTGCCAAGCCACATCACACCCTCAGAGGTTACAATGAGGTTACCTGTGCGAAATATAGCCTTTTCCGTCACTATGCTCATCATCTAATACAAAGGGCTGGGTGACCTAGACTCCTGCATAGAATCTGACACAGAGAAGGACCCCATGCTCTGTAGCCTACCAGGCTTCTCTGTCCATGGGATTCTCCAGGCAAGAATACTGGAGTGGGTAGCCATTCCCTCATCCAAGATACCTTCCTGGCCCAAAGACAGAACAATGGTCTCCCGCATTGCAGGCAGATTCTTTACCGTTTGAGCTGCCAGGAAAACCCCATTCTGTAAATACTTACTACATTCATCTATCAATGTCTAACAACAATAAAAAAACTGAATTTCAAGACTATTAATTGATTCCCCACTTACTTATAGAAATCAAGTTGCGATTGCGTATGGCCATGGTATAATTCCCAACTAGCCTGTCCAGTTTTTGAAAAAGCAAGAGAGTTCCAGAAAAACATCTATTTCTGCTTTACTGACTATGCCAAAGCCTTTGACTGTGTGGATCACAATAAACTGTGGAAAATTCTGAAAGAGATGGGAATACCAGACCACCTGACCTGCCTCTTGAGAAACCTATATGCAGGTCAGGAAGCAACAGTTAGAACTGGACATGGAACAACAGACTGGTTCCAAATAGGAAAAGGAGTACGTCGAGGCTGTATATTGTCAAATGCTTATTTAACTTATATGCAGAGTACATCATGAGAAATGCTGGGCTAGAAGAAGCACAAGCTGGAATCAAGATTCCCGGGAGAAATATCAATAACCTCAGATATGCAGATGACACCACCCTTATGGCAGAAAGTGAAGAGGAACTAAAAATCCTCTTGAAGAAAGTGAAAGAGGAGAGTGAAAAAGTTGGCTTAAAGCTCAACATTCAGAAAACTAAGATCATGGCATCTGGTCTCATCACTTCATGGGAAATAGATGGGGAAACAGTGGAAACAGTGTCAGACTTTATTTTTGGGGGCTCCAAAATGACTGCAGATGGTGACTTCAGCCATGAAATTAAAAGAAGCTTACTCCTTGGAAGAAAAGTTGTGACCAACCTAGATAGCATATTGAAAAACAGAGACATTACTTTGCCAACAAAGGTCCGTCTAGTCAAGGCTATGGTTTTTCCAGTGGTCACGTATGGATGTGAGAGTTGGACTATAAAGAAAGCTGAGCACCGAAAAATTGATGCTTTTGAACTGTGCTGTTGGAGAAGACTCTTGAGGGTCCCTTGGACTGCAAGGAGATCCAACCAGTCCATTCTGAAGGAGATCAGCCCTGGGATTTCTTTGGAAGGAATGATGCTAAAGCTGAAACTCCAGTACTTTGGCCACCTCATGCAAAGAGTTGACTCATTGGAAAAGTCTCTGATGCTGGGAGGGATTGGGGGCAGGAAGAGAAGGGGATGACAGAGGATGAGATGGCTGGATGGCATCACTGACTCGATGGACAGGAGTCTGAGTGAACTCCGGGAGTTGGTGATGGTCAGAGAGGCCTGGCGTGCTGCGATTCATGGGGTCTCCAAGAATTGGACACGACTGAGTGACTGAACTGAACTGAGCCTGCCCAGTTGAGGTTTAGGTAGTTTTTATTACTGTTACACACTAAGATAAGGGTGGTATGTCAGTGTCAATGATCCTAAGAATAGCACATGGGATAGAATAGGTGGTCAGGAGCTGTTATTCCTTTGCTTTCTCAATGTGACCATTGCACAAATTTTCTAAAAGATCACCTTCTGTCTCAAGGTCTGCCTTCTTGGCATAGAACCGAACTTTGGCCCTCTGTCTATGCTACCTAAATTATCAAAACAAATATTTGTTACATCCCAAGTTCTGCTGTGATATTCCCACACATTAGCAGTTTTATTTTCTGTTGTTTTTCTTTTATATTTTATTTCAGTTCAGTTCAGTCACTCAATCGTGTCTGACTCTTTGCAACCCCATGGACTGCAGAACACCAGGCTTTCCTGTCCATCACCAACTCCTGGAGTTTACCCAAATTCATGCCTATCGGCTCAGTGATGCCATACAACCATCTCATCTTCTGTCATCTCTTTCTCCTCCTGCCCTCAATCTTTCCCAGCATCAGGGTCTTTTCCAAGGAGTCAGTTCTTAGCATCAGGGGGGCCAAAGTATTGGAGCTCGAGCTTCAGCATCAGTCCTTCCAATGAACACCCAGGACTGATCTCCTTTAGGATGGACTGGTTGGATTTCCTTGCAGACCAAGGGACTCTCAAGAGTCTGCTCCAAAACCACAGTTCAAAAGCATCAATTCTTTGGTGCTCAGCTTTATTTATAGACCAACTTTCACATCCATACATGACTACTGGAAAAACCATAGCTTTGACTAGACGGACCTTTGTTGGCCAAGTAGTGTCTCTGCTTTTTAATATGCTGTCTAGGTTGGTCATAGCTTTTCTTCCAAGGAGCAAGTGTCTTTTAATTTCATGGCTGCAATCACCATCTGCAGTGATTCTGGAGCCCAAGAAAATAAAGTCTGTCACTGTTTCCATTATTTCCCCATCTATTTGCCATGAAATGATGGGATCCGATGCCATGATCTTAGTTTTCTGACTGTTGAGTTTTAAGCCAACTTTAATGTTCCTCTTTCACTTTCATCAAGAGGCTCTTTTAGTTGTTCACTTTCTGCCATAGGGATGGTTTCATCTTCATATCTGAGATGATTGATATTTCTCCCGGAAATCTTGATTCTAGCTTGTTCATCCAGCCCAGCATTTCTCATAATGTACTCTGCATAATGAGTTAAATAAGCATGGTGACCATGTACAGCCTTGACATACTCATTACCGCATGTCCAGTTATAAATGTTGCTTCCTGACCTGCATACAGATTTCTCAGGAGACAGGTAAGGTGGTCTGGTATTCCCATCTCTTTAAGAATTTTCCACAGTTTGTTGTGATCCATACAGTCAAAAGCTTTAGCATAGTCAATAAAGCAGAAGTAGATGTTTTTCTGGAACTCTCTTGCTTTTTCCATGATCCAGTGGATGTTGGCAATTTGATCTCTGGTTCCTCTGCCTTTTCTAAAACCAGCTTGAATATCTGGAATTTCACAGTTCACGTATTGTTGAAGCCCAGATTGGAGGATTTTGAGCATTACTTTGCTAGCGTGTGAGATGAGTACAATTGTGCAGTAGTTTGAACATTCTTTGGCATTGCCTTTCTTTGGAATTGGAATGAAAACTGACCTTTTCTAGTCCTGTGGCCACTGCTGAGTTTTCCAAATTTGCTGGCATATTGAGTGCAGCACTTTCACAGTGTCATCTTTTAGGATTTGAAATAGCTCAACTGGAATTCCATCACCTCCACTAACTTTGTTCATATGATGCTTCCTACGGTCCACTTGACTTCACATTCCAGGATGTCTGGCTCTAGGTGAGTGATCACACTGTTGTGGTTATCTGGGTCATGAAAATCTTTTTTGTACAGTTCTTCTGTGTATTCTTGCCATCTCTTCTTAATATCTTCTGCTTCTGTTAGGTTCCTACCATTTCTGTCCTTTATTGAGCCCATTTTTGCAAGAAATGTTCCCTGGGTATCTCTAATTTTCTTGATCTCTAGACTAGATCTCTAGTCTCTAGTCTTTCCCATTCTATTGCTTCCCTCTAATTCTTTGCATTGATCACCAAGGAAGGCTTTCTTATCTCTCCTTGATATTCTTTGGAACTCTGCATTCAAATGGGTGTATCTTTCCTTCCCTCCTTTGCCTTTTGCTTCTCTTCTTTTCTCAGCTATTTTTAAGGCCTTCTCAAACAGCCATTTTGCCCTTTTGCATTTATTTTTCTTGGAGATGGTCTTGATCACTGCCTCCTGTACAATGTCACAAACCTCTGTCTATAGTTCTTCAGGCACTCTATCAGATCTCATCCCTTGAATCTATTTGTCACTTCCATTCTATAATCAAAAGGGGTTTGATTTAGATCATACCTGAATGGTCTAGTGGTTTTCCCTACTTTTTTCAATTTAATTCTGAATTTGGCAATAAGGAGTTCATGATCTGAATCACAGTCAGCTCCTGGTCTTGTTTTTGCTGACTGTATAGAGCTTCTCCATCTTTGGCTGCAAAGAATATAATCAGTCTAATTTCAGTGTTGACCATCTGGTAGTGTCCATGTGTAGAGTCTTCACCTGTGTTGTTGGAAGAGGGTGTTTGCTATGACCAGTGAATTCTCTTGGCAGAAAGCTGTTAACCTTTGCCCTGCTTCATTCGGTACTCCAAGGTCAAATTTGCCGTTAATCCAGATGTTCTTGGCTTCCTACTTTTGCATTCCAGTTCCCTACAGTGAAAAGGACATCTTCTTTTGGTGTTAGTTCTAGAAGGTCTTGTAGGTCTTCATAGAACCATTCAACTTCAGCTTCTTCAGCATTACTGGTCGGGGCATAGACTTGGATTACTGTGATACTGAATGGTTTGCCTTGGAAATAAACAGAGATCATTCTGTCATTTTTGAGACTTCACCCAAGTACTGCATTTTGGATTCTTTTGATGACTGTGATGGCTACTCCATTTCTTCTAGGGATTCTTGCCCACAGTATTAAATATAATGGTCATCTGAGTTCAATTCACCCATCCAGTCCATCTTAGTTCACTGATTCCTAAAATGCCAATGTTCACTGTTGTCATCTTCTGTTTGACCCCTTCCAATTCACCTTGATTCATAGACCTTACATTCCAGGTTCCTATGCAATATCGCTCTTTACAGCATTGGAGTTTTACTTCCATCACCAGTCACATCCACAACTGGGCGTTGATTTTGCTTTGGCTCCGTCTCTTCATTCTTTCTGGAGTTATTTCTCCACTGATCTCCTGTAGCATACTGGGCACATACCGACCTGGGGAGTTCATCTTTCAGTGTCCTATCTTTTTGCCTTTTCATACCGTTCATGGGGTTCTCAAGCGAAGAGTACTGAAGTGGTGTGCCATTCCCTTGTCCAGTGGCCCAGTTTTGTTACTCTTTTATAACACATTTTGTTACTTTCTTATATAACAACTGTTCAGTTCAGTTCAGTTGCTCAGTCGTGTCGGACTCTGCGACCCATGAATCGCAGCATGCCAGGCCTCCCTGTCCATCACCAACTTCCGGAGTTCACTCAAACTCACGTCCATCAAGTCGGTGATGCCATCCAGCCATTTCATCCTCTGTCGTCCCCTTTTCCTCCTGCCCGCAATCCCTCACCATAAGGTAGACTCTGAGGTTGGGCAAATTGTACCCATTTTAGAATTTTCACCAGTGTTGACTATTATGAGAAAGAAAGAAACCTTGGGAAGACAGTACTTAAAGACTGTTGTTGATAAGGGTGCCTCTTTGTACTGTGTGGATAGATACAGGTATAGTGTGACACTCAAGATGAAATCTACCTGGGAAAGGGAGAAGATGAAAATTACTTTAGAACAATGAAATATTGCTTTCCTTAGGCCTCTTCAGGGAAAGGAAAAGAAAGATTTAAAATGCTGAAGTTGATAATGACGATGCATCAGTTTTATCATACGTAAATTATGGAACTACAGGAAAAAATCATTTAATCTAAAACCCTGTTTATTGTATGTAAATTAGATTAGAGGGACTGGGTGATTCTCACCATCTCTCTTCAGACAGTAACTGTAAATTCACTCTATATGTTCACCTCTCCTTTGTATCTTCAGCTAATAACCACCATTAATAAGATTCTGAAATCCGACACCCAGATGCTAGATTGTAACTGTAGCTCATCCATAGGTGAAGAGAATTTATTTGTTCATAAAGAAGTTAATTAGACGAGTAATTTTTGAGAAGTGTCTCTGAAAATGTGTGTGATGAAATTGAATGAGGGGAGTGTTCATGTGTATATTTATACAGCCTCAGTGTACCGTTCACTCAGTGTACAATTTTTGGAAAACAAGATTCACGGGTTAAAAAATACAGAAGTAATACAGAAGTAAGCCTGTAGATAGGTTCCTCTAAGGGAAAAACAAGTCATATTTAATTTCAATTGAGTGAAAATAGAACAATACATCAAATTAAAGAGAAGCTCCCTGGCATCATGGAAGCCAATAATGTAATGAAAATATGCCATTTTAACTGCTTGGAATCCTACCGGTAGATCGTATGTACGTTCTCTGGAAACTCTAGTGGATGTATCACTTGTCGTAAACATCTATTGAAGACTGAAATATATGTTGTTCATCTCTTTTCCACTCTGATTTCATTTTGGAAAACTTAAGGGAGCTTGGAGTGACCCAGGTGTCCTGGAAAAGTCCAGAAAAGCAATCTCTTATGTCATGCTTCTCTCACAACAGAAAAGGACCAGACTAAACCTGTGTTTAGACAATTGAAATAATTGGACCACATATTGATAGACTGGTTTATTTTAATCATCTTAATGAGAGCACCAAATCCAATAGATTGCACAGAAATGAAGGGCCCCAAACCCCAAATTAGTGTCTGAAAAGCTAATTCTATGGTCATGTATATATGATGAATGAAAACACTTGTGCCCATCCTGCCCTGACCCCAACACAAGCACACAAGGTCACATGTGCTACACAACCACAGGTCCCGTGGGAATGCTTCCCAGCCACTGAGGCACCAGAAAAGCCGAGGATCCGTTCTCACGTGCAAAGAATAAAGTACCAGCTTTTATGCACCCTAGGAGTTCTACTGTTTTAAAATAATCATTAATGATTTGATGAAAGGACTTCTGATTGGGTAACTGGCTCATTGCAACCTAATCAAAACTCTGACTCTGTTCCTAGATCAATACGGCTTGTAAATAGTTAAATCTGAACCTATTCTGCATCAAAGCAATAGTGTAGAGCCCTGAGCTCAGAGTTAATCCAGTGTAGCTGCACTTGAACAAAGATTTTGGGTTGACTCTGTACACTGCAGGTAGGAGATACGGAAAGATATAGATAATTTCCATGACTCCCTCTCAGGACTCATATGAGAAATAGAGGAGAGTCTGCTGTGTTTTTGGTAGACTCATCTTTGTCTTGCTTTAATTTGCTCTCAGAATAAAACACTCCAGAATTGTCCTTTGGGGGGTTGTTACTACGGATTGGTTAGTTACTTTATTGACTGTGGATTAACATTCTCGGAAGTACGTGTTCTGCCTGTTTCTTCACTAAATTATACTTCCCAACCTAGGCAGATGGCAGTGCTTGTTTCAGATGGGCAATTTTTGGTGCTGCTTTTATGTTTCTGTCTGCCATTTACTGGGGCCATGTCCATTTCATATTTTAGTAGTCAATAAAGAGAGGTCAAATTACAAAGTACAGGGGGGAAATTTAAGATTAGATTTCCTTCATTTATTCATTCTGTAGTTTAAGCATTTTAAAGTACTGTCTTTGTGCCAGATACTATAACCATGTATAATTTAAAAATCCCAGATCTTCGGGCTTTCCTCTTTGCCTTCCTGAAGAACACTACCCAGAGCTGTACACCGAGGGCTGTATGATTGGTATCGTCTAGAAGCTTGCTCACATCTCCTCTAGGCATCCTCATCCCTCTCCTCTGAGTCTTTGTTTTACCTTGGCAATGTTAAAAGCCTATTTGGGTGGTTTGCCTAACTAAATAGCTTTCTTTGTACAAAGATGAACTCTGATCTTTACCTTTACGGGCACAGATAACTAGAGCGGGGTTTGAAATTGAGTTTTCCTTTATCTTCTACCAAGATCTTACCCCACTGTCTAGCTCCCTTCTGATCCCTACTGGCAGGCACTCTCTTAAGTGCACAATTTTTCCCAGTTACTGGGAAGTGTAACTTTGGGGAAGACGGAGAGGATGCAAGAGCACAGAGGAGAAGGGTGAGTCAGAAAAGGCATCACCTCTTTCCAAGAGAAGCTTCTCCTCTGCCTTTTCCAGGACAGGGCAGGGTGGTGTCTACTTCCAAGGAGCTTTTAGTCAAGTAAGGGAGATGGAAAAGTAAGTCTGTAATTAACAATGTTTTGTGATAAGTGCCCGAAGCACAAGTTCCCATGGAACGGAATTCTCACTTAGTAATTGTTTAGGTACTTCCTTGAGGGTGTTCTTATGACTTGTTTTAATCTGTTTCAGATTATCTCTTTCAAAGGAGGCAAGTATAGGAACTGGGTCCCTGCAGGGTAGACAAAGCACTCAGGAGGTCTACACAAAAATTATTTTCTAGCAAACAAAGGGAGGCTGGTAGGGCTTCATTCCAATAACACAGGAGACGAAAAACTCATAGTCTGGATGGTCCTATTACCATTATAGAAAGCAGAGAAAAAAAAAAACCCTTCTGTAAAGTGAGATCTTTTATCTATAACACTTGAATTCTAGAACCAGGAGACATATATTATGTGGTCTAATCTCATTTTTACAGAGGAAGGTGAATCCCACAGATATTTTAAATAGTAGGCTGTTTAAATAGTAGGCTTTTGTTGACTGTCTCTGTGTCAGACATTCAGACATACTTTACACTGGTGACCAGTTCTCTCTCACCACAGCCCTAAATTCTCAGAAGCAGATTCTTTGGGAATGCCATAATATAAAATGAAGAAAGAAAAAAAGAAGCTGAAGCTGCTTGAAGTTAAGTAACTTGCCTAAGGTCACATAATTCAGGAAGTGGCAAAGACTTTAACCTATATCTTGATGGCTCCAAAGCTCATGCTTATGATCACAGTGCTAGACTAAATAATCTATAGTGCTACTGCAGCTCCTAGCTCTTTTGATTGAAACTTCTAAATGTCCCTAAAATCCATACTCTGGACTGCTGCTGCTGCTGCTAAGTCGCTTCAGTCGTGTCCGACTCTGTGCGACCCCAGAGACGGCAGCCAACCAGGCTCCCCCATCCCTGGGATTCTCCAGGCAAGAACACTGGAGTGGGTTGCCATTTCCCTCTCCAATGCATGAAAGCGAAAAGTCAAAGCTACTTCGCTCAGTCGTGGCCGACTCTTAGCGACCTCATGGACTGCAGCCCACCAGGCTCCTCCATCCATGGGGTTTTCCTAGTGCTTCTTAACTCTGAGCATGCATCATTGTTATCTGGAAGACATCTTAAAATACAGAGTATGGGGTCTATGGTGGACGACTCTGAGGTGGTGCCCCACAATTTCTGCCGTGTGGGGTTCGTGCCTTGGTATGTGCAAGGGATCTGTGACTTGTGTCTTACCAATAGCGTCTGGCAAAGGTAATGAGTGTCACCCCCATGATTAAGGTACATTATAGAAGATTCTGATGGCTTCCCTGATAGCTCAGTTGGTAAAGAATCCGCCTGCCATGAAGGAGACCCCGGTTTGATTCCTGAGTCGGGAAGATCCACTGGAGAAGGGATAGGATACCCACTGAAATATTCTTGGGCTTTCCTTGTGGCTCAGCTGGTAAAGAACCTGGGTTCTATCCCTGGGTCGGGAAAATCCCCTGCAGAAGAGAAAGGCTATTCAATAGGCCTGATGTGGGTCCTCAAAATTTCAGTTTATAAAAACGCCCCCGCGGACAGTCATGCCAATGGTCCTGAGGCTACGCTTTGGGAATCACTGGCCTGGACCCCAGATGACTACACTTTATCCTGCTTGTTCTCTCCACACTCCTTATGGACCTCACTGCTCCACTGCACACACTGTATCTAGAGAATTTTTTCAAACACAAATCGTAGCAAAGAGTTGGACATGAGCAAGCGACTAAGCGCGTGCACACACACACACAAAGCAGCTCTTCAGCAACTAGTCGCTGCCTGCGGATGCAGATTCCGCTTTCCTGGCACTTGTGCTGCATCACAGGGCATGAAAACGAGTAACAGGTACCCTGTCAGCTGGCTGGGCGGTGGCGAGCTGGTTCCTTCCCGGGTGAGGGTGGGGCTGACCCCCAGCACGGGTGGAGGGTGGCTTCCTGGTGTTGGGCGCGATCCCCCCGCACAGGACCCTGCTCTTGCGTCATCATCTCAGAAGTGGCAGTTGGCTCTTTGATCTTTTTGAATCTTGTCCATGATGTGCCCCACTGCCAGTTGTTTTTAGTCTCATATAGTTCCTTCCTATTCTGTTGCTCCAGGAGACGTTTGCCCAGGTGTGAGCACTGCAGCAAACGTTCCGGTCCTGGCTTATCTCACATGTTCTGCTGCTGCAGCCACTTAAGCCTCCCCATTTTCCCTCCTCTGCCTAGAGCGACCCCCTTCCCCTGGATTAATTTCTGATCTCTCTTTAGATGAACCCATACTCACCTTCCAGCTCAAAGGTCACCTCCTCAGCGGAGCCTTTGTTGACCTCAGCCTGGATGAGGAGTCCTTGTTATACACCACCCTGGAGGTTAAAGTACGGGCTCTGAAATCCACATGTCCAGGTTCTAATCTCAGCCTCGCTGTTTACTATCTGTGGAAGGAACCTTGAATAAAGGTGTTAACCTTTCTGTGTCTCCATTTCTTCAACACTGCAGCGATGAGGAGCAGTTGCGTGCGTGCGTGTGTGTTAAGTTGCTTCAGTTGTGTCTGACTCTGTGCAACCCCATGGACTGTAGCCCACCAGGCTCCTCTGTCCGTGGGCTTTTCCAGGCAAGGACACTGGAGTGGGCTGCCATGCCCTCCTCCAGGGGATCTTTCTGGCCCAGAGATGGAAACTGCGTCTCCTGAAACTCCTGCATTGCAGGCAGATTCTTTACTGCTGAGCCACCAGGGAAGCCCTGAGGATCGGTTACATCCTCAAATAAGGAATACATCATCATCCTCATTAAAGAGGGGGATGGTGACACGGGGTCACTTCATCAGGTTAGGAAAACCAGACGAGTTAATGGTACTTGGTGTGCTCTCAGTCAGCAGCTGTGGGTGCTTGCCATGTTGTGACTGTTGTGATCACTTCACTGCTTGAAATTTTCCATTTGTTAACGCTCATGTCTGTCTTCCCTTCTAGATTATAAGCTGTGTGTGAATGGGAAACATGAGCATTCTTCCTTTTCATTTCTGCCCCTGTGCTCCCTGCAGTACCTGGCATGATGTGGACAGTCACGCGGTCCAGTAACAGGTCCGGGACCCAATCCAGGGGGCCTGTTCCCATGTCCACATGTGTTCTCTCCACTTGGGTGGAATGCGGTTTCCTCTGTATTTCAGTCTCTCATTGCACTGGCCTGTGAGCCCCATGCTTCACCCGCTGGGTTGTGTTGAGATCGCATGGAGAATCTGTTAGGCTTGTTCTTGATCATGGGTTCCAGTGAACTCTGTACCATCGTCTATAATTTGTTGTTGCCATGGAATAGAGAGGAGAGGGAGTCTTGAATGACTGTATGAGGTTAAACACTTGAGCGTCTTTGCTTCTTAATACTTTACTTCTTCCTTAATGTATTCCCAAAGCTGTAACATCCACCAGAGGTTAATAGGACTTTACTGCTCTAAACCAGACTATACTGGCCTCTCTATGAGACGGAGTGCTGTGTGTCTGGAATTCAGCTCCTCTTTGCCAGGGCTGGTCAGAGTGCTGGAGAATACATCACAACATAGTTCTCTCTGCAGTGTGCTGGAGAAGAGCTTAGTTCCAGTCTTGATTCCAAAAAGAGAAATGCATTTTGTACATTTTTATTTTTTTTACTTATCCTGAGAGCAACAAAAGAGCTGGCCCAGAAAACTAGTCTGCAAGCTTCTCTGGAGATGTTTTCCCTCCCTACCCTATTTCATTAACCTTTCTTCTGAAAATACTTTGGAATGTCTGGGTTTAATTAAGAGTTTTTACATGTAGTTATGGCAGGAGCCCATCTCTCCCCTTGGTTTATTCCTTCATCTGATTTAGGTTGAACATATACATATTTTGAGAATTAATTATAATTGCTTTTGACAAAAGAAATAGCTCTTTTTTATGTATGCAAATCCTTAATGCTGGCTTATGTGCAACTAATGATGATAGCCATTGACATAATCAGTGCTAATGGTCTCTACTATCTACCTAGTTTTGCATATAGGGATGTAATTCAAATTTCAGAAAGACTGGGCTGAATGGCTCTTTGTTCTGTATTTAAAATATTACTTCAGTGCTCACTGGAAAGAGGTCTGTTCTCACAAATTGGATTTGAGTGTTTGCTTTCCGGCTCTGAGAACATGGGGTGTTTCTTTAGTTCTTTAAGGTCATCTCCTCACTTTGCAGACAATGCCATCCTGAGCAAGAGACCATCAAAAGAGACCATGTGTGTGAAAGGAGGTCATTATTATTGCTAATTCATAGGACAGGGAGTTTTAAAAATTTGTTTGAATGCTACATTGAGAAAAGAAGCTCAAATTTCACGGCTGATTTTTTAAAATCAGATAGTAACACTTCACAAGTGTTTAGCACTTACGATTTATAAAGCATTTTGTCACACATTAACCCATTCCTAACCTTCTGGGGCACAGGGAGATGTGATCTTACTAGGTAGCTTTATGTGAGTATTTAACTTAACCCAAAAACCTTAGGAGGAAGCAAAACTTAGTTCCACTTTTAGGATAAGTAAACTTAGAACAAGGTCCGAGGTCCAAGCTTGAATTCATCATTCTCTTGTCCTCAAACACAGGCAGGGATCTTGAGTTTGCAGAATGGACCACTTGGCAAATTCTTCTTTTTAAATCTCAACCTTCAGTTAGCATAGAAACATGGAACTAGAAGGGACTTCAATGATTTAATCATTTGCTTAAATCCAGGGCTCAGCCAGTATGACCAAGGTATAGACCTAACACCCAATGACTCTAGCTCAGTGGTTCTGAACTGAAGGTGATTGCTCTTACCCCAGCCCAACATTTGCCTATATCTGGAGACATCTATTATGTCGCAGCTGGTCAGGTACTACTGACATCTAAATGGTTAGCAACCAGGGACACTGCCAAACATTCTGCAATGTGCAGGACAGTCCTACTTCTCACAATAAAGACTGACAAGGCCTCAAATGTTAATAGTGCCAAGGTTGAGAAACCTTACTCAAGCTGGAGGAGTCAGGGAAGGCTTCCTGGAGGCAGTGACATCAGAACTGGCATTTAAAAAATAACAAAAAAATCGGCCAGGCAGACAGAGGAAGGGGAGGGCATCCCTGACAAAGAATGTGGCATTTGCAGAGTACAGAGGCCTGGAATCGCGCTTCACATGTAAGAAATCCTGAGCTCTTGGCACTGCTGTAGCGTTTCTGAGAGAAGTAGTGTTGTGTTAAGTTCCTTTTCTCCAGCAGTAATTCACATTGAGGGTGGGATTGTAAGTTCATTTTGTTCCTGAGAATAAATACTTCTTCCTGCCAGACAGCCCGTGAATATCATCACAGTTCTTAAGATGCTCATGCGGAGAGTACTCTGTAGTGATAACACAGGCGGAAAATCAAACCCAGCCTCAGGACTTCACAGACCCGGTCTCGTTTCCCCTTGATGAGTGTTTCTAGGAATTAGACCCCATGAAGGTGAACATTTGAACATGTGAGCCAAATGCTTCTTTCCTACTTTGGCACCTGGTACAATGTCTCCTGCGTAGTCTATACTGCAGAGAAGACTGATGCGCCAGCATGTGGAAGTGGCACCCACAGTGCCTTCAGCAGTGATGCAGGGCTGTGGATCTCAGCTGATGCAGTTTGCCAGCCCTTTCTGCTTCTAATTGTTATTTTTGTTCAGTCTCTAAGTTGTGTCTGACTCATTGCAACCCCATGGACTGCAGCACGCCAGACTCCTCTGTCTACTATCTCCCAGAATTTGCTCAAATGCATCTCCATCAAGTCAGTGATACCATCCAACCATCTAATTTTCTGCTATCCCCTTCTCCTTTTGCCTTCAATCTTTCCCAGTCTTCGGGCAAATGCTTTCAACCTCTCTAAGCTTTGGTTTCCACGTCTCTAAAATGGGGCTCATAATACTTAAAGAGCAAGATTGGATTCAGGATGAGAGATAGTACCCAAAGGATCTAAAACATGGGCTTCCCTGGTGGCCCAGATGGTAAAGATTCTGTCTGTAATGCATGAGACCCGGGTTTGACCCCTGAGTTGGGACAATCCCCTAGAGAAGGGAATGGCTACCCACTCCAGTATTTTTGCCTGGAGAATTCCATGGACAGAAGAGCATGATGGGCTACAGTCCTTGGGGTCGCAAAGAGTCGGATATGACTGAACAACTAACACTTTACTTTTCAACAGCAGTTATGCTAATTGATAGTAGCTTTAGTTTTACTGCTGTTATGACAGGGATGATGATGGCATGCAGAACATTTTGATTGGTGCTTTGGAGAAAAGTAGGGTTGATAAGATGACTTCCTGTTCTTTGGAACTCACACTGAGAGCTTCCCTTGCCAACCTACCACAACAATTGCTACTATGTGTCCTGCCATCCCAATCTGGTACCAGCTCTGCAGAAGCAGCGGTAAGTCAGAGCTTTGTGACCTTGGGTAAGTCATTTAAGTTCTCCAAGCACCACTGGGTGATTTGCAAGAACTAAATGAAATAAAACATTTAACATTCTTGGCACACAGTAGATACTGAACAAATGCTGGTTCCCTTCTCCCTGAGGCAGTCATCGTCAAGATGTTCTCTGGGTTTTACTGCTGGCAAAAACAAATGAGGTTAAATAAAAGTCAGGGGTGAAAATAAGGGGAATTACAGAGATTTTGTTTTGTTTGGCCTTGTTTTCTTTAACTTTTGCAAAAGATACAGAGATTCTTCTCTCCCTCAAAATTCAGTGAATTTCAGAAGACTTGTCATTCTCCAAGGTGAAATTTTTCTGCTTTGATCTCTAGACATCTCTAGATATTTCTTATGGATGGTTTTGACCTTGGATGGAGGCTCATCCCTGTCTGCATCAATCTCCTGGTTGCACCCCCTTCCAGTCCTAGTTTGAACTCCAGAATTTCTTCTCTGGCTAAGTCATTTCTTCTGTGACCTCTGGGGGTCTCCTTGAACTAGACCGCCCAGGAGGTGGACAACATTTTCCTACTTACACCCAGAGCTGCAGTCATTTGACTCCTGGCCTTCCTCTGGCACTTCACTGATGGTGTGTGGTCTCCCCTCTCAAACTCTTCGAGCTCCCCTGGTCCAAACTGAGCTCCACGTGGAGATCAGGTATCTTAAGTAAGCTTCACCCCAATCTTCTGTTACTTCCTCAGACACCTTCCTCTGCTTGGTGTTCTTGAATATGCTAATGCTCCTTCCACTCTGGTTGAATTGCACTTCCACCCTCGAGGACAGGCACGGCTATCTTTTCTAAGGCTCAACCGAGAGGGAGAATTTTCCTCCCTCATGTAATCACATGGCATATGTGATCATATTTATTATGCTACTTACCATGCTTGTTAGTTTCCTGTGTGTCCCCAGGAAGACTTTGAGTTCACAGGGCCAAGAGGCTATGAAAAAGGAATCATCATTGAATTCACAGGCCTGCTATGATGTAAACATGGAGTAGTTGTACCTCAATGCATATAAAAAAGAAGACAGAGAAGGAAGTAAAAAGTGTTTACAGACATGCTGAAGGATAATGGCAGGAATGGAACTATATGTAGATCCTTCAAACTTCATTTTCTTGGTGCGCTGGGAACTGAGCGTATATGAAGTCCAGGAGTTTCAGAAACTTAGCTAGAGTCAGCAGTGGACTGGGAGAATGGCCTCCTGGAATCCGCAGGAGCCTCCAGACCTGCGTGGAAGTCTTCATTCTGTCAATTAGTAACTTTACAATCTCATGCAAATTGTGTAAGTTCTCTGATGGTGACTTGCATTTTTGCTAAAACTGTGGTTAGTATCACCTACTTAGAGATAATGCATTTGACCCATAGTTGGCACTTAGTGAAAAGTGTTTTTATGGTTAACATCCCCGATGTGTGAGTGACTTTAGGGTGTCCCTTGCGTGTGTCTACTGCATGGTCTGAGTTTACTGCGTCTGCCCTCTGGTTGCCATCATCATGATCATTAATAAACATTATTGTGCCAGGCACTGTGGTGGACACTGTCTGTGCATTTTCTTGTTTGATTTTTTTGCCCCAGCAATCCTGTAAAATAAGAGGATCTATGGTCATACGTGTTTCGCAGACGAGGAAACTGGGGATTACAGAATGTGGGTGATTTGCCCAATATTTTCCGTAATAAGTAATTGAGATTTAAAGTCAGGCAGTCCTACTACAAGACCCCCTTCCTACCGTCCCTTATGTTACCTCAGGTGTTGTCAGAATACACTTATGTGAAGCTGTCCTGGGTTAATATCTGTGCATGTAAATCAAAGTTAATATCTGTGCAATTTAAATGCCACCAGCAGGCGCCTAGTGCAGAACTTTGGGTTGAGGACATATCATTTTAGCATGGAAAATTTCATACAAATAAAAACTAAAGTTGATGCAGGTCTGGCATATAGACTTCTACTATGGGAACTTTAACAAAACCTGTGGAAATTATAATTTCTACCTTAATGAAACACTGTATATTTCAGGTTCCCAAATTTACCCAGGAATGGGCCAGAGGGCCAAATAATCCTAACACATTAATAATACTAAGACATAAATAATAAGCACAAAAGAGGAGACCACTAAGCATTATTTAGGGGCAGCCTGAAAACTACTCTGGGAGATTAAATTTAATGTTGTTTTTCTTTTAATTTTTTTTTAAGTGCTCAGGTTACTAGAAACTTACTGCAGTCTGATTTGCTTTTTTCTTCATTGCTGGTCTATAACCTCCTCGAAGATAAGAAAGCATCCTCCATTAAATGATGGATCATTGTGTTTGTCTAGCTAATTGTACCTTCCGAAGTGCTTTTGTAAACTCATCTCGTTTGCTACTCACAGCAACCTGGCGAGGTAGGCAGGGCAAAAGACATCCTTCTTTGTGAACAGATGAGGTGGCTGAGTCTTATAGCAAGGGTGAGTTATCGGAGATTGCATAAGTACTTAGTGACAAGTGTCTGGACTCAGTATGTATCTTTTCCTAAATGCCTATTTCTGTGTGATGGCACTGGACAGTTGCAACAATTTGAACACAATGGAATCTTCAATAAATGTTGACTGGCTGATCTGACTCAAAACAATTGGAGATAAATATCAACTGTCACTGTTTTCCACGGTTTCTCCTCAAGTACCTTAGAAGCACATTGTTTGCAATTTGCCCACATGCAGGAAAGAAGCAGAAAGTAAACCACTGGTCATCCTTGAAAGTCTTTTCTTCAGACACCTAAAACTTTTCAGAGCAGAGTTTACTGTTTGAGTCAATGGCTAACACACACTCTCATTAGTCATCACTGGGAATAATCTCCTTGCAGCTGGTAAATGGGGCCCAGCTTCATGTTGGAGAGGTCGTCCAACCAACTCCAGTGACTTCTGAGACATAACATCCACAGGAGGGTCTTTAGAGAGTAATAAAGCTATGTACACAGTATGCTATTTTTTCAGGCCCTTGATAGGCCAGTTTAATAGAGTTCTTTGTAGTGCGAGCCACGTGGGATGGAGATAATTTTGGTCATTAGCTCTTAGCTATTTGAATCTACATCAGCTGGTTTAAATCAGAGTTGAAGAGACACTTCCAAGTTTTAGCTCTTCATTTTGGTAATCTGTAAAATCTTCCTTAGGCCTGCATTTGCTCTGCTGTGGATCCATCCAAAAGATGAGCACTGACAATTTTCAGTGAAAAATGGGGGCGGGGGGAGGAACTGCAGATCGATTAAATCTATTGTGCAGAGTATTGGGTGAAGGCTTGGATTAGGATCCCTTTGCCAGCCCAACCCACTGAACGTATATTTATTAAAAGCCAATGGATCTTGCAGCATATGTAACCTCTTACTTAGAAAATATTCCAGCTGAATCGAGATTTTTCTCCTGATTCTGTCCCCAGTGTCTGGCACAGAGTGGTCAGTGAATATTTGTTGCATGAGTGTAACGTCATGGACCTCCGCCATCTGCTCACCCCAGGCCACTTCTCCACCGCACCCCTGCCCCCTCCCGCCCCACTTCTAACCCAGGTGGCCTCTGTTACCAGCGCCAGACTTCTGCTGCCTCTTGGAAAATCTCTACTCCCATAACCCCTCTCTTGCCTGGAGATCTTATTCATCCTGTGAGCCCAAATCGCACGGTCTTCCTCCGTGGGAACTTCTGTGACACCTGCTGGAGTTGGAGTCCTCAGCATGCCCATGTGTGCCCTTGTACAGAATTCCCGCCATATCTCTCATACTCTATGGCCACCTGTCAGAGGCCCCTAGGCTGTGCCCATGAGTGCAGGGCCTCGGCTCTGCTCATGCAGGTGCTCCTCTCTCTAGAGTGGGGATGGGCATGCAGCAGACACTTGCCGATTCCTTGTTGAGTGTAAGGAAGCAAAGAGTTCAGCGTCTAGCCCAAAGGTATTAGGTTTGCAAACTGCTTTAGGAAAAGAGGGCTGCTGCTGCTGCTAAGTCACTTCAGTCGTGTCTGACTCTGTGCAACCTCATGGACTGCAGCCTACCAGGCTTCTCCATTCATGGGATTCTCCAGGCAAGAACACTGGAGTGGGTTGCCATTAAATTTTACTTTCTGAGAGCAGGGTTTGAAGAAACCCTCCTGTGCTGTTGGAGAGAGCCAGAGAGGCTGAAGGCAACACTCCAGAGCCAGAAGTGCTAATATTTGCAGAGCATTCATGGTGGTAGGTGATAATCATCGAGTGAATCACACATGCGCACTGCATCCTCCACCCCTTCCCTGGGATTACTTAAACACATGCCACAAGACGGCCTCTGTTTAGCCTCTTTACTTGGGGAAAGTGTTTTTTTTTTTAATTTACTTATTTTTAATTGGAGGATAGTTGCTTTATGATAGTGTGTCGGTTTCTACCGTGGTCAGCATGAATCAGCCACAGGTGTACATCTGTCCCCTCCCTCCTGCACCTCTGTCCCACCTCCTCCCCCCACCCCTCCAGGTGGTCACAGAGCACCAGGTGTGAGCCCCCTGCATCACACAGTGGCTCCCCGCTGGCTGGCTGTTTTATGCACGGTGACGTCATGTTCCCACACTGCTCTCTCAGTCTGCCGCGCCCTCTCCCACCTCCACTGTGGCCACAAGCCTGTTCTCTACATCTGTGTCTCCATGTTACCCTGCAAATAGGTTCATCAGCACCATCTTTCTAGATTCCATATATATGCATTAATATATAATACGTGTTTCTCTCTTTCTGACTCACTTCATGCTGTATAATAGTGTCTGGGTTCGTCCTCTTCATTAGAACTGACTGAACCTGACTTTGGTGATGGAGTTCAGTTGAATTTGTCCAGTTTCTGGAATTTTGTAGCCCAATCTGCATCTCTGCTGCCTGTTTCCTTAGGTCCCTGGGATTCCCATTCCTTACGAACGTGATGTGTGACACACTTCATCACACTTTTCCATCGTGGTGGGCTTGGTTTCCATCCCCTCTTAGTCTTTTTACTCCATCAGAGAAGCGACCACAGCTGTCTCCCTGCTGCCTGGCACTTAATCGAGGTCTGAGCAGATTTTTTTAAGTGAAACTCTCTCAGGAGGATTATTTTTAAATTTTTATTTATTCATTTGAGCAGTGCTGGGTCTTCGTTGCTGCCTGGGCTTTTCTCCAGGTGGGTGAGCAGGGCTGATCTGTCACGGGGCACGGACTTCTCCTTGCAGTAGCCTCTCTCTTTACAGAGTACAGGCTCCAGATGCTCGAGCTTGCGTAGTCGTGGCACACAGGCTTGGTGCCCCAAGGCATGTGGGGTCTTCCCAGACTAGGGATCAAACCCATGTCCCCTGCATTGGCAGGTGGATTCTTAGCCACTGGACCACCAGGGAAGTGCCCCAAGAGGGTTATTTTTGGTCAAAGGATTCAGATCAAGGTTAATATCTAGGCATTTTAAAATACCACCAGCAGGTGCCTAGCACAGAGCTTTTGGGTGGGGACATATCATTTTAGAATGGAAAACTTGATACAAATAGAAACTAAAGTCGATGCAACTCTGCCATATACATGTCTTGCTCAACTCTTCTGTGAAGTAGGTGCCATTCTCAGCTTGATTTTACAAAGGAGGAAGCCGAGGCTCTTGAGAAGTTTAATCATTGGTGCAAGGTCACACAGGTGGTTCAGGACAGAGTCAGACCTTGACCCAGGTCTGTCTTCGAGATTTTATGATGTGACATCATCTAGCAATTATCAAGGTGACACAGTTTAAGTTGGTCAGAAGCCTTCGATCAACCTGACAAGGATACTGCATAAAGGAATGCAGTTTTGGGTCTTTTTGTAAGGTCTTGCTTAAAAGCCAAGGTGGACTGAAGGGTTTCTCAGAATTTACCCTTCTCTACTGTTCTGCAATTTGGTGCAACTTTGCATGACTGCTCATCTTCAGTGCAGGCATACTTACAAAGGCTATTTTGGTGTCATTCATTTAGTAAACACTTGTTGAAGACCTATTCTCTTTTTGATACAGAAGTGACTACTACATGTCCTAGGGCCTTGAATAGATACATTAAAAGGGATCATTGCTGTTTAGCACGTGAGTGCTTCATTGCTGCTGCTGTTTAGTCGCTAAGTCATGTCCGGGCGTTTGCCACTCCATGGACCTGGAAGCCTTGAGTGCTTTATTAATGACACAGAAAATTTATTTTGGAAATCTAGTAGATGGAGTGACTGATTCTGCTCGGGGAGGGAGTGAGGGAGGGAGGCAGGTAAGGAACTGGCCAAGTCTCCGTATGGTATGAGCTGATCCAGTCACTTAAGATGATCTCCTGAGTGGCAGCTCAGGACCACGTATTTATCGCATTTTATGTGCAACTGTCGTCTACCATCCAAATGTTAACTCTAAGTGACAAGCAAATGAAATCTTGCTACACAGTACTCAGCAGAGTATACCTTTAATCATCAAAGATATAACACCAGCGGTTTTGATTATTCAAGAGCTGCTTTAAGGGTACCTGATATGAGCAATTCCTAATTTTGCTGAGAATCCAGTTGGAATCTCCTGGCTTTGGAGTGCTACATGGAAGCAAGGGATTTGCAGGGTGAGGGAGCCTGCCTGACTCCCCAGTAGTCACA
The DNA here is from genome assembly GCF_003369695.1 of Bos indicus x Bos taurus. Lineage (NCBI taxonomy): Eukaryota > Metazoa > Chordata > Mammalia > Artiodactyla > Bovidae > Bos > Bos indicus x Bos taurus. The sequence continues at coordinate 48,837,707 of NC_040104.1, forward strand.
TCTGAACTTGGCTTTGCTGTTCTCTGTGACACTTTGAGTCATCTCGTACATGAGCAAAGCTTTGATTGCTTTATTGGAAATGACCGTCATGTGAAATACTAAATCTTAAAAAACTTAGAAAGCAGTTATTTACTCATGTTGGAAGGGAACACATCAGAAACGTGACCTTTATCAAAAAATGTGATAGCACATAAGTCAAGGAACCTATAACAGCATCTGAGACTTGGAGTGTTAATGCAAAACATCCATTCCCTTTACGTATGTCAAGCATCTGACGTAGAAATTTTTGAAATTCAGATTGGAATTGTACTGAGGCCTATGTTATGTTAGAGAAAGCTTAAATAATATTGTGAAATAGAAAGTGCTTTTAATTCTCTTTGGGCTTTCACATTCCATGCTGTATCCACAGATTGACAAAATTCATGAAGCATAGTACATGTTCAATAAATACTTGTTGGCTATAACTTTCAGGGCTTATTTACACTAAAATGCTAAGACTAATCACACACATTACATATTGATGTTTTTTCCTTTAAGGATCAATTCTCGAAGATTTGTATTGAGTCATAGAGCATTGGTTTAGATTAAGTTATTGCATTTAATTTTAAATACCTTATTATCAGAAGGTACTTTTTTCTTCTAAGAACAGATTTATGTTGGAGATGAAAAATAATCTGCACCTACTGCGATAGCACTGATGCTCTAAAATGCTGGATTAGACTGACTGTAAAAGGAATTTGAAGAAGGAAAAACAAAATGAAATGTTTTCAGATAATGACATCTGGTAATTCACATTAAGTGCATAATGTGCATTTTTCTTTTGTGTTTTGCTTTCCCTCCCAGAAAGCATCCTTCTTGCAAGATTCCCCCTTATCAGAACAAAGTAGTAAGAGGTATTTTTTTTCAAGCCCAATGTGACAGAACACACATCAGCATTCAGAAATGAGGTTTCTGCAGTAGGTAATAGTGTGATCGGTTTGCCAGAAGCAGAATGTACAATCCTATTAGAGATGGGGAAAACGAAAAGGATCACCTTAATTTACCTCCAGGCTACAGAGCAATAACTTGGGGTGCCTTGGGCTGCCTGTGTAAAGATACTTTAATCATATAGTAAAAACAGGTTTAGTCTGCTGCCTGTTTTAGATGAGGGAAGGCTCCCCTAAGTTAATAATGGAAACTCATCCACCACACAGTCTGGCAATGGTGATATGCTATTCTTAATCTTTGTCAACATTAAATCTGAGAAATTTAGCAGGCTACAATGCAATGCATTTCCCCCCTACATTCCCTGTGTTCACTGTAGGAAAAGAAATGGACTGTGGGGCTTTGGATGAAGTTGATACTACACAAGAAAGAATTGCTCTAAAATGAAGGGATTTCTGAGTTTCACGCCACAACCTTCAGACAGAAGCGGCTTTCTATTGTCTTGTCCCTTTGGGACTGAACTCATTATAGTAACCATCAAACTAGAAAGTCTTCAGCTGAGGGGTATTTCTCGTGTTTGCTCTCTGGCTGTATGGAAAATGTGATCTTTAATTAGTTCAGGTTGTAAAATATTGCAGAGAATTTCCCAGGCACACTTGGCTTTGCCGTCTAGGTCAGCAAATGCAATTGTGTTTTAATTGTGGCTGAGCTATTGTCTTAGACTGATATTCCTAGAGTACCTTTTACCAATTAATGGTAATATACTACTGGGAAATCATGTTGCCTTGTGGAAACCCGTACATAGCAAGGCCCTAATAGGCTGTCTATTAATAGTAATACAAAGTCAAGGATCTAATGCCATTAAATGGCAGTATTCATGTGTGAAAGCCTTCTAGTAACTAAATCTCACCAGTCAGTTGTGTGTGTGTGTGTGTGTGTGTGTGTGTGTGTGTGTGTGTGTGTGTGTGTATGTGTAGGCGCGTGCATATGTGTGTTTTCTTCCTGTCTCTCTCTTCTTTGTCTTTCTGCCGGATTCCTTTCTCGTATGGATTTCCATTCTCTGTCACGTCTCTGACTGATTGGGTTCAGGGAAACAACACGTGCCAGTCCTTGCCTTTGAACCCGCACTTCAGATGTGTGGTGTTTTATTTCCTCTCCTGCCTCTTGGCTTATCATCAATTCTAGCAGTGAGTTTTGACATGTGCAAATTAATAATCATTCAGTCAAAATGAATATGGTGACCTTTGTGCCCACACAATGTAGTTAAAGGAGAGGGCGCAGGGCTCAGGAGCACGTGAGCTCAAGATTTAATGAGAGGAGCAAAAATGGGTGCTTTTGTGGTGGTATACATACATTCCCATCTGCTCGTCTCAGCCGTCAACTTATAGCAGTTTAACGTAACCACATACTTTTTACATTTGTATGTGATATACTCCTGAGAATGAGTTAATTTTATGAAAGACAGAATTAAGAATGGAAATGACCTCTCTAGGCTGAAAAGCTGGGCCAAAAGCAAGGCAAGGAAATATTACAGGGATGAAAATAAAACTTTCATTGAGGTTCAGAAGTGTGGTTGTAGAAATGAAGGGTGGAAGCATGGCCTAGAAATTCATTTGAATTGACTCTTTAGGTGACCAAAACCTGGAGATGAAATTGTGACGTAGTTTGTTTCTATTTAGCTTAACATGGCCTCCAAGTACAGTGATGCCCAAGTGTGGTTTTAAATGAACCAGTTTTGCAGTACTCTGGGCAGGCTTCGTGCATTGGGCATAGTGCATCACAGGGTGTTTTCAGATTGAGTACTAGGGGAGTAGATGAACAGCATGTGAAGAATGGGTAAAAGCCATCTTATAAGAGTGAAATCCAAAGACAACTAGGAATGTTGACTCCAGAGAAGAGAAGACAGAGAGGAGATAGATTCGTTCATTGTATTCAGTTATGTGAAATAGAAGAGGCTGAATATGTATTCTGTAGTGTTCCAGTGGGTGGAAAGTGTAGGCAGGCAAATATGCGGATCCGATATGAGAAGGAGCTTTCTATCAGTTACATCTGCCTATCGATGGAGCAGAAGGGCTCGGAAAGAGGGAGCTCATGAATGTAGTGATCCTTCACCTGCTACAGGGGATGTGTGAATTTGATGACTGTGATGTTCTTCCTGTGCTGAGAGTCTCAAGATGCGCCAGACATGAAAGCAAAGCATGATTCTCTCACTTACAATGATATGACCTTGCAAACATCATTGCAAAACTTTCAAACCTGTTTTCTCATCTCTAAAATGGGTTTAATATGGTACCTGTGAGTAAATGCTACAGTACAGTCAGCACTCCATCAAAGGCAGCTGGCACCGCTCTAATCTTATATACCTACTCTGCTTCTTTGCTTTAGTCTGACCAGTGAGTTTAACTTCAGCTGATAAAATGCTAATGTAATGTTCAGTTCTCAGTTTCTTGCTATTGTTAGCCAGGGTTAAATAATGAGTTATTAGCTAAATTTTCAGCTGAATGTCAAGAGATTTGAATCAGAAAGCATGTCAATGACAAGAGTGCCAGTCTTGTTTGCCTAGTTATGTCCATTGAACTTGGAATGTAATACTTGATTCTTGCATTTTAGGCAATTTTTGTTGTTGTTCTTTAGTCGCAAAGTCATGCCTGACTCTGCAACCCCATGGCCTCTGCATGCCAGGCTCCTTTATCCTCTCATCTCCCACAGTTTACTCAAATTCATGTACATTGAGCTGGTGATGCTATTTTAGGCAACACATGATCATAAAATACATATTGCCTTATAAAACAATAGTAATACTTTACAAATATAATATAAAAACAATAATTACTAGCATTTAAAGAGTACTTATTACATACCCTGGTGGCTCAGACCGTAAAGAGTCTGCCTGCAATGCACAAGACCCAGATTCAATCCCTGGGTCATGAAGAGCCTCTGGAGAAGGGAATAGCTACACACTCCAGTATTCTTGCCTGGAGAATTCCATGGACAGATGCACGTAGCAGGCTACAGTCCATCAGGTTGCAAAGTGTAGGACATGACTGAGTGACTAACACTTTCACACTTTCTATTATGTACCAGGCACTGTGCTAGGCATTTTAAATAGTAAACAATCTGTGTTTCCTACCATTATTATAATATGAGTTAAACACATTTATATTCTTTAAACCTCAAGTAACTTTATGAGGTGCCATCCCTATTTTATAGGTAAGGAAACAAGCAGAGAAGTTATTTGCACAAGGGCACATCACTAATAAATGACAGAGATAAAATCAAGACTTTTTACCTGAATTTTCACTATGCTTCCTGACTTCAAAATTAGAGTCATTTACAGTCAATTTGTCAGAGAAGGTAATGGCACCCCACTCCAGTACTCTTGCCTGGAAAATCCCATGGACGGAGGAGCCTGGAAGGCTGCAGTCCATGGGATCGCTGAGGGTCAGACACGACTGAGCGACTTCCCTTTCACTTTTCACTTTCATGCATTGGAGAAGGAAATGGCAACCCACTCCAGTGTTCTTGCCTGGAGAATCCCAGGGATGGGGGAGCCTGGTGAGCTGCCGTCTACGGGGTTGCACAGAGTTGGGACGTGATTGAAGCGACTTAGCAGCAGCAGCAGCACAGTCAATTTATGGGGCTTCCCTGGTGGCTCAACTGGTAAAGAATCCGCCTACAATGCAGGAGACCTGGGTTTGATCCCTGGGTTGGGAAGATCCCCTGGAGAAGGGAAAGGCTACCCACTCTAGTATTCTGGCCTGGAGAATTCCATGGACTGTATAGTTCATGCAGTTGCAAAAAGTCGGACACGACTGAGAGACTTCCATTCACAGTCAATTTATCAGCCATTTTCAGCCTTTTTTTGGTCATCACCCTCAGTAAAAAGCACATTTAAATGCATTTTGTATCATAGCCCACTGTACTCTCTCTGTCATTCTCACACATATAAGTTTTACAAAGCACTATTTACCCTTATTATACACAACACTGATTTTTCCCTCCTATTATATTTCATTTAAAAAATACACAGATTGGACTTACTAAATTGATCTTAACTCAGTGATCATTACCAATTAAAATAAAAAAATAATACACACTTGTTCTTTTCCTGTAGGAACAAAAAATTCTATACATTGGATAAGTAATAAGACTCATATATGTAAAAGGATTTGCCTCTTACTCTTTCGAGGTGGTCTCATGAAACAGTGTCATTTTATAATGCAAAGGTTACAGTGAAGGAGAAGCACATTATATGAATCATGTTGTCCAAATGAATTACTGCTGTCATCTGAATTAAAACAGATACATGGTTCCAAATCAGAGTCCTAAGTGACTTGAACATTTCCATCAGAGATTGTGAATTATATGTAATGGAAGCTAAATAGTTGTAGTTTTTCATTTTAGAACAGCCATAGCTGTCAGGTTCCGATCATACACAAAAGCCAGTTGTGCCATGAAAAATACAATGTAAGAGCCAAGAGACCGCCCAGACTCCAGGAACCAGCCAGACTTCTTGGGAGGTCAGTGCTCAGACTTGGGCATGGAGGGAGGAGGTCTAACTCATTTTAGTGATTTTTTTTCCACCCATTTCTTCTGGATGCTTCCCAGCGAATATGACCATTTATTTAATGGGCATTTGAAACCTTTCTGGTCTCTGCTCAGGGCTTTGGTTTGATAGCAAAAACAGAAGTTAGGTATTCCAAAGATCAACTGGTTGTGAACAACTGTTCCTTAGGAATTTAATATTGGTTCTCTGCAAGAAACCGAGCAAAGGACTGATCAGCTCTACTCACTAAAAATAAAGCATTTTTATAGCTGGTTTAAAAATCCTGTGTCGGCATGTCTTTGAAGCATTCCTTGAACTGGTTATGAATAAATATATTACACATTTGCCTCCCCTTCCTTGCTATAATTTCTCTTTGCACAAGAACAGTTATCCCCTTATCCTAGACTTTACGATCTTCCAGACAAGATTTACCTGTTGGCACATTCCCCACCAGGACCTTTCTGCGAATGGCTGCAGCTCAGGAATGGGTTTCCCTTTCATCCAGTTCGCATTGGCTGAGTGATTCTGTGTGTCAGGGACCGAGCACGCAGAAGATGAATAAGACACTGGCCCCCTTTAAGACCCTCATTGAGGTGTCAGACATACAAGGAAAACTGCAAAATGGTGTCTTCAATGCCATAGTAATGGCGGCCATAAATACAGTGGGAGAGTAAGTGGCCAAGTCTGGGTTGGGAGTTACTGACTTCACAAAGCAAGAAGCGCTGAGTCTGTGTCTCCAAGGTGGGAGGCTGTTCTTCCAGGCCAAGGGGCCAATGTGAGCGGTTTTGAGGTGTCTGGAGTGTGCAGATGGGTGGGTGCAGGGGAAGGAAATGGGGTGGCAGAAATGGTCATGGTGCTCTCGCTGCGGCTGCGGACCGACTTCCGGTGCGGGAGGATCGACTTCCAGTGTGGGAGGATCGACTTCCGGTGTGGGAGGGCCCACCCGGGAGGGCCCACCCGCTCCTGTCTTCACCAGGTCTCCCTGGGCCAGGGCTCTCAACCCCCTGCAGGAGAGGATGGCTCTGGCTGCTCCGCCCTCTGCAGCTGGCCTTGAACTTAGAGACTTTCTGCTGGAGGCTGAGCAGACACTACAGGTGATGCGGGACTTGGGGTGTCTGTTTACGCCAACTGTCCCAGCTCCTGGTCGTACACAGGCTGCACTCAGAAGGAGCTGAAGCAGGACGTCCAGTCTGTGCCGGCGCGGTCACTGCCCTCTCTGGCTGTCTCCACAGTGGGGCAGGCTCACCCACCTACACCTCCTGCAGCCTCACGTGGGTTATGGAAGACTTTGCCAACCGGGGAAGATTAGATGTTCTCAGTGGGGCCTCCTGCCATCTTAATTAAACTTTCTTTCAGCAGCTCTTCCTGTTTCCAGTCTCCTGGGGCTAACTAGGTTGTTTTTTTTTTTTTTTCCTTTTTAGCACGTTGCCATATGTTGGACGCTGTTAATGGAATTATAATAATTCTCGGCTGGGTTCTTTCTGCGCAGCCATCAAAACTCCATTGGAAATAGAAACACCATTCACTCGTTCAACACATATTTAATGTCCAAGCATTTTGTGCACAAAGCTTCAGGGGCTCTAAAGGTGCTGGGATCTGTGTGGAGGAAGACAGGAAGGATCCGCTCTGCCCTGGGGGGTAGTATAGTCTAATGCGGAGATAGGCACTAAGTCCAGAATTAAGGTCACCTGCCATGAAATCTGCTCCTCAGAAAGGCAAGTGCCTTTGTAACTACAGAGCATGTCTAAGACTTTGAGCAAATAGCAGGCCAGTATAGACCCCAATACAAAAATTCTGTAGGCAACCTGCAGTCCAGGATAATCTCCTGAAAATCCAGGGTTATTCCTGCATTCTATTTTAGTTTTTTTTTTTTTAATTTATTTTATTGACAGTTGATTTACAATGTTGTGTTAATTTCTATTGTACAGAAAAGGGATTCAGTTCTACATATACATGAATTCTTTGTTATATTAATCCCCCAATTAGGACCTTGCTGTTTATCCATTCTCTACGTAATACTTTGCATCTGCTAATCCCAAATTCCCAATCTGTCCCCCGCCAACTCTCCCTCTTGGCAATCACAAGTCTGTTCTCTGTGTCTTTGTGTCAGTTTGTGTTTCATAGATAAGTGTATTTGTGTCACATGTTAAATTCCACATATAAGTAATACCATATGGTATTTCTTTTTCCCTGCATCCTCTTTCTTTTTTTAGCTGTTCTCATTTTATTCCTGCATCCTCTTTAATATCACAGTTCCCATGCTGTCCTTTGCTGTTGCAGCCTTCCTTAGGGACCTGGGATTTCAGCTCTGTTGGACTATGCAGTGTAGACACGTGAAAGGAGGAAGGGAGGGCAGTGAAGGCCATGACAGCCCAGAGGCCTCCTTTCTGAACTCCCCTCCTCTCTGCTCTTTGACCCTCCTGTGTTCCTAGTATCTGACAAGGAACTACCCTAAGTTTAACTTGGAGCCACATTTGTTGAGGGATACCTCCCAAATACCAGTCTTACACATTTTAATGTCAGTGATTCAACTTTCTTTGGATACTGGAAATTTATCAGTAATGTACATACACTGTCTATACCTAACTTCAGAACCGTTCTTGGGAGCCATTCACATACATGTCTTAATCAGTGTGTTAACAGAATATAATAAAATAATTCTCAAATTATCTTGAATTTTCACAGTCATGCAGAGGTCACGTTATTACTGCTTTATTTTTAGAGTTTCTAAAATAGTTGTTTCTGATTCCTTGCATATTATTTGCATCACAGTATGGGCAGTATCTTAATTAATGTTCTTACAAAGGGGAGAAAATTCAACATGATTTTTCATCTTCATGTTGAGAAAACGGCATAGCAATTTGTTCACAAATCTCAATAATTTGTCCTAAAACTAACATTTACCTGTATTGCTATTTGCACAGCTTGGAATCACTAAGCACTTTTAAATATAGAAATTTTGGAAAAGAGTTCCTAACCGAGGCATAAAATCAGCATGGTAACAACACACTAGGCTTAATAGCAGTCTTTTTTTCTTCTTCCTGCAAGTCAACAGCTACATGTTTATCAAAAATGCAAGCCTTGTGCCTGCGCACTCTGATGTTAAGGACTCCAGCTAGACGAGGGGTCTGCTTTTGTTTTCTTCTCAAAAGCTGGCCTAACAGCCTGAGTATTTATCTCTGTCTTGTCAGTGCCTCTGGTACTGTCCACAGAGCAAGTGGGCACATTTCATCCCAGTTATGAATAGAAGATGAATCCAGGGTGGCATGCACGTGTCAGAGGTTAGAACTGTTTAATGGGATGAAATGCGAATGAAAATTGGAAAACAATCCCAGGAATCTGTAGAAGATGAGAATGGAAGAAACTCAATTAGCTGAAACCAGACACTTCCCTCCTCTGGGCCCTGGTTTCTCTAGGCTATTGTAGGTGCTTATTTGGTTATAAATAGGAAAGCAAAGAGTTTATTGTTTCCACTGTAAAGAAAGGTAAGGTGGTTTCAAGGATTTTATTCATGTGCTTGTATAGTCCCTATAACCTAATCAGCCTAACTTAATTACCTAAGTATGGCATTGTCTGTGTAGTTTCAGCAAAACTGGTTAAAGGAAAAAGCAATCTAGTGAGATTTAACCTGAAAGGATGAAAGAAGACACAAGTTCTGGAGGCTGTTTTTCTCCTAGATAAGCTTTTATAAACTTGTCATAATAAACGTAGTTATAAGTTTTCAATCACATTTGGGAAAAAGCAACCACAATACTAAACTTAGACTCCAATCCAGCTTCCTTTGTTTACTCTATGCTTCACTTCCATCACCTAGAGTGTGTTTTTGCCGAGGAAATCATTTCAGCTTTTTGGGGTATCATATACGCAGTTATCTCTGCAACTTCAGTAAAAATATTTTCTTGGTAAATATCCACTCAGCTGTGAAAGTCAGAGTGCATTCACTTGAGAAAAAGAATAAGGGAGCTGTATGCTTTCATTATTTTATTAAGAAGTTTCTGAAGGCTTTTGCTCTTTATGGAATGGTATGACAGTGCTTAGTCATGTCCAGCTCTGCAACCCTATAGACTGTAGCCCACCGGGCTCCTCTGTCCTGACCTAGGGATTGAACCCGTGTCTCCTGCATTGCCAGTGGATTCTTTACCACTAGTGCCACCTGGGAAGCTCCCTGTGGAGTGGTAGATAAGAGCCTTGTATCTGGGTGAGTACAATGTGACTTATAGTTGCCATATTCTGATATAGAAGAAAAGAAAAAGGAAGAAGTGTTCCCTTTAACTTGGAGAAAAAGTTTTCCAAAAGTGAAAATTTCCATAAAGTTCAAGTGGTGCAGTCCCAGTTTTAAGAGTGAACTTTGTACCACCCTGCATTGCTTTCAAGTAAACACAAGAGCTTTTGTGACTATGTCTGTAGTACACACTTTAACGCATTAGCCCAGACATTTTGGTTCAGGAGATCTTTCTTCAAGTCTAGTCTAACTTCTTGGAAGTGAAAAGGCTTTTCTAAGCAAAACTTAAATTCCCAGTCCCAGATTTTTTTTTTTTTTGTATATACCATATGAGGTCATGGATGCTAACTAAACTTACTGTGGAAAACATTTCACAGTATATGTGAGTAAAGAAAATATGCCATACAGTACAGTAAAGTACAACCTTAAACGTATACTGGGATGTATGTCAATTGTATCACAATGAACCTGGGAAGGAAAAAAAAAAAATCCCAGTCCAAATGAAGACTCTTATAGAGTTAGTCTGCTCAGAGAACCCAGGTCCCTTTGTCCTTCGTGCTAAGTTAAGTTGGTAGTAGATAATCCTAAATATTGGATTAAAGTATGACTGATATCTAGTGTTCTTTCTTGAAGAGCTAAAGGTTATGCTCTGACATTTCATTTAAAAATACTACAGCATTTTTTAAAGCTGAAGAATTTGTCTTTGTGGACAGATGTTAATTTCATTTAAGGTGTGCCTCATATAAAGTCTTTCTTTACAATAAAATGTTTAGCACCATCTTGCTGTCAACAGTGTTTTGTCTCACCACAAAAACATGGCATTTGGTTATTGAGTCGAATGGTTAAAATACAGTGAGGAATGATTTAAAGGGTTTTATAAGGTCAGCTGTTAGCTCTATAGAAAGTAAATTGCAGATTTTTTTTCCCATTAACAATTATACAGATTTTTTGAAGATTTAGTAAAAAATGTGGTCAGAAAATGCTGGTAACATTATAAGTAGTGTAGACTTTTTAGAAGACAGTTGACTCAAATGCATTTAAAAATATAAGACCCTTTGACTCATTATTTCTCTCTCTAGAAATTTATTCTAAGAAATAAGTGAAAAAAGACGTAGATGCAAGGTTATTCATCTAAGTATGAGTTATATTAACAATAGCAAAAAATAAAATATGACCTAATAAATGACTTAGCAAAGAGGCTTCATTAAATAAACGATAAACATTGTGTGAGTATTTCAACAGGTATTTAATGAGCATGTAGTGTGTACTAGCCATTTCTCTAGGGTAGACAACAGTGATGCAACAGAGAAAACTCTTGCACGGAGGGAGCTTATATTTTTTGTTAGTTGGCTAGTGGGCAAGTGGGCATTACCACACAACCATTAAAAGCTAAATGTATAGAACTACAGGTATTGGTATGGAAAGCTGTTCAGTAGATGAGTAAGTGAGGATCCACAATTCCTGAGAAATATTCTGCTTTGGGGAGAAAATAATCTAGAGCAAAGGCAATACATCAAGGACATTAACAGTTATTATCTTTGGGTCATGAAATAATGGGTGTTTTAAAAATGTATTTATTTTGCATATTTTCTTCTACAATGAAGTCTTTTTATTTTTAACACAAAGATTACCTAGTAACCAATTTGAATGCTCTAAAAGTTTCTGCCAGGCGAAAGATCGCCTCTTTCTTTTTCTTCCTTCTTTTTCTCTCTTTCTTTCTTCTTTCCTTCCTTCCTTCTTCCCTGCCCCGCCCCTTCCTTTTCTTTCTTTCTCCCTGTTTCTCCCTCTCTGTTGCTCTGTCTCCTGTCACTGAAGCACAGGAATAGATAGGAACTCCAGCTTTCCCCATAAACCCGTTTCTTTGTTCCTCTCCATTGCTACCAGAAAGTATTTCTGTGTATATAACCAAAACGGTTTGTGCTAAGGTGTGTGCTCATTTCTTCGAAAGATTCCAGCGAATTACTGCTCTTTGTGAAATAACCTCTATGCATTTAGACACTTAACAAAACTAACTCTTGACTTTATTTCATGTATTTCCTGAAATCATTTTCTCCTGGTTTAAATTTCAACCTTCCTTTCTACTTGACTGTGTGAATCCAGTCACTGTGCTTAGGGGTGGTATGCAAATTAGCATGGACCACAGAAAGGATCTGAGGCTGGGAACAATCTGCGATACAGAAAAGAAAAGAAAAAACAATGAGAGCTGGATGTGTGGCTACAGATTGGTCCTCTGTCCACTTCCTGTTTTCAGGCTGTTGGCATCTGGTGCTAGCTACACAGACCAGATTTACTGTAGAGAGAGAACAGGTATACATTTTCAGTCCATTCAAAACTGGTCCTGAAAAGTTTGTCTTTGAAAAAAAAATACCAAGCGTATGTTAGTACTGAGTTCATAGAACTTCCTGGGAGGCTTTTGAGCAGGCAGCTAAGTTTTAAAATTCGTGGGTCCCAAACAGACGAGGAGAGCTGTCCATTTTCATTAACTCCAAACAAAAGCTTGAAATCAGCCTGCAGTCTTTTGCCTTAACTTCATGTGCTGCTCTCCAGCCTTGAGCCTTGTGAAATAACAGGCAATGAAGGCGGCTTGCATTTCAGGACATAATTGTTTCCTGCAACTGTGCTGTGGCTTTTTCTTCTTCTGCAAAGATGAAAGATATCTCAACAGGAGTTGGTATGAAGAGGAGGGAACAGAGTAGAACAAAAGTGTCGGGTGGATGAGAATCAGCGGAGGAGCGGCCAGTGAGAGAGTGAGCCTTGCGGGCTCTCTATCTGGGGCCCGGGGCTTTAATTCTGGCTGTCTGTGGTGCGAATCTGTGTACAGTGCAGTGTGTAAGTGAATGATAAAATCAACTGATGTCTTCATGAAGCTGCATCTTGGCTTCAAGCCTTGAAGACAATACCGTGGCACCATCCACATTCTTGGTAGTAAAGGGACGACTCAAAACTGCACATGTTTTTTAAGAAAACCGTCTTATCCTCAGGGCACCAAGAACTGGCGCTCTGTGACACCTGAAGGGGTGGGATGGGAGGGGAATTCAGGATGGGGGGACATGTGTATACCTGTGGCTGATTCGTGTTGATGTATGGCAAAAGCCATCATAATATTGTAAAGTACCTATCCTCCAATTAAAATAAATAAATTTTTTTTTAAAAAAAGAAAACTGTTTTATCAAACAGGATAGTTCACAGATGGAGAGTTGACTTTCAGAGCTAGGTAACTCTGCATGTACACTAGAGAAATCTAAAACAGATGACAGGCTCAGTCTATCCCATTTTACTTTGCCTAGTGATCACAGGATGGCGAGATGACTCAGTTTTGTTTTTTTTTCAAATGAAGCTATTCCTCAGAGTGCTTGTCTGTAAAGAGCCAGACATCCCAACTTGCTTGCATTTACCAAATGTTGTGATGTTATCCTTCATTTATTTATCAAACATTTACAGTGTTCCAAATTTCTAGCCACCATCCTAGAATAGAGAAAAACAAGACAGAATGCTCTGTATTCATAGGGAGGTCGTAGTGGATTGGTAAAGGGACAAAGTAAAAGCAGAGGGGGACGCCCCAGACCCTGGCTGGCTGGGGGAGGGTGTTCTCTGAATCTGAAACTTCCTTAAGGAACAGAGAAGATGGTTTGGTTCCTGGAGGCAGGGACTGAAGGAGCAGGGAGTGCAGATGCCTTTGTACAAAAGCAGAGGGGTGATGGGGTATTTAAGGAAGAAGTTGTCTTCCAGTTCTCCTGGTCTCCAACCATTCCAGCAACTGAGGATCTTCTGAGGAGATATAAAAATGGATTCAGAATAATATATTAAAACAACTTAAATAGAGGGAAGCAAGGAAACTATTGAATTTCCTGCTACCAAAGAGCTGATACCAACCCACTGTGAGGGATGCTGGGGCACGGGATTGCCTTCTTTTTCATGATAATGGGCACATGCGGGTAGATCAGCAGGCAGCTCCAGTAATGAAAAGAGAGTGTGCTCCAGTTCACAGCTCCAGATTCCAGACCCGACTCTGCCACTCAATTAGCTGGGTGATTCGCTTAAAATTTTCACTTTTAAAAGTGCTTTAAAGCGTATGTTTAAATATATTATGTGTCAAATATGTGACATATAAAGCGTATGAAAGTATATGTGTGTGTAGTATGTATATACTAAAATGTATCTGAAGCATTTTGAATAGCTGTTTTAAGATTCTGTCCTCCCACAATTGCTTTGTGCCTCTTGGCTCCTCCCATTTTAGCTGATTGCCGTTGATTTTAGTCTGTTTCAGAGTGGTAAAGGTTATAGGGATGACCATGGGTGTGAATGGAGTGACCTGGGTTGAGCTATGAGGATAAAATCCCTGTTCTTGCCCTAATTATCACCACACGCGGCTCAGAACAGTGATCCTTCCTAAGGCCATAAGAGCTTTATACAAGTCTAGGAATGAATAGGAAAAGAAAGAAAAATAGTTATCTGTGTGATCCTCTTAAATAAAGTCAAGCAAGGGTTGGCTAAAAGGGATTATGAAGCCCATGAAAGAATTCCATGTTCTCTCAGATATAAAAGTAGTAAGTGTTTGATTCTTGAAGAAATAAGTAATTTAAAAATACACTTAATGTTAACACTGGGGGAAGGTGGGTGAAGGTTGCCCAGGAACTCTAGTTCATTTCTTTGTACCTTCCTATAGTTTATAATTATTTCAGAATAAGAAGTTTTATAAAATGTAAGTGCACTGAGCATTGGGAGTTAATATTTTGACTAACTGGGAATAAGAATTAAAGATATATATATGCACAAGGAAACAGGTAAACCTCTATTAGAAGTATTTACAAAGAATATACTGCCAGGGTGTTTTTAAAGGTTTGTGTGTGTGTGTCTTTTTTTTAACTGCCTCAAAATCTATAATACTTTTCCTGGAAGAGGGGTTTTCATCATGTTATGTAGGCACATGGCCACCAAAGCATTCCCTAAACCATTTGTTGACAGTTTTTTTATTAGAGTAGTTGCGGATGTTTGGGTGTCATTTTTCTGGGGCAAGATATCATTTGACACCTTGGTTGCTCCATATCGAGATACGGCTGGAAAATGATGAGTTGAGTAACCCAGCCTGTGATAGTCATCTGCTTTGAACAGCTCCATGAATTTTTCCTCTCATTTCCAATATTCAGAGCTTAGTCGATAAGAACAAGGTATATATAGTTTTTTTTTTTTTTTTAAATAATTTGTTTGTCAAAAAGAAAACAACTATAGCTGGCATGTGCTTCATGCTGGGATCAACTTATTCCATTTCAAACTGTGCACAGTTCTAATCAATAAATAAATACAGTTTATGTACCTGCTTATACTATTAAATATTGTTACCTAAATAATTCCAGTCTGCCTTTATTATACAGTAAGAAGAAATAGATGGAAAAATTTTTTATAAACCTAAGCATATCTCAAAGAGTATAAAAAATCCCAACTGTATTTCTAAAGAACTTTTTAATGGGCATCTTAATAAATATCAACATAAAGCTGGGTACCTCAGTAGGGTCTATGTTGTGTATTTCTGTGATAGGTGAAACGTGAGGAGAAGGATGCATCTGCTTTTGGGATATTCTACCTGAGTCCTCTCTACTGAGCAGCACCCCCAGAAACTTGCTTTTAGAAGCTCACTGTAGACGGTTTATTTTTGTTTTAATTGTTGTTCAGTCACTCAGTCGTGTCCAACTCTTTGCAACCTCATGGACTGCAGCACTCCAGGCTCCCCTATCCTTCACTATCTCCTGGAGTTTGCTCAGACTCATGTCCATTGAGTTGGTGATGCCATCCAACCATCTTATTCTCTGTCATCCCCTTCTCCTTCTGCCCTCAATCTTTCCCAGCATCAGGGTCTTTTCCAATAAGTCGGCTCTTTGCATCAGGTGGCCAAAGTATTGGAACTTCAGCTTCAGCATCAGTTCTTCCAATGAATATTCAGGACTGATTTCCTTTAGGATGGACTGATCGAATCTCCTTGCAGTCCAAGGGACTCTCAAGAGTCTTCTCCAACACCACAGTTCAAAAGCATCAATTCTTCCACGCTCAGCTCTCTTTATAGTCCAACTCTCACATCCATACATGACTACTGGAAAAACCATAGCCTTGACTATATGGACCGTCATAAATAAAGTGATGTCTCTGCTTTGTAATATGCTGTCTAGGTTCGTCCTAGCTTTTCTCTCAAGGAGGAAATTCATGGCTGCAGTCACTGTCCATAGTGATTTTGGAGCCCAAGAAAATAAAATCTGTTACTACTTCCACATTCTCCCCTCTGTTTCCATGAGTTGATGGGACCAGATGCTAATCTGTTACATGGGGAGGAGGGGTAGGCAAAATCTGAGAGCATTTTAATTAGATTAAAAAACACAAGAAGGATTCCTTATAATTATGTAATCACCAAAATGTTGTCTGATTTTGCTTATTATTAAATACTATTTAAATTTAAAAAATGGGATGAAGAATACTTTTGGAAATAATGATTGTATTTGTTGTCTTGATGGTGGTGATGGTTCAAGGGTATCAAAACTTACAAATTGTTTTCTTTGAATGTGTATAGTTATTGTATGCCAATTATACCTCAATTGAAAAAGTAAAAAGGAATGCATGGTAGTAATTAAAAAAAGCAATGGGCTTATATGATTTTGGTAGTCTTTGGAAACCTCAGAAGCGAGTTTTTGCTTGATAGAAAAGCTCATTTTTTAATTGTGACCATGTGGATCATAATTAGCTGTGAAACACTGAAGAAAGTGAGGAAATGCTATCGCTGGGCATTAGTTGCTTAATATGGTTAATATGGAGCCTTGGATGAATCTTAAAATAATTGTCAACACATTTCCCAGTCATTCTTTTCTTTTTGTCCTCAGATTTTTGGATCAGGAATGATGCCTGAACTCTGTGTTCCAAGATACTCATTTGCACTTCAACTTAATGAGTAAATAGCCATAAACATATTTCATATTAATGAGAGAGAATTCTAACTTCTAGAGGACATGTCTGATGTTTCATTAAAAAATAGAGTAAAAATTCACCCATATATTTTAATTTACATTAGTGGGTGCCTCTCATCCAAGGATTTTTCAAAATCACCTAAATGTCCAAAGCCAGTAATACACCATCTCCCAGTTTGACAGGTGCAAGAAAAGAGATTTAAGTGATTTCCAGGGACCACAGAACAATTCTGTGACTATAAATCTGTGTGTGTGTGTGTGTGTGCAGATGCTTGCTGTCTGTGCATGTGAGTGCATGCATGGTGGGTGATCAGGCAAGGTACAGACAAAGCTGACCTACCTTCTTTGATTTTGTTCCTTGTTAAATTTTCTTTTTAATGGACTAACTTTGCTGTTCCCCAAACCAGCCAGATATTTTCATGAAAAGGTATCATGGGCAGTCACAAAGACCAAGCAATAATATGCCACATGACTGGAGAAGAAAATAATATCTAATAAGACTTTCCATCCCAAACTTCTCACCTTCTCTCCTCACCCTTACTTTGGGGTGTGGCTACTATTTGCAAGGCTTTGGGGTACTTATTTTGATTCATCTTGGTTTAACATATACTCAGTATCTATTAACACTATAATATGTTGCAAACTTTGTGCCAAACACTCAACATGCATTTAATTACATGATCATCATGGCACTGAGATAGGGGTGATAAAACTAGGCTTGCTGGGTTTAAACACATTGTACAAGGTCAAAGAGGTGGCAAGTAATGGAGTCTGGATTTCGAAGCGGAACATTCAAGGCAGGCAGACCTGGGTTCTCCAATTAGCCATGCAACCTGGAACACGTTACATACTCACATTTGAGACTTAATGCCCTCATTTATGGAGAAGGCAGTGGCACCCCACTCCAGCACTCTTACCTGGAAAATCCCATGGATGGAGGAGCCTGGTGGGCCACAGTCCATGGGGTTGCTAGGAGTCGGACACGACTGAGTAACTTCACTTTCATTTTTAACTTTCATGCGTTGGAGAAGGAAATGGCAACCCACTCCAGTGTTCTTGCCTGGAGAATCCCAGGGACTGGGGAGCCTGGTGGGCTGCCGTCTATGGGATCGCACAGAGTCAGACACGACTGAAGTGACTTAGCAGTAGTAGCCCTCTATGAGAGAATTAGAAAGTTTGCAGGGTTCTTTGGTGGATAACTTTAGACCTAAAACTTCAACATCTGTTGTACAATCTCCCTTTGAATCACTTAGCTGTTTTGAATTTTAGGCAACTCTATTCTGGCCTGTTTCTGGACAGATGCTCTCCTCCCTCCACTTGGCAGTTTGCTTAGTCAAAATCTGTAGGCCATATTATGTGCCTAATATGGTCAAAACTCTAACAGGAGAACCAAGGATAGAAGATTCAGGCCAGAACAGGAGAACCGCTTCTTCACCCCGTCCATGGATGTTTTTTACAGTGTAACAGTTTACAGGAATTCCATGCTTTTCATGAGTATCCTAATTACTTTTAGAGCTTTTATAAGCTGAGCCCCAGAGTTTTCCCATCACAGTGGTAAGTACTTAAGAGTTCTTGCAGTAAGTTTCTGCAGCTTTGGTGCTTTGGGTGAGGGCTGTAATGATATTCAAGAACACTGTGTTTTCCTTTGACTTTTCTGGCACATGTTTGATTTCCTGTTTGGCGCTTGTTTCAACCCTGAAATGAGAAAGGTGGGAAGGAGCAGGCTGGGCATTTTTCTGCTCCTAATTAAAAATGCTTGTCCACGAATATCCCTCAAAGTGGCTCAGAGTTTATTTAGGGCCCTCTGTAGAGTTCTTGAGGGACCTAGAGCTCATGCAGAAAGTATGTTTGTATGGATTACGGTGTCTTCTCTGATTCCTTTGGAATAACTGTGACATTTGATTTGTAGGGGAATTGCATCAAGGAGGCTTATATTTTTGCATGCAAAGCAGTTTCCATCCCAATAGGCTAAAGAACACTTGAAAGGTCTTTTTCACTTTTGTGAATGAACAGATAAAATATTGTGTCCTGGGAAAGCTTTTGGTTGCATAAGAAATCAATGCAACCTCAGGGTAAATGGGAATATTGCTGTGATTGTGCACTGATTTCCCAGGCATCATGGGAAGTGTTTTGACCTCTGCCCACTCTCTTCCCATTGCTCCCAGCTGTCTCGTGTGTGTGTATGTGTTTTGTCCACGCTGGAAATTCAAATAAAGTATTTGTGAATGTGATTATACGTCTCAAATGGTAGACGAACTAGTTAGTATAGTTTTGCGGAAAATAATGTTCTGATGTAAAGAGAAACATCTTGATTTTGTATTTTTTTTTTCATTTGCCATTATTACTTAGCACAGCCCTTCTCTATTGGAGATGATTGGCTTAGTCTCTTCCCGGTTTGCTCTCTCAGTCACTCTTTCCCTACTCTCTCGTAGGAGTCATCTCTACAGCAGACATTCTTGATCGAGAGACAACGGGGTCGTACTGGCTGACCGTGTACGCCACAGATAGGGGTGTTGTTCCACTCTATTCCACTATTGAGGTCTACATTGAAATTGAAGACGTGAATGACAACGCCCCGCTGACCTCGGAACCTATTTATTATCCTGTTGTCATGGAAAACTCTCCAAAGGATGTATCGGTCATTCAGATCCAGGCTGAGGACCCTGACTCTAGTTCCAGTGAAAAACTGACCTACAGGATTACAAGCGGGAATCCTCAGAACTTTTTTGCCATCAACGTCAAAACAGGTAAGGGGATGCTTGTATGACTTTTTTTTCAGTTGTTAGTCCACCTTTTAAATTCACAACTCTGGTATTTGCTGTGCCTTTTTATTTATTTCATTGTGTGGAGAAGAGCATCCTTCTTTCTGGGAACAGTTTCTGAAAAGGTGAATGTTCTTCCAGTCTGTTTCGGTATGTTTTAACCTCAGCTGAATGGAAGTGAAGTGATCTAACAGAAATTAAGAGGCTTTCTCAGAAAGCCTTAGGTTTGCTTTAGTCATAATTATAAAAAATGGCTCCTAGACCATTCAGAGAGCTGGCTGCTTGCTCTCGCTTTCTTAGGAGAACATAGCCTAGGCTATGCTGAGTTCTCTCGCTATCTGGCTTTGTGATGCCTCTCCTTCGAGACTGCCTCCCTCACTTGGCCTTAATCCAGCTCATTATAAATAATCTCCTTAAAGCCTTAACTTTAAGGCCCAGATTGTTGTGATTTCTGTATTACCCATCAATGAAGTGTTATGTTTAGAAGAGCTTCCAGTATCTAAATCTTTACATAAAACACACTTTTTTAATTTTCTGGGTTTTTGCTTAAAAGTTTCTAGAGATTGCAGAAAACTATACTTGTTGGCTAAGGATCAGAAAGGGCAGGTGTGGAGTTGGTTGAGTGTATTCTGAAGCAAGAAGCAAGTATATAGCACTGGAAAAAAATGCTTTGCAGAGGAAATCTCAGAAGTTCGTTGCTTTCTTGTGATTTGCCTCTTCTTGATATGTACAAGAGGGTGAAATACTCAGTGAGAGCTGAGATGGATGCAGTTTTAATTAATTGAAATTTAGAAGAATATAAAGATATTATTGCTGTTTCCCACTGGGCAAGTTGATGTTGGTCAAAAGTTAGGCTGGGTGATGGAGGTATGTTGGTGGGGATGTGTTCTGCTTTCTTGACAAAGTCCTGATGAAGTTGATAGTTGTTTTTCCTGCCTGTATTTGTTTGAGTAGAAACATACCGCTGACCCCAAGCATTTTATAACTGCCAGATTCCCATTAGCATAATGTAAAGAGAATGCCAAGGATTTTTTTTTTAACTATTGATTTTTTTTCTAACTATAATATGAGTAGGTTAGTCATTTTGTTAAGCAGAGTTCAGCATTTGAATAGCTTTGAATCCGGATCCGACCCTCATTTCCTTAGAAGACAGAGTAGTCATCAGCCACCAGTGTCTGATCGAGGCCTCCCTGAACCTGAGGAAGGGCCCAGAGAGCTGGAGCCACGCCCATCCCTTCAGCACCGCCTTAAACCCACGCAAGTGAGGATGCCTGCCCTCCTGATTCACCTCTCACTGTAGCCAAGGACTCTGCAGTATGGTGAAAGAGAAATGAATTCAGATACTCTAGCAAATTAACAAGAAGAAAGGACAAAGACAAAAAAAGTCACAGAAAAGAAGTTGAGGACATGGCCATCTTCACATTTCACTCCCCTGTGGAATCTGAAACACCCCAGCTAGATTCTGAGTCTTCTCTCTTGATTCCATTGGCATTTGAGTCAGTAAGGGCAAGCCCAGTGCCCTCTTTTGCAAAAGACACTGCACAAGGCCAATGTCAACTGGTCTCTTCCCGCACTCATGGCTGAAATTAAGGAAAGAATACATGTCACAGGAAGAATTTGGGTTGGAGGTGAAGACCATAGAATGAACATTAGTTGCAGAGAGCATGTAGACTCCTGTAACTAAAGATGTCTTTTATACAGCTTTGAAAAGTTTATGCATAAATTTTCAGAAAGTCCTGTATTATCAAAATTTGGACTGCATTACATGATAGGAACTTCATCATAGTTATAATTTCCCTGTCCTTGTTGTAGATTTTTAAAAAGGATTTGTTCCAAGAATGACAATTTAGACCAACTTTTCTAATAGTCTAAAAGGAACGCATGGCACACTTTGTAATTCTCAGACACATGATAAAAAAACATTGGATTTTGTTTCTCCATTTAGTCATTCACCAAGCGTGTACTGTGCCTTCTGGCTTACAAACAAGATCTACTTTATAGAGTTATAAACTCAAGAGATGGCCCACGCTTATCAGGGACCCAAAGGTACATGAAATTAGTAAAATGACAAGCATTTATGATAGAGTGAAAGTAGAGTGAGAGAGTGCAATAACTGATTATGGTGGAAGAGTTTCACTCAATATGGGGCAGGTGAGAGTGGTGGTCAGGGTATACTTCATGGAGGAGGTAACATTTGGGGTTAGAAGTCCTGGTTTTCAAAACCTTGCTCTGTACATCTAACTGGGAAGCACCATAAACTGCAAAGAAAAACATAGACTAAATCAGACTCTCTGTGCTTTATGAGCTTGGGCAAGTTATCGAACCTCTCTGAACTTCATTGTTTAGTGAGAAAGGATTGTTGCAAGGGATAGAGAGGCTCTCATGTGAAGTGGTCACCACAGTGGCTGGCACATTGAAACTGTGCAAAGAAAGTTGGTACCCCATCTGACTGCTGTAACTGATTACAGGCACATCATTTAATCTCCTAGGGCCTCAAGTTCTTACCTAGAGAAGGAAAATGCCTTGCTTTCTTCATACGAATTGCTCATGAAGTTTCAATGTCATGATGTGTTTGAAGGCCATTGGTGAAATACAAATCTCCAAAAGAATCATATTATGGCTGTTCCTATTTCTGTTGGGGTGCATGGAACCATAAGCCTGGTGTAACTCTTGCTCTAATAATCCTGTCCATGGAGAAATTTCCCTCCAATTCAACAAACCCTCCAATGAGACGCTTTAATTTGGGGCATACCTCTTATTTCTCTAAAGCCCTTTGTCTGCAATGGTTACACTAATATAACATTTTTCAGGAATGCAGGGGAGATGTACCTAACTGGTATATTTAGGTAAGATTTATGCTTTAGATTTTTTTCAACTAGATGTGGACCTGGGTAAACTGACCTTTCATTCCTCTGTGGTAGAGCTGAAATTTAGAGAGTTTCGTTTTGCTTTGGCAATGTGCTCCATAATAAATAAGGATTAAAATGATTAATGCAAACTCAAATAATGTCAATGCTTAGGGTCCACAGCTTGCAGCAGATAACAGATGTCCTGAACTTGAGAAGGGAGAGAGAGACAGAGATTTCTCTGATGAACACTCTGTTCTCTACCTAAAGAACTGTTTTGTTTTGTTTTGTTTTTTCTACCAGACCTAAAATCACTTAAAGTCAGTAGTCTGTGGACTTTCTCCAATAATTCCTGTGGCTTAAGAAGGAAAACAAAAGCTGTAATGCTCCTAGGTCCTTTCTGGCTTGTACAGAGAAACCTTGATTGATTCCAGGCTGAGCAGTTGATTTCAATCAAACGCAGCTTCTAGGCAGGGCCCTGCCTTGGCTTGTCAGTAACTGGAGCCCTGCTCACGTGTTCTAAGCTGGAGACACCCAGCAGGCTGGTGTTCACCTGTCTCTCTGGGTGAGCAGGAACTCGAATGCTTTCTTCCAGCATTTGTAGTGAAATCCAAGCTGGCCACTGAGTGGTCGTCCAGGCTGATTCTGGGAACAGGTGTGGGAAGTTCCTCTAGGATTTCAGAGTGTTTACTGTAGTCTTGTCTACAGTATGGAAACCATTTAGCACAGTGCCAGCATGCTAGCATTTAGTAGAGCACTCAATAAATGTTGTTATTATTATTCAGTTCAGTCTCTCAGTTGTGTCCGACTCTATGTGACCCCATGAACCGCAGCACGCCAGGCCTCCCTGTCCATCACCAACTCTCGGAGTCCACCCAAACCCATGTCCACTGAGTTGATGATGCCATCCAAACATCTCATCCTCTGTTGTCCCCTTCTCCTCCTGCCCTCAATCTTTCCCAGCATCAGGGTCTTTTCCAATGAGTCAGCTTTTCGCATGAGGTGGCCAAAGTATTGGAGTTTCAGCCTCAACATCAGTCCTTCCAATGAACACCCATGACTGATCTCCTTTAGGATGGACTGGTTGGATCTCTTTGCAGTCCAAGGGACTCTCAAGAGTCTTATCCAACACCACAGTTCAAAAGCATCAATTCTTCTGTGCTCAGCTTTCTTTATAGTCCAACTCTCACATCCATACATGACCACTGGAAAAACCATAGCCTTGACTAGACGGACCTTTGTTGGCAAAGTAATGTCTCTGCTTTTTAATATGCTGTCTAGGTTGTTCATAACTTTCCTTCCAAGGAGTAAGCGTCTTTTAATTTCATGGCTGCAATCACCATCTGCAGTTATTTTGGAGCCCAGAAAAATAAAGTCAGCCACTGTTTCCACTGTTTCCCCATCTATCTGCCATGAAGTGATGGGACCAGATGCCATGATCTTCGTTTTCTGAATGTTGAGCTTTAAGCCAACTTTTTCACTCTCCACTTTCACTTTCATCAAGAGGCTTTTTAGTTCTTCTTCGCTTTCTGCCATAAGGGTGGTGTCATCTGGATATCTGAGGTTATTGATATTTCTCCCAGCAATCTTGATTCCAGCTTGTGGTTCCTCCAGCCCAACATTTCTCATGATATACTCTGCATAAAAGTTAAATAAGCAGGGTGACAATATATAGCCTTGACATACTCCTTTTCCTATTTGGAACCAGTCTGTTGTTCCATGTCCAGTTCTAACTGTTGCTTCCAGACCTGTATACAGGTTTCTCAAGAGGCGGATCAGGTGGTCTGGTATGCCCATCTCTGTCAGAATTTTCCACAGTTTATTGTGATCCACACAGTCAAAGGCTTTGGCATAGTCAATAATGCAGAAATAGATGTTTTTCTGGAACTCTTTTGCTTTTTCCATGATCCAGCAGATGTTGGCAATTTGATCTCTGGTTCCTCTGCCTTTTCTAAAACAACCTTGACCATCAGGAAGTTCACGGTTCACATATTGCTGAAGCCTGGCTTGGAGAATTTTGAGCATTACTTTCCTAGCATGTGAGATGAGTGCAATTGTGTGATAGTTTGAGCATTCTTTAGCCTTGCCTTTCTTTGGGATTGGAATGAAAACTGACCTTTTCCAGTCCTGTGGCCACTGCTGAGTTTTCCAAATTTGCTGGCATATTGAGTGCAGCACTTTTGCAGCGTAATCTTGTTAGTCATCCTGTATTCCCCATTAGAGTTGTTTGTGTAAGTTGCAAGCATACTGCTCCCTAGATATGTACACACACACACACACACACACACACACACACACATATACATGTGAAAGTGAAAGTGAATGAAGTCACTTAGTCGTGTTCGACTCTTTGCTACCCCATGGACTGTAGCCTACCAGGTTCCTCTGTCCATGGGATTTTCCAGGCAATAGTACTGGAGTGGGTTGCCATTTCCTTCTTCAGGGGATCTTCCCGACTCAGGGATCAAACCCGGGTTTCCCACATTGTAGATAGATGCTTAACTGTCTGAGCCACCAGGGAAGTCCCCTATATATCAGATCAGATCAGTCACTCAGTCGTGTCCGACTCTTTGTGACCCCATGAATCGCAGCACGCCAGGCCTCCCTGTCCATCACCAACTCCCGGAGTTCACTGAGACTCACGTCCGTCGAGTCAGTGATGCCATCTAGCCATCTCATCCTCTGTCGTCCCCTTCTCCTCCTGCCCCCAATCCCTCCCAGCATCAGAGTCTTTTCCAGTGAGTCAACTCTTCACATGAGGTGGCCAAAGTACTGGAGTTTCAGCTTTAGCATCATTCCTTCCAAAGAAATCCCAGGGCTGATCTCCTTCAGAATGGACTGGTTGATACACAAACACACACACACACACACACACACACACACACACACACACACACACATATATTCTTTTTCTGATTCTTTTCCATGGTAAGTTATTATAAGATATTGATGGGCTTCCCTGGTGGCTCATTGAATATGGTTCTCTGTGCTGTACAGTAGGTCCTTTTTGTTTATCTATTTTGTATATAGTAACATGTATCTGTTCATCCCAAA
This sequence comes from Bos indicus x Bos taurus, assembly GCF_003369695.1. NCBI lineage: Eukaryota > Metazoa > Chordata > Mammalia > Artiodactyla > Bovidae > Bos > Bos indicus x Bos taurus. The sequence continues at coordinate 48,863,008 of NC_040104.1, forward strand.
CTCCTAATTTTCCCTCCCTTTTCCACTTTGTTAACCATCATTTTGGTTTCTGTGTCTGTGAGTCTGTTTCCGTTTTGTAAATAAACTCATTTATATCCCTTTTTTGGATTCCCCCTGTAAGTGATATGATACGATGTGATATGGTGTTCTCTGTCTGATTTACTTCACTTAGTGTGATAAGCTCTGGGTTCATCCACGTTGCTGCAGTGGCTTCCCTTCCTAGTCAGTGTGTAGCGCTGGAACCTTCCATTGGGTTTTATAAAGTGTTAAGTGGGCTGTGTGTGCCTCTGCTATTCTAGACCTCAGGCATTGGTGGAATGGATGATAGAACAGAAGTATAAGACATTACTGCATTTAGGGAATTTATTCTCTTGGGAAAAATAGGCCCATCATGCATACAATGCATTTTAGCAGAGTGTAAGACAGATTATTAAAAAAAATAATAAATGGCCAAACTCTGTGGAATATAAGTTGTGAAGAAAGTGATACGTCAGGGTGGGGCAGAGTTCAATGCCAGCTGGAGTGGGAGAGGATGGTGTGAGGACTTGAAGACCCCGGAAGTGGGAGGCCTGAGGAATGGATCAGTCTGCAAAGAGAGAAGTGAGAAAATTACTCAGGGACTGTGGACACGTTAAGCTGACCTTGAAAGCCCATCCATTGCTACTTGAGCTAGTTGGAGAGGCTTTATATCATTAAAGAAGGAATTTTAAAAGACTTATAAATGTCTGGAATGTTGGAAGATATTTGAGTAGCAACTATGCACATCTCTTTTATTTTTGTTTGATAATATTTAGATTTATTACAACCTTGGGTTTTATGTCTACCTTCTGAGAGGCCTAGTAAAATAATTTTTTAGAGAGGAAAAATCATGACTAAGAGAGACCCCTTTATTCTTTGCTTTGCCTCTGTCAAACATCCAACCAGGGTTAGCTTATGCTGTGTTGAAACCCTGCATCTCTGGAAGTGAGCCTTACTTAATCCAGACCTTTTGACGGTTGACTATCCACGGCATAGACTTTCTAAACTCCTTCCTGCGGTTGTGATATCTCCCTTTGGCCCATGTTCTGGCCAATGGCGTCTCCAGCTACCTTTGAGAGGAGGTGGAGGCTCAGCTTTCTTTCACTTTGTGTGAGCGTCGTGGCGTTGACCTGACCAAAGACCCCTGATGTGGAGGATGACTCACTGCCATCTCTTCTTAGGGGAGTTGAGAGGAAGATTCTCTTCAAAAGCATGTCTGCTGTAGGAATATATCAAAGCCTAACCTTACCTATTGATTCCCTTGGGCTTAGACAGTTTCCCTATACAAATGGGAGGGATACATTATTAAAACATTGGATGTTATTAGTTTCTGAACTAACTCTAATCAGCTTGGGACTTTCCTGTGGCTCATTTGTTAAGACACTACGCTTCCTGCTTCCACTGCAGGGGACAGAAGTTCGATCCCTGGTTGGGTAACTAAGATCCCATGTGCTCTGCAGCGTGGCCAAAATACATACATAAATAAAAAGCATCAGTGTGCCTTTTGGTATATTGTTTAAGACAAACCTGGAACATGTTATCCAGAGGGGTAACTGAGAGAGGAAACTCTAGACCATACTTCAGCATGATGATAATTGCTTGGTAGGCTTGTTAGACTACAGATTCCTAGGGAGGAACTCAATAATTTGCATTTCTAAGAAAGTCCTATGTGATGCTGACATTGCTCCCCTGAAAGCTTGGTTCCCAAGCTTCAGGACTTTAGTATCCAAAGAAAAACAAAGGAGGGAGGTAACACAGTGCTGAGGGATGTACCTGAGACAGGGCAGCCAACTTTATCCTTTATCCATACATTCTTGCCTTCCAGAGCTGGGATTCTGAGACTTGACCATGAATGCAGAGTGCTCTCTGTACCTGCCCCTACAATCAACTCTCATAGCTGTCAGATACTCTGATGAAGTAGGGAAAAATGAAAATCCTGTCTCTTTAATGGTCCATGAGCTAAAACATTGTGATTCCTAAGACTGGTTAATAAAAATCTGGGCTATATCAATGTTTGGATACCCTTTTATTCTTTCCAAATATATAGAATTAAGCAGAAACCATTGCTAAATGGAATTCAGAACTACTTTAATGAATAGACAAACCTTCGGAATTAGTTTATCATCATAAAAAGAATGATGACTCAGAAGACAGGGGTGCTCAAAAAATAATCTAACATCTTAGGTAAGCTAAGCCTTCTGTTGATGCCCAGCTCTCTTCAGTGATAATCTGCTTAGGAAAATACTTTTTCCTGGAAAACAGAAGAGGACCTTGCTTTATAACATCAGAGATTAACACACACACACACACACACACACATTGAGGAACAAGGGGACAAATATTGATGCTTTTTTTTTGAGTGAACATTGCAGAAATCTCTTATTACAGTCTCTTGTTCCTTATGCCTTCCTAGTGAAAAGCTAAATTCTCCTGAATGGGGAGAAATGACCGCTGGGTGATGAGTTGATATTCATAAGTCCGGGCACAAAGCAGATAATGCAGCGAATGAGTATGTATGAAACTGTAAATCACCCTCGCCCCTTCCTTCAGCCATGAAAGGAGGCCTTGTCCTATAGAACATTAAATTGTGTTCATTTAATCCAACAAGTCCAGTAGAACAAATCGGCCTCATGCAGATTTATCACAGGAGGTTATTTAAATTCAGCGGTGACCTTTGCATCCCTGTGAATGTGCTTCACAGGAACAAGGACAAAGGGAACTTTTCTGCACTGTCGTCGTGTCTCTGGGGAGACTGCGTTTCCCCATGAGATCGACTCACAAGTGTGGACTAGGGGTTCGGGGCGGTTCTGAGGGTGCAGAGGGCTTGCTGAGGGGGGGCGGGTACATCACAAGGGGGGTGTTTTCACCTAGTGTGGGCTCTGGCTGCGCCTTCCTGTGGCCTGATTGTTAGAATGGCTGTGAATTTAAGTACGGATTTCAGGGTTACTCAGCTTCAATCCCTTTGACGTTGGGGACTGGGTAAGTCTTTGTTGTGGGGGGCTGTGCTATGCATTATAAGATGTTTAGTGACATTTCTGGCCTCTCCAAAATGCCACTAGCACCGCTTCCATGAGCTGTGACAGCCAAAATACCTCCGGACATTGTCAAACATCCCCTGGGGTAAAACTCATTGGAATATTTGGAACTCATTGAAAACCATTGAACTCACGTGGCATATTTTCTGAGACTCTGTTTCATATGCCCTTAACAAAAAAACCCTGTGCCAGATGAGTGACTTATTAGGGAAGTGTGACGGTGTTGTTAACATTTTCAAAAAGTGCATGTGTGCATATATCAATATATAGATACAGTTGCATATATATTAATAATAATCAAGTGAAATAAAATGAAAAAGGAGGAAATCCAAAGGTACCCCTAATTTTCCTCTGACTCCAGGTTCCTTGTGTTTTAAAGATTTTATGAGTATTTGAAATCAAATTTATTGGCAAAAAAAGAACAAAACAATAACTTCTAGCAGAATGAAAGTGGATGAAACTATCGTTTTCTTAACTCTCAGTATTTGGAAAGGATTTGGCTGGTGACAAAATCCTCATCAAAGTCAGTTTTGTGCAGCATTCTTCAGGAAACAGCATCAAGAGATTATTTTGAGGGTCCCAGGGTTTATTCCCTTGAAATATTTAAGCAGCTCCATATCCCGTTTCTGCTTAATGTCAGCTTTCTAACGGATAAGTGTGTGGATTGTTTCTTCCCTGGAATAAAAGTGGGTGAAAAAGAAGAACCCAAATCCGTTGGCCCTCAGCCAGAGATTCTTCAGTCCTATATCTAGATTAGGGCTCTCCTAACTACGCAGTGTTCATTTATAAGCCCCAGAGAACTGCTAGATCTGTGGGGACTCAGAACCAGTGTCTGAGATCATCCTCCTCGGATACACCATAGGATGAAAAGACTCGGCTAGGTGAGAATTGGTGTCTCTGTAAGTATTAGGAAGGAAAACTTTGACCACCAAAAGTAAGTCAAGTTTTTACGGATGAGGCTGCTAGTTAGGCAACAGCATTCATGAGAAACAGATTCGGTTCTTTGAGTTAATAAGACTGTTACTTGGGAAAAGGATTTTCAGGTGCTGAGTTCTATGAAACCAATTCCAGGGGATCTTGGGCAAAACGGACAGAAGCCTGAGCAAGCACAAGCTGGAGGGAAGAGATGGCTGTCTGGGAACAGACCCTGGGCATGCAGGTGGCTCAGAGGCCCCTCCCTGAGGGGTGCGTGCATGCTAAGTACCTTCAGTGGAGTCCAACTCTTTGAGACACAATGGACTGTATCCTGTGACCATGGGATTCTCCAGGCAAGAATCCTGGAGTAGGTTGCCATGTCCTCCTCCAGAGGATCATCCCAATCCAAGGACCGAACCCTGTTCTCTTTTCTCTCCTGCGTTGGTAGGCAGGTTCCTTACCGCTAGCACCACCTGGGTTGGATGCTGCTTGTTCTGCCTACTGCTTATTCAGCAATGCTGTGGTATCACTCATGTCTCTGTGCTGTTGCATAGAGAAAAGCTATGACAAACCTAGACAGCATCTTTAAAAGCAAATTCATTACTTTGCTGGAAAAGGTCCATCTGAATCCCAGGGACAGGGGAGCCTGATGGGCTGCCGTCTATGGGTTGCACAGAGTCGGACACAACTGAAGCGACTTAGCAGCAGCAGCAGTCAAGGCTATGCTTTTTCTAGTCATCATGTATGGATATGAAAGTTGGACTATAAAGAAAGCTGAGTGCAGAAGAATTGATGCTTTTAAACTGTGGTGTTGGAGAAGACTCTTGAGAGTCCCTTGGACTGCAAGGAGATCCAACCAGTCCATCCTAAAGGAAATCAGTCCTGAATATTCACTGGGAGGACTGATGCTGAAGCTGAAGCTCCAATTTTGACTTTGGCCACGTGATGCGAAGGGCTGACTCATTAAAGAAGACCTTGATGGTAGGAAAGATTGAAGGCAGGAGGAGAAGGGGACGACAGATGGATGGCATCACCGACTCAACGGACATGCATTTGAGCAAGCTCCAGGAGATGGTGAAGGACAGGGAAGCCTGGCGTGCTGAAGTCCACGGGGTCACAAAGACTCAGACATGACTGAGTGACTGAGCAGCAATGCCTGTGCTGCTGCTTGGCCTCTCTCGTCCTCCAGCCTCCAGAGGAGGGATGGGGGAGGGGCAGGTCCAGATACCCAGAAGATGCCCATCCTGCTCCTGGGGCTCAGCTGCTGGCATAGCTGTTGCTGGAAATTACTGACAATTATTTGGGAGGGGGACACAGTCACGTAAATAAAGCAGATGATGGAGTTTTATATATACATATATATATAAATGAAAAAAGGTTGATTAAAGTCGTAAATTTCCCTTTTATATCTTTTATCTGGGCATTAACTCCACATCAGTAATTTACTGCATTGGTTTATTACTTTCTTCTGTTCTGAGAGAAACAGTGAATTTTAATTGAAATCACTGCCCGCTTCTCTTCATTCTTTCCAGACATTGTTAAAGGGAGACTCTTGCATATTCCCCGGCGTGCGCTTCCTTCCTCCAGGGGGTGACAGCAAGAAGGGGAACCTTAACCAAGGAAGCCAAACGCGGATCTGCTCTGTGCCCCAGCTGTGCCCGGGTTTTCACAGATTAGCTAGTTCACCTCTCATCACGGTCCTCAGAGGGCTTCCCTGGGGGCTCTGCTGTAAAAGAATCTGCCTGCAATGCAGGAGCCACAGGAGCCTTGGATTCCATCCCTGGGTCAGGAAGACCCCCTGGAGGAGGAAAGGGCAACCCACTCCAATATTCTTGCCTGGGAAATCCCATGGAAAGAGGAGCTTGGCAGGCTACAGTCCATGGGGTTGCAGAGTCAGACACGACTGAGCACACACACACACAGTCCTGGGAAGGAAATGGGCCTATGGGTACCTTGGTGACCTGCCCAAGGTCACCCAACTGATCGTGCAGAGCTAGGGTTGCTCTGATTAATGGTCCCCAGTGCTATGGACAAATGCCACAGAATGTGAAAATGTGAGCAGCTCCGGGAATGCATCAAGGATCTGAGGACTCGTGCTCAGTAAATTTTTTCAGATGAGTGTACACACACTTTATTTTGTATGCATTTATGGGTTGAATTGTGTCCCCCAAAAGACATCGTGACGTCTTAATCCCCTTCTACGCATGAATGTGACCTTATTTGGAAATAAGCCCTTGTAGATGTAATCTAGTTAAAATGAGATCCATGAGTGTGTGTGTGTGTGTGCTCAGTTGCTCAGTTACGTCTGACTTTGTGGTTCCATGGACTGTAGCCCACCAGACGACTCTGTTCACGGGATTTCCCAGGCAAGAGTACTGGACTGGGTTGCCATTTCCTTCTCCAAAGGATCTTCCTGACCCAGGGATCGGACCTGCATCTGTTGCGTCTACTGCCCCAGCGGGCAGACTCTTTACCACTGACACCACTTGCACTTCCCAGGTGGCTCAGACGGTAACGCAGCTGCCTGCAATGCAGGAGATCTGGGTTCGATCCCTGGGTCGGGAAGATCCCCTGGAGAAGGAAATGGCAACCCAGTCCAGTATTCTTGCCAGAAGAATCCCAAGGGCAGAGGAGCCTGCTGGCTACAGTCCATGGGGTCGCAAAGAGTTGGACACAACTCAGCGACACACACACACACACACACACACACACCGCCACCTGGGTAGCCCCCTAATTGCATAAGGGTGGACCTAATTCAGTGACTCCTGTCCTTATTAGAAGAGGGGCCTGACTCAGAGAAAAGACGGCCGTGGGGCTGGAGGTGGAGGCAGAGGTTGAAGACATGCTCCCACAAGCCACGGAGGGCCAGGGGTCCTCAGCACCCTCTGCAAGGCGGAAAAAGCAGGGCCGATCCTCCCCTAGAGCTTTCAGAGGAAGGTGACTCTGCTGACACCCCGGCTTTTACCCTGAGACCTTCAGTGTGATAATACATGTCTGTTGTGCTCAGCAGCCAGTTTGCAGTTCTTGGTTATGGCAGCCCGCAGAGACTCCACAGGCTACCGTCGAAGGGCACAGATGGGAAGGCTGAGTTCTCCTAAGGGGCGGAGGTAGCTGGCATAACCAAGGACTCCTGATACTATGCTTTTCTTATTACACCAAATGTTAACAAGTTAGCAGGGATTTTTTTTCAGCCTTTGTTCAGTTTTTTTTTTTTTTTTCCTGTTGAAGTATAGTTGACTTACAACTTTGGGTTACTTTCAGGTATATAGCAATGTGACTCAGTTATATATGTGTGTGTGTAAATATATGTTTAAGCTAAGTCCCTTCAGTTGTGTCCGACTCTGTGTGGCTCTGTGGATTGTAGCTCACCAGTCTCCTCTGTCCATGGGATTCTCCAGGCAAGAATACTGGAGTAGGTTGCTGTGCCCTCCTCCAGGAGTTCTTTCTGACACGGAGATCGAACCCTCATCTCTTCTGTCTGCCTACATTGGCAGGTGGGTTCTTTTATCACTAGCGCCACCTGTAAAACAGACACACACACACAGATATAGATTTGAGATTCTTTCCCCTTATCAGTTATTAAAAAGTTCTGAGTATAGTTCCCTGTGCTATACAGTAGGTCCTTGTTGTTTATCTATTTTATGTATGTTAGTGTGTATGTGTTAATGGCAAACTCCTAATCTGTCCCTTTCCCCCTGCTTTCCTGTCTGGTAACCATAGTTTGTTTTCTATGTCCGTGTGTCTATTTCTATTTTGCATGTAAACTCATTTGCATTTTGATTTTGATTCTACATATAAACCATACATGGATGGACCTAGAGATTATCACAGAAAGGGAAGCATGCCGGACAGAGGAAGACAGGTATCCTGTGATATTGCTTATATGTGGAACCTAAGGATTTAGCAGGTTTCAAGATCGTCCATCCAGGCTTTACTTAGCTCTCTCATTTTTGTTGTTTGTTGTGCAGTACTTGTGATTTGGTTAAGTTTAATGATTTCGGGGAGTTCTAACAGGTATAAGGGATTTGATGAGAGATTTGTGTGGCCTTAAGTTGTCCAGTACTTTTGCCTAGAAAATCCCATGGACGGAGAAGCCTGGTAGGCTGCAGTCCATGGGGTCTCTAGAGTCGGACACGACTGAGCGACTTCACTTTCACTTTTCACTGTCATGCATTGGAGAAGGAAATGGCAACCCACTCCAGTGTTCTTGCCTGGAGAATCCCAGGGACAGGGAAGCCTGGTGGGCTGCCATCTATGGGGTCACACAGAGTCGGACACGACTGAAGCGACTTAGCAGCAGCAGCAGCAGGCCATGTGGAAGTTACTATTGAGCATCACTGGTGTGCTTCATAAATGAGAATCTCATCAGAGTCTCATTTATTTGATCACTTTTGAGTCCTTTAAAGTAAATTCTCTGCATTTGCCTTTCCAAGAGCTGGAAATTTCTACCTGAAAAGTAGCTACAGGATGAGGTATAGTTTCACCACTGACCTTGAGAACCCAAAGTCCGGGTTTACTATTGCTGCCACTTTACATTCTGGTCTTGGCATTTCCTGTCATTTTTAAATGACTTTGTTCCTAGCTTCTCGACATTGTTATAAAAACGTTCAAATGTTTTAAAAATTCATAAATTTTATTCACATTGAGGTAGATTTTTCTAGGAAAGCATATGAAAATCTGACAATAAAATGACAAAACCAACCTGTGGTGAATTATTGATGGCAGTTTCATGACTTAATAGCACAAGGACCAGTGTCTGTTTAGCTCTTTGCCATTTATTCTCATGATCAGACTTCTAATCATGGGAGGGGAGAAGCCAGGTAGAATAATGTCCAAGAGCCTGGGCACTGGAATCAGATATGTGTGCATTTGAATCCTAGCTCTACCACTTTCTCAGCTGTGTGAGGCTGGGCACATTACTTAACCTCGCTGAGCTGCAGTTTACTTTACTGCAAAAATGAGAGTATGTACATTAAATAATGAATTAGCTTGCCACCAAGGATAGATGAGTTAATATATGTAGAGTACTTTAGTAAGAATTTAGCACATAGTAAATTCTCAGTAAATGTAGAATGATGTTGTCTTCACATGCATGGAGTTTACTTTAGCTAATTTGACTTCCACATTATATGATTAGTCTTTGAGTTTCTAAAACACAGTGATATTGAAGGGAGGGAAAGAAGGGGACTGACAGGAGACAAAGCATAGAAATACAGCTAACCAGAACTTGGTGAACGTGAGCGTTGAAAACCATCTTTGTGATGTGGTGCAAAGTAGCATCAGACCTGAAATCTCACAGAGAAGATATGTGCATGCGTGCTCAATCGCTTAGTCTTGTCCGACTGTTTTGCAGCCCCAGGGACTTGGGGTTGCAAATCCCACTTTGTAACCCACAAGGCTCCTTGGTCCATGGATGTTCCAGGCAAGAGTACTGAAGTGGGTTGCCATTTCCTCCTCCAGGGGATTTTCCCGACGCAGGGATCAAACCCAAATCTCCTGCATTGGCAGGTGGTGTCTTTACCACTGAGTCACCTGGGAAGCCCCACAGAGAAGATTTCTTGTTAATGGCTTTGGAGGTATATGCCTAGCCCAGAACATCATCCCTTTTCTCTGAGAACTGCCCACCAGTCCTTCCCTCCTTGACCCTGGGACCAAGATTCTGTCTTCCCAAATTTATTATTGGGATTCACAGGTAATCTCTGGGTGCGGTGGAACTGAGGAGTTTTAAACCTGACAACTGTGGGTGAATGTTTGTGTCCCCCTAGAATGCATATATTGAAACTTAATTCCTGATGTGGTAGTATTTGAAGGTGGGGCCTTTGGGAAATGATTCTTTCATGATGGTGGGGCCCTTATGAAGAGGATTTGTGCCCTTACAAGAGGAATCTCAGGAAGATCCCTCTCCCCTTCTGCAAAATGAGGATGCATCCAGAAGACACAGTCTGCCAACCAGGAAGTGTGACTTCACCAGATACTGAGTCTGCTGCATCTGGATCTTGGACTTCCAGCATCCAGATTGTGAGAAATAAATCTCTGTTGTTTATGAAACACCAAGCTGATGATATTTTGTTAGAGCTATCCCAATGGACTGAGAGAGAGGCTGTGAGCATGAGGCAGCTGAGGGACAGACAGACAGGCTCTGATAGGCTTGATCCTGAAGGCTTTCCACTGGTTGGTCCAGAGGTTACTGACACGCAGCTGTACTCTTTGCCCTTAGATTCTCTAAGGGACCCTACAGTAATAATACATATTTTTTCCATCAGAGTTTGGAGTGTCTCTTTTGTAAATGAAAGGACCATAACAGACTATTGCTGTGGAAACCAGGTCAGGAGGAGGCTCAGGACAGAAGAAACATTCTCCAATGTCAACAGTGCACACAGGTTAAAGACTAGAAGAAGCCTTTAGATTTGGTAATCTGGGGAGAAACCAGTGAAAGGCATTTGTCTTTTTAAGTCACATTATTGCTAGGATTGTTCATCTGCATTAGCTTGAATGTCGACCACCACTTTGCATCTTTTATTTGTGGAATTCTGTGAGTCATGACCTAAAATATTTGTGGTCTCCAGCATGTGCTTGAATTAAACCCTGTCTCTCTTCATTAATAGTTCTCAGAGGGATATTAGCTGGCTTGAATTTTATCTGTAGGAAAATTTGCCAACAATTTGGTTAAAAGCACATTATCCTGTTTTAGACAACCCTGTTAATCCTTAATGTTTGGAACAAGATGTGCATGATAACCACCTGTTTTCTCATAGTTTCACCCTGTGAAATTCGCCAAATACACCCGTGAGAAGCAAGGATTCTTCCTGGATTGGCAGCCCGTCTTGTCACATGCTAAACTTATGGCAATAGACAAGTTTCTTAACTTCTTATGACCAGGTTGTTCATCAGGAAAATGGAGATACTGAATTGGTGCTAAGATTTAACAGATTTATGTACTTTATAAAGCCTTAGCTTAGCCTCTTACAAATAAAATGCTCAAGAAATATAGTATGAACTGCCACAGTCATTATTAAGGGACTTCCCAGGTGGTGCTACTGGTAAAGAGTCCCACCTGCAAATGCAGGAGATGCTGGAGATGTGGATTCGATCCCTGGGTCAGGAAGATCCCCTGGAGGAGGAAAATGGCAACCTACTCCAGTATTCTTGCCTGGAAAATCTCATGGACAGAGAAGGACTGGTGGGCTACAGTCCATTGGGTCACAAAGAGTAAGACACGACTGAGTGACTGAGCATGCATGCATGCAGCCATTATTAAATGCATTCAACATTTTGCCTTTCATCAGGATATGCTTATAAAGAATCCTTTCTTGAAAACTGACAAGAATCAGTGTAAATAGAAGCCTTGAGGGAACTAGATATATACTAAATGTTTCATTTTTTATGACTGTTTGCTGTATACCAGTGTCCAAGGATGATAAAACAAGCATGCTCTTCTTCAGGATCTCACAGTGCAGAAGTATTTCACCATCGACTGTCACTCACTGCTGCTGTCACATAGCTTGAAAATGAAGAGATTAAGTAAATAATATTAAAGGCTTTTATGGGACTTTTTTTTTCCGGCAATAATAGATGGTTACAATATTTATAGGTTATTTTCGGAAGGAAAACATCTGAGAACATGAGTGAGGAAATGTAAAATAAATACATCACATTAGAAACAGAATATTACAAGAAAATGCTGAGCTTTTGCCAATGAACCATTTTTAAATATGTTGCCATTACAGATACTTCAGTTAAGGAAGACAAATCCAATTTTACCTCCTACCACTTTAGTTAATTTCTCTATAAAATTTCCTATTTTATAAAGACATACTTCATCTTGGCTATGTACATACTAAATTGTTCATTTTTTAGTTAGTTAAATTGTTTTCTGTCACAGTGAGCAATGCTTTTCTCTGAAGAAATGATGTTCATGCACGGGAAATGGGGTTATTTATTAAAATGGTTTATTATGAAACTAGATTTAGACATATTTCTCTCATTTTGTATTTAAGTGTTTTTAGTGCCCAATGAAATGGCTTTTAGTGTAAAGTGGGCTTTGACAGTCCATTCCCAAAGTCTAACTTTTACAGTTAATCAAATACACTTGGTGGATTTATATTTATGTGCATATGTTTAGAAATATCAGAGATGGTTTCAGTTAATCACTATCAGTGCTTTGCTGGGTTATCATAATTAGTAAATGGCTTAAGTTATTTTGTGTTTTCATTCCTGTCTGATTTAATAAGGCTTTGTGGTCTGGGGACTCTGTACATAGGTGTGAGAGGAACACAAAGAAATAGGAAACTTCTCAGCCCTAAGAGAGTGAACTGTGTGTTTTTACAATATTGAAAACCACTTTTAACAAAAGGAAGGCGTATGTTTGGGGTTGAATCCTGAGCTTGTTACTGAAGCTGTGTGTTGGAAGTTTAGTCATATCCAGTAACTTCCAGGACAGTGAAATTACACAGAAGTGGTTTTCCGTATAACTGAATTTTAACCCTTTAACATATCTGCAAAACAGAAGTAGACTCACAGACATAGAAAGCAAACATATGGTTACCCAAAGGGATAGGTGGGTGGGAGGACGGTGGAGATAAATTAGGAATTTGAAATGAACATATACACACTCTACTATGTATAAAATAGGTAAATAACAAGGATGTACTATATAGCACAGAGAACTATACTCAGTATCTTATAGTAACCTCTAATGGAAAAGAATTTGAATCACTTTGCTATATAGCTGAAACTAACACAATATTGTAAATTAACTATACTTCAGTTAAAAAAAGAAAAAAAAAAAAAACTTTAAGAAAACATCTCTGGCTTTCGGGTCCACTTGCCAAAGTGTGTTAAATTTATTCTTTCAACTTGCAAGCATAGTATACTTAAATTGAACACGATGATACCAGCAGCTCTGGTGTCATGGTCCCACCTGGGGCTCATGTTCAGAAAGATCACAAGTGTGGTTTAATGCTCTGCTGGCACTATCTGAAAATTCTTAATAATTTTTGAAGAGGCTTGGTGCCTTCATTTTACACTGGGCTCTGAAAATTACATAGTCCATTGTGGACACAGGGTTTCCCTTGGGACGTCTGATGGTCATCTAGGGCCATCAAATGACTACTGTTTGCGCCTCCTCATGTGGGCTTCCCAGGTGGTGCTAGTGATAAGGAACGCACGTACCAGTGCCAGAGACTTAAGAGATGCCGGTTCCATCCCTGGGTCAGGAAGATCCCCTGGAGGAGGGCATGGCAACCCACTCCAGTGTTCTTGCCTGGAGACTCCCATGGACAGAGGAGCCTGGCGGGCTATGGTCCACAGGATGACAGTCACACACGACTGAAGTGACTTAGCACGCACATGCCCGTATCTGAGCTCAGCTCGCCAGCACGGGCTTCTGTTATCAGCATGCCTTTCTCTCCCAGGGCTCTGTCTTCTAATTTGCTGCTTCTCATCTGCTGAGACATCATATCAATGAGGGATTCGAATAATAAGTAGGTTGCGAATCACCAGGCTTTGAAGGGTGACCTTGAAGCCTCCTCCCCTGGAGTGACAGTGTGCAGTGCAGTAAACAGGCTTCGTGGTGTCGGTGTTAGTGATCACAGGCCATTTTTGCTCTTCCCTTGGACTGACTGCTGTGGTGAAGAGGCTGCTTCTGTATAAACACCAGGTAAGACTGTGCAATCCTGGTCCATTTCTATTAAAGGGAAATTGTTGGCAGCAAGCTCTTTTCAAAGCCCACTTAATTTTCAAAATTAATCATAGACAGAAAGAACATAAGTGAGGTTTCTTTCATGAAACTTTTGTCAGATAAATCTGATGAGCTATGGCGTTTTCCCTGTCGACTTAAAACACTTCAGATTTAAAGATTTTAGATACTTTAAAACACTTTAGCTTTTTAAAGTGAAAGCACTTTAGATTCCAGTCATTTCTATCCTTTCAAATTGTCCATGTACCTTCAAAGCATTGTTCTTGCTTGGTGCCCTCTTATCCTAAAGGAAACCATGTTATATATTTTTTTAAAATTATAAGTACATTTGTATATCACAGCATTCTGCATGATTTTCTTTCTTTCTTTCTTTCTTTTTTTTTTTTTTGACACAGGTCATAATTGCTAGGTTTTCCCTACAACCATGCAACTTCATTTTTCAGTCTACTTGGATTTCTACTAGCTCATCTTTGCAGTGATTTCTAGTTTTCTTCTGGAGTAGTTTTCTGCTTTCCAGCATCCAAGCTCTGTCTGGCAAAATTTGCAAGCAAAACCACGTAAATATTCTGTTATGTCTTAGGTTCATCGTAGAAGAAATGTGCTGACATTTGTATTATAAGAAAAGAAAAGTCTTCAGAGTGGAAAGGGATGTTTCTTGTTCATCATTATTTTTTAATTTAATTAATGGATTGATTCATGCTTGGCTACTCTGGGTCTTTGCTGCCGCCGTCTGTTGCTGGTTGCGGTGAGTGGAGGCTGCACTCCGGTTGCACGCGCTGGCTTCCCGTTGCCGTGGCTTCTCTCGTTGCAGAGCACAGGCTCCGGGCACCTGGGCTTCAGTAGGTGCAGCCCGTGGGCTCAGCAGTTGTGACTCACAGCTCTAGCGTTCAGCCGCAGTAGTTGTAGCCAATGAGCTTAGTTGCTCCCCGGCATGGGGTGTCTTCTCGGATGAGAGATCGACCCCGTGTCCCCTGCGTTGGCTGGCGGATTCCTAGCCACCGGACCATCAGGGAAGTCCCTCATCATGTTTACTTGTTCATTTATTCACCATTCTGTGTTATTTATTGAGCACTTACTATGTGCCAGGCACTGCAGTAGGCACCAGGGTACAGTGGGCAATGGGGAGTTGTTTTCCATTCGGAGAACAGTGCTTTACACACAGCAGAACTCTAAGGAAATGTGGAAAGAAGGAAAAGACGTACATGCTTTGCATAATATGTGTCATTTGTTAATATTGCATAGGGATTTCTGAACTCCTTTTGTAACAAAAAGCACTTAAACGTTTCTGAAATCCAACCATGGTTGAAATTCTCCTGACTAATTGCTTTTGTTTAAACTTCCATTTGACATTTGAACTATTTTCAAAATGTCATCTCTGGATTCACTTGCCTTGGAGAAATTGAAAGAAATTTTATGTTGACATAGCCTTCAAGTCATCAAAATGTGCAAAGTCCTGAAAATTTCATGTGTTCATAAAGGAAAACTAAGCAAGTTAGTCTTTTTTACAATCGGTTTATTCTAGGTTATCAAAGTGCTTTGGAAATTGCAGCTTCAATTTTGTGCCAGGTCTTCACATTAACTGGTGTGGGCATGGTTAAAACAGTGTCACAGTGACCTACCTCTATGATGCTGTCCTATTATGGTGGATTTTAGTGTGATTTGACATGTGGAGGGGGACAGCAGGTAATTATTTGGGATATACCTTTTACTTGCATAAACAGGAGGAAAATGGGAGTTGGTCTTTGCTAATAGATGTCATAGTAATAATTATGATCATAGTTATAATTTATATGATGCTTCACAGATTTAAAACTCTCACACATTTTATCTATGATAGGCTTAGAATAACCTGTTTCACAAGATAAAAGTCCACCTAGGTAACCTACAGAAAAGTTCTCTAGATTTAGAATTGTATACCTCAGAATCAAAAACAGTGGACATATCTCAGTTACTAACCAATCCTACTTAGATCCTTTGTTTTTGAGGAAGGCCAACCATTGTATTGAGAGTTAAAATAAAGAAAGGGTTGGGGTAAAAGTAAGGCCAGTTGTCTATAAACTCATTAGAAACAAGTTATTGGGAGCAGTGTGTTGTATATCTATGGATTTGGTCTTTATCATAAACATCGTAAATAAATTCAGTATTCTCTAGCCTCCCATGAGTTGATATTGTTTCGTCTTGACTCATGTAATACTTGTTGATGTTGGTGGTGGTTTAGATGCTAAGCTGTGTCCAACTCCTTGTGACCCCATTCACTGTAGCCCACCAGGCTTCTCTGTCCACGGGATTTCCCAGGCAAGAATACTAGAGTGGGTTGCCATTTCCTTCTCCAGGGGATCTTCCTGGACCAGGGATCAAACCCATGTCTCCTACATTGGCAAACGGGGTTTTTTTTTTTTTTTTTTTTACCAGTGAGCCACCAACGAAACCCCCATGTAATAATTCTGGGTTAATTAATTCAGCAAACACATAAGGAAAATCTGCTGTATGTCAGGCGTTCCAAAAGTACAAAAGCAAGAACATGTCACTCCTTAAGGTAGGCAGGGTCTTCAGACTTCTGTTACAATTTCTGCAGTACTTCATGTCATTTTTATTGATCCCTACTGAACAAATGGTCCCTTACCTATAAATAGATTTAATTTCCTCTGCATCCTGGATTCTTTGTCAAGACAAGAATGATTGTAAACCAATACTTCCTTGCACTGGAGGAGCATGTGTGAACCCTGCTGTCAGCCCTCTTGGTAAAGAAGACTCTCAAATAGTTGTTTGGAGCATACAGTCCTCAGTTACACATTAAAGAACACATTTCCAAAAGGATGTTTGTGAAGAGAAACTGGTTTCTTTCCAGAAGTAAATGCAGAGCCAAAATAGAAACAGACTCAAGATGTGGAGAACAGAACAGACTCAAGATACGTAACTTGTGGTTACCAAGGGTTTGGAAAGAGTGGAGGAGGTTTGAGGAGAGGATTGAGAGTTTGGGATTCATACAGTGCAAAGTATTGTATATATGATGGACAAGCAACAACATCCTACTGTGTGGTACAGGGAACTTTATTCAATATCCTACGATAAACCATGATGGATAAGAATATATATATATATATATACATATATATATGTATATATATATATATATATATATACATATATATATGTATATATATATATATATATATATGGAGAAGGCAATGGTAAGCCACTCCAGTACTCTTGCCTGGAAAATCCCATGGATGGAGGAGCCTGGTGGGCTCCAGTCCATGGGGTCGCTAAGAGTCGGACACGACTGAGAGACTTCACTTTCACTTTTCACTTTCATGCATTGGAGAAGGAAATGGCAACCCACTCCAGTGTTCTTGCCTGGAGAATCCCAGGGACAGAGGAGCCTGGTGGGCTGCCATCTATGGGGTCGCACAGAGTCGGAAACGACTGAAGTGACTTAGCAGCAGTATATAACTGAATCCCTTTGCTGTACACCTGAATTTAACACTACATCGTAATTCAAGTATACTTCAGTAAAATTGAAAACAACAACAGCAAGTAAATAGAGAACCAACAATCTGTTTTAAATTTTTAATTTTAAATCTGGTTCCAAATTGGGAAAGGAGTATGACAAGGCTGTATATTGTCACCCTGCTTATTTAACTTATATGCAGAGTACATCATGTGAAATGCCGGGCTGGGCTGGATGAAACACAAGCTGGAATCAAGATTGCCGGGAGAAATATCAATAACCTTAGATATGCAGATGACACCACCCTTATGGCAGAAAGTGAAGAAGAACTAAAGAACCTCTTGATGAAAGTGAAAGAGGAGCATGCAAATGTTGGCTTAAAGCTTAACATTCAAAAACTAAGATCATGGCATCTGGTCCCATCACTTCATGGCAAATAGAGGGGGAAACAATGAGAGACTTTATTTTCTTTGGGCTCCAAATCACTGCAGTTGTTGACTGCAGCCATGAAATTTAAAGACACTTGCTCCTTGGAAGAAAAGCTATGACCAACCAGTTAGCATATTAAAAAGCAGAGACATTACTTTGCCAAAAAGGTCCATCTAGTCAAAGCTATGGTTTTTCCAGTAGTCATGTGTGGATGTGAGAGTTGGACCATAAAGAAAGCTGAGCGGCAAAGAACTGATGATTTTGAACTGTGGTGTTGGAGAGGACACTTGAGAGTCCCTTGGACTGAAAGATCAAACCAGGCAATCCTAAAGGAAATCAGTCCTAAATATTCATTAGAAGGACTGATGCTGAAGCAGAAACTCTAATACTTTGGCCACCTGATGCGAAAAACTGACTCATTGGAAAAGACCCTGATGCTGGGAAAGACTAAAGGCAGAAGGAGAAGGGGATGACAGAGAATGAGAGGGTTGGATGGCATCACCAACTCAATGGACATGTGTTTGAGTAAACTCTGGGAGTTGGTGATGGACAGAGAAGCCTGGCATGCTGTGGTTTGTGGGGTCGCAAAGAGTTGGACACAACTGAGTGACTGAACTGAACTGAATGTGTTTTAACCAGAAATGAAGCACTCCCTGGTATAAACCAACTCTCATCACCTGCCCTGTCTCCTCCAGCCCAGGACATAAATTACACTGTGACAGCTGGACTTTTAGCAGAGTCACCCTTAGTTGAGGTTCTCAGAGTCCTGTCCCCAACTAGGAATGCTCTTGTGTGCATGCTAAGTCTCTTCAGTCATGTCTCACTCTTTGCAACCCTATGTACTGTAGCCCTTCAGGCTCCTCTGTCCATGGGATTCTCCAGGCAAGAATACTGGAGCAGGTTGCCATGCCCTCCTCCAGGGGATCTTCCCAACCCAGGGATCAAACCCACATCCCTTATGTCTCTTGCATTGGCAGGCGGATTCTTTACCACTAGTGCCACTGAGGATGCTCTTAGGATCAACACAGACCCCTGGTGCTCTCAGAGGGCAGCCCCCCTCCAAGGGCAGAAAGCAGTGGCCAGAAAGGAGTGGCCAGCTGCCTGGGCCCTCGGGGAGCTCCTGGTTGAGTAACAGCTGTCACTCTTGTGGTTGCACCCTGAGGCAGTGCAGTGGCTAACTCTTCAGACCGGTTTGGAGGTGAGGTGAGCCAGACACTGTGCCCATGACTTGTGGAACTGTCTGAGGCACCTTCTGTAATTAATGTTCACTGTTCCACAGATGCTCAAAAAGTTCGGTTTTACTAGGTCAGAGCACGAGTTCTTTAGGCCTCAAAAGACAGGTGTGCCAGACCCCCTGGTCCCCACGCCTGCTTCCCATGTCCTCCTCTGCCCTCGGACACTTGGCGCTCCTGCTCTGGGGCCAGGGGCGCACGTCCTCTCAGCCTGCCGGGCACCAGTCGCTCTTTCTAGGGTCCTGCCCCGGTGTCAGCCCTAGAGGCGGCCTTCCTTGACCCCCTGCTCTAACCCTGCCGGTCCTGTTCTTTCTGAGCCCTTCCCCGCTCCATTTCTCTGGTGCACATTTCCTGCTGTCTAACAGAGAGCGTATCTGTAACCTGCTTATTTGGCTTCTTCTTTATTTACCCACTAGGATAGACGGTCCAGGAAGACACCCCTGTATGTTCTGTCTTAAATAGTGACTGGCAAGTAAGTAGATGTTTAGTAAATAATTTTTTTATTCTCCAGTCACTTTTATTTTTTTGGCTTTGATGTGCAGCATGCAGGATCTTTCTTCCCAGACCGGGTATGGAACCTGTGTCCCCTACAGTGGAAGCGTGGAGTCCTAACCACTGGATCTCCAGGGAATTCCCTAGTAAATATTTGTTGAATGACTAAGTGAGTAATCAGATCATTTAATGAAAGGATAAATTTGCTAGAATCCTTACTTGGAGGAATCACAAATACTGAAGTCCAAATTTGTACCCTCTCTGTTGAGAGGCCATGCACTAATTTTCCAAACCAAAAGCCTAGGGAGTAGGCATGATATGAACTTCCTCATTTAAAATGTGCAGATGTTGGCAAGTGGGTCAAAGAGAGAAAAGCCAAGGTGTACATGAAGGTGTGGAAGCAGAGGTGGCCAGGTACATTCTTTCCCTCTGTCCTGGGTTTGTATGGGAATTTGCTTTGCCAGGCTTCTATTTAAAGACATTTTCCCCTGTGCAGTCATGGATGTTTCATGCTTTATACCAAAGCCATTTCAGAACCACTTCTGGACATGTTGTGGCTTAGCAAATAGCCTTCCCATCCTGAGATGATAACTGATAGTAGAATGTGAGCATTTCTAAAATTAAGCTTTTGATCCTGGAAACGTTCACAACTGTACTTAGAGAAATTGTCATTTTTTCCCCTGCTTCTCTCTCCGTGTGCTTGTTAGATTTTCCATACGTTGTTTATAATAACTTTTCCCTGCGGTTGAAGATAACAGATTTTTGCTTTTAATTCAAGAAATGTCGTCTGCCGTAATGTTTTGCAACACGATACTTTCCAAGTTTCAAAGTGAGAGTGTGTTGTCTGATTGTGTTTTTGCATGTGAGACTATAGAAGTGGTGATAATAGCCCCGGAGCTGCCGTGTGCGGCTCCCCTGCCCTTCATCCTTGTTGGTGTGCTTAAGCGCCTGTACAGGATTTTTTTTTTTTTTTTGTCATTGTAATTTAAATTCAGAAGGAGTCTATTTGCATGGTAATCATAAACTAAGGGAAGCACTGTTTCATTTCTCTCTGGGATCTGTTTTCTGGCATCCTCGCATTCTCTAGCACTTTAACCTGGCAACAGCATATTAACAGCAATTCATACACCGTATTTTAACATGTAGAATAACCCCCAGAAGATTAATACATGATGAGGAGAAAAAAATTAAGAAGGGATGTTGAGGCCATCATTAATTTTGCTTTCATACATCATATCTTGGTTCTTTCTGATCTGAAGTGAAATTAGAGTCACCCTAGAGCTTTCAACATCCAGAAAAAAATATTATTGTTACAATGAAGCGCAAGCATCATTGCCCTTCTTCTAAAGACTGAGATTCCACCGTGAGGATGCAAATGACAATCTCATTGTTTGGATTCATTATTTTTCAATAAGGCTTTTTAAGAGGGTTATTTTCTTTCTGTGAGCACGATCAGGAAAGAACTCTTTAACTAACTGTTCATCTGGTGTGCCCTGAACCAGAGAAAGATGGATAGTTAAAGAGACTTCTCTCTCAATTCAAGTGATTACCCTGTGTTCTTGTCTTAAGTGAGAGAGTTGTGAGGCCAGGGGTTATATCTTCAATCACATCAAATGACACTTATTTGTTCACAAAACAAGCTCGATTAGATTAATTTCCCCAGATGATCGTATTAGGTGAGGTGATTCAGCTAATGCCTTAAGATTTCTTCAGATCAGGGATGCCTGCTCAGATACCTGCCAGGGCAGAGAGGGAACACAAGGCAGTGACGTGGGCCTGGTCAGGTAGCTGCTCAGAAAGCAGGACGCTGGCTGCACAGGTCCAGCTGGACCATTTACCTGGAACCCTGGTGGCTCAGACGGTAAAGAATCTGCCTGCAGAGCGGGAGACCTGGGTTCAATACCGAAGTCAGGAAGATCCCCTGGAGAAGAGAATGGCTACCCTCTCCAGTATTTTTGCCTGGAGAATTCCATAAACAGAGGAGCCTGGCAGGCTGCTGTCCATGGGGTTACAGAGAGTCAGACACACTGAATGACTCACACTTTCACTTATCACTGAAGGTGGCGAACAGCCCGTCCTGCCCTGCCCACATCTAACAGGGGGCTGCCTCTTTTCATCCCTAAAGATGACTGAATCCAGAATGTTGCATTGGAGCGGCTAGCTCTTTCTTCAAGGGATGCGATAAATCACTGTTTCCATGCGAAATCCCTCGAGTTTTATGCAATGTTAGTTCAAACCTAAAAGAAGCAGTTGTAGGCGCCAGCCTAAGAAAAACGTGCCTACGGCCTTAACTCTGGCAGGTCTGAAGTCAAAGAGAGAACAGATAGAGGCCCACATACCACAAGTGTAAATATTTAAAACTAATAAATCAAGCTAGCACAGCTGTTAATAAAATATGTTCCGTCCTCCTCCTCTGACAGATATTCAAATTGGAAAGGCCATGTTTGAAGCGGGAGGTCTCTGCATCCTATGAGTGTCAGACCAATGTGGGGGCAGCCAGCCCTGCCAACCCCTCCCCAGCTCCCCTCTCACCCCTGGCCCGGTGCGACGCTCTGCTCCCTCACACGCCAACACTTGCCCCCAGAAGCAGCTGCCACTTAAACAGCCCTCTGTCCTGGGCACTGGAGGGGCATGGCCTACCCAGGGAGAACGGATCTACTGAGGAGACCCACCCCGGCCTGGAAACAGGCTACAGGTGGTGACTGAGACAAGGAATCCCAGGATCCCCAAAGGCAGAGACTGGTCTAGAATCTAGACTTCATTCCAAGAGTGCAAGGTTACACACCGACACCAAGTGGGCCCAGCTCCATGGCCCCTCAGGCTCTTGGTCTTGTTGGGTGGCAGCGAGGGGAGGGAGGTGGCAAGGCTGAATGAGGGCCGGAGGCTCCCCTCCTGCCCTGTAGGGACAGCGGCCTCGGTGGCTGCAATCTCAGGGGGTGTTTAAGCCCTCCATCCATAGAATATTATTTGTTCCCAGTGAGATCTTAGAGGTCATCTTATTAGTCTCAAGGCCTTAGTTTACAAAGGAAAGTGAAAGTGAAAGGCACTCAGTCGCGTCCAACTCTTTGTGACCCCATGGACCGTCCATGGAGTTCTCTAGGCCAGAATACTGGAGTGGGTAGCCTTTCCCTTCTCCAGGGGATCTTCCCAACCCAGGGATCAAATCCCGGTCTCCCACGCTGCAGGAGGATTCTTTACCAGCTGAGCCACCATGGAAGCCCATTTACAAAGCAGTATCCTGGCTAATGAGAGACAGCCTCCATTCATGTAGAGTCAAAGGCTTTTTAGTCAACTGAATCTGACGTATCTGAAAGTCCAGTCACTTGCCAGATCAGTGACAGTTTACTTAGCTTCCTGAAGCCTTGGTTTTCCCCTCAGGAAGATGGAGATGAAATAAAGTTTATTCTGGCTTATTAAGGTCTTTTCTAACCAGATGAGACCTTTGGTTCCTCCGAGCAGAACCTCCTTTCCAGGGAATGTCTGTTCCATGGAACTCTCTTAGCCGCAGTTGTTTGCTTTAGGCTCTTACGGTTAAATGCAAAGACCATCTGAGGCTACCTTTCTAGTCCTTGAAATCTTTCACTTTGGCTTGAGAATGGAGCAGCGGACAAAATCAGCATGATGGTGTTTAAATATGAAAACGTCCATGTCTTTCCTCTGACTCTGATAACTTTTTGATTTTTAGGGCCCTTGTGACCATTTTCAAAGCTATGTATGATTTCTAAAATTAATTTGTGCAAAGGACTTGCTGCTTATATTCTTGCCTAAGTTTCCCTGGAAGCATACACCCATGTAGCTTTTATGTAACAGTAAAGGGTCTTTTCAAAAACAGATTACTGTTGATGTTTTTGTTTAGGAAGGCAAGTGAGAAGAGGGAAAGAGAGTTTCCTTACTAAGAGGAAGATATTTTAAACACAGTTTAAACTAAAGCATTTTGTAATTATAAGACTGGTTATTTGGTGTGGGATGTAGAATTTAATACTGAAGTCAGTTAAATTGGCGTTTTCAGGCTTCAGTGACCATTGAGTATTGGCATCAGACTTATATGCTCTTCTATTTAGTGTATTAAATCAACTGTTTAAAAAAAGAAAGTCTGGCTAATTGGGCTGCCAAGATCATAATACTGTCTGGTTCTAAGGCTGTATAAGCCTGAAAACCCCATTATGGAATACTTCTTTTATGTGCAGAATGGTTTCTAATGCCTGAAAATGTCATAATTGCCTCTTCATATTAGAAAGACAATAGATATTATTGGATACCCACTTCCTCACAGACTCATTCACATTTTTCCTATCTTAGGCATTGTCTCCGCTATTAGGACATTTTCATTTAGGACAAGTAATAAGCCATATTTTAGTACAAGCAGATCTTGGTGTGTGTGTGTGTGTGTGTATATATATATATATATATATATATATATATGAATATTTCAAATTAAGAAGCTCATTCAAAATCTTTCTGCTCTTTCAGTCATAACGCAGCTTGTATTATGTTGTAGATTAAGGTTGTTATTTTTCGCCTGCTGTCAGTCTATCAGTGGAATTTCTTCCTCTCATCATTGGTTCCATGACCAATTGAGCTGGATTAAGTAGTGGATCCCAAATAATAGTAGAAGAAGATAGATGAGAATGCTGTGATTTGGGGCATTTAGTGAAGGTATAGGTGGATGATGATGATGACTTATATCTTGGTGTATATGCCAAGCATGTTTAATGATCAATGTGATTGTTCCTAGTTTATCATTTAAAAAATGAAATTCAGGAATCTAACTTGGCAGAGTCACTCGACTAGTAAGTAGCAGGATCAGAACTCAAGAACAGATCCACGGACTTGAGAGCAAGTGCTTTTGTCTAATGCTCCGTGAGACAGACATAAGACACACATGATAGCCAGCATTTTTTAGTAATAGGAATGGCCTTACATATATACTCTGATTCCATTTCATTCCAGCAAGCCAGAGGAGGGTATTGTGATTAGCTGCATTTTATAGATGAGGACACTGAAGCTTGGAGAGCTTTTATAAATGTGCCCAAATCACACAGCTTGTAAACACAAGAGTTGGGGCTTACTCCAGAGCCTCTAGAGTGCTGGGCCTTTTGACCAGAAAGGGGAGAAATCTTCAAGAATTTAAAGCCAATTTTTGTTTTAAATCATTTTCTGTAGTATTTAGCAGGTAACACTAGGTAATTAAGCCATAAGAGAGATGCCACAGTGTCTATATTTACGTTCACCAGACAAAAATTTCCAAATGGATTCTTTCATCCGGTTGTATGGTGTATCACTGCACAGCTTAAATGAAGAGACCACCAGCCAAGCGAGAAGAGCCAGCGGGCTACAAGCTGTGGTTCTGTAACTGTTCAGTGATTAGAGTGGGCAATTTTTAATATTATTTTATGGTTTATTTTGCAAAGGGCATCATCCACCTACATATATGTGTATACAGATGGATATACATATACCTACGCATATGCATATGTACATATATATTTACGTTTGGCCAAAGATTCAGGAAATCTTTCAGGGAGATTTTCATAGGTGTACGCTTTCTCCTGTTGCTCTCCTGTGACTTTTCTACAAGGCAGTGATGACCCTTGCAAGCATTGGCCAGACCCACTTCCCTGCTGTCTTGAGTAGCCTCTCTGCTGAGTTCCTGCTAAGACAGAAATTCACAAACAATAGGTGGCCATTGCCAGCAATTTGAACACAGCAGTCTTGGTCCTTGGCAGCAGTAACCAGCAATTGGCAGGCTATTACCCAAATCCCCTGCCAAGAAAAAGCTAGGACTTTGGAAATTACCTTGTTCCTTCCACCTGGTTGCCATATTTCCATCTTTAAAAAAAAAATAGGTTTTGTATGTGCAAGTATGTTTCTTGATAGCCTTCATGCTAAAACAGTCCTTGGCATGAACGTCTTTAGGTCTTTGTGGGTGCCTAATGAAATGAGTGCCTTTCCATGTGGAATGCAGTTCTTTCCTTGATACAGGACTTGATTTGGGAGTCCTTTGCTTCTTTATATCCTATGATACCTTAATTAAAAATTATAAGAGGACAGACTGTATATGTGGGTCTGTGCACGAATTTTCCTTTCAGTACACTCACAGAATCAAAGGTGTTCAGAGCTTATGTAGACATTTTACAGAGAAGGAAACTGAGATGCACAAAATTTAATTGATTTGCCAGGAGAAATATCAATAACCTCAGATATGCCGATGACACCACCCTTATGGCATAAAGTGAAGAGGAACTAAAAAGCCTCTTGATGAAAGTGAAAGAGAAGAGTGAAAAAGTTGGCTTAAAGCTCAACATTCATAAAATGAAGATCATGGCATCGGGTCGCATCACTTCATGGCAAATAGAGGGGGAAACAATGGAGACAATGAGAGACTTTACTTTCTTTGGGCTCCAAATCACTGCAGTTGTTGACTGCAGCCATGAAATTTAAAGACACTTGCTCCTTGGAAGAAAAGCTATGACCAACCTATATAGCATATTGAACAGCAGAGACATTACTTTGCCAACAAAGGTCTGTCTAGTCAAGGCTATGGTTTTCCCAGTGGTCATGTATGGATGTGAGAGTTGGACTGTGAAGAAAGCTGAGTGACAAAGAATCGATGCTTTTGAACTGTGGTGTTGGAGAAGACTCTTGAGACTCCCTTGGACTGCAAGGAGATCCAACCAGTCCATCATAAAGGAGCCCTGGGTGTTCTTTGGAGGGAATGACACTAAAGCTGAAACTCCAGTACTTTGGCCACCTCATGCGAAGAGTTGACTCATTGGAAAAGACTCTGATGCTGGGAGGGATTGGGGGCAGGAGGAGAAGGGGACGACAGAGGATGAGATGGCTGGATGGCATCACTGACTCAATGGACGTGAGTCTGAGTGAACTCCGGGAGTTGGTGATGGACAGGGAGGCCTGGCGTGCTGCGATTCATGGGGTTGCAAAGAGTCGGACACGACTGAGCAACTGAACTGAACTGATGAACCTAATTTTAATTCACTGGATGCTTGTTGACCCCCTGCTATATGTAGAAATGGGTGGCATCAAGATAATAAAATTTTTAAATTTTTCATTTGGGATATACCTGCATATGTGCAGGTATAAACCACATCATAAATCTGGGTATAATTAAGAAATGCAATATTATCATGGGTAATAGCTACTTTAGTTGAGGAAAGGACAGCTCAGTATTGTCTGAGATATCACAGAGGATCTAGACCCTTAAATCATTCACTGGTTTATTTTTTCCTTTTGGTTGGAAAGGAAAAGTTGCTTTACTCAGGAGGTCGGCAACCTGGGGAGAAGCTAGTGTGTGCTGCTCAGTCACTTCAATCATGTCTGACTCTTCGGACCCCATGGACTATAGCCCGCCAAGCTCCTCTGTCTATGCGATTATCTCGGCAAGAATACTGGAGTGGGTTACCATTTCCCCTTCCAGGAGCTCTTCCCAACCCAGGAATTGAACCCACATCTCTGGCAGCTCCTGTGATGGCAGGTGGATTCTTTACCACTAGTGCCATCTACGAAGCCCAGGAAGAAGGTAGACTAGTGTCCAAAAACTAACTCTCTCATTTATTCATTTATGAACTTGGCAGTTAATGCTTCACTTTCTATGTGCCAGGCACTTCTTTGAGGCTGGAGTTAGCCCAGCAAATACGGTGCACATGGTTACTGCTGTTGCGGAGCTCAAGGTTCAGTGGGGCTCAGAGATAGATGGGGAGGGCAGCACAGGGTGATGGGTCCTGATGAGACCAGATTCTGTGGAAGTTCATTGTTGGGGGACACACCGAACCCAAACTCCAGGAGTCTGGGGGTGGGGTGTGTATAAACCTGTAGATGGGGGTGTGATAGAGGGCCTTCTGGGAGGGAGCCAGCATAAACAGAATGAGAACTTGGGATGTCCGGGGAGGAGCCCTATGCTGGGTACTGGACTAAATACTTTCCATGTGGTGTCTGTTCTGAGTCTCACAACAGTGTTAAGTGGTATGTATCTGTTAACTGAGGTCAGCTGGACCTGCCCAAGGTCACATAGCCAGCAGATTAGCGAAGCAGGATTCCTACCTAGGTCTGTATCAGGGAGAACGGTACTCTTAAGAAACCACTTATGGAAAAAGATTTTAACATTTGAAACAGTTAAAATTAAAAGCCTGGTTTTAAACATGGTTTGATATGATGACGTGTGGATGTGTGTGCATACATGGATCCTCAGGTTATCCGGGCTCCTGAATGATCCAGAAGATACTTGTCTTTGGGCCCACCTGGAGCTTGTCCTTGGTCTTCTGGACGCTCATTAATAGACTTCTTTTCTGTCCAGCAGGGCGCTCGCTTGTGCCTCTGACCTTCCTCAGCAGCATTCCGTCAGTTGCCTCTTTGGCTCTGTCTCTCCCACCCTGGTTGCTGCTTGTAACCCGCTCCATGAGCCAGCACGTGTTTCCACCCTTCTCCCGGTACCTGAGTTACCACTTGGGTCTGACCTCAGCACCGCCCCTGCCTTGGAAACTGCACCAGCGTCACTGTTAGAGTATGGCCCAGCTTCCAGATTCCCAAATGCTGTGGCTCACATGAGGCTGAACCTCAAACAAAAGTTCATTTACCTTTGCACCCATCATCCTCTGTGTCTTGGTTCTGATCCCTCTGGGGCAGGGCTAAGCCCCAGTGGTTTCTGTAGAACAGCTGGAGGCCAGCAAGTGTCCTCACCTTCAGCAGATGTCTAGGTGCAACCTGGGGCTCATTCTCTGAAAGGCCCTGAAGCGGAAACATCAGGGTCAACTTTGCCTTCCTTGCTGCTGCTGCTAAGTCGCTTCAGTCGTGTCCGACTCTGTGCGACCCCATAGACGGCAGCCCACCAGGCTCCCCCGTCCCTGGGATTCTCCAGGCAAGAACACTGGAGTGGGTTGTCGTTTCCTTCTCCAATGCATGAAAGTGAAAAGTGAAAGTGAAGTCTCTCAGTCGTGTCCGACTCTTGGCGACCCCATGGACTGCAGCCTACCAGGCTCCTCCGTCCATGGGATTCTCCAGGCAAGAGTACTGGAGTGGGGTGCCATTGCCTTCTCCTGCCTTCCTTGGGACTTTCTAAATCTCTATGAAAACTATTCTGTCAATACCAACCCTCTCAGCCAACTTTAAAACATGGGATCTTATTTTCTCTCTAAAACAGGGAGACGTATTCCTTAGGCTTCCTCCCTCCTGAACTGTTCCACTATTGCAACTTGCTCAGACAACCTTTGCCTTTTTCTTCTGATGTGTGTGTGTGTTTTCGCAGCAATTAAGTTTTCCTCAACATCTCTATAAAATTTGGATAAATATCATTTTCATGGACTCTGAAGTCCAGCCTTTCACATTTTCCCCCTACTTTAAAATAATAACAGTGATGGAAGAAACAAAAGACAGCCCAGGAATTTTTTGTCTTTTACAATTTTCTATTATGTTAGAACATGCAGGGAAACAACTTCTTACTGAAACTGCTACATTTGGTCGTGTTATTGCAGGAAACACATTATGGATTGTTGGTTTGACAGTGAAACATCTTTAGACTAAAATTTTAAATTATTCATCCAGATTATTCAGATAATCATCCATCCATAATATACACGTACATATAAGGTAATATTTCTCAGGTATCACTTATTTCAAATTTTAGGATTTTTCTTAAAAGACTATCCAATGATATAATGTGACAAATTCAGGGAGGTATAAGATAAGCCTTCTTTATGTTTCTCAGGGCAAATCATATTTTGTCTTAGCACAGACTTCTTGCCTTTGGTATGCTCAAGGAAATTAATTTGACTGTTTATGATGTTATTTAATTTTCAGTAAGTATTCAAGCATATATAACCACAGACATCTATGTAGTAGGCAGATGGATTAGCAATTGTGCATGTAATTAGAAATAACCCTTGAAATACAAAAGTAGATTTTAATATTCAGCATCTAAAGAATTGCTAACATTACAAATTGCCCATACCCTGGGGTTACAGCCAGTGATGTAAAAATTTAAATAGAAGAATTCAAACGAAAATTTCAGCCTTCTCAGCACCAAGCAGTTATTGAATTGCAGTAGAAAATCATGACAAAATCACTTAAAGGGACACTGTCTCTTTCTTTAACATAAAAATAAAATGTGTTTGTAACTAATTATAACATGAATAATTAAATGTGAAATATTTTGAGTGTCTCTCTTTATAACAAGTCACAGACTTGAATACGAAAAGTCATATTTAAGAATCAGATTAATAAATACCAACTCACTTTAAGATTCTTACAGAGAGGAAAACAAAATATTCTATTTTCTGCTTTTAAAATGAAGGATAGCACTTGTGTTTACTATTGTCAGTAAATATAAGGAATGTGCTTCATTGGCCGTTGAGAGAGCGAGAGAGGCAGACTCTTACGGGGAAGTGAATTCTAGCTTTAGATTAATGAGTTCTGGATTCAAGTCCTCTGTGTGCTATTTGTAAGAAATAAGTTGAAGGAAGTTTCTCAAAGTCTCAGGATTTGTTGGTATTTCTGCTTGCAGTTGTCGTTTAGTCGCTAAGCGGTGTCCAATTCTCTGTGACCCCGTGGACTGTAGCCCGCCAGGCTCCTCTGTCCGCAGGATTGTGTCAGGCAAGAACACCGGAGTGGGTAGCCGTTTCCTTCTTAGGGACCTTTCTGACCAGGGAGCAAACCTCCATCTCCTGCACTGCAGGTGGGTCCCACCACTGAGCCACCTGCTTGTAGAGGCTATGCTTTTCTTTTAACATGATCTCTAACACCCTTGATAAAGTATTACTAAGAAATTTACTAATGAAAGAAAAGAAAGAAGAAATTAGAAGTGGGAGGGAGAATAAAAGAGAATAGAAACAGAAAAAGAAAGAAAGAAATCTCTAGCTTATAAGGAATAGTATTACTCCTTTATGGTATTTGATAATATAGTGGCTAAAAATTAACATTCCAGTTGTACTTTTGCAACTTTAAGCATCACCTCTTTACACTTAGTTGAAAGGCTAAATTTTGTCCAAATATCAAATACTTTCCATCTTTTCTTTTTGAAGTAATATAATAATAATATTTGGGGAGTTTCTACATGGATCTAGGATAACAAGACGCTAGTACTGGCTTGAAAGAGCTTAGAGTTTGGAGAGGTTGTCTCCTTCCAGAAAGACGGAATTCACAGTGGGGATTCTCTGTGCCTGAAGTTACCAGGCACTTTTCGGCTTTACTGTGTGGGAAGACTGATATTTCCCATGAAAATCAGAAGTTTATATGCAAAGTAGAGAATGAAGCTGAGCTTTCTGCCACAGTAGGGACAGATCTAAGTCTTAGAGAGGAACTGATGGGAAAACCGAGTCATACGTTCTAGAATTCATGATTTCTTTATCATCTGAGAGGCAAGGTGGGATAGGATTCAGTTCGGGAAAGAAAATGGAGGTCTTGGCAACAGTGGTTGTGTATTTCAAACCCATAACTATACAATATTTAGCCGAAGTAAATGGCTTAGTGGATGATATGAATGACTATAACATCTACAGCCTAATTCTAACCCCAATCTTTGATCTCACATCTTCTGAATGTAAAGAGGTGTGTCCTCCTAGGCCCAGCTTTTGTGCCAGACTTTATATTTCCTGTGACCGATGGGTGCTGGTTACAAGGCAGACAAGCTCCGTCTCCTTAAGAGGAGCCACGTGCCGCGTGTGTCGAGTGTTGCTGCCAGTCCCTGAGTTGGCTGCGAGCACTTCTGGGGCTGGCACTGGGGAAAGCATGAAGCATCGTCTCTTCACGCTCTGATCCTCATATGCTAGCTGCCCATAAGCTCGTGATTTAGGGGGAAGATTCCACTGGGGATCAGAGCACTGTTGCTGCTACTGCTACTGCGCAGTCGCTTAGCACTTTTTATTCATTTGTCTGACTATGCTCATTCACTAGTATGTTAGCAGAGAATACCTTTTATTACAGAGGCAAATTTTTCAATCCTTTGGTCATCACAGAAGCTTTGAGACCAAAAAGTTTTTTAAAATCTCATTCCAAGTTTCCTCTGTGTTATCTGAAGCTAGTTGGTGATTTACCTTGGAAATTTGCTGAGATACCATAAGCCCAGATGCACTTCTCATCCTGGAGAACATGATGTGAAATGATTCGGAGTTTCTGTGATTGTCACTGCCATGGGTAGTAGGTATTTACTGCAGTGTGAAGGAGGTAAGTGCAGAAAGGAGAAAGGTTTCCCTCGGTTATGGTTAGGAATAATATTCTTATATAACTTCATGTTGGAAATAACTTGAACTGCGGGCCATAAAATTAGTTTTAAATGAGAATGGGAAGTTGTGGTTGCTTGAAGCTGTTTTCCTTTGTCGTGAAGCCAGGTGCCTTCCGGGATAAAGGTTTGCATGCTCTCGCCTCCCGGGACGGATTTGCTCTTTCTTTGAGGCTTGTATTGCTTTGTTCACTCAGGCGTGTCTAGGCCACCTTCTGGTCAGTGTGTTCTGAGCTGATGCCCACAGCCCGGCCAGGCAGGGAAGTTGCTTCTGTCACTGCCCCGTGGCGCTTTGCGCTCTGAGCAGACAGGCGGGGCAGCGGCCTGGGCTGACTGATCCCGCAGCTACCCACCCTCACGGCTGGTCCACGGGGGACTCGGCGCAGGCCTTGGAGGGTTGGCAGAATGCACAGTCAGTTTGGAAAGTTGGTGCCGTTTTATATTTTTAATCAGAAATATATGAACACACATGAATTATCCCATTCACCCCAAATCTTGCATTTTATCCTCCTTCTCTGTAACCTGTTGGTTAAGAGTAGAGAAGGAAATGGGGACTCACTCCAGTAGTCTTGCCTGGGCAATCCCATGGCCAGAGGAGCCTGGCGGGCGACAGCCCATGGGGTCACAAAGAGTCAGACACGACTGAGCGACTTAATAGCAACAATTGGTTAAGAGAGAGCACTCTGTGTTGGCATCCTGGTTCTGCTGCTATGGGCTTACGATCACGTAAGTTCAGGAGAAATCCTGAAAGCCTCAGTGTGCTCGTTTTTA
This sequence comes from Bos indicus x Bos taurus, assembly GCF_003369695.1. Lineage (NCBI taxonomy): Eukaryota > Metazoa > Chordata > Mammalia > Artiodactyla > Bovidae > Bos > Bos indicus x Bos taurus. Next base: position 48,895,274 of record NC_040104.1, read on the forward strand.
AATGAGGCAAATGATGGTGCTGTCCATTCTTAGGGACAGGAGGAAAACGTGCGGTAATGCACACACAGTGAATAAATAAGTGTTAAACAAATGTTGGCTATGACTCTCATTGTTTTTATGAGTGTGCCCATGGCCAACTCACTGTAGAGGAATTTGCTTTTCTGGAAACCAACTCAAGTAGAGGCTTCTCTCTTATTCGGCATAACATGGAGGAGGAGGATTGAAGAACATGTTCAGTCTCTTGCCCTAAATTCTATCCATGCTTTTAGCTGTTATCTACCAGCCTCCCACACGTTTTCCCATAAAATATGTGTTTTACCATACCATCATCTTCTCTATCTTTGCCTTCATCATTATCCTCAGAGACTACAATGACTTCATGTGATTATCAAAAGTTCATCATTTCAAACAAAATCAACTTCTCTGTTCTCTAGGTCATTTACACGTGCAAAGCAGGAATGTTTGCATTGAGTCCTACCCCTGAAATTGAATTCTCACAATCCTTTGTCTTCTTTCTCTGTTCACATGCCTCCTGCTCAGTGAAGAGCCATGGTGATTTATTACTTAATTCACGAAATTGTCTTCTAATTCCTGCACCAAAGAGGGGGAAAAGTCAAAGCTCTTCTCTGAGCCTGGTACTCTCCAAGGTGCTGAAACAATAAAGACCACACTGTTTCCACACCCAGTTTATCAATCCAAACCTCTGGGTCACTGAAATCCTCAGTCCTGATAGTTTTAGATTGCCAAGCCCCATTAGAGGAAGGAAAAAAAAAAAAAAAAAATCACAGCTCCAATACAGATTGTTATTCACAAATGCCCTGTGTTTGGCATAATCACTGACCACACACTGAATTGTAACTTCCTGTTTACATATCTGTCCCAACTGAACACTGAGCTCTCTACATTGCTTTGTATGTCTCTGTGCCCCTATTCAAACTTAGCTTATAGTAGGAATTCAATTAAAATTTGAATTCATGTCAATTAACGCATTTTCACTTTCAACTTTGTAGGTAGTACCTAACTGTTGGTTGGCAAACCCACTTTTCATAGTTTTTAAATCTTTATTCTCCATCTCAGTCCTCCCCATTTCTCTTTCAAACATTTCCACTGAGTCTTCCCCTCTTCCATCTTCACTTTCTACAGAAGAATTTGGCTCATATTTTGTTAAGGGTGTTGATACTGACCTGTGTGAGTTCCCTTGCCTTCCCATTAAGGGGTATACCTTCACTGTACCCCATTACCACACATATTGGGAGGCAGTGGGATGGATCCTGGGTTCTCTCTTCCTCCCAGGATGCTCCTCCACCTATGTTTTCTACTGTTGTTAGCTTGATGACTTACAAAATAGTGCAGGCTGTAAGGAAGTTTAATTTTAACTATTAAGTTCCTTCCCCCAAAGCTGTTCAGAGTACTGACCTTAAACCAATTAAAATTCTTCTTGGCACTGCGGTCCATATTTAGTGTCTCTCTGCCTAACTGCCTGCTTTGGGCCATTTCGTCTGTGACCAAACCTCAAGCCAGGAGTCAACTCTGACTTCTCTCCTATTTAACCCCACCCAGCTTATCTCTATGGGGCTTCCTAGGTGGTGCTCATGGTGAAGAACTGGCCTGCCAGTGCAGGAGACTTAACAGATACAGGTTCGATCCCTGGGTGGGGAAGATCCCCTGGAGGAGGGCATGGCACCCATTCCAGTATCCTTACCTGGAGAATCCCAAGGACAGAGAAGCCTGGCCTGCTATGGTCCATGGGGGCGCAAAGAGTCGGACATGATTGAAGCAATTTAGCACCCTATCTCTGTAGCCCTGACCTTTCCAAGGTAGGGTTGCTTCATTCTTGATAAATTCTGTGTTGATGCAGGACCTGCCTTGAACTCAGCCATGGTCTGGTGACAGCTTGCAGCTCTTTGCCCAGTTCAGCCTGCAGGGAGCCTTTGTAAATTCATGAGCAGTAGAGGGAGTGATAAAACTTGTACTTTAGTAAGGCTGTCTTGGTTTGGAAGGGAGGAAAATAGAATCATAGGATGCCTTAAAATGTCTGGAAATCTTGGCCTCTGATGTGCTAGGAACCAAGAAATGTTCTGAATTTAATAAGGGAAATAAAAAGTTCATTCTCTATTCCTGAGGGGTGACTTATTTGGGGGTAAAGATTCGCCGGGATTGCCTTTGACAAAATGTGAAAATTTCATAGGCCTGAAGGCTCTTGCCACATGTTTTATGGGCCTTATTTTGGAATGGCTTTTTTTATTTGGCCAAGGTAGATGTTTCATGCTATCATAGCAGGTATTCTCTGCCAGCCTCTGGCTTGTGAGAAATGCTTTGAGATACGAAGCATCCCATCCCGGGCCATCATTCTCCAGGACGGGTCTGGGCATGTAGAAGACTTGGCTCGCTGGGCTAGATGGTGAAGTTCTCTGTCCTCTCAGAGGCGTGGGTTGTCAGGGGCTCATTCCATGGACATAATTACTAACCGCTGATAGGAATTTATTTGAATAACTCTAGAAAATGTTTGTTTAGGAAAGAGGGAATTTTCTTTTCCTAAAGATAAGCTCTTGCCTAACCAGCATTAAATTACATTTCGAATGGTCTCTCAGAAGTCAAAGCGTGAGTGCAGAGTGTGATGTATTTGCGTGTGCTACTGGTGCGTGTGTGTGTGTGTGTTTAAGCTGCTGAGTGCTAAACCTGCTTTTGTATTTGAGGGTTATTTCTAGGAGATGAGTCTGTCCAATTTATCTCTGGCACTGAGCAAGCCCTATTTGTCTCTGGCATGAAACAGGCTTAGCTCGTCTGGTACCGTCTCTGGTTATCACACTACTCAGCAGGGGTAATTTGTTTTGTTTTATTTCTGTCCTGAAAGGTAATTAATAATACAGGGACAAAATTGTTTGTGTGAGCTTTTTTTTTTTTTAATATTTTTGATTACCCAGAGAAGAATTTTTTAGGAGCCTTTCCAAATAGCTACTCTGCACCTGGCTGGGGAATTGCTTTCCTCGATGGCGAAGAGCTGACTTTGGGGAGACCTTTGAGGGTCTGTTCCTTCACCCCCACGCTCCCCAAGCCCCATTACTGTGGGTCAAGGAGAACTTCAGTTGGTATTAAAACTGATCAGTGAATAGTAACACTGAGCCAGAGCCTTTATTGTGTAGCACAATTTTCTGGCTTTTGCCAATGCTTTTAAAAAATCACTCAGAATGCTCTAACACACTGGGCGTTGTCTGTGTTCCATTGTTTCCATGTGTCTTAATTCATCTTCATAACAACCAGTCAAGCCATTACTGTTATTCTCCACTCCAGAGCTGAGGACCTTGAGACTTAGTAACATAGTATTTAAAACCTGATTTTTCATGTTAAGAGTAATTCTTCCCAATCCTAAGATCATAATGACTGTTCCGAGAGTGGCAGTAGAGCAGTAGTCTCCAACCTTTTTGGCACCAGGAACCAGTTTCGCTGTAAACAGTTTTTGCACAGATGAGGTGAGGGGATGCTTTCAGGATGATTCAAACACACTGCATTTATCGTGCATTTTATTTCTGTAGGTTGCAGTCATAACTCATTGGCAAGCGCTTGTTCCTCTTAAGGAAGCTGTTTGTATTTTACACTTGCTGGTGGTTGTCAGAGAATAATGTGGGACACTGACACCAGATAATTCTGTTTTCAGTGTGAACTGGAAATACGGTGCTCATCATTATACTTCTGTACATTTGGCATAATTGTTACTTTCTTTTCAAATCGAAAACTGAGGTTTAGGGAGAATAAGTGACTTTTTCAAATTCATTCAGACAATAAGTATTTTAATTGGAATTCAAACCTATGCTCGTCGACCTCAAAAGTCCCATTTTGTACTGTATTCCGTCCATTTCTGTGATTCCTTGTTTATTTCCACCTTCAGTCTCAGCCCCTGGGAAGCTCCAATAATTTTTTTAATAAGAACTTTATTGAGATATAATTCATATATCACGCAATTTATGTTCCTATTTATGTACACATTCACATATTTATGTACCGTTTTTTGATATATTTACAGATTTGTGCAGCTCCGACCATGGTCAGCTTTAGAACTTCTACAGACTTGTACCTTATGGCAGTCACTCCCCTTCCCTTGTGCCTCGGCCCTAAGTAACAGCTAACTTCTTTTCTGTCTCTGTATCTTTGCTTAGTCTAGACATTTCTACAAGTTGAATCATATAACGTGTAGCCTTTTGTGTTCAAGGTTATTAATATTGTCATACACATCAGTACTTAATTTCTTTTTATGGCTGGATATTATCTGCATATACCACATTTCCTTTATCCATTCATCAGCAGATGGACATTTGGGTTGTTTGGGCTGTTATGAACAATGCTACTATAAATATCCATGTACACTGTTTTTTGTGGATATATACTTTCACTCTCCTAGGAATATACATGGGAGTGTAATTCCTAAGTCATATGGTTATTGCTAGGTTATATGTTTAAAGTTTTTAGGAATTCCCTACAATTTTCCAAAGTGAGTGCTTCATTTCACATTTCTAGCAGCAGTGTGAAGGTTCTGGTTGCTCCATATCCTCTCCAACAATTGTTATCATCTGACTTTTTGTGTTCAGTCATCTAACAGGGTGTTCAGTGGTATTACATAGTGGGTGTTTGTTTGTTTGATTGATTTTTATTTATTTTTTACTGAAGTATAGTTGATTTACAGGGTTATGTTAGTTTCTGGTATAGAGCAATGTGATTCAGATATATATATATATATATATATATGTATATATAATTCATATTCTTTATGTTGTGGTTTATGAAAGGGTGTTGAGTGTTGCCTGTTGTATGCAGTTGGACTTCATTGTTTATCCATCTCATATACAATAGTCTACATCTGCTAACCCCCAGATTTCACTCCTTCCCTCCGCCACCCCTCTCTACCGTGGCAACCACAAATCTTTCCATGTTTGTGAGCCTGTTTCTGTTTCATAAATAAGTCATCTGGGTCACACTTTAGATCCCACATATAAGTGATATCATATGCGATTTGCCTTTCTCTTTCTGACTTCACTTAGTATGGGCTTCCCTGGTGTCTCAGATGGCAAAGAATTTGCCTGTAATGAGGAAGACCTGGGTTTGATCCCTGGGTCGGGAAGATCCCCTGGAGAAGAGGATGGCCACCTACTCCAGTGTTCTTGCCTGGAGAATTCCATGGACAGAGGGGCCTGGTGGACTATAGTCCATGGGGTCACAAAGAGTCGGATACGACTGAGCAACTAGCCTTTTCACTTTTCACTTCGTATCTCTATGTCCATCCGCGTTGGCGCAGATGGCATTATTTCATTCTTTTTATGACTGAGTAGTACTCTATTATGTGCATGTACCACATCTTCTTTGTCTGTTCATCTGTTGATGGATATTTAGGTTGCTTCCTTATCACATGGTGATTTTCATTTACATTTGCCTATGGCACCCCACTCCAGTACTCTTGCCTGGAGAATCCCATGGACGGAGGAGCCTGGTAGGCTGCAGTCCATGGGGTCGCCAAGAGTCGGACACGACTGAGCGACTTCACTTTCACCTTTCACTTTCATGCATTGGAGAAGGAAATGGCAACCCACTCCAGTGTTCTTGCCTGGAGAATCCCAGGGACTGGGGAGCCTGGTGGGCTGCCGTCGACAGGGTCGCACAGAGTTGGACACGACTGAAGCGACTTAGCAACAGCAGCAATGACTAATAATGTGGAGTATCTTCTCATGTATTTCTTGCCTATTCTTGTATCATCTTCATAGATATGTCAGTTCTTTCTGAAAGCATCTAATCAAGTCCTTTGGCCAATTATTAATTGTGTTTTCTTTTTATCATGGATTTGTAAGAGTTCTTCATATATTCTAGGTACAGATATCTTATCGGATATGTATGATGTGTATATATTTTCTCCTTATTCTGATTGTCTTTCGCTTTTTTGATAGTGTCCTTTGAAGAATGGAAATGTTTTGATTTTGATAACGTCTAGTTGATCTGCTCATTTCTTTGTTTCTTGTGCTTTGATTATCACTTGTCAGAAACACATTGCCAAATCCAAAGTCACAAAATTTAATCCCATGCTTTGCTTCTTATTTTTATTGTTCTAAGACATAGTTTCCTTTTTATAAGTATATTCCTTGGTTCAAGAATACTGGAATTTGTTGAAAAATCCTGTTTCTACTGTGTGTGATCATAGAAACTACTATCATCCAATTTTATCCTTGAGTTTTCTAAAGATATAATTCCCCCCAATTGAGCATCACTTGTGTTCATTGTAGGTGCTGCACTAAGTCTGGTTGGAGTTTTGATGGTGTTTATTGGTCTCTTTGTAACTGAGTTATATATTTCAGCTCCTGTGGTTTATATGTTCCTTATTTTGTTGTTGTTGTTATTATGCTACTGTTCTCACCAATTGGCCTTCTAAACATTTCTGCAGAAATATGAGAATATTCACTGCAGAAACTTTTCATGCTTTAGAAATTCTAAGAGACCCTTTTAGAAAAGGAAGAATGCCTGTCAATGCACTGCCCTCTTTATGTTATCAGCTTTTTTGACAGAATGTTTAAAAGGTGGCTTAAGACTGGGTAGGCAGAACTTATCAGTAGGAAAGAAAATTTCTCTTCAGTTACTTAATAGCCTATCTGAGGCACTTGCAAGGAAAGTTCTCCAAATTTCATAGATGTTTTTGTCACTACAGCACGCTAGTGTGTACAGCGTGGATGACACTTCTGTAGTTCTTCTCCTGCAGTACTGACAGCCTTTCAGATTCTTCTACTGTGTGTGTGTGTTTGTTTATCCAAAATGGTTCCATTGTGACACTTTTATCTGCCTCATGTATTAATGTTATCTGCTTTAACTTTAATAATGTTCTGAGAGCTCTTTGAAGGTGAAAATACAGCATTTACATGGAGAAAATTCAGCTACTTTATTACCTTATTTTTCGTAAAATTTTCACCAAAATCCATGCAGTTAAACGTACTTTAAAGAGTTAAGCTATATTTTTCTACATGTGGGAATTTATCCAACTCCATAAATATCTTGTCTCTCTAGTTCCCATGTCTTTCTTCTTTTGTTTTCTCAGAGGAAATAGTAAATTTGCCATCAACCATTTGATAATGTTAAGTGCCTCTTGCCCATGTGAAAGTGAGTGAAAGTCACTCAGTCGTGTCCGACTCTTTGAGACCCCATGGACTATGCAGTCCATGGCATTCTCCAGGCAAGAATACTGGAGTGGGTAGCCTTTCCCTTCTCCAGGGGATCTTCCCAACCCAGGGATTGAACCCAGGTCTCCTGCATTGCAGGCGTCTTGCCCATGAAGAAGGGATATTTAGGAATTTGATCTTAATAGCATCTATATTCATTCACTTAGAGAAGGAAATGGCAACTCACCCCAGTATTCTTGCCTGAAGAATCCCATGGACAGAGGAGCCTGGCGGGCTACAGTCCATGGGGTCGCACAGAGTCAGCCATGACTGAGCAACTGACCACACATTCCTTCATTAACTTGAGTGATTAAAATCTCTACCCAAGGTAACCTTTCCTTTTGCCCTATTATCTGGGTGCTCTCCCCTCCTAGCAGCCATGTTAACTGACCTCTCACCTGGCTCTGTTTAACTCTGATGATTGCTTTCCAGCCTTTCACCATTTAACATGAAATTTTTTTCATACATTAGTCACTACTCGGATATTTGGGCTTCCCAGGAGAAGGCGATGGCAGCCCACTCCAGTACTCTTGCCTGGAAAATCCCATGAATGGAGGGGCCTGGTGGGCTACAGTCCATGGTGTCACTAGGAATCGGACATGACTGAGTGACTTCACTTTATTTTTTCACTTTCATGCATTGGAGAAGGAAATGGCAACCCACTCCAGTGTTCTTGCCTGGAGAATCCCAGGGACGGGGGAGCCTGGTGGGCTGCCGTCTATGGGGTCGCACAGAGTCAGACATGACTGAAGCGACTTAGCAGCAGCAGCAGCAGGTAGCTCTAGTGTTGAAGAACCCGCCTGCCAATGCAGAGACACAAGACACGTGGGTTCGATCCCTCGGTTGGGAAGATCCCCTGCAGAAGGAAATGGCAACCTACACCAGTATTCTTGCCTGGAGAATCCCCACAGACAGAGGAGCCCGGCGGGAGTCCATGGGGTCGAAAAGAGTCAGTTGGACATGACTGAGCGACAAAGTACACATGCACGCACTTGGATATTTATGTTTACATGTGATGTGTACATGTGGTTGTCTCCTATAGGGAGCCACCACATAAACTGTACAAAGCAGGGATTCCTTTATGGAAACCATCCTGTCTGTGTAGATCACAATAAACTGTGGACAATTCTTCAAGAGATGGGAATACCAGACTACCTGACCTGCCTCCTGAGAAATCTGTATACAGGTCAAGAAGCAACAGTTAGAACTGGACATGGAACAACAGACTGGTTCCAAATCAGGAAAAGGAGTATGTCAAGGCTGTACATTGTCACCCTGCTTATTTAACTTGTATGCAAAGTACATCAAGTGAAATGCCAGGCTGGATGAAGCACAAGCTGGAATCAAAATTTCCGGGAGAAATATCAATAACCTCAGATATGCAGATGACAGCACCCTTATGGCAGAAAGTGAAGAAGAACTGAAGAGCCTCTTGATGAAAGTGAAAGAAGAGAGTGAAAAAGTTGGCTTAATACTGAACTTTCAGAAAACTAAGATCATAGCATCTGGTCCCATCACTTCATGGCAAAGATGCGGAAACAGTGGAAATAGTGACAGACTTTATTTTCTTGGGTTCCAAAATCATTGTAGATGGTGACTGCAGCCCTGGAATGTAAAGACACTTGCTCCTTGGAGGAAAAGCTATGACAAACCTGCTGCTGCTGCTGCTGCTGCTGCTGCTAAGTCACTTCAGTCATGTCCGACTGTGCGACCCTCTAGACGGCAGCCCACTAGGCTCCTCTGTCCCTGGGATTCTCCAGGCAAGAATACTGGAGCGGGTTGCCACCTAGATGGCTTATTAAAAAGTAGAGACATTACTTTGCCAACAAAGGTCCATCTAGTCAAAGCTATGCTTTTTCCAGTAGTCATTTATGGATGTGAGAGTTGGACTATAAAGAAAGCTGAGCGCCGAAGAATTGATGCTTTTCAACTGTGGTGTTGGAGAAGACCCTTGAGAGTCCCTTGGACTGCAAGGAGATCCAACCAGCCCATCCTAAAGGAGATCAGTCTTGTGTCTTAGCACTCTTTAACTTTCAGCCAAGAGGTATGAACCCAGGATTGGTTTTATGACAGGTGACTCATTTTTAACTGAGAAATTTGATGAATTCTTTTTTCTTGCCATTGTGCCGCAAGGGCTCCTTGTTGCAGAACACGGGCTCTCTCTAGTTGCAGAGCACAGGCTTAGTTACCCGCAGCCTGTGGGAGCTTAGTTCCCCAACCAGGGACTGAATCCATGTCCCCTGCAGATTGGAAGGCAGATCCTCAACCACTGGACCACAGTAAGTGCCCTCTACAAATTCTTGAGACTTACTATCCACCTAACCTGCTTTAAATCCAGTTTAAAGTTCATCCTTTTCACCAGTGGGGAGGGGGTAAGAACAGAATTATAGAACTGGGGGAGAGAGAGGTGGGTACGTGATAAGCTCAAGGATGTGTTTATACAACATGGGGAATATGGCCAATATTTTACAATAACGTAAGTGGAAAATAGCCAATAAAAATTTATAATTTTTTTTTAATTAGAAATGGAAACATTCACTCCCTTCAGTCCGTACAGCAAGCTACTGAAAACCTGCTTGGCCTCGCGACACTACTGCAGGCACTGAGAGCGTAGTGAGGAGCAAATGCCTCCAGCCTGTGTCCTTCAGGCAAGCCCACCTGCTGTTCATGGAGCAGCAGCGTGGGCACAGCAGCACAGTCTGTAATTTCTAAATAGACTTACCTTCGCCCCCAAGATCAGAAGAATTAGAATTTTACTGATATTTAATGTGCAGATAAACAGTATCACTGCCCCTTCTCCACTTCTCCAGGGGAGGTGGTGACCCGCCACTTGTAATATTCACAGTGTCCTGAGGGCATCAGCAGGTACTGGGGAAGCACACAATTAAGCCCTTTTTATATTGTGCATTTGCTTTAGCGTGAACCAAAAATTGCAGGTGATGAGGCTTTGTTGTGACTAATGCCAGCAATGCAAAGAAGAGAAAATGTGTTGCTATTAGGCCGAGATACACAAAAGTGTAACAGATCCTCAGGCAACCATTAGCTCACTGTGACTAGACTGGTTATCATAGAACTCTTTAGTCCTTGAATATTTCCCCATTGCTGATGGAATAAAATCCGTACTCCTTGGCCTGGCATTCATGCACCTTCACTCTCTGGTTCCTACCTGCCTTTTAGTCTTGTTAACAATATTTTTTTTTTTTGCATTTATGCATGCCTTGAATATTATCCTCACCCTATTTACCCAGTGGTTTCCAGCTTGCCCTTCAAAACTGCTGAAAGATCATCCATCCCCTTTATGAAGTCATCCCAGATGTTTTCAGACTGTTACTCACCCTGCACTCTGACCTCCAGTGGCTTTTCTACCTGGGTGCCTGTCAGCCCTCAGCTCACTGAATTTTAATTATCTTTACTTGTCTTTTCCATGACCAAACTGTGACTAGTGGCACCACCTGGTCCTCATGAAAACTGGTGGTTTTGGCCAACATGCACACGAAAAGATTCTCAGCATCACTATTAGAGAAATGCAGATCAAAACTACAAGGAGATGTCCCCTCACACCAGTCAGCCCGGCCATCATCAAAGAAATCTACAAAGGATAAATTGCAGAGAGAGAATGGACACCTCTGCGGTGTTGGTGGGAATGTTAACTGATACAGCCACTATGAAGAACAGTGTGGAGGCTCCTTAAAACCTAAAACTGGATCTGCCATGTTGTTGTCATTTAGCTGCTCAGTCGTGTCTGAGTCTGCAACCCCATGGACTGCAACACAGCAGACTTTCCTCTCCTTCACCATCTCCCAGAGCTTGCTCAAACTCATGTCCATTGAGCCAGTGATGCCATCCAACTGTCTCATCCTCTGTCATCCCCTTCTCCTCCTTCCTTCTAGCTTTCCCAGAATCAAGGTCTTTTCCAGTGAGTCATCAGCTCTTCGCATCAGGTGGCCAAAGTATTGGAGTTTCAGCTTCAACATCAGTCCTTCCAATGAATATTCAGGGTTGATTTCCTTTAGGACTGAATGATTTGATCTCCTTGCAGTCCAAGGGTCTCTCAAGAGTCTTTTCCAACACCACAGTTGGAAAACCTCAGTACTTCAGTGCTCAGCCTTCTTTATCTACCATATGAGTCAGCAATCCCACTCCTGGGCATGAGTTCGAAAAAGACAAAGACCCTACTTCAAAAAGATACATGCACCCCAGTGTTCATTGCAGCACTATTTAAAATAGCCAAGTCATGAAAGCAACCTAAATGTCCATCAGTATATACATGTGTAAAGAAGATGTGATAGGTCATGGAATGTTTCTCAGCCAAAAGAGTGAAATCATGCCATTTGCGGCGACATGGCTGGACCTCGAGGTTGTCATACTATGTGACGTGTCAAACTGAGAAAGACAAATACATGATATCACTTATATACGGAACCTAGAAAAATCATAAAAATGAACTTATTTACAAAGAGAAACAGGCTAACAGATGAAGAAATCAAACTTGTGGTTACTAAAAGGGATATATAAATTGGGAAATGGGGTTAACAGATGCACATACCATATATAAAATAAACAATAAGAATTTACAATATACCATGGGGAACTATATCCAATATCTTGTAATAAACTATAATGAAAAAACAGAATAAAAAATATATATGTATACACACACACACACACATATATATAACCAAATCACTTTTCTATACACCTGAAACTTAACACCATATTTAAATCAACTGTACTCGAATTTTAACAAAAAGAAAGAAAACCAGTGGTTTTGCTTTGGAGGACTTTGTGGATATAGCTTGATGTTCTGGAGTTAAAAGGTCTCTCCCCCGTTGTGTCTACACCATTAGGTGTCACAGGACACCTACATTGAGCAGGTAACCATGCCCTCTGTTTGCACATAAACTAGAAGCTTCCACTGGCCCTCCACCTGCTTCTGGGGGCTCCGCCTGGTGGCTGTCATTTGGGAGCAGCCATTGCTCTCCCACATACTAACTCTGTGACCTGCTGTTACTTAACCTCTACGTGCCTCAGTTTCCTTTCCTGTAAAATGAAGGTAACAAACATTGTTAGGAGGTAGCAGGAATATGGGAATCGACACACCTCTTAGAATCAGTTTAGCTACCATGGTCAAAATGCCAAGTCTGTGCAAGTCCACATAAGTGTATGTAGCCTTCCGTTAAAATCTGAATGACGCTGTCATTTATGGCATCGAGTTCTTGCTTGTTTTGAATATTTGATGTGACTAATGCATGGAGGCGATGCCAACCACAGGAAGAAGGGGAGAGAAAGATGAGACGAGACTGGGATGCTAAAAACAGTATTACCCCTATTTTCCCAAGAGAAATTGGTAGGTTTGGTAGATTTCCAGCTGTACTGGTGGGAAATTGAGCAGAAACACAGTTGCTCATGTAATTTTTGTTGTCGTGCCTCTTATTGTTGTTTTCCCCAAGAGAAATGGCTAACTGCCCTACATATCCTATTGTATTCATAAGAAGTCTAGTGGACACATCCCCGCTCAATTAAAGTACCCCCCCCTTTAATTTGATCATTTTGCATATTTAATAAAGCTAGCATGCTCGCTGCCTCGTTAGGAGACTGGTGTCTGCTGTGGGAATTTCAAGCCTTTACCACCTCAGTGCCTCATTGCAATAATTGGTGGGAAAAGTGATTTCCAGCAGCTCACGCTATCTGCAGCTAGAACTGAGCGCTGCATCTCACCACAGGCCTCCTTGTCAGCCTGTGAGGTGTTATTGCTCGCTTTTGTCTGACTACGTATGCTCCTTTAATGTCTCTGCCAGCAAGGTGTCTGAAATCCACAATTTCAGTTGGTGATGAGAAGAACTGAGATCAGTGCATCCTTAATAGTTGTGTTGGGACCATGTAGTAAAACTGGATTTGGGCTGGTAAGCAAAGGATAGAATGAGTCTGCAGTAGTTGATGAGAATAAAAAATTGTAATTGACTTAAGCTGAATTCACTCTTTCACTGCATATGCACTTGGCAACAGTTTTCAGCTCCTGCCATGGATAATAATAATAATAGATGCACATGTTGTGTCTTTTCTCCAGCTCCCTAAGACAGCCTTGGTCACCAAGTGCTTGCATATAAGCACCTTCAGCATATATTACCCCTCAGAACACGGCTGGTCAAGGACTGTGTGAGTGAGAATCTGAGCGTGGTGTTGGATAATCATTAATGATGGGGAATTAATGTTGGGGAATTTTCAAAATGTTTTGATTATGGAAATTGGTAAACAAATACCACACAAAAGAGAATAATATAACAAATTCCTATGCACCCAGCATCCAGCTTCAACCACTACTGAAATGAAATGAAGTGGTAGTCCATCAGTCATGTCTGACTCTTTGCAACCCCCTGGACTGTAGCCTACCAGGCTCCTCTGTCCATGGGATTCTCCAGGCGAGAATCCTGGAGTGGGTTGCCATTCCCTTCTCCAAGGGATCTTCCTGACTGAGGGATTGAACCTAGGACTCTTGCATTGCAGGTTGGTTCTTTACTGTCTGAGCCACCAGGGAAGCTACTAACCCTTGGCTAATCTTGTTTCATCTATACCCCTAGCATGCCTTTCACTCATCAGACTAATTTGAAGAAAACATATAGGAAAGATTGTGACACATATATGCAGATCATGCAGTAAATTAAATAAATATATAACTTACATTGCATTGTCTGCCTTCTAAGAATATTTTCTAAGAGCAAGCTCTGCTTGTAATTTTAATGCCATTGATTCAAAGTGACATAGTCCCTGTCTGTATGGACCCTGTTTTGATCACACAGAGCCAGTCTTTTCCAGAGTTTCTCAAGATCCTCGTTTAAAAGCTAGTGGAAGTGACAACCAGCAAGGTGTAATTTCCATGTCAGGAGCTTGTTAATTTGTTGGTTCATTTATCCTCCGAGAATGAAGTTCCTGTCCTCTATCGAGTGTTCAGTGAAGGTCACTGACTACCATTTTATATCTGTTCTTTGCCAGGGACTGTACTGGGTGCTTGGATTAAAAATAAATAGCAAAAGTCTTCTTAGCTCTTTCTAGAACTCTCTAGCTGGAATAGATTCCATCAAGGGGGCCTGGAAGTGAAGAATAAAAGAGGGAGGAGGGGAAGACCGAGGCATGACCCAGGGATGGAGGAGCGGGCTCAGTGCAGGGGGAGGAGGGCTCCCGGAGGCTTCCCCGCTCCTGAGGGCCAGGGGCCGTCCTGGGCTCTGAAAGTCAGCGACAAGGGGCATCACTGCTCTCGGGATCTGCAGCCCAAACCACACCGTCAGCAGTATGCTTCCTACTGTGATGAGCTCAGTGAAGCCGTGTCACCCCGCACTGAAGGCTGCTCTTCCAGAGTGACTGTCACCACCATCCCCGCCGTGCAGCGCCACCTCGCTTCTCTCTGCAGCTTTGCCCTGACTTGAGACAAGTTTGTCAGTGTTACTTCTGGCCTGAAATTTGAACGTGTGATACGGAGGGCTGGTGAGACCAGGACAGCTGCGGTCCTGTTTGCTTTTGCTCTATTTTTTCCTGTCCCTTTCTCCCCTAGGAGTTAGCTTCTCTTTTGGGACCTGGGTTCTCTTCCTTGGTCTAATTCTCACCTCTCTTTTGTTGCTCATTTTTAGTTACTTCCACATTTGATTTCTTCCTTTTCTCTCACCATCCTTCTTCCCATTTTCTCCTGACTTTGCTCTTGGGTAGCCATGTGAGAGTTTTCACGGAGGTAGCATTTTTGTATGTCAGAAAACATTTGAACTTCAGCATTGCCTGTCACATATTTGGGGATGGAAGGAAGGCTCGGAGTCTCGCCCTCATACTGACACTTGGCTTTTATAGCCCTCATAGGTACCTGGCCATAAATCCCTTGTTCATTCAGACAGTATTGGCTGAGTGTCACTTATGTGTAGGCCACATGTAGAAGTTCATGTGGCATTAAGGAGACACAGCCTCTGCTTTCATGGGGCTCAGCACCCATCCCATTGTGATTTATGGTAACACATCGTGTCTCTAAAAGACGTCATTCATTGTACAGTTTAAATGGAAAGATCTTAGAGGTCTGGGCTTCCCTTGTGTCTTAGCTGTAAAGAAACTGCCCACAATGCAGGAGACATGGGTTTGATCCCTGGGTTGGAAAGATCCCCTGGAGAAGGAAATGGCAACCCCCTCCAGTATTCTTGCTTGGGAAATTCTATGGACAGAGGAGCCTGGTGGGCTACAGTCCACACGGTCCCAAAGAGTCAGACACAACTTAGTGACTAAACAACATTAGAGATCTATATTTTTAATGATACTGAGTTAGCCAAAAATTTTGTTTGCGTTTTTCCAGAAGATAGTAGGAAAAACCAGGTGAAGTTTTTGGCCAACCCAATAATATTTAACTAAGTTTATATGTTATTCTACCAACAAGTTTTATGGGTAATTTTTATACTCAAAAGCTGATAGATTCTCAAATGCAATTTAGCCTGAAGCCAGCCAGGATGAAATGGTAACCCTGAGCATCTGATGACAAAAATAACATGAAATAAGTACTGTAGACTGTTCAGCATTTTCTCATCCATGCACTAAATGTCAGGGGACATTTTTTTAAATGCCACTTGCTCTCTGTGCTATTCGAGCAAGAGTATCAACAACTGACCATGGTTTTTAAAAAATCTGTCAATATTGCAACCTTAAGAAGATAGTTAAATGAAAGGCAGCGTGTGGTGATGCATCCGTAGGATCTCTTGCATGTCAGGAGAGGTATAAAACTGAAATCTCTCCCAGGAGTGAAAGAATGAAAATGACTGTGTACATTGAGGTGTTTTTAACTAGTTAACCAGTCACTGAAGTAACTAATTGCTGAATGGGGGAGTTGTTCAGCCTGTTCAGTTACCATGACAACAGAACCCTTCATCTTCTGTAATATACATTGAATTTCCACTACTTACAACTCAAGCATTTGATTTCCTCATGGGTGAACGATAAGCATTTGGTGTCTTGCTAACCTAATTAAGAAGCTGACGCTGTGAGAAGATGGTACCCAGCATGCCAGTGAAAAGAGAGAAGGGAGATTGAGTCTTATCAAAATTGAGAAATGCCATAGCCTGGTTTAGGCAACACCGCTGAGTTGTACAAAACCGGTGCTATTTTGTCTTCTGTCTACTATTCCAGTTTCTTAATTTCCCCACCTTCCCTGGAGCTTAACTGTCTTAATTATTGTGTCCCGGGACCTGTGCAGGTGCTAAGGCACAGAGATGAAGAGGGATGTTCTTGTTTCTCATGAGCCAACAGACTAGTCTTGGGTCATAAATGCTTAAATGTGCTGTCGGAGGATCCCGAAGAGGTAGCCACTTCAGCCTCTGCTCCCTGAGCCCCTGGGGTGACTATGCTGGTAGGGATAGGAGTAATTTCCTCAAAATATCAAACCTTACCCCAACAGGAAGTCTCTCCGTGAGTCCTAGAAACGCCCCTCTACTTTCCGTTTTGTTGGAATTGCTGGGAGTGAACACAGATTGCATGCATGCTCAGCTTTAGGGATTCTCCAGGGAAGAATACTGGAGTGGGTTGCCCTGCCCTCCTCCAGGGGATCTTCCCGACTCAGGGATGGAAGCTGGGTCTCCTGTGGCTCCTGCACTGCATGAGGATTCTTTACCACTGACCCAGCTGGGAAGCCTGAACACAGACAACCACTGGTTGTAGTGGTAAGAATAGCTCATGTAAGACCCCTAAAATGTGTGTCCACGTCCTAATCCCAGCACCTGTGAGCATGAGCCTTTTTGGGAACAGACGTAATTAAGTTAAGGATTTTGAGATGAGATCATCCTGGATTTAAAGTGGGCTCTCCAATTAGATATTTGGGTTTATCTCAAATTAAATATATAGTAGATATACATACTGCTGCTGCTGCTAAGTCGCTTCAGTCGTGTCTGACTCTGTGCGACCCCAGAGACGGCAGCCCACCAGGCTCCCCCATCCCTGGGATTCTCCAGGCAAGAACACTGGAGTGGTTGCCATTTCCTTCTCCAATGCATGAAAGGGAAAAGGGAAAGTGAAGTCACTCAGTCGTGTCTGACTCCCAGCGACCCCATGAACTGCAGCCCACCAGGCCCTTCCGTCCATGGGATTAGCCAGGCAAGCGTACTGGAGTGGGTTGCCATTGCCTTCTCCGAGATATAGATACTCCTATATATAAAATAGGTAAACAACAAGAACCTGCTGTATAGCACAAGAATTACACTCAATATTCAGAATAACTTGTAATGGAAAAGAATCTGAGTAAGAATATATTTATATATATATATATATATATATATATATATACGGTGGTAGTGGTTTAGTCACTGAGTCATCTCCAACTCTTGTGACCGCATGGACTGTAGCCCACCAGGCTCCTCTGTCCAGGGAATTCCCTAGACAAGAATACTGGAGTGGGTTTCCATTTCCTTCTCCGGGGATCTTCCTGACCCAGGGGTTAAACGTGCATCTCCTGCATTGCAGACAGATTCTTTACGCCAGAGTCACTAGGGAAATCCATTTGCTGAATTACTTGGCTGTACACTTGAAACTAACACAACAAATAAAATAAGCTTCTCATTGGAATAGTTTGAAAATAAATAAATACAGTGGGCTTTAAGTCCCATAGTAAATCTTCTTATAAAAGGGGACAGGAAAGAAGACACAGAGTAACCCAGGGAGAAGAAGGCCATGTGAAGACACAGGCAGAGGTCAGAGTGAAGGAGCAATGCTGCCCCAGCCAAGGACACTCAGGGTGCCAGCAGCCACCAGAAGCTGGAGAAGCTCCCAATTTCAGACCCTCCAAAGGAAACCAACTCTGCTGACACCTTGATTTTGACATCTTCACCTCCAGAACTATAGGAGAATATATTTCTGTTACCTTAAGCCACTCAGCTTGTGGTACTTTGTTCTGGCAGTTCTAGGAAACTAAGATACTGACCGATTAAAACAACTAAAAAGGAAAATTGAAATCACCTACAACGAAGGGTCTCCATCCAGCCACATGTAACCGACACATTCCACTCAAGGCAGGTTTCATAAAGGAGCAAATGCTGGTTTTCACAAAGCTGACGTGCCTCCAAACATTCCAAGGGCCTTTAGGGGAAAGAGAAATTTGGTTTATTTCTCCCTGCTGGTTGAAAATAGTGTAGCAGTGGATGAGGCTGGTTGCCACAGAGCCGTGTCACACACCTGTTTTATGTGTTGCGGTCTCTGGTGGCCAAGATCAGATCAGTCGCTCAGTCGTGTCCAACTTTTCGTGACCCCATGAATCGCAGCACGCCAGGCCTCCCTGTCCATCACCAACTCCCGGAGTTCACTCAGACTCACATCCATCGAGTCAGTGATGCCATCCAGCCATCTCATCCTCTGTCGTCCCCTTCTCCTCCTGCCCCCAATCCCTCCCAGCATCAGAGTCTTTTCCAATGAGTCAACTCTTCACATGAGGTGGCCAAAGTACTGGAGTTTCAGCTTCAGCATCATTCCTCCCAAAGAAATCCCAGGGCTGATCTCCTTTAGAATGGACTGGTTGGATCTCCTTGCAGTCCAAGGGAGTCTCAAGAGTCTTCTCCAACACCACAGTTCAAAAGCATCAATTCTTCGGCGCTCAGCCTTCTTCACAGTCCAACTCTCACATCCATACATGACCACAGGAAAAACCATAGCCTTGACTAGACAGACCTTTGTTGGCAAAGTAATGTCCCTGCTTTTGAATATGCTATCTAGGTTGGTCATAACTTTCCTTCCAAGGAGTAAGCGTCTTTTAATTTCATGGCTGCAATCACCATCTGCAGTGATTTTGGAGCCCAGAAAAATAAAGTCTGACACTGTTTCCCCTGTTTCCCCATCTATTTCCCATGAAGTGATGGGACCGGATGCCATGATCTTCGTTTTCTGAATGTTGAGCTTTAAGCCAACTTTTTCACTGTCCGCTTCCACTTTCATCAAGAGGCTTTTGAGTTCCTCTTCACTTTCTGCCATAAGGGTGGTGTCATCTGCACATCTGAGGTTATTGATATTTCTCCCGGCAATCTTGATTCCAGCTTGTGTTTCTTCCAGTCCAGCATTTCTCATGATGTACTCTGCATCTAAGTTAAATAAGCAGGGTGACAATATACAGCCTCGACGTACTCCTTTTCCTATTTGGAACCAGTCTGTTGTTCCATGTCCAGTTCTAACTGTTGCTTCCTGACCTGCATACAGATTTCTCAAGAGGCAGGTCAGGTGGTCTGCTTTTCCCATCTCTAAGTTTGAGATGACAGTGTAGCTGCAGAACAGCAGGAAATAAAAATCCCTCCCCAAACTCCCCCTTCCCACATCAGACTTAGAATTTGAAATGTGTTCATGGCACATGCCAGAGATAACAGAAGCGTCCACTCCCTTGATGGTGTGCCCCAAATCTCTTGTGCCTACATGCATGCTCGGTCACTTCAGTCATGTCCAACGCTTTGCAAGACCATGAACTGTAGTCCGCCAGGCTCCTCTGTCCTTGGAATTTTTTAGGCAGTATTCTGCAGTGGGTTATCATTTCATTCTCCAGGGGAACTTCCTGACCCAGGGATTGAACCCGCATCTCCTGCATTCTAGCCGGATTCTTTACTGTCTGAGCAAATCTCTCAATGGAGTCCAAATGCCTTTACCCGGCAGCAGACTCACGTAGCAGGAGCCCTGTGTCCTGCTCAGTCTCTCATTGTGCTACTGAGCCTGGAGTTTGACTTTGAAGGGTTTTGTTTCTTTGTCAATAAGATGCGGATAATAATGCCATCACAGGAAGCATTGTCATCAGCCTCTTTAAGAGAAAGGGAAAGCAGCTGTGTATCTCTTCAGTGGTTGATTTGTTTTCTGCTAATACAACCTGTAGATCTTGAAGCAGATTTCTGTTCTTCCTATTTCAGTGTGTTTGAGATTGAGCCTCATGCTGGTGAGCTTCTAGTAAATATACTGTGTCTTCGGCAACCTCGTTGAGCCCTATGTATCGTGCATTGTTTTTCTATCGATGGCTAATGTGTGTGGAGCCTTGCTTCATTGTAGTCACTGTGCGAAGCATTTAGTATATATTCTGACTGTTTATCTTATCCCAGCTCTGGGTGGGGATAGTGATGCTCCCATCATCATCTCCACTTTGCCGAGAAGGGGACTGAGGCTTTGAGTGTACCACGGTCACTGACTCAAGATTCCACCCCATTACGGAGTGGGGTTGCCAGCTGGCCTGCCCTCGGATCCAGACCTGGTGGCTTTGGAGCCCAGGCTCCCGCCCACACAAAATATATGATTATTATAATGCCTGTGACTTGCTTTTTAAAAACTGCCCTATCATTGTTCTCTGTTTACCCTGATTTTCTCATTTATTATTTATACTGTTGTCGGGCATGGATATCATTTAGCTACTTCAGGAATTTTGAGGGACAGTATATAAAGCTAATACAGGTGATGTAAATATTATCTGAGAGAATATGCTGCTGCTGCTGCTGCTAAGTCGCTTCAGTCGTGTCCGACTCTGTGGGACCCCATAGACGGCAGCCCACCAGGCTCCCCCGTCCCTGGGATTCTCCAGGCAAGAACACTGGAGTGGGTCGCCATTTCCTTCTCCAATGCATGAAAGTGAAAAGTGAAAGTGAAGTCTCTCAGTCGTGTCTGACTCTTAGCGACCTCCTGGACTGCAGCCCATCAGGCTCCTCCATCCATGGGATTTTTCCAGGCAAGAGTGCTGGAGTGGGGTGCCATTGCCTTCTCCGATTAGTCGCTCAGTTGTGTCCGATTGAGAAGCCCATAGACTGTAGCCTGCCAGGCTCCTCTGTCCATGGAATACTGGAGTGGGTTGCCATCCCCTTCTCCAGGGAATCTTCCTGACCCAGAAATTGAACCCGGGTCTCCTGCAGTGCAGGCAGATTCTTTCCCATTTGACGCATTAAAGGAACATAGTAAACACCATCCCTCTGGCCTCTTATTCAATGCCCAATACCAGAACCACCCTCAGTCTGGTTGCTTCTGCTGCCTCTTTCGACTTCCCAGGCAACACTGTAAATTGATTGTAAACGATGCTGAAGAAATATAATAATAATATACTACATATGAATCTGTAATGAGATTTCCTGAAATGAATCAAATTTGGAATTAAACTATATATTTTGTCTCTCATACTTTCAACTTAATTATCCAAGTATGTAATACATAAGACCCTTCTAAAGATCTTGTAAGAGAATTGGTTTAGATTTTTTGTTGGTTTGTTTTATAGGGTAGGCAGAGGGGGAGGATCTCTTTTTAATAATATTAACACTTCTCTAAGTCTCAGTTTCTTTAACCGTAAAGTGGGGCTGATAGTGGTTGCTTCACCAAGTTGTCATTATATGATTCAGTGCTAAGAGCATGTGCTGACTCCATGCTTGGCACTTCTAAAAGGTGCAGTCTCAGCAATAACGTGAATAAATTTAAAAATAAAGAAAAACACCAATACAGTATACTAACACATATATATGGAACTTAGAAAGATGGTAACAATAACCCTGTATACGAGACAGCAAAAGAGACACTGATGTATAGAACAGTCCTTTGGACTCTGTGGGAGAGGGAGAGGGTGGGATGATTTGGGAGAATGGCATTGAAACATGTATAATATCATATATGAAATGAGTCGCCAGTCCAGGTTCGATGCACGATACTGGATGCTTGGGGCTGGTGCACTGGGACGACCCAGAGGGATGGTATGGGGAGGGAGGAGGGAGGAGGGTTCAGGATGGGGAACACATGTATACCTGTGGTGGATTCATTTCGATATTTGGCAAAACCAATAGTTTAAAAATAAAATAAAATTAAAAAAAATAAATAAATAATCCAGATGTGTTAGTAGGCAGAAGGAAGAAGACTTTTCTTCAGGACCATTTTCAGTTTCTTGAGACTAGAAATGGAAAGTCAGCGTTTGCGATAAAGCAGAGATACTTAAAAGTATCAGAGATCCAGACTTCTAGGTTGTGCTCAAATTTACCACAACTAATTTCAGGTTCACATGCGAATTAAGAGGGCATTAGAGGATGAGATGGCTGGACGGCATCACCCATGCAATGGACATGAACTTGGGCAAACTCCAGGAGATGGTGAGGGCAGGGAAGCCTGGTGTGCTGCAGTCCATGGGGTCGCAAAGAGTCAGACCCAACTGAGCAACTGAACAACGGTAACAGCAATACTGAGCTGTCATAAAGTGAATTATAACTTGAGAGCTTAAAAATGTGTGCTGATTCCTAGTATCATCTTTGCCACCATAAGTGGTTGCTCTGACCCAGGACAGGACTCTGTGGTATACACAAATGATCAGAGTAGTTTTTAAAGGAAGAGGCCTGGTGGCTCAGCAGTAGAGAACCCGCCTGCAGTGGAGGAGATCCGGGTTTAATCCCTGGGTTAGGAACATCACTTGGAGAAGGGAATGACAACCCAGGAGATCCAGGTTCAATCCCTGGGCCAGGAACGTCGCTTGGAGAAGGGAATGACAACCCAGGAGATCCAGGCTTGATCCCTGGGTTAGGAATGTCGCTTGGAGAAGGGAATGACAACCTGCTCCAGTATTCTTGCCCTGAGAATCCCATGGACAGAGGAGCCTGGCGGGCTGCAGTCCATGGGTCACAAAGAGTCGGACACGACTGAGTGACTAACAGTGTCGTGTCCTTACGGGGTGAAACTGAAGAAGCAGTACAGCCTCCACAGTTGCCCGCTTTGCCTCTCGTGGAGCTGCGTCCATTTCTCTGGAGGCGGGGCTTCCCAGAGCTGATTCCTAGAGAATACTAAATACTCTTGGTTTGGTTTCAGCTACTTGTTGGTCTCAACCTCAACACAACCTTGCCTGTGTCATTAAATAGCATCTGGTGGTGAGGTCTTTGGGACATTTTGACAAACAGATGGATTGTATCACAAGTAAATTTATAAATTTATAGCCTGAAAGTTCATATTTCTGTTTTTATCGTGTGTTCATTCCCAAGCATGACGTGGAAGCTGTTCTTATTTCAGTAAGTACAGTTCGAGAAGTGCTTTTGTGCTATTGGGACATCCATTCAAATTCTAGCCTCTGTTCTCAAATGCTAAAAGTGGCAGATGTGGGCAAAACATACCAAGTTGGCATCCTGTGAGGAATACTCCTCTGAAAATTGGCATTAACTTCGAGGCCAAAGTTCCAATCAGTTGAATGTTTGTCACATGATAGAGGAAGAAACATAGTAAGAATTATACCTTTCCTGTGAGTGATAAAGGAGCAGCTTAAATACCAAAAACAATAACCAAAAAATACCCCTTTTGTCTCTAACTTAGGTTTTGCTTTTGATAACCACCAGGAAGAGATAGAAGCAGTATGCTCATCGCACTGAAAGTTTTATGGTCCTCAAGAGAGGAAAGTGGCTTTATGTGAAATAGATGGCTGGTCCCAGCTCGCTGCATGAAGCAGGGCACTCAAAGCTGGCATGCTGGGACAACCCAGAGGGATGGGATGGGGGGAGGGGGAGGGGAGGGTGTTCAGGGTGGGGGCCACACGTACACCTGGGGCTGATTGATGTCAGTGGATGGCAAAAACCATCACAGTACTGTAAAGTAATTAGCCTACTCCAGTACTTTGGCCACCTCATGCGAAGAGTTGACTCACTGGAAAAGACTCTGATGCTGGGAGGGATTGGGGGCAGGAGGAGAAGGGGATGACAGAGGATGAGATGGCTGGATGGCATCACTGACTTGATGGACGTGAGTCTGAGTGAACTCTGGGAGTTGGTGATGGACAGGGAGGCCTGGCGTGCTGTGATTCATGGGGTCGCAAAGAGTTGGACATGGCTGAGCGACTGAACTGAACTGAAACTAAATAAATTAAAAAAAAAAAAGAAGATTAATACCGTGGCACTGAAATTCCTGCATTCAGATTACCTGGAGCTCAACAAAGAACCTCACAGGGTTCACAGGGCATCCAGATGCTGGGAGATAGCATCCATTTCCAAAGAAAAATGCAGATCTGTTTGTGATATAAGCTTTTTGTGATATAATTTTTTATTGTTTTATTTCCTTCGATTGTGTCTTGTGGGAAACCTGGGAGATAAAGAAATTGAGTTTTAGAGAAAGAGAGAAGAGAGAGAAAAGGAGAGAACAGTGAACTAGAGAGTAAACACACTGAGAAGTAAATCATTTACAAGTAATCCTTCTACTAGGAATGGTCCAGCAGATTCTTGTGACATACCGAAAGTATACATGGTATAATGGGACACATAGCTATTATGTAAATTCTAAGCTTCACATTGAAAAATTATATGCAGGCTAATCAGTTATGGACTCAAAGAGATACTGAAGTGTTACCAGAAAAGAACTATCCGAGTACTAAATAGTAAGGATAAGAAAAAAGAAAAACTAATTTGACCAACACTGACTAGTAGTGTTCACATGGTTACTTGATTCTCTTTATTGACAGATTGTACATGTGCCAAGTCATTTAAAATAATTATACAGCGCCTTGAAGAGTCAAAGGTTTGAAGGTGGTTTGCTCATTGCAGTAATAAGGCATATACCTAGCTTGGAAGTGCTGCTGTGTACCCTCTCATTTACCCTATGGTCACTTTTGTTATCAAGTTGTTGTGTTGTTAGTCACTGAAGCATGTCTGACTCTTGCGCAACCCCATGGACTGTAGCCCACCAGGATCTTCAGTCCATGGGATTTCCCAGGCAAGAATATTGGAGTGGGTAGCCATTGCCTTCTCCAGGGGATCTTCCCGACCCAGGGATCGAACCCACGTCTCCTGCATTGGCAGGTGGTTTTTCTACTGCCAAGCCGCCACAAGACCACTTTACAAAACAAAAACCCAGAGTTTGAGTGATCAACTGGAAGTCACACCTCTAAGAAGCTTTCCAACTGCAGACCTCATGGGCTTTCCACCAGGCCGTGTTGTTTCCTGCAGCACAGTTACACGGGGTTGGAGATATTTACTCTTTTGATAATGGACTGCAAATTTGAGAGAGTTATTACCAAGGCAATCTTCCAATTGCATTAGGCAGCAAAGAACCAGGAATACACAACCCAGTTCTTACCTCTGTTCTAACCGTCTGTCAAACCCTAATCATGTCCTCCTCTGAGGCCTAACTTTGCCTGTTTATAAAATAAGGAGTAATAAAAACTTCCACCTCTCAGAGATGAGAGCTTTAAGGAACATTAGATCACTTATGAGAGAAGCTTTGTGTTCTTTAGAAGAAAAGTACATGACAAAGTAACATTTTTCACTGTAATTGTCTAATATGTCATAAAAAACCAGTGCTGGAAAGATAATTAAGTATGTGGCTTTGACAGAGGAGTTGAAAGGAATGAAAAACTGGTGAAAATAAAAATAGTCTGTTATCTTGGTGACTGGATGGTATTGCCTTATAAGGGCATTTCTGAGCCCATGGTTCTAAGACAGATCTTTATTAAAAACCAGATGAGTATCTATAGCCCCATTAATTGTGTTGTAAGCTAAAATCCAGACTCCTCTGGGAGTAAAATTTGTAACATAAAGATCAGTGGTCTGTTCTTATTAAATTGCTATGTCAGGACCCTACGATAAATGAAATATTTGGAAAAGGTCAGGAATGGATCAGTGAAAATGACTCCGAATTAGGAAGCAGAACTTGTTAGGGAAAGGTTGGAGAGAGAGAATAAAATAGAAGACAAGCTATAGGCTGAGAGATATATGAGAGGTGGATGGTGACTGGAGGCCAGAATGAAAAGAAATTGCTTTAAATTATGACCAGAGGATTATAAGCAGTGCTCTAGGGAGACCCTGATGCATCTGAGAGTTGTAAGCTACTGGAATGCAGTATTGATTGAATTTATAGAATCTCTCTTTTTTCTGGAGATATATTTAATAATAGGCCACCTTTCCATCTCAGCAGATTGCTAGAGGCAGTAGATAAAAGGGCACATTCTATCATAGTGCGTGGTCATGCCCTGAGATAATTAAATTTGGGGACAGGGTACTTCAGTATGTAGAGTCTTTCACTCGAAGAGCAGCAGCCGTGCAGGACCCCATGAAATGCTACTTGGCATATTAAGTAAAGACCTTATGAGAAAACATAAGACTGTTTCTTTTTCTCATAGCTACAGAATTCTGACTACTTTAGCAGTAGCATCAGAAAAGCTGCCCCATTGCCAGTACCTGTTATGGACAGATTTTGGAATTCAAAGGAGTTGCCACATTCTATCACCTTATGAGGGCTTCCTCCATGGCGCAGTGGTAAAGAATCCGCCTGCCAATGCAGGAGACTCCCCAAGAGTAGGAAATAGCAACCCACTCCAGTATTCATGCCTGGAAAATTCCATGGATAGGAGAGCCTGGTGGGGTGCAGTTCATGGGGTCGCAGAGTCGGACATGACTGAGCAACTGAGCATGCACACACTTTGGTACCCCAAATGGCAAAGAGTGTGGGATGCCTCCTTTGAAAATTATTAAATGTTTATAAAAAGCAGTAATTATGTAATCTCGGAATATTTCTATACAATTAATATGCTTTTAAATTGCCAGTAGTGGGGGTAAACAAACAGTTTGGCATAGACTAGAACATTACACAAGGCTAGTTATCCCGGGTACGTTAAATGCCTGATAGTTGCTTGAATTGCTTAAGGCGTGTAAAGCAGCCTCCAGTGTATCTTGCTTTTGTTATTTTTTGTTAAGTTGGCATGGAAAAAAATTTAAATTAAGCTTTTTGTGTTAAGTAGAAGGTTAGGTCGGGAAGAATAATGACTCATATCTCTTACTGATGTTCTCATTTTCACTTTTAACTCAAGCTCTGTTTCTCCAGCGAATTCCAGAGCAGCCTTATTTAGATGGCTCATTGGGCCCTGGGCCCACTGTTCCATTTCATCCAGCAGTGCTACCATGACTGTTTGATATCACCTTTGTTAGAGATACTCTTCCCCCAACACTAGCGGCACCTGTTAAAACCCTTCACACTCTTTAAGATTCAACTCAAAGATTCTTTATCCAGTTCCCTCCTCGTTCCCAATTTGGAAGGACAGTTTCCTATCAGGGGCACATCCATGGTACCCGGCCTTCCCTGGGGTCTCAGCTGGTAAAGAACCCGCCTGCAGTGCGGGAGACCTGGGTTCTATCCCTGGGTTGGGAAGATCCCCTGGAAAAGGGGATGGCAATCCACTCCAGTAGTCTTGCCTGGAGAATCCCCATGGACAGAGGAGGCTGGCAGGCTTGGGGTCACAAAGAGTCTGTCATGACTAAGCAGCGAAGCACAGCACAACACCCACATGGTGCCTAGTTCATGCCTTCTGCTTGCCTTATCAGAATCAGGCTGTTTGTATCTCTCTATCCTAATCTTAATCTTTCCTTCCTTAATCAGAAGCATTTTGAAGGCTTTGATGTCTTGTTTATGCTTGTCTTCTTTGCAAAGTCTAGAACCCCATCATGTATATATTGGATATTAACTAAATATTTGTTGAATCTGTTTCCCCTCTTGACGCCTCTTTACCCACCATCAGTGGTCTTGTCTTTATGCCTTTGAATCGAATGTCTTTTGCCCACTCTCACTTTTGTCCTCTTGCTCTGGGCTTCTCTTGACGATTTATAGCTGAATTCTGCCCCAGCTACCTCATCTGAGCCTGTTCAGATTTCTTGGCAGTCTTGCCCTCTCCTTCTAAGCTTTGGGAAGCCATCAAATCCCACAGGTGCAATTTAGAGCTCAGGGAACTTTTTCAGCCTTTGCCTTTTTCATTGTATTCCATCTTCCCATGTTTGCTTTGGGGTTCCTAGTTTCTAACGTGTTTCCACGTGCTTGAGTTTGGCCTCTGGATCATTCTATCATGTCATGGCCCTCACTGGGCAGCTCTTTGCTTTGTTTTCTGTTCTCATTCTTCCAAGGAACTGACTCTTGGCTCTACTTTCCCTGTCTGTTTTTCAGCCCAAATGCACGTCACCACCCAACATATCACATATCCTAGTAGGGACACAGAGGTCTGCTGTTATCCTTGTAGGAAAGGGAATTATGGCCCCTATGAAATTAACAAGTCAGAGTCTTATATCAGCACCCAAAACCCTGTATAATCTGCCCTCACCCTCTCTAGGCAAGCTTCTTTGCCCTCTCCCACCAAGTATCCCCCTGTTGGGTGGCTCTTTTTGGTGACTTTTGAGGACCACGGGCTCCTGTCCCCCTTGGGGAATTTGCTTGTGCTGGGATGGCCCGTTATCTAAAACAGTGTCCTTTTTACTCTCATTTTTCCATCGCACTCCATTTAGAACCCAATTCAAGATATATTCTCTCAATGATTTTATTGTCCCACAATTCAGGCCATCTGATTTTTCCCTATGCTCATCCACACAGTGCATTCATGATTTTGGCCTTGACTGAATTGTTATCTTACAGTTGTTCCAGGAACGGGTATCTCATCCTACCATCTAGCTGATAAAGTCTCCTGCGGGTTAGGGCAGGGAGGAGATGCCATAGTCTTCTCTTTCGCCCACTATACCTCCCTCAGAAAATATCATTGCACTTGGGTTTACATATGCATGTGGGTATGCACACACACAGATATTGGTATGTGCCAGGCTGTCCATGATTTATTTAACTTAATCTATACAAGTAGGGTTGCCAGATAAAATATAGGATGAAAATACTGAGTCGTGTAATATGCTAAAGAGTTATCTTAAACTTTATTTGTTGTTTATCTGATGTTCAAATTTAACTGAACAGCTCATATTTTAATTTGCTATATGTACCAACCTTTTACACAAAGCATTCATTACATTTATTATTTTGGAATGAGGAAACTAAGGGTCCATGACATTCAGTCACTTGCTCAGAGCTAGATATCAGATGAAATCTTTGGTCTGGAAAGGTTCTCTAAGTTTAGTAAGTGTGAAATACTGTGATGGCGCACAGAATGACGTGACGCCCTTCAAGATTACCTCAATCCACTTTGTCTTAAAGGAGTAAATCATATGAACTTCAGCTCATCTTCAGATCTTCTATTGTGAAGGTAAAGTCCTGTTCACTAGTTGGAAAATGCATTTCTCTAAATATTATCTTAACATGGAATTGGACCTCTTCGAGCATGGAAGCAAACACCTAGGCGTAAAACTTAGCCACAGTAGGTGCCACAGAAAGCAGTGGAAGTGAAATATATCATGCATGATAAAGCACCTGTTAAATACTCCTTAACAATTTTTGTGCTTCACTTCATATACTTCCCTGTAAATATTGGTTTCCTTTATTAGGCTGTGATTACGGTGAATCACATTAGCACTTTGCAAAATATTTTTTTAAACCACCCATCTCCTACAATTATGTTAAATTAAATTTAATTCAGGCTCTCTTGTCTAAAAGAAAATCTTTGCATTTAGCAAATCTAATTAGTGTTACACAGACCTTTCCCATTAAGGGAAGCGTCTTGGAATATTCCCCTTGAATACAGACACTCTTTTCTCTATTAATGAAGAAAAACATGGGAAAAGTTTAGGAAGCTTCACCAGATAGCCTTCCGCTTCTTTTGTATTTTCCTCCTTTCTGTTGAGTGAAGTCGGGGGTTTGATAGAAAGCTTTGCTCTGAGTTGGTCTATGGAAATCACACTTAGAGGGAAATGGAAATTGATAACCTCTCCAATTAATATACTAATACATTAACTCAGACATGACCAACCTAGGATAAAGTTCATCTGACATATAGTCTGCATTTAGCATCCTCAGCAAAACTAAAGAGTGTAACTAATATGTCTTTTTGGTCTTCTTGCTTCACATTCTGAGTCATTCTCCTTTCTCTGCCTCTCTTTTTTTTAATTGGACTATTCAGCTCAGTTCAGTTCAGTTCAGTTGCTTAGTCATGTTCAACTCTTTGCGACCCCCTGGACTGCAGCACGCCAGGCCTCCCTGTCCATCACCAACCCCCGGGACTTACTCAAATTCATGTCCATCAACCTGGTGATTCCATCCAACCATCTCATCCTCTGTTGTCCCCTTCTCCCACCTTCAATCTTTCCCAGCATCAGGGTCTTTTCCAAGCAGTCAGTTCTTCATATCAGGTGGCCCAAGTATTGGAGTTTCAGCTTCAACATCAGTCCTGAAAATGAATATTCAGGACTGATTTCCTTTAGGATTGACTGGTTGAATTCACTTGCAGTCCAAGGGACTCTTAAGAGTCTTCTCCAACACCACAGTTCAAAGGCATCAATTCTTTGGCACTCAGCTTTCTTTATAGTCCAACTCTCACATCCATATATGACTACTGGAAAAACCATAGCTTTGACTAGACAGACCTTTGTTGGCAAAGTAATGTCTTTGCTTTTTAATATGCTGTTTAGGTTAGCCATAGCTTTCCTTCCAAGGAGCTAGTGTCTTTTAATTTCATGGCTGCAGTCACCATCTGCAGTGGTTTTGGAGCCCAAGAAAATAAAGTCTGTCACTGTTTCCATTGTTTCCCCATCTATTTGCCATGAAGTGATGGGACTGGATGTCATGATCTTAGTTTTCTAAATGTTGCGTTTTAAGCCAACTTTTTCACTCTCCTGTTTCACTTTCATCAAGAGTCTTTTTGGTTCCTCTTCACTTTCTGCCATAAAGGTGGTGTCATCTGCATATCTGAGGTTATTGATATTTCTCCCAGCAATCTTGATTTCAGCTTGTGCTTCATCCAGCCCAGCATTTCTCATGATGTGCTCTGCATATAAGTTAAATAAGCAGGGTGACAATATATAGCCTTGACGTACTCCTTTCCTGATTTGGAACCAGACTGTTTCCCCATGTCCGCTTCTTAACTGTTGCTTCTTGACCTGCACACAGATTTCTCAGGAGGCAGGTAAGGTGGTCTGGTATTCCCATCTCTTGAATTTTCCACAGTTTGTTGTGATCTGCACAAAGGCTTTGGCGTAATCAATAAAGCAGAAGTCGATGTTTTTCTGGTATTCCCTTGCTTTTTTGATGATCCAACAGACGTTGGCAATTTGATGTCTGGTTCATCTGCCTTTTCTAAATCCATCTTGAACATCTGGAAGTTCATGGTTCACATACTGTTGAAGCCTGGCTTGGAGAACTTTGAGCACTACTTTGCTAGTGTGTGAGATGAGTGCAATTGGTGTGTAGCTGCTTTATAATGGTATGTTAGCTTCTGATGTGCATACAATAGCTAGGACATGGAAGCAACCTACATGTCTACTGACAGATGAATGGATAAAGAAATGAGATACATATATACAATGGAATATTACTCAGCCATGGAAAGGAATGAAATTTGGTCATTTGTGGAGATGTGGTTGGAGCTAGACTCTGCCCCTCTTTTTGCCAACAGTTTATCTTTTGATGATCTCTGGTCTGGAAAGTTATCTGACTTACCCAGTCCTTTCTCTAAAGCTCCAAAAAGACCTTCTGTGCTCTTTGACCTCAGGCCACACCCCCACTGTCATTGTTATCAGCTCTCTCTGAAGCTGATGTTCCGCTTAATTTTGTCTAAAATTTTGATTTTAGGCAGCTCCCAGGCAGCTCAAGAACTGGTTAGTCTTCCTCCTTCCCACCCTCCCTTCCATTCTTCCTTCCCTCTTTCATTTTTAACTGGAAGGAATTTTAGAATTGGTGTTACCTGATGCTCTGTACCTACAGAAAATTATTTCAAGCAGCATATTGAAAACCAGTAGACAGTAGATGAAGTATTTTAATTGAGTCATCAAGGTTAGAGAGAATTCTTATGGATATTGCAAAATGCAAATTCTTGTGGCAAGGCAAGGATCACCCTTAGATGGAAAAGGGTTTGAATTCCAGCTCTGCCTGTTGCTCTCTTGGTGATGACCTCAGACAAGTTCAGAAACTCTCTGATTCTCCTTTTCCTTGTCTAAAAAACTGTGATAAAATATAGCTGCCCCTCTGGATTTCTGAGATTAAGGGACACTGTGTGCCTTGGCTAGTTTTGAATAATCTCTGTAGACAATGGCTCTTACTGTCTTGCTTGTTGTGCATGGTGGTGGGGATCAGGTGCGCCATCTTCCCGGCAGCCACTTGCCCATTGCTTCCTCAGCTTCCTCCCAGGGCACAGAGACTTCATTTTTCAAAAAGACTCGGCATTAGGGATCATAGTGGTGGGCCCTGAATTCTGCAAAGACCTAATCTTTGTCTTTTCAGTCATAAAAAAAATGATTTAACTGTGATTTGTGGAGTTCATTGAAGTGATTTTTATGGTACAGAAAGCCCTTTTTTTGCCACTTGACATTTAGCTAAGCCTAATCCTGAAGGCTATACAATACATTTGGAGGAACTTTTCTGCCTTGTTGCTTATATGTGCATCTTAGTCTGTTCTGGCTGCTGTAACAAAATCTCACAGACTGGGTGACTTACAGCAACAGCTATTTATTCCTCAAAGATTGGAGAACATACACGTGCAAAGTCCCAGACCATGGTGCCTACAGTTGCAGTGTCTGGTGAGGGCCTGCTTCGTCATAGGTGACTGGCTTCCCACTGTCAGCACGCAGGGTGGAAAGGGCACGGACCCGCTCCTGGCCCTGCTTGTTAGGTTCCCGTTCATGCCATCATGACCTAATCACCGACCCAAGGACCCATCTATGAACACCATCAGACTGAGGGTTAGGTTTCAACATATGGATTTGTGTGGACACAAACATTCAGTAAAGAGCAGTTTATGAACCCATTTATAGAGCCAAGGGTTAGAGCACAGGCTGAGTGAGTGTTTCAGTTTGTGGCCATGTTAGTGCCATTAACTGGTGAAATAGTCATGTCCAGGAATATGGAATAGAGGTGGAAATGGATCTTAGACAGGCTACTGACATGGTGAGGACGATAGTGGAAAGGCAAGTATTACAAAAGAGTGGCAATGCATAGATTTTAATTTTTGATAGTTTGTTATCCCTACAGAGATGTGTGTGGTAATTATTTGTAAATTAGAATATTTCACTTCATTTTCTAAACATGCAGAGGAACATTTTCAGTGGATTGAAAAATGGCCAAAAAAAGAAAAAAAAAAAACCTGATTGGAAAATTAGTCATTATCTCAGCTGGAGGGCAGTATTTTACCTTGAGCTGCGTTTTGAATAGCCTGTGGAATGTACTTTGATGATCTGAGCTACAGATTTAGAATTTAAAATGATACCGCTTTGTATTCACGTAGAGGCCTTCGTTTTAGAAATTTTCACTGCTGAAAAAATACCTTAACTATCATCCTGTGGGAAGAAAAATGATGAAAATGATAATAGCAGTCATTGACAATGAAGTTATTGGGACCATAATTAATATTTGCACATCTTCAACAATCAAGATAACCCAGTCTCTGTTCTTAGGATGTGGCTATTCTGTAGAAATGAGGGATTGGGGAAATATGAAGGAGTTAGGACTGGATATGATAATGAGTTTTGTTTTCATTGTTTCAAAATCTGGTGACTGTAAATTTTATTTTGCATTGTTTTTCTGCAGTTTCCACAATCAGCATACTTGCCAGGACATCTTGAGGTAGAAAACTTGGCTGAATGCATTAAAAGAATTGCCTCATGTTCAGGAGAGAAATTTTTCACTTCTGTAGATAAGTAATAGTTAGCATTCAGTTATTCTTACAACATTCCAAATGCTTTTCTATATGCTTTAAATATGTGAACATATTAGTCCTATATGATAGGTACATGATTTTTGTCCTAACCTTGGGGAAACAAGGCACAAATTGGTAAAGCAAATTACCCGAATTTTTGCAACTACTAAGCAGATTCAAGATTTCAACCCGAGTTTGCTTCTAGAGCCCAGGATCTTACTGAGTATTCTCTGCCACCTCTTGTCTCTTCCTCCTTTTTAAAAATTTTCCTTATTTTTTTTGTCCCTGAAATGCACCATACCTACTACCATCAAAAACTTTTTTCTTCTTTCCTTTCTTTCTCTTTTCCTTTCCTTTCCCTTCTTCCTTTTTTCCTTCTTCTTTCGCCTCCTTTCTGTTTCAGAACAAAGAGGGGAGAAAAGGCCAAGTGAAGAGGGTGGCTGGTAAGAGTTGGCCCCACTGAGGTCAGACACAGAGAGAGGAAAGTGCTGAGATCAATGGCTGGTCGGGTCGGTAGATGAGACCGGTGACATATCGGCTAGTGAGCAAAGAAGTGGATAATGAGCCAGTTTTCTTACTGTCAGAGGAGAAGGATGTTACAAACAGTAGAAGAAGAAGGCTAGAGTGACTCTGTGATGTTGGATTGGAATTAGAGGTATTGCTATATTCAAGATATATAGGTAGCCGTAGAAATAAATACAGATGCAAGGGCACGTGTGTGTATTTATATACAGATATTTCTTAGCTCTGTTCAGGAGGGACACCTCAGTATCAATAAGCACACCTGAGCCCAGCCTGCATCATCAGAAATGATAAGGTCATGAAGGTGAGCAGGGACTGAAGAGTATCTTTCTGACTGAAGAAGAATAAAGAGCTGTGACCATTAAGCGCCATGTCTGGTCCTAAATTGGATCCTTCTCTGTAAAGGGAATTATCAGGACCACTAGTCAAATCTGAGTAGTGTCTCTGAGTGAGGGATGTGTGAAGGTTCATTATGCTCTACTTGTAGCTTTTCTGTAAATTTGAAATTATTTTGAAATAAAAATTAAAAGAAAGAAGTAATAGTATTGGCCAGGATCACAGTTGTCTTGTTACTTTCTGGTTCTTTTTGTCAGTAAATTTAAAGTTTGGAATTTAATCAAATCCCCAGAATCAAGGATTATTAAACTCCACTAATTGTGGATTAAATAAGAGTTTCTTTTAATGGCAAATAGTAAGTCTGCATAATGGTAATATATTTATATGGTTTTCAGAATGTACTCTGATTCACTGAAATACCATGCTTTTAAGAAATGGGCTGCATTTCAGCAACCTCTTTTCCTAAATTGCTTTTGTAAAAATCATGTTTCTGAATGATACTAACTGGAGAGTTTTTTAGAACATTGGTTCCAGGTAATTAAGAGAAAGATGTTTTCCTTATCTTGGAATAATTTCAAATATGAGAGATGGCAAATGGCAAAAATGAAATGTGCAAAGCTGTACAACTAATTTCCTGTTAGTATAAGTTTACCTGCAATCTCTGGGTCAGAAAGATCCCATGGAGAAGGAAGGACAACCTACTCCAGGATTCTCGCCTAGCAATCCCATGGACAGTGGAGCCAGCATGCCGAGGTCCATGAGTTAGCAAAAGAGTTGGCACAACTTAGCAATTGAACAACAATAAGATGAGAATATTTACAGATGATGTGTTCTTCCTTTTACTTAATTTTCTTCTAGACATGAGAGAATGTCAATGTGACATTTTCTAAGGATTTTTTACTTGATGTTAAAGTGGGCCTACTTTTATAATCTTCTTAAACTCAAAAGAATTCAGTACATTATATTCAGGATCCTCAAGACAGGGACCTATATCTGTAGAAAATGGAGTGTTTAATTATACTAACTTGGTTATTAGTGTAATTTCATTTCAGCAGGTTCCATGTACTGCCTTTTCTTTTGTCTCCAATATCCAGGATGGGACTGGTTTTAATTTTTTACTCTTATTAAAAAGGTGGTTTGGTTATTATCTTTGTAAATCTGTTTCTATTTTCCCTTTAGAAAAAAAATTCCTAGAGGCAGACTTGGAAGTCAAAGAGATTTTTGAAGTGTTGCCAAAATACTTGTAGGCACATGAACTAAAATGCCCCTCATGACTTTAACTGCTTAAGCTTTTTTTAATAATTAAAAATGCTAAAGTATAGCATATTTAACTTAGCAAAATGAAACCTTGATCTTGAATGTGGCATCATAATAGTATGTCTACTGACTCAGACCACATCATGATATTAGAACATAGAACTTCTGATGCCTAGGGATCTTGGAGAAGGTGCGATTGCAAGCTCTGCCAAATGCCAAATCTCACCAAGGAACACATTTGTTCATTTTTTCTAATCGGTGGATTTGGAGCAAGGTTGGTCAGCAACACAAACAACTCTCCAGGTATTTAAAGTCTGTTGTCGAGTCCTCACCGCATCTGAGTCACTTAGAAACTTCTAGGACTTGAAGCAGTGAGTCTCCTGGTTTGCTTTACCATCAAGAGGATGACCATATAAGGTGAAGGATCTTTTCCAATGGATTTGTGCTCAGGGCTTACAGAGCATACATGGTTTCAACAGCGGTGTCCCTTTGCTGTGGCTCTCTTTGAATTCTCTGGTACAGCAATGGCGTTTCTAGCAATGGCCTCTGTTCAACTTCCTTTTTGGTGTTGTTTGGCATGATCCACAGGTATTTCATTTGTGTTTTGCAATAAGATGCTGTTCCAGGGCAAAGATGGAATGTTTTCTTCTTCCAGTAACTTGCCAGTGTGGTACATCCATTAAATCCAGTTACACATGTAACAGAATATACTATTCTTATTGGCAGTGACCTCATTGACTAATTACAGGCTGACCCTCTTGACGACTTCCTACTGATTTTACTTCCTGAGTGATTAGTTCTAATGTTGCTTATACAGTTGGAGTAAAGGAGGCTTACAGTAATAGTCCTGCTTTGGAACATTCTCTACTCTACTGACATTAATTAACAAAATACTCCACAGAGGAAAATGGGTATTTTTGCTGTCACAGATGAAAAGAGTTAAGAGGCTTCTTCTGGACCATTCAGCAAGTCACTGGTATTCATAGATGAGGTGAGAAAGAAGTCAACCATTTTTTTTTTTTAGATATCAGCCAGATGAGTTTGGAACAAAAGTAGACAAGGACCCACAGAAAACAAATAGTATTTGACACATTTCCCACAAAATAAGACCACAACGGCCTGGCCCCCATTCTGACTCTGTGCATACTAGTCTCTTCAGTCATGTCTCTTTGAGATCCCATGGACTGAAACCCAGCAGGCTCCTCCGTCCATGGGGACTCTCCAGGCAAGAATACTGGAGTGGGTTGCCATGTCCTTCTCAGGGGATCTTCCTGACCCAAGGATCGAACCCGAGTCTGTTTTGTCTCCTGCATTGGCGGGTGGGTTCTTTACCACTAGCACCACTTGGGAAGCCCCATTTTGACTCTGCTGCTGCTGCTGCCGCCAAGTCGCTTCAGTCATGTCCGACTCTGTGTGACCCCATAGACGGCAACCCATCGGGCTCCCCAGTCCCTGGGATTCTCCAGGCAAGAACCCTGGAGTGGGTTGCCATTTCCTTCTCCAATGCATGAAAGTGAAAAGTGAAAGTGAAGTCGCTCAGTTGTGTCCAACCCTCAGTGACCCCATGGACTGCAGCCCACCAGGCTCCTCCGCCCATGGGATTTTCCAGGCAAGAGTACTGGAGTGGGTTGCCATTGCCTTCGGCTAGGTAGGATAAGAATTAAGCTGTCATAAAGAAGAAGCTTCTAAAGTGCAGTAGAATAACGAAGACAGTTTGCTTGCCTTTAATGTAACAGCACTGAGGTGACAGTTGAGGCAGGTGTGGTGGTTCTGTTTCATGTGACCAGTCAAGGACTAGGAGTTGTCCATCATACGACCCCACTATCTCCTTGGGTTTTATCTTTCTGTCTGTGGTTGAAGCTGAGTCCTCAGCTCATAGGGAAAGGAAAGGAAGGAAGGGTGTACGGCTTGACCTCTTAGTTGGAAATGACCTAGGAGTTACATTCCATTGGCCAGAACTCTCCATACCCAGCCGTGAAGGAGGACGAGGAATGTATGTGGTTTCTAGCTGAGTGGACAGGCTTTTCTGTTACTGCAAAAGGAGAGAACAGACAGTGGTGGGCGAGAGGCAGTTTCCACCTCGGATTTATTTGCTGTAGCACTCCCCCTTTTACTAGTAAAAGTTTTGTCAAACAGCATGTAACTAGCACTTACGGGTGAAAGTCGTGTCTGATTCTTTGTGGCCCCATGGACTATAGAGTCCATGAAATTCTCCAGGCCAGAATATTGGAGTGGGTAGCCTTTCCCTTCTCTGGGGAATCTTCCCAACTGAGGTCTCCTGCATTGCAGGTGGATACTTACACTTACAGGTACTCAGTATATTTTCATTGAATGAGTTGATTCAGTTATGAATTCAGGTATGAACTATAGTAGGTTCTAATCAACAGATCCCAATTCTCTCTCTCCTCGCACCATCTCGGCACAATTTTCTCCTCTTTATTAAGTTGTGTTTCTTACTTAAGCTTAAACTTGCTCATGTGTTCAGCCAAGTGGATATATCATGCTTGCTTTATTTGAGTGAGCGTATCTTTTAGCATGACTTCTGATGTTCTCTCTCTCTGGCCACGTAGACGACATTTCTTCCCCTCTGATCTCAGTAACAAAGATGTGACACATCTAACTGAGCCCTAATTGAGGCTATTCATATTGTGAAGCTGCTGTCTCCTTCCATATCAAGCCCCGTTTGTCATAAAAGTATGCTTAAATACAGGAAATCAATCTTGTACCGTCAGTAAGCCCGTGGAGTACCAGCCTGCTACTTCAGACCAATACAAATAGGTGCCTAATCTTCATGTTTGTCCCCAGTTAAATTTCACTGGAATTCTAAATTGGAACAAATTTCTCTCCCTTTAGAAACTCATCTTTTCCTTCATTGTTTTTTTTTTTTTTGGTATGATCTCAGTAAATATTCTTAAGCAGATGCTCAGATTCAAGTGCTTCGGATTCAAGATACTCATATTCAAGTATATGATTCAACTGCTTCGAACACGGATGCTGACACAGAGATTTTTTTAGTCCAGGGAACTTACTCATGAGTGACATAATCAAAGTTTCAACAATATACTGTAGGAGGTTGGGGAGTGACAGATTAATACAAAATGAAAAAGTGCGGCAGAGGCTTCTTTGGAGAAGGGACACTTAAACTTGGCCTTTAAGCCTTAGATAGGGGCGTATGGTAGGAAGGCTTTTCCGGCAGGAGTAGGAGCTGAGCTAGGACATGGAAAAGTTCAGTCACAGAGGGCACTAGAGTATTGAGAAGGAAGGTGGAGTGGTAAGGAAGAAAAACCACGTGTGTAAGTAGAGAAATCAAATTGTAGATGGATAAGCAGCTGACAAGCTGTGTTAAAAAGGTGGCCAGGCTCACAGGATGCAATTTCTTATCATAAAACCAAACTCAGATTTTAACTAGTTATCACGACTTCTGTTATCCTCTAAAAATAGCCGACTTTATATAAAAAGGTTGAAAAAAGAGTGCTCGAAAACTAACATTTATTCATTCATAAGAACACTCTGTTTTACAGTAGTTGTCTCATTTGATTGGGCACAAAAGCTTCAGAAGCACTTGCTTATCAAGCAACCACTGTAATAGATTATCAGCATTCACTGTATGTGCTGGTCTAGCTGCTGCTGCTGCTAAGTTGCTTCAGTCGATTCCGACTCTGTGTGACCCCATAGATGGCAGCCCACCAGGCTCCTCTGTCCCTGCGATTCTCCAGGCAAGAACACTGGAGTGGGTTGCCATTTCCTTCTCCGCTAGCATGCTGATGTACAGGTGAAAAACAAAGGAGATGTTTGTTGCCTTTTCTTATATCCCTTCTTTTCTTTCATCACTAACAATCCCTCTATAATTTAGTATGGTCAGAGGAGCTAGGATTTTGACACAGAGGCTAAACTGTGCCTAAAGCAGTCTGTTTACAAGATTGGTAACCAGTCTTGACTTGTAAGCAGTCTTGGTTACAAGACTGGCTCCTTCCCAATTTCTATCCCTTACTCAGTCCAGCACAACCCATTTCTACTGCTGGAATTATCTTTCAACCATAAACCCAAGGAGACTGACCTCTGTGTGCCTTTAAATCAAATACAAAAGAAGGAAAGCTAAGGGCCTGTATGTTTTCAAATTCAGGCCCCTTTGAAAGAATTCTATTACCAAGCCAAATGTAAATTTACCTGCCCTAGGAAAAAAACAATAAAACCCACTTAAAGTACTAAGGATGGCCTTCTGGCTTTGAAATATGGCTTTGGTGACCTCATATCCTCTAAGGCTGAAGTTTAATATTTTAATATCCTTCATCTCTGCAGTAACTGCCAGAATAGCTATGGTTCTTAATGGACCCCTGTGCCTCCCACAGCTGGTTTCTGCACTGGCTGTAGCCACAGTGCAGGTCTCATATGTAAGGAGCCCTATAAGAGAGCCACATTCTGGGAGAGGATTTTGGAAGGATTCTGGAATACTGTGGAATGTGTTCATCTATTTCTGTCAGTTCCAAGAATTCACTCACTCAATGCAAACAATCACATCACAACAACAGAAGCATAACAGCTAGGACTTTACTGTGTTAATTATATTACCCTTGGACTTCCCTGGCAGTCCGGTTGTTAAGACTTGGCCTTAACAGGTAAGCTGTTAGTTTGATTCCTGCTCAGGGAGACAAGATCCCACATGCCTCGTAGCCAAAATCCAAAACGTTAAAAAAAAAAAGAAGGAATATTGTAGTAAATTCAATAAAGACTTCTTAAAAATGGTTAATATGAAAAATTGCACCCCTCTTAATTATCTTATTCCATGTAGAATATTATCGTCTCCTAAAGAGTTTTGTTTTGTTTTTTTAATGTCTAACACAGTATCTCTAATGCAGAGACTGCTAGGCATACCAAGTCAATTTTTGCTAAACTATAAGCGTATCAGTTGTTTTACAAAGCTCATGACAGGAACTTAAAATATTTTTGCTTCTAAAAAGGCATAGAATTTTATCAGTTTAGCTGCAGGCAGAGTAGTAAGCATCCAGCTTCTGACAGATGGATTTTTACAAAGGAAAAGGAGCCTTTTCTGTCAGTTTCTTTGCACCTACATCTTGTTTCCGCAGTAGTTAAACTGAAAGAATGCGCTATCTGGTCATTTATTCAGTATTTCTTCTAAGGCTTTGGGGACGCAGAATAATAAGACCACAGCTCCTGCCTTCAAATCCTTCTTAGTCTTGTAATCAAGGAATATGTGTCATTTTAAAACTTATCTAGACACTACTTCTTTTACAGACCACAATATTGCCCAACAATAGATCAGGAATCTTCTAAATCTTCTAATTATTTTTAAAAAATAGTATGAACCATATTTTGGTACTGATTAAAGCAAATTTATTACATTTATGGAACAATTGGGCTGCTGATGGGTATTTGATGATATTAGAGCATTATCTCTCTTTAGTTATTGTGGATATCTTTTTTGTTTTTGTGGACATATTTTTTAACTGTGGCAAAACACAAAACATAAATGTTACCATCCTCATATTTTTTAGTGTACATTTCAGCAGCCTTAAGTACATTCCCATTGTTTGTCAATCAATATCCAGAACTCTTTTCGTCTTGAAAAACTGAAACACAGCACACATTAAGCAACTCTCCATTCCCCTTTCCAGTGGCTCTTGGCAGCCACTGTTCTCCTTTCTGTCTTCATGAATCTGACTACTCTAGGTGCCTCGTAGAAGTGAAATCACTGCACTGTTTATCTCTGTGGCTGGATTATTTTGCACCGCATAATGTCCTCAGGATCCGTCTGTGTTGTAACATGTGTCAGAATTTCCTTCCTTTTTGAGGCTGAATAATATCCCTTTGTAGGTGCGCAGTCCTGTTCAGGTCTTTGCGACCCCATGTACTGTAACCTCTGTCCGTGGCATTCTGCAGGCAAGAATACTGGAGTGGGTAGCCGTTCCCTTCTCCAGGGGATCTTCCCAACCCTGGGACTGAACCTGGGTCTCCTGAGTCACAGGCAGATTCTTCACCATCTGAGCCACCAGGGAAGTCCAAGGGTGAGAGGCGTCCCTGGCTGGGCTACACAGGAAAATGCATACATCACATCTTGTTTATCCATTCGTCTGTGGATGGATGCCTGGGCTGCTTTCATCTTTTGGATGTTGTGAATAATACTGCTATGAATACAGGTGTGCAAATAGCTCTTTAAGGCCCATTTTCAATTATTTTAGGTATATATCCAGAAGTGGGATTTCTGGATCAGGTGGTAATTGTATTTTCAATTTTTTGAGGACCACCTTCCTGTTTTTATATGAGTTTCACCATTTACATTCCCACTAACAGTACTGTTAGGAGATCAAACTAGTCTATCCCAAAGGAAATCAGTCCTGAATATTCATTGGAAGGACTGATGCTGATGCTGAAGCTTCAATACTTTGGCCACCTGATGCGAAGAGCTGACTCATTAGAAGAGACCCTGATGCTGGAAAAGATTGAGGGCAGGAGGAGAAGGGGAAGACAGAGGACAAGATGGTTGGATGGGATCACCAACTCAATGGACATGAGTTTGAGCAAGCTCTGGGAGATGGTGAAAGACAAGGAAACCAGGCGTGCTGCGGTCCATGGGGTCACAAAGAGTCGGACACAACTGAGCAACTGAACAACAACTACAGTATATACGAGTTTCAGTTTCTCCACATCCGCACCAATAGTTGTAATTTTTCTATTTTTTTTCTCCTATTAGCCATCTTCATGGGTGTGAAGTGGCCTAATTTGGTTTTACTTTGCCATTTATCAAATGTTTATGTAGCACTTGCTAGCTAAGGACCCTGGGCTGGGTTGTACTGAGCTCTAAGAGTATTACTCTTGTAGTTAGTTGACTGATCCAAAGTTGCCTGGTGACCTCAGCTTACAATCAGGTGCATTCTCTTCCTTGAACATTCTAGAAGGGCGACTGCAGCAGGTTAACGGTCTGTATGTAATCCTGACCCTGTTGCATGATGCAGCACTTTGTCTCATGACCTCATATGAAAGGAATCTTATGATTATGAGCAAATTGTATATTGCATGTGTTTACTAATGTCTTACTGGAACACATACCATTATAATATAGTATTTGATTCCCAAGTTAGATCAGGAAAGCCTATGTGCAAAAAGTAGTAACTTGGTATGATGATATTTATTACAAAGCTTTATCTCAATTACGTATGTGCCCACTTCCAGGTTGTGGCTTCAGAGACACACCCTGAACAAACTAGGAGGAACAGGGACCCCTTCGCCCCAATGTCTGTTTCACCCACTGATAAGCAGTGGTGTGTGTCACAGTGAGGGCTCAGCACTAGAAGCAGAAGGAACAAGAGGCAGGATTCAGGGAGCTGGGGGTGGTGGGCACTACAAGGACTTTGGATCCCAGTTATTTAACTTGCACATCTGTGTAAGTGAATATGAGAATGACTGAATAATCTTCCTTAGTCCCTTGGTGTTTAGAAGCATGAAAACAAAACCGTTTGTCACTTCTATGTACCAGTTGCCCTCGAACCTTCATCGCCTTCACTTAGTCAGTGGCCACACGTGTATGGAATTCATC
Source organism: Bos indicus x Bos taurus (assembly GCF_003369695.1). Lineage (NCBI taxonomy): Eukaryota > Metazoa > Chordata > Mammalia > Artiodactyla > Bovidae > Bos > Bos indicus x Bos taurus. The sequence goes on from NC_040104.1 coordinate 48,938,622, forward strand.
CTTTTAGTGCCTCATGGGTCAGGCCCTCTGCTGGGCACAGGAATGCGGTGTGGGGAAAAAGGTAGCTGAGCTTATGGTGGATACTTAGGGTCAGTTGTTATTTATGGATTATTCATAAGGCAGGCGTTCTTAGTTGAAAGATTGCCTATACATTTTCCAGTGATACCCCAGATTGCTTTACCGTAAAACCCAGCCCCCTTTCCCCACCCTTAATGTTTGCTGCCAGAATCCACAGCATGCTTCAGAATGCTTTCTATTTTGGTAGTGCTTCTGAAAACGTGTGAGGTGGATTGCTTGCAGGGGAAAAATATATTATATATAGTAAGCATCACTTAAGATATACTGTTAGAAAAATCATACATCTTAAAGCACTCATTCAGATACATAGTATGTTTTTGGAGCTAGGAGTAAGAATCTTTTTGATGCCCACATGTACTCTACATAAACCGTGTGAGCTCTTTAATTTCACCCCTCCTCTTTTCCTTGGTAAGACGAATGCTGCTTTTTGGCAGGAAGGATGGGACTTGTCAGGGATGGAACCTCGTGGCTGAATCTGTTGTAACAGTGTGTGAGTTCAGGTGAGGGTCGTGGGGGCAGAGGGACTGGGGAAGCAAGTCTGGAGGGGCCCACGTCCCCACAGGCTCCTCTGGACACTTTCCTTCCCCAGCCTGCGTGTCCTCTTTGGCTTCACCTTCGATTGCATTTCTGAGAAGCTTGAATCTGCTGAATTGAGTACAAGGATGTGGGCAGCAGAACAAAAAGTGTTTTATTTATTTCCTGACAGGCTTTTAACAGGCTGTGGTTATAATGGGAGAGAAATGCATTCTGTCCACAACACAAATTGCTTTTCTTCACGAACATTATGGTGGTACTTCCTGGCGCAGGATTTCCATGGTTCTTGAATTTGCTCTCTCTTTTGTTGGTTTGTGAGCTAAGAAAGAAAAGAACAAGAGCTTTGTAACCCTAATAACGAAGTAATAATTAAGTCCTTTATAAAGGCAAGCTTATTCCCACATCTTATTCCAAGGTACAAGACATACTTTCTCATTAGGAGGCATTGTAAGTACTCAGTGGTCGTGTACAGGCGTTAGATGGCATAAATAAATATGACCTCATTCATGTGGAGCTTCACCCCTGAGACTGATACTTCGTGTGCTTACAGGCCCTTCTTGAACGCTGTGAGTGTGGTACAGTAACGATGTTGGGAGACTCCGAGACCAGGTCCCCACCCCCAACTAGCAGGTTTTCATGCTTGGCATCCAGGTTTCTGGGGTCTGCAGGGGTAACTGACACCCGCTTTTTATTGATCACCCTAAAACAAGAGAGAGCACTGGGTAATGTTTGTGTGTGGTCCAGGAAAGACTGGAGGTGGGGGGACACTGGGTGGTGGAGCGAGAGCTCAGCGGTGTGCGGAGCCCTGTGAGAGTGATGTTTCTGAGGTCACCCTTATCAATACACAAGCCCCACAGGGTAGCTATTCTTTTGGTAAGAAATATACCACATTTTAACATTTGCTGTCATTTAGTTGCTGAAGTCACGTCTGACTCTTTGCAACCTCATGGACTGTAGCCCACCAAACTCCTCTGTCCATGGGCTTTCCCAGGCAAGAATACTGGAGTGGGGTGCCATGCCCTTCTCCAGGGGGTCTTCCCCACCAAGGAATCGAACCCACAATTCCTGCATTACAGATGGATTCTTTACCCTGAGCCACCTTGGAAGCCACATTTTAACATATATTCCGAAAAAAATAAAATTCTGGGGAGAGCCTAACCTTGTCAGGCCAGTACACGGCTTGTGAGGCCTCCCCACTGTGGAATCCAGCTCCACCACCTTCTCCCCCTACCCACCCACCCCTTGCACCCTCCAAAAGACACACGAGCAGCAGCGCTAGAACTTCTGGGTGGGACAGGGTGGGGGTCAGTCAGATTGATGGGGACTTCAAGAACTTGCCTTGGACCACATTTGCAGAATCAGCACAATCTTGTTCGGATTGCATGTGTATTCCAGTCTATCCCTGAGATGGATGGTGGTGTCAGACACCGTGCTTCGGGGACATGCTCTTCTGGACTGAGTGGCCCGCGGATCCCATGTTCCAGTGTATGATGGTATCTGATGAGAGATATAACCATCTTGCTGTTGGCCCTCGCAGGCACCACGCAGGGGAGTGAGCCATGGGTACAATGAGACTGGGCTTCCTTCTCTATTCTCTTGAGTCAGATACTTGCTCCTTCATCTCCAGTTACCAGAACAACAAACTTGCTTTCCTCCCAACTTCCTATTGACCCTGATTATCAAACTGTTTTGACCAAACAACCTACACTGGGCTTTACTGCTGTCAGACATCCCTCCTGGCTTAGTACTATCGGTTGCTGGGGCCCCGTCTGCCCAGTAAGGCCTCAGGAGTTCTCATGAGCTTGCCTGCACTCAACTGGGTAGTTCTCTCGCACTGTGCCCACCCTGTAGTGCTAAGAGTTTGTGGTTTTCTTTCCCACCTTCCTCCCTTTTATCCCTTGAAGACCAACCTTGACATATGTGTGGATTTTCTGTCCTTCACTTTTTAGTTTAACTCTTTTCTTCTCTGTGCCTTTACTTCACTCTGTCCCTTTTATCACCTCCAACATCTCTCCCTCAATACTCTTTCTCATTAAACCTATCTCATTGCAGCCTCTTGGATGTGCTAATGCTTTACAGAGTGTTTTCATAAATTAGCTGGATTGCTAAGAACTTGTCTGATGTCACATTTAACTGTGTCATTTATGGACAGATGGTCTGATTAGAAATGATTCTACAGAGGTCTTCCTTTCAGTTCAGTTTGGCTCATTCACTCAGTCATGTCTGACTTTTTGTGATCCCATGGACTGCAGCACATCAGGCCTCCCTATCTATCACCAACTCGTAGGGGTTACTCAAATTCATGTCCTTCAAGTTGGTGATGCCATCCAACCATCTCATCCTGTGTCATCCCCTTCTCCTCCTGCCCTCAATCTTTCCCAGCATCAGGGTCTTTTCAAATGAGTCAGCTCTTCACATCAGGTGGCCAAAGTATTGGAGTTTCAGCTTCAACATCAGTCCTTCCAATGAACACCCAGGGCTGATCTCCTTTAGAATGGACTGGTTGGATCTCCTTGCAGTCCAAGGAACTCTCAAGAGTCTTCTCCAACACCACAGTTTAAAAGCATCAATTCTTCAGCCCTCAGCTTTCTTTATAGTCCAACTCTCACATCCATACATGACCCCTGGAAAAACCATAGCCTTGACTAGATGGACCTTTGTTGGCAAAGTAATGTCTGTACTTTTTAATATGCAGTCAAGGTTGGTCATAACTTTTCTTCCAAGGAGCAAGTATCTTTTAATTTCATGGCTGCAGTCACCTAATGCAGTGATTTTGGAGCCCAAGAAAATAAAGTGTGTCACTGTTTCCATTGTTTCCCCATCTATTTGCCATGAAGTGATGGGACTGGATGCCATGATCTTAGTTTTCTGAATGTTGAGTTTTAAGCTAACTTTTTCACTCTCCTCTTTCACTTTCATCAAGAGACTCTTTAGTTAATATCTGAGGTTATTGATATTTCTCCCAGCAATCTTGATTCCAGCTTGTGCTTCATCCAGTCCAGCATTTCTCATGATGTACTCTGCATATAAGTTAAATAAGCAGGGTGACAATATACAGCCTTGATGTACTCCTTTCCTGATTTGGAACCAGTCTGTTTTTCCATATCCAGTTCCAACTGTTGCTTCTTGACCTGCATACAGGCTTCTCAGGGGGGCAGGTCAGGTGGTCTGGTATTCCCATCTCTTTAAGCTATAGCTTAACTGATAGCCTTAGATTGTGATCCATCAAATCTTTTCAGTGTAAATGAATGCATCCTCTTTTCTGGCTAACATTTTATTGAGCACCCACAAGTGACAGATAATTTACAGGATATCATTATTCTCATTTTATAGTTAAAGGAATTGAGACTCAGAGTTTAAGTGAGTTACATTCATGTTGCTGATGAAAAGGATAGAGCCATGATTTAAACTCTGGTCTCTATGATTTTAGCCAAGCTGTACTATTTGCGTTATGGAGACTCCTTCATGGATGGAAAGTCCTTGGATAGGGAAGCCCCTCTGATCATTTCTCAAGCAATTCTTCCTTAGCTGCATATCTGCCTGGAGAACAGGAGTAATTCTAAGAAATGTAGGCTTTTATTCTGAAGTAGGTCTCGTTATATAATATTGATAACAGGATACAAATCTAAATGACCCAGGCATCCCAGGCTAGTCACAACTTTATAACTAAGTTCAACATGTCAGACGGATATGGATCAAAGGGAGAAAAGCCATAGGGAAAATGCTTGAAATATGGAAATAAAAATGCATAAGTAACCCATGGGAATGCAAATGGCCTCATTTATTTGAAAGATTTGTATTTTATTTGGAGTTTCCTAAGAGAATAGTCTCCACAGAATAGCTTTCTTAGAAGGTCATAGTTGGAAAACAATTTTGAAATCCATGTTGAAGACTGATGAGGGGGAAAAATCACGTCAACTTGTGTAAAGTTGAGGTACACTTTCCTTTTTTAAATGGGCTTCTCAGGCTTCGGGAAAACATGGTTTTGTTGCATAGGTGTTTACATAGAAATCATCTGTGTAATCAGATATATAGTGCTTTTGTATGTCATGTAAAAGTTTCCACAGGGGTTTGCAGGCATCATTTGAAGTTCACACAGATCTGTGAGGGAGAGACTGTGGATTATTCCATTTTATAAATGAGAAGACTGAAGCCCAGAAAGTTTATGTGATGTGTAAGACATCCAACTAGAAAGTGGTGGGACCAAGTCAGTTTGAGACCTGGCTCCTTCTGCCTACTAATCTTAGCCAGGCCTAAGCTCTCTGTTGCTCAGTTTATTCTTCTGTGTGGTGATGATGGTGACCTGATGGTAATGATTATTGTGTTGGTCGTGGTGGCAGTGGTGTGGTAGTGACAGAAAAGACCTGCTAGAATTGTTCTTAACATGAAGTGAAAGTGAAAGTCCCTCAGTCGTGTCCGACTCGTCGCGACCCCATGGACTGTATAGTCCGTGGAATTCTCCAGGCCAGAATACTGGAGTGGGTAGCCTTTCCCTTCTCCAGGGGATCTTCCCAACCCAGGGATGAACCCAGGCCTCCTGCATTGCAGGCAGATTCTTTACCAGCTGAGCTATGAGGGAAGCCCCCATATGAAGTGAGCTAAACGCACAGTTTCCCAGCACAAGGGCAACGACAGGTGTCAGTTCCTCTTGAAATGGTTTTGCTTCCCAGCCCTCTGCTCTTTCCTCCACGCCATCCTGCCCCTACCAGCTGCAGAGGAAGCTCCCTAGAAGAGGACACCCTCCAGAGCGCCTCCCGTCTGGAGAGGAGGACAGCCCTCTGCATCTCCTCACCTCTCTGTTTGCTGTAAATTGCCCAGGGAGTTCATTGCTTGCCCAAGGACATGGTCTCAACATGCCAGAAAGACACGTTAGTAGAAAGTTCAGAAGTGCCAGTCAACAAGCTCCACGCTTTCCCAGCAAATACCAGATCAAATAATTGTCCCTTAGCAAAGAGAATTAGTGATTACAGAGATTACATTTCACATTCTAGGCTGCTTCCCCAAGGAAATGGTTCCGTCAGTAAAAATTATGTGATGTGCCCAACGCTGTGCTAAGCTTAGAGCAAGAGGGCCTTATTTATTTGACCTCATGGGAAAACAGTGTTCCACCCAAAGCGGAGAAGTCTTGACAACTGGAATCTATACCTCAAAGGACTTCTTTTTTATTTATCCCAATAATATCTTTTTTACTGAAGTACAACTGATTTACAGTGTTGTGCTGGCTTCATAATTATATATATATATATGTATATATAATTTTTCAGATTTTTGCCAATATAGGTTATTACAGCATATTAAATATGGTTCCCTGGGCTATATGGTAAGTCTTAGCTGTTTATCTGTTTTATATCTAGTAGTGTATATCTATTAATTCCGAATTTCTAAGTTTTCTCTCCCACTGCTTTCCCCTTTGGTAACCATAAGTTGGTTTTCTATGCCTGTGAGTTCATTTCTGACTTGTAAATAAGTTTCTTTGTTTCATTTTTCTTAGATTCTACACCTAAGTTATAGCATATGATATTTGCTTTTCTCTGTCTGAATTACTTCACTTAGTATAATAATTTCTAGAACCATCCACTTAAACCATCCATTGCTTTGAGTGGCATTATTTCATTTTTCCTTATGGCCGAGTGGTTTTCCATTGTATATATGTACTATTGATTTGTCCTCATTATTAATGTATTGTTTGTCAGTGGACACTTAGGTTGCTTCCGTGTCTTGACATTGTAAATAGCACTGCTAACATTGGGGTGCATGTATCCTTTCGAATTAGACTTTTCTCCGGATATACGCCCAGGAGTGGGATGGCTAGATCACGTGGAAGCTTTGTTTTCAGTTTTTCGGGAAATCTCCTTAATGTCTGTTCTCCCTAATGTCTTCACCAATTTGCATTCCTACTAACAGTATAAGGAGGTTCCCTTTTCTCAACACCTTCTCCAGGATTTACCAAAACACTTCTTTTGATTGTAAGCTTTTCTATAAAACACAACACTTTCCTGTGCCTTTTACAGTTGACCTTGATCCACAGCCCACCCATGATCGCATGGGCTATCATGAAGCAGCTTCCATGATGTCTTTGTGGTCAAGTGCTGACTCTTACCATGTAATGCCAACCCCCGACACATGTGCCTTTGACCTCTTATACCTTTCTTTGCCCATAGCTGTCTTCTTTACCTCTTATTGCTTACTGTTATTTCTTGTTGTCAGAATCTGTTGGGATGCTGAAATTGTGCCTAAAATAGGAGCGTGTGGATAGATCCTTGTCTTAGGGGCTTGGTGGCTCAGAAGATAAAGAACCTGCCTGCAATTCAGGAGACCTATGTTTGATCCCTGGGTTGGGAAGATGCCCTGGAGACAGGAATGGCTACCCACTCCAGTATTCTTGCCTGGGGAATTCCGTAGACAGAGGAGCCTGGCAAGCTACAATCCCATGGTGGGAGTCCATGGGGTTGCAAAGAGTTGGACATGACTGAGTGACTAACACTTTCACTTTTACAGACCCTTAGTGTGGCCCAAGCATCTTCTCCTCCAATATGTGTGCCTGAACTTCTGATAACTCCTGACCTACAGCTGCATTTGAGACAGTCAAGGTTGCTGCTGTCAAGGTAGTTAGAAGCCAGTGGGAAGAGAAAATGCACATTTTTACAATTGAAATAGAACACGTTTGTTCACAAGAAGATGCCTAGTCATGATAGTAGGTGCACTGGGAATTCAGATTAGATAAGAAACCTTAGGGAAGATTTCATAGAATAGGAGAAGCTTTAGCTAGACCTCAGAGAACCGTGAGAGTTGGCATATCCCCCCCGTCATGCATCCACTCCTTCATGTATGTGTTCAGTAAGTATTCATGGAGTGAGACTATATGCAAGGTTGTGTTGCAGGAGCAGAAGACACAGTATATATGCCATACAAGGTTTCTGTTCTCATGGTCATGTATGTGAGAGTGAAGACGATAAAAGGAAATGAAACAAGAGCACATCAGAGGGTAGAAACTGCTGGAGACACATACATGGAGAAAAGGAACCTTCTGATACACATAGAGGGGAGGGTCTCAGGGGCTGCATCTGAGAAGGTGACTGGGAAAGGCCCCAGGAGGAGCTTGGACGGTGGAGGGTCTGCCCAGTGGCACAGCAGAGGAGCAGCACTCCAGTAGGGGGCCAGGGAGCAGGAGCCCTGAGCGTGGGGTCCACTCAGCAACACCACGGGCCAGAGAGGGGCTGTGAAGTGAGGGCAGGGGGACACCCAGGGCAGAAAGGGGCTGTGAGGTGGGGGCGGGGGACACCCAGGGCGGAGGGGGGCTGTGAGGTGGGGGCAGGGGGACACCCAGGGCGGAGGGGGGCTGTGAGGTGGGGGCGGGGGACACCCAGGGCAGAGGGGGGCTGTGAGGTGGGGGCAGGGGAACACTCAGGGCAGAAGGGGGCTGTGAGGTGGGAGTGGGGACAGGTGGGGAGATGGATGTAACACAGGCAAAGCATTCCAGGCAGCGTATTCGAAGGAAGGGTCATAGAGTGCCAGGGGTCTGTGTGTGTATGTGAGAGAGAGAGAGATGGAGGGAGAGAGAGAGAAGGGGAGAGACAGAGACGGAGAGAGAGGGGGAGGAGAGAGAAGGGGAGGAGAGAGAGAGGGAGCGGTGCAGGGAGATGGTCTGGGCAGAGTGCTGGTGAAGGATGTAAGGCTGGAGGGAGGGACACTAGTGTGTGGAATCTTCGAATGGCATCTATTACATATGGTATAAACTTCTGTAGCTGAGAAGGCTACACTTCTGTGTTTATCCTTCTGCAAAACAGCTTAGAGTTGAGATTCACACCATTAGTGCCAAGGCTTGATTGCCTCTGAGAGTTCACATAGAAGAAACTGCACTAGTCCAAAATAACTCATCCTGAAACTCTGCTGGCTCGTGCGCTCTGTGAATCTGGGGCTTTGGAAGACGAACCTGAGCTGGTTCCAGCCAGGTATTTACAGCACACTTGGTTCTGCTTCTCTCCCTGGAAGAATAAGCAGAGCTGACATTCCCTGAGTGTACACCACGTGCAAGGCCCAGGCCTCCTCGCTGATGTGTGTTCCCTTGTGTGAGATTCCCATACCTTTCTGTCTCACTTTTGCACAGCACACTGGGGCAGTTCGATTGTTCAAGGTGGCAGATAGTGAGAGACGAGTCAGGACTTGAACTCCCGCCGCTTGCCTTCTGAGTCCCTGCCTCCCCCCAGGCTGCCTCCCCCAGGCTTTATGTTCCGGCTCAGACGCTCAGGGACTTGAGTGCAGATGAAACAAGTGGTGCTTCTAAGAGGCCCAGGCCAATTGCCACTTGGTACTCCTGGCTCGCTGTGCAGCCCGACCCTCATCTGCTTGTTTCCTTCTTTATTAAACAGCTTCTGGAATCCCCTCCAACCCCAAAGCAGCTTCTTCCCTGATAGAAGGATAGTAGATATCTAGTACTTGACTTATTAAAAAGAAGAACAGAGTACAAGGTTTGTGAGCTCTTGAACAAAAGATTCAGTAGATCCAGGGTTGGTGGAAATTTTCATTTCATTTAATTGTTGGCTCTGCCAGGTGTCAGCCAAAAAATAAAAATAATCATCCTGGCAGCTTTGACATGCTTTTCAACAAAGATTTACTAGCCGTTGCTGTAAGGAAGGTTCATATTGCAAAGACTTCATTACTTTCAGTGCGAATACTGTGAGACAAGGTGATAAATCATTTACCTCAGACCTTACTAATCAGAATTAATGTACAGAAGTCTTGTGTTATGGCTTACGTTTTCTCAGTAGTTCTTGAACTTTGGTAAACTCTACTTTGGTAAGCTTCCAGGTCATCAGTGAGAATTGCAGGCTCTCTCCAACTCTCTGGCGTTGCCCGATCCACCCCCGTGGCACCTCTGCTGGTCACATACCATCTTAGGAAAAGCATTTCCAGGATCACGCAGTTCCATAGTGATTTTTTGCTTTCCTTCCAAAGGACTATAATGTATATGAATGAATTTGGCCAAGTTTGCAAATCATCAAAGTCTCCACAATAGGAGAATAATGTTTGTTCACCTAAATTCTCAAGGTTAATCGCTTGGCCATTTCAGTTAAAAATTTTTGCTTTCTATCAGAGCCCCATGAAATCAACCTGTGCCTCAGTTTCAACAAAAAATTGGAATTTCAGAAGTTTTACATTGCTCATAAACGGATAAATTCCATTTAAATCTTTAGATATTTAGATTGCATTAAAAAAATTTTTTTCCACTCAAAGAGTCTGATTCTGTCCCAATAATTTCTGTACCCTCAAGATCTCGCCTTATCTTTGGATTTTCACAGCACCAAACACCAAGTTTTGTAGGTTAATAGGTGTCTATGATATGTTTGTGAAATTGAACAGTTCACCAGCTTGCACTTAAATAACTAACATCTCCTACCAAAAAGAAGCATAATGTATGCTTTTATGATATATTTTTCTTCCTGACTTTGACCCATTACAAGATATCTATTTTCACATGTACTAGACTCTTATATTCTGCATCCTGAGAACAAACAAAAGATACCTATTTAATCTTGCCCTCAATGCTCAGTCTGAAATACCCTCCCTGGGACTGTGCTGGTGGTCCGGAGGTTAAGACTTTACCTCCCAGTGCAGGGGTATGAGGGAGAGTGCCGGTCAGGAAGCTAAGATCCCCCATGACTCGAGGCCAGAACATCAAATATGAACAACAGAAGTCATATTGTAACAGATTCAATAAAGGCTTTAGAAATGGCACACACCAAAAAAAATCTTAAAAAATAAAGTACCTTCCCAGCTACTTATATATAAAATGCTAATTTACCTATGTAGAGGAGAGGAGTTTCCATTTACAGTGAAATGGATGTCATATATGTATTTCCTTGAGGGTCCACCTCAGGATTTATATGTGTTTTGTTCTGTGAATGTGTCTATCCACTGTGCTGAGTTTTCAGTATTCCCACCCAGAGGGGGAGATCCCTGAGAGTGTATCTCCCAGGTTAACATTGCTGAACAGATAGAAAAATATTTTTAAAAATAGATTATATAAAAGCAAATGTTAATATAGACCAGTTTGCTGGTAAGGATTATTTTCTTCCTTTTTATTATGAATTTGTGCTTGAGGAGTGCAGAATAACCTTGTAAACTTAATTATATTCAATTACACTTTAATATCTTCTACATCTCAGCACCAGCTGAGACTCACAAAGAAATAAATGACACAAGAATTGACCTCTTTCAGAGGTGTTTAGTTTGTAACCCTCCCTAGGTGTCCTCCAATCCCAGTCTTACCCCCAAACCAAACTGCTGTACCTCATGACCAATCACTGCTCCAGGAGGATTTCCTTCCAGTGTTTAAATTTTGGCATCTGCTGCTCTTTAGTAATATTTGCTCATCCTAAAAGGCAATGGCAACCCACTCCAGTACTCTGGCCTGGAATATCCCATGGACGGAGAAGGCTGGTAGGCTGCAGTCCATGGGGTTGCTGAGAGTCAGACAGGACTGAGTGACATCACTTTCACTTTTCACTGTCATGCATTGGAGAAGGATATGGCAACCCACTCCAGTGTTCTTGCCTGGAGAATCCCAGGGACAGGGGAGCCTGGTGGGCTGCCGTCTCGGGGGTCGCACAGAGTTGGACACGTCTGAAGTGGCTTAGCAGCAGCAGCTCATCCTGCATCATCTTACTCTGTTTCCAGCATCAGGGCTGGACTCCGGGGGCGGGTCTCTGGCCCCTGCCTCCTTCCCTGGATGGCACCCCCAGTCCTCAGAAAAAGCAGGGAGTGGGGACAGGCAGCAATGCTTGGGGCAGAGGGTTCCAGGTCAGCCAAACCTGAGCTCAAATGTGGGCTCAGATATGCACCAGCTGAGAGTCCACGAGCAAAGCGTTTACACATTTTGAGCTTGTAATTCCTCATCTGTAAATATAAGGCCTCCTGCAAGCTGTTCATAAAGAAGGCAATGAGATCAGTGTGCACAGCCTCAGACAGGGTGCCTGGCCCGCAGTCTGGGGGCCTGGAGCTCTAACAGGACCAGGCGTGTCCTGTGAAATGCATTACCCTAGTGCCTCCAGGATCGTGAATAAGTCCCCTTCCAACTGCCTTCTGCAGAATTCCTGAGAGACAGAGGCCTACATCATGCCTTCTTCTGAAGTCTCACACCCACCTAGTCTGACAGACAAGAGGGGCTCGACAAAGAAATCAGCTCTTGTCTAGGTGACAGAAGCAGGCCAGCTTTCTCCCACCAAGGGTTTAACCATCAGCAGCGTGTGTGTCAAGGATGGGTGTCCCGGCACACCTGGGGGCCGTGCTTCTCTGACGCCCAGGGTGGGCTGGGCAGTGACTGGGCTCGACGGGCCCTCATCTTACGGTATTTGCCAAGCGCTTACTCTTACCCAGCCATGGGCACAGCCTGCACAGCAGTGATGGATTGAGCAAGCCTGATCTCCAGCCCTAGACAGGTATCAACTGTGGGCAAGATGCTTCAATAAACGCGGTTAGTACATACTGGGAAAGAAGAGGGTGCTGTGAGAAAAAGTAAAGGGAAAGCGCTTTCTCTGGAAATTGCTCCCTGGAAATTCAGAGAAATCCCCTCTGAATGTACAAATGGCATAATAATAGTTAAAACGACTCACAGGTCACTACTTCATGTACTTTATACAAATCACAAAAATTATACTTTGCAAAAAATTAAACTTCACAGTAATGCACTGAAATAGCTACTATTATCCTGTTTTTACAAATGAGAAAACTGAAACTCGGGAAGGGTCATTCTTACGTCAACTCAAATGAAGCCCAGACCGGGACTGCCACCAAGACAGTCCACAGTCCTGGCCGATAGTCTGGTGATCTCTGCAGTGCTTCTTGCCTGGGTCCGTTTGCCCCCATTGCCGAAAAGCGTCAGCTTTCAGAACGGGTGACCAGCCAGCATGCTAGAGTGAGGCAGACAGTAAATTCAGTGCACACAGAATGTCATCTTTTCACCGAAAGCTCATGTTCTCTCCTCTTTTACAAGCTGAATGAGCTGGTTGTGTGGTGAAGTGTCTGCTTTTTCCCTCATTAGGCCGTCAGCAACTGGTGACTGAGTCCCGGGCCTCAGCCCCCTCCAGTTTTCTACTTAGGTCTTTAAAGTCAAGAAAGCCTCAGTGTTTTCTTATTCCAGCAAGTTATGAGGTTTCTGTGACTGCAGTGTTTAAGCCTCATAATTTTGTCCCAAGAGTTTCTTAATGAGGTTTTTTTTTTTTTTTTTTTAATTACTAAGCAGAGGATTCTGTTCCCATTCGGGATGAAGCCACATCCTCCCTTCCAAGCTCACCCAGCCTGCATCATCCCTCCTCCTCCCAGGACAAGTGGGCGGTCTGCATGTCCTCCCGAGAACGGCCGCTCCTCTAGGTGAGGGGCCCAGCACGCCCGAGACCCTGGGTACCGCCTGGCCCGCCAGCCTCCAGGAGGGGTGGGCTGCTTCTGTCCCCTGCCTCCTCTTGCCAGCTCACCAGGGGCCACGCATGTCCATGCGCTGAAGATGATAACAGCAACAATGAAAGCACTTTTCATTTGCTGAGTAAAGCACTCTGTGCCCGTCACTCTAACGGCTTCATGTGCATGGTTTCATTTAATCGTCACCAGTTTTCTGAGGTCTCCATTATTCAGTCACATTTGCAAGTTGAGGAAACTGAGACTCAAGATGGTCAACTGATTTGCTCATGACTCAAACCTGCTGCTCTTGCTGCTCAGTCACTCAGTTGTGTCAGACTCTTTGCCACCTCGTGGACCGTAGCCCGCCAGGCTCTTCTGCCATGGGATGCTCCAGGCAGGAACACTGGAGAGGGCCTCTATTTCCTCTTCCAGACCCGAGGATCACATATACATCTCAACGGCTCCTGCGTTGACAGGCAGATGCTTTCCACTAGTGCTGCCTCGGAAGCCAGACCCAAACCTGGCTCTCTCTTCTCCCTGCCTGGTCCTTAATGAGTTTCTGTGGACTTTGGAGCAGATGTGGGTGGGAAGTACCCATCCCCCCCTCCACTTTCTTATCATTTGGTTCACTGTAGGTCCCCCTTCCCAACAAAGACAGGGACGTGGGGAAATGGGGGCTGTCGCAAGAACCCTAACGCATTGTTGGATTACAGAGCAGCTGGGCAGCTTTCTACATCTTCATCCTCTGTTCTAAGCCACCCGCCGTCAGCAAATAAGACTTGTCGTCCAACCACACCATCCCACTTGTGACCTTAGTTTTCACTTGAGTAGTCTATTTTAGCGTCTGTATTTCTTGATTGGGAGCCCACTTGGTGTTTTTGGTAGATGTGAATTTTCTGTGATGCTTAGAAAATTTTCTTGGTGATCAGTGTAAGTACTGGCTGGGATATACTCGATGAAAATTTTCCCCATGGAGACCCATCATTTCTCATAGAATCTCTCACCTCTTTCTGTACCGCCTTGGAAGCAGAGTATGGTGGATGCTGACAGATGAGACTAAGAGAGAGGGAAAATGACCAGCTCCAGCAGCTAGCTGTCATCCATTTGATCAAAGAAACATGGTAGCAATTACACGGATTTTTAAAATTAACTTCTAGAGACATTTTCATACAATAGTTGGTTAGTAACAGGGTACCGTGTCTCCTTGGGGAATTTTATCTGTTTTTCCCACTGTTTTCAAACCAGCTTAGAAGCAAATGTTTAGGAATTTCTTGCATATATGAAGGGATAATTATTGTTTTGCTGTTCAGTCTCTAAACAAATTAACCAGGCAGGACTATATTTTAAACATGTATTTAACAATTACAATGTTGTTAATTACAATTTAACAATTCAGTGTTGATCATCCTCTTGAATACCATGGGATTAAAATCACCCCCATATTTCATATATTATCATAAACTTTTCTTGGCATGTAAGTCACAGTAGTAAAAAATGATTACTGATTTCTCGTTTACATTTTCTCACTTCTCAATTTTCCATTTTAAAGATAATTTACTTTTCTTGCTGATTGATTTGTGAGTCAAGTTCTATATATACCTGTGAGTAAATACAAGTATGTGTTTGGTCACCCTTAATCTTACTGATTTCCAGTCTCCATAGCCCTGTCCAATTTCCTTTACCCCGATAAGACTCTGAACCAGCATCTCTCATATCTACCTAAATTTCCTTAGATCTGTAGTCCAGTAAACAAAGAGTACCTTTCACTTCGGAACATTTATCTTTTTCACCTTAAAATGAAATACCATGACATCTAACTTTGTGGTTGAGGTTTTAAGTGTGTTCAGGAAATTAAAAGCTGGGATGCCTGCAGGAGCCATAAGATAATGATACATGGATGATAAGTGTAACAAATTTCACATATATCTGAAGGAGCTGAGTCATCACTGCCTTTTTGCTGTGAACAAATACCAATTCCCTGACCTTAAAAATCTTCAAACGTTAAGTTAATGCATTTTATTTCCATTTCCAGTGAGTTGTTTGAGGCAGTATTACACACATGACTTCTGATGGGTTTTATATTACTGGGATATTGATACTTGCCAACACTCAGTTAATTTACTTTTCATTTTCAGCTCCTTACAGAATGATATGCTGTTAGTTGTTACTTTTCAATCTGTGTTCACGCTTTCATATTGCAATTACTCAGCTTTTAATAGAAAACGAAATGGAAAAATCCTGCTTGGGTGTGAAATATGTGAATTTGCAGGTTACATATTTTCTGCCTGTGTCTTCTTTTTGCATCCTACCTCAAAACTTCTCCAGTCTACCTCTCTCTCCTGACAGCATCCTGAAACAGGATATAGCTTTTTGATCGGGCTAGCTGATTGCATAGGTGCATTCCTGGGTAATTATGCCTGTAAGAATGAGGGAATTAAAAAAACAAACAAACAAAAAAAAAACACAACCTGATAGCAGGATAATGATCTTTATGAAAATACAGTCCCGAGTCCATCAATTAAAAACAACTTGTATCTAACTGGGCAGTGTGCTCGCTGCCTAGGGAACAGCATCTTAGCCAGGGAAGGCAGAAGTAACCACAGAGAGCCAGCCAGACAGAGAACACTGGGAACCTCCCCTTTGCAGAAGTCTGGAAGTAAACGGTTGCATGGCCCAGGCTTCCGGAGGCTACAACTTTGTGGCACAGAGCAAGGAAGGGAAAGTATTACATGGAATCCTTTGCCAGAGGTGTCTCCTGTTTTTTATTTTTGTGTCTGAGGTTTAGAAATGCCACTGTTTATAACATAACTGTTTCACTTTGCCTACATTTTGAGCAGATGTATCCTTGCGCACTTACTGAGCAAAAGGCCTTTGCTTTCCCACTGGTCCTTATTTATTCATGATTGCTGAATAATTAACTGTGGGTCCTTGGGTTCTCAGAACTGGAATGCACTGTGTACAGCGCTTGTTCCACGGCGTGTCTCTGCCACTTCCATAGCAGAAATGAACTTTTAAGTAACTCCTTGAGCTTCCCTGGTGGTTCAGATGGTAAAGAATCTGCCTGCAATGCAGGAGACCTAGGTTCGATGGCTCGGTAGGGAAGATCCTCTGGAAAAGGTAATGGCAACCCACTGCATTATTCTGTCTGGAAAATTCCATAAACAGAGGAGTTTGGCAGCCTACAGTCTGTGAGGGTCACAAAGAGACAAGACTGACAGACCAACACTTTGGTAATAATAGCAAAGCATTTACAGAAGCATCAAGTGGGGGTCTGAGAGTTTCTGGTTCATATTTAGTGTAAACATAGGTGAAAACCTGTTTGGAATTTGCAGGTTGCTCCATGTATCTGCTTTGTGTGTATCTGGGGGTATGTGTATATTTGAGGTGAAGCACACGATCCCTGATAGAACCTGAATGTGGATTTGCTTTGTGTGTTCATGAAAACAAGTGCACCAAAAACTCAATCTAGCTCAGATACTATACTGTCTGAGTGACCTGGTGGCTGAAACAATGTATTTGGGTATCAAAGATTGTTTGGGGATTAAAAACCAAAGCTAGAGATCAGATACAAAAGTGAAAACCAGTGATTATGACAGTTGTAAATAAAAGTCAGTTTGTCTTAAATAAACTTATGGTTACCAAAGGGGAAAAGGGGATAAATTTGGAGTTTGGGATTAGCAGATGCAAACTACTATATATATAATAAATAAACAAGTCCTACTGTACAGGGAACTAGATTCAGTACCTTGTAATAAACCATGGAAATGAACATGAAAAAGAATATATAACGTATATGTAACTGAATCTCTTTGCTATATGCCTGAAACTAACACAACATTGTAAATCAACTATACTTCAATAACTTTTTTTAAAACTTTTCAATCATCTTGTGGCTAAAAGAGCAGACTGGATGGATGGGGTGTGTGTGTGTGTGTGTGTGTGTGTGTGTGCATATCTACAATTTAAACACATCTTTTCCTAGTGACACTATTTCAGTTCCACTGTATAAATGGGCCAGGAAGATGTATCATTTCTCAATCTCTGGGTTCAGACATTGAATAATTGACATTGAACTACTTAACAATTGGCAGGCTAAAGTTGTCTTTGTTTGCTAGTAACTGAAACGAAGAAATTTTTATTAAGTTTGAAATGTCGATAATTCTAGAAATGATTTTCCATTCAGCCTTTACCTTTTTCTATATTAATAATGCATCTTTATGCAGATTCCTTTTGAAATTTTTCTTTACTTAATATAAACTTTATTAAGTCAATATTATGTGAAATTGAGCTAATTTAATTTTGATTGAGCTCTCATTTACTATTGCATTGGTATAAAGAATTGGTAACTAAACTAAAATAGTACAGTAAATTAGGAGTAAAATCTGTACTAGAAGGAATTTTTTAGTCATCCTTAGAGTAGACATTTACTGAGCATCTAGTCTATACACAGGTTTTTTCAGATTATTCTTAAAGACACTGTCTTTTTTATTTTTATTTTTTTAGATACTGGTGGGACTCTGCAGAGTAATTCTAATGAGTTCTACCTTGGTCCTTAAAACAAGTTTGTGTTAGCTCTGAAACATCCTGATAGCACTGATTTTTTGCTGTATTATATATTTGATATATAATATCAAATTATTATATATCGTGCCTTTAAAGATATTCTAAATTTCAATAATTCACATATTTCAGGCCAGTATTTAGGCTCAACTTCTCTTTTTTAGACTTTTTAGTGTCTTTAAAACATTTTATCTTTTAAGTTACAAGCTTCAGATCTCACTCTCTTTAACTATAAAATCTTGATTTAAGTGTCTTGTCCTCAGGGAAACTGTGTTTAGCATTTCAGAGCAAGTGAGGTTCCCCCTTCAAGATCTCAAACCACCTTACAGTGGTTTCAAAGCACTTACCATAATTGAAATCACACCATTAAATATATAATTTCTGTGCTTCCCTCTCCCCAGCCTAAAAACCTCACTGGATAAAGACTATATCTGTCTGACACCAAGAGAATGCCTGGCACCCAGTAGGCACTTAATAGATACTCCCAGAGGAAGAGAGTGAATGTGCAGAAACTGTCGCTGGTCCCAGTCCTTGGCTTTCTGCTGGTCTCTCCCTTGCCTTCCTTCCTGGCTGATCCAATTTAATTGGAGAATATTTCAAAATCCAGGATTAAAGAGTGATTAAACCAAGGTTGGTTTCTTTCTTTGACTTTGAATCTCTAACATGTCCTATTTTGCTTTTGATCTTCAAAAGTTTTTTTTTTTTTTTCTTAATGAAGAATTAGCAAATGGCCATATAAAATTATCTTCTTTCTGAAGTTTCTTGATACGCGTTGCTGAAAGTGAAAGTCACTCATTCACGTCCAACTCTTTGCGGCCCCATGGACTATACAGTCCATTGAATTCTCCAGGCCAGAATACAGGAGTGGGTAGCCTTCCCCTTCTCCAGGGGATCTTCCCAACCCAGGGATTGAACCCAGGTCTCCTGAATTGCAGGCAGATTCTTTACCAGCTGAGCCACAAGGGAAGCCCAAGAACTGCAGTGGGTAGCCTATCCCTTCTCCAGTGGATCTTACTGAGTCAGGAATCAAACCAGGGTCTCCTGCATTGAAGGCAGATTCTTTACCAACTGAGCTATGAGGGAAGCCCCTAAAGTTGCACAGTCGTGTCCGACTCTTTGCGACCCCATGGACTATACAGACCATGGAATTCTCCAGGCCAGAATACTGTAGTGGGTAGCCGTTCTCTTCTTCAGGGGATCTTCTTATCCCAGCGATTGAACCTAGGTCTCTTGCATTGCAGGCAGATTCTTTACCAGCTGAGCCACAAGGTGGTGTAGGAATAAGTGGAGGAGGGAAGAGATCCAATTGCAGTGATATCAACAGAGATCATTCAGGAGGAGGCCCCAAGGGCCAAACAGCCCCTTACCTCAGAAGAAAGAAGACTAGAGAGCTGAGACTGCGTCAGGAAGCTTGCACATCTGCCCTCACTGTGAGGCCTCTAACACGGTGTCTTACCTCGTAGTGTCTCAGTTTCCTCATCTTCAAAATGGGGGGAATAGGACTTACTTCACAGGGCAGTTTGAAGGCCAGAAGAGATAACACATGAAAGTTGGCTATTTGACCCCATACTAGACACACTGGGGCCTCCCAGGTGGCTCAGTGGTGAAGAAGCCGCCTGCCAAGCAGGAGACCTGAGTCCAGTCCCTTGGTCGGGACGATCCCCTGCAGAAGGGCACGGCAACCCTTCCAGTAGTCTCACCTGCAGAATCCCACGGACAGAGGAGCCTGGTGGGTGACCGTCCATAAGGTTACGAAGAGTCGGACACGACTGAAGCAACCTGGCGTGCACACGCATGCAGGCACATTGGGGACACTCAGTATTAGCTACTTTATTGTTCTCCTATATTTAGAGTTAACCAAAAATAAGACCATCTCCACATTTTTCTTCCCTTGCTTTACTTGTTGAAGTATTCCATACAAAAAAATTTTGATTTTACACTAAACCATTTTTTTCTCTTTGTCCCAGAATAACTATAAAAATGACAACTGGTTACTTATCTCTCTATCCCACCCCTACAAAAGCCCCCGTTTTGCAAACTGACTCTGACTCTGTACCTGATAATGAGAGTGATAAGAATCCATTTTATCACTTTTACGAATGGGGTTTTTTCTTGTTGTTGTTGTTGTTTTCCTCAGTTAGAGGAACGGGAGAAAGCTGCATACTAAAATAGCAGGGTTTTGAGAGCTGGTTAATTAGGGAACATAGACACAGCAGGGGAAAAAAGACACAGAAGAAAAACAGAAAGAAATGAGAGCAGGGACTTCTTTTATCGGAATTAAGCCAGGATTTAGACCCAGTTCTGTCAGAAGGCTTGTCTTGACGTGGGGAACTGAATTGATAAAAGCTGGCTGAAGAGAAGGGACCTCGATGGAGTCAGAGAGAAACGATGGCATCCTTTCTCATTGCATAAATGTCTGAGCGCCTGTTCGGAAGCAAACCCCTGGCTAAGTTAAATTCTAGTGAAGGGACAACTTAAGTGCATACTTTTTGTGGCATGAAATTAAATTGGAGATGTTCTAAGGAAGTGCGACGTGCAGTTCACAGGTTGGAAAAGGTGGCCACGATTGGAGAAATCAGGAGACACCACCTTAAAGACAGTCGCATCGCAGATGGACCTGGAATGGTTTTTGTTGTTGTTTTTTTACTTCTGATTGAAGTATGTGGCTGATTTACAGTGATGTGTTAATTTCTGTTGTAGAGCAAGGTGATTCAGTTTTACACATATACACGTTTTTCTTTGTATTCTGTTCCATTAGATTTATCTCAGGAAATCGACTATGGTTTCCTATGCTATAGAGTAGGGCCGCGATGTTGATCCCTTTGATATGCAATAGCTTGCATTACTAAACCCAAACGGCCAATTCATCCCTCTCCCTCCCGTGGTAACCTCCTTGGTAAGCACAAGTCTGTCCTCTGTGTCTGTGAGTCTGTCTCTGTTTTGTGGATAGATTCATTTGTGATGTCTGTGGTTTTGATAGGTGAGGAGAAAACGCTGAGAGGGCACTCTAGGCAGAAGGCAGCGCATGAGCAAAGGCACAAAGGCAGGCAGTAAGGGGGAAACAGTGGCGCTTCCGTTAGATGTGAATGTGTATCACGCAGGTACCGGGAGGGAGACGCTCAGCTCAGTTCAGTTCAGTCACTCCGTTCTGTCCGACTCTTGGCGATCCCATGGACTGCAGCACGCCAGGCCTCCCTGTCCTTTACCAGTGCCCGGAGTTTACTCAGACTCATGTCCATTGAGTCAGTGATGCCATCCAACCATCTCATCCTCTGTCATCCCCTTCTCCTCCTGCCTTCAGTCTTTCCCAGCACCAGGGTCTTTTCAAATGAGTCAGCTCTTCGCATCAAGTGGACAAAGTATTGGAGTTTCAGTTTCAGCCCTTCCAATGAACACCCAGGACTGATCTCCTTTAGGATGGACTAACTGGATCTCCTTGCAGACCAAGGGACTCTCGAGAGTCTTCTCCAACACCACAGTTCAAAAGCATCAATTCTTTGGTGCTCAGCTTTCTTTATAGTCCAGCTCTCACATCCATACATGACCACGGGAAAAACCATAGCTTTGACTAGATGGACCTTTGTTGGCAAAGTAATGTCTCTGCTTTTTAATAGGCTCTCTAAGTTGGCCATAACTTTCTTCCAAGGAGCAAGTGTCTTTTAATTTCATGGCTGCAGTCACCATCTGCAGTGATTTTGGAGCCCCCAAAAGTAAAATCTGTCACTGTTTCCACTGTTTCCCCATCTATTTGCCATGAAGTGATGGGACTGGATGCCATGATCTTAGTTTTCTGAATGTTGAGCTTTAAGCCAACTTTTTCACTCTCCTCTTTCACTTTCATCAAGAGGCTCTTTAGATCTTCTTTGCTTTCTGCCATAAGGGTGGTGTCATCTGCATATCTGAGGTTATTGATATTTCTCCCCGCAATCTTGATTCCAGCTTGTGCTTCTTCCAGCCCAGCGTTTCTCATAATGTACTCTGCATAGAAGTTAAATAAGCAGGGTGACAATATACAGCCTTGACCTACTCCTTTTCCTGTTTGGAACCAGTCTGTTGTTCCATATCCAGTTCTAACTGTTGCTTCTTGACCTGCATACAGATTTCTGAAGAGGCAAGTCAGGTGGTCTGGTATTCCCATCTCTTTCAGAATTTTACAGAGTTTGATGTGAGCCACACAGTCAAAGGCTTTGGCATAGTCAATAAAACAGAAGTAGATGTTTTTCTGGAACTCTCTTGCTTTTTCCATGATTCAGCGGATGTTGGCAATTTGATCTCTGGTTCGTCCACCTTTTCTAAAACCAGCTTGAACATCTGGAAGTTCACGTTTCACGTATTGCTAAAGCCTGGCTTGGAGAATTTTGAGCATTTCTGTACTAGCATGTGAGATAAGTGTAATCATGCAGTAATTTGAGCATTCTTTAGCATTGCCTTTCTTTGGGATTGGAATGAAAACTGACCTTTTTCAGTTCTGTGGTCACTGTTGCATTTTCCAAATTTGCTGGCATATTGAGTACAGCACTTTCACAGCATCATCTTTCAGGATTTAAAATAGCTCAACCGGAATTCCATCAGTTCCACTAGCTTTGTTTGTAGTGATGCTTCCTACGGCCCACTTGACTTCACGTTCCAGGATGTCTGGCTCTAGGTGAGTGATCACACCATCGTGTTATCTGGGGCGTGAAGATCTTTTTTGTGTAGTTCTTCTGTGGGGGAGACTAAGAAAGCTTAAAAAGTAGCATGGGGTCATGGAGTAAACTGTACTTACTCTGCTGAGAACAGCTTCTATATTTGGAGTCTCTAAAGTTCTTAAGATGAAAATCTATAGCTCTTATCAAACTTAAGGATCACCTTCTTGGGTTCTAAGGCAAGAGCTTCCTGCAGCTCATGTTGGAGTTTAATAGGTCTATATGTGCATCATTTCTATGTTGTTGGTCTTAATATATATATTTGTGGAATGATGTCTCTTGTACTTCTTTGGTTGCTGCTGAGTCACTTCAGTCGTGTCCAACTCTGTGCGACCCCATAGACGGCAGCCCACAAGGATGCCCCATCCCTGGGATTCTCCAGGCAAGAGTACTGGAGTGGGGTGCCATTGCCTTCTCTGACTTCTTTGGTTAGGAAGACTTTTGAAGTCACTGGACTAGGTCACTGACAATTGTTAGTTTTTAACCTCTTCCTTTTTCCTCATTTGTGGAGTTTTCTAGGTTTTCTATTTAGGACCTAAGAAAACCAGAGAGTTCATTTAAAACACCTTTATTGAGGGTGAAAATATTGAGTTCAAAAGCAATTAAGTATAAAGAAATGAACTGTTCTAAAATAATGCAATTAACTTCTAAGCTAACTTTAGATTGATTTAAAAAGCAATGGGAAGGGGAAAAAATGCTACTAACTCCTTTTTAAATCATTATCTTTCAGTATTCATTTTTAAAAATCGAATGAGCACATCACACACATGCACACACGCATACATTCATATTTAAGGATCAATGAACTCTTCTCTCATTACTCCTCTAGGGTTACTCTCCAAACATCTTTCAGCATCTATTTGGGAACTGGCAAAGGAGAATGAGGCACCTTATCCCTAAGAAGTTCCCTCATCAAAGTATCAGCTTTACTGAGAAGCACATAGCAATCAATGAGTAACGAAATACTTGTTTGCTTATTTTTAAGTTGCACAATTCTGTCATTTTCAGTGTATTGACAGTTGTACACCCATCAGCACAACCAATTTTAAACCATTTTCATCAGCCCATAAACAAACCCTGCACCCATTACCAGTCTATGCCCACCACCGTCACAGCCTCCCACACTTCGGCAACCACAGACCAACTTTCTGTCTTTATACATTTCCCTACTCCAGACATTTCATGTATCAATAAATAGTCATACCATATAATGTGTGGTTTTTATGACTAGCTTTCTTCACTTAGTATAATGTTTTCAAGGATCATCTGTGTTGCACTTTGTAACAGCTTTTCATTTTTTTATTGCAGGATAATATTGCATCATGTGGAATGTTTTGTATGTCCTTTCATCAGTTGACAGACATTTGGACTTTACTACTTTCTGGTTATTAGGAATAATCCATGTACAAGTTTTTATGTGAATATACATTGCCACTTCTTTTAGGAATATACCTAGGAGTGGATGTGGTCATATGCTTAATTTTCGTTCATCATTTTGAGTAACCGCTAGATTGTTTTCTAAAGGCGCTCTGCCCTCTGACCTCCCCGCAAGCACGGTGTGAGCAGTCTCCTTACCTCCTCACCCTGGCTTGTCTTTGTCTGTTATTGTGATTTTAGCCATCCTGCTGAGTTGGAAGCAGCGCCTCACTGTGGCTCTTACTTACATTTCCCTGTGGCTAATGATGTTAGCTGTCTTTCCGTGTGCTCATTGAGGATATACATTTCCTTCTTAGAGGAATGTCCTTTAGATTCTTTGCCATTTTTAATTGGCTTGTTTGTTGTTTTACTGTTGAATTGTAAGAGTTCTTTAGATATTCTGGATGCAAGTTCTTTATCAGGTAGATGATTTGCAAATGTTTTCTCCTAATCAATGGATTATCTTTTCACCTCCTTGATGACAGTCTTTGAACAGCAAAAGTTTAAAATTTTTATGAACTTAAATTTATCTTTTTTCTTTTGTCACATGTTTTGATGTTGTATCTAGGAAGACTTTACCTAATCCAAGGTCATGAAGATGTAACCCTATATTTTCTTCCAGGAGTTACATAGTTTTAGCTCCTGCATTTAGGTCTATGATTTATTTTGAGTCTTTTTTTTTTTTTTTGGTTATAATGAGGATAGAGATTCAATTTTCATCATTTTCATGTAGATTCTCAGTTGTTCCTTTTCATACTATCCCTGGGGTTCTCCACGCAAGAATACTGGAAATAGCATCACCAACTCAATGGATGTGAGTTTGAGCAGGCTCTGGGAGATGGTGGACAGAGGAGTCTGGAGCGCTACAGTCCATGGGATCTCAGAGGGTTGAACATAACAACTCAGCAACAACAACACATTCAGTTGTCCCAGAAGCATTTGTTGTATACACTGTTCCTTTGAGTTGTCTTGGCTTCTTTATTGAAGTTCAGTTGGTCACGAATGGAAGGGCTTAGTTCTGTACTCTCAATGCTACTCCACAGAATTCTATGCCTATCTTAAGGCTAGTACCTCACTGTTTTGATTATTGTAGCTCTACAGTAAGCTTTGAAATCAGCAAGAGTGACTCATCCGAGATTTTTCTTCCTTTCTGGGTAGTTTCGGCTATTTTGTCCCTTGCACTTCCATGTGAATTTCTAATATCAGTTTGTTAATGTCTTAAAAAAAAAAAAGCCAACAACAATAATAACTGGGATTTTGATGGATATTGTATGAATCCTTAGGTCAGTTTGGGGAGTATTGCCATCCACTTTTTACTTTCATGCATTGGAGAAGGAAATGGCAACCCACTCCAGTGTTCTTGCCTGGAGAATCCCAGGGACGGGGGAGCCTGGTGGGCTGCCGTCTCTGGGGTCGCACAGAGTCGGACACAACTGAAGCGACTTAGCAGCAGCAGCAGCAGCCATCTTAATAGCATTTAGTCTTGTGATCTATGTATTAAGGGTATCTTTCCATTTATTTGTTTTCTTTAGTTTCCTTTAATAACATTTTTTAGTTTTCAGAATAGAAGTTAAGTTACACATTTGTTGATTTCCAAGGATTTCGTTCTTTTTGATGCTATTGCATATATAATTACTTTCTTAATTTTGGATTGTTCGTTGCTAGTGCATATAAATTCAATTGATATTTTTGTGTTTCGTCTTGGATCCTGTAGCCTTGCTGAACTCATTAGCTCTAATGTTTCTTTGTGTATTCCTTAGAGCTTTCTATATACAAGATCGTGTCATCCACAAATAGGCGTAGTTTTAATTCTTCTTTTCCAAACTTGATGTCAGTTGTTTCTTTTTCTTGGCTAATTGCCCTGGCTAGAAGCTTCAGTACAATGTTGAATTAAAGAGCATACATCCTTGTCTTGTTCCTGAACTTAGAAAGCATCCAATCTTTATGTATTATGTTAGCCCTGGGGATTGTTTGGGTGCCTTTTATCAATTTAAGAAGGGCCCTAATATTCCTAATGTGTTTATTGTTCTACTGATGAAAGGGGTATGGAATATGTCAAACACTTTTCTGAATCTGTTAGTATAGTCATGTGGTTTTTGTTCTTTAATCTATTGAAATAGCATATTATATTAATCGATTATCAGATCAAACCAACCTTCTATTCCTGGAATAGATCCCAGCTCAACATGATAATCCCCTTTAGACACTGCTTGATTCAGTTTGCTAGTGTTTTGTTGAGAAGTTTTGCATATATATTTATAAGAGATATGAGTCTGTTCTGTTCTTATTAGAGTTTTGGCATCAAGATAATACTCTATAATGAGTTGGGAAGTGTTCCCTCTTCCCATATTTTTTGGAAGAGTTTGTGAAGATTTGAAATTAATTCATGTTTAAATATTTGGTAGAATTCACCAATGAAGCCATCTGTACTTGGTCTTTTATTTTGTGGAAGATTTTTAAAAATTAATTGTTATTAATTCAACCTCTCTATTTATTATAGATTTATTTTTATGTCCTACTATCTTCTTTATTATTTCCTTCTTTCTACTTGCTTTCAGCTTAGATTTATCTTCTTTTTCCAACTCCTTATAGTAGAAGTTTAGGTTATTGATTTGAAATTTTTATTCATTTTAACCGTGGTCATGCACAACTATAAATTTCCCTTTAGGCACTAATTTAGCTGCAGCTCATAAGTCCCACTTGGGGTAAGGTCACCTTTAGGCTTCCCTATGGCTCAGACAGTAAAGAATCCGCCTGTAATGTGGGAGACCCAAGTTTGATTCCTGGGTGGGGAAGATCCCCTGGAGAAGGGAATGGCAGCCCACTCCAGTATTCTAGCCTGGAGAATCCCACAGACAGAGGAGCCTGGTGTGCTGCAGTCCATGGGTTGCAAAGAGCTGGACACGACTGAGCAACTAACACTTTCACCTTCATAAGTTTTGGAATGTTGTGCTTTTGCTTTCATTTATCTCAGAGTGTTTCTAATTTCCCTTGTGACTTCTCCATTGACTTATGGGTCATTTAGGACTGTATTTAATTTCCACACACATTAGGAATTCCAAAATGTCTTTTTATTGTTGGGTTCTAGCTTCATTTCATTGTGATCAGAGAATACATTTTGCGTGATTCTAATCTTTTTAAATGTATTGGGTCTTGGCTTATATCCTATCCTGTTCCATTTGTTCTTGAGAGTACGTAATTTGTTGCTGAGTGATGTGTAGACGTCTCTTTGGTCTGGTTAGTTAGTTTATAGTGCTGTTCAAGTCCTCTGTCTCCCTGTTGATATTTTCCCAAGTTCTATGGAGTGTGTACTTTGACACAGGAATCTCAGTAGTATAAATTTTATATTGACTTAAGCCTCATTTTTTTTCACCTTTCTCTTCAGTAGCTTCCTGTAGCAAAATTAGCTTAGCTTTACATTTTTTAACCAAATTTCAATCATATTACCTCCTCAGCTAATGAGGGGAAATTTTGGTTGATTTCTTTTATTTAGTACACTCTCAACATACCATTACCTTTTAAAATTCTTCTTGCAGTTCACATTTTTAATTGAAGTTTTAAATCAGTATGCTTATTTCCTTAAGACTATTTTTTTAAATTTTTGTGCCATTTTTTGTTTCCTCTGTCACTGCCTTAGTCTTTTTAGGCTGCTGTAACAAAATACTGTAAACTTGATGGCTGAAACAACAGACACTTATTCTGGAAGTCCGAGTTCTGGAGGCTGGAAGACCAAGATGAAGGTGCTAACTGATCCAGCGTCCAGTGAGAGCTCTCCTCTTAGTTTGCAGGCAGCCAGCCTCTCATTATGTCCTCACAGGATGAAGAGCAGAAAGAGGCTTTTTTTTTTTTTTTTTTTTGGCCATACCATGTGGCATGTGGGATCTTACTTCTCTGACCAAGGATCGAACCTGTTTCCCCTACATTAGAAATGCAGAGTCTTAACCACTGGGCTGCCAGGGAAGTCCCAAGAGGCTTTTTTTCATAAGTACATTATCCTGTCATGCAGACTCCACCCTCGTGACCTAATTGCCTCCTAAAGGCCTCATCTCCAGAAAGCACGTTGGGCACTGGGGTTTCAACCTATGAATTTGGAAGGAACACAAACATAGTCATAACAAGTACCATCCTAAAGCAAGGCTTGACCTTGGAAACTGCTTCCTAACTTCTCTACAAAATTTAGCTCTGCCTCATCCCTGAAAATCTCTTCCCAGTCAACCAGGGAATAGATTTACATATGCTCTGGGTTCATCAGGGAATCAAGAGTATCCAAACAGAAATGGAGGTAGCAGAAGAAATTTTATCTTGTGTAAGAAGTCGGGGAAAAATAAAAACTTTTAAGATGAACACAAATAGATTAAATAGATTAAATCACCAAAGCTTCTTGCTTATGATTGAGGTTTATATTTAATTTTATTCCCTCACATTCCTCCTTGAAATGTTGAACCTCCTCTAACCAGATCAGTTCTTTGGGGAGGATGGAGAGAATCACCCACAAGACACTTGGCAAAAGCATCACTGTGTGATCTGGCTCTGTCCTCCAAATGCTATTGCAACATCATTAATTTCCACAGCAAAAATAGCTCATGACCATCTTGTTTCCTTTACCATCAATGATCAGGATGGTTCTTCTACTTATCCTTTTACCTTTAAGGCTTATCTTTGTATTTCTGTGCTGTTCTCTGAATGTTCATGGTTTCTAAAGTCTGTCCTTTGAATTGCTTGTATTCATATAAGAAGGACATGAATGTTATACGAGCCTATAGCCAAACCCATGCTGTATAAATATTCAGAGTTGTTTCTTATGACTGGATCAGCAGAACCCCTCTATCAGAAACCCCTGGGCTTTCTGTTTAAAAATCAGATTTAGGCACAGTGACTCTGAGCAGAGACTCAGGAGTCTGCATTTTAGCAACCCACAGAATTCTAATATATTCAAGTTTTAGACCTACACTTCATGGCTCATCATGTACGTACCCCATCGTAGGTAAGAATTCTGCCCTCACCGTTAGCATCCAGCACCTTAAACTTTTTGTGGAATATAATTATGGAAGAATTCCTGAGAATGTTGTTGTTCAGGCTCTAAGTTGTGTCTGACTCTTTGTGACCCCATGGACTGCAGCACGCCAGGCTTCCCTGTCCTTCACTGTCTCCCTGAATTTGCTCAAATTCATGTCCAACTGAGTCAGTGATGCCATCCAACCATCTCATCCTCTGTCGCTCCCTTCTCCTTCTGCCCCCAGTCTTTCCCAGCATCAGGGTCTTTTCTAATGAATTGGCTCTTTGCATCATTTGGCCAAACTACTGGAGCTTCAACTTCAGCATCAGTCTTTCCAATGAATATTTGGGACTGATTTCATTTAGGCTTGACTGGTTGGATCCTCTTGCAGTCCAAGGGACTCTTAAGAGTCTTCTCCAAAACCACGGTTCAAAAGCATCAATTCTTTGGTGCTCAGCCTTCTTCATGGTCCAACTCTCACATCAATTCATGACTACTGCAAAAACCGTAGCTTTGACCAGATGGACCTTTGTTGGATCTTTGTCCTGAGTTTGGTCTCTCTTATCAGTGCCATTGTTTTCATACTCTATGTTGGTTATTGATCCTAGACAATATTCCCAATAATCTCTTGCTGAGCAGTTCTTTGGGGGCAGTAGAGTATGTACAGCAGCAAATGTTTACACAGGCAGATAGAAAGACAGAGGGTGATACCATTGCTGAGAGATTCTGATTGTGAATCCATCATTGCTGCCTCCTCAGCCTTGACTTCTGGGGAGCATGCGAGGCTTTCCCTTGTGATAAGAAACAGACATGCTGTGTGTATTTCTGTATCAACCTTTGAGCGGAAGCATCACAGATCAGAAGTCACGCCTGACCTGTTTTCATGATGTTTTAGGAAGAAGTAGTGAAAAATCAACTGAAAGTAGAGAAAAGAGGCATCTCGAGTGCAGGGCCATGCAGGGTTCTCCTCTGAGCCCTACTAGTTTCACAGTGAAGCCACAGAGGTTAATAAAAGGGAGTTTAAATCTTCTGCCTGAAATGATGTGCTTCTTCCCTGAGACTCTCTGTAAGAAACTTGGCTGCAGAAGCAACCTCATGTCCTCCTCTTCCGTGTGAACAAGCTTCTGCTTAAAGGATTCTGGCTGTGTTCCCTATGGTTCCGTGATCAGTCACTGACCAAGAGCACCCCCCTCCCCGCCCACCCCGCCACCCCAGGGTGGCCTCCCAGCAAGTTTGGATTCAGGACACCACCTCCCATTACAAGGCTGACCCCAGGGATGTCTTTGAGTGCTGAGTGCCTTTGACTCTTTACTCTTAAAAGGCTTAGAGTTCAGCCCTGACTTCATCTTAAAAACTTAGCAAAGAACACGAACATAGAATATTTCTGTTACGTCTGCCTTACCTCGTTCGATGTAACAGCTTACTGCAGAGAAGGACACGTGCCTGCCCCAGTGATCCGTGAACTTACGATGCTGTGTGATCTCACACAGAAAACAGGGCCCTTGTGGCCCACTTTGGTATTTCTAGTCTTCCCCATCCCACCTGCCTTCCTCACTCCCACCTGCTTCAGTCCCTTACTTGATGTGCAACATATCAGCAGTGCTCACAGCACATGTGTACTCAGAGAATCGCTTCGAATTGACTTAAATCAGATTGGTCTTGTTAGTCTTAAATCAGATGCGTTAGCAGAGGATATGTGAACTCATGTTTCCAGAAACAACTGAGACATTACTGTACCAGTATTGTAGGAAGACAAGAAGATCTCTTGCTTATTCACTGCTGTATGCTATGCTATGCTATGCTAAGTCACTTCAGTCGTGTACAACTCTGTGCGACCCCAGAGACGGCAGCCCACCAGGCTCCCCCATCCCTGGGATTCTCTAGGCAAGAACACTGGAGTGGGTTGCCATTTCCTTCTCCAATGCATGAAAGGGAAAAGGGAAAGTGAAGTCGCTCAGTTGTGTCTGACTCCTAGCGACCGCATGGACTACAGCCTACCAGGCTCCTACATCCATGGGATTTTCCAGGCAAGAGTACTGGAGTGGGGTGCCATTGCCTTCTCCGTCACTGCTGTATAAAGGATGCTAAACTGGGGTGGAGGTGGCTACTGTGATGGTTTTTTAAATTGTAGCATTTACAGTGTTATAGAATTGGTATCATCTGCTTTTAAATGGTAAAACTTTTACCCCATGCAACAGATACATATGAAGTTCTAAGTAGGTGCCCACTAGGCTAAACACTCAGTAAACAAGGGTAGGAGAGCAAATAAGACGTGGCCTCTGCTCCCAAGTTGCTCAGAGGTCAGACATGATTAATGAGCAACATAGCAAGTCTTTTGATGGAGCCATGCAACTATGAAAGAAGTTTAGGAACAGAGCAAAGCCCTTCTGAGATGAAAGAAGGCTTCCCAGAGAAGCCCCCGGAAGTGATAACAGCCAGCTGTGGTTGGGCAGTATTTTGCCAGGTAAAGAGCCAGAAGAGGGATGTTCCCTGCAGAGAGAACAGCAACAAATGTGTAGAGAAGGGGAGCCTGGCAGTTCTAGGAAATCAGGTGACCCATGACTTTAAGGGACAGGAAATTAACAAGATAAAAATCTTGGAGAAGCTTACTGGGTGCAATCCCGAAGGGTCTTGCCTGTATAGGCTAAGCATACTTTCTCTACCCTGATGCCATGAGGTGTGTGGTGAAGGTTTAGAAACCGTTTGCATTGAGACCACCTTGGCAACAAAGAGAAATGGAGGATGCTGAGGTTGGAGGCCTACAAACCATCTGGAAGCCTCTAGTGGGGACCCACATGAAGGATCATGGTGGTCCAAACTAAGGTCGAACAACAGGGTGGAGAAAAATGAACAGATTCTGAAAATATTAAGAATTAGTGGACCAAGCACTATTGGGCTATAGGTCAAGAGAAAGAGAGGAAATGTCAGTGTCTGGCTTGGTGGGAGTTTTCCTTTGCTAGGGGTGCTGTTAAAAGTACAACCAACTGGATGCCTTAAACAGACATGTATTGTCCAGGAGTTCCAGAGACTGAAAGTCTGAAATCAAGGAGTCAGCCAAGCTGTTAGGACAGAATCCATTCAGAGCATTTCCCCTTGGTTTGCGGATGGCTGTTGTCTCTCTCGTCTCTCCACATCTTCGTTCCTCTGTGCGTGTCTCAGTGGACATCAGTTCAGTTCAGTTCAGTCGCTCAGTCGTGTCTGACTCTTGGAGACCCCATGAATCGCAGCACGCCAGGCCTCCCTGTCCATCACCAACTCCCGGAGTTCACTCAGACTCATGTCCATCGAGTCAGTGATGCCATCCAGCCATCTCATCCTCTGTCGTGTCCTTCTCCTCCTGCCCCCAATCCCTCCCAGCATCAGAGTCTTTTCCAGTGAGTCAACTCTTCGCATGAGGTGGCCAAAGTACTGGACATAAGTTTGAGCAAACGCCGGGATTTGGTGAAGGACAGGAAAGCCTGGCGTGCTGCAGTCCATGGGGCTGCAAAGTGTCAGACGCTGCTGAGTGACTGAACAACAACATGCATGTCTCTGCCTGTGTCCAACTTTCACTGCCCCCCTTTCTGTCACATATATTTTCACATTTAATCCTAAGAACAACATTATACATTGTGGTAAATGTCTCCATTTTATGAACCTGTTGAGGTCCATTGCAAGAAAAGAAAATTATAGGTGAATCACTCTAGGATAATAGTACAATGATTCCAACAAAGTGTTAGCAAACTGGCCCAGCAATAGAAAGAAAAGACAATACATCACGATCCAACTGGCCTCACATAGGGAATCAATGTTGGTTTAACAGTAGAAAATTAGTCAATGCAGTTTACTAAATCAACACAGTAATGGAGAAAAGCCATAAGTTCAGTAGGTGAAGTACAACATTTGGCAAATTTCAGTAGCCATTCATGACCAAATGAGGGGGGAAAAAAAATCCTCAAATCACTTAGTTAACTAGTTGTAAAAGGAAACTTCCTTATTAAGATAACAATTTGCCAAAAATAATAAAAATCTACAGAGAGCACAATTAATGGTGAAATTTTGAAAGTTTTCCTGAAAGACTGGGAAAGAGACAATGATACCCCCAACACCAAGTCTCTCCTACTGAAAAGAAAGCATTGTACTGAAAGCCCCAGCCAGGGAAATAAATCAAGGGAACAAAAGGCAAAATGAATGGGAAAGGAAGAAATACAACCCCTCCTATTCAGACGATATGATTATGTACACAAAGTTCCGAAGATTCCACAGATGTGGGATTTGAATTATTAGATGAAATTGGTTCACTCCCGTTTTCTAAGGATACCGGTCTTACTGGGGTTATTGTTATTTAGTTGCTAAGTCGTATCCAACTCTTTTGCGACCCTATGGACTGCAGCCCACCAGGCTCCTCTGTCCATGGGATTTTCCAGGCAAGAATACTGGAGTGGGTTGCCATTTCCTTCTCCAGGGGATCATTTCCTTCCCAACTGAGGGATCAAACCCACATCTCCTGCATTGGCAGGTGGATTCTTTACCACTGAGCCACCAGGGAAGACCCCTTATTTGGTTAGGACTCATCCTAATGACCTTGTTTTATCTTGAAAACCTCTGAAAACCTCTCTCTTCCAATCAGATCACATTCTGAGGCACTGGGGGAGGGGGTGGAAACCCAAGGTATACTTTTTGGGGAAACACAACTCAGCCTATAAGGGTGGATATGGGGCCATTAGCTGAGAAGGAGATTTGGTAGGTGCAGGGGTGAGAGAATGAGATTGGTTTCATGCTATGCGGCTGCCCATGCCATGTTTGCTTAAATATAGTATTATGATCACATAAGCTGCTTGCTCTGGTGACTTTTCCTTTATGCCTCTACAGCACCTTTGTTTCTGCGTTTATCTTCCTTTATTGGTTTAGTCTCTGACAGTGCCTAGAGGAGTGGTCCTGTGGGGAAACCATGGGCTGCCCAGCTTATTCAGGGGCTGTCAGATGCTATGGCCTTGAAGGCATTCTTTTCGGATGACATTAATCCGTGTTTCAACTCCCCCTTCTCAAGACAGTAGCTGTCATTACCAGGAATGACACCTAAGGCCAGCAAAACCAGCCTCTCGACACTCTCTACAATCACAGTGTCAGCTGGAGCCCCCACAAACTCAGACGGATAGCCCAGAGAGCAAAGACGTCAAGCTCAGCAGCTGAGTATGCTCAGACACCATGCTGACTCTTTAGAGTCTCATTGGCTATGGTCATCTGATGCTCCCTGGGAGTGAGGCAGGGTGGGTAGATTGTCGGCCCTGAAGTCAGTAAACCCAGGATCTGTCCTTCACTTTTTTTTTTTTAAACAGATTAGTCAGTTGTGCCCAAATCCTGAGACATACTTAGCTCACCCCAGGCCTGAGATTCCACTCCCTTTAAAGCACTGGGTCCTGCTGAAGGCAGAGATAAACTGCAACCCAGAGAGGAGGCTCACGTTCGGCACACGGACTTCCTGGGTTTAATTAAAGTACTGAAATTGATGAGTATTGTAAGTGACTTGCCAAATCGCCTGACAAAATCATTTCCACAGACAACTCCTTGTTTTCAGAAAAATGCAAGAAAGTAGCCAGCTCTTTGAAGTGAACCAAACAAATGACATCCTAATGGAGGGTTAGCTGGAGGATGCCTGAGGTTTGGAAAACGACCAAGTGTTACTCTGGAAAGCTCCTTTTATTGTCGCCCCTGGAGTAGCCCCAGCGTCTAACTTGGGATTTATCCAAGGTTGTTTTTCTTCCCAACTGAAGAAAGACACTAGTATTGTACTTGCCTACATTATTGTTACTGAAAGTTCAAAGAAAAAAGATTGAGGTAATAGTTTCGAAAGTTAAGATTTCTTTTGGTAACCTGATATAATTCCCCTGATTTCATCAGGGAATTTAGAGAAATAATATGCTGGGCCCTTTTAGATTAGAGAGTTACAAGGAAAAGAATTTTTGTGCATCGTTTTTTTTGGCTAAGCAGAAAGATATTTTAGACCAAGGAAAAGAGAGTTTGACATTGCCATGACATATCCCAATTTGGGGATTCTTCCAAAAATGAACCTGATGCTTTCCTTAATGAGTTCATTTGTCAAATGACTCTGTGGCTTCTGCTTCTGATACTCACTTGGGTCCTTTTGGAGCCAAGGATTATATCCCAGAGGACTCTAAAGTTTCTCATAGATGTCATCTCCAGAATGAATGACAAGTAGTTCTAGAACTTTGTCTTGACAGAGAAGTGACGAGGAACTAGGGTGATTGTGAAGAGGTTTGGGTTTTCTCCTCAGTCCAATAAGGAGTCAAGGAGGGTGTGGAGTAAATGGGGTGGCTGCCCCCAGGCTGTCGGAGCAGATATGCTCTGCTCCATTGGGCCTCCAGGCTATTACGGTTGCTTACTTTACTTCTCATAAACTATGCATGGTTCTCGTTCTGGTACAGGGGGAGCCCAGTCACTAAGGCTCTTCATCCCAGTAAGAGCCATCTCATACAGCTACACTTTTAAGCCACCCAGTGACATACAGTTAAGAAAAAAATGAGTGAATTTTACTAATGAAGCTGCAACTTTGTTGAAATAGACATAGACTGCCTCTCCCTGTGAATTTTAATCAGCCTGCAAATCCCCATTTATTAGCGACGGGTAATCTACAGCCATCTCACTTTTTAAAGGTCTTCAGAGGAAATTGAATGTTGTCAAGGCATTGGGGTCTTCTTTGATATGCATGTAACTCATGTCAACATTAATCATTGTTCCTGCAGATTAATGAAAGAGACCTCTTTATATAAAGGTTAGTAAGGAAGGCAAGCAATGATTTCAGTGGCCCTGTATGAGCAAATAAGGTCGATGGCTTGATTCATAGGTGAAGGTTCTATTACATCAGAGATGATAAATACAACCTAAAGATGTACGACTTTATGATGGGCTGGGGAGGAATGGAAACAAGGCAGCTGGCTCTTCTGAAAGTCTCCTTTATAGCAGTTAACAGAGAGAAAGGGAGCCCTTTGTGAAACAAGTCCCTGAGATTTAAGCTTTTATAGTATAAAATGTCTCCTAAATCTCCAGAAATTTATAGTTGATAGAGGCAAAGCAAGAGAAAGGAAGAGGGGATAAAGAAGCCCATTTAGGAAAATAATTTATCAACAATAACAAAGGTTAGGTCATGGGGGTGTAGTGGGGAGAAGCTGGGGTTTGAGAACCAGAGAAGACTGTGACTCGAGTCTCAGTTCTGTGGAAGGAACTGACTCTTCGGACTTTGGTTTCCTGAGCAGTGAAAAGAGATCCTTGGACAGGGTCTCTTGAAGTTTCCCTTTCCTCTAATAGTCGGTGATTGTAATGTAGAGAGCAAAATGTACACGCCGTTGATAAACATGGTGACGGCATTACAAACATGAGTTGACATTAATCATGACGGGACCATAGGAAAAGGCAGATGTGAGCAGCTTTGTAAGTGAGCCACAGAACCTCGAGAACAGAGCCGGGGGCTTTGGAGTCAGGAGGTGGGTCTGAACCACAGCCTGACACCTACCGTGTCCTGGGAATGTTTGCTCCTACAGCTATCATCTCTCACGTGACACACAGGATGATACAGTCTCCTCCTTCTGGTCCTTGAACGGGATAACTCAGGTACTGGTGCCCAGGGCGTAGCAAGTGAGTGTGCATAGTGGGCCACCAGCAAGTTGGTGTTTACTTCTGCATAATGCATGTCAGCAGGGCTTCCCAGGTGGCTTAGTGATAAAGAGTCTGCCTGCCAAAGCAAGAGATGCAAGAGATATCGGTTCAGTCCCTAGGTTGAGAAGATCCCCTAGAGAAGGAAATGGTATCCCACTTCAGTATTCTTCCCTGGAAAATCCCACATAGAGCCTGGAGGGCTACAGTCCATGGGGTTGCAAAAGAGTCGGGCATGACTTGGTGACTAAACAATAACGTGTTTGCCACAATGTCATTGGCAGTTGAGCAAATTATTCCCTAAAATGGTTTAAATAATTCTCAGATTATGCATTTTATCATCCATTCATGAGGGATCTTGCTATTTCAAAGAAAACTACTGTGATTCTCTTCATAAGGAGATTTTTTCTAATGCTTATTATCTACTCAGAATATATCTGGCTGCTTAAGTTTGGCTTCTGTTCTTTGGTGTTATCTTAAAACAGGAGCAAACCTGAACTCTTAGCTGTTGTCTTTCTTCATTCCCATTTGCCCTCTTTTGTGAGAAGCAGTGATGATACATGGTGACCAACTTCAAGAAAAAGG
Organism: Bos indicus x Bos taurus; assembly: GCF_003369695.1. Lineage (NCBI taxonomy): Eukaryota > Metazoa > Chordata > Mammalia > Artiodactyla > Bovidae > Bos > Bos indicus x Bos taurus. The sequence continues at coordinate 48,975,519 of NC_040104.1, forward strand.
CCTCTGCCCTCTTTCTCTGGAAGCATTAAACTAGGGGAAGCTTTTCTTCCAATGATTATTCTCATAGGGTGAATGGTCTTTAAATTGCAATTGACAGAGTGCTTAGTGAAATGCTATATTTAAGAACTATTGTGTACCTATGTCTATTATCTGTTTCCTTTTCTCTTCCACGAGGTGGTGTTTCCATGGAAAAAGCGCATTTGTTGCTTAGGAGATTGCCCACTCCTGTCTTCTTGCTTATCTTTCCCATTTAGTCCCAGACAGGTTTGTAATATCATTCACAGTTGCCGTGGAGACTATTATGACGTCATGTGTGTGGAGCTCTTATTTAAAGTGGTGACTTAGCAGCCGGATCTCCTGAAACAAGAAGAGCCCATAGGCATGCGCGCACACACACACACACACACACACACATACTGCATTGCTGGAATTCTTCTTGAAAGAATCCCGTTACAGATTTTTGAGGGAAAACGTGCATCAGATTTTCTTTTCATAATTTAGTCAAACATACTTCTTCTCTCAAATAGCTTGGCTTCTCAAACATCCAGGATTTAAATAGTGACAAGAAAAAGGATGTACAACTTTTCTTACATAAGATACTACCTAGAACTGTAGCACTCCCTAGCAGAGCCAATTAATGCATATGGAGAATACAGCCAGACCTTTTCCTACAAGCTGGTCATTCTTTATTAGTGTAACTGGAAATGAATCAAGATACAGTAGCAGAGAGAATTCAGTTACTCGTAACTATGCTAGAAATTTTGTTCTGCTAAATTATGTTCGAGATGGTTGGATGGCATCACAGACTCAGTGGACGTGAGTTTGAGCAAGCTCTAAAGGAGAGTGAAGGACAGGGAAGCCTGGCATGCTGCAGTCCATGGGATCACAAAGAGTTGGACACGAATGGCCGACAGAGGGAGGGTATAGGGAGGGAGGAGGGAGGAGGGTTCAGGATGGGGAGCATGGGTATACCTGTGGCGGATTCATTTCGATGTTGGGCAAAATTAATACAATATTGTAAAGTTTAAAAATAAAATAAAATTAAAAAAAAAAAAAACAAGGGAAAATGAAAGGAGGAGTGGCATTTTGTTTAATTCTTCCTGTGATGAGCCGTCCACATCACCAGGATCTTATTCCTGCCTCTTCTTTCCCTCACCTTGACCTCTGGTCTCCCCCAACACCAACGGATGAGGATGCTCCGGTCTCCCCTGTCTTGACCCCTGCTTCCCTCTCCCATCTCGGTCAGACTCCTGCCCATCTCTCTCATCCCATCTTGTGCCTCGTATCTTAAAAGAGTAGTCTCCTTGTCCCAACCAACCTATGTATCAGAATCACGAGGGGAGCCTGATAAAATACAGATTCCTTGGTTCCCCTTCAGAGATTTTGATTCCAAAGATTCAGAATGTGGCTCAGCAACTGACTTTTTAGCATGCTTCCTGGGTGATTCTGGTGTGCTGTCAAGCATGGGAGCACTGCTCCGTGCTCACCGCTTCTTACGCCCTCTCTTCCTGTCCGCCCACCAGCCCTCCTCCACCTGGCTTTCGTCTCTCACGCCAGTGAAGTGTCTGCCAGGGCCACTGCCGTCCTCCCTAACTTCTGGGCGCAGGGGCATGTGGGCCTGCTGCTGAGCGGGCCCACGGTGGCCACCCCACTTTGGACCTCTCTCCCCACTTGGCACACGTGACACTCTGCTGTGCCTCTTTGATGGTTCCTTCTTGAATCCTTTGTGGATTCTAATTTCTCATCCTTATCCTTAAATGTTGCTTCTCCCCAGGATACAATGCTCAACCTTCTAGTCATATTTCCCTACAGACACTGGGTGGGCTTCCCAGGTGGCTCAGTGGTAAACAATCTGCTTACCAAGCAGGAGACTGAGGTTCAAACCCTGGGTCAGGAAGATCCCCTGGAGAAGGAAAAGGCAACCCACTGCGGTATTCTTGCCTGGATCCCATGGACAGAGGAGCCTGGCAGACTGCAGTGCATAGGGTCACAGAGTCATTAGTGACTCAGCGACAACCGACTATGAGAACACTTTGTGTTGGCACCCTGGTTCTGTGACTACGGGCTTACGATCAGGCGAGTTCAACAAAATCCTGAAAGCCTCAGTCTGCAACTGAACAACAACAGACACTGAGCAATTTAATTTCACCCATTCTTTTGGTATAACGACCACAGATATGTTGACGACACCCACATGTTCCTACAATGCTATGCTATGCTATGCTAAGTCACTTCAGTCGTGTCTGACTCTGTGTGACCCCATAGGCGGTGGTCTACGAGGCTCCCCCATCCCTGGGATTCTCCAGGCAAGAACACTGGAGTGGGTTGCCATTTCCTTCTCCAATGCGTGAAAGTGAAAAGTGAAAGTGAAGTAGCTCAGTCATGTCCGACTCTTCGCAACCCCATGGACTGCAGCCTACCAGGCTCCTCTATCCATGGGATTTTCCAGGCAAGAGTACTGGAGTGGGGTGCCATTGCCTTCTCCGCATGTTCCTACAGCCCTGACCATCTCTTACCTAAGCTCCAGAGTCTCGTTGAAATTTCCGTGTGTAGACACATGCTCAGCCCTAGCCTCAGTCTGTCCATAGATTTTCTCCTCCCTAAATCATCTACAGCACGTCTTATCCCAGGAGAGATCCCACTGTCAAGCAAGCCGAAACTTGAAGCCGTTCTCATCTAATTTTTGTTTTTTACCCCAAACACTAAACATTGCCAAATCCTCCCAATTTTCCTCCTGATTATTTGATCATATTTTCTTCTCTCCCAGCTTCAGCCCTTTGTTATTACCCTTTGTGACAGACTTTGGACAGTTCTGCCAGGTACCTAGCTGTAATTCATGCTCTCGCCACCCCTGTTGGATGGTTAGAACTGTGAACTTAGAAAATATAGCTGCCTCATGCTGTATCCTCAGCATCTAGCTGAATGCCTGGCAGGTGATCGATAGGGTTAGGTAAATGAAAGCGTGAACCATTCAGCCCAGAGCTTCTTTGCAAATTTCTTACTTACAGATCAAATGCTTGAAATGATGAGCTTTGGGGCTAGTGTTAAGCCTGAATCGCCAGCCATCACATTGGTATTGGTATTAAGTTGAGAATTTCCGCTCCTCTTCATGTCCCCAACACCAAACTAGGTCAGCTGGACGCTTTCCCTCACACTGCAAGAGCCAGCTATTTTGTTTAAAAATGACCTTTCTCTGGTTTCATTGCCACAGATTGCAACTTGACACAATGAGTTACTCAGACTTGTGTTTTCTCTCCAGACCTATTCTGATTAGCAGTGAATTACAGGCATGGTCAGTGGGACTTAAGGCTTCTATGTCCAAAGAATCACTATGCAGCCTCCTCGCTGAGTCTTTGATTTCTGGGTTGGACCTGTCACAGAGTAGGAATACTTGCTGCAATAAAATATCATGGAAAAATTAAAGCCTGTCATCCCCCTCACCCCCCAGGCACAGGCAGAAAGCATAGCTCAGGGCAGCAAGCCCTTGTTGAATCAGGTGATGACTCAGGAGAATTGAAAGTTTCCATCTTTTCCTTTGACATTATGGAAGCTTCCCTCTGCCCCTACCCCTCCCTCTATAAAACCTGCTGGTTTTCTGGCCCTTTGCTGGATAACTGCCTTTGGAGTTTCTTGGAGAAAATATGTCAACTTAAATAAGTGATTATCAGTGTAGCCATGGGTGATAGGTGAAATTTGAGAGCCCATGTTTCAGCTACTGTGTTTAGGATTACATCTGCAGTATTTTTCTTGGCTTCAGGCACTCTTTACAGAAAATCATCCACACAGAATATCTGTGAAGACCTGTAGGCCCGTTTGCTGCTTAACCTGCCATGTAGTAAACATAGCCATTCTAGCAAGATTTCGACTACCCATGCTAATGAGCACGAGGCATGGTGTGGGCAATTTTAATCTACAGATCATAAGAGAATCTTGAATCACTCGGAATTATCTATCCTTTCTTACTATCAGACTGGCAGTCATCTGAATTCTACAACCTCTCCCTTCCCAGGTCACTTCTGTGAAAAGTGCTAATGAGAGGCAGAATGGCCCAGAGGCAGGCGGGTTCAGGGGAGGGAACTGGAGCTGGAGGTTGAGCGGAGGCACCAGCTGGATGATCAGCTCCTGAAGGCGGTTTCCAAAAGCATCCTTCAGTTCGTCTGGCCTGCTCCCGAAGGCGAGGCAGTCACTTCTATTTTGCAGATGTTAACTGAGGCCTCCTTCGGGCCAGCTTCTGCTCGTGGGGCTCCAGAAAAGTCAAGAAGGTAAACAAGTCATTGAACACAAATGCCTGTAATAGAACCACAGCCCCATCAGGGTCACCGGGGAAACTGCACGTGCTGCGTAGTCAGAGACGGGAGGTAGAGCAGCCGTGGCAGGCTTCACCTTCTGGCCTGTAAACGTCGTCTTCTAGGTTTCGTGTGATCAGAGGTTAATTTCTATTCTGGGCCTGAGGTCATTCTTCTGTCTTTGAAGAAACACGGGTGTTAGAGCGCATGGACGCCGTGGGCTGGGAAGTATATGCAGCTGTCCTCATGGCCTCTGCAACAGCGTCTCATGTTTGAGGGGACATGCCACCTAAGCTCGCTGCCTACACTCTCCGCCTTATTTGGAACCTGCTGCCTTGACTGATGGTAGTTAACTGGAATCTTGGTAGTATAATTGACTGCATTTATTAAGGCTGAGCGCCAAAGAACTGATGCTTTTGAACTGTGGTGTTGGAGAAGACACTTGAGAGTCTCTTGGACTGCAAGGAGATCCAATCAGTCCATTCTGAAGGAGATCAACCCTGGGATTTCTTTGGAAGGAATGATGCTAAAGCTGAAACTCCAGTACTTTGGCCACCTCATGCGAAGAGTTGACTCATTGGAAAAGACTCTGATGCTGGGAGGGATTGGGGGCAGGAGGAGAAGGGGACGCCAGAGGATGAGATGGCTGGATGGCATCACTGACTCGATGGACGTGAGTCTGAGTGAACTCCAGGAGTTGGTGATGGACAGGGAGGCCTGGCGTGCTGCGATTCATGGGGTCGCAAAGAGTCAGACACGGCTGAGTGACTGATCTGATCTGATCTGATTTGAGAAATTAGTTGTCCATTCCTGGTTACTTTCCTTCATTCTCTGATACTTTGTGACACATTTGGGGGTTGAGTCACTCACTCACTAAGTCACTTCAGTCATGTCCGACTCTGTGTGACCCCATAGATGGAAGCCCACCAGGCTCCCCCATCCCTGGGATTCTCTAGGCAAGAACACTGGAGTGGGTTGCCATTTCCTTCTCCAATGCATGAAAGTGAAAAGTGAAAGTGAAGTCACTCAGTTGTATCCAACTCTTAGTGACCCCATGGACTGCAGCCTACCAGGTTTCTCTGTCCGTGGGATTTTCCAGGCAAGAGTACTGGAGTGGAGTGCCATCGCCTTCTCTGTGGGCGGCGGGGTTGGGGGTGGGGGGTGGGGTTTGACTAAATATCACCAATTCTGTGCATAAGAAGGTTCACAAGCATAAGCAGCTTTTCACTCACAAGAGGACTACAGCTGAGGTTTGTTTTTTTCCAGTTGAGGAGATTTTAATCCCTTGTGGGTTGACAGTTTCTAATATAAAACGAGTGTTCTCCCAAGTTTGAGGTAAGCGAGTGCTGGCTCTGCTCTGAGTGGGCTGAGAGAGCCATTTCTTGTCTGATAGGTGTTCTTGGAGGACAGTGAATTCTGTGGTTATATTTTCTAAGCCAAAATAAGCCAAAGAAGTTGTCAGAGTATAACTTTGAGAGCATTGTTGGCCCTGTGAACTCTACAAATGTCCGCAGTTGCGTCCACTCAGCACAGTCCAGTAGGCTTCTGAGTAATTCCGTAGTGTGTTATGCATCCTCTGTCCTCCAATTCAGGAGACTGACTTGGTTTCACAAAGGAGAACAGAAAGTTCTGAACAAAAGAGTAAAAGGCAATGAGCTCTCCCTTTTAAACAATACATTGAGCAGCAAAGCGAGTTCTGTTGGGCCCTTGTTCATCTTGCTACTTATTGGTCTTGGAGGTGAAGGATAGGAGGCAATGGGCCACTTTATGAACCTGAGTCTGATCACTTCTGACCTCATTCCAATGATGGTCCTCCAGAGAGCTTCAATAGGTGAGGTTAAAGAAAAAGGAAACATGGAGCCTGCCAGAGTTCAGCTGGGTTCCTCATCTGCCTGTAGGTGTCGCTATTTTTATTTTATTTATTATTATTATTATTTTTAATGAAAAAAATTACTTGTCCCTGCCTGTGTGTACTGGGTGCTGGGCTAAGTGCTGTGAATGTTGGCATTCAGTGAAATGCTTCTCTCTGGGGGCTTGGACTAAAGCAGAGTTGGGTTCAGGAGCATATAAAGATCCTGGTATAACATAACTTTTCATTCCTTATGCCAAAGAATTGAGGCCCTCCGTCCTCTGCTTGATAGAATTTTGTGTCATAAACAGCCTTCTTCTTGAATGTAGCAGCCCCGCCCAAGCCAGGATAGATTTGGAAAAGCAGAGCTTCCAACAGTGAAGTCTTAAATGGATAGCGTTTCAGACACAACAGAACTCTGGACAAGGGTGGTCTGAGTCCTAGTGCTTTGCTTCTGATCTGCTGCTACTTCTTCCTACCAATTTGGACGCCCTCTGCAGGTGTGGTGTCCTTTTCTCCACACGCTCTGCAGACTTTATTATAGATTTTTTTTTGGTGGTGGACGTTTTGACTGGGGTTAGGAGGTGCTTCGTTGTGGCTCTGATTTGTATTTCTGTGATGACTAGCACTGTTGAGCATCTTCTTCCTCCATTTCTTTCCTGTTTTTTTTTTTTTTTAATTGAAGTACAGTTAACTCACAATGTTGTCTTAGTTTCTGGTGTTCAGCAAACTGACTCAGTTTTAAATATATACATATGCATATATTGAAGAAGGAAATGGCAACCCACTGTAGTGTTCTTGCCTGGAGAACCCCAGGGACTGGGGAGCCTGGTGGGCCACCCATGGGGTCGCACAGTCGGACACAACTGAAGCGACTTAGCAGCTTCAGCAGTATACATATATATGTAAGAATCTGAAGAGCAAAATATATACATATGTGTGTGTGTTCATACATGTATGTTCCTTTTCAGGGTCTTGTATATCATCGCCTTGTTCTTTTTCATGGCTGACGCCTCACTGTGTGTGTGTCGCCTCTTCATCCATCCCTCTTTCAGTGGACATCTAGGTTGTTTGCATGCCCTGGCTGTTGTAAATAGTGCTGCAGTGAACACTGGGGTGCATGTATCCTTTCAAATTAGATTCCTCTCTGGATATATGCCCAGGAGTGGGATTGTTGGATCATACGGTAGTTCTGCTTTTAAATGTTTTAGGGACCCTCCATGCTGTTTTCCATGGTGACTACACTAATTTCCATTCCTACCAACAGTGTAGGAGGGTTTCCTTTTCTCCACACTCTCTGCAGACTTTATTATTTATAGATTTTTTTTTGGCGGTGGACGTTTTGACTGGGGCTAGGAGGTGCTTCATTGTGGTTCTGATTTGTATTTCTGTGATGACTAGAACTGTTGAGCATATTTGCATGTGTCTTCTGTTGGCCACCTGTATGTCTTCTTTGGAGAAATTAGAGCCCTATTTCTTACAGCTCCTTGGAGCCCAAGATCCCCTTCGTCACCTATTTCCCCCCATCTCTCAGTCCTCACGGTCAGGTGGCAGATTGGTGCCATCCAAGAGTCTGTCCGTTCTCTCATACATATTTCTCCCAGTGCTTCAGCTGAGTCCTCTTCCTCCTGACCAGTCCCCAGCATCAGAAGAGAACAGCTGGTCAGAAGGCTGTGCGTCCTCTCCATCTGTGTGAGACGTTGTTACGTCACCTGCAGCTTCTCTTCTCTCAGATATACAACTCGCGTTCCTCTGACGTCTCCTCATGAATTTCCTTTTCTAATCCTTGAACCATGCACCGCTCACATTCTCCGGGGAGCGGCCTGTGGGCCCACTTGTGAACTCAGCAGGCAGAGGTGATGAGACAGCCCGGGCTGCCCTGAGCCGGTGGATAGTCCTGCACGCGGGGGCCCGGCCCTCCACTCAGGATGGAAATGCAGCAGAGGAATGAGATGAACAGCAGTACAGCCTGTGTGTTTGTGTCCCCCAGCCCCAAACCCCTGTGTTGAAGCCCTCATCTCCAGCGTGATTATGTTTGGAGAAGGACCCTCCAAGGAAGTAACTAATGGTAAAGGAGGTCGTAGGCCGGGGACTGATCTGATAGACTTAATGACTCTATGAGATGAAACTTGCCATCTCCTGCACACACGTGCACCGAGAGAAGGGTGTGCAAGGACCGCCTGGGAAGACAGCCGTCTGCGAGCCAGGGAGAGGGCCCTCGCTGGAAACTGACCGCGCCAGCACCTCGACCGCGGACTTCCAGCTTCTCGAGCTGTGAGAAAATGAAACTCTGTTGTTAAGCCACCCAGTCTGGTCTTTTCTTGGGGCAGCCTGAGCACATAAATGCAAGCTGTTCCTGGGCAGTCCTTAACTGCTGCTCTCTGCATCTGGATCCTCCCAAGGCCTGTTCCTGCACAAGCCTGCCAGCATGCTGGGTTCCCTGCCTCCCCTGTGTTTCTGACCTACTTCTCCAGGAGAATATTTAAGACTGCATTTTCAACAGGGCATTTTCCTGTTACTGATATTGAGGAATCCATTATGCAGATGAGTTGGTTGAACCAGGCTTTTACTTGATGCTGTAGCTAGTTTTTTCCCCACTGGAATTGATTTAGTCTGTAGTATATTCAAATCTATTTAATAATAAGCTATACCATGAGGACATTCTACATTATTATTAAAATATCAGGAATCATTGTCTGATGAGGTCTTCAGCATTATGTTTTAATTATACATAGAGAAAAAGAATTCTTAGGCTTCAAGTCAGGGTATAATTTTTTAAAAATTATTTAAATTGACTTTGAAGCACCTTCCAGTCATTTGTTCAGTGGTTAAATTCCCCAGAATGCCTGCTGTTTTCTCGCTAATTTTTTGACATTATGATCTTTCTGGAAACAGAGCTGCTATTTAACTCAGCTAGCACTGAACAGAAACTGATTATTCTCTTTTGATGTAACTGGAGTGACTTAAATACTTACAGTCTTTTGTGTTAAGGTAAGATTAAAGCAGAGGAGAGAAGTGTTCTGTCTTACAGCTCAAAGTAAATATTTCAATATGAAGTGGGTGTAATTTCTTTAGGAAAACATACGTAAAGGATGGGTCATTGTGTGTTCAGTAGCACAGCCTGAGAGAGAGATGTAAGCAGTGCCTACAGCGTTCTTTATTCTTAAATGATGCAAAGGCATCCTTTGACTCTGGTCATGATACATGACTGAGCCGGAGAAGGTGAAGCTAAGTTATACCCTAGACTCTTCTTTCTGTAAATCAGAGACTTGTCATTATCTTATCCATAATCCATATTCCTGTTAGAGTTCCTTTTTTGTTTTTTTTTGTTTTTTTACATATTCTCCCTTTTTTAGTTTTTTCACATTTTCTCCTTTTTATATTTTATGTTTTTTTTAAGCATCTTTTCAAATTAGAGAATAATTGCTTTACAATGATGTGTTTGTTTCTGCTACAGCAATTTTCGTATCACCTCCCTCTAGAGCATCCCCCCAACCCAGCCCCATCCCACCTCTCTAGGTCATCGCAGAGCACCTAGCTGGGCTCCCTGTGCTGTACAGCAGCTTCTGGTACTAAGTTGCTTCAGTTCAGTTCAGTTCAGTTCAGTCGCTCAGTCATGTCTGACTCTTTGCGACCCCATGAATCACAGCACGCCAGGCCTCCCTGTCCGTCACCAACTCCCGGAGTTCACTCAGACTCACGTCCATCGAGTCAGTGATGCCATCCAGCCATCTCATCCTCTGTCTTCCCCTTCTCCTCCTGCCCCCAATCCCTCCCAGCATCAGAGTCTTTTCCAATGAGTCAACTCTTTGCATGAGGTGGCCAAAGTACTCGAATTTCAGCTTTAGCATCATTCCTTCCAAAGAAATCCCAGGGCTGATCTCCTTCAGAATGGACTGGTTGGATCTCCTTGCAGTCCAAGGGACTCTCAAGAGTCTTCTCCAACACCACAGTTCAAACGCATCAATTCTTCAGTGCTCAGCCATCTTCACAGTCCAACTCTCACATCCATACATGGCCACAGGAAAAACCATAGCCTTGACTGGACGAACCTTTGTTGGCAAAGTTGCTTCAGTTGTGTGCAACTGTTTACGACCCTATGGACTGTAGCCCGCCAGGCTCCTCTGCCCATGGAATTGTCCAGGCAAGAACACTGGAGTGGGTTGCCGCGCCCTCCTCCCGGGAATCTTCCTGACCCGGGGACTGAACCCCCGTCTCTTGCGCCTCCTGCATTGGCAGGCGGGTTCATTACCACTGGCGCTGCCTGGGAAGCTGATGGCAGCTCCCGCCAGCCATCTATTTTATGTGCGGTAGCATATGTATGTCAGTGCTACTCTCTGTTTGTCCCTCCTCCTCATTCCCCTGCTGTATGCACAGGTCCATTCTCTACGTCTGCTCGGTTGGAGTTCTTTGTGAATTATAATCCATTTCAGTCACTGCAGCTTGTTAAAGGACTTATGGCAGGAGAGATGAGTATAGCTTGAGAGCTTTAGGTAGAATTTAGACAAATTAGAGCTTTCGAACTATTGGGCAGTGAGTTTAAGCAGCTCTCTAAAGCATCCCTGGTATCCTCTAGTTTCTGAAAAACAAAGATCCAACAATAAAGGAGAGATCAATGTGCTATTAAAAAAATAATATAGTCAGCAAGGTTCATAACGGCTCCTGGGCTTCCTATTGACAGTGCCATTTGGAAGTCACTAAAGAATTTGCTCGAACTGGACTCCAGGCTTCAGACATCTTCACTTTTGTTCAGGCGAAGGTGCAGAGCAGATTGCTCAGTAAGCCCTCTCCATCAAAAAGAACTGTGGTGACAACCCAGCTATGTCCTTGTCGTTGTCAGCCTCAGCTAGTTCATTCTTCAAATGGCTAATGACCAATCCTAAGTAAAATTAAGTCTTCTTGGCTCCAAATACCAGGATCTCCCAGGACTTCAGTGCTAACCCTGTCCATCCTTTTTAGCAGGGCATCTGGCTGGCACTATAGACTCAGCATTTCTTATTTCTGCCATTCACCTTCTCTTCTCAGGATGGGGGCTCCACCCTCCCACTTGCCTCTATCTCTGTCCGTGTTCGAAGGGTCCCTCAGGCAACTACAGCAGACCCTTACTGGGTGAAGATGCAGTGCTCGCATTCGCAGTTCAGAGCCGGTGCTCTGCCGGGAAAGTCAGGGCCAAAGTGAGAAAGGGGGCATGCTCCGAAGGCTTATGACAAGGAAAAGCTAGACTCTGTCTTGGAGAGGCTGACAGTCTGCTAAGGAGGGTGGTGTAAGGCATAGAATGAATGACTGGAAAAGCAATGTTCCATCAAATACTGGTTTAAGGAAATGTACCAAACTTCTTGCATATCCCTTCTCCTCAGAACGCCTCATGTTATCTTGGAAGAGAGAATGGCCAACAGGATGGTCACTTGATAACAAAATTAAGAGAGTATAACATGCTACGTATCTGCTGAAAATAAGTAGTAGGTTATCTGTTATTAATACTTTCTCTCACTTTTGCAATGCATCATTGCAAAGACTAAGAAACACTATATGGTATCTCCATCATTCTCCACAGCAAGGCTTGATAAATAGCCACACAATGTTCATCTTCACCGCGTAGCCAAGTAACTTATGATCAGGCATCAACATACATTGTTAAGAGCTGAAAGAGCCGTAGGTCCTTTGCATTCACTTCCGTGTGGTTTATGAAAATCTCCCAAGTAAACAAGAGCAAGGTAACTGTGAAGAAGGGTTGTCTTACATTGCTGGGCTTGAGAATATTCTCTGTAGTGTGGAAATAATTCTGACTCTGTCATGTCTCTGGATAATGATGCTTCTTCCTTCTACATTCTACATGGGGCTTTTGTTTTTAAGATAAATAAGCTAGTATATCAGGCATAGGAGGCAACTGGAAATAAAACTGCCTCAGGAACCTGCATGTTGTGTGAACATCACCTTCTTACCCTCACACAGTGCGTACCTCTCCTGCAGGGAACGGGCACACTGATGCTCAAGGAGCCCATGTGCTCCCTGTTATGTGTGGTGCATCTGCGGGCCTGGGTCATGGGAAAACATGAATCTCTTTACATGGATTTAGTTTGATTTACAATAGCCAGAGCTTACTAAAATGCCTTTTTAAAAGTTTGAAAAGGATCTTCCCTGGTTGTCCAGTGATTAAGACCACACTTCCAATGCAGGGATGCAGAGGACATGGGTTCAATCCCTAGTAGGGGATCTAAAATCCTGCATGCTGTGTGGCATGGCCAAAAAAAAATTTTGAAGTACTCATTGGAGTGGGTGATGACTATTTGCATTATTAAATTTAAGCTACTTTTGAATAATGTGGAAAACAGATAGGCATGTGTATGCAAGTATGATATAAAAATAACCTTGAACTCCTATGTGTTTTCATAATCTGTTGACCATGATATTGACCTATTGACCCAAGTGCAATAAAGTCATCAGATTCCTAGTTTAGGACTTTTTCTGAGTGTTCTTGACTCCTATTTCCATATCTGTTGGCCTTAGCTGAGGTCTCAAGTGTATCCCGTCATGACTGTCCATCTTGATAGCAACTCTTGGATTCTTGAGCTTTACCTCTAAGTGAACTGAGTAAGCTCCTTTGCATCATAAATTTGCACTTTATGGGGAAAGCCATGTTTGACACCGTGGGATATGTCTAAATGAATAGGAGTTCAAAAATGTGGTTTTTGAACACATTTGGACTCACTGGATTTTGCAGTTGAGCTGAAAACGTATTGGCATGCATCACAGCAAATGTCAGCATCGGTAATAGTTTTCATAAGTCATGAAGACATTCTGATGTGATTTTTGCTTTTCTGGATTGTATACATACACAAAGAAGTGAGACTAGACTCATTATAGGATCTAGACCTGGTTTCCAAGATTCATTACTCCCTTCTTTCAAAAGTTCAACCTGATACAGTAGAGGACCTCGATGGTGATCGGTCTGGTAGTGCGTTTAGTCATGTTTCAGAGCGAAGGGGTACTTGTTCACTGATTTGCCGTTTGCCTCTTAGAGCCCCTGCTAGGCTGACTTTAGCCCTGTCTAACCGAGAATGTCCAGATCCCATATTCCCATGCACAGAGTATCTCTAGGAACCCACGTTTCTCCAGATTAATGCGTTAATTAGTTTTTATAGTATGGTGAGTGTACTGATGCTAATAGCCTGAGGCACAGACACAGATGAGTTAACTTAGGCTGCCTTCCAGACTGAAGCCCTCCTGTCCTGGAATCAACCCTGCTGCTGCTGCTAAGTCATTTCAGTCGTGTCCGACTCTGTGCAACCCCATAGATGGCAGCCCACCAGGCTCTCGCAACCCTGGGATTCTCCAAGCAAGAACACTGGAGTGGGTTGCCATTTCCTTCTCCAATGCATGAAAGTGAAAAGTGAAAGTGAAGTCGCTCAGTTGTGTCCGACTCCCAGGGACCCCATGGACTGCAGCCCACCAGGCTCCTCTGTCCATGGGATTTTCCAGGCAAGAGTACTGAAGTGGGCTGCCATTGCCTTCTCCGAATCAACCCTGCAGCCCTTCCCTAGTATGTGAGCCAGCACCTGCTCGTGAGGGGAGAAATAATCGTGACAATGCCATCCTAGAGTCCTGGGGCTTCAGATTTAGCGTCTGCCCCTCGACGGCAAGATTCCCTGGCACTGTCGTCAATGTTTCTCCACATTCTCCTCACCTTGGAGAGTAAACAAAAACTGATTCCACTAGTCTAATCAATTATACTCTAAGGACTGTGAATACGCAGAGAGCTGGGTACCTGTTCCTGCAATTTAGGGAGTATTACAGTGTCCTGTGGTTCTTAGCAAATAGCACTGAGATGTGGTTGTGAAAAATTCAGCATCACTCCCTGATGTCCCTCTCCCTCCCCCACCTCCCTCCCTCCCTCTCTCTCTCTCTCATGTCCCTAGCCCCGCTAACCTGCCTAATCTGCTGGGAACCCCTTATTGTCTGATCATTGCACTCAACAATATACCTGCACAGTGACACGCCCCTACAACAGAAGCAGCCAGCGAGTGTGAACCTGCTCAGCCCGTGCGGAGCGGGAGTTTGAGGCCTCCGGGGCCTCGGCTTCTGAATGCACTGTGCTTTTCAGCCCTTACCCACCAGCTGGGGGGCTTATTTGCAGGTAGTTCCTGTTGCCATTGAGAATAACCGCTTTATCTTGTGAACTGCATGGATTTTACTCACTCTCAACCTCTTTACAAGTACGTTTTCTGGATTGGAAGTTCACGTAATCGCCTGAAGGGAAGAAGCTCGGGCTGACCTCAGGTGATGCGCTGGCGGCTTAGGTGCCCGAGGCCGGCGGGACAGTGCCCCGTGAGCCTGCAGGCTCCTCCTGCCGGGCCCTCCTCAGAGCGCGTTCTCCTCCACTCTCCCAAACCCTCCTCATCTTTGCAACACCCCCCGGGGCCCGGAAGTCTTCATCTCAGTCTCGTGGGGTTGGTTTGTTTACTTTTCTCTGTCTTGATCTGAGTTGGGGCCGGGAGTGTAGAGGCTCTGTCAGGGTCTGGTCACCAATTAAAAGCACATGAGAGGATCTTTCAACAGGCTTTAGGTTCCACGTGCCCCAGGTCTACCATGTGCTTGTTAGGGTCGGGGGCTCTGGAGCCCAGCAACAGAAGGCCAAAGGCCTGTTCAGCTCAGTTCAGTTCAGTCGCTCAGTAGTGTCCAACTCTGTGCGACCCCATGAATCACAGCACGCCAGGCCTCCCTGTCTATCACCAACTCCTGGAGTTCACTCAGACTCACATCCATCGAGTCAGTGATGCCATCCAGCCATCTCATCCTCTGTCGTCCTTTTCTCCTCCTGCCCCCAATCCCTCCCAGCATCAGAGTCTTTTCCAATGAGTCAACTTAGTCCTGTTCATTATGGTGACCACCAGCTTGGATGAGTTACTTCTCTCAATGAACATGACATTTGCTTCTTTACCTGAAAAACACATGTAATGATGCATTCCTCACTGGACTTTGATATAGATTCATTAAACTAGATAATGCACGTAAATAGTTTGGCCTGGTGCCTGAATCAAAGTAAATGGTCTGTAATCATTAATTAGAACCATCGTTAACTACTGTTTTATTATTTATGGTGCTGCTTTAGACTGTAAGTTGTGTCCAACTCTTTGAGACCCCATGGACTGTAGCCCACTAGCCTCCTCTGTCCATGAGATTTCCCAAACAAGAATACTGAAGCTACTTCCTTCTTTGGGGATCTTCCTCACCCAGGAATTGAACCTGGGTCTCCTGAATTTCAGGAGTATTTCCCTGGTGGCTCAGATGGTAAAGCATCTGCCTGCAATGTGGGAGATCCGGGTTTGATCCCTGGGTCAGGAAGACCCCTGGAGAAGTAAATGGCAACCCACGCCAGTACTCTTGTCTGGAAAATTCCATGGACGGTGGAGCCTGGTAAGCTAAAGTACACGGGGTTGCAAAGAGTCAGACGTGACTGAGCAACTTCTCTTTCACTTTCTTTCTCCTGAATTGCAGGCAGATTCTTTACCAACTGAGCCACCAGAAAAGCCCTTATCATTTATAGAACAGGTTATAAACATACCAGGATGTTTTACTCTAAATGCATACACATAAAATAAGGACAAAATACTTTATGTGAACTGTTACTCTAAGTTTCATGCTGTATAATTCTTTGAATGTTGAGCATACTCAACCTTTGCATTTGCATATATATTATTAATGCATTTATCTTGAATTCTTTCAGGTACCCTAAGCTTGTTTAGTATTTAATGATTCTTTCTGAGTAAGAGATAACCCTGTATGGTTTTCTTTCTATTCAATTCCCATTTTAAGAGTCCCAGTGTCGTCATTTATGTCCTCCACCTAAGCCACAGTTGTTGAATGCAATTGCTCAAGGGCTGACAACCTCTCTTGCTTTTTGTTCCATCATTCAACCTGTGATGATGAAGGAATTTAGATCCTATGTGATTTGAATGTGTCATCAACATATCCATTGTATAATACACACACACACACACTGGAGATATATGTAGAGATAGGTGTGTAGATATATAGATCATTTATATACACATTATAAACATATTGTTTTAGTTTCCTAGACTTGCTGTAACAAATTATCACAAACTTGATGATTTAAAATATCAAAAAATCTATTTGCTTACCATCCTAGAGACAAGAAATCCAAAATTAAGATGTCAGAGACAAAGGCTCTCACTGAAGACTCTAGGAAACAATTTCTTCTTACTTCCTTTAGCTTCTGTGGCTCCAGGAATCCCTTGGCGTGAGGCTACATAACCATTTCTGCCTCTATCTTCACAGGGACTTCTTCTCTGTGTTTCAAATCTCTCTCTGCTTTTTTTCTTTTAAGAACTCTTTCATTAGATTTAGGGTACACCCAGATAGGGCTTCGCTTGTGGCACAGATGGTAAAGAACCTGCTTGTCAATGCAAGAGACATGGGTTCAATCCCTGGGCGGGGAAGATCCCCTGGAGAATGAAATGGCAACCCACTCCAGTATTCTTGCTTGAGAAATCCCATGGACAGAGGAATCTGGTGGGTTAGAGTCCATGGGGTTTCAAAGAGTCAGACACAACTTAGTGGTAAATAACAACTCTTTTTACAGAGTAGACAAAATCCACAGGGGATGATAGAAAGAAGAACCCAGCTAGTCCTTACTCTGTGCATCATCCCAAGTGTCTTATCACCTGCTCACTGTGAACTTAAAATGATATGAATGAGTAAATGAAGTCTTTTTTTAATTTTTTTAATATAAATTTATTTTAATTGGAGGTTAATTACTTTACAATATTGTATTGGTTTTGCCATATGTTAACATGAATCCACCACAGGTATACACGTGTTCCCCATCCCAAACCCCCCTCCGACCTCCCTCCCCGTACCATCCCTCTGGGTCGTCCCAGTGCACCAGCCCCAAGCATCCAGTATCATGCATCGAACTTGGACTGGTGATTCATTTCATATATGATATTATACATGTTTCAATGCCATTCTCCCAAATCATCCCACCCTCTCCCTCTCCCACAGAGTCCAAAAGACTGTTCTATACATCTGTGTCTCTTTTGCTGTCTCGCATACAGGGTTATTGTTACTGTCTTTCTAAATTCCATATATATGTGTTGGTGTTAAATGAAGTCTTATATGTGATGTCAGCCCCAGGATGCTTTTGATTTACTATTAATTGCAACAGGTATGATTACATGTGAGGACCAGACTCCCAAAGAGGTGAAGTTACTTCATGAAGCTCATCCAGGCCAGGATGAGATTTGAACTTACGCCTGCTCACAGGAAGCCTTTGCTTGTTCTGCCATATCACATTACAAGCTAATTAAGGCAGGTGCCTGGTCCTGCCCCGATTCAAGCTCCCTGGGCTTCTGGATATGGACCTCAGAAGCAAGAGGAACACTTGAGATGCTGAGCAGCCTTGACACCAAGATTTTTGTTCAGAGGCTTCAGAAAAAGCCCTTTTAGACAGAGAAGTATCTAGAAATCTGTTTATCTTGAGAAGATCTGAGTGTGAGTCCTGCTTAGACTTCTTACTTGCTGGACTTGTCCAGTTCTTGGCAAGTCCTTTCATGCCTCTGATCCATCTGTGTGTCTGTAAAATTAGAACCTTAGCACCTGTCTTGCTTCTGAAAAGGATGAGGATAGTCAAGAGACACTGTAAAAATAGCTGTACCGATGTTAAGATGTGATCACGAGGAGGTGTATGAACTCAGTGACAGACAGGCAGCTCCTTGCACGACAAGTTCCGCAACCCAAAGACCTCAGCACTGCTTGTCCACCCGCCCACCAGGCCATGAGCTCTGCTCCACGCACTTCGACTCTGCCATGGTGCTGGGCTGCGGCTCTAACTCCTTTTATGATGGGACACTGATGACAGGATTTGCAAGGCCAGTGTCTTCACTGACACTTGAACTCACATAAATCGTCTCACACTGTGCATAGCCCTAGGGAGAAGCCTAGTAAATATTTGTTGCTTCAATGGAAGAGTGGACACAGGCCTTCGAGATTGTTTTCAGTGAGCTGTGAGATTAGGCTCCCCAGGTGGTGCTAGTGGTAAAGAACTGGCCTGCCTATGCAAGGGATATAAGAGACAAAGGTTTGATGCCAGGGTTGGGAAAATCTCCTGGGAAGGGCATGGCAACCCACTCCAGTGTTCTTGCCTGGAGAATCCCATGGACAGAGGAAGCTGGCTGGTTACAGTCCGTGGGGTCACTAAGAACTGGACACGACTGAAGTGACTTAGCAGCAGCAACGGGGGGTTACTGCCACCCTATCAGGGACTATAAAGTCTGAACTTGCAGGCATCCTTGTCAAAGACTGTGCTGCTGCCTGCCAGGGCAGCCCAGAGCAGGCTCAGGGGGCAGGACCCGGGTGACAGGCCTGCAGCCCTCCTCTGTCGGGCAGGCCAGGGGCACCTCTGAAACCTGCATCGACATTCAGCATCCCCCTGTAGTGGAAGTGCCTCCCCAGGGCCAGGCATCCTCCTCAGCTCTGCTTATCATCTGGCTTTTTCCCTCTGTCAGCTATTTTTGGATGTTGCCCTCCAGACCAGTCATCACGATGCTGAATTTTGAGATGTCAGCCAGACATTCTGAGTATTCTTGACCCTTTTCCCAGGGAGCTGTGGAGGGAGAGGCGGTGTTCCTCATCACTTGTCACTGCCCATGCTTTGCCCTGTGAAGGAAGACACACGTGCCCCCGATCACCTCTAATCGTTGGCCTTGTGGCTGAAATGAAGTGGTTGCTTCTCGACAACCCGTCCCCCCCCCGCCCCCCCGCCCCACCCCCCCCCACCCGCCATGTACTTCTCACTGGAAATAGATTTAGGTGCATTCTCTGTTATGAGTTCACTGGTGCACATGATCGCGTCTCCCTCGACTTGCAGTCTAGAGATGTTGTTACCATGTGACTTCACTGTCCCGAGGCCAAAAATCCGATAAAGATGACTTGCCAGCCTTGTTATGTGTGCTGTTCCTTTTCCATAGCTCGTTGCCAGCCCAGGTATCACCCTTTGGGGGCAGAGTCACAAGTTAATTGAATGCTGCCACATTGCATCTCACAGAGAATCTTTTCTCTAACACGCGTGACTGGTTATGTCTCCATGTAGAAATTCTCTTCTGCTGTGCAAAGCGTAAGTGGAAATATAAAGTTGCGGAGAACAGGGGCTTTATTCTTGATTGGAATGGAAATGTGACAGAAACAGGACTCTGGTTGAGAAAGTGCTTCAGTGCTTGTCAGCACTTTCCTCTAATAGAGTGATGCAATTTTTTTAAATGTTTTCTTTTTTTTTTTTAAATCATCCTCCTGCACTTTATATACTTCAGTTCATGTTAAGATGAACTGAGTAGATGGCAAAGAACAATTCTTAAAATATGTGAATACCAAATGTAAGATAAAAAACGTAATTGCAGTTTAGACTTCAGATTTATTTGAAAAGGGGATAATGATAGTAATTACCCAGTTTGAGTTTTGTAGAAGGCTAATTAGATCCCCAAAGCATTTGTATGCACAAGGAGAACCGTAAATACAAAAGACCATCTGGTCCTTATCAGCTTACAACACTAACGCTGTCTGTAATTATTTTTTTATATTGTTTTGATGTTGACATTTCACGGAGCGATCCATTCTATCCCGGTTAGGGAAACCTACATTTCTGAAGACCTGGGGGTTTGCCCCCATGCTCCTAATAAAAGTTTTAGGATGCCACAGGCAAAAGAGACACTGCTTTTGAGAAATAGGTAAACATCCATTCATTATACCTATTGTTCCAGAAACGTGTTGTTTATAAACTTCTCTGGTTTAGCTGACTTGTCTTGTTAATAACTTCATCGGCCAAATACTTGGATTCAGTTAGGTTTGGGGGTTTTGTTTTTGGGTACAATGAGAGTGACGGGTTGAGCTGTGTTGTAGGGCACAGATGAACAGTGTCTCTTTGTCACTTTCTATAGTTAGCTCTATACTTGGCAATTTGGAGATTACAAATTAACGTGATCTGTTTTCATGTTCATTGACTGTCTCCCTTACTGCTATGTCAGCTTAAAAAGGGCAGAGATTGTGTCCTATTTAATTTGTTGTATCTCTTACCTTTTATAATAGTACCTGGTACATGGTTGATATTCCATAGCTATTTGTTGCAGTGAATTAAGAAATGAAGTAGAATGCATGATTTCAGCTTCAGGATGTTTATGTTTTGCTATCAGATGTTACATAATAAACCACCCCCTAAGTTTCCTGGTGGCTCAGATGATAAAGAATCTGCCTGCAACATAGGAGACTCAGGAGATATAGGTTTGATCCCTGGGTCAGGAAGATCCCCTGGAGAAGGGAACAGCTACCCACAACAGTCATTAACAAACGCACAAAGTTAAATGGCTTCAAACAACTAATATTTCATTAGATCTTAAGATTCGGTTAGCTTAGGATTTGTGCACGACTGCACTGGGAGTTCTTTTTTCTGCATGGTGTTGATGGAGGTCAGTTGGTGGTACTTAGCTGGCAGATGAACTGGTCTAGAAGGTCCAAGAGAGCCTTATCGTATCTAGTCCTTGAGGGGACGGATGGAAAAGTGTGAAGTGAAAGTGTTAGTTGCTCGGTTGTGTCCGATTCTTTGTGACCCCATGGACAGTAGCCCTCCAGGCTCCTCTGTCCATGAGATTCTCCAGGCAAGAATACTGAAGCAGGTTGCCATTTCCTTCTCCAGGATGGACAGAAGGCTTGATCCAACTGGGGCTATTGATCCTAGCACCTACATGACTTTCCATGTGGTTTGGGCTTCCCACAGGGTTGTGACACTAGGTTTTAAGAGGGCGAAACAAAAGGTGCCGATTGTCTGAGAGGATAGGCGTGGAATGGCCATAACAGCCCGTTCACCATATGTAAGTATTTAAGCGAGTCCCTGAAGTCAGCTCAGATTCAGTGCAAGAATAGCTGATTCCCCTTTCAGTAGCCGTCTTGAATCTATCACACCATCCGATTTGAAAGCATAGTTACTGAACAACCTAAAAGACATATTTAGGTGACAGTGGTATGTGCTATATATGTGAATATCACATGCATATGGAGTAGGAAATCCGCAGTTTGAGGTTAGACTTCATGGAGCCCATGGGTGAGTTGTTTTTTTTTTAACTTTGTATTTTGTATTTGGGTAGAGCCAGTTGACAGTGTTGTGATAGTTTCAGGTAAACAGGGAAGGGACTCAGTCGTGCATATACACGCATCCATTCTCCCCCGAATTCCCCTCCCATCCAGACTGCCACATGGCATTGAGCAGAGTTTAATGTGCTAAAGAGTAGGACCTTGTGGGTTAGCCATTTTAAATATAGCATCCTAAACTCCCTAAGTATCCCTTACCCCAACCTGGCAACCGTAAATTCATTGTCTAAGTCTGTGAGTCTCTTTCTGTTTGTAAGGAAGTTTATTTGTGTCATTTCTTTTTAGATCCCACATATCAGGAATGCCGTGTGATATTCTCCTTCTCTCTCTGACTTACTTCACTCAGTAGGACGCTCTCTACATCCATCCATGTTGCCGCAAATGGCCTTATTTCCTTCTTTTTAGTGGCTGAGTACTATTCCATTGTATGTATGTGCTACATCTTCTTTACCCATTCCTTTATCCATGGCATTTAGGGTGCTTCCATGTCTTGGCTGCAAACAGTGCTGCAGTGAACACTGGGGTGCATGCGTCCTTTCAGATCGTGCATTTCTCCGGATACATGTCCAGGAGTGGGATTGCAGTGTCATGTAGTAGCTCTGTTTTGAGTTTTTAAGGAACCTCCTCTGTTCTCCATAGTGGCTGAACCAATTTACATACCTACCAACAGCGTAGGAGGGTTTCCTTCTCTCCACACTCTCTCCAGCATTTACTGTTTGTGGATTTTTCGATGATAGCCCTTCTAGCTGGTGTGAGGTGAATCTCACTGTAGTTTTGGTTTGCATTTCTCTAATAATTAGCAGAGACATTACTCTGTCAACAAAGGTCCATCCGTCTAGTCAAGGATATGGTTTTTCCAGTAGTCATGTATGGATGTGAAACTTGGATTATAAAGAAAGCTGAATGCCAAAGAATTGATGCTTTTGAACTGTGGTGTTGGAAAAGACTCTTGAAGTCCCTTGGACTGAAAGGAGATCCAACCAGCCCATCCTAAAGGATATCAGTCCTGGGTGTTCATTGGAAGGACTGATGTTGAAGCTGAAACTCCAGTACTTTGGCCACCTGATGAGAAGAGCTGACTCATTTGAAAAGACCCTGGTGCTGGGAAAGATTGAGGACAGAAGGAGAAGGGGACAACAGAGGATGAGATGGTTGGATGGCACCACTGACTCAAAGGAGATGAGTTCAGGTAGACTCCGGGAGTTGGTAATGGACAGGGAGGCCTGGCATGCTGCAGTTCATGGGGTTGCAAAGAGTCAGACATGACTGAGCAACTGAACTGAACTGAATAATTAGCAATGTTGAACATCTTTTCATGTGCTTCGTGGCCATCTGTATATCTTCTTTGGGAAATGTCTGTTTAGGTCTTCTCCATTTCTTGATTGAATTGTTTATTTTGACATTGTAAAGCATCATGAGCTGTTTGTAAACTTTGGAGACTAATCCCTTGTCTGTCACATCATTTGCAAATATTTTCTCCCAAATTGTGGGTTGTCATTTCATTTTGTTTATTATTTTCTTTGCTGTGCAAAAGCTTTTGAGTTTAAGTAGGTCCCATTGGTTTATTTTTGTTTTTATTTCCATTATTCTGGGAGACAAATCAAAGAAGATATTGCTGCGGTTTATATCAGAGAGTGTTCTGCCTATGTTTTCCTCTAGGAGTTTTGTAGTGTCCAGTCTCACATTTATGGACGTTAGAGTTGGACTGTGAAGAAGGCTGAGTGCCAAAGAATTAATGCTTTTGAACTGTGGTGTTGGACTGCACCTTGGACTGCAAGGAGTCCCTTGGACTGCAAGGAGATCCCTTGGACTTGAGAGTCCCTTGGACTGCAAGGAGATCCAACCAGTCCATTCTGAAGGAGATCAGCCCTGGGATTTCTTTGGAAGGAATGATGCTAAAGCTGAAACTCCAGTACTTTGGCCACCTCATGTGAAGAGTTGACTCATTGGAAAAGACTCTGATGCTGGGAGGGATTGGGGGCAAGAGGAGAAGGGGAAGACAGAGGATGAGATGGCTGGATGGCATCACTGACTCGATGGACGTGAGTCTGAGTGAACTCCGGGAGTTGGTGACGGACAGGGAGGCCTGGCGTGCTGCGATTCATGGGGTCACAAAGAGTCGGACATGACTGAGCAACTGATCTGATCTGATCTGATCTGTCTTCTTTTCATGAGGGCTGGTGGCAGGACAGACTATTACCAGAAATCTGAATCTGGTAGAGTATTCTGAGTGTTCTGAGTGTTCAGCCTATGTTTTCCTCTAGGAGTTTTGTAGTGTCCAGTCTCACATTTAGGCCCTTAATCCATTTTGAGTTCAGTTTTGTGTGTAGTGTTGAGAATGATCTAATTTCATTGTTTCACATGTAGCTGTCCAATTTTCCCGGCACCGTTTGTTGAAGAGACTCTTTCCAACGTTGTGTAGTCTTGCCTCCTTTGGACTGACCACAGGTGCATAGCACACGAGTGAGTTTTAACCTGATCCTGAACTAAAGGAGAAGGTTTCAAAAGCTGAAAATGGTGAAGGAAGGTATTCTCAAAGAAAGAACTTTTGCTAAAACATGGGTGTAGAACCAGGATCATCAACAGTAATAGCATTTCTTTATTTAGAAGCTGTTTACAGTGAATTGTGGGCTTCCCTGGTGGCTCAGAGGTTAAAGCATCTGCCTGCAATGTGGGAGACCTGGGTTCGATCCCTGGGTCGGGAAGATCCCCTGGAGAAGGAAATGGCAACCCACTCCAGTATTCTTGCCGGGAGAATTCCATGGATGGAGGAGCCTGGTGGGCTACAGTCCACGGGGTCAAAAAGAATTGGACACGACTGAGTGACTTCACCTTCCCTTTCCATTTACAGTGAATTAGAGATAACAGGACATAACCAACACCATTTTTGGAAAGACACCATTGGAAGCAATGTATATATATTTTTGAGTCATTTTCTGTGAAATACTGACTGCAACCTCTCCTTACAGAATCCCTTGCTGAGAACTCTCTCTCAGAATTGTGCTAAAAAGAGGCTCTCTTCTTTCTGACGAGAACTAGGACGATTCCTGTTCTCTTTGTTTTACTGGCTTCTGGAGGCTCCGACCTGAAAGTGAACCTCTGGCAGTTGTGTTCAGCCGTCCACTGGTGTTTTGCACTGCCTCCTTTTCTTTGGTCCTCGTGTTCTAATTATCTTTCTGTTCATTGTATGACATCTTGCTTTAATCTACCTCTGTGTCCACAAAATAAATTAAGCAAAAAAAAGCTTAACAATGTAAATTGTTAGAGTTAGAAAAAGTTATAGAAATCATAATAAATACCATAGATCCTTATTTAAAGAGAATACATCATTTAGTTTAGGAGCCAGGTACAGGAAGATGTTAAGAAAAACAATAAACTTGAAGAATGGGCTTCAGATGAGATAATTGCTAGAAATAAGATGAACAAGGTGAGTTGTGATCACCCGATTGAGTCCTTGGATGCTAGAGTAAAGAGGCCAGGCTCAGCTGGAAAATTGGAAAAGTCTGACATCAACATGACAAAGCATTTCAAACTGATACAGTGTGTACATTTATCAAGGAGTTGAATTTTCACATGGAGTTTTTCTTCTAAATTATTTCCTCATTCAGAGAGTAACTCAGAATTCTTATAACATTTTTCATTCCCCTGAGCTGAGCAGCAGCCTCTGCTGGGAGGTCTGGGAGGTATCAGGACCAATAAGATAACATTTTGTAGTTTCAGCCAAGTGCGGAGTAGAGTTGGAGAGACAGCAGTTTGGTTTATCACCAACCAGCAGCCTATCAAATAAGTTGTATTACCTTTATCATATCTCTGGATCTTAATTTTTCTGGCTTTCTAAACAAGGAACACAGGAAATTGTAGACATCTGTCTCATGTTTGATGGAGCAAATAGACTGCTCCAGCATGAGCAGGGTTTTTTAATAAATGTCAAATGTACAGAGCAGGAAATCACTAAATGAGTTGATAATGTGCTTATTTCCCAAGCTGTACAGTCACCCTGTCTGTGGAATTCTCCAGGCAAGAATACTAGAGTAGGTAGTCATTCTCTTCTCCAGGGGCTCGTCCCAATCCAGGGATTGAATCCAGTCTCCTGCATTGCAGGCAGATTCTTTACCACCTGAGTCACCAGGGAAGCCCTTCATAAAAAGTCTAATTAGACTCATTTCACTGGTACACCTGGATATTAAAAAATCCCCTTCTCCTATGGTTAGAATAGCCTGAATGGAGATTTCAGTAAAAATTCACCTGGTAATGTCCCAGGAAGAGGAAAGTGGTCAAGACGCCAGGGATACTGGAGGGTGAGAAGGTATGTTTGTCTTCATTCTGATGGCTTGGTCTGCCATGTCTGTTCTGATGAGTGGAGGGGTGAGTGGGGTAGGAAAATAGTAACGTTCTTTCTGGGTTGTAGAGCAGATAGCAGATGAATCACATTGCTCTATCTTTGTTGGGAGAAATGAGACTTTCTGCAAAGAAGGGACATGAAGACAGGCCTTGAAGGGTGACTACAGTCATTGACACCACTGGAAACCATACTGGACTCTTTGACGGTGTCGTGCGTGCTTGGCCTCCTTGATTGCCCTTCACTCTAGTGGATGCTGTGGTTGCTCTGCAGGCCCCTCAGGGCCAGGACCCCAGCCCTTCTGCTTCTGGGAGTGCTGGTGGCTGATGGCCCTCAGCTGATTCCATCTCTGGGAATGTCTTAGCTGAAGAGAGTTTGCCTCCAGGGATATGCCAGGACCCGCTTCCCTCAAGGTCAAACAGCTCTGCAGGGTCATCCTGCCTCCAGAGCGGTCTCTGGATCCACTGAGGCTTTTGCTGCACATCTGTTCCTGTCTGCCTGATCTACTCCTGTTACAGCCCTGTGACTACTGATCCCAAGAGGCCCCCCAGTAAACTGTCCACACACAGAGCTTCATCTCAGTCTGTTTCCTGGGAATTGTTGTTCAGTTGCTCAGTCGAGACCGCCTCTGCGACCCCATGGATGGCAGCACACCAGGCCTCCCTGTCCCTCACCATCTCCCGGAGTTTGCCCAAGTTCAGAGTCCATTAAATCAGTGATGTCATCCAACCATTTCATCTCTGCTGTCCTCTTCTCCTTTTGCCTTCAGTCCTTCCCATCATCAAGGTTTTTTCCGATGAGTCAACTCTTCACATCAGGTGACCAAAATACTGGAGTTTCAGCATCAGTCCTTCCAGTGAGTATTCATTATTTGATTAGCTTCCTGGGGGACCTACCCCAAAACACAGGCTGTCTTCAAAATTGTTTTCCAGAACCAGGATCCTACAATCTCTTGGAGACATACTTTTGACCAGGGATCAATAGTAGGCATGAAGATGCACATTTAAGTGTGGCCTGTGACGACTCCACAGTTGAAAGACTTCACAAGACCACAGAGGTCACCCAGGATTGCTGCAAATACCCCTGGGTGACCCCTTTCCTTCTGTCTCCCATCCTTGCTCTCTTTAGTCCCGTTCTGAGTCCCTTTCCATCTATTCATCTTTCTAATTCAGCTTCGTGTACCTGCCCAGCAAGGCATAAAAGGTGATATTTGTCTTTCATAACTAGTGTGTGGAACGGTGTCTGGGCACGTGATGAAACAGATCTCACCCTGGATTGTGATGAAGACCGGCATTTCTCACTAATTATGAAGAATATAGGATCACTGGGTCTATTGATTTCCATTAACTTGTAGAGAGTTATGAACCTCAAAATGGAAGTCCACAGCTACTGATACCTTAGGATGGTGTTTTATAGCAAGCAAGACTCTAGAGAGTACCATAAAATCAGCCTCTGATGCTTGTCTGAGGGTTTATGATTTAAAGAAATTGCTTGTGCTTTATCTGCAAATGCCTCCCAGCCATCCTTGGGAAGACTGACGTGACGGAGCCAGAAGCTACACCTGAGTTGCATGCAGAGCTCAAGAACTCTTCTGGAATTAGCTCTTTGCTTTCTCCGCTGCCCTTTTCCTGTACCTGTTGTTGAGGGCCTATCTCCTTGTCATGTTGCCAACAAGTATCATGTCTGGACATCCATCCCACATATTTTGGAAAGATCCCCCCCCCCAAAGCTACAGAGCAGGCATCAGCATCTTGGCTGAGTGCCTTGTTGTTCAGACTCTGATCTCAGAGGGCTTCACAGATTTGCCATGTGGTGCAAATGATACCAGATGAAGGAAAATGGACCTTGTATCCCCATGAAGCCAGGTCAGTCTGTCTTAGATAAGTTTTCATATCAGACATCTAGATATGAGATAGTTACAGATCAAATTAAAATAAAAGTTTCTTTTCCTGTTACCTTTTCTACTTTGTTCATCAAGTACCGATTGAACACCCACTTTGCACCGAAGTGTATATGACCTTTTCCTTTCTTGCCTTTTGCTTTCTCCCTTGTCACTTTGTTTCTAGAGCAGATAAGCAAAGAGGAAGTCAGGTCCTTTTGAGGAGACTGCTGAGTGCTTACCTTTGTGTGGAGATGAGCACTTTCATCAGACCTCCTAGGAGGGTCAAGCATGAGAGAAGGAGTGAGCAGGCCCATCGAGAGCCCAGAGAGTCATCTTCTGTCATCACCACTGAGCGTATAACCTTCAGCAACCGGAGTGCTAGTGTTAGCTCTGCTCTCCAGGTGTCAGAAGCCAGCTAGGAATCAGACAAGAAGCACTATATGGTCTTGAGAGAGATTTGTTCCAGCCTGTGGCAGAAACTTATGAACTGCTCCTGCTTTACAAGAACATAGCTTTCTAGTGGCTTGGGTCTTCCAGCTACAGTGTTCATCTACCATGTGGGGGAACTTCCTGGAAGATTTTAATACTCTGTGTTCCTTTTCCAGTCTCCCCCCATACTTCCGTCCTTCTGTTTGCACTCAGCATTGCCCCCAGCCCTTGTCATGCCAACATGCAGTCATGGTCAGGTCCATGTACTATTGATTGTTCATTACATAGGGGTAGTGGTTCATTAGCACAGAAACTTTGAAATCAGACAGCCCTAGATGGCGGATGTGCTGCTGGTAAGAATTAGCTGTCACACACTCAAACACACACATACCTAAAGACCTGATTTATAGTGCTTGCTGATTTCCATGGTGTTAATACTCCCACCAAAGGCAGGAGGAGAAGGGGACTACAGAGGATTAGATGGTTGGATGGCATCACTGACTCAATGGACATGAGTTTGAGAAAGCTCCGGGAGTTAGTGAAGGACAGGGAGCCCTCGCATGCTGCAGTCCATGGGGTCACAAAGAGTGGGACACGACTGAACAACTGAACTGAACTGAATACTCCCACCACGGCCAAGTTTAAGGTACCCAGGTGAAATCACTCAGTGCAGTTAGCAAAAGATGAGATCACAGTTGAGTCTCACTCACTGGTACCAGACACCATCAGTCCTAGGATTGAGCTCTTTTCAGCCCTGGAGGACATTACTTACCCTCTCCACACCCCATGTCCCTCACATGTGAAATGAGGTTAATATGAAAATAATTGCTTCAAAGGGCTATTGTGAGAATTCAGTGATATTTCACATACAGAATTTAGGTAAGCAGGATGAACATCATAACCTTTCACTGAGGGATACCTAGTTAGCTAGGAGTGCTGCTCCTGCTGCTAAGTCGCTCAGTCGTGTCTGACTCTGTGCGACCCCATAGATAGCAGCCCACCAGGCTCCCCATCCCTGGGATTCTCCAGGCAAGAACACTGGAGGGGTTGCCATTTCCTTCTCCAATGCATGTATCCTTGGTAAGTCTCTTCAGTCGTGTCCAACCCTGTGCGACCCCATGGACAGCAGCCCACCAGGCTCCTCTGTCCACAGGACTCTCCAGGCAAGAATATTGGAATGGGTTGCCATTTCCCTCTCCCAGCTAGGAGTGCTAGGCACCTTTGTCTCATCAGTAATCCAACTCTCTCTCTCTCTCTCTCTCTCTCTCTGTCTCTGCAATAGGCATTATTTCTGTTGAACTTTGGGCTTCCAGGTAGCTCAGTGGTAAAAGAATACACCTGCAATGTAGGAGCCACAGGAGCCTCAGGTTTGATCCCAGGGTTAGGAAGATCCTCTGGAGGAGGGCATGGCAACCTAACTCCAGTACTCTTGCCTGGAGAATCCCACGGACAGAGGAACCTGGGGGGCTACAGTCCATGAGGTTGCAAATAGTTGGATACAACTGAAGCAACTTAGCATGCACACATGCACACTGGTGAACTTTATGATAAACAACCCAACTCATAATGTTGGTTTTGGTTATGGAAAGAGACTGGCCTCCTTTGGCTTAGGGGCCTCACTTGAGAAGCAAAGTAGGGCTGGCAACCCTGACCATCTCCTGTAGTTCCATCATCCTGTTTGACCCCATGGACTGTATTCTGCCAGGCTCCTCTGTCCATGAGATTCTCCAGGCAAGAATACTGAAGTGGGTTGCCACGCCCTCCTCCAGGGGATCTTCCCAACTCAGGGATCAACCTACGTCTCATGTCTCCTGCGTTGGCAGGAAAGTTCTTTACCTCTAGTGCCATCTGGGAAACCCTATTAGATGACTGCTGTTCTCAAAAGAGACACACACTGTAGGGAGAATACCTGAGCAGTTGTAGACCTCACTCAACCAGCTTACTGTTCAGTGGAGGGAGACAGACGTGTGCACGGAACACAGAACTGTGAAGCCAGCTGGGCTAAGGAACGTCAGGGCAGCAGTCTTGATGCTGCAGGATGAGTCCTCCCAAGAGGACTCCTGGGCTCGGTTGACACACCCAGCTTCAGAGATAGGTAAAACGTGAAACAGGCCTTCCTGCTGTATAAGCCAGTATGGAGTAAAGAAGAACTTCTAATCCGATCTAAGACTGTGCATTGCTTTAGGCTATAGTCTCAGTTCTTATGCTTTTGAACTGTGGTGTTGGAGAAGACTCTTGACAGTCCCTTGGACTGCAAGGAGATCTAACCAGTCCATTCTAAAGGAGATCAGTCCTGGGTGTTCATTGGAAGGACCGATGCTAAAGCTGAAACTCTAATACTTTGGCCACCTGATGCGAAGAGTTGACTCATTGGAAAAGACCCTGATGCTGGGAGGGATTGGGGGCAGGAGGAGAAGGGGACAACAGAGGATGGGATGGCTGGATGGCATCACCAACTCGATGGACATGAGTTTGAGTAAACTCTGGGAGTTGGTGATGGACAGGGAGGCCTGGCATGCTGCAATTCACGGGGCTGGTCACAAAGAGTTGGACACGACTGAGCGACTGAACTGAACTGAACTGATAGTCTTAGTTGGGTGTCCCTCATGGCTCAGTGGCAAAGAACCTGCCTGACAGTGTAAGAGACACAGGTTCGATCCCTGGGCCGGAGGTTCCCCTGGAGAAGGAAATGGCAACTCACTCCAGTATTCTTCCCAGGGAAATCCCATGGAAGAGGAGCCTGATGGGCTATAGTCCATGAGGTTGCAAAAGAGTCAGACTGAACTTAGCAACTCAACAATGATAACAATAGAGTCACAGTAAAGTCTTTTAATATGAATTATGATCTACTTTTTAATTCTCAGAATACAGTGGTGTGGCCCCTTTCCATATAGTTCTACCTTGGTTAATCAGAGTCAGGAGGTGCACACTCAGTTTCTGGAAACAGAGCCGACGATGAGAGCAGAGGCCCCCGCCAGGAGAGTGGCTGCTCCACTGCGCATCCAGGTTTCCCAGTTTTTCCTCCCAGTCTTCTCACCTCCTCTGGATTGTGTGGGGGAATGAGCGTGTAACAGGTCAGCCTTTGTCTCCCTTAGGCAACGTCAAAGCTGTGCTTGTCAAGTCTTAGCCAACTCCAAAATTTCTAAGATTTTGAATGTTAACATCTAAGTGATGCTTTGGCTTAAAGAAATGGAAATGGACTTGATAATTTACATAGTATATTCATTTTAATTCTCTGTCTTCCTGTCTGGACTATAAGCACTTTGAATGTAAGGGACTTACTTACGCATGCCCTGATATTGTCTAACACATAGCCTCACTGTAGTCACACCAGCAATCTTAGGAAGGAGATGCTGTTATGATTCCTTTTACATACACATTAAAATGCAGTGTTTCTAACCCTCTGGAAACAGTGACAGACTTTATTTTCTTGGGCTCCAAAATCACTGCAGATGGTGACTGCAGCCATGAAATTAAAAGACACTTGCTCCCTGGAAGAAAAGTTATGACCAACCTAGACAGCATATTAAAAAGCAGAGACATTACTTTGCCAACAAAGATCCATCTAGTCAAAGCTATGTTTTTTCCAGTAATCATGTATGTATGTGAGAGTTGGACTATAAAGAAAGCTGAAGGCCGAAGAATTGATGCTTTTGAACTATGGTATTGGAGAAGACTCCTGAGAGTCACTTGGACTTCAAGGAGATCAAACCAGTCCATCCTAAAGGAAATCAGTCCTGAATACTTACTGGAAGCACTGATGCTGAAACTCTGGCTACCTGATGAAAAGAGCCGACTCATTAGAAAAAACCCTGCTGCTGGGAAAGATTGAAGGCGGGAGGAGAAGGGGCAACAGAGGATGAGATGGTTGGATGGCATCACCAATTGATCGACATGAGTTTGAGCAAGCTCCAGGAGACGATGAAGGACAGGGAAGCCTGGCGTGCTGCAGTCCATGGGGTCACAAAGAGTTGGACACAGTTGAGCAACTGAACTGGACTGAACTAACCCTATCAACATGCCACAGTTCATCCTTGGTGAAACCTGGACAGCCTGACCCCAAAGCTCTGCTCCTAACACTGGTGCTCCAGTGAGCACTTCTCACTGCCACTGCCAGCAAGGCCCTCCGATCCAGCCCGAAAGGGGCTTGGTTCTCATGAAAGCTGTAAGCCCTATCCAGATGTGTGCATGTCGAGTTAAGGAGGTCATATATTGAAATTAACATAATTCTAAAATATTTAATTCCAATACTGTTTTTAAGGCCATCAAACTGATTTTGCTTTTAAGAATTTACTAAGTTTGAAGAGATAAACTTATGTAAAACTCTGGCCCACATTTTCTAATAAAACAGGCCCTGTGTTCCTCAGAGCTACAAATGAAGCTTTGATTAAAATCAGAATACCACTAGCTTACCCAGGATAAAGAGCCGTGAATGCCATGCTTCTCCTGTCTCTCCCAGTTACCCAGAAGGCTGCCTTCATCGCTTGAATGTTTCCCTTTGTTTTAACTGCTCCTCAGAAACAGAGGGACAAAAGAGTCTGGAGGCACTCTGCTGGGCAATGATAGTCATCCTTTTGTATATGTGTATATTACTGTAATGATTTTGCATCTTCCATTTAAATATGGAAGTTGGGGAGATGCTCCCTGAAGTATTACATCTCTGACTCTGGCTTCTGCCTCATTTCCTTTGCATTTGGGCTCACAGTCTGCTTAAAATCCCCTTCTCTACTTGTCATAAAGTATGTGTGTGTGTTTGCATCTTTCAATAACCAACTAAAATGTTCCTCCTCTATGAATCCTATTTTAACCCCTAAGCCAGAATTTACTGAAACCACTTCTGTGTCCCAGTGGCTCTTTCTACAATCCCAGCGCCCCTCATCTCCTGTGGTGTTACAAATTGAGTATATCAGACTTCCTGAACCCCACTCTAAGCTGATAGATAAGCTCCTTGGAAATGGGAGACCTGAATCTTCTCTGCAGCCCACCTTCCGACCAATAAGATGCTTTGTGTGTATTAGTACCCAATAAACACTATCAAAACCCAATCTCTGCTTCCCAAAAATGTATTCAATATAAGTGTGTTGGGGAGCATCCAGAACTCTCTTAATTAACACAGTTGGTTGCTCGAGCAGTATTCAGAAGCAATGGAGTCTGGTTCACAGTCAGTCTTAAGTCATTGCATTGCTCACTGTTCCATAAATTGTACTTGGAAAGTCCAGTTCCCTGTTATACCTTCCTACTGTGAACCTAACAAATTACATCTTCTGTTCTTGGCTGCCAAAGTATGGCTCTAATTAGCATTAATTCCTCAGTGAATTTTAAATACATTCACTTTCCTTTTTTAAAAAATTTTCAATAAATTAGATTATTTATGCTGCCTCTACAAGGCATCTCGTGGTTCTAGAAAAAAGGACTCCTCCACACATTGCCCACCACTTTTCAAAGCTCTCTGGAAGCCTCATGGGCATGTTGCAGTATTTCTAAGCCTTTTGATATTTAGTCTTAAAATGTGCTTGCTGCTGCTGCTGCTGCTAAGTCACTTCAGTTGTGTCCGACTCTGTGTGACCCCATAGACGGCAGCCCACCAGGCTCCCCCATCCCTGGGATTCTCCAGGCAAGAACATTGGAGTGGGGTGCCATTTCCTTCTCCAATGCATGAAAGTGAAAAGTGAAAATGAAGTCGCTCAGTCGTATCCGACTCATAGCGACCCCATGGACTGCAGCCTACCAGGCTCCTCCATCCATGGGATTTTCCAGGCAGGAGTACTGGAGTGGGGTGCCATTGCCTTCTCCTAAATGTGCTTATAAATTACTAAATGACTCCATTTTTAAACTATTGTTCCCTTATTTTCTTGTGTCGTGTTTGCAAATTGGTTTGGCTCTCTATCTCAGTCAATGCTGGCAGAGATCTGCTTACTTAAGGGACTTTACATATCATTCTCTCTATCTTCCCCTCTGGACATTCAGGAGATAAATTAATGAGGGGAATGCTTTATACATTTCCTTCAGAATTCCAGCCCACTGGGAGGGCAACAACAGTATCCGTTTTGTAAAGCTCTATATGCCCAGCACCTAGAACACCTTCTGGCACTTTGTAGCCACTGAATGAGTAGTAGGTGAATGAAGGGGTACTGGCTCTGTCACTTCGTGTCTATGGATATACTGCTTCATTCTTTTGTATTTCTTCCTTTCTCTGCACACAGGTTTGTTCTCAGGACAAAATGAAACAGTTATATAAGCCTCTTTGCAAAATAAGCAATCTTGAATGTTTGTTATCGCTGTTGTTTCTTCTCTGTACATGCATGTCTCATGCCATCAGTCTGCTTCAGACCACGCAGGCTCAGCTCTCACTACAGCCCTCCACCAGCGTTCCTCGGGGGGAGTCTCTCCCCTTACTCGGACCTGCCAGAGTGTGTGCTTTGAACCTGGTGTTCAGCCCTCTCTGTCTTGTGCGCAGCTATTCAGCTTCCTTTAACTGCCCACAGGTACCGAGCTTTATGCTGAATGCAAACATATTTATTTCTGTAGATTGCTATGGGCTTCCCAGATGGCGCTAATGGTAAAGAACCCACCTGCCAATGAAAGAGGCGTAAGAGATGAGGGTTCATTCCCTGGGTTGGGAAGATCCCCTGGAGGAGGGCAGGGCAACCCACTCCAGTATTCTTGCCTGGAGAATCCCATGGACAGAGGGGCCTGGTGGGCTACAGTCCATGGGGTTGCAAAGAGTGAAGAGACTCCATGACTGAAGAGACTTAACATGCATGCTGGCTTTAGTTAATTTGTGAAGTTTGACAGTAAGCTCCTTGAGAGTAGTTTTGTGTCAGGTTCAGCTTTGTAACCCCACATTGTCCAGCAGTATACCTTGCATTTAGTCCTCACTGCATATATATTGAGCGACTTCACTTTCACTTTTCACTTTCATGCACTGGAGAAGGAAATGGCAACCCACTCCAGTGTTCTTGCCTGGAGAATCCCAGGGATGGGGGAGCCTGGTGGGCTGCTGTCTATGGGGTGACACAGAGTCAGACACGACTGAAGTGACTTAGCAGCAGCATATATATTGAATGAGTGAATGAAAGAATAAATGAGTGAGTCACTCTAACCTAATCTAAGCTTCTAGATGCACTGAATGCATCCCACCCCGTCCATCACTGCACTTAGCGGTGGCAGTGAAGTCCCAGCATTGTAACAGTAAAGACAGCTCCTCCCGCAGTCCCGTGGAAGAGGCTCTCTGTGCTCTGCATGTCGATTTCATAGCGCTCGCCCAGAACTTGGCTAACCCAGACTCCAGGCTGTGCCCAGCCTGTGAAATGCTTGAAATCTCTTCTGAACACTGGCCAAGACTCACGGACCTCTGGATTTGGAGTTTATGAGTCCCTGGGATTGGGTTCCTTTACCTCATATTTGATTCAAACCATTGCCTCTGCTCCTTTGACAAATGTTCTTTCTGGGAAACTATGAGTGTTTGGTCATCTTGGGTATAGAAGCAAAATTATATAATGTTCAGTGATGTGAAGATGGGATTTGGGTTTTAAAGTTCCGTTCATTTCCACTGTAAAATATAGATAGCCAGCTATGATGAATTTGCTTTGTTCCCTTAAAATCCACCCTATAGCTCTGGTCTAGTGACCTGGGGGCTCTAAAGTGATTAGTTTCCTTGGGCTAGGTGCATCGGTGTCCGATATATAGATGCCTTATTTTCTACTTTATTCTTCGCACCTGCATGCATGCATTTTTGCTGCATATTTATTTTTATAACCCAAGCTACCTCCTCTTCACAGATAGCCCATCTTCTTGATGTAATGACACAACAAAACCACCACACATCGACATAAAATTCCCACTGTGGTGGCTTAGACCACCATTACTTCAGCTTTTTTTTTTTTTTTTGGCCATCCCAGTAATAGATTCCCAAGTTTAAATTTACTTTCTAATTCACAGTGTTAGTTTTGCTAATTACTTTAAAAGGTTTCTGTGTAAAAACAAACAAAAAAAAAACCTAGCAAATACTTAGCATTAATGGTTTTCTTGGAATTTTTAAGGGTGAGTTATAGTCATTAATTAGCCAATTGATATAGCATCCCTGGGTGGAAGACTTTATCGGCCTGGATCCCATTTTATAAATGGAGGAACTGAAACACATCAATTCAGATGTGCCCCTTGGAGCTCTGTCTTTTCCTGTTTGTTTCTCTGCCCCCTCCTCTGCTGCTCATTTTAGCAGATTTTCTCCCCCGAACACCTACCTCACAGATTCCTGTGTGTGTGTATATATACAGGACAGGGAGAGGTGGGGAATACCTGTGGCACAAAAGAAAATTGGAGGACTACCAAGAATTAGGCTGGAGAAGACTGCCCTAGGAGAGAAGAGGATGGGAGTGAATCAAGAGTCTATTTCCCCTGGAAAGTCACTCTGCTAAGCATTTGCCGGATCTCTTTGTATAAATCAAGTCTGTTTTCTTACTGGCATCACCAAGGACTCACCCCCATCCCCAGAACAGGGACTAGGCTGATCCCCTGTTACACTGAGTGGTTGGTGGGCCACAAAGTGTGTCTCCTGCAGTGCATCCAGTCATGTGCCCAATGAACTTAGAGTGAGCAAATTTTGCTCAATAAAAATAATCATGAAAAGGTAAAGATATGCATTTAACGTTTCTTGGGTAATAATTCTCACACAGAAGGCACCATTTGATTTTTATTTGCACTGTGGACACGCAGAAAGGAAATAGTGGGTATAGCCCTGGAGTCTGAGTTAGCCAGGTTCTTGGTGAGATCGACATGTAGAGTTCAGAGGGTCCCCTCTTTGGGCTGTGGAAGGCGGTCTTCAGTGCTGTAAATGATGGCGGAAAGCTGGAGTGTGCAGCGGAATTCACACGTTTTCTTTGAAGCCTTCCCAGATGAATTCCACAACATTTTGTCATTCAACCAAATAGTAGAAGGCATATTTATCAAATTTTCAGAGGATGTAGAGATAAAAGGGAAAGCAAATATTTTTGAATACTGCATCAGGGTTCAGGGAGACCTCAGACAGCAATAAGAAGCTGATGATGTCTGTTATAAATTAGTAGAAGCCATATTCAAATTCAGCTTGTGTGTGTGTAGTCAGTCCTTAGGTCGTGTCTGACTCTTTGTAACCCTATGGACTATATAGCCCACCAGGCTCCTCTGTCCATGGGATTCTCCAGGCAAGAATACTGGAGTGGGTTGCCATTTCCTTCTCCAGGGAATCTTCTTGACCCAGGGATGGAAGTCCTGTCTCCCGAGTCTCCTGCATTGATAGGCGTATTCTTTACCACTGAGCCACCTGGGAAGCCCTCAAATTCAGCTCTAGGCTCCAAAGCCCATGCCCTGTTAGACCCAACAAATCCATTTCAAAGGATATAATATTTTCAGAGCATTTTTAGCAGTCAGTAATATCGGAAATTTTATGTCCACTTCTGTAGGTCAGTGCTGTTAAATAAAAATATAATATAATATACGCATACAATTTAAATTTTTCTACTAGCCACATTAAAAAGGTAAAAATAAACAGAGAAAACTAAGGTTAATAGTATATTTAACTTGCTGTGTACAAAACATAATTTTGATATGAATGTAAAAATACTAAAAAGATATTATATTATTGTTCACACCAAATCTTCAGAATCCAATGTGCATTGTATACTAATGGCACATCTCAGTTTGAATGCTATTTGCATCAGAAATTCATCTGTATTTAGATTTACAGTAAAATTTACAGTTGAAAAGATAGGTTCATATATCCAGGTGGTTCTAAACCTATTTAAAAGTTTTCCAACAATACCATCAGTTTCTCAATTTTAATTTGATTTATTTAAAATTAAATGAAATTTAAAAGTTAGACCCTCAGTTGCACTGGCCACGTTTCATGTGGTCAGTAGTCACATGAGGATGCTTGCTAGTGCGTTGAGCGGCATGGGGCTAGATTCACAATCATTCCCCATGTGGGCATTGGGAAGAAGCAGGGTCTTAATCAGAAATAGGGGGCAGAGCAGGACTTGCTTGGCATCCATTGGCAGCATGGCAGAAGAAGCTGGACTGAAGAAGCTCTGGCTTGCTCTGAGCTCATCCAGTTTTGTAAAGCTCTGGTCCACTGATCTTGCCACTCTGCCTTGCCACCTTCCCAGAGGCTGTTGACTCAGTGATTACTTGAAACACAAACCTGAGCACTGTTAGTCCTTGTAAAGTTATCATGCCACCTGTTTTGTCAAGTTCTTCTCTACAAGTCGATATGTTTACAGCTCTTCAAGAACCCATTGGATTTTCTGAATAGATAAATGCCCTTTTGCAGAGACAGCTGGCTCAGCCTGCTCCATCAGCTTAGCCTACAGCTTGTTGAATGAATTGTAAGTGCCTTCTGGTTAAGGGGGCTTCCTCGGTGGCTCAGATGCTAAGGAATCTGCCAGGAATGCAGGAGACTCGGATTCAATCCCTGGGTCAGGAAGATCGTCTGGAGTAGGGAATGTCTACCCACTCCAGTACTCTTGCCTGGAGAATGACGTGGACAGAGGATCCTGGTGGACTACAACCCATAGGGTCACCAAGAGTTAGACATGACTGAGCATCTAGCACTTTATGGTTAAAGTGTCTAAAAAGTAGTTCCTATCCTCATGATCTTGGCCACTGTCTTCACTGTCATCATCATCAGTGTGGCCATCACTCCTTTCCCCTTTGCAATCCATCAGACCCTCACAATCCAACTGAAGCTCCTGTTTGAAGATGGACAACCTGTATTCTCATGCTATGGAGAAGGCACTGGCCACCACTCCAGTACTCTTGTCGGGAAAATCCCATGGACGGAGGAGCCTGGTGGGCTGCAGTCCATGGAGTCGCAAAGAGTCGGACACGACTGAGCGACTTCACTTTCACTTTTCACTTTCCTGCATTGGAGAAGGAAATGGCAACCCACTCTAGTGTTCTTGCCTGGAGAATCCCAGGGACAGGGGAGCCTGGTGGGCTGCCGTCTATGAGGTCGCACAGAGTAGGACACGACTGAAGCAACTTAGCAGCAGCAGCAGCAGCAGCATTCTCATGCTATGTATCAAACTAAAGAGTTTATGGAAGAGAAAAGAACCTAAAATACCTAAGCATGCTTATATAATACTCACTGAGGGAAGTCTGGCTAGCTCTCCCTGCCCTGTTTTACAGTTGGGAATACTAAAATTCACAGAGGTGAATTTGCTTGCCCAAGATCACCCAGCAGAGCTCAGATGTAAATCCAAGATAGCCTGTCTCCCAACTCCATGCTATTTCTGCTGTTCATCCTTATTGGAGGACAGAGCCTAGGGAATGTAATAACACAAGTTCTCAGTGTAACACAATTGTGTTGAACATTGAAGTTTCTACTCCCAAATGAGAGTGACATTGTTAGTGAGGAAAGGAAAACTGTCTTCCAACCCATCTGTTTTGGGCTTCCCTGATGGCTCAGTGGGTAAAGAATCTGCCTGCAGTACAGGAGACACAGAAGATGCAGGTTCAATCCCTGGGTCAGGAAGATCCCCTGGAGAAGGAATGGCAACCCGCTCCAGTATTCTTGCCTGGAGAATCCCATGGACAGAGAATGCTGGAGGGCTGCAGTCCATGGGGTCACAAAGAGCTGGACGCGACTGAGCCACTAAGAACCAGATGCACTCCCATCCGTTATAAAGTCGTGCCCACATCAGTGAAGCGTTCTCCTGTCACTTTCTCTAAGAATGCTCACAGATACTCTCTTACAGTTGCCCTCAGTTTCCTCATCATCACCCTGATTTTGCCAATGAGAAGTTCTGAGAGGAAAGATAGTCAAGTGTAGAACCATCCTAGAGAAATAATATCTTAGGAGGGCTGCTACATCAGCTGGGCTCCCTATTGTAAAGCCTGGAGCCTAAAAGGAAAATAAAAAAGGTGTGAAGCTGATGGTAGTAGATGGCCTTGTTCCCAAAACGTGAGTGATGGCTGATGACTGGCAGAGAGGAGGATGCCTGCAGGGGCAGCTGAGTGGGGCGTGGAGCGCCTGCCGGGGGCGTCTCAGGGCACTCGGACTGGGGCCCGGTTCGTGTGGGCACGGACCTTATATATACAGATGCTGCTATTACATAGTGACTCCTGGAGGAGTGCTGCGAAGGTGCTTGGAAAACAAAAATAAATAAATAAAAAGAGCAGCAGCCGAGGTTAGAGCTCTTTCCTGAGCCTCTCAGAGCCACCTGTTGAGAACATGGTTGTATTTCCCAGGTGGCATGTGGAAAACATGAAAAGAGAATCAAGGAAGGTTCAGTGCAGCAGTGGGGGCTTCCCTGGTGGTTCGGACGGTATGCGTACCACTTAGGATTTTTTCCCACTGTCTAATAAACTGTAGTGTGCTCCACATACATATGAGTAAAATATAATAAAGACCCCACATGACTCACTGGATTTCTTGTTATTTATTTATGTATTTCAAAGTGGTTTTAAAAAATTGAAATATATTTGATTTACAGTATTATGTTAGTTTCAGGTGTAAAACAGAGTGATTTAAAAAACATTTGTATAGATTATACTCCATTTAAAGTTATTATAAACTATTGGCAGTATTCCCTGTGCTGTACAATGTATCACTGTAGCTTACGTATTTGATTGTATTGTATTATTTTTTAACATAAAAACAGTATATCTTTTTTATTGAGGTACAGTTGGTTTACAGTATTATTTTCAGGTGTACAACAAACTAATTCAAAATTTTTATAGATTATACTCCATTTAAAGTTATTATAAATTATTGCTGATGTTCCCTGTACTGTGTATCTTCGTGATTGATTCATTTCATACAGACTAGTTTGTACTTCTTACTCCCTGCTCCTGTTTTCTCCCTCCCCCTTCCCTCTCCCCTCTGATAAACCACTAATTTGTTCTCTGTGCCTGGGAGTTTGTTTTTATTTTGTTATAGTCACTCTTGTATTTTATATTTTAAACTCCACACTTACATGGTAACACACAGTACTTTAGCATCTAACCTAAGAATAAATCAATTTGAAATATATGAACATTTGTGCTGGGAATCTGGAGAAGGAAATGGCAACCCACTCCAGTGTTCTTGCGTGGAGAATCCCATGGACAGAGAAGCCTGGTAGGCTGCAGTTCATGGGGTCGCACAGAGTTGGACACGACTGAAGCGACTTAGCAGCAGCAGCAGCAGCTGGGAATCAGGGAAGCAGGGTTTATAACGGTTTCTTTAAACTCATGAAAGAGATGATTTCCTCATTAACGTTAGAGTCCGGACTGAATAAAGATCTCAAGAGCATTTCATTTTCTTTGACATCTTCTCAAGTGGTGGTGGTGGGGAGGGGTGGCAGACGCCAGCAGGGCCTGGATGATGTGACAGCCTTGTCATTCGGAGTTTCCGAGCAGAGGCCTGTCCACTAAGACCCAAAGGGATGCTCAGCCCCGCAGCAGAGAGTGATCCTGCGCGCCCCACACGGCCTGCTGCCGGCCAATGAAATCTTGTTTCCAGCGTGGTCAAGAGCTGTCTGTTCACAGCGGCTCCTCTGTGAGTGCGATGGTAATTATCGTGAGAATGAGCGTTATGCTAAGAGGAAAGCAGGGGATGAGCAGCCTGGGTCTCGTGCAGTGTTTTGAACTGTGCTTTTAACCTGGAGCTCTCGTTTCCTTGCTCTGGCTTTCAGGGCTTTGGGACAAAGGTAAACAACAGCTTCAGCCTGCCACCGACTTCATGGGCTTAAAGGTTTTCATCATGTAGCTTTCACCTAAATTTTTCTCCAAAATCATAAGCACATAAAATATATCTTGTTCTAGATTATGTGTTAAACAGCAACAGCTGTCTTCACAGTGGGTCTTCTTCAATATTTAGGTCCCATGGCAAAGAGAGTAGAATCAACAGACCTAGTAAAAGTAAATCTTTAAAAAAATATTACATTACTCTGTTTTGCTACCTACACACACACACACACACACACACACACACACACACACACACACTAGTCTAGGCACTTCATTTTTTTAAATATTTGATCACTTCAGTTCAGTGGCTCAGTCGTGTTCGACTCTTTTCAATCCCATGGACTGCAGCACGCCAGGCCTCCCTGTCCATCACCAACTTCTCGAGCTTACTCAAACTCATGTCCATTGAGTCTGGTGATGCCATCCAACCATCTCATCCTCTGTTGTCCCCTTCTCTTCCTGCCTTCATCTTTTCCAGCATCAGGGTCTTCTCTAATGAGTTAGCTCACATCAGGTGGCCAAAGTATTGGAGCTTCAGCTTCAGCATCAGTCCTTCCAATGAGTATTCAGGATTGATTTCCTTTCGGATTGACTGGTTTGATCTCTTTGCAATTCAGCTTCATTATCAGTCCTTCTTGACATCTGAGTCAAGGGTACGCAAAAAATATCCGTAAGATAAACTTGATATGTGGTCACATTGAGGGGACAGAAAAGTGTGTGGTCTTTTGAACCCTGGCTGTGGTCCATGATGTATCTGAAACTGCCCTGCAGCTCTGAATGGGAGATGCTGTTACCATTGGGCAAAGTCTTAAAGTGAATTCAATTGCAAGGTCCACATCCTGCCTCCAAGGACCCCCTAGAGTCATGCAGACAGTTTCATATGTGGTTCTGAGGCATAATGGATGGGCATTAGAGTGTGGTTGGCAGTGCTTCTCAGAAGCAAGGGTGTCTTTTCTTCTCTCTACTTTTACAGCATGTTGACACATGTCCACTCTCATCAATAAATGTTCCCATCTCCACTGATCTGTTTGGAAGAGGCAAGAAATTCATGTTGTGGGGACAACTCATTTGTCTTTAGAAATTGAAAAAGCGAGTGCTTCAGAAAGAACTGGGGAGGGAATAGAGGCGTTTTGGAAATGATCGATAAATCTGCATCTAATTTTTTACTAAAATAAGCACCGGCTATTTATAGAGTCCAGGCAGAGATTGTGAGGAAGGAATTATAAGATAGAGAGACACAAAGAATCTTTGTATTTTGTTTGATAGACAGAAGCTCTTCGGGCAGATGTAAGACGCATGCCTTACATATCCGTGAATGTGGGTGGTTATTATACCAAAAAAAGTGGCTTCCTCGGTAGCCAAGCAGATGATCTGTGTTTCTTCTACCTCTACATCAATATTATTATTACTGTTACTATAATTATTGGGATACTATTAATATCAACTAACATTGACTGGTCTAAACATAGAAGGAGCTATATTTTATGAGCAGGATCTAAGGACATAATCTTTCCTCTTGGCACCGAGAATCTCCTTTGCTAGTATCTTGTCAGCTAATATGAAGTGAGAACAGGGTACCTTATGCCAGGGAGCCATTATCAGGAGCAGCCTTGCAAACAGCAGAAATGAGAAGCAGCTTTTGGGGAGTGGGAAGCATCTTTTGCTTGCTTCTGTACCTCTAACTCTTGGGTGATGAGAGAATTTACAAAGAAGAAGAACCTGTCTCTACTGTGAGATCCACCCCTCATTAACCTGATTCCTTTCTAGAATAGTTCCTTGATAATTAGAGGTCAAGTTATGTGTTTTCCTGGAAGGACCTTGAACTGTTGACAGCTGAGGTCACAGCCTGAATTTAGCCACCATCGGGTCACACGTGCTTCTGTTTTCACACAAGTGCCAATAATCTTTTTTTTTTCTTTTCAAAATATCTAACGGGTACATAAACGTGAAAAC
Organism: Bos indicus x Bos taurus; assembly: GCF_003369695.1. Classification (NCBI taxonomy): domain Eukaryota; kingdom Metazoa; phylum Chordata; class Mammalia; order Artiodactyla; family Bovidae; genus Bos; species Bos indicus x Bos taurus. Next base: position 49,019,120 of record NC_040104.1, read on the forward strand.
CTCACACTTAAATTTTCACAGAAAACACATTTTCCCTCTTTTTGGGGTCCGCACACAGAAGTCTTCATGCTCAGGCATGGCAGGAAAGGGTCATAACAAGTAGAGAAGTCGGATGAACACCAGGAAAGAAGGAAGGTCTAATCTTTGCAATTTTGTCAGTCCGCTAAGTCATTTGTCATGTTTCATCACATCATCCTGAATTCTTTATTCCCCGCTGGGGCCCGAGCGATCAGCCCTGAAGCTTTTAGCTTCCGATGTGATAGCAAGACTGCGTTCCCAGGAGCAGAGCAAAGGACGTCTGTGCTCAAAGCCCAAGGAGCCTGCACGCCTTGATGTAGCACATCCTGTGGGGATGACCCTGCTCGGATAAACTCCAGTCCAGTGTGGGGGAGTGCCTTAGGGAGACAGTGACGGGTCAGGCTAGAGGAGGCAAGACACGCATCAGAGGTGTGAACTGCGGGTTCCAGGAGCCCCAAGGAAGAGGAGACTGTTTATCATGGAGGAGTACCAAAATAGGGTTTGGGTTGAAACCTGAAATGGGTCCGATTTCAACCAATGCAGTGAATATGGGCAGGAGGAGAGCCCGACGCTGGGGAAACGCAAACACCTGAGGGTGTGTTCAGGAAACGGAGGGGTGGTTTTCTTGGCTTGAGCACCTAGGTTGAGAGAGAGAAGGCTGGAAAGGGAGGCTGAGACAGAGGTCTCTGAAAGCTGGAGTAAGGAGTCTGTACCTGATTCTGTGGCAGTGGGGAGCTGAAGGAAGTCACTGCATAGAGTGGCAGACCTACAGTTCAGGAGGAGGGTGGATGCTGACCGGCTCCCAGAGATACTGTCCTGCCCTGTCTCCTGAGCTGGGGACCTAAGTACTCACTGCTCTATCGGGATTTCTCACGTACAGTTGGTATCCAGCGTGTCCAGAAGTTCGACAAATCGAAACTCATTACTTTTTTTGAGAAACAGCACATTCATCAACTCATTAGGTCAAACTTTAAAAACAGGCATCTGACCATCCTAAGTGCTCCATCTCTCCATTCCCACACACCACCACTCATCGCCCTGATAGACTCTCACTCCTGCTGCGTGAATCCGTTCCTCTTACTCATTGTCATCCAATGTCAGCTGAGTCTTTTTTTTTCCCCCTCCCCAGTCCAGCCTTCTGGTTGTGGTTCAAAAACAGATAAGTTCATATGACTTGGAGATTCTAAACTCACCGTTGGCTCTCTGTTACCAAAGCCCAAAGCCCTGCTTCTCACAATATCAAAAACTGTCCCGGGAACTATTACAATTTGGCCTTCTCTGCCTCTCTCCTGTTAATCCTGCACCTCTGCCCGGTTCCCAACCCCTAACACACCTCGCACCATGTCTGGGCTTGTGTTTTCTGGTGTACATGCTGGTTCTCATGTCCATGCATCTGCACTAAGTGTGTGTTCAGCGTGGCGTGTCCTGTCCCTGCGTGGCAAACTCCTACTCATCCTGCAAAGCCCCACTGGATTCTTCTCTTTGTTTCCTCTTCACAATGATCAACCCACTCACTCCTCAGTGCTTCTGTAGTGTTAGTGTGTAGAGTGAGTAGTTTAGCACTTTTAATCTGTGACATAGTCTGTTTAGCATTGGTTCTCCTGCTGCTGCCTAATATGCAGGAGACTCTAATCAATGTCTGTGAAATGAATGTGTGATGGATTACTGATGTGCCATTTCTTAACCCAACTCTCAAATCTTTAAATTTACTTTTTATTCTTCTGTGAACTGATGTAGCAGAGATAAAACACATTATCTGCACTTGGCAAATGTGTCTTTCCTACCCCACCCTGCACACACACAACACACGCACATACACTTTTTGAGAGAAATTTTATATTTCTTTAAAGAATAAAAATTACCATTCTAGCTTATCGAGGAGAACATGAAATATATAATGCATTTGATATATACTTTTCTCCCAGAATTTTGATCATTGACTTAACTTCCGATCCTTCAGGAAAACATCTTCCTTACATAAAATATGCAAATATTAGATTATTTATCTGTTTGCCGTCGGAGTGCTTTTATGAATTCCTCTTCCTCTGTTAGTCTTTCATCCCCGTCTGCATCCATCTTCATTCCCAACCAGAGTGAATTGGTTATTTGTTTGGGATTGTGTTTGCAGTGTTAGACTGAATGAAGAAGGAACAGTTTTATAATTTGGTCATGTGTTTGGTCTGAAATCTGTGTCCTGAAAACCCTCAGCAAGGAGCTGTATCTGTCCCATTTGTCATCCAAGACAGTTGCTTGCTGATTTCTGCTCAGACTTCCCAAGAGTTTGTTGGGACATTTTTATCCAATTATGTTCTACGATCAAAATCGTTTTAATACTGTGAGACAGGAGAGGTTAGAAGAGTCTTTGTTTGCCTCAAAAATAAATTGTTTCCTTGAGAACCTCCCACAGATGCATGCTGGTGTTTGGTCTGAAAGCCACAGCCCCAGCCTTCTGACCTCACGCCATCTCTGCTGAGCCAGAGACGAATGCTTGTCCAGATGCATCTCACAGTGTGATGTTGTCAAGTACGGAAGAGAAACTCCAGTAAAAATAACAGATTTTTTTAAATGTAACTAGTACCAGCTGTAATTATGTTTATCTGGTTCTACTGACAGTAAGGTTTCTCTTTCTAATTAATAAAAAGAAAGAGAAGACAAATACTCAAGCTAGGGAACATTAGTGATAGCAATGGACATAGTTCTCAAAGAAGCCCCAGGAGAGTTCTTCTAGGGTTTCTATGACCTTCCTCCACTTAACTGTGAAGGAAATGGTGTCACCTCAGTTCCTGGTCACTGAACCCCTAAAAATTAAGGGAATAACTAGAGATCAATCAAGCGGGAACTTCATGTTCTCATTTCCTGATCGCAGCTTCAAACTCTGGCAGGGAAATGAGCCATGCGCACGTGGTCTCCTCGCTGACCCACTGTGGTCCTTGCCTTCTCTTTCTTCTCCACTGGCCACCTTGAGAACCACTCCACTTCTGCCTGAAGAGCGAAGCTCTTCTGAGGATACTGACATTTTCTCTGGGTGAGAGAGGCAGATTTCTCAAAGTGGGTCTTCTCTTTGTTTCACCTCAAAAATTGCTTGCACTCCAAGCTTATCTTTTCCTTTTTAGCACTCTCTTCTGAAACACCTTCTCTGCCTCATTTGATGCAAATTTTATGACATTGCCTGTTGGCAACATCCTGCTAAAAAGAGGCTGAGAAAGGGATTGAGTTATGAATGTAGTAAAAGCAGTGAACTAAGAACCTCAAGCTTGAGAGGAGTCTGGGTAAAACATTTGTGTTTGATGATTTAACTGATCAAGATGTTAATTTGGCAGGGAAACAGATAATACTTGATGGATTAATTTATCCAGATTTTATTTTTCTTTTTAAATTTTATTGAAGTATAGTTGATATACAGTGTCGTCTTAATTGCCACTGTACAGCAGAGTGATTCAGTTATACATGTATATATCCTTTTTCATATTCTTTTCCATTGTGATTTATCACAGGATATAGAATATAGCTCCCCGTGCTATACAGCAGGGCCTTGTTGGTTATCCATCCTAGCGGTAAAATGCACCTACCAATGCAGGAGACATAAGAAACGTCAGTTCAGTCCCTATGTCAGGAAGGTCCCATGGAGGAGGGCATGGCAACCCACTCCAGTGTTCCTGCCTGGAGAATCCCATGGGCAGAGGAGCCTGGCGGGCTCCAGTCCCTAGGGTCACAAAGAGTCAGGCACGACTGAAGTGACTTCGCACACGTTGAATATCATTCTCTGTGCTATATACTCTGGGACCTGTTTGGTTATCCATCCTATATATAATAGTTTGCCTAGCCAGATTTTATCTTTCATCTGTAGTTAAGGAGGAATTTGAGGGGTATTAAAAATATATCCTTCAGGGACAGGTTGCTTGTGTAACTTGTTCTGAAAGGAGGAGGGGGAAGGTAGGAACTTACTGTCCAGCCTTAATGTTGAGTGCAGTGAGCCAGCAGAGGGGGAAAAGCCTGACACCAGGGCACAGAAAGTTATTCTCGGGCCAGTCTCAAAGGGACTTACAGCGCATCTCCTCACACTCTGCTGACTAGCCATGCCCAGCTGCCAGGGGAGCAGGCAGCCTAGTCCAGCTGTGCCCAGAAGGAAGAGGAGCCAGCTCTGGGGAGCACTAAGTAGCGGCAGCAGTGGGTGAGGACTCAGCCAAGCCTCTCTGCACCTGAGTGTGCTGCTCACCCGGAAGCAGGAGGGTGGCGCCTGAGACTCCCCTGCCTGAGTGTGCTGCTCACCCGGAAGCAGGGGGGTGGCGCCTGAGACTCGCCTGCCTGAGTGTGCTACTCACCCGGAAGGAGGAGGGTGGCGCCTGAGACTCCCCTGGGAACACTCACACCTGTGATTCCAAATGGACGGGGGGTCTCTCATCTGCCTGCTGCACCATTGGCAGTTGATTCTTTTTCTGTTACTGTTTTAATTGGAACATGTGTGTTACTTGCTCAGTCGTGTCTGACTCTTTGCGACCCCATAGACAGTAGCCCACAAGACTCCTCTGTCCATGGAATTCTCCAGGCAAGAATTCTGGAGTGGGTTGCCATTCCCTTCTCCAGGGGATCTTCCCAGCCTAGGGATCAACCCCAGGTCTCCTGCATTGCAGGCAGATTCTTTACTGTCTGAGCCAGCAGGGAAGTACAGTTTATTTACAGTGCTGTGTTAGTTTCTGGTGTATAGCAAATTCAATTATACAAGTACACACACACACACACATTATTTTTCAGATTTTTCCCATTATAGGTCATTACAAGATACTGAATATAGTTCCCTGTGCTATACAGTAGGACCTTGCTGTCTATTTTATATATGTTAATCTTCATCCATTGACAGTTAATTCCTAAAGGAATTTTCCAGCAATTAAAATTTAAAAAATAAAATACAACTGTGAAGTGGACTTCAGCAGTTATGTTAAAAGGAAGTATTTCATGGGACCTCTTTTTACTGAGTTACTAAATCCAAGTTTGTGTGCCTGATGCACAGTGAAGCCAAGCAAACCAAAATGTGAATGTTTGAGGCAGAGAATAGTTTGTTGCATGGTCCTGCAAAGAAACGGGTGGCTCATGCCCACCCCCGCTCCAGTGGAAAAGTGTTATATTCTTAAAGGTCAGAGCCTTCAGTTCAGTTCAGTCGCTTAGTCTTGTCCGACTCTGCGACACCATGAATCGCAGCACGCCAGGCCTCCCTGTCCATCACAAACTCCCGGAGTTCACTGACACTCATGTCCATCGAGTCAGTGATGCCATCCAGACATCTCATCCTCTGTCGTCCTCTTCTCCTCTTGCCCCCAATCCCTCCCAGCAGCAGAGTCTTTTCCAATGAGTCAACTCTTCGCATGAGGTAGCCAGAGTACTGGAGTTTCAGCTTCAGCCTCATTCCCTCCAAAGAAATCCCAGGGCTGATCTCCTTCAGAATGGACTGGTTCTAAGGGTTCTAAGAGTCTAAGGGACTCTCAAGAGTCCTCTCCAACACCACAGTTCAAAAGCATCAATTCTTCGGTGCTCAGCCTTCTTCACAGTCCAACTCTCACATCCATACATGACCACAGGAAAAACCATAGCCTTGACTAGACGAACCTTTGTTGGCAAAGTAATGCCTCTGCTTTTAAATATGCTATCTAGGTTGATCATAACTTTCCTTCCAAAGAGTAAGTGTCTTTTAATTTCATGGCTGCAGTCACCATCTGCAGTGATTTTGGAGCCCCAAAAAATAAAGTCTGACACTGTTTCCCCATCTATTTCCCATGAAGTGATGGAACCGGATGCCATGATCTTCGTTTTCTGAATGTTGAGCTTTAAGCCAACTTTTTTACTCTCCACTTTCACTTTCATCAAGAACCTTGGGAACAGGCTATCCTATGTAGTCTATAGGCAACATTCTTTTACAAGAAGTGCAGGGTCAACATGACTAAGCACAGGCAACAAAGCACAATGGTTAAAGGAAAATAAATAAATCTAATATGGAGTCAGATTTGTTCTTTACTATTACACTTTTTCCTGTTCCCATTACATAGGATGAGGTAAGTTTTTCTCCTTCTTTTCAGCCACTTATACCCTTTCCCCTTGCCTCCTTAACCCCTACAGGCTTGTAAACAAACAGAACAGAGACAAAAAAAAAAACCCCCACAAAACTTAGAGATCATCCCACACCACGCTCATCCCTCCCCTCTGAGGTAACTTTGAATGCTGGCCAAGGCCCCTCAGGATGCAGGCCGGGCGTTTGGCCGGAATCCTGAAGCCGAGCGCTGACGGCTGAGCCCTTGGTGAACGGGGCTGCAGAGGAGCCCGTGCTGACTGACGACGCTCACTCAAGCTGCCCAAAGAGTGCTGGCGCCTGCCGCGCTGGTGATGTCACTCCTGGCGACGGGGGGCAGCCCGCTTTCCCCCAGCCCTCCTCTCGGGGGTCCCAGTGTTCCCCATCATGAAAGAGGAGCACGAAGGCCCCCACAGGGTTAACTGCCACTCTCACTCACGCCTGTGTGGAGCGGGCGCCTTTCCCATAGAAATGCCATTGGCTCAAACTGATGTCTGTTTGCTGCCCAAATGTCAGACTCTCATATAAAGTGGATCACGAGCGACTTTAGCCTCCAAGGCCCTTTCCAGAGCAGCTCGTGATGTGTGTGCTTTCCTTGCGCAAATGTAACCTGGCTCGGGGACGGGCGGAGGGCGGGGAGGCCGCCTCAGGCTCCCTGCTGAACAGACCATTGGAGAAGCAGGAGGCCCATGCTGCCTGCCGGTTGGCTGGTTTGCTTTTTGTCTCCTCCATTTGGGGAGCACAGCGTGTCTTCAGGACTGGGTGGTGGGACAACAGAGTTGTCAGAACTCACTAGGATTCTTACAGAAAGTTGCTCAGTAAATCTTTCCTTAGTCACCTGTCCCAGGATTGAGGTTGGCTCCATGTGACCTGTGCTGATGGATCTCCATCCTGCCAACCAGGAAGGGCGCCTTTTACAAATGCACATCCTGAGTAGTGCAGAAAGTGGAAAGCTCAAAGAGGAAGGTGTGATCCTTGCCTGAAAAAAGTGTTAGTTGCTCAACTGTGTCTGACTCTCTGCAACTCCATGGACTGTAGCCCGCCAGGCTCCTCTGTCCATGGGATTCTCCAGGCTAGAATATTGGAGTGGGTTGCCATGCCCTCCTCCAGGGGATCTTCCCGACCCAAGGATTGAACCCGGGTCTCCTGCATTGCAGGCAGATTCTTTACCATCTGAGCCAACAGGGAAGAGCCAGGAAGATCCTTGCCTACAAGAAGTTAATTCTGTCTATCGGAGCAACCCTGGGAATCTGTGGTGATCCAAGTGGTTCTGAAATACTCTGGCCTCATGCACTTGTCAGGGCCTCCAGGGCAGAAAAAGTGATTGCAGGAGACAGGGAGAGATAACATGGTCTTCAGGTTCTCACAATGTAAGTTGGAATCTTAACTCTACTGCCTGTAAGCTGCATGGCCTTGATCAAGTTATCTCAAGTTCCTGTATCTCTCCAGTGATCTGTAAAATGAAGGAAGCAATACCTTCTTCTCAGATCATTGTGGGGTTTAGAATAAATGTGTGTCAAGCTCCTAGTATGTGCCTGACATCAAGTAAGTTGCTTAGTAAACAGATCTGAGTTTCTTCAATCTCTTATCCGCAAAGCGTGGAGTTGGACTAGATGATGTAAGCATCTTCTAATAGTCCACATTGCTACTCTGGCATTGGGTCTGCTCTAGGAGTGGGTTGGGTCCAAGCTGAATGAAAAGGTCCCCCGCTGGGGAAGGAGTCCCTTGACTGGGCTAAAGTACAGAGCTCAGAAGGCAAGCAGGGTACTAGGACAGTGCCAAGGGCTGCCTAGTGAGGACACGGCTGTCTTCAGTGGTTTTAATTCACAGGAGTGCAGGGGATCCTGTAGAACATCCCTGACTTTCTGAGACACATTTTATAGTGCCTTCAACAGTGATTCAGCTGGATCTTTTTTCAGTTTTTTGATGGTTTCACACTATTCTATGGCCTAAGATAAAGGATTGAAGTTGACTCTTGCCATCTCAAGTAATCCTTTCTCTCGCTTTCTATAAACTAATTTCTTTGCCCTTTAGAGCTTGAGTTTGGTTTCAGAACAACAGATCTTAGCTCCAAAGGTTTCTAGCTTTGTGATATTACATAGTCAGTCAGTGCTCCTGAGCCTCAAAAGTAGTGATCACAAAATCTAAGCTGAACAATTGTGCTAATTAAATGAAACAATTCACGCCCTGCCAACAATCTCCTTCTGAATTTCATGGGCAAGCCTGTGTTCCTTATGTCCTTGGCTTTGTCAGTATACAGATTTTTATCATATCCCTTCTCTTGTCTGTCCTACAGACCTGGTCTTTCCTACACAGAATCCCCACTTTGGACATGTCAATTACCAGTTCCTTAATCCTTGGTCTGTCTCTGTTACGGCCCATGTGAGTAAATGGCTCAGTCTTCCTATCTGGGTTAGCAAAAATTGGCTAGCCTTTTTATCTGGAAGCTGTGTGGCAATAGGACAGCTTAAGAGCATACGCTTTGCAGACAGGCAACCCTGGCTTCCAGTACCAGCCCCAGCACTCACTGGCTACAGGCCCTAGGCAAAGCATTTTACGCTGTTCCTGATCTATCAAGTGGGAACAATCATGCCAACTTTGCAGTATGATGGTGGAGGTTACATGACAACAGGTAGGTGAATCCCAAAGCAGCTAGCTAGTACGACTGTGTCTCCAAACAGGCAGCATGGGCTGTAGGCAGGAAAGGAACCAGAAGCCAAAACCTGGTATCCTCAACAACAGGCCACGTGGCTACAGTGTGCCAAGTTGCTCTGACTCTCTGCAGCCCTTGGACTGTAGCCCGCCAGGCTCCTCTATCCATGGGATTCTCCAGGCAAGAATGCTGGAGTGCGTTGGCATTTCCTCCTCCAGGGGATCTTCCTGACCCAGGGATGGAACCTATGTCTCGTATGTCTCCTGTGCTGCAGGCGGGTTCTTTACCACTAGCACCACCTGGGAAGCCCATGTGACTCTAGAGGAGCCTTTTAGCTGCTCTGTGTATATTTTCTCTGTTGTCAAAAGGCATAATATTTCTTCTCTTATAGATTCCACAGTGGTGCTCTCTGACTAAAAGGAGAAAATAGAAGTTGTGTCTTTATTTTTATTAATATTCTAACTCTCCTTCTTGGTTCTGCCCCCCGAGATGGCTTTCTTTCTTGATGACTTAGCATCTGCTTTCTAGACATGCTTTTAAATCATGGGCAACCTCTCGTTTATCTTCAGTGAACATGTTTGTGATAGGAGTGTCTCATTCCTTTGGGTTGAAATAACTGCTTTCCATTCTGCAGTGTTCCTTAAAAGCAGACTTCCTGTTTCACAAATTTCACCTGAGCTGATCCTGATCGGCACTAAAACCAGTGCTGCTCCTTGACCAACTCGACAAAACCGCAGCGCAGCCTTTTCTAGATACAGATCTGCAACCGCATCACATGTTCCTTTATTAACGAAACACAGCAGATCGCATGCTTTCAGAGCATACTCGAGTTCCCTCCGAGAGGAAGCGCTTTGTTAATGGTCTGAGCTGCATCGTTTGGGGATGAGCTGTGTTGGCATATCAGGTGTCTTTTTGAGGCAGCCTGCCCCAAGTGCCTGGGAATTGGGACCAACCCGTGTTTCATGACACGGTTTCCTGAATTCCATTGTAGCAGAGTGGGTGCTAGATTATTTACACTGTGATCACATCTGCAGAAGAGATGGCTTGAATTTCAAAAGAGAAAAAAGCGTTTTATAAATGGGTCACACCTGTGGCGGGGAAGCGAGACAGGTTAGGGTAGACAAATTGTCTGGACACAAAACCACTCTGTGTCTAGCCAGAGCTTACTCATCGGACAGGAGGAAGGCTCCGGAAGCCTCTGGTTCCCGAGCTGGTAATCAATCATGTCACCCCCTCCATCAGAGCCCGTAAGTAGCTTTCCATCGCTGTGAAAATGAATTTGAAAAGAGCCTAAATACAGCATACGTCGCCCCTGCCTGCTCCTCCAGCCCCAGCCCGCCCCGTTACTCCTTGGCTCAAGTTTCTGCAGCTGCACTGGCCTCCTCTCCGTTCTCACTCATTCACCAAGTTCTTGTCCCATCTCAGGTTGGTACTATATGCCGGTTACTGCCCAGAATGTTTCTCCCCTTCTCAGGCTGATTAAATTGTGTCCATTCTCCAGGACTCGCCTTTGAGGTCCCCTGTTCAAACAGGCCTTCGCTGTGCCCTCCAGTCTAAATTTGGTCCCTTTTTTGTCCATTTCATTGCACCCATTGATTTTCCTTCAAAGGACTTACTACAGCATCCCGCCCTGTATCTGTGGGTTTTTTGTCTAATGGGCATCTTTCCTACTGGACTGTGAGGGCAGAGATTGTATGTGTTTCACTCTTTGTTCTATTCTTTTTATATCTGAGTAAAATGTCCAGGCAGCAGGGCTTCCCTGGTGGCACCATGGTAAAGAATCCACCTGCCAGGGCAGGAGACCTGGGCTCCATCCCTCGTCTGGGAAGACCCCATCTGCCGCGGGGCAACTAAGCTCGTGCATAACTAACAGGGCCTTCCCTCTGGAGCTTGGGAGCTGCAGCTGCTGAGCCCGCACGCTCTAGAGCCCATGCTCTGCAACAAGAGAAGCCACTGCAGTGAGAAGGCTGCTCACTGCAACTAGAGAAAACCCCATGCAGCGATGAAGATCCAGCACTGCCATTAAATAAATGAATAAATAAATTTATAAAAAACGCTTGGCTTCCCTGGTGGCTCAGATGGTAAAAGAATCTGTCTGCAATGCAGGAGACCTGGGTTTGATCCCTGGGTCAGGAAGATCCCCTGGAGCAGAAAATGGCAACTTACTACAGGTTTCTGGTCTGGTGAATTCCATGGACAGAGGAGCCTGGTGGTCTACAGTCCATGGGGTGGCAAAGAGTTGGACATGGCTGAGCAGCTAACACTTTAACTTTTTCATAAAAACTTCTTAGGGAATAATAGAGGCTTTATTATAATTTTAAATACTTAGTTAATATCTAAATATTAGATAATTTCTGGAATAAATGAATTAATGAATGAGGCCTTTGGCAGGGCTACATGCTAAGCAAGAAGAACAAAATATGCAGCAAGCACCCTCTCCTCCTTGGACTCTTCACCCATCTAGTCATGCTCACGTGACTTGGCTCCCTGGCAGCAGTATCCCACTGTGAAACACCCTTTCAAAGTCAGGCTGTCCATCCATGTGGTCTGCAGGCTGCCCGTTGCTGGATGGGCAGGAAAATCTAACAGAAGCATCTTTCGAGCAGAAATGGGTTTTGCAATGTTTCCTAACACTGGAAACCTTCAAGTACCTACTGCTGAAGACTGCCCTCTGTTTCAAATGGTCCTGATTTATGGTGGAACATCTCTGGCAGCCATGGCGTCTTTGAGGTCAAACCAGAGATACAGATTGGGTAGCTTGTTTTGAGGAGGGTAACCATGATGGAACACGATCTGAAATTCTTGAATCAGAGGGAGGAACTGGGACATAATGATTATGCTTGAAAAAAAAAAAAAAGGAGAAATGCAATGTTTATCATGAAGTATTCAAATAAGTACCATGCAGAATAGGAGAGGACTTCCCAGGTGGCTCAGTGGTAAAGAACCCATTTGCCAATGCAGGAGGCTCAGGAGATGTGGGTTCTGTCTCTGGGTTGGGAAGATCCTCTGGAGGAGGAAATAGCAATCTACTCTAGTACTCTTGCCTGGAGAATCTCATGGGCAGAAGAGCCTGGCGGACTGTAGTCCATGGGGTCACAAAATAGTTGGGCATGACTGAGCAAATGAGGATGCATACAGAACAGGAGAAGATTTGCCTGTGTTTCGCCGGAGGGCTGACATGAGCATTATAGGGATTCATTTTTATCACTACAAATAGGAGCCTGTGACCCCTTTTTGGATTCAGAAGTGGAGGGTAACCTGTGAGGAGGACTGACGTGAAGCTGTGAGGAGAATCCAGGTGGAGGTTGGTTGACCATCCGGTAGGAATATTGCAAAACATGTTCATGTACTGATTCTGAAATGAACTCTAAAGCTTTCCCAACTCAGGGAGTTAGTAATTCTTATTGTGCTTGGGGTTATTATTAAAAACTGTTCATTAGTTTGATTCGCTTTGGTTTTAGGCTACTTTACTTCAGGCCTTGGGATCAGAAGGTCAGGCTACTATTCTAAAGTGATTTAAAAGGGGAATTAAATTGAAATTAGATTATTTCCTCCATTTCACATGAATAGCTCATACCAATACTTGGCAAAGAAGTCATCAACTCTCAAGCTTTTTCCAAGTGTCAGTTTAATTTTAATTTTTATTGTTAAATATCCAATTATGTTCAATTCAACAAACAGTAATGAATACCTATTGTGTGGTGATAAGTGCCACGGTAGACATTCACATAGGATACTATGTGAGTGCAAAGAAGACTGTATAAGACATCCTGGGAGAGAAGCAGCGATTAGGGAGACTTCCAGCTGAGGTTAACTGGTAGGTCATGCTTAGTCTCTTAGTTGTGGCTGACTCTTTGCAACTCCATGCACTCTAGTCCGCCAGGCTCCTTTATTCATAGGATTTTCCAGGTAAGAATACTGGAGTGGATTGCCATTTCCCCCTCCAGGAGATCTCCCTGATCCAGGGATCAAACCCTAGTCTCCTGCATGGGTATTGAGCCATCTGGAAAGGCCTAACTGGTAGGTACCCAGATGCAAAAAAAAAAAAAAAAAGGATGAGATATAATTTCTCTTCTCCAGGAGTTTGCATTTCGGTTGGTATTTTGGTGCCTGCTGCTGCTGCTGCTGCTGCTAAGTCGCTTCAGTCCTGTCCGACTCTGTGCGGCCCCATAGACGGCAGCCCACCAGGCCCCGCCATCCCTGGGATTCTCCAGGAAGAACACTGGAGTGGGTTGCCATTTCCTTCTCCAATGCATGAAAGTGAAAACTGAACGTGAAGTCTCTCAGTCATATCTGACTCTTAGTGACCCCATGGACTGCAGCCTACCAGGCTCCTCTGTCCATGGGATTTTCCAGGCAAGAGTACTGGAGAGGGGTGCCATTGCCTTCGGTGCTATGTGACTTCTTTATGTATTGGTCTGTTATCTTATTTCGTTATCTTATTGTCTTTGCTAGAGTGTGATCATTAGGTATTACTTTTCAACTGGACTAGTCTAGACTCTAGTCCTGCAATTGAAAAAAAAAAGTCTTTGGAGTATAGAATGGAAATGGTCCCACATCTGAAGACTGGTGTAAACTCAGGTGAGGGAGGAGCCCTTCTTAACTTTTCCTGGCCTCTTCCTCATTTACCAAGAGGGACACTTACTGCGATCTGGAGAAGGTGCTGGATGTGATGTGGGAGGTGATGAGGAATTGGAGATGTAGAGGGTGAAGTACTGTGATGTTGGCACTTCCAAGGACTGAGAGCTCCTGAGGTCCAGGGCAAGGAGAGAAAGGAAGGGGTTTCTGGGCGTGTGCCCTGGCATGCAGAGAGGTGTGGACCTGAGTGCAGAAGCACTGGGAACCTGGTGTCAGTATGTTCCTCCGCAACCTGCCTCTTATTCTGAATTGTGTCCTTTCGTCATGCTTCTGAAAGGCAAAAATGATCCAGGAAAATATATATATAATTAAGGGGTTGGAAGGAGCAGGATAAATAAGTTATGTTCATTAAGATGTTTTCATAATTAGTACCCCCTCAGAGAATGAGATCTGCTAGATTTTATTCCTTGTTCCTCCTCTATAACTGATCTTCCTCTGACTCAATTTCCTTATCATTTTAATGCTTTAATTTTAATGCTTGCTGCCCTCACAGTTTGAAGAGGTGTCCTGAGAATTCACTTCCTACGGCTTGAGTGGTTGAGAAATCTAATTCTCTAGCCGAAAACATGAGTGTTACTCTCTTTGTGATCCTTGAGAAACATTTATCATCCAGTTGCTCTACTGAGAAGCCAAATGAGCAGCAAGAAAAACTCATCTTTTTAGATTCAAGGAGAATCTCACTCCCTCCACTGCAGGAAGAAAACAGTTCCTAAGAGCACAGCTAAGGTCATTTGAGAATCTGCACTTTACCTTTGATAGCTGTGAACTTCTCAGGATGGAAATAGGACCTAAGTCCATCACAACAGCATTTAAACATAGAACTCAATGGATAGCAATTAGGAAAAATTTAAAGCACACCCTGGAGGCTCCAAAAGTAAACATTTCTCTGGGCAGATGTGTTATAGCTGAATTAATTGGGTGTTTGTGCAACTGCAATGAATCGGAGAGATAACAGTCTTTATTGCCTGTAGATGTAGCCTGTGATTTCAAAATACAAGTGGTGTTAAATGTTCCCAGTAGAGGTTCAGGCAGTTTGCTGAGCAAACCATTATTGCTACCAGGTTATAATCATACTGCCTTAGGTTATTTGTCCAATTCTAAGTAATGAGGTTCCCATCACCCTCCATTTGGGGTATGTTTATCTTATGAGACCTTGGGTCAAATTGAACTTAAATTTCATTTGATTGTATTCTCTGCTAAGAATCATTCCTAGAGGAGTTAAACCCAAGATTGATTTCACTCATATTATTCCTTGTTAAAAGTTTTTGCAGGAGAAAAACAAATGGTCTCCCCTTTTAGGTCGATGGGTTGATTTGGGGTGATACCTCCAGCCTGTGACTTTCACAGGTGGGAATGCTATAAAGAGGATGCTGCTGCCTGGATGGCCAGGCCTTTTCCGTTTTCATCCTGAGACCGTTTAACAGGTCTTTAAAGGAGCAGCCTTTTGTGACATCCCTTCTAGGATATAATAACAGGAGAGGGAGCGATGAGCATATAGGTAGGGGTTACAAAGGCCAGAGAAAAGAAACAGGGAGTGCCTGCAAAGCGCTGAGCCACAGCTGTCTGTCCTGGCCTGTGATAATGGTTGTTACCTTTGCTGCAATATGATGCATTTCACCAAGATAAAGCCTCCACTACAAATGGGAGTGGTTTAATTTTGATGCAGCCAAGGGCGAGGTATTCACATGGACTCATTCCCTACTGTGCTCCAACCCTCATCCTTCATGCTTTTATATGTATGATCATAATTTATATGTCCAGTAAGACATACAACGTTGGTATTGTTCCTTACCTAACAGGTGAGGAAAGAGAGGCTGTCCAGTGGCACATGGGAAGTAAACAGTGGGGCTTGGACTGGGATCCACTCTGTTTGATGCTGGTCATCCTAACCGAGATTTGGCTGTAGTTGGCATCATTGCCACAAAGCCCCTTCCCACCCACTCAGGCACAAGGAGTGGCAGACATTGGACCCAGATGGTCCTACCTGGAAACTTCCCGAAGGAGTTGAAGATCCTTGATGCATAGCCTGAAAGCACTCAGTACATTCTTGTTGACTCAATAAATGAGATGAAAGTCAAACTGGGTTTTGAAATAGGTAAGTTTAAGCAGAAGTGAATCTTGGTCAAAGCATGACTGTTTAATTACAGAATGGCTAGAGAGTCTATGATTATATATCTTTTTTAGTCACATCTCTATATTGAAGTCTGAAAAACAAGAGACTTTAATCACTGTCCTAATTTTGTTAAAGTAGTACTTTTTATTTGAAATAACTCTTGTAAGGTTGTCTTACTCGAAGCCTCTCATTTTCATTCATTCTCTCAACTGGTATTTATTAAAGCCTATGTCTAGACACTACAGAGGAGATTTAGGGCTGGAAAGAAAGGCTGGGAGCGGATCACCAAAGGCGCTGGACATCAAGTGAGGTTGAGACTTTGGTCTTAATAGGCTGCGAGGATGACAAATGGATGAGCTACGTGGCTGGAAGTTGTTATTATCCCTGTGAGAATGCAGACACTGAGTCAGAGTGGCTATGTGACTTACATAAGATCAAAGAACATCTAAGGGGAGAAACTGAGGTTTAACCTTGTTCTCTGGGCTCTGGAGTTTTCTCCACTATCCTCCACTGCAGTCTCTCTTACTAAAGGCCACTTAGCAAACAACAGGGGCAGGGTCAAAAAAAAGAGAGCTGAAAACTTCGGCCTATTGTCAGGTCTCAGGTAGGTACCATTTACTCAGGTAGAAGATTACAGCTGAAAGACTTCCTGGTGATCCACTGGTGACTACTTGGCACTTTCACTCCCAGGGCTCAGGTTCAGTTCCTGGTCGGGGAACCAACATCCTGCAAGTCACATGGCACAGCCCCCTGCAACCCACCTACCACCCCCAACAAAGAGATTACAACTGAGCAAAAGGGATATAAAAATAAGAAATGCTTGCCCAGAGGACCAGAGAACTGTTTTGATGATCTCATTTGCTGGAGGTTAATATCAGTATATTGACTCCAATATGAGATTAGGTCGCTTAACCTTCACACTAACCTCTTTGGTCTCCTGGTAGAAGTTACATCCTCCCTGGAATTTTCTGCCAGCAGAGTGCTGACCTCCAGACATTGCTATGGAACCAAACTTCTAACAGACCTTTCTTGACAATTGTTACTCAACGTTCCAGGGTTTTTGAAAAAAATTCTAAGGCTTTCCTGAACTTCCATATATTCCAAACTCTGTTTCCAAATTCATCATTGACTTGTTCCATGTAGACAGTCAGGTAAAAGTTTGTAGTTCAGTCACTCAGTGGTGTCTGACTGTTTGTGACCCCATGGGCTGCAGCACACCAGGCCTCTCTGTACCCGCACCATCTCCCAAAGTTTGCCCAAGTTCATGTCCATTGCATCAGTGAGGCCATTCAGCCATCTCATTCTCTGACACCCTCTTCTTCTTCTGCCCTCAGTCTTTCCCAACATCAGGGACTTTTCCAATGAGTCAACTGTTCGAATCAGATAGTCAAAATACTGGAGTTTCAGCTTCAGCATTAGTCCTTCCAACAATTATTCAGGGTTGATTTCCCTTAAGATTGACTGGTTGGATCTCTTTGCAGTCCAAGGGACTCTCAAGAGTCTCCTCCAACACCACAGTTCAAAAGCATCAATTTTTCGGCACTCAGCTTTCTTTATAGTCCAACTCTCACATCTATACATGACTACTGGAAAAACCATAGCTTTGACTAGACGGACCTTTGTCGGCAAAGTAATATCTCTGCTTTTTAATATGCTGTCTAGGTTGGTCATAGCTTTTCTTCCAAGTAGCATGGGTGTTTTAATTTCATGGCTACAGTTTCCATCTGCAATGATTTTGGAGCCCAAGAAAATAAGGTCTGTCACTGTTTCCATTGTTTCTCCATCTGTTTGCCATGAAGTGATGGGACCGGATGCCATGATTTTGGGTTTTTGAAGACTGAGTTTTAAGCCAGCTTTTTCACTCTCCTCTTTCACCTTCATCAAGAGGCTCTTTAGTTCCTTTTCACTTTCTGCCATTAGGGTGGTGTCATCTGCATATCTGAGGTTATTGATATTTCTCCTGGCAGTCTTGATTCCAGCTTGTGCTACATCCAGGCCAGCATTTTGCATGATGTATTCTGCATATAAGTTAAATAAGCAGGGTGACAATATACAGCCTTGATGTACTCCTTTCCCAACTTGGAACCAGTCCATTGTTCAATGTCCAGTTCTAACTGTTGCTTCTTATCCTGCATACAGGTTTCTCAGGAGGTAGGTAAGGTGGTCTGGTATTCCCATCTTTTTAAGAATTTTCCACAATTTGTTGTGATCCACACAGTCAAAAGTTTTAGCAAAGTTAATGAAGCAGAAATTTTGAGCATTACTTTGCTAGCATGTCAAATGAGTACAATTGTGCAGTAGTTTGAACATTCTTTGGCATTGCCCTTCTTTGAGATTGGAATGAAAACTGACTTTTTCCAGTCCTGTGCCCACTGCTGAGTTCTTCAGATTTGCTGCCTTACTTTCACAGCATCATCTTTTAGGATTTGAAATAGCTCAACTGGAATTCCATCACCTCCACTAGCTTTGTTCGTAGTGATGCTTCTAAGGCTCACTTGACTTTGCACTCTAGGATGTCTGGCTCTAAATGAGTGATCACAGCATCATGGTTATCAGGGTCATGAAGATCTTTTCTTGTATAGACCTTCTGTATATTCTTGTCACCTCTTCTTAATATCTTCTGCTTCTGTTAGGTCCATGCCATTTCTGTCCTTTATTGAGCCCATCTTTGCATGAAATGTTCCCTTGGTATCTCTAATTTTCTTGAAGAGACCTGTTGGGGGCCAGAGTGAGGTACTCCGCCCGTGACAAAGGTCATGAGGAAGGAGGCTCGACATACGCAAAGGCGGGATCGAGCCTCAGGAGTCCCCCTGGAAATCCTCGAGCGTCTACCCCCATAACCAGAGCCTGCCTACTTTACTACTTTGTGCTCTCACCTACATCTCTGACTTTACGGGGGGCTGTCCCCCACCACCTCTTTCGGAGAAGGAGTTAACCTAGAGCTCCAGTTAATAATAATTCCTGGGCATGATAAGAGTGTTTTAACCTACAAACTCCTCTGAAGGTTCTCTAGCCTGCCTGACAGGCTTGTCCGGCCACATGTGATTGCTCACAGCCTCCCAACCGTGAGAGGCACGAGATGCTTTAAACCTTCTAAAAACAGGTTCCTTAGAAAAGTTAGAAAACTATTAGTATAAGTATAATGGGCTGATTAGAAATTGTATTAGTGAAGGGTTTTTCATTTGTTGAGCCAATGTTTGTTGCTAAGTCTCCACATCCCCTGCCCTTACACACATTAATGAATATATAAAAGAAATAAGTATTAACCTTTGATATTAATCACGTTAGACCTTAGGCTAAGTAAATTCTTTCCTTAACTAAAACCCACTACACCCTCACCCTGTAGGAATGTAACTTTATTTGGGTGGCATCTGTTTTGAGAATAATCAGCCCTGGAGAAATAAGTGTCCTGATTGACTGACCGCTGTCACAAGGAGAGGGTCGTAAATTGTCAGCAGGCCCCCCTGGCCAGAAGATGATGTAACACCCCTAAGACCTCTGTATACATTTGTGTGAAGCACCTGACTTTGATAAAAGTCAGGACTGCTGACCCCGCGTGACTTTTGCATAACATCTCAGTGTATAAAAGTAGACCAGGGAAAATAAAGAATTGGGATCAGTTTCTCGAAATACTGGTCTCCCCATGTTGCTCTCTCTCTCACTCTGGTTGAGTCTCCATCTGGAGCGCGGAACCCACCATGCTTACTAATTATGCCTGGGCTTCTAAGATCCGACCGGGGAGGCCTCAGTGTCTCCTCTCCTTCGGGAGAACGGAAGGACGCCTGCGGCCTACGTAAGTGGTGCAAACTTCTTGTCTTGAAGTTTTATTGGTCTCCCGCGTAAACCAAGCTACTCAGCCTCTTTTCTCCACTGAATTTTCCTACTGGGCTATCCTCATCCTATTACTGTTTATATCTTTGATAAAATATTTAAATAAATAGGTCGCCGACGCCGTCCCCGCTTCGAATACCCTGGATCAGCCGGGGCAGGACCCCGGCAGAGACCTCTAGTATTTCCCACGCTATTGTTTTCCTCTATTTCTTTTTCATTCATCACTGAAGAAGGCTTTCTTATCTCTCCTTGCTATTCTTTGGAACTCTGCACTCAAATAGGTGTATTTTTCCTTTTCTCCTTTTCCTTTTGCTTCTCGTCTTTTCTCAGCTGTCTGTAAGGTCTCCTCAGACAACCATTTTGCCTTATTGCATTTCCTTTTCTTGGGGATGGTCTTGATCACTGCCTCCTGTACAGTGTCATGAACCTACATCCATAGTTCTTCAGGCACTCTATCAGATCAAATCCCTTGAATCTATTTCTCACTTCCACTGTGTAATCTTAAGAAGTTTGATTTAGGTCATTCCTGAATGGCCTAGTGGTTTTCCCTACTTTCTTCAATATAAGTCTGGATTTTGTAAGAAAGAGTTCATTATCTGAACCACAGTCATCTCCTGGTCTTGTTTTTGCTGACTGTGTAGAGCTTCTCCATCTTTGGCTGCAAAGAATATAATCAGCCTGATTTCAGTATTGACCTTCTGGTGATGTCCAGGTTTAGAGTCATCTCTTGTTTTGTTGGAAAAGTGTGTTTGCTATGACCAGTGCGTTCTCTTGGCAAAACTCTTTTAGCCTTTGCCCTGCTTCACTTTGTACTCCAATGCCAAACTTTCCTGTTACTCCAGGTATCTTTTGACTTCCTACTTTTGCATTTCAGTCCCTTACAATGAAAAGGACATCTTTTTTGGGCATTAGTTCTAGAAGGTCTTGTAGGTCTTCATAGAACTGTTCATCTTCAGCTTCTTCAGTGTTACTGATCAGGGCATAGACTTGGATTACCATGATATTGAATGGTTTATCTTGGAAAGGAACAGAGATCATTCTGTTGTTTTTGAGATTGCATCCAAGTACTGCATTTCAGAGTCTTTTCTTGACTATGAGAGTTACTCCATCTAAGGAATTCTTGCCCACAGTAGTAGATATAATGGTCATCTGAGTTAAATTTACCCATTCCGGCCCATTTTAGCTCACTGATTTCTAAAATGTCGATGTTCACTCTTGCCATCTCCCGTTTGACCACTTCCAATTTGCCTTGATTCATGGACCTAACATTCCAGGTTCCTATGCAATATTGTTCTTTACAGCATCGGACTTTACTTTCACCACCAGACACATCCACAACAGGGCACTGTTTCCACTTTGGCTCAGCCTCTTCATTCCTTCTGGAGCTGTTCCTCCACTATTCTCCAGTAGTATATTGGACACCTACCAACATAGGAGCCCATCTTTCAGTGTCATGTCTTTTTGCCTTATAAAACTCAGATATTAACTATGTCAGGGACATATCAAGTCCTTCCTTGTTAGCAGTTCAGGTAATTTATAAACCGCATCTCATTTTATAGTCACAGTGGTCCCATGAAGTAGAGATGAACATTCCCATTTTACGAGTCAGGAAGGAAACCGAAGCTGAATAAAGCAAGTTTGAGTCACTTGCTCAAGATCATTTAGCTGGGAAGTGGGGGAGCTTAGAACCAAACCTAGATCTTTCTTGACTGCTGTCCACTGTCCTTCAGGCTGGTTCTTGGATGGAGAACATCCAGAAACTTACTCATAGAGTCAAGACCCATACTGAAAACACTCACTGTGAAAATAAAAGTAGAACAAAAAGCTTGCAGAATATTTAAATGTAAGGGCAAGAGGGCTTTGGCAATGTATATAAGTATTTTGCATAGAGGCATTCCTTCTGAGACAAGAAGGGGCAGGGCACGGCCTTTAAAAGAATGACACAATTTGAGGATAAACCGATCTGAACCAACCAGGTCCAAGATGGCGGGTGAGCTGACCTCCACTAGACCTTGAGCCTCAGTGTATGCACATTAGCATGCTAAGTGGCACCCCACAGGCATCATGATAGTCCCAAGGCCAGCTATAAAGGTCAAAAAAGTGGACAGTGGCCCAATTCCTAGCAATTCTCACTCCTTCCCAAAAATAGCTGTGACAAGGAAAATTCAACAAATCCTCCAAATAATGCTCAGTTTGGCATTTTTGCTCCTATAACTCAGCTTGCTTATTGCATCAGCCAACCACCAGAGATCGCGCCCAAAGAAGGGAGTTTAAATTGCAGACCTGATTGAGAACAGAAGGCACAATGCGTGTTCTCATCCCTGATTGGCTCCCCTTAAGAAACACATTGTTTGCATGAAAGTTCTGCCCTGCCCAATAGCTTGTGTGTATATAAGAGCAGCAAAACCTGAGTCGGGTGCTCAGCCTTTGGAGGTGACTCTACTGGGCCAGCACCAGTTTGAAATAAAGTCTTTTCCGATCCTCCGAGTGCATGTGGCTTGTCTCTTCCCATGAGCCAAATATCCGCTGTCACACTGCTGTTAACAACTGGGATACCAGTCCTACTCATTAGCTTATGAGATTGCTCACCCCTATAAAAGCAGACAACCCCACGTCCTTATGCCTCTCTTGCCTTCCAAGATGGCCCACACTGTCTGTGCAGTGTGTTTCCTCCCCGAATAAACCTTCTTTCACTTCACTGTGGCTCGCTCTTGAGGGAAGCTGGGAACCCACACTTGATGGCTGTCTCAGGGACTCGCCTGGAACCCGGGACTGACCATCTCTAGGGCCCCACTCTCCTTCCTGCAACCCTTCTTTCCTTCAACAGTCACTTAGTGGGGGGGCTACTCTGTGCCAGGCACTCTTCTAGGTGCTGCAAGGGTGGCAGTTCATCAGGTGGCGTCAAAGCTCCTGCCTTTGTGAGGCTTACATTCTAGAGAAGACGACAGGCAATAGACAGGTAAACAAGTATGCAAATGAATAAGTTAAGACAATAAGAGCAGAAGAAAATAAAACAAGGAGGAGGAGACTTTAGGGGTGGTGGTCCGAGAACGGACGTGCGTGTTCTCTTGAGAGATGGTGTTTGAACTGAGGTCTGTGTGATGAAGCAGGAATCAGCCTTGCAGGTCTGGGGGGAGTGGAGGCAGGTAGGGAGATGGATCCTGGCCAAGGCAAGGGGGAGGACAAAGGCTTAAAGCAGAAACAAGCTTTACGTGTTCAAAGAAAACAAAGAATTGCTGACTGAGTAGCTGGAATCTGGTGACAAGTAATCAGTGTTTTGGAAAATAGAGTTGAATTTGTTAACTATTTGAACTTGTTAAGATTTTGCTTTCAAAAGATTGGCAAGGGGATACAAAAGAGGACAGAGCCTCAGAAGAGAAACCCTCTGATAGGATCCAGCAGAATCTAAATGCTAGTGGTCTGGTCTTGGCAGAATTCTTAAGAGACGCATGGATCCCTGGAGGTCTCCTTCAGGTAATGGGGGGTCCCAATGACAATTTAATTGATCATACAGCGGCTCAATGGCTTAAGACAAAAACGCTACCTACATACCAGATTTGCACTTTTCTGAAGCAGTTTTGCAATGAGATTTAATGTGGCCCTGAACCCACTGGGAGCTGAAAAGCAAGTATAAACCCTTACAGATGCTTTTCCAGTGAATGGAATAGAACAGGAGACAATTAAAAGAATAAAATCATTCTTAAGCTTGTTCAAGTATTTTGGTTAAGTGCCGGAGTCATTTTACTTGAAGTAGTGCAAAGTAAAATTGAATAAGAAAAGAAGCACTGTGTCTTTGTGGTTAAGAATGAGGATTCCTGAGTCGGAAAACTTGCTCGAGATTCAGAGCTCTCACTAACTGTAACCTCTGCAAGTTGCTTGGTCTTTTTTGTTGTTGTTGCAGTAAAATTGCTTTACTGTGTTGTGTTAGTTTTTTATATACAAAAGGTAAATCAGCTATATGTATAATGAGTACATATATCCCCTCCTTCCACCCCCGCCTCCCATAAGTCACTTGGTCTTTCTGAGACTCCATCTCTTCTTCATCTGCCAAATGGGGATGATAATAGTATTTATAATTTAGGAGCAATATTTTAGAACTGCCAGGATTCAATGAGATGTTGCAGGTAAAGTGCTCAGCATATTACCAACCACATGGAGAATAACTCAGGAAATGGCATCAGTTGTTAGCTATTTTAGAAAAATGTGTGACTGTGTGAGGAAGACAGAAAAAAAAAAAAAAGAAAGTGGCTCTGAACACGGCCGTTGCCTAATCGTGGCTAAGCACTGTGGTATCTGACAAGATGCTGCTTCTTCCTGGGCTTTAGTTTCCTCATCTGCAAACCCGAGGGATGTCAGGCCAGGTAGTAAAGGCCCTCAGATGCATCTGGCCTTGAACATCTACTGTTTGAATAAGTTCATCACAGAAACCTGGTGTTCAGTTGTGATCTAAAACTATGTGACCATTGATCCTGACTTGCCTAAGACTGAGGGGTTTCTTGGGATATAGAACTAGGATTTTCAGTGCTAAAAACCAGGATATTCTTGGGAAACGGTTGCTCACTCTCCAAAAGTGTTGCTTCCAAGAGGAGGCAAAGGCAGTGGAGAGGAAGCTCTGGTTAAATGATATTTGACTGGCATTCTCCTAGCATTAGGGGCTTCCCTGGTGGCTCAGAGGTTAAAGCGTCTGCCTGGAATTCAGGAGACCTGGGTTCGATCCCTGGGTTGGGAAGATACCATGGAGAAGGCAATGTCACCCCACTCTAGTACTCTTGCCTGGAGAATCCCATGGGAGGAGCCTGGTAGGCTACAGTTCATGGGGTCGCAAAGAGTCAGACACAACTGAGTGACTTCACTCTCACTCTCTCTCTTAGCATTACCTATCGGTCACTTTATTAGGTTCAAGTACTTGCTTGCACCGTGGGCCCGGTCCCTTTTTTCTGAGCCTGACAGGAGTGGAGAGAGGACTTTTCCCATCGCCACCCACCATGCTGTTTCATGACATGTGAAAATGCTTCCATGTTAAAAGTTAAGAGAGTGCCTTGCAGAGCTGACTGATTGAGTGCTTGTAAGCAGAAAGGTATTATTTTCTTTCCATTTCCAACAATAAATAATACAGAATTTCAAGGTTTCCCAGAAGATGTTCTGAAATAACTTTGGAATAGGACTGGGGTCCTTCTTTCCTGTGTGATTTTGTTACCAAGTCCAAACTTGCACTGATCTCTGCATGACAGGACAATAAATCAAGAGGTGAGATGTTGGTGCTTTATGTGGAAAGCAGCAGATTGAGAAGATTGTGAACTTGTGTGCAAAAGAAGCCTCTTACCCCAGCCGGAATTCAAGCATCCCTTGAACTAATAGGAGAAGGGGTGTGGCTGGTTGTTGCAAACTTCTTGGTATAGGAATCCTTTGTTCTTGCAGCTGTCCATGTAGGTCGGGTCATGTGTTCTTACAATTATTCAGCAAGACAAATGTTACTCTCTGTTCAATAGCTTTTTATCTCTATATGAAAGGAAAAGTGTTATACCTTTAAAGGTCAGAGCCTTTAGAATGGACTATCCTGTATATTTCAGGCTATAGGCAACATTCTTAACATGTAGCAAAAGCAACAGAATACAATGTTAAGTAAAAGCAACAGATGTGATATGGAGTCAGATTTGTTCTTCACTATTACACCTTCCCTGTCTCATCTTAATACCATGAAAGGTCCTCTCTTCCTTGTCTAGCTGACAAACTGCTTGTTTCAACCAAGAAACTCCATGCTGAGACGGCTTCCCTTGCTTTCCCAGGTAGCGTTCAAGGCGGACTCCTCTGTGCCCCCATGTTGCCTTTCTTCATAATTCTACCTGCTTCTCCAACATTTTGCTAAGTCACTTCAGTCGTGTCCGACTCTGTGCAACCCCATAGACGGCAGCCCAGCAGGCTTCCCCATCCCTGGGATTCTCCAGACAAGAACACTGGAGTGGGTTGCCATTTCCTTCTCCAACGCATGAAAGTGAAAATTGAAAATGAAGTTGCTGAGTCGTGTCCGACTCTTGGCGACCCCATGGACTGCAGCCTACCAGGCTCCTCCATCCATGGGATTTTCCAGGCAAAAGTACTGACGTGGGGTGCCATTGCCTTCTCCTCCAACAGTTTAGTTATAATTATTTATCCACTGCCAGTACCGTCAGCATTCTCAGAAGGCAAGTACCCTAGTTGCAAGCAGCCCTGGGACAGGAATAGTAGTTCACATAATATTAAAAAATCAGAGCCCAGAATGGCTGATGAGACAGTGGAATGTATCCTTCCCTCTGTCCTGTCTGCTGCTCTGGTTTTTAAATGTAGAACCTTTTAGTGATTTTCTTTCCATGGGAAAAATGAAACTCATTACTCTAATTTCAAACCTTAGTCTATCTAGCATGAGTTCCAGGTTTTCTAGGGCCAGGGTACCAATGTGACTCACAAGAATGAAAATTGCAGCAAAATTAAATAATCCTGTTGAATGGATACTAAGCCAGGCGCCAGTTCCATGACGCATAGCATTGACATGTACAAGTACTAATTATCCACTAATTACAACCACAGCAGAATTGAGCTCATTTTCACTGAGAAAGAAGGAATGACACAGTGTTGTGAATGGTTTAAAAATCCACTGTCAGAGTCTGTATGCACAGCCATTTGTTCAGAAGATACTGAATTTCTCAGTGTCAGCCAAGACAATGACATTTTCTTTTAACAGGGGTGGCATGTTTACTTGGCTTGCTGGTTTTTAAATCAGTGTCTCATCTTACTCATCCACTACAAACTGGTAGCCCCAAAGAGGGGATGCTGAATTGCTGAAAATGTAGAAGAAACATCTTAACGATTCTGCTTCTGGCCTCTTTGCCGGGTGGCGTAGGAGGGGAAGTCAACCTTGGGATGACAAGAGGAGGAGTAAGACAGAAAGCTGAACATGGCCAGGCAGCTGACTCAGTGCCAGAGGCGGCCCTGAGTTTCCAGATTACTCCACTTCAGGTCGGCCCTCATTGTTCCCACACCTGAAACAGGAGGAAAGCCTAGGCAGGCTTCCACCACCTCTCCAAGGGAACCTGTAGGAGGAAAGCCTAGCAAATGACTACCGTATACCAGCTTAAGGGCACACATTTGAAAGTCATACAGAGCTAGCTAGTGGCAATGTAACTCTTAATAAATGACATGCCTTTACCTTTATGTTGATGTTTTTAATAAACATGGAATAATCAAGATCTAGAGACAGATGCTACGGTGGTCTTCAAGGCTGCCCACCTCCCCACAACTCCCCACACCAGCGCCCCCCTGTAGAACCAGTATTTACTGCTCTCTGATTTTTCCCCAGCTTTTATTGTTTCAGTGATTCACTTACTTGCCAAGTCCATCAGGTTTCTTGTGTTTTGACTTGTTTTTCATTTTCTGAACAAGAAACTCAAATGGCACCTAAGTCACTCTGTCACTAAGATGTGGCTGAGCTACCCCACTAGTACACCCCTGTTACTAGATTATCGGTTGCATTTTGGAAGGATCAACAGGTTAGCGTCCACCCGGGAGTGCAATCCTACAAGGGCCTGTGACTCCTCTCCCATTTTGCTCTTCACTTCGGTGCGCCTGGTGGGTCCCGAGGAAACAGGGCTTGGCTGCTTTGTCCAGGCCCCTCTCTGTTTGTCGCAGCCCCCCGCCACTCTTTTATTGTTCTTTGGAAAGTGAAACATGGGCTGAACCCGCTCTGGCAGGCTGGCAGTTTCTGCTTCTATGTGACAGATTCTTGGATAAATAACATAACTTAGTTAAACAAAAAGTAAAGCAAAAAAGAAATAAAATACACGTTGGAAAGAGTCAAGAAAAACTCATTAGCATTGGCAATCTGCCATCTCCCCCCATTAACCTCAATTAACCACGCAGACTGCAGACTCTGACATATAATACCAAAAAATGTGGCTTTGTGAACTTGTAATATTGTATGTTGAAAACCCAAAATACTAATTATCACAGCACATAATTTCATTTTAAATTTATTTGGAAGCTTTCCCCCAAAGGCATGGAAGCTTTTGTAAGTCATAGTATAAATGCTGAATGCTCCTCTCAAGTGTGTGGACCGTTCCCTGCTTTGCGTGGTACTACACATATGTGTTCACACACACTGCCATGCACACTTTCTGTCGGATAGTTCATTCATCCAATAGACTAATATATATTGATCACCATCCATAGTCCTTTGAAAGCTATAAAGCTTAGCATAGGCTCTTAAAAGCTATTCTTTTAATGAACATTAAATGAATGAAAATATAGTGGCCCTGGAGAAGCCAAACTCTGTGAAGAAAACAAGCATGCAAATAAAATACAAAGTGATGAAGCTATAATGGAATCGTTCATAAATTTCTCTACAAAAGAACAGAGGGAATATTCAACTCCTCCCTGAATTGATAAGGCATTTTTTTTTCCTCAAGGAGTTAGAAAGGATTCTAATTCATCGTTTATTTCCACTTATATTTTTAAAGGAAAAAAATAGCATATATTACCTGTAGCATGGAAAAAGTTAATTGCTTCCTCATTAAATCGCTACTATGTTACAGAGGAAGAAACTGAGGCACATAACATTTTTAAAGGCTCGCACAAAGTTGCTGCATTTATTGATAAATGATTAACTACAAATTTCATTACCCTTGCAAGAGATGGTACGGCTCCCCAGAAAAGAGGAGCACCATAAACTTCCATTAATTCAGACTGATTTTGAGGAAGATTTTACAGAGGTCGAAAATGCATATTCTAGAATATTTCAGGAAATGCGGGTTTCCTGCTTTCAAATACACACTTCAGGTTAATGCTACTATTAACAAAATGTTGCCAAACAAAAGACCTGCTTGGACAGACTCTAATGAATAGTTAACTTAGGCCATTTGCAATTAGAAGATCAAAATGGGAGTTGTTAAAATTAAAGTGCTTTGCAAATGGTTTGTCTGGAGTACATTAAATATTCTCCTGGGACCTTTCCACCCTATTAATTTACCTGGGTAGTACAAAGGTAAACTTCAACCAGCCACAGAACTATTACAGATTCTCAGATTGCGAGAATGAAAAATAATGAGGTTTTATAGTGTATAAAAATGTAGGACAAAAGGAAACGATTGAATTATGTGAAAATTAACTGGAAAATGTGTGATATTTTTTAAAAAGTGTTGTCAGTCTTCTGATAACTTTGAAAGCTCTCCATAACAAGTGATGTTTTTCCCAGATTTTTTTAATTGGGTTTCAAAACATGGCTCCAACCTAAGACCTCGTAGAGCAAAGATGATCTTAAAGGACTGCATGCCTGCAGAGGACCTGTGTGTTTTCAAAACTTTGCACATCCTCTGAGTAATTTGCACTTTACCCATCCTCCTGATTTATCTGTCATGTGAAACCAGATGTAGAGAAAATTATTTGCAGTGAAATCATTTCTACGGGGAGTGCAGTGGTTGTTTTTCACACCTCAGGAGTATGGCAGAGACGAAACAACTCTGTGGTGTTCATTTGAATAAGCAGAAGCAAACTGCAGCTTTTAGTTTCTTGGCTAAAAGCAACTATTACATTTTCAAACATTGTCAGAGGTGACCAAACTAGAGACAATAATGTTTTCCTTTACAGTGTAATCAGAAATAGCATCCCATTGCTCTTTGGGTTTTTAATAAAAGTAAAAAATAATGCACTGCTTTTATAGATGCTGTTCCTATTTTTAAGAACAGCATCTGCTACGTGCAAGGCACTGTGCCAAACAGTTCATCTGGATCACTTCTAACCAAAAGCCTATTAGGGAGTTATTACATCCCCATGTCAGACCTGATGAGACTGAGATCAGAGAAGTGCTGTCATCTGTCCTTGGTCACACAGCTAAGAAATAGCAGAGCCAAGTTTTAAACCTAGATTTCCCTTTGGCATTAACCTTCTGTCTCATGATTCTTAGCTACAGGTGTGACATTTTAACTTCCTCCAACGTCTCTGTTAGAATCTGATTCACCATTAAGGGCCCAGGACAAATTCAACTTATTCCCTCTTCTTTTCTAATTGTACAATTCAGCAATCTTTCTTTCTTCAGGCTACCCACAGTCGTGCAAGGCATGTATTAGCTCACACCTAATGTCACAGTTATTTGCATGCCTGTCTGTCTTGCTTTGGAGAAGGAAAAAGAAACCCACTCCAGTATTCTTGCCTAGAAAATTCCATGGATAGAGGAGCCTGGTAGACTACAGTCCATGGGGTCGCAAAGAGTCGGATACGACTGAGCGACTTCACTTAAATTGTTAGTTCCTTGAGGGCAAATACGGGAGCTTACTGTTGTAAGATGCTGTTGTATCCTCGTGGCTCTTGCCACTGTATCTCCTAGAAAAATATGCTTTTTTGGGGAAAGAGGTCACATCGTGGGGTTTAACACTCTGCTATAAGGATCCCGGGGCTTCCCTGGTGGCTCAACACTAAAGAATCCGCCTGCCAATGCAGGAGGTGAGGGTTTGATCCCTGAGTCAGGAAGATCCCCTGGAGGAGGGCGTGGTAACCCACTCCAGTAATCTTGCCTGAGAAATCCCGTGGACAGAGGAGCCTGGCAGGCTACAGTCCATGGGATCAGAGAGAGTCGGACATGACTTAGGGACTAAACCGCAGCGAGGATCGTGAGGGCCAGGAGATGCTAGGCGAGGAGCAGCAGTGTGAGAGAGTGTGCCAGGGCCAGGATGCCAGGTTGTGACTGGGATGATCCAGAGTTAGGGGGACACGCCAGGCCTGTAGCAGAGCTGAAGTCAGAAGAAGCCCAGCAGCCAGAGCTCAGTCGTTTTCCTGGAGAGTTCACGACAGAACCTTGCAGAGTTCAGAGGAAGACATGCCGGAGGCCATGGGCCAGGTGCCTCACTTTACTGACCTTTCATTGT
Source organism: Bos indicus x Bos taurus (assembly GCF_003369695.1). Lineage (NCBI taxonomy): Eukaryota > Metazoa > Chordata > Mammalia > Artiodactyla > Bovidae > Bos > Bos indicus x Bos taurus. The sequence continues at coordinate 49,049,320 of NC_040104.1, forward strand.
TTTGTATTATAAAGTCAAGTGTTGTTTATTCTGGGGAAATGAAACGATTTAGATAAGCCAGAAAACCTGACTACCACAACCCCAATACCCACTGGGGCTTTCTTGGTGGCTCATATGGTAAAGAGTCTGCAATATGGAGACGGGGGTTGGATCCCTTGGTTGGGAAGGTTCCCTGGAGAAGGAAATGGCAGCCCACTCCAGTACTCTTGCCTGGAGAATCCCATGGATGGGGGGGCCTGGTGGGCTACAGTCCATGGGGCCTCAAAGAGTCGGACATGACTGAACGACTGACACTTCCACTTTCGCAATACCCCTTGATAATATCTTTATATACAGTGATTCTCACCTCTGGCTGACTATTGCAATCATCTGGAGCATCTGAAAAATCCCTAGGCCTCTACCCATACTACATGATTCAGAATGTGTAGGCATGGGACCCTGGCATCAGTCAAGCTCCTCAGAATTCAGCGTGAGGCGCATATCCTCAGGGTCTGGGAGGGCCTGCGTCTCTGCATTTCTGACCGAGCTCCCAGCTGGTGTTGATGCTGCTCTGCCATGCCACACTTTGCTACTCACTCTCCTCTCAATAAAATTTAGCAATGCTTGGATGAAGGATTTCTCACGAATAAATCTTTGAACAAGTTGTTAATATTGAAAGTGCAAGCATCAGTTTCTCTGTCAGATAAAAGGGTAAGAAATAGAAATTTTACAATTTTTGTTGCCCCAATATTTAGACTCTAGTGTTGGAAATTTCGAGATGGCCAGGAAGCAAGATTAGACCACTGGACACATATGATACCCCAGGGATGATTCTTGGAGCTAATAATAAGAGTAACATTTTTGAGCTTTTTTTTTCTTTTTTTTTCCATTATTTTATTTTATTTTTTAACTTTACAATTGTATTGGTTTTGCCATATATCAACATGAATCTGCCACAGATATACCCGTGTTCCCCATCCTGAACCCTCCTCCCTCCCCATACCGTCCTTCTGAGTCATCCCAGTGCACCAGCCCCAAACATCCAGTATCGTGCATCGAACCTGGACTGGCGACTCATTTCATATATGATATTATACATGTTTCAATGCCATTCTCCCAAATCATCCCACCCTCTCCCTCTCCCACAGAGTCCACAAGACTGTTCTATACATCAGTGTCTCTTTTGCTGTCTCGCATTTTTGAGCTTTTAATGTGTCAGGATTAACTTAAAACTCAACATTCAAAAATCTAAGATCATGGCATCCAGTCCCATCACTTCTTGGCAAACAGACAGGGAAAAAATGAAAACAGTGACAGACTTTATTTTTTGAGCTCCAAAGTCACTGAGGATGGTGACTGAAGTCTTAAAATTCAAAGACGCATGCTCCTTGGAAAAAAAGCTATGACAAACCTAGATAGCATATTTAAAAACAGAGACATCACTTTGCCAACAAAGGTCCATCTAGTCAAAGCAAGGATTTTTCCAGTAGTCATGTACAGAGGTGAGAGTTGGGCCATAAAGAAGGCTGAGCGGCAAAGACTTGATGCTTTCAAACTGTGGTGCTGGAGAAGACTCTTGAGAGTCCCCTGGACAGCAGCGAGATCAAAGCAGTCAATCCTAAAATAAATCAACCCTAAATATTCATTGAAAGGACTGATGCTGAAACTGAAGCTCCAATACTTTGCCTACCTGATGTGAAGAACTGACTTATTGGAAAAGACCCTGATGCTGGGAAAGATTGAAGGCGGGAGGAGAAGAGGACAGAGGGTGAGATGGTTGGATGGCATCACTGACTCAGTGGACATGAGTTTGAGCGAACTCCAGGAGATGGTGAAGGACAGGGAGGCCTGGAATGCTGCAGTCCATGGGTTCACAAAGAGTCAGACATGACTGAGCGACTGAATAACAACGGATGTGCTAGGAACTGAGTGAAGCATTTTAAATTAACTATTAGGGCATGGCAACCCACTCTAGTATTGTTGCCTGGAGAATTCCATGGATAGAGGAGCCTGGTGGGCTACAGTCCATGGGGTCACAAAGAGTCAGACACGACTGAGGGACTAAGCACAGCCCAGCATTTAATTTAATAAGCCTCATTTTACTTAAAGAAGCTAAATAATTTGTTAAAAACAGAAAGCTGCCTTGGGCTGGTATTGAGTTGTGAAGCAAGGCAGTCTGATGCCAGAACTTAGGACTGGTTACTTGATGGTATATGATGCGCCTCAGGCTAGATAATCTTTACAACCCATCCATATAATGTAATTTAAATTGCCAGCCACTTCCTTATTTTGATCATCCAATATTCAGAATTCTGCAAAAAAAAAAATATCTTGGCAGAAAGAGAAAGGGGTGGCGGGCGCCATATTGCACATCTGAGCACACACATCAGTGGTGTGTTAATGGCACCTAAAATGGCATCATTGCATGCGACATCCCTAATGTTGGTTCACCATCTGCAGCTTAATTTCTCTGAAGAAATCCAATATGGCATTCAAGGTTTAGCTAAATCACCTAGAGACTTCCTCAGGTGTATAAATACTTCTTCAGCTAGGCTGAATCATGAGGCTGAGCCGAAGGGCTGTGTGAGCCCGGGAGGGAAGGAGCCATGAGGATTGGTAATGAGGCGAGGAACTGAGGGAAGGACAGATGGGCCTGGTAAGTATCCAGGTATTCTGACAAAACGGGGCTCATACACAGCATCTCTCAGTTCAGTTTAGTCATTCAGTCGTGTCTGACTCTTTGCGACTCCATGAACCACAGCACTCCAGGCTTCCCTGTCCATCACCAACTCCCGGAGTTCACCCAAACTCATGTCCATTGAGTCCTAAGTATATGTGTGTGTACACGTGTATGTATGTGTGCATATGTGGGTATATGTGGCAGGACCACCTGGTATAAGAATTACACAGAGGAGGCAGCCTTTGGAAATATTCTTAACCATACAGCCTCAACTGTACTCCTCCCTTGTTAGCTACTATCTTATCTTTCACCCTGATGACAAGTTGCTGCTGGTGCTACTGCTAAGTCGCTTCAGTCGTGTCCGACTTGCAACCCCATAGACGGCAGCCCACCAGGCTCCACCGTCCCTGGAATTCTCCAGGCAAGAACACTGGAGTGGGTTGCCATTTGTCTTGACCCAAATCCCTTAATCGATTTTGTCTGTAATGAGCAGTACAGAGAGGGAACAGGGTTTGCTTGAATCTCAGAACTCTCCCTCCAGGCTGCAGACAGGTCCATCTGTCCTCTAAGGCTGATGGAGGTGCAACGTATGTACCAGCATCAGCACTTACCTTCGTAAGCTGGCTTTCCCCCTTTTCTACCTGTGGCAGCTATGGAATCCAAAGAGGGAAGTGTTTCTGGCAGAAGAGCACTGCCCGCGACTTCCCTGCTACCCACTCCAGTGTTCTTGGGCTTCCCTTATGGCTCAGCTGGTAAAGAAGCCACCTGCACTGTGGGAGACCTGGGTTCGATCCCTGGGTTGGGAAGATCCCCTGGAGATGCGAAAGGCTACCCACTCCAGTATTCTGCCCTGGAGAATTCCATGGACTGTATAGTCCATGGGCTCACAAAGAGTTGGACACAGCTGAGTGATTTTCACTTTAATTTTAACTTTTCAAGGCAGAATTGGGAAATGCTATCCATTGGCTTGCAAAGAAATACAAGTGAAACTTACCTGTGATGGAAAACCAACAGCTGTGAACCATATTGGACACACAGCATCTTCATACTTATGTTTAAGATGCACTCTCACATATGCAGCTTAAAACTTGTATTAGCATTTTGGAAATCACTATTTATAAAGAAACATCCAAGTTGCAGGATGTTAAAGCTCCACCAGTGATTTTCCCTATCAGATTTTCTGAAGGAAATTTAATAGCAGCACTGTGCACCTAATTGAGTAACTCCAAATCTTATATCAGATAAAACAGCTCCTACTTAAGAAAATACCCTGATGGGGCCAGTTCCCAGAATCCTTTTGTTAACCTCCCTCATAACTGGTGTTGTATATGCTTCTGTCTTTCTGGTTATTCTTTTCTTTTCAAAGAAACATCATATAGTCCAAACACACATTATTTAGTCTTTTTTTAAGCAAACCTAATGCATGTCTTCACTTAAGCTTTAATTTTTTTTCTACAATACTGAAATTTGCATTTACTGAGTCCCTTTCATTCTCTCCAAATTCAGTGAATAGTCTTATGTCTGCATGTAAATACTACAGGGAATAAGGCTTTCTAATGGGCTGAAATGAGATGTAGAAATAGTTTCTGTTACAGAGTCCAAGTTCTTACTGCTCGATACAGGTTAGACCAATAAATCAAAAGATGAGTTGTTGCAACAAGGAATGGTGACTTTATTTGGATAGCCAGCAGACTCAGAAGATGGTGGACTAATGTCCTCCTAAGTACTGTTTTACCTGAGTTAGAAATTGTGTTTATTTTAAAAGAGGAAGGGTTGTGGCTGGTTGGTGTGAACTGCTTGGTGCTGGAATTCTTTGTTCTTGTACCTGTCCACAGAAGTCTAGTCACAATGTTCTTATAAAGCTCCAACAAGACAATTGTTACTTTCTTTTATATAGTGTATTAATCTCTAGATGAATGTAAAAGTGTTATATCTTTAAGGGTCAAAGCCTTGAGAATGGACTATCAGGTTTATTTCAGGTTGTAGGCAACATTCTTTTACAAAGGTGCAGAGCCCTGGAGCCAAAGGCATAGATCCAATATGGAGTCAGGTTTGTTCTCTGTTTCTAGAAGTTAGAATTTTGTAGAAGAGACAGCAAACATGAAAATAACTAGCTTTTTTCCCCTACTTAAAAACATGCATTCATAGATAACTGATGTTTTACTTTGCTCCTTTTGAGAAATATACATATGGGTATTAAGTGTTAATTTCATGAATAAATAAAAACCAGAACACAACCCCTCTTGCTTTACCTGGGTGACCTTCCCGTGTCCTACACAGCTGGACTCAGTTTCATCAAGGAGAAAGTGGGGTCCAGTGAGGGAGCCGGAAAGGAAGAATGATTGCTTTTAATGTTTCTGTATTACTGTAGATTCTTCACATTGAAAAGAGACTTTAGGACATGGCTAGATGAGGAAACAGTTCTAGAGAAGAAAAAATAAAAGATGTGACCTCTCTAATCTCATAACCGGTCACTGGCAGAGCTGAAACTGGGTTGCAGGTCTTCTGGTTCCTGGTTGGGTGGCTTTGCCACAGCTCTGCGTTCTTATCTGCTAAGAAGACAGTCGAAAAGCTTCAGAGTCAGAGTCCCTGGGTGCAGGTCTTGGCTGACCTTGGGCAAGTTATTTCTCATTTCTTCCTCAGTTTCCAGAGTCAAAATAGCTCCTATTTCTCCGAACTCTTGTTCATTTAAATGAGATCGTGTATGCAAGCTGTTTGGTGCTAGTGTTTGGCACATAGTACTCAATAAATGTTGGATACTACTGCATTATTATTTACCTACCTTTCTCCATGAATTCATTAGAAACCAGGACATGGGAGGACTATGGAATGAGCACAGAGTTACTGTGTCTAACATTAAAAATCTTTAACCAACTTCTGAAAATAAATAAAGTCTATCAGGAATGGTTTTAATGACCTCCAACTATCAGCATGGAAGAGTGTCCAAAAATTGGGAAAACATTAAAATTATTCAAAGAATGGAAGAAAGCATTCAGATAACCTTACTTCTATGCTTAGGAGCTATGTGACCACTCTGTATAAGGCAATACTGAGAGTCCTGCGGGACTGACCACTCCGTATAAGGCAATACTGAGAGTTCTGCGGGACTGACCACTCCATATAAGGCAATACTGAGAGTCCTGGGGGACTGACCACTCCATATAAGGCAATACTGAGAGTCCTGGGGGACTGACCACTCCATATAAGGCAATACTGACAGTCCTGGGGGACTGACCACTCCGTATAAGGCAATACTGACAGTCCTGGGGGACTGACCACTCCGTATAAGGCAATACTGAGAGTCCTGGGGGACTGACCACTCCGTATAAGACAATACTGACAGTCCTGGGGGACTGACCACTCCGTATAAGGCAATACTGACAGTCCTGGGGGACTGACCACTCCGTATAAGACAATACTGAGAGTCCTGGGGGACTGACCACTCCATATAAGGCAATACTGAGAGTCCTGGGGGACTGACCACTCCGTATAAGGCAATACTGACAGTCCTGGGGGACTCTATCGATGTTACCCTCATTCAAACAAGTTTTGCTTGATACCTTCAATGTACCAGGTTCTATATTAAATATCAGAGACACAGGATAAATAAGATCTATTAACTACCTTTTGCTTATATCCTGTTTGGGAAGATTGATTGCTTAACAAAAAACTAGAGCCATATCTATACTGTATGTGTGTGTGTGTGTGTGTGTGCGTGTGCATGCGTTAGTCACTCAGTCATGTCCAACTCTTTGCAACTCCATGGACTGTAGCTCACCAGGCTCCTCTGTCCATGGAATTCTGCAGGCAAGAATACTGGAGTGGGTTGCCATTCCCTTCTCCAGGGGTTCTTTCTGACCCACAGATTGAACCTGGGTCTCCTGCATTGCAGGCGGATTCACCATCTCAGCCACCTGGGAAGACCTTCTATACTAGTAGTATTTCTTTTAATTAATTTATTTTTCAATTGAAGGATAATTGCTTTACAAAATTTTGTTGTTTTCTGTCAAACCTCAACATGAGTCAGCCGTAGATATACATATATCCCCTCCCTTTTGAAACTCCCTCCCATCTCCCTCCCCACCTCACCCCTTTAGGTTGATACAGAGCCCCTGTTTGAGTTTCCTGAGCCATACAGCAAATTCCCATTGGCTATCTATTTTACATATGGTAATGTAAGTTTCCATGTTACTCTTACCATACATCTCACCCTCTCCTCCCCTCTCCCCATGTCCATAATTCTATTCCCAATGTCTGTTTCTCCATTGGTACCCTATAAGTAAATTCTTCAGGACCATTTTTCTAGATTCTGTATATATGCATTAGTGTACAACATTTATCTTTCTCTTTCTGACTTACTTCAGTCTTTATAATAGGCTCTAGGTTCATCCACCTCATTAGAACTGACTCAAATGTGTTCCTTTTTATGGCTGAGTAATATTCCATTGTGTATATGTACCAAACCTTCTTTACCCATTCATCTGTCAACGGACATCTAGGTTGCTTCCATGTTCGAGCTACTATAAATAGTGCTGCAGTGAACAGTGGGACACATGTGTCTTTTGCAGTTTCGGTTTCCTCAGGGTATGTGCCTAGGAGTGGGATTGCTGGGTCATATGGTGGTATACTAGTAGTATCTTTATATTCAACGAACATAATGGCACTAATCTAGGTTCCTGAGCTCAGCTGGTGACCCACCCAAACAAAGCCTTCCTACCACTGGGGTCCAGAGAGAGGTCCAGACAATAGATGAGTTACATGCAGCATGCTGGAGGAGGGAAGGTCAGAAAATGATTTGCAGAGAAGGTGACATTTGAACTTTCTGGAAGCATGATGAGAGGGTTTACCAGATAGTCGGGGTAGGCATGGCAACATGGTAAGAAGAGTAAATGGAATATGGAAAAAGAGAGTAAACACTAATTGTAGCTCACAGGGCTGTTATTCCAGTTGTATTTGTAATACCAATCTCAGCTTCCAACAGTTCTGGAAAATTATGCTGAGCAAAGACCTACACAGCTTCAAGTAGCACTTAAAGAAAATGTCAATGTCATGGCACTAGATTACACAGCTGCGACCCAGGACACCCACAGGGCGGAAAAGCAGGAAAAAGATGTCATCCTTTTGAGTATCACTTCTCTGACCATAACTACTTAGAACATTTTGAGTTCTTTTCTGAGCAGGCAGCCCCATTTTCATGCTCAGCCTATTTCTCAGAAAGGTTTTTAGATTCCCCCATTTCCACAACAACAACAAAAAAAAATCAAAAGCAGTTCTTTTTAAAGTAATTGCATGGTTCCAACCATATGCTCTCCCCTTCTCTTTACTGAGTATCATTCACTTAGGACTGGCGTAATCCCCTCCTAAATTGGAGGTTTGCATATGTAATTATATCAAATGATGTGTTTGTTTATATCTCCAAACCACTTTCAAAAGCTTGCCTATGATTTATCTTTGAAATTCAATTTCCTCATGTCAGTCCCCAATTTACTGCGCCCAATGGGTCTACAGTTACATGTGTGATGTGCATGCCTCTCTCTTGCAGAGATTGCACAAGGAGGATGCCTTCCACAGTGATGAATCGGAGCAGTTGAAGAGGGAATTGCTCTGTTTCAGGCTCTGCCCTGTTCTAAGGCCCAACTGCATTCAGCTACAACAAAGCTGTTAGAAGGGAAGACGCAGCTTTGGCAGCTTTGTCTAATGACTCTGGTCTGTGGGAGACGGTCCACCTCATTCCCGTGTGACTGCAAAGTGCACTGTGCTGCTGAAGCCCCAGAGCTCATCCTCAGTGTGTGCCTCTAGAGGGGAGAAAGATTTTTCCCCTCCTTGGTTTAGTTGACCCTGTCTTGACAACAAGGTTTATTTTCAGTGCAAATAACCACCAATTGTGACTTTAACCCAAAATGTTCTTTTCATTATATTTATATTCCAGATTCCCCATGGACAAACCTGATGGATCTATTCATTCCAGTCCTTCTTCCTACCAGATTTGTAGACTAACTGACTCATTCATTCATTCAGTCTTAAAAAATATAGTGAAATACAGTGAAAAATATGGGTGAGATATATTCGTTTAATCATTTAAGTATTTTTAAAGATCTGTCTCCTCCAAAACTGAAAGACTTGTTAAAATCTAAAAGGCAGAGTTTATGATCTCCTGCTGATTTTTAAACAGCTTTCCTGATACATAATTTATATAGAATAACAATCACCTATTTAAAAGATACAATTCACTGGCTTTCAGAATACTTAGGGAACCGTGCAGCCATAACAGTAATCTGTAATTTTAGAGCATTTTCATCAGCCCCAAAAGAAACTTTGCACCCATTAGAAGTCACTCTGTGTCCCTTGCCCTACTTCGTCCCATTTCCTACTAATTTTCACTTTTTTAATTGAATAATTCATTTTCGGCTCCGCCCGACCTTTTGCTGCCCTTGGGCCTTCCCTGGTGCCGGCAGGGCTGCTCTTTGTCGCGGGGGCGAGCTGCTTACCGCTTGGTGTCTCTTGCTGCAGAGCAGGGACTCTGGGCGCGCGGGCTTCAGTACTTGTGGCACAGGGGCTCAGTGGCCCTGTGGAATCTTCCCAGACTAGGGGTCAAACATGTGGCCTCTGCATTGGCAGGTGGATTCTTTACTACTGGGCCACCAGGGAACTCCGGAATTTCACTTTGACTTAGAGTTTTCTCCTATGTTTTACTTTCAGTTCAGTTCAGTTCAGTCACTCAGTCGTGTCCGACTCTTGCGACCCCATGAATTGCAGCACGCCAGGCTTCTCTGTCCATCACCAACTCCTGGAGTTTACTCAGACTCACGTCCATCGAGTCAGTGATGCCATCCAGCCATCTCATCCTCTGTCATCCCCTTCTCCTCTTGCCCCCAATCCCTCCCAGCATCAGGGTCTTTTCCAATGAGTCAACTCTTCGCATGAGGTGGCCAAAGTACTGGAGTTTCAGCTTTAGCATCGTTCCTTCCAAAGAAATCCCAGGGCTGATCTCCTTCAGAATGGTGGTTGGATCTCCTTGCAGTCCAAGGGACTCTCAAGAGTCTTGTCCAACACCACAGTTCAAAAGCATCAGTTCTTCGGTGCTCAGCTTTCTTCACAATCTGTGAAAATAAAGGTGAAAGAAACCCAGAGAACTGAGCCCGGCGGAGGTTTCCTTGCCTTTTCCTTCAGGGACGGAGACTCTTTGTCTTTCTCATAGCTCTGGGGTCACTGCCATGTGTGTTTTGGTCAGACTCTTCAGGAAGCCCGCCTTCCTCTCTGTGGGCTGTAAGCAAGTGAAAAGCACACCCTGGGGAAGGTAGGCAGGTGGAAGGGAGCCACCTGCCCCCCACTTGCACACGGGCTCTGTGACAAGTGGCTTTCCTCAAGAATTACCCTCGGGATAGTGGGGAGGGGAAGCTGACCTCCTTCCAGAGCGCCGTCACCGCAGTGGGCCGACTGCCCGACGTGCCCGAGGAGGACCTGGACTGACTCAGGAGCCCACGGAGGGCAGAGGGGAAGGGCAGCAGGCCAACAGGAGCAGAGGCGGTCAGCCGCTCACCCCTTTATAGCCTCCATATAACAAGCATTTCTCATTCCCACTGGCGCCTCTCACAGAAGAGGCTCCCTGAAGAGGGGGTGAGGGCTGCGAAAGCCTCCCGACCCCTTTCAAGAACACAGTTACTTCTCACTTAGAAAGAGCTTCCGTGACAAATGAGCCTGTGGAACAGCCTGACCTGAAAGTGAAGGCATCAGATTTGTGTGTTAGGCACTCGCTGGTGTGACAGGCTGACCCTGAGTCAGTAGGACTCAGAGCAGGCTCCTCTCTGTTCCCCCCGATCACCTCACCCACCAGTGCATTCACACATCTCCATGTCCCCTTTGCTCACACGTCTCTCTCTCTCTCTCTCTCTCTCACACACACACACACACACACACACACACACACAGTGAGCCCAAGGCCTGACCCAGATGCTAAAGCTGCTCAGTGTATTTCATTCTTGGATGGGCAGAAAAACTCATGTCAGTAAAAGGTCATGCTGAAATTCAACACAGAATACTGGCATTGCAGAGAGCCTTCTCGTAGAATCAGAGCACCATCTCAAGGCATCATCCCAAGAGATTCAGAGACAGGAAATGAGGGATGGAATGGGGCACAGAACCACGTGTTCTGAGTTTCCCGGGAGGTTCTGATGGGCAGCTAAGGAAGGGAAGTTACTGATTCTCTCCCTGGAAGCTTCTTTTTTTTAAATCTATCTACCTCTCTGCCTAGTTGGCTGTGCCAGGTCTTTATAGCATGTGGGGTCTTCGGTCTCTGCTGCAGCATGCAGGATCTGTGAGCTGCGGCATGCAGAACCCTCAGTTGCAGCATATGGGATCTAGTTCTGTGATCAGGGATTGAACCCCAGGCCCCCTGCGTTTGGAGCACAGAGTTTTAGCCACTGGACCACCAAGGAAGCCCCCTACCTTGAAACTCTTGACGGCAGCCTTTCCCCATCATCTCTGACAGTAACTCATTTTTATATGCAGAAGTGCCTAGCACTGCACCATTCACATGGAGGAACTCAGAAAATGGCTTTAACTGAGCACTAAAGACACACGCCTCCTCCCCACCCGCAGATACTCTCCCCACACACAGAACAGTACCTCCGAAACAGCCACGTCTAAGCCTGTAGCAAAACTGAGGATCAGAATATGAGTGATCTCCCTTTCCCCAGCAGCTTTTGTCCACTGACTGCTAATGAGCCTCCAGTTTTAGTTTTTCTTTTAGGCCAGGTGCTTAGGTGGACAGCAGGGCTTCTGAAGCAGAAGGCAGGTCTTTCCCATGAAGTCACTCTGTCTAGTGGGAAAATACAGACCTGTGAGCAAAGAAGTGTAGGGCCTAGAATGATAGGGTGGTGGAGTATACTTGTGCTGGTAGTATTTATCAGCCCCCTAACCCTGGGAGAGAGGGTCACCTCTCTAACACCTGAGCTCAGTTTGGAAAATCTGTGGATGAAGCAGAAAGGTGGGGGCACATTCCAGGAAACTTTCATGGAAAGGCAGATCATTGGTGCAAGGGGAGTGTGCGTTTCCCTCCCATGGGAGTGTGGACGGATGAGAGTGGAGTGAGTGGGGTTCAAACCACGTCCCTCTGTTTGGAGCTCAAACCTAGGCACACCTCATGAAACCTGGACCCTGTCAAACCTCAGATTGGAAATTGAACCCTCTGTCTTTATAAAAATCACTCACGTGGTATCTGGACTTAACTAAAGTTCTGGTTCTTTATGTCTCAGTGTAGAAGGAATTCAGCAAGAGACAAAGTGACAAGTAAGAAGTAGATTTAATTATTAATGCAGGATGTTTGTGAAGGATACAAGCAGGCAGGCAAGGGGACTCTGCCTCAAGAGCTAAGTGGGAAAGCAGATTTATGTAGAGAGAGACACATTCCACAGAGAGAAGGCAGTCCATCTCAGAAGGCAGCAGAGACCTCGAAATTAGTTCGAGAGACTTCCAGTGGTTAGTTTTTACAGGCCAAGTAATTTCATGGGCTAACAAGTAGGAAGATTATTCCGACTACCTGGCGGGGATTTCCACAACTGGGTCACACCCACTCTTTGGCCTTTTATGATCAGTGAGGCTGTGAGTGTGTCATTCAGCATGCTAATGCCTTACAATGAGCCTATAATGAGGCTCAAGTTCTACTGGAACTCAGATCTTCCTAACCCTAACAGCCATGTTACTTTTAGTAGGATTTTATTTTCAAGGCCATGGGGAGCCATTTAACCCCACTGTAGTCTTTTTTTGTTTGTTTTTTTTGGCTTTCTCTTTGCCAACAAAGGTCCATCTAGTCAAGGCTATGGTTTTTCCAGTGGTCATGTATGGATGTGAAAGTTGGACTGTAAAGAAGGCTGAGCACCGAAGAATTGATGCTTTTGAACTGTGGTGTTGGAGAAGACTCTTGAGAGTCCCTTGGACTGCAAGGAGATCCAACCAGTCCATTCTGAAAGAGATCAGCCCTGGGACTTCTTTGGAGGGAATGATGCTGAAGCTGAAACTCCAGTACTTTGGCCACCTCATGCGAAGAGTTGACTCATTGGAAAAGACTCTGATGCTGGGAGGGATTGGGGGCAGGAGGAGAAGGGGACGACAGAGGATGAGATGTCTGGATGGCATCACTGACTCGATGGACGTGAGTCTGGGTGAACTCCGGGAGTTGGTGACGGACAGGGAGGCCTGGCGTGCTGCGATTCATGGGGTCACAAAGAGTCGGACACGACTGAGTGACTGAACTAAACTGAACTGAACTGAAAATCCCATGGGCAGAGGAGCCTGGTGGGCTGCAGTCCATGGGGTCACTAAGAGTCGTACAAGACTGAACGACTTCACTTTCAATTTTCACTTTCATGCATTGGAAAAAGGAAATGGCAACCCACTCCAGTGCTCTTGCCTGGAGAATCCCAGGGACAGGGGAGCCTGGTGGGCTGCCATCTATGGGGTCACACAGAGTCGGACACGACTGAAGCAACTTAGCAGCAGCAGCAGGAGCAAAATCATGTACTCTATCCACTACTGGAAAATAAACACATGAATGCCTCAGCGGATTTTGATGACATACCTTTTCCATATTTCATGCACTTCACCAGCACTGAGAGTGAGCTTTTCTCTTCTCTCATTGATCAGCATAGGTCAACAGCCCAATCAGAGGGTCTTATTTTCAGGGACAGTGTGGAATCAAGAAATGGAATGTAAATTTGACCTCCTAATTGCCATTTAAGAATAATCATGATAAAATCTGCAAAAGACAAATTGAATGGCCTTGAAAGTTTTGTCTTCTCCTTCCCTTTTCTTTGTCTCTCTGCTCAAAGGGATGATTCATTTATGAGAAATGCCATTCATAGGAAAGAATGTTATTTCCAATGCAGAACTTATTTTGTGTAAAGATTTAAACAAATGAAGAGATAAAGCTACAGCATGAGATATTTCATATATTAGGTATTAAAGAAAAAAGAACTTGTTTTGTGTAAAGATTTAAACAAATAAAGCAACGTGATAAAGCTACACCATGAGATCTTTCATATATGAGTAAATTTGAAATAATTATGTGTACAAGTAGTCATTGCAAAAATAACATTCTTTGTCAGTATAACCAAAATATTATATAAGCGTAAAAAAGTTAAATAAGAAAGTTCTGTTTCATAGCCTGAATCTAATCAGCAATCTATTAATTGTTCAAGAACTCTAAAATCTTCAATGAGGTTTCTATGGCAGAATTTCAGTTATATATGCAAATAAATTATTGAAATTCCTCATTACCAGAAAAACAATTGTTCTTTAGTGAGGTTCCACATCCCCAAAGTGATTAAAATACCTCAACAGTGGAAAGCAGAACCCAGAAACAAATTTTTTGGGTTTTCTTTGTCAGTTTTATTTTGTTCAGAGTAATTCTGAAACCATCTGACTGTCGCTGAGGACTGGTGAGTTATACTGTTCCCCATGGCTTTTGCTTTTCCTTTAACTGGACTTGCTTCCCACACTCAGTAAGCTGCTTGCCCCAGATATTTACAAGTCAAATATTCTCATTTCTACACAGGTCTGATTACAACAACTTCAAGGAAATTGGATCGAGAACAGCAGGCAGAACATTTTCTGGAGGTAAGCGCATAGAGGGAGCTGATATTCATTAAAACTGACTTTCCCTCAACTACTTTAACCTTCCACGTGAACTGGAGCTTGAACGTGTGTGAACAGTGGGTTGCAAAGTGAAGCTATTTCTCTTGGGCTGATTGGTTCTGAAGATGGAGATTTCTGGTGCCTTCCTGTGAATGCACTCTGGTGTGCCAAGAGTGGATGGTGGGACCTTTGCCCTTCCTGAAAAGCAAGCAGATGTATTGACATCTCTGCCTTGACTTTGGGCTCTTTGTCAATAATCAGAAAAGAAAGTTCAGGAGCAGAGACTTGTAAGCCATCGTGGCCTCAGATGTGAAAAGAGAGAGAGAGCACGACAAAGTGCAGCAATTAGCCTGAAGCACGCCCTTTGTGAAGAAGGGCACTGCCAGGCTTCTCATTTCTTTTCTTGGGAGAGACCAAGGAAGGGAAAGCTGGCTGATTCACAGCCAGAGAGGACTCTTTCTGAAACCATAAATTGTGCTCCTATAATTCATTAAGACAGAAGCAGCAATATAAACTGTAAGAGCATTATTTCTGGAGGAAAAAAACACAAAAACATAAGGCAAGGGATGAGAAAATAGACATGAAAGAGTCTTTTGGAACATTCTTTCCATACATATCAAGTTTCTTTATTGGGAAGCTTGAAGCCTGGGTACTATGTATGATGCTGTGATTTAAGTGTGACAGTCTCGATACTGAGCGGATGACGATGCTTAGAAGGTAGAGTTCTGTTATATTGTGTCTTTGCTGCTAAAATGATCTGTCAGTCCCAGGAACCACTCACTGGAATCCACCATCCTGTATACGCACATACACACACACACACACCTCACATCTCTTCTGATAGTCTCCTTTAAGTCAGTTCTCCAGTAATGATTTATTTAAAGAACACTGGACTAGGAATCAGTGCCTTGGGTCCTAGGACTTCCCTGCCATGATTAGCTTGGAGCCTTAGAAGCCATTCAGCTGCCCTGGACCTCAGTTTCCCCTACTGTGAAATATGGCAAGTAACTGCTACTCCATATACCTCAAAGGATCATTATTAGGATCAAACCTGACCTTTTATATCAAAGTATTTTTAAAACTCTTACAGCATTACACCTAATAAAAGATTATTATTATTATGCAGCGCTATGATAACCCTTTTAAAACATTGCTATCATCACATAAAGATAAAAGACTCCAGGCTGCCAAAAAATAATTATTGTAATTCTTTTTTCAAAATCATCCTAATGGGCTCCAGTATGTACCTGGTCCAAAAATAGAATAGGTTTGCCAGAATAATAGCCTTTATATTATATTCATGGCCCTCTTTCCTCTGCAGCAGAGGCCAGGCCTCCTGGAGGGGCTGGGTTCTCAGATAGTTGAACCTATTACTTCCCAGCAGGGAAGAGGGACGGTGTCTCATTAGCTGGGAAATCTGCTGAGATCACTTACTGCCTTGTCCCCGGAAAGGCGGTGTCCTGGGGGTATGTGGGGTGGTGCAGAGTGTGACTCTAGGGAGAAGAGGCAAAAGTGTTTTCCAGGCATTCGAATTCACTCCCAAAGGAATCCTTAACAGTTCCCCATCCTTTACAGACTTACATGAATACCAACCCAACACTTTGGGCCTTTGGACTAACAGGTTAAAATTGTTGTGCTTTTCATTATTATCATATGGTGTCACAATGCCCGACCTTTCCTAAAGACTCAGCTTCATCTGCACACCCCAGGACAGACAGAGCTCCAGGGCAGAAGGAGCCAGAGGCAGCAGCACGGCGCTTAGCCGTTTCTCCAGGGCTGAGCTGCGTACCAGGGGTACAGAATGTGCGGTGAGGATGGGCAAGCAGGCAGCCGATGAGTGAATGCTGTCACTGCAGACACAAGCTCTCTGGGCCGCTCAAAGAAGGCTCCATAGCAGTGCCTGTAAAAGAGGAGCAGGTAGGCAACATGCAGCGGAGCGATTGGGAGGGCCTCTTTGAGGAGGTGACGTTTGGTGACAGGAAGCCAAGCTTCTGTTGGAGACACCGAACCAAGCCAGTGTGACTGAGGGTGTAAAGTTAGAAGGCTGTAGAGGTGGTAGGAAAGCAAGCTGGAAAACACAAATAGGGCTTCGGTAAGGATTCTGAACTTCCTCCCAAGTTCGGTGGCAAGCCATGAAGCAGGGAGAGGGGGTGGGGCGTGATAGGGTTGGCAGAGGGAGAGACTGCGGGTCAGACAGGGGCTGGGCCAGGGCCTTCGTAGCTGGCAGACTGGGGAAGGGGGTTCTCTCAGAAGGACCCAGGTGAGAGATGATGGGGACTTGGATGAAGGTCTCATACAAATCCCGTCATGGTTCTAGCCAACTAAGAGCATAAGGCTGTTCTGAAGTTCCCGGGGTAGAATTTGAATACCTGCAGGTCATCAGGCTTATGCTAATTTGCCCTCCAGCTCTGCCCACTTACCAGTATTCCCCATCAGAGGTGCTCTTCAGTAAACGCTCTTCCAGAGGTTTTCAAAAACCGCTTGAGTACCTGTCTCCCTCTTTCTGTCTCTCTCTCTCCTTTTTTCTCTCTCTCTCTTTCGCATATAACACTCTTCCTTTCACTTCCTAAATTATAAAATTCTTACTCACATTTCTGTATAATATTTCTGCGACCATTTGAATGTCATTTCTTCCCTTGTTCTGATTGGATCATGGAAAGAATATTGCTTTAACTCAGCCCTGCAAGAAGAATGAATAAAATAATATCATTCAGAGTGCAGAAGAGAGTTCTCTGCTGTACACAAATTTTTGTAACTGCCAATACATTGTGTGAGTTTTAAGTCTGGCCTGTGAGTAATTAACCTCCTAGAAGGCCTTTAATCGCCAAGATAACCCTATGCTCCTCTTTAAACTCATAGTAACCTGTGGCTCTATTTCATCTTTTTCCTCTCCAATCAAGTAAATTGGACTCTTCTTGAAAGGCTCTGTTTAGAAGCTGACTTGGGAGATACACTTCTGAATAGGTAACCAGGAGGGCATTAATGATTTGTTTATAGTGTGCTGGCCCTGTTACGGAAGGCTTTAATTGCATACTGCTGGTACTACGCCTGTACTTTAATTTCGGATATTTACCTTGACTGTGTATACACTGCAGGGCTTCCCAGGTGGCGCTAGTGATAAAGAACCTGCCTGTCAATGCAAGAGACTCAGGTTCAATCCCAGGGTCTGAAAGATCCCCTGGAGAAGGAAATGGCAACCCACAGTATTCTTGCCTGGAGAATCCCATGGACAGAGGAACCTGGCGGGCTACAGTTGTCCACAAAGAGCTGGACATGACTGAAGCAACTTAACGTGCATGCACACACACTGTCAGGGTTTTGGAGTTTATAGAACATTTGCCTTAAATCTGAGACTATAAGAAGGAATTGTCATTATCCTAATCAAAGGGACTTGCTAAAGAAACAAGAGCAGCAAAGGACTATAGAAAAATTCACAAGTACAGCTTAAACTACTCTAGTGAGCTCTAAGTTTTACCTCTTGCCTAATCAAGAAATATGTGAAAATATTGGCATGATATTTTCTCCCTACTATGAAATGCAAAAATCTGGAATTTTCAGCTCATTTATTCAAAGTCATATACATCCCTTGATAGCCAGTTATGACTGCAGTGGAGGTAGAAGGCTAATTCCAGCAAATAGATGCACAAAGTTGACAATGATGCATAAACTAAACTGTGAATTAACGTTTTACCTTAATGGCTATGACTTTAGCCTTGATTACCTCGTTATCAAAAAGGCAGCTGTGAAATAAAGAAACACATTAATTCTTTCTTATAATTACTTGTATAGATTTTTTTCTTCACCTACCATATTTAATCTCTTTATAGCATGAAACTTGATTTATCAAGATAGAGAATGGAAGTGGTGTGGAAAAGCGTGGGTGATCCATTCAGTCAGTCCTGAGATTATTGTGGAGACTGCTCACAGAGTCTAGACAGGCTATCACACTCTCTGAATCCCCTTTCCTTCATCTGTTAAGTGGGAATGATGGTTTTTACCATCAGTTCAGTTCAGTTCAGCCACTCAGTCGTTTCCGACTCTTTGTGACCCCAAGGACTGCAGCACGCCATGCCTCCCTGTCCATCACCAACTCCCAGAGCTTACTGAAACTCATGTCCATTGAGTTGGTGATGCCATCCAACCACCTCATCCTCTGTCGTCCCCTTCTCCTCCCGCCTTCAATCTTTCCCAGCGTCAGGCCTTTTCTGATGAGTCAGCTCTTTGCATCAGGTGGCCAAAGTATTGGAGCTTCCACTTAGTCATCAGTCCTTGTAATGACTATTCAAGACTGAATCCCTTTAGGATGGACTGGTTGGATCTCCTTGCAGTCCAAGGGACTGTCAAGAGTCTTCAACATCACAATATGAAGGCACCAATTCTTTGGTGCTCAGCCTTCTTTATGGTCCAACTCTCACATCCATACACGACTACTGGAAAAACCAGAGCTTTGACAAGACGGACCTTTGTCAGCAAAGTGATGTCTGCTTTTTAATATGCTGTCTAGGTTTGTCATAGCTTTTCTTCCTATTAAAAAAGCAAGCATTTTTTGATTTCATGACTGCAGTCATCATCCACAGTGATTTTAGAGCCCCCAAAAATAAAGTCTGTCACTGTTTCCATTGTTTCCCCATCTATTTGCTATGAAATGATGGGAGACCAGATGCCATGATCTTCGTTTTTTGAATATTGAGTTCTAAGGCAGCTTTTTCACTCTCCTCTTTCACCTTCATCAAGAGACTCTTTAGTTCCTCTTCGCTTTCTACCACTAAGGTGGTGTCATCTGCATATCTGAGATTATTGATATTTCTCCCGGCAATCTTGATTCCAGCTTGTGCTTCATCCACTCTGGCATTTCGCATGATGTACTCTGCATATAAGTTAAACAAGCAGGATGACAATATACAGCCTTGATATACTCTTCCAATTTGGAACCACTCCATTGTTCCATGTCCGGTTCTAACTGTTCCTTCTTGACCTGCATACAGATTTCTCAGGAGCCAGGTCAGGTGGTCTGGTATTCCCATCTCCTGAAGAATTTTCCAGTTTGTCATGACCCACACAGTCAAAGGCTTTAGCATAGTCAATAAAGCAGAAGTAGATGTTATTCTGCAATTCTCTTGCTTTTTCAATGATCCAGCGGATGTTGGCAATTTGATCTCTGGCTCATCTGCCTTTTCTAAAACCAGCCTGAACATCTGTAAGTTCTCGGTTTCTAACATAGGGTTGGTGTAAAGAGCATATGAAGTTGCATCACCGACTCGATGGACATGAGTTTGAGCAAACTCCAGGAGTAGGTGATGGACTGGGAAGCCTAGCATACTGCAGTCCATCAGGTCGCAAAGAGTCAGACATGACTGAATGACTAAACAGCCAAGTTCATCCTGCTCCTTCCATGATAGGGCAAAGAATCAAGGGATAACATGTGGTTGGGGCAAGGAATAGTGACTTTATTTGGAAAGCCAGCAGAGATAAGAGGATGGTAGACTAGTATCCCAAAGATACATTTTACCCCAGTTAGAATTCGGGTTTCTTTTGTACTGTAAGGGGTGGGGGTATGGTTGGTTGCTGGTTGCTGCAAACCTGGTTTCAGAATCCTTAGTTATTGTAGCTGTCCACATAGGTCAGGTCACAAGTTCCTGTAATCTTCCAACAGGACAAATGTTATTCTCTGTTCTGAAAATTTATCTCTATGTGAATGGGAAAGTGTTATACTCTTAAAGGTCAGAGGCTTTGGAACGGGCTGTCCTATCTATTTCAAACTGTAGGCAACATTCTAAACTTATAGCAAGAGCAATGGAATACAAAGGTTAAAGTAAAAGAAACAGATCTCATATGGAGTCAGATTTGTTCTTCCAGATTACAGAATGACAAATGAAAGGTACCGAAGATGATGTCTGTCAGATAGTGTATTCCAGGAAAGTGGAATATGGGGGTCGGTGTTGTCGGTGCCCATCGACTGTCTTATTTGTCTTTCTGTTCAGAGCATCTAGTTCAGTACCTGAGAACCATGGGACTCCCAATAAAGGGTGTGTGAATGAGTGATTACTCTAAGACACCATTATTTTCCCTCTCCATGAGACCGCAGACGTGGGCATCAGCACCGGGGAGAGTGCGTAGGCTTGCAGACAGAAGGGACAGAGTGTTCTGCCTCTCTCCATCTGCTTTGCTAAATTAAATTAACTCTGATCCTCCATTTTGTCATCTGTAAAATGTGTATACCAAGTTGCTTCAGTCGTGTCTGACTCTTTGCAACCATATGGACTGTAGCCCACCAGGCTCCTCTGTCCATGGGATTCTCCAGACAAGAATACTGGAGTGGGTTGCCATGCCGTCCTCCAGGGGATCTTCCCAACCTAGGGATCTTAGCTGGGTTTCCTGAATTGCAGGCATATTGTTTACCATTTGAGCCTCTAGGAAAGCCCATAAAATGGGGACACAATTTAAAAAATAACTTCTGGCTGCTTTGGAGCTTTGGTGCTGTGTGCAGGCTTTATCTAGATACGGCGAGTGGAGGCTAATTTCTAGTTGTGGAGGATGGGCTACTCATCGCGGTGACTTCTCTTGTTGCGGAGCACAGTCTCAAGAGAGCATGGGCTTCAGTAGTCGAGGTGAACAGGTTCAGTTGCTCCATAGCGTGTGGAATCTTCCCAGACCAGGGATCAGACCAGTGTCCCGTGCGTGGGTAGGCAGATTCTGAACCACTGGACCACCAGGGAAGCCCGTGCACAGACACTTTAGACCACTGTTCGCCCCTCCCTCTTCCCTTGCCTGCTCTCCTTGTCCTCAGAAAAGGCTTTGTCAGTTCCCTGTCTTCTTTTTAGTACTGGTTGCAGTATTTGAATAGCTTATAGCAGTTGATTATTCTTAAAAGATATATCTATTTAAAGAATCCTATTGTCCCGGCCTAATTATGTGTGAATCTTTATCTCAATTGCTTAAAGAGTGTGACTTTGCCTCTCTTTTGATCTTTAAATGCTCCTCTGTTCAGGGGTGGATGGCTCTGATAAAAGTCTCTGGAAGAGCACAGAGAGAGTATTTTATTTGCAAATGAAAAAGATGACAAGGCCCAGTAACCAGTATAAAGACAGAGAGTGAGAAATTGCATTGTCTGTGTGGGTATATCTGGAAGAAGCTCAGAGAAGGTGGTG
This sequence comes from Bos indicus x Bos taurus, assembly GCF_003369695.1. Lineage (NCBI taxonomy): Eukaryota > Metazoa > Chordata > Mammalia > Artiodactyla > Bovidae > Bos > Bos indicus x Bos taurus. The sequence continues at coordinate 49,070,758 of NC_040104.1, forward strand.
AGATTTTATAGTGCAGACGGTATAAATAACAGAACACATTACAGAGGAATATGCTAGATCTATAGGAATGTAAATTATTTAGTATCTGTCTCTTTAGCATACTCATCCATCGTCCTTGGTACGCTGAATCTCCTGCGACTATTTTTTCTTCCTGTCTGAAATTCTCATCCTTTTTTATAGTTGTATTTTCTGAGGGGAAAAAAAAATATTGCTCTTCCGTAAGTTTTTATATTTCCTCTTGCCTTGGGATGCAAATTGATTTCTTTAGTGAGTGTACATCCTTAGTGGTTTCTTACTTTGGTAAGCAGCTGCTTTTGAGATGACGGTAATTTCTGGTGGTGAAGAGTTGCAGGTCTATTTCAACCCATTAAGCCGTCCATATTTTGATAACTTAACTCCTAGTGAAATGGCCGTTTGTCTCATTAGGCTCTTTGCCACCCTCAAAAAACTTTGCAGGAAGTACCTGTAGGCCATCAGAAAAGCTGTGTGTCTGTGCACACAGACAGCGCCTGCAGCAGGCATGGGCCTCTAAAGGAGAGTTGGTTGTGACTTTTGTTTTCCAGAACTCCCAAAACAGCCCCAGAACCCTCTCTTCCTGTTCTTTACTTCTAGAACTGTGCCTTCACCACTCTTAGCTGTTCTTTGTGTGTATCAACTTCCGTGAAGTTAATGGAAACTCAATTCCGTGTTCTCTCCTTTCTTAAATGCTTATTCTGAGCCTAGTATTGGGCTAGCACCAAGGTCCTGTTACTGGGGTTAGCCTGTTTTTTCCCACTGGATGTTTGTTTCATTGCCTTTCACGCTGATCTCTGTTAGAGATTACACTGCCAATCGTTCATGAACTACTACAATTAGCTTCTGTCTTGGAGTCGAGGGGCTGTGTTTCATTCATGTCATCCCAACTGCTTCTCTCCTGTTTAGAAACTGAGATGCAGAAACTGAGACCTGGAAAAGAGGAGAGAGATCCAAGGTCACACAATCACTTCGTAGTGATGTCCCGCATAGGTCTTCCGCACTCTACAGGACATATACAGCCCTGCACATCCGTCAGTGTGTTAAAGTGTGGCAAATCAAATCATCTTTCCCTTACTCTCATTTTATAACAGATTTACCCAACAGTCAGCTCAGTGCCCCCCTCAAGGATCAGGGTACAGATGCAGGGGAAGAGGAGGCTTTCTGTTCTATTCTTTGGTCATCTTTTCACCAGCCCCTCTGCTGTTTGCTCCTCAGAGTGGCAGGCCCCGCGTTGGGCAGGGCTCACTGTGTCACTGACCCTGCCCCCAGCTCCAGGACAGAGTCCATCTGAGAGGATGCTGTGCCCCTGTGGCGAGTGCTGCCTGGACTCTAGCTGAAGGGTGACTGTACGCCAACTGTTTCGGACCAAATCGTAACCCCTTACAATTCTTATGTTGGGGGATTCCCTGGTGGTCCAGTGGTTGAGACTCCATGCTTCCAAAGCAGGGGACTCCAGTTCGATCCCTGGTCAGGTAACTAAGATCCCACTTGCCACAAAATGTGGCCAAAGGATAAAAATGAATAAATAAATGTTAAGAAGGTGTGAAGGCGAGAGCCAAAAGAAGAGCTTAATTAAAAAAAAAAAAAAATTCGTATGTTGAGGCTTGAATCCCCACTACCTCAGAACAAGACTATTTGGAGTCTTTAAAGAAGTAATTATATTGAAGTGAGGCCTTTAGGGTAAGCCCTAATCCAGTGTGACAGATGTCTTTACAAGAGAGGACATTTGGACACAAACACACCCACAGGGAAGACCATGGGAAGACAGAAAATGACCAGCTGCAAGCCAAGGAGAGAGGCCTCAGGAGGAGACAATCTGCTGACTCCTTCCCTGTATACTCCAGAAACCGAGTGCCCCTAGAACTGAGCTCCTCTGCTGAGGTTACAATCAACCTCTCTATCCAAATCTTCATCTCCTCTCTTTTCCTGAACCTGTTCCCCACGACACTGAGGAGTATCAAAGAAAAGATGGCATTGAAACTATATACAAGCCCCTGTGCGCTTTTCCAAAAGTCATTTTTATTTATTTATCATCAGTTTGATTTTGGCTGGGCTGGGTTTTCATTGCTGGACGTGGACTTTCTCTAGTTGCAGCAAGTGGGTGTCTCACCACGGCGGCTGCTCCTGTTGCAGAGCACAGGCTGCAGGGTGTGAGGCCTTTAAGGGTGAGCAGGCTCTAAGGCACGGGCTCAGTATCTGTGGGCACACGGGCTCAGTACCTGTGGGTACAGGGGCTTAGTTGCCCCACAGCATGTGGGATCTTCCTGGACCAGGGATCAACCCATGTTCCCTTGCTGGCAGGTGGATTCTTAACCACTGGACTATCAGGGAAGCCCCACTGTATTCTTTTGAAGGAAAAGGCTTTTGCCTTAGTCTCCTAGGCCTCCCTTGGGTCTCCAAAGACTGGTTCAATAGTCAATGATTAGGAAATGTGAAGATGCACAATAGAAACAGAGATGGTTGATGATGCTCGAAACTTCACCTTGATGCCAGCCAATCCGAGGACTGTGCACCAGCTGCCTTTAAAGTCTCTTCCCTGAAATCCATCAAAGATTTCCATGTCTTCTGAGCGTGAGCTGCCTGTTCTCCTTGCTGGGTGCCCTGCAGTAAAGGCTGTACTTTCCTTCAACGCCACCCAGGGTGTCAGGAGATTGGCTTTACTGTGCAAGGATGAGCAGACCCAAGGCTGGTTTGGTAACACTCCTAGCCTCCGAAACTGTGAGAAAATAAATTTCTGTTGTTTAAGACACCCAGCCTGTAGTCCTTTGTACTGGCAGCCCTCGTAACTAATACAGCAGCCAGCCTTCACTCACGTCGCGTTTCTCCCCGACCCCCTTCTCTTCTCATACCACCACCTCACAAGGCTGTGTACACGCATCAGATACCAAGGGACCAGGGCAACTACGCTTACAGCCTAGAAGGCTAAAGCTTCCGTCTAAATATGAGTATCTCCATACTCCTTGCTCCATAGTACAAGGGAGGGATACCCCCGAGTTACAATTCTTCACTGAAGGCTCTTCCTGCTTCCCTAGGCTGAAGCACATGCCTTTCTGACCGCCTGCTTCTTCCACTCTCCTCAGGAAGGATTTCCAGTCCATCTTTCCCAGAAATCTTATCCCTTTACCCACAGGAATTATTCTCATTCAGAAACAAACCCTTCCTTATCAGCTGTGTTGCAGTTTAGTTCCCAAGTCGTGTCTGACTCTTTTGCAACCCCATGGATTGTAGCCCACCAGGCTCCTCTGTCCATGGGATTTCCCAGGCAAGAATACTGGAGTGGGTGGCCATTTCCTTCTCCAGAGAATCTTTCCAACCCAGGGACTGAACCCAAGTCTCCTGCATTCCAGATGGATTGTTTACCACTGAGCCACCTGAGAAGCCCATTGCGCATCAGTAGATTTTCCTAAATTGCTGTCATTCCTATGCCTTAAGCAGTGCCCCAGCATGCCAGGCAGGGATGGCCTTGGGCACTCCAGTACAGTTAAAAAGGAGTGTTAGTGGTGGTGGTGTATGTGTCTGTGTATGCACACACATGTGTATGAGGTAAGAGCAAGACTGATGTTCCGGTTCCTGCAGAGAAGTCCAGCTTCCTGTGGCTCCTTGAGAACCATCTTTTATGCAACTGCCCCCAGCAATGTGAATTGCTGATGGATTGCTGTATTTTCCTAATTGACCAAAGAGTAAATATTGAATCAGACACACAAGCATATTTTTCAAAGCAAATATTAATTCTAAGATAGTTTGTTCAAAACAGAGTTTCCAAGATGTTCACAGGGCTGGGAAGGTAATTCAGAGGAGTGGTATTGTGAGCTGGTGGGGATGGAAAGGGGACTACCGTGGGTCTTACGTGCCCCTGACGCTCAGTCAGTGGCAGCTGTGGGAGCAGGCCATTTCATCAGAAAGTCTTATTTTTAACAAAATCAAATTTACAGGCCAAATCTCCCCATATTAAATTTGACACCTCCATTTTTTAATACTCTGTAAGCCAATGAGCCCCTGTTTGGCAACATTTGATATAAAAAAGATTTCTTTCCTTACTTGCCTCATAATATGTAATCCTCTCACAAAGGAAGTAATTCACATGGATTGTAGACTGCAATTAATCTCTTGTCATCTCTTCACCTCACATTTTTTCACAATGTGCCCCTTCGGACCCATAAAAAAAAAAAAAAAAAAGAGCTCAGGGCTGAGTTTTAAGAGAGCCTGTTGAGGTTGAAAAGGATAGCATGTAAGGAGTTGGGTTGGCAGCCCACTCCAGTATCCTTGCCTGGAGTGTCCCCTGGACAGGGGAGCCTGGCGCACCACAGTTCACAGGGTTACAAAGAGTCGGACACGACTGAAGTGACCTAGCACACACACACACATGTGCGGAGCTGGTTGGGATCTTGGCTGAGAGTGTTCTTCTCACTTGGCCTCCATCTGAACTAAGGGCGGGAGGGCTGCTGTGGGTCCTTGAATGACATAGAGTTGCTTGGGCGTCACGTCTGCCGTGTCCCCCGTCAGCTATCTGTCTCTCAGCCTTGCTCCTCTGAGCCCCTGGTCAGCCTCCAACTTCATGATCGGAAGACAAACATGTACATATGCTTGGAGAGTTGTCTGAAAGCACTCTTTGATTCCATAAATTGTTCTTATTGTTTCATCACTAAGTCATGTCTGACTCTCTGTGACCCGCTAGACTGTAGCCCACCAGGCTCTTCTGCCCCTGGGATTTCCCGGCAAGAATACTGGAGCAGGCGGCCATTTCCTACCCTAGAGGATCTTCCTGACCCAGGGATCGAACTTGAGTCTCTTGCGTTGGCAGGCAGATTCTTTACTGCTAAGCCACAAGGGAAGCCTCGATTCCATAAATAACAACCTCTAATTTACCTGTTTGCTAAATGCTGTATTTATTTCCTCTTAAATCTGAACACTGATCAGTAGAGCCACAGTGAATGAGACCTGTCCCCTCGTACCTGGGGAGCCCTTCCGGCCAGTGGCTCTGGAGATGAGGGGGCTTCTGCGCTCCGCTCTGTGCTCTGCAGGCAGCTGATGGCTCCAGACGGGTTACAGCTTGTTGAGCCAGCACTCGGGTTTCAGGGAGCTGAGAATCTGCTTTTGTTTCTCCGTGGAGTGATGTGCTGCTGCTTCCTTCAAGCCTCTGGGGCAAGCCTGTGCTTGGGGTCCTGTCGGCGGGTGCCAGCTCTCACCCCACAAGGCTGGCATCACACAAGTGGCTTCTCCCTTTTCAGAGAAGAGGTTCAGATCTCCCTGCACGGCTCTGAACAATCATGAGAGCTCTCAACTGTACGGCCTGGCAGCCCAGACTGGCTTCTCCAGAGTGCAGAAATGGTAAATTGACCCTCTGCCCTTGGCTTTCCCAGTTAATTTTTCCTCTTCTCCCACCGTGTTGCTTTTCTAATTTATTTGTGCAACACACTCGGTGAGCTACAGAATGATCCATGCAGTCTGATTTCATCGGGCCCTTCAGAAACCATCCACACTTGTACCTAACACCATGTATGACCCAGTTGAGCACTGTAAGTCTGTCTGTGAGAAAATAAAAAATAAAATGGCAACAGGTTCAGAACTTGAGATTTTAACTCAAGTACCTCTATGAATAAAAAGGAAAATTAGGCTTGCCTTCTGCATGCTGCAGAGAGCTTTATTCAAATGAGCTATTGTTTCAGGACCTTTCAAGTGACTCACTTTTATGGCAAATCAGGGGCTACCAGCCTCATCTATTTTGCAGCAGGACTGGCTTAGTAAGATGCTGAGAGGGTTGTCAGCAGGACACAGATGACTGTAAGGAAGAGAAGTCAGGAGAGTCTCAGGTTTCAGAGCCAAGGAAAATAGGTCTGTATGTCCGGGCAAATACAGTGCCTTTAAAATTGAGAAAACCTGTAATAACTTTGGTTGTTTCACATTTTGGAAATGTATTTTAGACAATTATTTAATCTTATTTACTGAGAAATAAACACATCCACATGTATGGATGTGAGAGTTGGACTATAAAGAAAGCTGAGCGCCAAAGTATTGATGCTTTTGAACTGTGGTGTTGGAGAAGACTCTTGAGAGTCCCTTGGACTGAAAGGAGATCCAGTCAGTCCATTCTGAAGGAGATCAGTCCTGAATATTCATTAGAAGGACTGATGTTAAAGCTGAAACTCCAGTACTTTGGCCACCTGTTGCAAAGAACTGACTCATTTGAAAAGACCCTGATGATGGGAAAGATTGAAGGTTGGGGGAGAAGGGGACAACAGAGGATGAGATGGCTGGATGGCATCACCGACTCAATGGACATGGGTTTGGGTGGACTCCGGGAGTTGGTGATGGACAGGAAGGCCTGGCGTGCTGCAGTCCACAGAGTCGCAAATAGTCGGACACGACTGAGCAACTGAACTGGAACTGGAATCATGTGAAACAAATTTAGACAGAGGTAGTTAAAGCATAGCATTTGGAAGCAGACAAGCTTAGGCATGCACTAGCTGAATAACCTTTCTTAGTCTACCTAGTCTGAGTTTCCTGTAAAATTGGGATAAAATAATTATATTCTCTTTTTCATAGGATTTTGTGAGGATTGGCCTGGTGCGTGTGCATGGTGCATATAAAGTGTTCGCCATATGATTAGAAGCTTAAAATTTTTCTCTTTTGACTCCTGAAGCTGTCTTTTTGTGGCAGAATTCAGAACACTGAGAGCATTATATTGTGCACTGTATTTATAGTTTGGCCCATGGTTGTTGGATGTATTTGCAGTACTTTAACAAGACAGCATCTGTAAGTGTACCTGGATCCTGGCATATGGTATGCACTCAAAAGGGCACTAATTTCTTCCTTCCTTTTCTCAAGATGAGCCCAAAGTTTCAGAGATTTATCATCTTCCTTTTGCCAACATCCACTAAGTGGACTATGACCATCTAGGTTGCAGCAGCCCATTCTCCCAAGATAGGCAGAATAATGAGTCAACCATGGATCTGGCCTGGTTATGAAGAAGGTTCCGGGGCTCTGATGGAGGATCTGTGGTCCCCCTGACTTTCTAAGTCAGAATCTGAGCTGGAGACAGAGGGATCCTGGCTCAAATGGTGGAGCTATACCTTTCCCAACAATCCAGGGACTCAATAATTATTCTTGAGACTAGCCTGGGACAGATGGCTAATTTCTCCAGGTTAACCACCTCTAGGCCTATCCAGTCTCATCACTAACTCCCAAGTTTTCTCCAGAATTATAACTACTTTAAGGCCTTAAATTATGTGTGGTTGTTAATGCAGAGTATTTAAGACTTAAACACATAATGGGATTTTTTTTTTCTGTTTCATTCAGATGTCAGCACCTCAGTTGTGTGGAAATAATAAACTGACTGTGAATAATCAAAAGATTCTCAGTGGATGGAGGTCATCCACAGCATAGCTAATACTCGGCGACAGATACCTTAACTCACAGCTCCTTACGCTCGGTGGTTTCAAGCTCTGCCTGTCCTCAGGCAGTCTCAGATCTGTTAGCAAGCTGCAGGATGGGCTTCCCCCAGAGATTAAACAGTGCCACTTCCCGGCCCTCTCTTTCGTGAAGGCCAGTGGTGGGATGGGGGCCAGAACTGAGGAGTGCTCCTCCTTATACTCCCAGCACTTGGGACGATACCTGGGACATCATGGGCACACACTGAATGCTGGTTAAACTTTAGGTTTAGAGCTCCAGGTAATCCACAAAGCAGATAATCTGTATTTCCCAGGCTGCTGTGATCTGTACTGCCAGAAATCCACAAAAAGTAAGGGCCTAAGCAAAAGGAGGGCATCACCCCTGTGATGCTGGCTGACCTTCAGAAAAGGGAAAGGCTTCACCCCACTGCACCCCAGTCAGTATAGAGGCCTCTTGCAAACCCCAATATATGTTTGGAGCCTAAAAGCAGTTCCTAAATCACGTTTCTCTCCCTGAAATCTATCATCCTCAGGAGGTCATAAATACATAATTCAGAAGGAAGATTGTATATTTTTCATGAGGTACCCTGTTATAACTCTTGGCACGCCACTATACATTTTTAAGGATGCTGATAAATCTTCAAATTGGACATGGGGCTCAGTTCCATGCTAAGGTATACTTTGCTAATATGTAGTTGAGATAACTTGGGATACTATTTCAAATAAAATAGGAAAAGCTCATTTTTTTAAAAAAATGTATAAGTACTCATTAATAGCCCTCTTAAGAAGCTTCACAAAGACATTTTTAAACTACAAAATAAATGCCCATGGGTCAGGAGCCTCTGACCAATCAAACTCCATGTTCTAAAAAAGCAGAATGTCTTCCAACTTTTTCCATTTAGAGGGGACTTGATTTTCTCATGTGCTGTTCTTAAATGGAGTATTTTATAAGCAACTTTGGGTATCACAAAGATACCAAATGACTAAATTTTTTCTCTTTACATTGTGGGGGCATCCTCTTTGCCATTGTTAATAAATTTGGCCAAGTCTCACCTTTACATGGGGCTTCCCAGGTGGCACTAATGTAAAGAACCCACTTGCCAATGCAGGAGACAAAAGAGACACAGGTTCAATCCCTGGGTCGGGATCTTCCCCTGGAGAGGGGCATGGCAACCCACTCCAGTATTCTTGCCTAGAGAGTCCCATGGACAGAAGAGCCTGGCGGGCTACAGTCCATGTAGTCACAGAGTCAGACACAACTGACGCGACTTAGCAAGCGCATACGCACCTTTACACGCTCCATCGTTACCATCCAAAGGCCTTGGACCCCTTCTCATTAGATGAGGAAGTCAAAAAGGCTGCAGTTAAATTTAAAGCACATTATAACATTGCCAGCAGGGAGACAGGGCGATGGCAGACAGACTTGTGGTGTCTAGGAATTAGAGATGTGCTTTCAGCTAAAGAACACAAGGCGGGTTTTATTTAGCATTTTGACAACAGGAGACCTTGTTCTCTCTGTCAGTGGGAGCTGAACATGCTTACTCCACTTCGGGATGAAGAATTACAAATCTCTCTGTGCAAGGCTATGACAGACCCATGATATGTGCTTTGATACATGCATAAAACCATTTACCTGTCTTCAGAAATGATGCTTCCAGGAGCAACTCATTTAAAAGTTCCTGTCATATCACAAGGACATCCATATGTAGGAAAGAGTGAAATCAATTTCTTATGATCTAAAGTGTGTTAACTGTATACTTCAATGAAAGGGAGAAAATTCGAGTTCATTTTCAAAACTCTTCTTTTAGAAATTACTTAGTGCCTATGGTAAGCTTTTTTTAAAAAAAAAACAAACATTTATTTCTAATTACAGAATAGGTAAAAACATGTAACTATGATGCACCAGAAACATAATATTATATAATATGTATTTGTTGTTTTAAAAAAGAGATAAAGCAAAAAAAAAAGAAGAAAAATGTAATATTCATAATTTCCCAATGAAATGATGATTACTTTTTACATTTTGGAATATAAACTGTATGAAGTTTTATTTTGCATTTATGTGTATAAGCTCATAAATGACTTATAATCCAGTTTATCAAAGAGATTGAAATCATACTATAGGTATAGTTTTATAACCTCCTTTTTGCATTTATCAGTTTACTGTGGGAAATTTTTTACATTAAAACATTCAGATTCAATATGGCCCTTTTTTGGGGGTTGCATACATGACGATCTGTGTTAGGGTTTTTAATGATCTTAAGAAGTGGACCATCCATCACTTATTCTGGAAGACTGTAATGGGTACAGCCTAGACTCCCAGCTCTCCTATTCACACTTCTGTAGTGCTGGTTTGGTGCCTGCTTGAAAGCAGTCTCTTTCTTAACCTCCTTCCTGTAGATCGACTGAAAACAAGACCCTGGACATGATCAAATATCACTTAACAGATTGTTTCAGGCACTTGACCAGACTGCATGCAAATACAAGCAAAACGAATTCCCTTGGATGGAGTTATGAAACCCTACCTTATAGCATTCACTTTTTGAAGGAAGAAGTATAAAATGTAAGAACATTTTTACCTCAGTATCTCTAAAACACTTGAAAAAGAAAGAATACTGGATATTTATTCATGTAATTTGAAAAATTATATCAGAAACTTGAACATGTAACCTAAGTAGGTAACATTAGACTTCTGGATATTTTACCCACAAATATGAACTGTCCTCATCTCTTCCACTATAGATTAATGTTCTCCTTTGTAACATTTTCTCCGTGAAAGCAAAATGGCATATCATCGGCAGCTTTTCACAAAAGTGCCAATAAATCCCACAGAATTACAAAATTTCAATGCTAAGTAGTACCTTAGATATCGTCTGTTAGATGATGAGGGCTTCCTAGCTGGCTCAGTGGTAACGAACCTTCCTGCCAATGCAAGAGATGCAGGTTCAGTCACTGAGTGGGGAGGATCCCCTGGAGAAGGAAATGACAACCCAAATCTTTCCTGGGAAATCCCACTGACGGAGGACAGGTGGGCTACAGTCCATGGGGTCGCAATAGAGTTGGACATGACTTAACAACTAAACAACTAGATGATTAGTTGTTTAACTCTCAAAGTAAAGATCTGGGTAAACATTTGCCAAATGTGCGCATGCAGGAGACATTCACATTTGGCATGGCTATCTGCATTCTCTACTGGTGACAAATTGTGGTGTCAGAAGGGGGAAAGGATCCAAACCAAACCGTGTCTGACATGTCATTTAGAGGGGGCATATGCCTTCCTGTGCTTCAAAACAAAATCCCATCGCAGGACACAAGGAGAACTAGTAGGAACAAGGGCAGCCCTGACTCCCTTACACATGTCATAGCAGCTCCAACTTGGCACTGGGAAGTAAAAGGGACTGTGGAAAGGCTGGTGTGCATGCCAAGAATAAGTCATCTTTGTACCCAGAGAGACTCCACTTTCAGACAACCTTGAAGTGTGGTTTTCAGTGAGGGAGGGCAGGAAAAATAATATGCTTCTATGAAATATCCCTTCTTTAGGTAAAAACGGAAAGGAATATATCATTCATGAATATGTGTCTATTATGAGACCATAGTTTGGAGAAAGCAATGGCCACCCACTCTAGTACTCTTGCCTGGCAAATCCCATGGATGGAGGAGCCTGGTAGGCTGCAGTCCATGGGGTCACTAGGAGTCGGACACAACCGAGGGACTTCACTTTCACTTTTCACTTTCACGCATTGGACAAGGAAATAGCAACCCACTCCAGTGGTCTTGCCTGGAGAATCCCAGGGATGGGGGAGCCTGGTGGGCTGCCATCTATGGGGTCGAACACAGTCGAATACGACTGAAGCGACTTAGCAGCAGCAGCAGCATGAGACCGTATATTACAAAGTCTTTAATGACAATTTCTATTTTCCTCTTGGCACTAAGGTTATACTTATTAGACTCCAAGTAAGTATGGGCTGAATTGGATTTTTAAAAAAAAATTGTTTTCCCCCTCCTCTTTATTATGGTTAGACAGAGGAAGGGAGGAATCCCAACTCAGTCAGTTCTTAACCAGAAGGAACTTGAGTTGCATAGGCCAGTGCCAGATATTTCCAATGACATAAATATGTGACTCTACTCATTTTACAAATGACAAGGCCAGTCCAGAAACCATAGAAGGAAGCGCCACCTCTGAGGTTACCTGTTGGTAAGACAAATGTATCTGAATCTTGTTTCCCTATAGTTCAACTTTATGTTGTCCACATTAGGGTCACTTAGATTTTGGGCTCCAAAATGACTGCAGACAGTGACTGCAGCCATGAAATTAAAAGACACTTGCTCCTTGGAAGAAAAGCTATGACAAACCTAGACAGCATATTAAAAAGCAGAGACATCACTTTGCCAACAAAAGTTGGAATAGTCAAAGTTACGGTTTTTCCAGTAGTCGTGTACTAATGTGTACTAATGTGTACTAATGTGTACTAATGTGTACTAATGAGTTGAACCATAAAAAAGGCTAACTGCGGAAGAATTAATGCTTTTGAATTGTGGTGATGAAGAATAATTCCTGAGAGTCCCTTGGACAGCAAGGATATCAAACCAGTCAATCCTGAAGGAAATCAACCCTGAATATTTATTGGAACGGCTGAAGCTGAATCTCCAGTACTTTGGCCACCTGATGTGAAGAGCCAACTCATTGGACGAGGCCCTGATGCTGGAAAAGATTGAAGGCAGGAGAAGGGGACAACAGAGGATGAGATGGTTGGATCACATCAGGGACTCAGTGGACATGAGTTTGAGCAAATTCTGGGAGATGGTGAAGGACAGGGAAGCCTGGCGTGCTGCAGTTCATGGGATCTCAAAGAGTTGGACATGACTTAATGACTGAACAACAACAATCCCCAGGACAAGATGGACAGGACTCTGTGTTTGTTAATAACTGGAGATACTAATTCCAAAGGCCAGACCTAGCCTACAAGGTTGAAACTAACACTGACCCATTTACATGAGATATTACTCACTTCTTAGCATAGGGGTTCAGGTGTAGGCCTGATGGCAGATGAAGGAGACAAGCTAGTGGAAAGGACAGCTGCTGAAAGTGGTAAGCAGGCCCAGATGTGGCTCCTATGAGCAGGAATGATGGAGAACCACTGAGCAGAGAGCTGCCCCTGACTGCCAAGGTTTGGAGCAAGAGTTCAAAACCGAAAAGAATCAAAAGCAAAGAAAAGCATTGTTCCCGCTGCTTTTCTGTTCTCTCCTTGACTGTCATAGATTTCAATGGCATCCAAATGTTCCATTATTTTAGCTACCAACTTGAGAAATTACATTATAGTTACTTTCAAAGTTGTCAGAACATTAAACTCAACAATGACAGTTTATAACCCATTTTCTCTAAAGTGCTTAATTTTTTTTCTTCTAACCCTGATGGACTGGCATTTAAATAAAGAAAGTTAGGTTTCTGAAATTCAATTAGTTTCTGTGTATGCAAAGTTATTCTTGTAGCTCATCCACATGCATATTGCTTCGTGCACATACATATTGAGTATACTGTACTTGAACTTTGTGTCTAGATTTGTTTTAAAAAAATAGGATATTTGCTTCATGCTTCAACTGTGAGTATTTTCACTCATTAATTTTTAAATTCTTTTGACATTCAAATGCATGCATCTTTTCAGAAAATTGAAGGCTAGTTAGAAAGAGCAATATTGTTAATTTTGAAAACTATTTCCCCTGTTGAATGAAAAACACAATGGTATGTATATCATATTTTACAATTGATTTATTTAAGATTTCCCAGAAAACTTCACTCATAATTACCAGTTGCAACGGAATGAAGTTCTTCAGTTAAATGCCTGCAGCATTCTTATGGTAATTTTGAAGTTGGGAGACTTGGCTACATTCATACATGGTAACTGTAGAAAATCGGCCACTTTCCAATCAAACAAAAGAATGGAAAACCTTGAGGACACTTTTGAAAAGAGGAGACTGTTTCTAAAAAGTCTAGTTATACTGTCTGTTCCTCAAGCAGATGAATGGGAGACGGTTATAAGACTATTTCTGTTGCTTTTTTCTGTATAGGTTGCTTGTATTATCTGTCTGTACAGTACTTAGCACCCTGTTGAACTCAATAAATATGCAGTGGTAATAATATTATTGCCCAGAATTCAGTTAGCACTTCCACATCTTTTGAGTGTCACAATGTTCTGCCTACTAGGGAATTTTAATTTAATGCTCATTTTGAGGCTTAAAGCTTAGAAGTGTAATGACCCATGTGAGATAATCCTCCACTGCAGCTGGACATTTTTGGAACAAAGCCATTGGGTTGTCCAAGAATTCATTTAAACACAGGAGAACTTTACTTCCCACAATAAAATTTGGAGGCTCAATATTCTGGCTTTTCCAATCTGTATCTTCCAAGCCATCTACATCATAAACCCCTAACACACACACAAAAGGGGAGAAACAGAAAATTCTAATAGATCTGTGACAGTTAAATAGCTCTGACCAGCCTCAATCTGTGTCAATGGAAGAGGATAAAGTAGAAATCAAATGGAGCTGGAATATGTTTTTGTTTTCTTTTAATCAGGACTACCAAGTTTTTCCACTGGCCTAATTTAACTATCATTAGACTCTTTCGAGTCCCTTGGACTGCAAGGAGATCCAACCAGTCCATCCTAAAGGAGAGCAGTCCTGGGTGTTCATTGGAAGGACTGATGTTGAGGCTGAAACTCCAGTACTTTGGCCACCTCATGCGAAGAGCTGACGCATTGGAAAAGGCCCTGATGCTGGGAGGGATTAGGGACAGGAGGAGAAGGGGACGACAGAGGATGAGATGGCTGGATGGTATCACCAACTCGATGCACATGAGTTTGGGTGAACTCTGGGAGTTGGTGATGGACAGGGAGGCCTGGCGTGCTGCTATTCATGGGATTGCAAAGAGTCGGACACGACTGAGCGACTGAACTGAACTGAAACTTTGGGATATCTTGACAGTGTCTACATATTTTTCCTATGAAATTGCATTTTCCTTTTGGCTTAATAGAAACTACCTTCAGATAGTTCTGATATGAATAGTGTCCTTGATACTTGACACAGTACCTGGCATCCAGTGAGCATTCTGAAACTATTTAGTTGTGTGAATGAATGAATGAATCATCTATGAAGGGAAATTCACAACTGTTCTAAAACCCCATTTAAAAGGAGAAAACTGTTGCGATTACCTTAAAAAAAAGTCCTTAACTGTTTTCATATCTCATTTGAGACTTCTAGGGCAACTAGCAGAGAAGGCAATGGCACCCCACTCCAGTATTCTTGCCTAGAAAATCCCATGGGCAGAGGAGCCTGGTGGGCTGCAGTCCATGGAGTCGCTAAGAGTCAGACATGACTGAGCGACTTCACTTTCACTTTTCACGTTCATGCATTGGAAAAGGAAATGGCAACCCACTCCAGTGTTCTTGCCTGGAGAATCCCAGGGACGGGAGCCTCATGGGCTGCCGTCTATGGGGTCTCACAGAGTCGGACACGACTGAATCGACTTAGCAGCAGCAGCAGCAGCAGGGCAACTAGCCAACTTAAAAATCTATTTTATCAAGAAGTGTGATAAAATTACTCTGGAAATATTTAAATTGACATTGAATCTATGTAAATTATCATTCATGAGAATATGCAAATATTTGGTGTGAAATTAGGTTAACAATAAGTGGTTAATACAGTAAAGAAATAACAATAGACTAACATATTTGTAAACACACACATATATACATAAATGTGAGTATTTCCACCACATAAAATGTAATTACATATTAGTTTACCCTAGAACAATTAGGGACACCAGAATAACGCAAGTGAAGCAATGATTAACTGTAGGACAGTATGTAATACAATTATGCACCCAATTGTGAGAACAAATTTGCATGTCCTGTAAGAGTTAAGGGCTGGGCTTATCACAGAAAGCTTGGTGGAAGACAAGAGACTTAAACTGAGCTCTGGCTGAGAAGTGGAGTGTGAGAGAAGAGGATGTGCATACTCTAAGTACAGATAGAGAGAGAGATGGGGATGGCACCCTTAGACTTCTGAACCAAGAGTCTGCCAAGGGCAATAGGATTTGGAGAGCAATGGAGTGGAAAAATTAAAGACTAGTTTGGCTAGAAACATGAGGAAATACAAAGCCTTGAAAGATTTTTGTTCATTTGTTTTCATTTATTTTTGGCTGTGCTGGGTCTCTGTTGCCGCACAGCTTTTCTCTAGCTGTGGTGAGTGGGGGCTCCTCTCTATTTGTGGTGAGCGGGGGCTCCTCTCAGGCTGTGATGAGCAGGGCCCCTCTCTAGCTGTGGTGAGCAGGGGCTCCTCTTTGGCTGTGGTGAGCGGGGGCTCCTCTCTGGCTGTGATGAGCAGGGCTCCTCTCTATTTGTGATGAGCGGGGGCTCCTCTCTGGCTGTGATGAGCGGGGGCTCCTCTCTGGCTGTGGTGAGCGGGGCCCCTCTCTATTTGTGGTGAGCAGGGGCTCCTCTCTGGCTGTGGTGAGCGGGGGCTCCTCTCTGGCTGTGATGAGCAGGGCTCCTCTCTATTTGTGGTGAGCGGGGGCTCGTCTCTAGCTGTGCTGAGCAGGGCTTCCTCTCCAGTTGCGGTGTGCGGGTTTCTCATTGCAGTGGCGTCTCTTTTTGCAGCACGTGGACTCTGGAGTAAGCAGGCTTAAGTGGTTGTGACTGGCAGACTCAACAGCTGTGATGCTTGGGCTTAATTGCTCTGCAGCAGGTGGGATCTTCCCAGACCAGGGGTTGAACCTGTGTCCTCTTTATTGCCAGGCAGATTCTTAACCACTGAGCCACCAGGGAAGCCCAGCAATGAAAAGGTTTTTGAGCAGAAGACTGCCGTGATGGAAGTTGTACACAAAGAATTTATCTGGTAAAGGGGGACTTTGGAGTGAGAAAGAGACTGAGGGCATGCTGGCCAGTTCAGAGAAGGTAGGTCCGGATGTAGGGGGACTGCTACCTAATCCCACGCGGGGCCATCACTCACCTGGGAATGCTATGGGGCTAAAGACACATGGGCATATGGGCGAATTACTTGGGGATTAACTGGGAGACTTAAGGGAGGACTTGGGTAGTTATTTCCCACAGCTCTCAGAAGCTGGTATCAGTAGCAGACCTGGGTAGACATCATTTGCGTTGGCTTCATTTGTGTTTCTTCCCTTTAGCTGAAGTGACGTGGTCATCATGATGGCTGCTACCTGCTTCATTAGCCCCTTCAGGGTCTTTCCAGCTGGCACTAGTGGTAAAGAACCTGCTTTCAATGGGAGAGACATAAGAGATGTGGGTTCAATCCCTGGGTTGGGAAGATCCCCTGGAGGAGGGCCTGGCAACCCACTCCAGTATTCTTGCCTGGAGAATCCCATAGATGGAGGAGTCTGGCAGGCTACAGTCCATAGGGTCGCAGAGTTGGACACGACTGAAGTGACTTAGCATGTATGCACACATGACCATCAGGGCTTCCTGGCAACAGGGAATGTGACAGACTTGAGTTCAATCCCTGAATCTCTGGAAGATTCCCTGGAGGAGGAAGTGGCAACCACTCCAGTATTTCTTGCTTGGAAAATGCCATGGATAGAGGAGTCTGGTGGGCTGCAACCCATAGGGTCAAGAAGAGTTGGACATGACTGAACAACTGAGAATGTATGCATCACCATCAGACTATGATTTCAAGATTTGTGTAATCTTATCTTGTGCAGAAAAAGAAGCCTTTCATGAGCATTTTCTGAAAGAAAATGAAAGATGATTTTCCTTCTTTTTATTGTAAAGATATGTGCATTCTAGTTTTATTTCTTTTCATAGAATTCTTGATTCTGCATGTTGCAACCACTCTGGAAACTGCACTGTTTCTAGCAGAGGTGAATTTGACTTGGGGGTCCACATATTTTAATTTCCTTCTTTACTGTGTGTGTCCTTGAGGCGTGGGCGCTCCACTGGCCATGGTTACTTTGTCAGGTGAACCCACCATCCCAGTGGAGTCACAATTGTGTGCAGATGGAATCTAAAGAGAGATTCACTGGGGGAAGGAAGGGAGGTGTTCCTTTAATAACCGTGTTTGCATAGCTGGAAGAAACATGTTGTTATAGGCTGGAAAGAGCCTGGGTGTATAGGCTGAAACCGACCAGGATTTGAATCAAGAGTCTGCCATATACTTGATGAATGACTTAGAACAAATTTATAATCTATATTAAAACCTCACTGGATTGTTCTAAGTGCTGTGTAGGAAGGATATAAAGAGAGGCTAGCATAGAACACTGTTAGTTTCCTTCTTCTTTAAGGCAGGAACCCCTGTAGGCGTCATTGTGCTTAAGGCTTAGCACAGTCCTAGCAAAGTCAGTCAGTATTTTGCCCAGTGGATACCAAAGTCAAAGGGCTTTGTGAGGACCACGGAAGGCAGCAGCATGCATAGTCAAATACACATGCCTGCCTTCCAGTGGCGGAAGCTTACGCAGCCCTTCGGCTAGCATGCACCCATAGAACTGTGGGTGTGCGCATTGCCCTCCCCATGGTGAGCCATTCTCATCTCACAGGTCTGTCAGGAGGTTCACGATGACTCACCCTCCTACAGATCTGGTGCCTCATTAAGCTATTAGAATGTCAGAATACCTCCAATGCCTTTGCCACCCACCTGACAAGAGGCCTCAGTTTGACACTGCTGGTTTCAAAATGACTGAAAAATGTGAATGATGTATGAGATAATGTATGAACATATATGGAAGATTTTCCAAATGTTTTATGTCAGGCTTTTCCCCCCTTTTACTCCTATGCTTTAGCTATTACAGAGTTCTTAGCTTAAGATTGACTTTAGTTCATTTCTATAATAATTCTGTATACACACATACATGTGAATACTTGCAACACATAAAATAACAGTAGTGCCTAGGATATGCAAGTTCTGTGCTCAGTGTCCTAGGGAAATAAGGAGGTAAGACTTGGCCCACTGGGACCCCAGCCCCACCTCTTGCAGCATGGAGAAGCCATGCTGAACCATCAGGAGTCACAATTATCAGGAATGATATTGGTCAAAAGATTTTTACTCACAGTGTAACAAAATGGATGAACTGGGTGTGGCCAAAGTGCTTTCAGCTGGATGGTCATGATGGATTGCAAAGGTGGAGACAAATTTTCACAGCTCCTCCTAGCAAGAGTGAAGACTTGGCTTGGGGACTTGCTCTGACCAATAACCATCTAGCTGAAGTGACACTGTGCAGTTTCCCAGCCTGCCTTTGAGAGACCTGGTTGCTTTTCTTACTGTGCTTGTAATCCTAGGGCTTTGCCTGTTTTCTGATATGATCACTTCTCAGAGGAAGACGGCCCCTCCATCCAAACTTTGGTTCAAATGTCAAGACTCATGATGTCACACATTGGCCAGGAGGGGATGAAAAGTTCATTGTTAGAATAAAGTGCTTTCTGGGGTGAGAAGGGTAAATGCCTAAGCTGTTCCAAAAATGGCTTGAGAAAGGAGGGAAAGGAGATGAGCTTGGGGTTGCATAAAAGGTGAGGGTTCCTGCCCTTGAGGAAGGGTTGCCATGGCTTGAACTTTTTTCTAAAAGCAAAGGCTGTGGTGGATTCATTTTGATATTTGGCAAAACTAATACAATTATGTAAAGTTTAAAAATAAAATAAAATTTAAAAAAAAAAAACAAAAAAGAATAAAAAGTGATTCCAAATTAAAAAAATAAATAAATAAAAGCAAAGGCACACTTGAGCTTTCTCACCAGCTTACCCAGATGTAGAATGTAAGAGCAAGATGATATGGTAGAGCCTGAGAGCCATCAGCAAACTGAAACATGGAGTCAGACTCTCTGTTACTCTTTGTTGCAAGTATCTTCAAAGCGCTGAGCATTTGAAATTATCTTTTTAAAACATTTACTTATTGTTTTATTTCTCTACCTTCTCTGCCCTCTGCAGATCATAAACTCAGGAATGACTGAGACCAAGTCTGTGTTGTTCTCCCCTGAATCTCAGCCTTTAGATTAGTGTTTAATACATACTAGGTGCTCAGTTAATACGCAGATGAACTTCTACTACTGAACATTAGCTTCTCTGTATTTAGTTGTGATACTTGGTGCCCCATCATAGAGCAGTCGCACTGCAGGTAATTCTAATGATCTGAAGTTTGAGTGACCTGCTCTGCATCTCTTGTAAACTGATACTCCCAAAGGGATGACTAAGAAATGTTAGCCTCTGGTTGTTCTCTAAGCTTTGAGCTTTACCCTGTAGCAAGTCAGATCATCAGGACACCATCTACCTGGATTGGGTTATTCTGGCTTCTCATGGAGATATTTTTACAACACTGTGTTCTTGATTTCCTTCTTATGTTCCTATGCTACACAGCCATATCCAGCATCTCTGAATATTTTTTTAAAGTGCTGCTCAGAATGCTGTTCTGTGTTTTTCATTATTTCCTAGGAAGGATCCACACAGGAGGATCTCAGAGTTTATATCGGGGGCTAAGGGACAGTTTCTTCTCTCTGCGATGACAAGTTTAGCTCTTTGTTACAGAAGGAACTGTTGTGCTGAAGAGTAGTAGCTCCCCTTATTCTAGATTTTCTCATGTTATTATCCCCCAGCCCTTTGCTTTTTACCTTTTTTATAAATACGTATATACAATTCATTCTTTTGTTTTTCACTTTTAAATTTTTATTATAGTTGATTTACAATATTGTGTTAGTGATTTTAAATATATACATATATGTGTGTATATATATGCATGTGCGTGCTCAGTTGCTTTAGTCATTCTCAGGCAAGAACACTGGAGTGGGTTGCCATGCCCTCCTCCAGGGGATCTTCCTGACCCAGGGACTGCATCTCTTATGTCCCCTGTTTTGGCAGGCAAGTTCCTCACCACTGGCACCACCTCTTCTTCAGATTCTTTTCCATTATAGGGCTTCCCTGGAGAACGTCATGGACAGAGGACCCTGGTAGGCTACAGTCCATAGGGTCACAAAGAGTCAGACACGACTAAAGTGACTGAGCCCACACACCTAGGGTATTACAAAATGTTGAATAGAGCTCCCTGTGCTGTACAGTACGTCTTTGTTGTTTATCTGTTTTATATACGTTAGTGTGTATCTGTTAACCCCTAACTCCTAATTACTCCCTCTCCTCCTTCTCCTTTTGGTGACTAGAAGTTTGTTTTCTGTGTTCCTGAATCTGTTTCTGTTTTGTAAATGAGTTCACTTGTATCGTTTTTTTTGGATTCTGCATATAAATAATATCATATATTTGCCTTTCTCCCTATGACTTACTTCACTTGGTATCATGATCTCTAGGCTCATCCATGTTGCTGCAAATGGCATTGTTTCATTGTATATACACACCACATCTTTATCCGCTCATCTGTCAGTGGACGCTTCGGTTACTTCCACATCTTTGCTATTGTAAATGTGCTACTATGAACACTGGAGTGCACGTATCTTCTGGAATTAGAGCTTTCATCTTTTTTTGGATATATGCCCAGGAGTGGGATTACTGGCTCATATGTTACATATATACATAATTTTAACAATTACACCTATACACATGCTTTTCCTGTTAAGTCTTCTCAAACCTTCTTTGGAAGTAGGTATAATATTGGTAATTAGTAAGTGGATGCTTACTCCCAAGACACACAGAACAGTCCGAGGAGAACTTGACTTTCCCTTGTCCCTCCTCTGTTTGAGAGAAACCTGGCCCTTGGGGGAAGCTGAGTCATGCCTTCAGGTTATTCGTGGGAGGCAGATTATTCTTCACCCGGTGTTTGCCATAGCACATTTGAATGGTTGATAAGTGTTGTTGCGTGAGTCTCTCTTGAGGTTTCTTCTGTGCCACTGGGCTTAGTTAATGTTCTTAATTATAACCAAAACCTATAGAGTACGGGGATCTAGAATTTGAAATCCATGCACCTTACAGAGAGATCCCAGGCGACAGCTCTTAAGTAGACTCAGAAGTTGATTGCCGTCTGTATCCTCCCACTGCATCTCATAGCATCTAATTCTTAGACCCTAAAACCTGTTGTGAATAATTACTAATTGATCTTCAGGAGCACTTTAATATCTTTGAAACTCTAGGATTGATTATCTTCTTTTACCCAGAGCTTGATATACTGCAAATGAATCAAGAAGTCACTGATAAGATAACTGTTTTAACCTATAATTTAAAATGCTTTAAAAATGTAATCTTGTTAACTTTTCTTTAGGAAATAGATAGGTACACCTAAGGAGAACTATGGAGTTGACTCTATAAACTGAATCTATTTTCCTGCCATTTTTTTACCATGCATATGGAGATATGTTTTCATTAAAACTGTCTTGAAATACTGAACTGTGAAATATTTGGTGAAGGAAGACCGTTAATTAGGCAGTATTGCACACTGGGTAAGGGAGTGGCTGACATTTTCTAACACTTTTAGGAGTGTGCAACATATCTCAACTCTATTCTGCACCCATATTTCTAGATTCCACACTCCAGCTTCTGGAACTTAACTCTTCTTTGCCTTGTTAATAGCAATTTGAAGTGCGATCTAAATGTGTTTAATTTTTCTGCACTAAAAATAATTTACTATAGGATTGAAACATACACATTACAGTATATAAAATAGATTACTGGTACAGGCTTGATGTATGAAGCAGGGCACCCAGAGTGTCCTGTGCCAACCAGGAAGGACAGGGTGGGAGGGAGGTGGGGGTTGGGGGCGTTGAGGATGGAGTGCACACGTGTCTACCTCTGGCTGATTTATGTTGCAGTGTGGCAAAAACCATCACAATGTTGTAATTATCCTCCAGTTAAAATAAATAAGTAAATTTTAAAGAAACAAACAAAAGCTTACTAAGCTACACAACGGCTTCAAATTCAAAATCTGCTGAATAAGCCCTTTTAATGCAAATAGTGCTTGAACTCAGCAGTTGTTATGCCCTTCAGATTCTGTGTGACGGTCCAGGATTCTAAATTTTGGTTTTTAGTAACAAGGCACACTGGGTGTGTTGCAATATGGGTTAATTGGCTGATGCAGGAAACATGTTATCATGAATTAACTAGAATGCTAAAGGTCCTTTTTAGCTATCAGTAGTACAAAAATATGAAGCAAGAAACTGTGTTCCTTTTGGGGTGATGTAAATGTCCTAAAAATTAGATTTTGGTAATGATTGCACAACTCTCTAAATATACTGCTACTGCTAAGTCACATCAGTCGTGTCCAACTCTGTGCGACCCCATAGATGGCAGCTCACCAGGCTCCTGTCCCTGGGATTCTCCAGGCAACAATACTGGAGTGGGTTGCCATTCTCTTCTCCAATGCATGAAAGTGAAGTCACTCAGTCGAGTCCGACTCTTCGCAACCCCATGGACTGTAGCCTACCAGGCTCCTCCATCCATGGGATTTCCCAGGCAAGAGTACTGGAGTGGGTTGCCATTGCCTTCTCCTCTAAATATATACTAAAACCCATTTAATTGCATACTTTAAACAGGGGAGCTTTATGATATGTGAAGTATTAACAATCTCAATAAAACTGGTTATTTTAAAGCTGTATCCTAGTGCAGGAATGAAATGATGGTTTCATTTACATATACTTATAAAGGCATCCGTGATCCTAACAAACCTTGAGCTGAAACAAGTTAGCAACTGCAACATGAAAGGTGAAAACGTCAACTGCCTAAGGAATTTCCTGAAAGTTGTATCTTGTCTGTGGCTATGGCTGCATCCGGAGAAGGCAATCCGCCCCACTCCAGTACTCTTGCCGGGAGAATCCCATGGACGGAGGAGCCTGGTGGGCTGCAGTCCATGAGGTCGCTAAGAGTCGGACATGACAGAGCAACTTCACTTTCACCTTTCACTTTCATGCATTGGAGAAGGAAATGGCAACCCACTCCAGTGTTCTTGCCTGGAGAATCCCAGGGACGGGGGAGCCTGGTGGGCTGCCGTCTCTGGGGTCGCACAGGGTCGGACACAACTGAAGCGACTTAGCAGCAGCAGCAGCAGCAGCATGGCTGCATCTCCTGAGATATAGATGTTGCATCCCTGATGCTCCTGCCAACCAGCAGGTATTTATTAAGTCCCACTGTGATGGGGCTGCTTACAGAGACTCAAAGGTGTAAAATATAAAGCACGTTTGCATCAGTTACCTATTGCCGTGTTACTTAGTGGCTTAAAACAACCGTCATTTCGTTTATTTTTGTGGGTTTTTTGTGGGTTGCTAGGTGATTCTTATCTTGGCTGGTGTGGTTGATCCAGAGTTGGACTTTTTCAAGAGATTGCATTCAGCGGATGAGAAGGCTGGTTGATCTGGGACAGATTCACTCACTCGTGTAGCAGTTGGCAGGCTTAGCATCCAGGGATCTCGCTTCTCCTCCATGTGGTCTCTCATCCTTTAGCTTCAGACTTTGGATTGGAGCTTGCACAGTGTTACTCTCACTGTGTTTTACTGGTCAAAGTAAGTCACCAAATATCTTAGTCAGTTTGAGCTGCTATTTAAAAAAAATGCTGCAGAATGGGATTCAAAGAACCCAGGATGGGATTAAAATTATGCTATAATTAGTACACGTTGGCTAATTGAAAATCAACTTCATTTTACTTTATGTTCTGATTCTGGTTATTTACCAGTTAGAACTTCTCTCACAGCAACAGGTCTCAAGAGTAGACCAAAGCATTCACAAGAATGCAACAAGAAACACATCAAGACAAGAGTGGTCAAAGCCATGGTTTTTCTAGTAGTCCTGTATGGATGTGAGAGTTGGACCATAAAGAAAGCTGAGCATGAAAGAATTAATGCTTTTGAATTGTGGTGTTGGAGAAGACTCTTGAGAGTCCCTTGGACTGCAAGGAGATCCAACCAATCCATCCTAAAGGAGATCAGTCCTGAATATTCAGTGGAATGACTGATGCTGAAGATGAAGCTCCAATACTTTGGCCACCTGATGCCAACTCATTGGAAAAGACCCTGATGCCAGGAAAGATTGAAGCAGGAGGAAAAGGATGAGATGAGGATGAGATGGTTGGATGGCATCACAGACTCAATGGACATGAGTTTGACTAAGCTCAGGGAGGTGGTGAAGGACAGGGAAGCCTGGCGTGCTGCAGTCCATTGTAGGTTGTAAAAAGCTGGGCACGAGTGAGTGAGTGAACAGACTGAACTGATCCTACTGACTGATATAAGAAAAGAAATTGATGAAATCCACCATTTTTAAGCTACTTGTCAAAAGGAAAATCAGCAGCAGGTAGTCTAAAATTGCCGAAGATGTCACAACCTTGTTAAAACAGTCCCATCATCATCTCACTGTCAACTGTCCCTAAGAGAGGGCCCCCTTAATAGGTGGAGAGCAGCCTGCGGGGTCTAGCCAGGAAAACCACTTAACTCCACAGATGCGACCTTACCTAAAAGAACCAGAAACCTTTGTCCACAGTCATTAGAAGTTTTACAGTCCAACTTTGAATTTCCTCTTCAAGTTCAAGCTTGTGTCTCAAGTAGAAAAATCCATCCCCTAGCTACCTGGGGGAGTGTTCAGTTTGATTTCCTATCCCTAGGCCTTCATTCTCTATAAACACAGCCCTCCATGTGATGGCATCAAATTAAATGCCTGCTTCCAAAATACCTGATAAAAGAGGAAGGAAAAAAAAGGGGCCTTCTTACTTTAGACTTCTTAATAGCTGATTCTGTAGATATAGAAGACTAGTGTCTTAAATGGCATCTTAAATGGCCATTTTCTTTCTATAATCTGTTGCCTCAGATATGCTTGAGACTTTCCTAATAAAATTACTAGGCAAATTTCTTAATAGCATGTTAGTTTAGGATTATAAAAAGCTCTTATTTTTTTCTTCAAAACATGACCCCCTTTTTTTTTTGCTTTAATTCTGAGGTTTTATATAGAGACTCCTGGTTGACATGGCTGGATGGCATCACTGACTCGATGGACGTGAGTCTGGGTGAATCCCGGGAGTTGGTGATGGACAGGGAGGCCTGGCGTGCTGCGATTCATGGGGTCACAAAGAGTCGGACAGTACTGAGCGACTGATCTGATTTGATTCAACATTTATATCTATTGATTCAAGAGTGAAATAGTGGCGAAACTATACCAGGCTGCCACACTGGAGAGAGACTCTCTCTCTCCATTATCTCTCTCAAATAGACAGTTTATTTTTTTAATTTTAAGAATATTTTGAAATTTAGGGCTTCCCTGATGGCTCAGATGGTAAAGAATCTGCCTGCAATGCAGGATACCTGGGTTCAATCCCTGGGTCGGGAAGATCCCCTGGAGAAGAGAATGCTACCCACTTCATTAATCAATTACAAAAAACTTATGCTATCTAAAGCTTTAAGCCACTTCATCAAATTTATTAAAATACCAGCAGTAAGGGTTACAGAACTTCACACTGAATAGAATTACTTTAACAGCTTTGACAGTTTCTACAAAGTCCAAGCTTTTCTGTTCTATATCCAGCTCTTTAAAAATACTTAATTTCTCTAAAACTAAGGGTCACAGGTAGTCGATATGGTTAATTTTTAGAAAAAATATATTTTATTGCCAACAACTGTAATTTCAGGATAGCACTCGTTTCCTGTATATTCATCATAAATATGAATTTGCTGAGGAAATATCCAGAGTGACCAGGTCAATAGGATATGATGAGTTTGGTTACTCGTTGTTAGAATACAAATCTTAAGCTGAAACACCCTTTGTGTCATTGGTCAAAGAATGATTAAATGATGAAATCTGAAGTATTTTTAATGGCAAAGGGTAGAGGATCTTCATATGCCCAAAACAACCCTTTCACCCATATGATACAGTAAAATTCAACGAATTGTGAAAAGCACCAAATGAAGGCTGATTATTCATTCTGGTAGAAAGTAGGAAAAACAACTAATGAAATCTAGAATGTCTAAAGCCATTCCGTCTCCAATGATAAGCTCTTTTGTTATTATCTAGCAGCTAAGCTATAAGATAAACGGGCTATGTCACCAGGGTAGCAGTGGGCAGACAGATTCAATGTCAAAAGTGAGAACTATCCAAAGCAGTAGAAAGGAAATGGGATGGGACAACTCAAAAGATTGGGGAACTATCAAATTTATCTTACCATTAAATCTATTCAGTGGAAATCTAAATCACTCTGATTCTTAACTCTCAATAAAATGAACATTCACTAAAATGCAGCTCTTAAAATGGAAAAACAGGCGTGTAATACTTCCTTAAGGCTGTCAAAAGCTAGTAAAACCACCCAATGTAATAGAATTCCATTAACTTTGTAAACAGTTACAAGAAATAAGATGTTTTGGTAAATTTAGCACATTGATTTTTGGCAAATTTGCTTTGGCAAACTGGTCATTCTGTGTATTGTTTATTTCAGTGTATTGATTTTTAGCAATTTGGCTTTCTTCTGATATGTCGTGCCCTCGGAGAACAAACTAGGTCATCAAAGACTCATTTTGTAAAATAAATACGGAGTGCCACAAATCACTGGCCGGGAAAGTAGGGTATAGAGGTGGCTGACACAGATACTGTGCCTCTTGGGAGCTACAGTCTGTAATAGGCAAGACAAATACTAAACGAAAGGTACTCAAATAATTGTTAAGCTTGAGTTTTAATGAGTGATTTCAAAAAAAAAAAAAGCATGGTATGAAATGAGAGAGTTTGAGAGGAAGACCTGGTATCGGAAGTTTTTATTTTTAATTGACCAGAAATAGAAAATGCAGGACTCTGTGATCTTTCAGTGGTTAAGACACCCGTGCTCCCAGTTCAGGGAGCGTGGGTTGGATCCGGGGTTGAGGAACTACAGGCGCTCGTGCCGCATGGCACGACCAAAACAGAAACAGAAATGGAAAATGCAGTCTGCTTGTCAAAACAACCCAGGGAGTCGAGCGACCATCGTCACCTCCGCGCTGTGCTGGCGCAGCTGCCGGCCCGCGGGCGCCGGTGGAGCGGGGCTGCCGGCTTTCCAGGCTCTCGCGTTCACTTGTGTGCGGGCCCTTCTTGTTTCCTCACATGCCTTGTAGGTAATCACCGTGATATCCTGAACTCCCCACGTGTTTCTGTCTTTTGTCTCACTCGCCGGAGGGCTCCTAGATTCTCTCTGCCTACTGCTTGCTGTTCTGTAACTGCTCCCCATTGCCCTCACCGAGGCCAGTCTCCCTAGTCCCCTTTTCTTTTCTTCATTTTTATGCTTGCGGTTCTGCCGCCTTCTGCTCTCCGCAGAGTTCTTAGTCTTTGAGAGAACATCCTGGCTGGTCACAGCATTCCCGGACCTCTACACAAGAGAATTGAACAGTTAAAATTCATCAAAAGTGGCCTTTGGGTCTCTGACACTTTCTAAAGGATGTATTTTTATACTGTTGCAGTATTGTAGAACTTTTTATTCTTGGAAAGACTTTTTTTAAGAACTCTAATGATGGGCAGAGTCTAGATCTGAGAACACTAAGGGTGTGTAACAATTCTAGAAGACAGTTTATTCATATGTAAAAAAAAAATTTTGGCCATGCCATTTGGCATGCATGATCTTAGTTCCCCAACCACAGATAGAACCTGGGTCCCCTGCAATGGAAATGCAGTCTTAACCACTGCACCACCAGGGAAGTCCCAAGTTATCCATAGTATTAAGAGAGATCTTAAATATTTAGAATTTCATAGCAAAGGTAAACGAATGACCATAGATGAAACTGTACGTGTAGTGTAACTAAGACGTACCTATCTATATATAATATAGAAATAACTGTCAAAAAATCTCAGGATAAAAATCATTAAGTAAGGATAAGTGTTTTATTGAATATAGAAATGCATATGAGGAAGCTAATTGATGGTTTCCTTTTTGGTTCTGAAACCTAGAGATACTTCCAAAGCACAGCATACATCACATGTTCTCAACTGGGGACAATTTTGCACCTGGGGGACATTGAGTAATGTCTGGGAACATTTTTTTTTTTGGTTGTCATAATGGAGGGGACTGGCATCTAGTAGGTTGAGTCCAGGAATGCTGCTAAATATCCCCAAATGTGCAGAGGAGCCCCCCACAACACAGAACTTAATACTACCCATGTTCACAAACCCTGGCATAGATTAACAGTGCCCATCTTTCAGCTCATCTCATAGTTGGTCCCAGCTCTTTTCCCACTGAAAGGCACGGAGATGCAGGCTTTACAAAACATGCATTAAACCGAGGTCCAGCAACACTCAGGATACCAAGATTCACCCTTACTTCTCCATAACCTTTGCATAGCAAAAGGCTCTCACAGCTCAAACCTATGGAATGAAAGCGGCTTGCTCTCTGGTGATTTGAGGATTCCTAGGAGATCCAACCAGTCCATTCTGAAGGAGATCAGCCCTGGGATTTCTTTGGAAGGAATGATGCTAAAGCTGAAACTCCAGTACTTCGGCCACCTCATGTGAAGAGTTGACTCATTGGAAAAGACTCTGATGCTGGGAGGGATTGGGGGCAGGAGGAGAAGGCGACGACAGAGGATGAGATGGCTGGATGGCATCACTGACTCAATGGACGTGAGTCTGAGTGAACTCTGGGAGTTGGTGATGGACAGGGAGGCCTGGCATGCTGCGATTCACGGGGTTGCAAAGAGTCAGACACGACTGAGTGACTGAACTGAACTGAGACCTCAGATTAATTTCTTTTGGTGGGGGGAAGCATTTAGGTCGGTACGAAGACCCTCAAGTACAGATGGTTGCTCCTTTGTCTATATCCTCTCTTTAAAGCTCTAATAGAATAGGGTTTTGGTTGTAGTTTAAAGGTGATGTTTTGTTTTCGTCAGCTCAGTAAATTAAATTACAGTATAATGCCAATACCTAGGGTAATGGTATTAACACATAAAAACTGGGTAATAAATATTTACTGAATGCATGACTTTCATTGTATTGTTCAGACTTTTGAATTCAAGTTATAGGTCATAAATTTCAGTTGCCTGTAGTTTCCCATCGACTTCCTCAGAATGACTCTACCTTCCAACTTCAGTTTTTTTTTTTCCATTGGTTTTATTTTTGCCAGGTGGTGATCTGTTTTTCATCCAGTTAATTCATTCATCAATTTACTAATTATGTTTTATGCTAAGTGCTTATAACATGGCCATAACGGTGTAAGAAGCCCACCTTTCAGTAATGAGGAATAAAGATGAGTAAAGACAATATGGCATTATATAATTCAATTATAACACACAGAATGACTGAGTGCTATAGAAATCTATTCATAGCAATAATGAAATACAATTGAACTGTAGAGGAACTTGTGGGAGTGAATTGGTCCAACCTTTTTCCTGAAAATAGGAAGAGATTCAGACAGGTATTCTTTTTGTCTATCGGTCATGTACTAAATAAGCATAATTTTGAGTGTCTGCTCTATGTCTAGAGATTATAAAGATAAGTAAGATATTGTTTCCTTCCTCAAAGAGGTCATGATTTGGTGAGAAGAAATAGACAGTAGGCAAACCTTCCAGGATAATTTGATAAATGCCATACAAGCAGACACTGAGCAGCTTTGCTGGAAAGATGACAAAGGACAGCTTCCTGAGGAGAAAACCACGAATTTGATGCAATCTATAGATTCAATGCAATCCCTATCAGGCTACCAATGGTATTTTTCACAGAACTAGAACAAATAATTTCACAATTTTTATGGAAATACAAAAAACCTTGAATAGCCAAAGCAACCTTGAGAAAGAAGAATGGAACTGGAGGAATCAACCTGCCTGACTTCAGGCTCTACTACAAAGCCACAGTCATCAAGACAGTATGGTACTGGCACAAAGACAGGAATATAGATCAATGGAACAAAACAGAAAGCCCAGAGATAAATCCATGCACCTATGGACACCTTATCTTTGACAAAGGAAGCAAGAATATACAATGGAGAAAAGACAATCTCTTTAACAAGTGGTGGTGGGAAAACTGGTCAACCACTTGTAAAAGAATGAAACTAGAATACTTTCTAACACCATACACAAAAATAAACTCAAAATGGATTAAAGATCTAAACGTAAGACCAGAAACCATAAAACTCCTAGAGGAGAACATAGGCAAAACACTCTCCAACATAAATCACAGCAGGATCCTCTATGACCCACCTCCCAGAATATTGGAAATAAAAGCAAAAATAAACGCAAAAATAAACAAATGGGACCTAATTAAAATCAACAGCTTTTGGACAACAAAGGAAACTGTAAGCATGGTGAAAAGACAGCCTTCAGAATGGGAGAAAATAATAGCAAATGAAGCAACTGACAAAGAATTAATCTCAAAAATATACAAGCAACTCCTGCAGCTCAATTCCAGAAAAGTAAAAGACCCAATCAAAAAGTGGGCCAAAGAACTAAACAGACATTTCTCCAAAGAAGACATACAGATGGCTAACAAACACATGAAAAGATGCTCAACATCACTCATTATCAGAGAAATGCAAGTCAAAACAACAATGAGGTACCATTTCACACCAGTCAGAATGGCTGCGATCCGAAAGTCTACAAACAATAAATGCTGGAGAGGGTGTGGAGAAAAGAGAACCCTCTTACACTATTGGTGGGAATGAAAACTAGTACAGCCACTATGGAGAACAGTGTGGAGATTCCTTAAAAAATTGGAAATAGAACTACCATATGACCCAGCAATCCCACTGCTGGGCATACACACAGAGGAAACCAGAATTGAAAGAGACACGTGTACCCCAATGTTCATCGCAGCACTGTTTATAATAGCCAGGACATGGAAGCAACCTAGATGTCCATCAGCAGATGAATGGAAAGGAAACTGTGGTACATATACACAATGGAGTATTACTCAGCCATTAAAAAGAATCCATTTGAATCAGTTCTAATGAGGGATGAAACTGGAGCCAATTATACAGAGTGAAGTAAGCCAGAAGGAAAAACACCAATACAGTATACTAATGCATATATATGGAATTTAGAAAGATGATAATGATAACCCTATATGTGAGACAGCAAATGATACACAGATGTATAGAACAGTCTTTTGGACTCTGTGGGAGAGGGCGAGGGTGGGATGATTTGGGAGAATGGCATTGAAACATGTAAATTATCATATGTGAAATGAATCGCCAGACCAAGTTCAATGCATGATACAGGGTGCTCAGGGCTGGTGCACTGTGATGACCCAGAGGGATGGGATGGGGAGGGAGGTGCGGGGGGGGTGGTTCAGGATGGGGACACATGTACACCCGTGGCAGATTCAAGTCAATGTATGGCAAAACCAATACAATATCGTAAAGTAATTCACCTCCAATTAAAATAAGTAAATTTATATTAAAAAAAAAACAATAGAAGTTCCTGGAAGAAACTGAACAGGGTGTTTCAGACATAAAGACAGCAGGTTTGTTAGAGGTAGGTAGCTGACTGAAATCTAGAAGAGATGGGAGACAGAGAGAGGAAAGGGAGCGGGGAAGCAAAAACAAAACACACACAGGGCTTCCCCAATGGCCCAGTGGCCGAGACTTTGCACTTGCAGTGGAGGGGGCCCGGCTCAGTCCCCAACCAACGCACTAGACCCCACATGCCACAGCCCAAAGGTTCTGCATGCCCCAGAGACCCCACATGCTGCAACTAAGGCCTGGCCCAGCCAAATAAGTGAGAGAAAGTGAGTAAATGAGTGCTTTCTAAAAACAAGAGAGAGAGAGGAAAGGGACGTGGATTGAGGAGCAAAGGTTGAGAAGCAAAGCTGAAAGTCAGTGGGACTTATTAGAGAGTTTGGGTACAACTGGGAGCCAGCCATTGGGAAAAACAGAGTACTTGGTAAGCATGTAATAGATGAATAAAATAGTCTTATGTTCTGGAAGGGTCAGGGTGCAGACTCAAGGAAACGTGGCACATTTTGGGGTTACTCACCCAGAGCTCATATTTGAAAGTTCAGGGAACCAATTTGAGTAAGTAGGGTAAGGCAGGACTATGATGGAATTTGGTCATCTCGGTGGTCTCTTACCTACCAAGTGATACACCCAACATGACGATTTAGCACCATGTATCCAGTGTCCTAGATGAGAAAGAGACTTGAGGCTTGATGCCAGATGTGTAACTGTTATTCAGTTATCAGACTCTAGACCAGGTGTATGGGAGAGCAACAGAAACAGAAATGAGACGGATAGAAGTCTTCTGGAAGGAGAAACCAGTAGGATGACAGGGGAAGGGGACAGCCTGCTATTTCCTCTAGCTGAGGAAAATGAGGGCGTGGTGGTTCCAGGATGAAGTAGGCAGATGTGGTTTGAGAGAGAAAATAGTAAGTTGAGTTTGACTCATTGTGTTTTAGACACAAGAGAGTCAAAAAAGTGAAACTTCCTGCTTGGACCTCAGATATCTGTGAGGAAAACAAGAAATTGAAGCTGGAGGAGCAGATTTGGGAAACATCAAAACACAGATGCTTGTTCAAGAGTAAGTTGATGCTTCTTCACGTGCTTTGGACTTCCCTGGTAGCTCACATGGTAAAGTGTCTTCCTAGAAAGCGGGAGACTCGGGTTCGACCCCTGGTTCAGGAAGATCCCCTGGAGAAGGAAATGGCAACCCACTCCAGCATTATTGCCTGGAGAATCCCATGGATGGAGGGCCTGGAGGGCTACAGTCCACGGGGTTGCAAAGAGTCAGACACAACTGAATGACTTCACTTTCACTTTCATGGGCTTTATGTCAGTATTTTAAAAGAAGTTCTCTAGTGATAATTAGTTGCTTTGGTCTGACATTTGATTACCAGAGAGGTACTTAAAAGTAAACTTTTCTTCACTGGAAAGCATCTGTTTAATAAGTGCTTCTACTTAATAAGCCAGCACGTTCTGGGTCCTCAGTAACTCCCTTGTGATAAACTGGCACTTTTCGAAGCTGTATGGTTTTCCAGCCTCTGAAGCACTCTCTGAGTATCTAATGTTTTAATACATAGGGGAACATCACTAGTTTAATTATGGTGAGAGCTCTTTAATAACCAGACCCAGTGTACCTACTTCTTCTAAAAAAAAAAAAAAATCTCTGGTAGAGAGAGAGAAGCAAGTTGAAATTCAGTTTAGTGATAGAGAGGTCAGTAAGACCCGCACATATTTGAGTGCCTACTACGTATTGGACACTAGGTCAAATACTGGGGACACAGCAAATTCTTTTGGGGGCAAGTCAAGCAAATTGTCACAGTGAACATGCGTAAGGGCTCAACCAGAGGTCTGTACCAAAGGCAGAGGTCTCCTTGCCCAGGGAAGTCGGGTAGAAAAATCGGTCATTTGAATTGAACTCAAAAGGCTAAGTAATATTTGCAGTTAAATGAGACAATGTCAGCTGCCACCAAATGAATATACTGAGCATCTAGTTTGTTCCAGGCACTGTTTAGGCACTGAGGATAAAGCAGTGAGACCATCTCAGTGCCTGTCCTCATTTAGCTGGTGCTAAAGTTGGATGCGACGGACAAGAAATATGTTAATCAGCAAAGTAATATAGTTGAGTGAGTAGGGGAGTTGCTTTAGCAAATATATAGTCAGCAAATGATGTCTCTCAGGATATCTATTTGAGTTAAGACCTAAATGAAAAGAAGAAGGTGGGAACAGGAAAAGATTTATAAGCTGAAACAGCAGCAAGTGGAGAGCCTCTTTTCATACTGTTCATGGGGTTCTCAAGGCAAGAATACTGAAGTGGTTACCATTCCCTTCTCCAGCGGACCACATTTTGTCAGAACTCTCTACCATGACCCGTCCATCTTGAGTGGCCCTGCATGGCATGGCTCATAGTTTCATTAACTTATACAAGACTGTGATCCATGTGATCATTTTG
Organism: Bos indicus x Bos taurus; assembly: GCF_003369695.1. Classification (NCBI taxonomy): domain Eukaryota; kingdom Metazoa; phylum Chordata; class Mammalia; order Artiodactyla; family Bovidae; genus Bos; species Bos indicus x Bos taurus. The sequence goes on from NC_040104.1 coordinate 49,104,892, forward strand.
GTTAGTTTTCTGTGCTTATGGTTTTCATTTTGTCTGCCCTCTGATGGATGAAGATAAGAGGCTTGTGCAAGTTTCCTGATGGCTTAAAACTCAACCTTCGAAAAACTAAGATCAAAGCATCTTGTTCTATCCCTTCATGGCAGATAGATGGGGAAAAAATGGAAATAGTAACAGACTTTATTTTCTTGGGCTCCAAAATCACTGCAGATGGTGACTGCAGCCATGAAATTAAAAGATGCTTGCACCTTGGAAGAAAAGCTATGATAAACCTAGACATCACTAAAAAGCAGAGACATCACTTTGCCAAAAAAGGTCCATCTAGTCAAAGCTATGGTTTCTCCAGTAGTTATGTATGGATGTGACATCTGGACCATAGAGAAGGCTGAGTGCCGAAGAATCGATGCTTTTGAACTGTGGTGTTGGAGAAGACTTGAGAGTCCCTTGGACTGCAAGGAGATCCAACCAGTCAATCCTAAAGGAAATCGGTCCTGAGTATTCATTGGAAGGACTGATGCTGAAGCTGAAACTCCAGTACTTTGCCCACCTGATGCCAACTCATTGGAAAAGACACTGATGCTGCGAGAGATTGAGGGCTGGAGGAGAGGGGGCAACAGAGGATGAGATGGTTGGATGACATCACCGACTCAATGAACATGAATTTGAGCAAACTGCAGGAGATGGTGAAGTGCAGGGAAGCCTGGTGGGCTGCAGTCCATGGGATCATAGAGTTGGACAAAACTGAGTGACATTTTCTCTCTCTATCTCACACAGATACACACACACACACACACACACACAGCGTATGTTACTCCAAATGTTATGGGAAGCCTCTAAAGTATTTTATACTGGGAACTAGAGCTCTAGGCAAAGATCCAAGTCTGGAGATCCACACCTGGGGGTCATCAGCATATGGATAGGTTTTGAAGCCATGAGACAGAGAAAGCAGATAGACTGGAGGCATGTGCTAAAAGCTTTGGGCAGCCCAACATCTTAGTGAGACTGCAAAGGGGGAGGCGGTGCAGGCAGAAGGGAAGCCGGCAGGCGGGGGTGGCTTGGGAGCTCAGAAAAGATAGGGTTTCAAAATGGCTATAATTGGAGGGTTCAGAAATAGTGAGGAGTTGCGTTAGATGAAGACGGAGCACACCATCGGCTGTGGCTGGGGTAGGGTGTTGGCGACACTGATAGATCTGTGGAGGCACAAGCCCAGTTGACTGGGAGAGGGGGGTCAGAAAGTGGAGAGAGGGAGTAGACCCAATTCTTCTGGGGTTTTGCTATGAGTGAGAGTGAAGAATAAAATAATAACAATAATAACAAAGCTTTGAGTTAAGGAAGGTTTTGTTTTGTTTGAAGATGATTATTGCTATTACTTATTCCTAAGTATATGATCCAGTACTGAGGGAATCAAAAATGGTGGCACAGCTGTTGGTGGGAATATAAACCAGTACAGACAGTATGGAAAGCAGTTCCTCAAAGAACTAAAAAGAAAATTACTGTATGACCCAGAAATCCCACTCTTGGGCATATATCCTGACAAGACTATAATTCAAAAACATACATACACCCCTGCATTCATAGCAGCACTATGTACAATAGCCAAAACATGGAGGCAACCTAAATGTCAATTTATAGGTGAATGGATAAAAAAAAGATGTGATAACCAATGGAATACTACTCAACCATATAAAAGAATGAAAAGAAATGCTTTTTGCAGCAACATGAATGGAAGTAGAGATTATTGTACTAAATTAAGTAAGTCAGAAAGAGAAAAACAAATATCATATGATATCACTTACATGGAATCTTAATGTGACACAATGAACTTATTTACAAAACAGAAACAAATCCATTAGACACAGAAGGCAAATGTATGGTTATCAAAGGGAAAGTGGAGTGGGGAGGGAAGGATTGGGAGCTTGAGATTAGCAGATACAAACTGTTATGCATAGAATAAATAAAAACCCAGGTCCTATTTATAGTGCAGGGAACCATTTTCAATATGATATGATAAATCATAATGGAAAAGTATGAACAATTTCATATATATTATAACCGAGTCACTTTGTTATAAGCAGAAATTAATACAACATTGTAAATCAACTATATTTTGATAAAAGAAATTAAATGGTGGTGCAGGGAAAAGCAGTGAAAATTACAAGAGGAAAGCCCTTGAGTAGGCTAGAGTAGAATCCAAGCTGGGTAAGAAAGGGATGAATGAAGGACATGGTGGTTAGTGAACCTATGAGGTCAGTGAATCCGGGGTCTCACAAGTAATAATGCTGTTTGAGCAGGAGTACTGGAGAAGGTGCTGATAAAGAATCCTCCTGCCAAAGCAGGAGACATGGGTTTGATCCCTGATTCAGAAGATCCCCTGGAGAAGGAAACGGCAACCCACTCCAGTATTCATGTCTAGGAAATCCCATGGACAGAGGAGCCTGGTGAGCTATAGTCCATGCTTTTGTGAAAGAGCCAGATAGGACTTAGTGACTAAACAACAAGAATAACCGGAAGAGGCAAGCTGGAAGAGTAAGAAATGACATCACAGAGGATTATGTTTGAATTGAGAGATTCAAGGCTATTATCAAATCTTGGGTATATTCATTATAAATAATATCTAGCTATAATTAAGTTTCAGGCTTCCCAGGTGGTTCAGTGGTAAAGAATCTGCCTGCCAATGCAGGAGACACAGGTACAATCCCTGGGTCTGGAGGATTCCCTGGAGGAGGACGTGGCAACCTGCTACAGTCTTCTTGCCTGGAAAGCTCCATGAACAGAGGAGCCTGACAGGCTACAGTCTATGGGGTCACAAAGAGTCAGACAGGACTGAGTGACTAAGCACAGAACACAGCCTAGCTAAGCTTATGCTTGTTTATCTGACTTAGTTGACAGTGTTATAGCTAACAGAATATTCATAAAGCACATAAATGGTAGCTCTGTGCATGCAGATTTCTGAAAATCACACTCGTCATAAAGGTTCTAGTTCAAGAACATCAACACCTGAGATGAGAGCTCTTATAGGCATCGAGTCCATTACGAAGGTAGAACAATTTGACCTGACTTTCAGAAAAAAAGAGGAGGTAATCAGCAATGAGATACATGCTACACACCTGTCAGAATGGATAAAATTCAAACACAGAATTATTTGCTGATAAGGATGTGGAGAGAGAAAGTGAAAGTGAAGTCACTCAGTCATGTCCGACTCTTTGCGACCCCATGGACTGTAGCCTACCAGGCTCCTCCCTCCATGGGATTCTCCAAGCAAGAGTACTGGAGTGGGTTGCCATTGCCTTCTCCAGGGGATCTTCCCGACCCAGGGATTAAACCCGGGTCTCCCACATGCCAGGCAGATGCTTTAACCTCTGAGCTCCCAGGGAAGCTGGAGACAAAGGAAGTCTAATTTACTGCTGGGAATGTGAAATGGTACAACCACTTTAGAAGTAGTTTGGATGTTTTTTACAAAACTAAGCATAGTATCTAGCAATCATGCAACTTAGTGCTCCCCCAAATGAGTTGAAAATTTGTGTTTACAAAAAAACCTACACACACAGATGTTCATAACAGTTTTATTCATAATTGCCAAAACTTTAAAGAAATTATTATGTCCTTCAGTAGGTGAATGGATAAACAAGGATATATAGTTATATCCTTAAGGATAAACAAGTTATAGTGTATTCATACAATGGAATATTACTCAATAGTGAAAAAAGGAAATGAACTATCAACACAAAAAGATATGGAGGAATCTTTTTTCAATTAATTAATTTTAGTTAGAGAATAATTACTTTGCAATATTTTGATGGTTTTGCCATACGTCAGCATGAATAGGCCACAAGTATTCATGTGTCCCCCTCATCCTGAACCCCTTCTCCCAGCTCCTTCCCCACCCCACCCCTCTGGGTTGTCCCAGCGCACCTGCTTTGGGTGCCCTCCTTCATGCATCAAACTTGCACTGGTCATCTATTTTACATATGGTACTGTATATCTTTCAGTGCTATTCTCTCAAATCATCCCACCCTTGCCTCTCCTGCTGAACCCCAAAGTCTGTTCTTTACATCTGTCTCCTTTGTTGACCTGCATGTAGGATCATTGGTACTGTCTTTCTAAATTCCATACGTGTGCATTAATTTATTTGTCTTTATCTTTCTGACTTACTTCATTCAGTATAATAGGCTCCAGGTTCATCCACCTCATTAGAACTGACTCAGATGTGTTCCTGTTTATAGCTGAGTAATATTCCATTGTGTATATGTACCACAGCTTTGTTGTCCATTCATCTGCCGATGGGCATCTAGGTTGCTTCCATGTCCTGGCTACTGTAAACAGTGCTGCGGTGAACACTGGGGTACATATGTCTCTTTCAATTCTGGTTTCCTCGTTGTGTATGCCCAGCAGTGGGATTGCTGGGTCATATGGCAGTTCTATTCCCAGGTTTTTAAGGAATATCCACACTGTTCTCTGTAGTGACTGTACCAGTTTGCATTCCTACCAATGGTGTAAGAGTGTTCCCTTTTCTCCACACCGTCTTTAGCACTGATTTTTTTGTAAACTTTTTGATGATGGCCATTCTGATCAGTGCGAGATGATACCTCATTGTGGTTTTGATTTGCATTTCTCTAATAATGAGTGATGTTGAGCATCTTTTCATGTGTTTACTAGACGTTTATTAGATGTCTTCTTTCGAAAAATGTCTGTTTAGGTCCTTTGCCCACTTTTTGATTGGGCTGTTCGTTTTTCCAGTATTGAGTTGCATGAGCTGCTTGTATATTTTTGAGATGAATTCTTTGTCAGTTGCTTCATTTGCTATTATTTTCTCCCATTGTGAAGGCTGTCTTTTCACCTTGCTTATAGTTTTCTTCGTTGTGTAAAAGCTTTTAAGTGTAATTAGGTTCCATTTGTTTGTTTTTGTTTTTTTTAAAAAACAAAAATGGAGGAACCTTGAATGTACATTGCTAAGTGAAAGAAGCCAGTTTAAAAAGCCTATGAATGATTCCAACTGTATTACATTCTAGAAAAAGGCATACTTTGGAAGCAGTAAGACGTTCAGTGCTTCTGCTATATTTAAAATAGATAATCAGCAAGGTCTTACTGTGTAGCACAGGGAACTCTATTCGATGTTAAGTGGCAGCCTGGATGGGAGGGGAGTATGTGAGAGATTGGATACACATATATGTACAGCTGAATCCCTTTGCTGTCCACCTAAAACTGTCACAGCACTGCTAATTGGCTGTGCTCGTTCGTGTGTGCTCAGTCATGTTCAATTCTTTGGGACCCTATGGACTATAGCCCACCAGGCTTCTCTGTCCATGGGATTTTCCAGGCAACAATACTGGAGTGGGTTGCTATTTCCTCCTCCAGGGGATCTTTCGACCCAGGGATCGAACCCTCATCTCTTGCATATTTTGCATTGGCAGGCAGATTATTTAGCACTGTGCCATGCCTGTACTTCAATATAAAATTAAACGTTTTTAAAAATACAGTAAATACAAACTCAAAAAGTAGATCGCCTACAAGCAAAGGAAAATAAAAACCTTTCATATCCCCACCTTCCCAGAAAAGTTCAGTGTTTGCCAGAATGTTTCATGGAGTAAGAGAAGGATGAATAGGTAGAGCACAGGGGATTTGGGGGCCATAAAACTAACCTATATGATACTGTAACACTGGAGGACACAGGTCATTATTCATTTGTCAACCCACAGAATATACAACACAAAGAATGAACTCTGATGTAAACCAGGTACATTCATTAATAGTAACATATCAGTATTGGTTCACCAGTTATAACAGAGGCACTGCATATAATAGGAGAATTGGAAAAGGAGGCACTTTTTTGCAGACCTAATTAAAAAAAAAAAGCAATTCACTTGTTTCCTTGCAACATTATAAGTGCTCAAAAATAATAAAAGAAATGTTTGTCAGACAGGCAAAGAGATAAAGGAATAAAGTGTGTTTATCCCAGAAAGAAAGATTAAGGCATGCGGTACAAAAATATAGAAAAAGAAAGAGTGGGCAAGGTGTACAGGTGTGTCATGCTGAAAATATTGTCAAGCAAATGATCAGATGTGCTGTACAAAATGATCGCTGAGCCTGCAACAGGGAGCATGGTTACAGTCGGAGCAAGACTGGAAAAAAAGAGACAAGTCAGGAGATTATTGCCCTGGTCGAGAGGAGAATGGATAAGATCTGAACTAAAGTAGAGATGGAGAAGAGGAGATGGATTATAAATAGATTTGGCTGCTAGAATGAAAGGAACTTGGTGGCTGATGGAACAGGCCAGGGTTCTCAAGGCCACCATACGAGACTCCCAGTCGAGCCTGAGGGCATCGTGTTGGACTTGGAACTTGCATATCTGACCCCACCTTGTGTTGAATGATGGGCCTGATTTCTGCAGCACCAAGGCTCTTCTCCCTGATTGTTTGGTTGGCACTTTGGGAAGTAGCATTAACACTTTCAGGTCACTAGGGGGCTAATCATAGCCATTTTCGTGATTGTAGAACTGAATTGCCGTTCAGAAAGAATAATCATAGCAGTTCACACAGGGGTCTTTCCTAGAAGATTTCAGTATCTTAGGACAAAGTCATTTGCATTAAGACCATTCCATGAGGCTAGTGTCATGAAAGTCATTATTTATACAGCTTTTGCTCTCAAATTTTCAGGCACCTTACCAGAAGTCCACCGAATCCTCTGCTCATTGCATATGTGTGTGCGTGTTAAACTGATGCACACAGGCAGTATATGAAGGTGATTGGGAGGACTAATAGACAGATGTGCTGCTGCTGCTGCTAAGTCGCTTCAGTCGTGTCCAACTCTGTGCGACCCCATAGGTGGCAGCTTACCAGGCTCCTCTGTCCGTGGGATTCTCTAGGCAAGAATGCTGGAGTGGGTTGCCATTGCCGTCTCCAGTGCATAAAAGTGAAAAGTGAAAGTGAAGTCGCTCAGTCGTGTCCGACTCTTAGTGACCTCATGGATTGCAGCCTACCAGGCTCCTCCGTCCATGGGATTTTCCAGGCAAGAGTACTGGAGTGGGGTGCCATTGCCTTCTCCGAATAGACAGATGTAGATAGAGATAAATATTAATAGACACATAGACAAATAGACGTGAATGATAGCAGTTACTGCCTTGTTTACATGAGCATGCTAACAATTTTAAAAGAAAATTATAAAAATAATAAAAATTTTTTAAAAATTTAAATAACTTTTAAAAAATTTAAAAGAAAATGATTTCATAAAAGGCAAACTTAAATTTATTAACAATCAGCTCCGTGCAAGACACTATTTTGGATACTTACATACACTACTAGACTCAAAGCAGTTTGTTGTAAGTTTACATTCCCAATAACGGTGCACAAAGATTCTCTTTTCTCCACATCCTCACCAACACTTCTTATCTCTTGTGTTTTTGATGGCAGCCATTCTAACCAGTGTAAACTGATAGCTCATTGTGGCTTTGATTCTAATGATGGGTGTGGGTACCTTTTCATGTACCTATTTGGACTTTTGTATGTCTTCTTGGGAAATACTGTATTATATACTTGAAAGTTGTTGAGAGAGCAAATCGTCAATGTTCTCACCACAAAAAAGAAGTGGTAATTACGTGATGCAATAGGAGTGGTTAGCTACAGCAGTAATCATGTTGCAGTGTGGGGAGAAAGCTCTTGGGAGACAGAAGTAGAGGATCTTTAATATTAGTATTCCTAGAGCAGGAAGCTGGTGTTGTGAAAATGTTTGTGGAATAATTAACATAACATTTCATTTAATTCTAGTAAAATCTCTATAAGGTAAATATCATTGTCCCCACATAACAGACGTGGGCATTGAGGCACAATTTAGATAAGTTTCTGACTTCCCTGGTGGTCCAGTGTCTCCTGCCAGCGCAGGAGACATGGGTTCCATACCTAGTCTGGGAAGATTCCGTATGTCGTGGAGCAAAACTAAGCCCGTGCGCCACACTACTGAACCCGTGCAGTCTAGAGCCTGTGCTCTGCAGTAAGAGAAGCTGCGACAGTGAGAAGCCGGTGCCTCGCACTAAGAGGAGCCTCCACTTGCCACAACTAGAGAAAGCCCGCACGCAGCAAGGAAGATCCAGAGTAGCCAAAAATAAATAAACAAAAATAATCTAAAAAAATAGAAAGTTTTAAATAATTTCCCAAATGTTGTTAAGCTCAGAAGCAGTGAAAATGCTGGAATCAAGCGCAAACCTCTGTGATCCAGAAGCAAGGTTTTTCTCCTGCTCTCCACTGTCATCGAGGCAGCTCTTTGAAGGCACCTTGTGACCCTCCTCAAGTTTCTGCACAGTGCCCTACTTGGGAACTGAGTGATTCTTCCAGGTCGTGGAGAAGTCTCACAATTGGCAGCCGGCTGGTTTGTGCCGACTCGGACATTTTGCATCTCCATCTGGAACTGCTGTTTGGGAAGCCCCAGCAGAGCCCCTGAGCTGTGGTGCCCCCAGCCGCCCAGCTCTGTGAAATGAACACAGTGATAACTTTTACGACCCTAACCTTGCAGGATGCTCCCCAGGCCCAGGCGTGCAGCTGTAATTCCTCACCCACAGGCCACCAGACTGTGTTCAGATAACCATGAAAACGATTCCCGTTGAGTCAGTAGAAGCTGATTACACTGCAAGAGAGTGAAATGGAGAAGAAGAACGGCATGTGGAGGCAGAATTGTTAAGTGATAGGAAATAAATCATGCCAATTACCCTTAAGGTGTTTGGGCAGACCCACGTGAGATTGCTAAAAACAAATTCATTTTGAGACTATACCTATACCTTCTCTGAATCCCTGCTGCCAGAGGCCATTAGCATTGTCCAACCAAAATTTCCAGAAAGTCCCCAGGCCTCATTTAGCTACAGAGATTTTAAAAAGTTTGTCTTTGGGAAGAAAGTCATACATAGAGCAACACTTACACCCTGTTGAAAAGGAGTGATTCCTGGTGTTTGAGCTATTCAGTCAGAATCTGATCCATTTATTTAAGAAATCTGTTACTCAGATGCAATTTCACTCACTTGCAAGGTGGTCTTTTTTTTTTCTCCTTTCATACGTGTAGAAGGCAATATGATCCTCCCACTCCACCCCCTGCTCATCTCACTGATGCCTTTAGAAAGCTGGAACCAGACTGATTACAGACCTTTGTTGCCATAAAGATACAACAGAATGTGGTTAAGGGAGAAGAAAGAGCCTTAACTATGAATTCGTTTCCTCTGATGGCTAATTTTTTTCTCTTATACCTTTCCAAAAAGGTGGCAAGGTGACATCTACGTAGAGCATATTTAATTGCAACTTTCGGAAGACTGAAGCAGTAATACCTCACAGAATTCTCAGTCACCATTCAAAATGTTTGGAAAAGCACAAGATGAAGTGTACTGTCAGCAGAGGGGGAAGAAATTGGAATTTCAAGTAATCTGCCTGGTCTCCTGATTACACTTTGTAACAAAGAGGATATATCAGCCCTTGATTTCAGTCTCTGATTTCCATTCATCTGGGGTCCTTTCATTATGAACAGGGTTTCTCTCTGGGTAGCCACAGTACTTATAATCTAAAGAATAGCAAAGAGCATTTTGTTCTATTATGATGTGGTGATGTCAGATGCAAGTAATTTGATCCTAATCCCTGCCTGCAGCATCCAAAGGCAGGTTAAGGACCTCACCCAGAGCATCTTCCTAAACCACAGTTAAAGAGTGTGTGCGTCTGCATCACTCCATATGTGTGGGCAAGCGTGTGTGTGTGTATGAAAGTTGTTTATTCATAAAGGAACGCATGATAAAGTCATGTGAATAACTGAAATTGATGACCCAGCCATGAGATAAGAATTTACTTGGTTAGTTTAATTTTCCAATAGGTACTAAACATGAGCAGTCAGAATTCTCAGTATATTTCAAATGAAATATAAACATAAAAATTCAGATATTTGCTATTTTAACTTTTTGTTTAACTCAGTGGAATTAGTTACTGAAATTTGGGAAGAATAAACTGCTTCAAGTTAAAAACTGTATTGCTCACATAACTCCCAGGAGTCCAGAAGCCATGCACTGCGCGGATTTGCTCAGCTGTGTAAAGATGCAGAGAAACCTCGTTCCCTGGCCCTGCTGCCTGTGTGTCGGGTCGTCCAGAAGTTGGCGGTGCTCTTGGGCCTCTCGGTTCCGAGAAGGCTGTGAAACAGGTGGACTGCTTATTTTCTTGCACAGGACCTGAAAATCAGTGGTAAATGATCGTGATATCCTACAAACCCATTCAAAAGGGATACGTCAGGCTATGATCTTTTCTTCTGTAGCATTTCATGAGAAGTACAACTCTTGAGGACAAGCAGGACCGTGAGGAAGCTTCTGGGCAGCTCTCCAAAACAACACAACTGGATCACTCCAGATATACTTAAAAACATCTGTCTTTATGAGGAAGAATTCCATAGTAGCCTTAGGAAAAAAGACATCAATAATATAGATTTCTTTTCTGGGAATCTGATTTTCCAGAAGTAAAGGGCGTTCCTTTGAAACACTGGGTTCCCTAGGAATACCCCAGGCACCATTGCATTGATGATGCCGCTCGGAGGTTTCAGATGGACTATTCCACGCACAGCCTACATACAGAGCTTTTCTCTCTTCTGTCATCCCTTCTTTATCTGTAAACATACCTGTTGTCTCTTCCAGATGGTAAGTTCATGTAGGGCAGAGAGTGTGTTCTTATTCGTCTTCATGGTCTGTCTCCCAAACAGTGCTTTCTCATTGCAGGTCCCCAAGAAGTAATCATAGAACACACGATACATATTTCAGATTGATAATAGTGAATACAAAATATTCCTATATACATGGTACACTTTCGTTTATAAAGAAATGATGGATGGACGGACGGATGGATAGATGGATGTGTGTGTGCTCTGTCGTGTCCAAGTCTTTGTGACCCCATGGACTGTAGCCCACCAGGCTCCTCCTTTCATGGAATTGCCCAAGAAAGAATACTGGAGTGGGTTGCCATTTCCTTCTCCAAGGGAGTTTCCTGACCCAGGGATTGCACTGACACCTCTTGCATCTTCTGCATCGGTGGGCACATCATTTACCACTGAGCCACCTGGGAAGCCAAAAGACACGATACTTCCCAACTTTTAGCTGATTTTCCCTAGGAATGTATGTGAACTTGAACTGATATCCTGTGAGTCTGTGAGGGTGTTGTAGCATCAGCCTGGATTTCACACCATGTGGGCTGGGTCTTCTATCTGCTGTCAAATGGCTTGACCCACTTCCCTGGTCATTTCATTGGGAAAACAAATGAGGTCACAGATGTGAAAGTGCTCCAAAGGGGTGGCATGAATGAGGTGGCCTCAGTGTTGTTATTATAGTGGTTTTGGGACCTAGAATATGAGGGGTCCCTGTCACCCTGTGGTTTTCAATAATAAATCACCCTGACGACAGACCCCCCAAACTCAAAAGCACTGAGGAGCCCTTAGACCTGATCTGACTCAGAGATCTAAAACATGTGACGGGAGCATCTTTGTGAGTGCACAGGTCATCTCCCGCTCAGCCTGCCCTGGGCTGCAGTGGTGTGTCGTGGGCCCTAACTGTCAGATTTGAAAACCAAAAGGCCTAGAACCAGGCAAACAGCCATACATCATTCATTGCCTTTCTGATTCTTTGGCTTCAGGTGGCCTTCAGCTGCTGCCGACACAGTGTCCTGATGCCTTGTGTGGTCTTTCTCTTTGAATGATTTCTGGAAGTTTTCAGGAAGGGCTGTGAGCCTATATATTATGGCAATGGACAGAGGAGCCTGACGGGCTACAGTCCATGCAGTCGCGAAGAGTCAGATATGACTGAGCACACAGTGGGCCTATTCATTAAAGCATGGAAACCGATAACTTAAAATATATATGTATTCTATTTATTTACTTTATTTATTTACTCATCTGTTTATCTTCTTTGGCTGTGCCAGGCCTTAGTGGTAACACAGGATCTTTATATGTGGCATGGGAACTCTTAGTTGGGCATGTGGGATCCCACTAGAGGAGCCTGGGACACGTGCATTGGGAGTGTGGAGCTTAGCCACAGACCACAAGGGAAGTCCCAGCAACTGATGATATTTAATGATCAATAGATATTCCCACTGTGTTTAAGTCTATTCAAGAGTCAGTTTTATCATAAGCTCTCTGCTGAGCTTTTTCTTTAAATTAAAGGGTAGTTGATTTTACAGAGTTGTGTTAATTTCTGCTGTACAGCAAAGTTATATACATTCTTTATATTCTTTTTCATTTTGATTTTTCCAAAGATACTGAATATAGTTCCCTATGCTATACAGTAAGGCCTTGTTGTTTATTCATTCTAAATGTAATAGTTTGCATTTATCAACTCTAAACTCCCAGTCCATCTTCCTGCCCCTTGGCAACCACACATCTATGGCTTTGTGTCTGTTTCTGCTTAGTTTTTTATTCTAGTAAAAGTCTAATCCATTTGGGAGCTTCGTAAGCTAGTTCTTCTCACTGTCAAGCTATAAGACTTTCTAGAACATTCTCCATACGTTTTACTGAATTCTTTCTTCCTACCTTGGGCAAGTATTGGGATTCCTGAAACACTTCTTTAACAAAGCAACAAAGCCAGAAGGAAAAGATAGATACTCGTTCACAAAGTTCCATATTTATGTCCAGAATAAGATTTTTCAGGACAATTGGAGCGAAACAATTGAATCTTTCCTGAGTGTGCACTGTGGTGTTAAATCTCACCCAGTGCTTGGCAATCTCTGCTGCCTCTCACACATTTTGGAACGTGGTTTGGGAATATTTCTCTTGAGTGCTTTTGCCATAAAGTAAAAATAGTTTCAGCTTCCCGCTAAGTAGAGTTCTTGCAAAGAGGCATTCATTATTCATTACTCACTTTTCTCCAGTGCTGCCCACCAGGGATCTCAAAAGTTTTCACATGTAGGTGTTTGTGGTCATGATCTTCTAAGAAGAAAGTTTGGGATAGAAATCGAGAAAGGACAACTTCCCTGGCAATGTCGTGCCTTGGTTCACAAAATAAAGTGGGAAGGGTGTAGCTGCTAAAAGCAGACGGTGGCCTATGTGAATATGGCACACTGTAGGGAGTTATATCTGATCATCATAAGCTCACTCTGAGAATAAAATTCAAGATTATAAAGTATCATCTGTGAAAACTACCATATTAGAGAAATCGAGTACATCTTGGAAGTCTTTTGTTTCAAATGCCTTTGCAATAGTTTTGGCTAGACAAAAAGGCAATTTCTAAAGTTTACAGATGCAGAACTGAGTTATACATTTTTAATTGCCTCCTGGGGCAGTGTGACTTATTTATCTTCAATGATTTAACACATTTAATCTATTTTGCTTTTGACATGGACAGAAAGTTCACCAGCCACTGTTCTTCATTGCTTAGGCCTAGTGGTAAGGGCTGCCTGGGGCACTAATGATGAGAATGTTTCTACTTAGCCCTTGGCCTCCACTGTTGGAAAATGTGAAAAGTAAAGAATTAATCTTTAAATGGAATTTCAGTAGGTAGTGTTGACGAGGAACAATGTGGAAGTTTTAGACTTTTTTTTTAATTTATTTTTAAAAATTCACTTTCTTAAATTATTGGATTTCTCAGCCTTCTTTATGGTCCAATTCTCACATCCATACATGACTACTGAAAAAACAAAACAAAACAAAACATAGCTCTGACTATGTGGATAGATTTTATATTTTTTTATTTGTGATTGGCTTCATTTTCTTGATACAGTGTGGAATTACTTTTTGCTAATATTTTTCATGGCTGAATTTTCATAACTTTCAGTCAGTTTAGTTCAGCTACTCAGTTGTGTTCGACTCTTTGCAACCCCATGGACTGCAGCACACCAGGCTTCCCTGTCCATCACCAACTCCCAGAGCTTGCTTAAACTCATGTCCATCAAGTCAGTGATGCCATCCAACCATCTCATCCTCTGTCATCCCCTTCTCCTCCTGACTTCAGTCTTTCCCAGCATCAGGGTCTTTTCCAGCAAGTCAGTTCTTTGAATCAGGTGGCCAAAGTACTGGAGTTTCAGCTTCAACATCAGTCCTTCTAACGAATATTCTGGACTGATTTCCTTTAGAATTGACTGGTTGGATATCCTTGCAGTCCAAGGGACTGTCAAGAGTCTTCTTGAACACCACAGTTCAAAAGCATCAATTCTTTGGCACTCAGCTTTCTTTATAGTCCAACTCTCACATCCATACATGACTACTGGAAAAACCATAGCTTTAACTAGACAGACCTTTGTTGGCCAAGTAATGTCTCTGCTTTTTAATATGCTGTCCTGGTTGGTCATAGCGTTTCTTCCAAGGAGCAAGAGTCTTTTAATTTCATGGCTGCAGTCACCATTTGCAGTGATTTTGGAGCCCAAAAAACTAAAGTCTCTCACTGTTTCCATTGTTTCCCCATCTATTTGTCATGAAGTGATGGGACTGGATGCCATGATCTTAGTTTTCTGAATGTTGAGTTTTAAGCCAGCTTTTCCACTCCCTTCTTTCACTTGCATCAAGAGGCTCTTTAGTTCTTCTTTGCTTTCTGCCAGAAGGGTGGTGTCATCTGCATATCTGAGGTTATTGATATTTCTCCCAGCAGTCTTGATTCCAGCTTGTGCTTCATAACTTTGGCAGTTTACTTTTCTGTACATTGCTTTCATTCTGCTCTGAAAATGGAAAAATGAAAGACACATTTCCTGCCCTCAAGGAACTCACAGTTTTAATGCAGCCTTTTAGGTGGCTTGATAAAAATGAGCATAAACTCTGAAGGCTCCCAGAAGATAGGACATAGTTTAAACCTAGGTCTGAGTACATATATCTTACATTCTCCCAGGAGGCTAAAGCTGGGTGAATGCAAATATATATCTAATAAATTTGCTAAACACTGATACAAGATAAATACTTCCTAAATATTACATCATGTGCTCATGCACTCAGTCCTATATGACTCTTCACAGCCCCATGGACTATAGTCCATCAGTCTTCTCTGTCCATGGAATTTTCTGGGCAAGAATACTGGAGCAGGTTGCCTGGAGCCTACTCCAGGGGATCTTCCCAAGCCAGGGATCAAACCCAAGTCCGTCTCCTGCATTGGCAAGTGAATTCTTTCCTACTAGTGCCGCCTGGGAAGCCCTAAATATTGCATATTGATTGTTATATTCACCCTTGAATTTAATTTTGTTAATCTATTTTAGTCTACTGAATTGATCTTTATTTAAAACTTGCATATACTCCCTTTTGTCTTATGAAAGTAATTAAGATGCTTTAAGTATCTAAGATGAACCATCTTTCTCTTTTAGTAGCTATATCCTAAGACATGTTTCCCCAGGGATTTTTATTTTATCACATATAAAGAACAAACAGTACCTGTTCTGTGATGAATTCAAGAGAACACGGGGTTCTTAATAGCTGTGTTAATGGGATAATGAATAATGTTTGTTTCTAACCCACAGGATATCTACCTAATTTATTAGCAACCTAAGATATCTGTTATGATTCAAAATAAAAATAACATCCATTAGAAGCAGAAAAAAAGCAGGATAATTTCTTCCCCAATGCAGGGGCTTTTTCCTGTGTCTCTTATGAAAACCAAAAGAAATTGATGTTAGTTTAACCTTTATTATGTACCAGACATCATGCAGGATGCTACCCATATAGTGATTGATTGCCTTTATCTACAGGGAACTTGCAAAGCTAGTTTAAGGCAAGGGTATAAAAAAGGACAGACACATAATCATCAGATATGTGATCAGTAATGTATTAGTATATGAAATCAAGTCAAGTGAATCATGGAAGGAAGTAATCCTACCTGAACATGACCTCTTGAGAAGAAATCGTAAAAGAACAGACATTTGCATGAGGCCTCGGAGGATTTTGTAAGAGCTGCAAGAACAGGGAAGTTAAGGGGATTCTATACTGAGGGAATCCCAGTAAAGCTGTGAGCAAGTTGAAGTACACAGTCCACATTAGAAGAACAGGTTGATAGGGAGCCCCTGCAGGGAAGGGAGTTCATCTTGCTCATCACTGTTTACCCCATGTCTAAAACCCTGCACGCTGTAAGTACTGTATATATTTGTTGAATATGTGATCTGATTGTGTGATTAAAACTTTAGGTAAAGAGTGGGTGGAAACCAGAAGCTGAGAAGAGCCCAGTAGATAGGCTGTATCAGTACTAAAGAATCTTATAATTTAATACTAAAGAGTATGGATTTTATCCTGTAATTCAGTACTTATCAAAGTATGTCCCTTAAAAAGTCAACTCTGAAGGACAGTAATAAGCATCTCTCAACAAAAGCATTCTGTTGTCAAATAAGCTTGGGAAATACTGGTTTAAATAGTAGCTTCTTTGCTTAGATTTCTTCTGAGCCATGTCTCTACTCATGTGCTTTATGAAGCTCCAAGAAAATTCTATAGAATTCAAACTTCTAGGATCCTAGACCCTCTCCACCCTGCAGGACTGGGGTTCTCCATGGCACATTTTATGGAAATCTGTCCTAACAGAGGGACTTAAAGACCTTTCAGCAATGGACTGATCTGAACTTCATTTTAGAAGATTTTCTGGTCTTCTAAAAACTGAAGGCTTTCCAGGCAGCCCTAGTGGTGAAGACTGTGCCTGCCAATGCAGGAGACACTAAGAGCTGTGGGTTCGATCCTTGGGTCAGGAAGATCCCCTGGAGAAGAAAATGGCAATCCATTCCAGTGTTCTTGCCTGGAGAATCCCTTGGACAGAGGAGCCTGGTGGCTGCAGTCCATGAGATCGCAGAGTCAGACACAACTGAAGCAACTTAGCATGCACTGGTTTTCTAAAGAATGGACTGAGAGGAGGCAGTTTGATGATAGGCGTGATAGTTTCAGCAGGAGATAATGAGAGCTGAACCCCAAGAAGCAAGGAGAAAGAACCAAGAGCCACCAAGGACATATCAGAGGTAGAACTTATCAGAGCTGTCACTGGAGTCAGACATGTTATACACTGCCCAGGGCTTCCTGGCCAAGGTCCCTGGGCACTGAATCTGGTCTGTACTCTGTTACCGAGCTGAGCCTCCAGGAGCAGGGCTGTGCCCGTCTAGATGAAGGACAGGGTGTGTCACAGCTGTGGGGTCCCTAGTTAATGACTGATGAGATGTGGGGGGAAAGCAAGAAGAGCATTCACGATGATTCATCTTTCTTGTTTAAGTGATAGCATGGCCAAAGATGTCTTCTGTAAACTTCTAATACTTCTAAAACTATAATATCTGCAATCACAGTACCTGGAGAAGGAATGGTGATGAAGATGCGTTTTTATTTGCCCTGAACAGCCTCTCCCAGGAGTTACATTTTCCTCTCCACCACACATGAAATTAAATATCCTATCATTACGGAGAGATTTTACCAACACCTTAAACCAAGGATTGCCAACCCAAATGTCTCCAGAGTCTACTCGGGCATGTTCAGTGAGTGAAGTATAGAGCAAGCAGAGTGTTTGCATGTTAAACTTACAGAAATGTCCTTCACTTACCAAAAGACAAGCTGTCTTTCGCTTTTGCTTTTGAATATGCAGTTTCCACCATCTATATTTTATAACCATTTTTGACAGGAATGTAGATAGTGAGAAATGTTTCTCTACTCCAAGAAAAGTGTCTGCACAGTACTGATGATGAATGACACCTGACATGGTGGCAGTTAAGAAATATAGAGAAGGGTGGGCCAGTTATTGTGATTTTTCAGGAGAAACTGGGTATTTGACTTTTTGTGTGATATCTCTCTAGTTTTTAATGTAGACAGAAAACTTTCAATAGTCTGTATGGGCCAAATAAAAGCATACCAGTCCATGATTCCTCTCTTAGCCCGTATGTGCTTTGTACACATATACATGGGCGCCCCCCCTTTTTTTTAAGTTAATAAATTTAAAATTCATATACTTTTAGGTGGGCTTCCCTGGTGGCTCAGAGGGTGAAGCGTGTGCCTGCAATGCAGGACACTTGAATTCGATCCCCAGGTCGGGAAGATCCCCTGGAAAAGGAAATGGCAACCCACTCCATTGCTTTTGCCTGGAAAATGCCATGGACGGAGGAGCCTGGTAGGCTGTAGTCAATAGGATCTACTTTTAGGTAGACAAGGTGTTAGATGACCTGCTAAGTTGCCCTACAAACCTAGGTTGAATTGCTGGGAGGAGAAAAGCCAAATTTCCTGCGCTGATAATTAGAACAAGGTCCTTGCTTTTGCAATAAGTCTTTACCATAGAAAGAAAGTCCCAAAATCTGGTGCCTGGAGAGTGTTAGAGAGCTTTCATTCAAATCACATCACCAGTGGTGCTAAGGCATGAGAGTCTGCCAGGATAAAAGTAATATAGAGTGTGATGTCCGGTGCTGTGAAAGAGAGGGGGGCTAATACACACTTCCCATTGTAATTCATACCTCGTGGATTCCGTTTCACAGAATGGGGAGTGTGGAATCATGAATTGACTGACTAAGGCCTCCATGTCAGGGACATTGTGAAGTGGTGCAGGGGGATTTAGTCCTGGGGCTAATATGATGTCACCTCTTGGTTCCTGGCAGAACTTTCTTAATGGCCCGCATATGAGCACACAGATTGGACCCATCTGTTTGAAAGGGGGAGTTAGCACATGTGTGGTAATCACCATCGCTCTAAAGAAACTTTGAGGAGGTGTTTAGTTCCTGCTGATAGGGAAGATTAGAATCAAGCAAGTTTTATGAATAGAAAATGATGAGCAGATGAGCCTGGCAGGAAATGGAAATGTGATGAGATTAGTAGCTGATGTACACCTCTCTGCAGGGAAAAGGGAAAAAAAAAAGCTCTAAGGGATGTCAGGCTGAGAAATACTTTACTTCCTGAAGTGCGAAGAAGAGATTTGGACAAAGTGTAATATTAGCAGCCACTGCCAAAGTGAATCGGTCAAGGATCTTTCTAAAAAAAGCTGCCATTTAGCTTTTGCTGGGTCTCAGCATGGTGAGGAAAAAGTGCCTCCTTGTCCTGAGATACAAGCTTCGAAGGTGCATTCAGCCAACAAACGTTTCCTGAGCACCACCTGTGTGGTGGCATTGCACCAGCCCCAAAGCGGCTCACAGACTCATGGGAATCATCATGCTGTACTCTCTGGGTGGACTGTGAGCACACTGTCCTGGGGCTCCCTGATAATGGGCATCTTTGTGCAGAGAGAAATAGCACAAAAATAAAGAGTGTGATTCAGTGACCTGAAAGCCTGTGTTCCATGGTTCTGTGGGTCATGGAGCCCCTTTGGTTTGTGCCATTTGAAAAACAACTTTTTAGAAAAAAGAAACTTTCTGAAAGAAAGTTCAGAGCAAGCTCATCAGATTTTCCCCAAAGGTTGGCAGTCTCAGCGTTTAGAGAATGGATTTTTTTTTAATTGAGGTATAGTTGATTTACAATACTGTGTATTATATATATATATATATATATATACTGTATATATATATATAAAGCTGTATATATATATATATACACACATATATATTTTCAGATTCTTTTCCACTTTAGGTTGTCACAAAATATTAGATAGATTCCCACACTATACAGTAAATCCTTGTTGCTTATGTACTGTATATACAGTAGCCTGTATCTGTTTACATCACACTCATAATTTATCCCTTCTGCTCCTCCTTTTCCTCTGTGGTAACCATAAATTTGCTTTCTGTGTCTGTAAGTTTGTTTTGTAAATAAATTAATTTGTATCCTTTTTTAAAAAATCCCACATATAATTGATGTCATGTGGTATTTGTCGTTCTCTGAGTTACTTCACTTAGTATGATAACCCCTAGGTTCATGTTGCAAATGGCAACATTTAATTTTTTTATGACTAAGTAATATTCCATTGTGTATGTGTAGCACATCTTCTGTATCCAAGTGATCGGACTTTATTGTTTCCATAACTTTCTCAATGGCTTTCTCTGGAAGGAAGGTAAAGTGTAAGTGAAAGTCGCTCAGTGGTGTCTGACTCTTTGCAACCCCATGGACTACACTGTCCATGGGATTCTCCAGGCCAGACTACTGCAGTGGGTAGCCTTTCCTTTCTCCATGGGATCTTCCCAATGCAGGGATCGAACCCAGGTCTCCTCCATTGCAGGCGGATTCTTTACCAGCTGAGCCACAAGGGAAGCCCAAGAATACTAGGCAGGGTAGCCTATCCCTTCTCCAGCAAATCTTCCTGACCCAGGAATTGAACTGGGGTCTCCTGCGTTTCAGGTAAATTCTTTACCAACTGAGCTATCAGGGAAGCCCATGGAAGGTAATACACCCCCATTCTCTTCAGAAAAGAATCCTGTTTATTCCTTCCAGATTCACCTCTTCTGAAAGGTTCCCTACCTACTCGACCTTGTTATGTCCTTCCTGCCCCTCTTTCCTTCCCTCCCTCACACCATACTTTAATGTTTTCTTCCTCCTCTTTTTCTCCTCCATTTCATCTCTTCCTCTCTTCCTTCCTTTCTTTCCTTTCATTCCCCATTCCTTCCTTTTTAAAAATTTCAGATAGAGACTTTTCCATATAAAATAAACCACTCTGTAAATGTATGCAAACTACTGAGTATACTTCTCCTGAAATGCCCGAGAATAAGTCCTGCAACATGGGATGGGGAAGACAGGGTGGGAAGGGACTAGGACACTTTCCCATCCCCGCTTGGGTTATTAATGCCCTAATGCCAAGTTAAAGGTCAGATAAGAGAAACTGCATATAGTAAATCCAAAGGCAGATGGTTTAGGGCATTTTTTTATTATTATTATTTCTTTTCTTCCATGGAAAGTATGAGTGACTGTGGAGGTTCCAGAAAGTTTATCTTCAGGTTGCTCCTCCTCTGAGACGTACCCTTTAATTAACTATTGGCTAGTAGTTTCCTTTCTAGAAATGGTGGGAAGCCCTTGTCTTCCCAGCAATGCAGTAGACTGAACACATAGGCAGACAGGTCTAAATTCCAGCCCTTGCCTTCATATCAGCCCCTGAGTATTCTTGAGAAGGTTGCTCCCCTTGTGAGGAAAAGAGAAATTGGTTTTCAACCTCTCTGCTGTTTTGGAAGGATTAAGGATTTAATGGTTGTGGAACATTTTGAAGATAATAAGTAAACATGAAAAATAAACATGACATCTACTCTACACACACTTCTATTTTTTTAAGAGTCTAGCATTTTGAAAAATACCTAAATTAAAGCCTCTGCCATACTGAAATCATGCCAGTATCTGTATCTGAGAATTTGTGAGTGCATGCTTCATTTGAAGCTCAAAGGGCAGCTTGGAGTCATGGAACTAATCTCTTGGAAACATTGAGGTTATTGCCAGTAATATGATGTTGGGTTAAGAAACACATCAGTCTACATCTGTTTCCTCATCTGTAAAGTGAGCAGATGGAACCAGAATGGTGCCTAAACTCCGAGGACTCGAGCTCTTAATGTCTAGTGACTATGCCTTCCTGAATATAACAGAAGTGAGGAAAGCCAGTCTCTCCTTAGCCTGAGGTTCTGCAGTCTGTAAAGCAACATGGCAGGGGTAAGAAAATACTCTGCAATGGATCCCTTCATCCATTGGTCTACCTGTGTGGTGACCATAAATACAGATACCCAGCACACGTAAGTGGTGAAAACTGTGCCATCCACAATGGGCCCTGGAGTGAAACAGTGAAAACAGATAGGCGTCCTCACTAGAATTTATTGTCAACAGCATCTAATATCTTACCCATGAAGCACTTGTCTTTTGAATCCAGGGACCTCTAGACACATTGTGTTGGAATATAATCAAATCCAAAGAAGGGTGACATTATTAGTATTTGTAATTTACTACAAGGCTTTCTAACCTTTTTCCCTTTATAGTGCACAAAGAAGATGATAACATGTGTACGATACCTTTGGGTAAAGGGCAAGGCTAACCCAAGGTTCAAGGTGACCAGCCCTTAGATTCAGCTAGAGGAGGTGACACGCATCTATCAAAAAGTTAGGAGGATCCATATTGCAGTACATCTGACACTGACTTGCCACATGTGGTTGGAAACTGCCTTAGTTTAAATAGCTTTGTCTTTAGATTTCTTCCTTGCATAGAATCTATTAGCCAGGCCTTGAGACTTTAGATGATGAAATAAGGGGAGGGAAAAATAAATTTATTTTAAGCTTTGTCTTCCACTTTAGAAGAGTATCAGGTGCTGAAACAGCTCAGAGCAATCAGGAGACTCAGAAAAAGGGCACGGAGTACTTGGGAAGAAGAAAAGGTATTACCAGACGGGCAGGAGGTGTGCGGCAGCCAAGGCAGGATGCCGAGATGTGGGGACTGGGGTGTGTTCAGCGGGATGGAGACAGCTGGGTTGATGGGACGGTGCTCCGGATAGCTGTACCCTGGCTATGCGAGGCCCCACAGGCGGCATGAAGAGTGACCTGCTGACGCCCACGGTGGCCTCAGGCTGTGGCTGTCAGGGTGGAGAAGCAGAGCCCTCATGCCATAGGCTTGCCAGCTTTGCTCGAGGCTGAACTATGGTGCCAGGGGCTGTGAGAGAGCATGTGCCAACCACGTTCGCAGGAAGGAGTTGGAGCAAGCATTTAGGTGAGATGCAGCATAGGGTAGAGAGGTGAGGAGCACAGACCCTGGCGCAAGCTGAGTCCACTCTACTTTACCACACTAAGCCTTTTCCTAATCTGCAGTGTGGGGATGACTATCCCGCCTGCACCCGGGGCTTATTTAAGGGTGTGTGTGTGTGTGTGTGTGTGTGTGCGTGCCCATGCACGCTCAATCGTGTCTGACTCTTTGTGACCCCATGGATGTAGCCCAAGTTTCCCACAGGTAGCTCAGTGGATAAAGAATCTGCCTTCAATGCAGGAGACATAGGTTTGATCCCTGGGTCAGGAAGATCACCTAGAGGAAGAAATGGCAGCCCACTCCTGTACTCTTGCCTGGAGAATCCAATGGACAGAGGAGCCTGAAGGGTTACAGTCCATAGGGGAGCAAAGAGTCAGACACGACTGAAGCGATTGGGCATGCAAGCATGAACCATAGCCCATCAGGCTCCTCTGTCCATGGAATTCTCCAGGCAAGAATACTGGAGGATTGCCATTTCCTCCTCCAGGGGATCTTCCTGACTCAGGGATTGATTGAACCTGCATCTCTTTCATTGGCAGGCATATTCTTTACCACATGAGCCACCTGGGAAGCCAGATGTAAGGATAAATGAGTTAATATTTACTAAAGATTTAGAAGAGTATGTGCGCAGAATAAGCACTAAGTGCCTGATGAGTAGGAGAGAACAGAAACTGGGGACCACTCAGCTTCACCCTCCTTCCTCCCATCGCCTTTACCAGGGAGAAGGGCCTGGCGAATTCTGTGAGAGGGGAGCCAGAGGTATAGACACATAGCGAAATAGGAGGAGAAGCTGGATCTCCACTAAATAAGGCTTAGAGAGTTGAAACAAGCTCCAGCCATGGGCCATGGTCTGGTGGCGGTCTTTTAGCAATTGAGGACGACAGGAAGGGTGCCACAAGGCTGGAGATGGGGATGTGCCCAATTATTAAAGAAGGGAAAAGTGTGATTCTAGAAGCACAGCCACGAGCTTGATGCTGATCCAAAGCCACGCTTGAGGAGAGATTTTTAAACAGATGGTTAACAGATGCTTCTACACAGGCTGTGCAGGGTAGCAAAAGAGCAGGAGCTGGGAAGCCAAGCTGACTTGGGTGCAAACCCAAGTCCCGACACTTCCTGGCTGAGTGGCCCTGCAAAACGTACATCACTTCTGAGTCTTACTGTCTCCAGCTGTAGAAATGGCAGCGTCTCCAGGGCTCCTGTGAAAGACAGTGACAGTGTAAATGCCCACGCCAAGGACTGAGCAAAACAAACACGCAGTCAGCGATTTCCATGAACCGAAGTGGCAGCAGAACATAAGGCTGAGAACAGAGATGGGCAAAATTTTTCTGTAAAGGACAAAATAATAAATACTTTAGGCTCTGTGGCCTATATACTCTCTGCTTCAAGTATTCAACTGTACCTTTAAAGCAGGAAAACAGTTGTAGATAATATGTTCTTAGATGATGTGGATGGACATGGCTGCATTCCAATAAAACTTTATTTACAAAAACAAGTGGCCAGATTTGGCCATTGTGTGCTAATCCAGTGTGTAAAAACCAAACAGCCAGGATTAAAATAAAAACCTTTCCACTATGAGCAGTGTGACCTTGGACAAGGTCATAAATTGAGCTCCTTTATCTATCAAATGGGTATGATAATAGTGTGTGTGTCCTGAGATTTTGTTTCTTTTTTTTTAATAGTGGATAGATCCTGGCTTTTAAAAATAATTTATTCATTCCTTTATTTGCCTTCTCATGCTATTCATGGGGTTCTCAAGGCAAGAATACTGAAGTAGTTTGCCATTCCCTTCTCCAGTGGAAGTGGCAAATAGATTCAAAGAATTAGATCTGATAGACAGAGTGCCTGAAGAACTATGGACCAAAGTTCATGACATTGTACAAGAGGCAGTGATCAAGACTATCCCTAAGAAAAAGAAATGCAAAAAGGCAAAATGGTTGTCCAAGGAGGCCTTACAAATAACTGAGAAAAGAGAAGCTAAAGGCAAAGCAGAAATGGAAAGATATACCCATTTAAATGCAGAGTTCCAAAGGATGGCAAAGAGACATAAGAAAGCCTACCTCAGTGATCAATGCAAAGAAATAGAGGAAAACAGCAGAATGGGAAAGACTAGACATCTCTTCAAAAAAATTAGAAATACCAAGGGAACATTTCATGCAAAGATGGGCACAATAAAGGACAAAAATGGTATGGACCTAACAGAAGCAGAAGAGATTAAGAAGAAGTGGCAAGAATACACAGAAGAACTACACAAAAAAATCTTCATGACCCAGATAACCAAGATGGTGTGATCACTGACCTAGAGCCAGACATCCTGGAATGTGAAGTCAAGTGGGCCTTAGGAAGCATCACTACGAATAAAGCTAGTGGAGGTGATGCAATTCCAATTGAGCTATTTCAAATCCTAAAAGATGATGCTTTGAAAGTGCTGCACTCAATATGCCAACAAATTCGGAAAACTCAGCAGTAGCCACAGGACTGGAAAAGGTTAGTTTTCATTCCAGTCCCAAAGAAAGGCAATGCCAAAGAATGCTCAAACTGCCACACAATTGTACTCATCTCACACGCTAGCAAAGTAATGCTCAAAATTCTCCAAGCCAGGCTTCAACAGTACACAAGCCATGAAATTCCAGATGTTCAAGCTGGATTTAGAAAAGGCAGAGGAATCAGAGATTAAGCTGCCAACATCCATTGGATCATCAAAAAGGCAAGAGAGTTCCAGAAAAGCATCTACTTCAGCTTTATTGACTACGCCAAAGCCTTTGACTGTGTGGATCACAACAAACTGTGGACAATTCTTCAAGAGATGGGAATACCAGACCACCTGACCTGCCTCCTGAGAAATCTGCATGCAGGTCAAGAAGCAAAAATTAGAACTGGACATGGAAAAACAGACTGGTTTCAAATTGGGAAAGAAATACATCAAGGCTGTATATTGTCACCCTGCTTATTTAACTTATATGCAGAGTACATCATGAGAAATGCTGGTCTGGATGAAGCACAAGCTGGAATCAAGATTGCCAGGAGAAATATCAATAACCTCAGATACGCAGATGATACCACCCTTATGGCACCCTTATGGCAGAAAGTAAAGAAGAACTAAAGAGTCTCTTGATTAAAGTGAAAGAGGAGAGTGAAAAAGTTGGCTTAAAACTCAACATTCAGAAAACTAAGATCACGGCATCCAGTCCCATCACTTTATGGCTTATGGATGGGGAAACAATGGAAACAGCAAGAGACTTTATTTTTGGGGCTGCAAAATCACTGCAGATGGTGACTGCAACCATGAAATAAAAGATGATTGCTTCTTGGAAGAAAAGCTATGACCAAACTAGACAGCATATTAAAAAACAGAGACAGTACTTTTCCAACAAAGGTCCATCTAGTCAAAGCTGTGGTTTTCCAGTAGTCATGTATGGATGTGAGAGTTGGAATATAAAGAAAGCTGAGCACTAAAGAATTGATGCTCTTGAACTGTGGTGTTGGAGAAGACTCTTGAGAGTCCCTTGGATAGCAAGGAGATCCACCAGTCCATCCTAGAAGAAATCAGTCCTGAATATTCTTGGAAGACTTGATGCTGAGGCTGAAACTTGAATACTTTGGCTACCTGATGCAAAGAACTGACTTGTTGGAAAAGACTGTGATGCTAGGAAAGACTGAAGGCAGGAGGAGAAGGGGCGACATCAAGAGGATGAGATGGTTGGATGGCATCACCGACTTGATGGACATGAGTTTGAGTAAACTCTAGGAGTTGGTGATGGACAGGGAAGCCTGGCATGCTGCAGTCCATGGGGTCGCAAAGTGTCAGACACAACTGAGTGACTTCACTGACTAACTGACTTATTTATTTATTTTTCTTGTGCTAGGTCTTCGTTGCTACAGGGCTTCTTCTAGGTATGGTGAGAGGGGGCTACTCTCCATTGCACTCATGGGCTTCTCATTGTGGTGGCTTTTCTTATTGTGAGGCACGGGCTCTAGGCACCCAGGCTTCAGTACCTGCAGCAGGCTCGCTCCATGGCATGTGGAGTCTTCTAGGACCAGGGATCAAACCCATATGTCCCATATCTGCACACCGATTCTCATCCACTGGACCACTAGGAAAGTCCCCATGAGGTTATAACAGCAAAAGGAACAATTAAAGGAGCATGGACTACGCCTCTCAGAGTGAGCCCTCCAAGCACAGTAACCTTTTGATACCTGCTCTTTGTCATCATTTTGACTCTCCCAGCAGCCTAGAAGATGGAGCTAAAACTTTCAGTAAGATGAAGTTGAATAGGAAGCACTGTAAAATCCATCACTTTGGCCTTCATAAGGAAACCACACACTTATTGCTTCTCTGAAGAAAAAGACCTAAATGGTTTAATTGAATCATGTGTCAGCTGTGTGACAGGACTGCTATTTAGCGTGAGTAGAATGACGAGCTGAATAAACAGACTTGCGATCGTCTCTAAGACTACAGCAATTTGTGCAGATCTGAGTAAGTTTGATGTGCTTTTTTGTCCTGTTTTGTCTTGGCTATCATGTTATAAGGATGAAGCTGATATATAAGAAAATATCCTGACAAAGGCAAGCACTATAATTAATAGAAACTCATTACACATAATGAATGACCTGAGAGATGATTATATGAATTTGAATTTTTTCAGTCTGGGGTGAGGATTCTCAAATATCCCTAAGAATTTTATCAGTATGGTAGTTTTTTAAATTAATTTATTTATTTTAATTGGAGGCTAATTACAACATTGTAGTGGTTTTTGCCATACATTGACATGAACCAACCACGGGTGTACATGTGTCCCCATCCTGAACCCCCCTCCCCCCTCCCTCCCTATCCCATCCCTCTGGGTCATCCCAGTGCACCAGCCCTGAGCACCGTCTCATGCGTTGGACCTGGACTGGCGATCTGTTTCACATATGATAATATACATGTTTCAGTGCTATTCTCTCAAATCATCCCACCCTTCCCTTCTCCCACAGAGTCTATAAGTCTATTCTTTACATCTGTGTTTCTTTTGCTGTCTCACATACAGGATCATTGTTACCATCTTTCTAAATTCCATATATTTGTGTTAATACTGTATTAGTGTTTTTCTTTCTGACTTACTTCACTCTGTATAATAGCCTCCAGTTTCATCCACCTCATTAGAACTGATTCAAATGCATTCTTTTAAACAGCTGAGTAATATTCCATTGTGTATATGTACCACAGCTTTCTTATCCATTCATCTGCTGATGGACATCCAGGTTGCTTCCATGTCCTGGCTATTATAAACAGTACTGTGATGAACATTGGGGTACATGTGTCACTTTCAATTCTGGTTTCCTCAGTGTGTATGCCCAGCAGTGGGATTGCTGGGTCGTATGGCAGTTCTATTTCCAGTTTTTTAAGGAATCTCCGCACTGTTCTCCATAGTGGCTGTATTAGTTTGCATTCCCACCAACAGTGTAAGAGGGTTCTCTTTATCCACACCCTCTCCAGAATTTATTGTTTGTAGGCTTTTTGATAGCAGCCATTCTGACCGGCATGTGATGGTACCTCATTGTGGTTTTGCTTTGTATTCCTCTGATAATGAGAGTATGGTAGTTTTAAAAATGCCCCCTCCCCTCCTCCACCACGGGACCTTCCCTGGTGGTGCAGTGGTTAAGAACCTGCCTTGCAATGCAGGGGACGTGAATTTGATCCTTGGGCTTGCCAGGTGGCTCAGTGATAATCTCCCTGCCAATGCAGGAACCACAGGAGATGTGGGTTCAGTCCCTGGGTTGGGAAGATCCCCTGAAGGGAGAAGTGGCAACCTCCTCCAGTATTCTTTCCACAATAATCCCATGGACAGAGGAGCCTGGTAGGCTACAGTCCATGGGGTCACAAGAGTCAGACAGGACTGAGGGACTGAGCACAGGGAATTGAGACCCCGCATGCTGTGGGCACCCCCCACCTCTCTCTGGCGCCTCTGTCCTAAAGTGAATATCCCATGTAAGACCTGATGCAGTCAACTAAATGAATATTTTTTAAAAATGCCCCTCCACACGTTACTTAACCCTCCCTTATTTAGAGGTGGGATTTATGACCCCTCTGCTTGAATCTGGACTCTGGGACTGCTGCCCAACAGAACATGGATCAAGTGAGCTATGCCAGGCTTTGGGTTCAGGCCTGAAGAAACTGCCACTTACTGTCCTCCAGGCCTCTTGCTCATAGAACCCAGCCACCATGCTGTGAGGAAGCGCAGGTCACACGAAGCGGCCACTGGTAGATCCTGGGCCTGTTGACCTCAGCCCCAGCTGAGGTCCCAGCCAGTGACTGCCATCAACCGAAAGACGTCACCAGTGCCCACAAGCCGAGTGACTGATGACTTCAGCTGCATGAGAGACTCCAAGGAAGAAGGGCTCCGTTCAAGCCCTAGCAGGAGGCGAGTTAATAAAAGAATTCTGGTTATCTTAAGACACCTAGTTTGGGGTTACTCAGCAGTAGATAACTGGCACAGTGTGGAGGAGGAACTTGAGTCTTTCTGTATAGTTTCAAAGAGCGAAACAAAGGCAGTCTTTAGGAAGCTACCATCTCTCTAGGCTAAGAATAGATGGATAGATCCAGGTTCAATAAGAAGAAGAACTTTGGGAAGACTGAACCTATCAAACAGCACGTGGACTGCTTCATAAGGCACTAGTTCTTACTGAAAATATCTGAATAAGGCCAGATGACCAGAGGTCAGGAACAGCAAGAAGGATTTGGGGCATCGGGAAGGGGTGAATTTGATAGGAATCCATGCTTGTTGGTTGGTTGATTTCCCAATTTGCCTAAAAAAAAAAAGAGTTTTGTACCTAGAAGGCACTGGATGAGTATTTTGTTAATTAATTTAATAAGTATTTATTAATGCCTATTACATCCACCATTGTAGGTGCTCAGGATATATCTATGAACAAAAAAGATGAAAATGCATGTATTGTAGAGTTCATATTATTTTAAAAAAATATTCATTTATTATTGATTTGGCTGCACCAGGTCTTAATTACAGAATGTGGGACCTAGTGTCCTGACCGGGGATGGAACCCAGGCCCCTTTCATTGGGAGCACAGTTAGCCACTAGACCACCAGGGAGGTTCCTGGAGCTTATATTCTTAAAGAAGCCGACCTGCAATAAACAAGCTTACATGTGAAGTGTATATAATATATCAGATGAAAATAAAGCTTCCAAGACAAATGTGAAGTGGAGCAGGAGAGATATGTAGTCTCTGAAGAAAGGTTTACAATTTTAAATATAGGGGAATTCCCTGGCAGTTCAGTGGTTAGTGACCTGGAAGTAGTCATTTTTGATAAATCGAGGGTTGAAGAGAATGACAGAATTAAACTCTTCATCTTAGAAATGTTGAATATAGTCTCAGACACTCTTATAATCCCTGGGACAATACTGCAGACAAGACACTGCATCTCAGCTCTCAGGAAATTTATGTACTTAACTTATTTTCTGCCATGTGGAGAGAGAAAAGTAAATACATCATGCAATTTAAATGATTGAGAAGCATGGCCTTCTGGGATTTTCCTGTGGTCCCGTGGCTAAGATTCTGTGCTCCCAGGGCAGGGGCCTGGGTTTGACCCCTGGTGAGGGAACGGGACCCCACGTGCCGTAACTAAGAGTTCACATGCCACAGCGACCCAGATCCACGTGCCATGACTAAGGCCCAGTGTGGCCAAATAAATAAATGAAATATTCTTTAGAAGGAGAGTAAGAGAAGTATGGCCTTCCCTCAGCGGTGTTCGCCCACTTTTGACCCTATGAAGCTCTTGCCTCTTCCGAGGAGAGACATAACCCAGACTCCTCTATGCCCTGTGCCGTCATCATGCACCGGGCCATGCTGCATGCCTTCTGGCTCTGCTGGGTCTTCACAGATCACAAGGGGAGCGTAGAAATTTGAAATGAGCTTTGCTGTCCTTCAGTGCCACTACATTATTTGTGGTTCCTTGTTAGCTGTAAATAATGAAAGAAATTAAACTTTCAGGATTGTGATTGATTGCCGAACCACTGATTACTGATCGATTGTGAGAGTAGAAAATCTGGGTTAGGGTGGCAGAGAGAGGGGACACATGGATAGTTTCTAAACAACGGCTAATTCCTTACACGTCATTTATGAAAAACGATGCAGAGGAGGTGATGAGGATTTATCTCAGTTGGGCTCAGTCTCCAGGGTTGCTCCTTCCATGTAGGCTAATTCCACGTGATGGACTGAGGTCTAGGGTGGCGTGAAGTGTGAAGTTTGAGGATCTGATGGAATTGTCGGTGATTGCTTCTCTGGTGGCTCAGATGGTAAAAGTGTCTGCTTACAGTGCGAGAGACCCGGATTCGATCCCTGGGTTGGGAAGATCCCCTGGAGAAGGAAAGAGCACTCCAGTATTCTTGCCTGGAAAATTCCATGGATGGAGGAGTCTTATAGGCTACAGTCCTTGGGATCGCAAAGAGTGGGATACGACTGACCGACTTCACTTTCACTTTCAATATTTTAGATACCAACGTGGCTGGAGACATGAGTGGGTCTAGAGAAATGATAACAGACATTAAGACTTTGAGGTTATAGGGAATGTAGTTCGGGTCAGCAAACATTTATTAGGAGTATGCTAGGTCCCAGGAAAGAGATGAAGAAGACAAAGTTCTTGCCTTGAAGTAGCTCACACTGTCCTGAGGGAGCCAACACACAAAAAGATCTTTGGAGTAAATTGTAGACAAGTGTCCACACTGATCAGCACAGTTTTGGAAGTAGCTAGAAATTGTTACAAGTAATCTTGGGCTTAGCAGCAGTGTAAGCAATATAATGAACCCCGGTGTATGTTAAATGGAGAAGGCAATGGCACCCCACTCCAGTACTCTTGCCTGGAAAATCCCATGGACAGAGGAGCCTGGAAGGCTGCAGTCCATGGGGTTGCTGAGGGTCTGACACGACTGAGCAACTTCACTTTCACTTTTCACTTTCCTGCATTGGAGAAGGAAATGGCAACCCACTCCTGTGTTCTTGCCTGGAGAATCCCAGGGACGGGGAAGCCTGGTGGGCTGCCATCTATGGGGTCGCACAGAGTCGGACACGACTGAAGTGACTTAGCAGCAGCAGCAGTATGGTTAAAACTGTGTCTACCTGCAACTTCCCTGGTGGTGCAGTGGTTGACTCCACACTTCCAATGCAGGGGACCGGGGTTTGCTCCCCAGTCAGGGAACTTAGATCCCACAAGCCATATTGTGCCAGCCAAAACAGAACAACAACAACAACAAATTCTGTCTTCCTCTACCTGACCCCATTCAGAGAATCATAGAGCACTTAGGAGATCTTATGTTACCAGTCTCTTCATTTCCTACAGATAAATAAGCAGACCCCTTCACTGTCTGAATGTTTCCTCCATTCGTTATCATAGGGCAGAGTTGGGAGTGGATCACTTCTTAGTTTCATTTAACAACATTTATTTGGCACTTAGAGCTGTACAGGGTGTCAGAACAGAACAATGAATGAGACGGTCCCTGACCTCCACTTGCTCACAATCTGGAAGGATTGAGCACAGACCAACAAGACAACAGATGATAAAAACTGCATGATGATAATTAATGTCCTGGGACGGTACACCCAGTGGAGTGGGAACATGGTGAGGGCATGTACAGCTGTCTGCAGGGGGCAGGAACGGCTTTGCAGAAAAAATAGTGCTTGAATTGAAGCTTCTAGAATGAGTCAAGTGTATTCTCAAGAGAAAGGCTTCCGTGGAAGCCAGCAGATATGCAAAGGAATGGAGGTGTAAGAGCACGGCGTACTCAGCGCCGCCCCAGGCTCGCTGTGTAGCTGAGCGTGGAGAGTGGAGACGAGCAGGCAGAGCACGGTGATAATCACGGGAGGCCAGACCCTCAGCCTCAAGAGCCCTTGAAAAATGCTAGGCAGGCTAGTGATGTGATCAGATGGAAGGAAGAAGTTATTTATTTTGAGGAAGAAATAATGCTTTACAACAAAGGTGAAGGCTGAAGACGGGGAGACCAGAAGGCCACTGAGGGTCTCCAAGCAGATGCAGATGAGGCCTGTTCCAGAAGAGACAGGTGTGAATGGTGCACATGAGAAACGCCTCCTGGCCTCCACGTCTGCTTGCACATGAATAGTTAGATAGAGCAGGGACACTGCGTGGATGCCCAGGGTCCTGGTGCAGACCACTGTGTGAGTGAGTGAGGGGTGGGGGCTGTCATTCATTGAGACAATGTAAAAGGGAGAAGGAGAACATCTGAGGATAATGATTTTTTTCAGGATGGGGCTCTGGGGATGTTGGGGTGCATGTGTGAGGTCCAAAGAGTAGATTTCTAGTAAACAGTTGAACGTGTTGGTTTGGAGACAGGAGACGAGGCTTGAGCATGAATGATCAGCATAGAGTGGTGGTTAAAGCGAGGGATGAAGAAATGGAGGCGTTATGGGCAGAGAGGCTGCTTAGGGTTACTCCTTGAATGATCCACAAAGGTCTTATGAGGTGAGACTGCTTCGGCTAAAGAGATTGTCCAAATAGGACCTGAGTTAGAGTCTAATGTATTAAGTAAATACCCAAGTCACACCTGTGTGACTTGACATGCACAAGAGTAGTGAACACAGCAGGCAAGATCAGTTTTTGCCCTTAACCAACTTATCAGCTTGGTGGAGAATCATGTGCTTAATTAATTCCCATGACAGTAAGTGCTGCAAAAGGAAGAGTATAAGGTATTTCAAGAGTGTATAATTCAGAAGGGAGATAGAGTAGCCGGGGGAGGGGTTGAGGGGCAGCTGGTACTTGGTCCATGTAGTCAGGGAGCATCCTTGAAGAGACAGCATTTCAGCTAGATCCAAAGGCTGAGTAGGCAAGGTCAGTGAAGGGAGGGGCAGAGGATGGCATAGGCCAAAGCCCTGAGATGGAAGCAAGTATGCTGGAAGACCCAAAGGATGCCCGTGTGCCTGGGGGAGCATGGGGGTACCCAGGGAGAGATGGCGATGCAGGTGAGCCTGGAGGCTGTTCATGAGCCTGTGCAGCTGCCGCCCTTCCCACCTGTAAGCAGACACCTCAAGGACTTGGGTTTGTACACCCGGGAGAACTCTAGAAGGAGGTAACTTCATAGCGGCAGGATCCTCAGGTGAATGGCCCCAGGAGGACCTGTCCGTCCCTTGGCAGCCTCCCGGCCCTGAAGTAGCTGCAGAGCTCCACTTGGACCCCTTTGCAGGGCACACGTTGACAAGCAATGAGGTGGTTCTGGGCACAGGGAAGACAGTGGGAGTTATCTGGATTTGGAAAGGGGCCATTCAAGCAGAAAAGAGAAGCGGAGGAGTTGAGCGCCAAGAAATCAATGTGTTTTGGTCAACACAGCTCACCTGGGAGTGTAACAGTTTAGTTCAGCAGCAGCAGCAGAACGTGCCTCTTCAGAACTCGTCATGTCCAGGAATTAACTCAAGAGTCAAAATCCAGCCTTGGCACATAGTGGCCCCAACAGTGTTTCTTTTGTGAAACGTAACAAGCCAATTGGGAAATAACCTTGGAAGGAAACTTGATTGATTTTTCAAAGAAAACAAGAACTCCTATGAAAATTTACCTGAAGTCTATTAAA
Source organism: Bos indicus x Bos taurus (assembly GCF_003369695.1). Classification (NCBI taxonomy): domain Eukaryota; kingdom Metazoa; phylum Chordata; class Mammalia; order Artiodactyla; family Bovidae; genus Bos; species Bos indicus x Bos taurus. The sequence continues at coordinate 49,138,989 of NC_040104.1, forward strand.
GCCATCCTCTAAAACCCCTTGTAAGAGAAACTAGACTAGATTGGGGTCCCATTTTGCAAAAAGCCATTAATTTGTTTTCTCACACTTTGAGCCTCTTTTCATTTTTCTTGTCAGGTTGCTTCATTAGGTGGAAAACTGGATGATGAGGGGCTGTGACTCACTGTGGTTTTTCTCCTGTTGATGCCAAGTACATCTTTATGTCCCTTCTGGCCTCAACTATCTTACAGTTAGTCTTAATGTTAGTTCAACCAAGAGAATAATTGAAAGATTGAATAGAGGTTCCTCCAGGTTTTGTGATTAAACACAATACCAAGTATTGCCAGCATCAGAGTCTTTTCCAATGAGTCAACTCTTCTCATGAGGTGGCCAAAGGATTGGGGGCAGGAGGAGAAGGGGACAACAGAGGATGAGATGGCTGGATGGCATCACTGACTCGATGGACGTGAGTCTGAGTGAACTCCGGGAGTTGGTGATGGACAGGGAGGCCTGGCGTGCTGCAGTTCACAGGGTTGCAAAGAGTCAGACACAACTGAGTGACTGAACTGAACTGAACTGAAGTATTGCCAAAAGTTCAGTACCTGACTTTAGACCTAGTAATGATGGGACCTCTGTTTTCTCATCTGTAAAATGGGAATAAATTAACCTGCTCCACTTACTGAGGAAAGATAGAGTGCTTTATATGTCACCATCCACATGTTAAGTATTAATAAGATAATAATTACCATCACTGTGACCAAGAAGATTATTCATCCTAAGACTCAAAGACAGTTTACATCTGCCATGCAAATTCTTTATCTACAAGTTCCTCTTCTCTCTCTGCTCTCCATTTCCACAGACATGCATAGGAATAGCATCTCAGAGTTATGGGAAAGGGTGGCCATTCTCTTCCACTTCCCAAAGAGGAAGAAAAAATATTTTATGACTGTTAAAAACATACTGTAACTGTCAAATGTACTTACAAGCAGCCATCAAAATTGTAAGTTATAATCAGAGTTTTCCTTTTGTTCAGTGACAATGTAAAAAAAATCACAAATTTTCCATGAAGATGGAAAAGAAAGAAAAGAGCATGAGTACTGAAAGAATTTGGATGGTGATGGCATTGCCCAAGGATTAGACGAAACACCCATGGCGTAACACATAATAATGGTTGTTGTGTTTTTGGTGTCTGTTGAGAAGGGCATTAGAGTAGGAAATGGCAAACCACTCCAATATTCTGGCCTGGAAAGTTCCACGGACAGGGGAGTCCGAAGAGCTACAGTCCACGGGGTCACAAAAAGTCGGATGCCACTGAGCGAATTTCAGCAGAGAGGGGCACATTTTAGGTCTGCTGCGTCTCTGTAACCTGGTGCATTTTGTAAAGTCAACCATATTTCTTCTGCCTCTCCTCTTCACACTACGACAAGAGCCTCCTTCCTTCCTACGTTTTTATCAGTGATTTCCATTACCAGACTGAGGGTCTTCCCTGCTCTTCTGCATGGACAATGAAGAGTTATGCATTTGACATGAACTACAAGAAAAAGAGAAGCTGAGCTGCCCTCCTGCACAGAACAGACCTTTCATGGGGTGGCAAGGGGAGGAGGGGCGAGAAAAGTGTTTCTCTTTTCTGATTGTAAAACACTTTCTCTTTCGAAACTCAGGTGACCGTGACAGATGGTGGCTTCTCCCCGAAACAGTCAACCATCTGGGTGGTGGTTCAGGTTCTGGATGAAAATGACAACAAGCCCCAGTTCCCAGAGAAGGTCTACCAGATCAAGCTGCCCGAGCGTGACCGGAAGAAGCGGGGAGAGCCCATCTACAGGGCATTTGCATTCGACAGAGACGAGGGCCCCAACGCTGAGATCTCCTACAGTATCGTGGATGGGAATGATGACGGGAGGTTCTTCATCGACCCTAAGACCGGCATGGTCTCTTCCAGAAAGCAGTTTACAGCAGGGAGTTACGACATTCTCACGGTAAGATTTTCCTGAACCTCAGTAACATTAATGAGGGGGAGGAAGTTATTTTCTTATTCATATATACGTTTCAAGCAAAACCAAAAAAAATCTCTGGACTAAAAAGTGCAGCCAGATAACAATGGAAGGCTACTTTCTGTTGCAGTGACATTCCTAAATAACGAGGCCATTTTCTTTGGTTGTGTCCTAACACCTAACCTCCCCATTTCCAGTACACAGCCTGCTCCATTTACTCACTCACACTTCCTGTAGCCCCAGATGGTTTCGAGGTACTGAGCATAGATGTAAACTGAGGCGAGGGGAGCAGCAGAATAACATAACCTGCCCGCCACTCAACATGTCTTGAAGACATCCTAATGAAAACAACTCTTGTCATTGTTGACAATGTGATAGAACATGAATTTAACTGTATAAATTGAGGGACACAAATCATAGCTAGGCTTATTCTGCAAAAAGAAAAAAATCTTAAGTAAAACATAACATTTTTCATTGTTAGAAAATAAAAAATAAAAACAAGTATGAGCACCATCTCAAATAAAGACTTAAACTATTAATACCATGCCTAAGGCACCATCCTGCTCCCCTAACCCCAAGCACTTTAGACATGCAGCAGCTATGCCTAAAAGGAGACTGGTCAGCCTCACTGGTGATGGGCACTTTCCAGGGTCCCAACAACTGTCAAGAGTTATCACCCATCTGCCATCTTTTTCTCAGTCTTCAGTCTTCTCCATTGTGTATGGTCAGTCCTTTGTTATTTTAAAGGATGGTGTGAGTCCCTTTATTTTTTATGCCTATGGTCTGGACTCGGGCTCCATTCCCTGCTCAGTAGTGTATTTAGAAGAGTGAATAAAGAAAAGAAAAGAACTTAAAAACCAGTTCTGTTTCTACCATCAGCAGCTCTGATGTAACAGGTGCTGCTGCAGTTGTCTGCGACTTGCCAGTGGAAATCTTTGAGGACCAGGTGGATCGCAGTGGATACTGTTGGTACCCTGCCCAGATCCCCTTTATCAGGCTGGTCCAGCCATCCCCCAACTGCTGTGAGTGTTGACTGCTAAGGGCTCAAAGCTGATTCCTTCTTCAGAGAGTCATCCTTGGCTACACTTCTCAGCCAAGATGATCTATACGCCTACACTAGCCCAACAGCCCACAGCCAATTCCTAACAGACACCAGATATAAAAGCCCAACCTCCTTGCCTCCAGGTGGATCCAACTCAGTAGTACAGTGAATGATTCAGAGCTCCCTTTGGGATCAGGCTGAGGTTAGACTTCAACTGAGACCACATCCTTGCTTCGCATCCTCCTCTGTCTATCTTGTTTTCTTCACTCCCTTTCTCATGGGAACACTTCCTCTTGAAATCATTTGTACTCACATCCCTGTCTCAGACTCTGCTTCTGGGAAGCCCGACCTAAGACAACTATCTTCAAGGGCCCTTCCTCTCACAGAAACTGGGGCAAAGTGATCACGCATGAACACAGCACTAGGGAGCTATGAGTTGTCACTGTTTTTAAAGGCTACAACTATTAGCAATGCATCTGGAAATGGTATTGTTAATGTAATAGTTTACAAAACTTTTTTATTTTGGTTTTTGTATTTTCTGTCACTGATGGTTTGCTTGTTAGACTTAACTGCAACTACCCCCACCGCTCCAACACACACACACACACACACACACACACACATTTACATCCAGGACAGCATAGCAGTTAACCCTACATATCTGGGCAAGGAAACATGCTTTTCTCAGCCCTTATATCAGACCATAGAGAAGAGCCATTAACACCCCCTTCCTTACTCCACTGCCTCGAGGAACCCACGCTTCCACCGAGAGAGATCTCCTTCACTTCTTCAGGGTTGGCTTAACCAGAGGCCTCTGAGATGAGTTTTGCAAGGTTGATGCCTTTCCCCTGCCTCCTCCCATCTCCCTCTTGGAATCCCATGTGACAATTCTACGTGACAATGACAATGCATTTGTTCCCTTTTCAACACTACCACCACAGCTATAAGAAATCAAATTAGCTCTTCTTACTTTTGTAGCTGTCATTCGTGTCCATACAACACTAAAATTTGCAAGTGCACCATTTGCTTTTCAAGTTTCCCACATCTGCAAGGTTGGCAGTGATTCAAAACAGCTTCTGGCAAATGTGCTTGGGGCCCCATGTGCCCGAGTTGCTTCCCGCAGCCCCTGAGCCTGTTGTCCTCAGATCGCTCCCCGCGTCTTCCCCTTGCCAACCCCGTCGTGAGGATGGACTCTGAGCCCCACAATATACGAGTGATAGATGCAGGCTTCCACCAGGACCCAGGCTCTGAAACAGCTCTCTGTCCTCTCCGCGTGTGAGTAGATCAAGGCCGTGGACAACGGGCGTCCTCAGAAGTCCTCCACGGCCCGCCTCCACATCGAATGGATTAAGAAGCCACCTCCTTCCCCTGTGCCGCTGACCTTCGATGAGCCATTTTACAACTTCACAGTCATGGAGAATGACAGAGTCACCGAGATTGTCGGGGTGGTGTCTGTGCAGCCAGCTAACACCCTTCTGTGGTTTGACATCGTCGGTAAGTCTGAGTCCCCCAGGGCAGTATTGGGCAGCGTAATCACTGACTGTTCAGAGCAACTAGCAAAAAAGAAAAGACAATAACAACAACAGCAGCAACAAAAACGCTTAAAGACTATGCTAAGATTAAAAGATGTATAGTGCTGGAATGCAAAAGAGCCAGTAAAATGAATAGTCGACCTGTGCTTTCGTTCTGAGTTCTGTAGCTAAGCTGAACCGAAAGTGCTCTCTGGCTGGAGTTTCCATAGTATGTTATTTACTGCAATCTTAATGTCTTTCTGTGTGTCATTTAAATTCTATTGTCACACTTGGCTAATCTCATTTCTAAATGTATTGATGGTACTAGACTTGCTGTCCTTCATTTCTCTCTTTTTCTTCACCTTTTTTCTGCATTCTGTTCCTTTTTTTTTTTTTTTTCTGCTCCCGACTGCCCTGCTTCAAGGTGGCAAGCATGCTCGAGAGATGTTCTATATTCTACAGACAGCTTGTGGGCAGAACTGTTCAACAGAAGGTACCCTTAGTGCAAACACATTTGCTAAAATACAGCTATCCAATCTGCCTTTTACGGGTTTTTTTTTTTCTTTTTAAGCAAATTAAATTACATCTTTCATAACTGCCTGTGACAGGCTGAAATGCAGCCCACAGATTTCGTACATGCCTCTAACAGCGATTGCATTACTCATATCCAGTGACTCCTTTGTTTGAGGTTCGATGGGGTTTGGATTTGGGGTGGAGGGGGGTTGTTCTGATTTCTTTAGAGAAACTTTTTTCTCTGCTTTTGAGGTATGTGGGCTTTTTGTTGTTTTGATCTTTCCATAGGTTAGTTTACCTGGGCCGTTTCCAATTGGAAAGTAAATTCAAATAGATACCAGCCCCTCAGTTTTGTAGGAGTGTCATACATAGACCCAAACCCCCGCCCCCAGGAGAGGCTGGGCTGTGGTCCAGAATAGGAAGGACAGGAAACAGAGCCCGGATATATAGCCAGCGAGAGCTTCCTGTGAGAGCCAAATACAAAAAGCAGATGGACGCAGGCAGGACAGACCTTAAAAGCCAACCTTTAAATTCCTTGAAAGAAAGCAAGAAAGCACACCAGGCTGCAAAAAGAGAGGGCAAAACTGCCCCTTCACCACCCGGCAGGGAGAGGCGGCGGAGAGGAAATAAGTGCTAAGGACCAGGAATCCAAGCGAAGGGAAGAGTGCACGCCAGCCCTGGGTCTGACGCTGGGTTCAGCTGAAGCTGACTTCCCACGGTCGTCCGTGGGAGGCGGTGACTCCGGAGAGCTGCTCTGGGGGAATCATTTCCTTCACGTGTCAGTGCCTAGGATGGGCAGGAACCTGCCTCTCTTCCCAGGAATGACTGGGTCTGGGGAAAGCATTTAGAATGTTCCACATCTGTTTTAATGAAGCATAGAAAAGAATGAATGCCCCATGGCCCCCAAATGGAACATCAGTAGAGTGTCCCCTGAACTTCCCCCAAAGAAAAGGCTTGTTTTCTACCTATTTCATTTTCTAGAATGCTGGTAGAATGGCTATCTTTCACTTAATGGGCATCTATCACACCATCCCTGTGCATGACCATCATCATTCCCAGCTTTCCACTCCATCTTCATTTCCACTTAACGCCTTTGAAATGGCACCTCTTCTGATCCATGAAAGATCTCTCTGCTCCTCCATCTTCTCAGTCGTGTTCTCACACCACAGGCATCGCCTGGCTGTCGGTGCTGCATCACCTTTGGTAATTCCTTCACCACCGCCCCATCAGGGTCACAGAAGATGCATCTCAGTTTCCGCGTGTCTCCCGTGCAATCATGACTTCTTTTCGGTAATCCGAGGGAGAGTGCAGTGGAAAGCCAAAGGCCGAGGCTCCTGCTGCGCTGCCCTGAGCCGTGGGAGGACTCGCCCTCTGCCATCAATGATCACTTCATCTCCTTCCTTCTCCGACACTCCAGTTTGCAAGCGCCTCTATGGCCTGAAAGCACTGTTTCTCTCCCTTGCATGATGCATTCATACAACCTCTTGACATGCGGCACATCCCACCCACCCCAGGATGCCTTCAGTAATCTTACAAGCACACCTTCCTCTGATGCTCCGTCTGACCGGCCACCTGACCCCAGTTATCCAAGTCGTTTGTGCAAATCCTTAGCATGCCTGCATGTGTGTATGACTGTGTATAGGAAAGCATGCCTAATGATGCTGCGTGTGACCTGACTTGCATGCACTCCATTCAGCAGTATTAGTGCTGGCGTATGTGTTCATGGTGTCTATCCTGGCTTCAATCTTAACCCTGAAGGTCAAGGTCTTTGTGTCCTCCCCCTTCCTCCTGCCATTGCTTTGGTTGATCTCCACCCAGGGTGAGTGGGGTAATGAAGCCAGCCGATGGAGATGCCCCGGGCAGCCCATGCGTTAAGCCCACTGATCCCTCCTGAGACCCGTCCAGAGTCACTGTGACTTTCCACTGTGTTCTGAGCCTCAGCCACCACAGCACCTTTGGCTAAATGAGAACTGGTCCAAGAAGAGACAAGCAGTTGACAGACCAGAGTCCTCCCAGGGAGGAGTCCCTTTAGGCTGCTCCAAATCATACCTAGGAATCATGATCAGAAACATGGCATCCATTTTCATGTTTCTCCATCTTTATTCCTAAATCTGTGCTCCTTTTATAGAATCTTCCCAGTTTTAGTGCTCAGATGCTTCTCTTAATGGGCCTCCCAGGTAGCTCGGTGGTTAAGAATCTGGTTGCCAATGCAGGAGACTTGGGAGACACAGGTTTGATCCCTGGGTCAGGAAAATCCCTGGAGTAGGAAATGGCAACCCACTCCAGTTTTGTTGTCTGAAGAATTCCGTAGACAGAGGAGCCTGGCAGGCTACAGTCCATGGGGTCGCAAAGAGTCAGACATGACTGAGCATGCATGCGTGCACTTCTCTTAATATAGACCTACCAGGTTGTCCCTCTAGTCTAGATGCTTCTATCACAGATTTCACTGTGTATCTGGTAACATCCAGTCAAGCTTCTCCTGCAAATTAAATTTACTGGGCCAGATGCCCAAACAGAACTTGATTTTATTTCCATCCCTGCATCCAGCCAGACTCTTGAAATGTCAACTCTTTAAGTCATGGAGAAAGTACAAACTTTTCCCCAGGTGCTGGCTGCATTTAGAATAGATATGGTCCCCCTTCCACCAAATCCCCCCTTTGAAAATTTTTTCTGATCTCAGAGAGCCATATTTTTCCAACCTGCTGACAACATCTTTTCCTCTTCTCTAAAAACCTATTGTTTCCTTTATCATATTCAGATGTTTCACTCTTTCAAGATTTCTTGTTTATTTGTCATTGGCCCCCAACACTCTCCTCTGTCTCTTTCCTTCTTCCTTACCCAAATATCTTTCTTGGCTAAGCTAACATCAAGGGGAGATAAGGGAAAGGGCTTCTCAATGCCTAAAAATCTTAGCAGTGTGCTACACCTGGATAGACACCTATACACACACTCACGGTTACAGGCCATACCTCCTGCCAGCCTAACACAACTTACAGATGCTCTAATGAATTCACATTAAATAAGCAGAAATAGTGTTCCGGCGTGCCTTTTCCCCTGAGAGTAGTGTCTCCTTATTTCTATATTCCCAATCTCCCTGATTCTTGTTTAACTGCATTTCTTTTCCTCCTACTATCATATGAATTCACAAAAGCCATGTAGAGAGCAAGATTTGGTTCCCAAGCCGGAACCACCCCCTCCCCCGCATCAAGGACCTGCCAGATATTTTCTTGTGCCTCCAAAGGCTTACTGTGTCACAGAGCTAGACTGTCTTCAGCTTCCAGAAACAGAAGCCCACTTGTCACCAAGTTAAGAAAGCTGTAATTAAAAGGAAACGTTATAGAGTTCAGCTGTTCTGTGTTTAAACAGCCCATTGCACAGCATGTTCCTTTCCTGCGCTAAAAGGGAGAGAAGACGAAAGGAACAAAGCTAACCCACAATCCTTTGTGGCTTTGTCGTGTATCTTCACACTTCTCAGGAGACTAGGATTTCAACCCGGCCCATCTTGATTTACATACTCTCTGATGTGCACGCAATCTGGTTCACAGTCCCTGTCTCTATCCCGCTGACAAATATTTGTAATGTAAAGACCACCGTTACTACATACTCCAAACGATTCCTCTTTACTTCCAGTCTGATGGGAGATACTACCACCCACTTTTCTAGCTTTTCCCCTGACTTAGACTAGGAAAACTGTTTTTCTGGTAGGCAGTAAGCACTTAACCTATCTCTGTTTATTTGCCTCACCTAATGCGTAGAGAAGAGAAAAGTTGTTCTTTGAAAATAATCCCCTGATGGCATAAGGTGGCATGTGGGTCCAGCTCAGCTGAAACACATTTCTGTGTTGCAGGAGCATGAAGACAGCCTGGGCCCTTAGTCTGTCATTGCTTCCTGGGGAATCTGGCTTCTTGACTGCTTCTGTCTTGCAAGCTTAGACCTGTAACCCCTGATGGGGCCATCCCCTATTACGGTTCCATCAAGTGTGTGTGTGCTCAGTCATGTCCCGGCTCTTCGCAACCCCATGGACTGTAGCCCGCCAGGCTCCTCTGCCCATGGGATTTCTCAGGCAAAAATACTGGAGTGGGTTGCCATTTCCTCCTCCAGGGAATCTTCCCGACCCAGGGATTGATCCTGTGTCTCCTGCATTGGCAGGTGGATCCTTTACTACTGAGCCACCAGGGAAGCCCCAGGGTTCCATCAAGTAGGCAAGTTAAACTCTTTGATGGCACCCTGACTAGCATTAACCTCTCTGGGTCTTCTCTAACTCAATGGCCACATTTCTTAATCACTGAACTCTCCCCTACCCCTCCCAAGAGGGCTGTCCCATTTCTAATACAGCTCTCCCTCCATCAGGGCGACACTTGGTCAGAGTCATCAACAACATCATTTCTTCTCACTGGATCCCCAACAAGCCTCTCTTTTCTCCATAGCAGCCATGTGGGCCATAGGAAAACACCTGAAGAAACTTTAGGAAAATAATAAAAATCTTAAAACTGCTTCAGATATTATTGTAAGAAAATGAATTTTAAACCAGATTCTAGAAGGGATTTTCCTTCCTACCACTGTTTCTAACCTCCAGCCTGCTTCTCCTGCCTCGCATGTAAATATCCGTTTTAGCCCTGTACTGTGCTTTCTTCCTTCCAAGGCAGACAGTTATTCATGATCAAATCGCAGAAATAGTGTGTAGTATTTTCCCTCAAGTTTGGTGTGCACGCTGAACTTGAATGAACAGCTTGCAAACAACTCCTATGGGAGTTCACTGAGATTCTGCGGCTCAGTGTTTGGGAAGCTTCTCCCATAGCTCCTCCCTCTTGATTGATTTTGAAATTTTGATTGGTAGTTTTACCATTGCGAGTAGGGTGGATTGGAATCAGAGCTAGGGGAGGGGTCTGGAAGCTTTTCTAAAGGGAAAGCTGTGAGATAGTCACCCCTGGGTCTCGTAACCCAGAGAGATGGGTGATTCTTTAAAGGAAAACTTAACTGGTTTATGGCCCAACACCCTGCTGCCCACACATTCCAGCAGTAGCTGCTGGCTCCAAGTATTTTCATTCCCATCCCATTTTTTGAAGCTTTTTCGGGACCCTCCGACTTTTGATGTTAACTTTAGAATCCAGTAGAGATGCAACACACCCCTCGTGGCTCTCTGTTTACTCCTTTGCACCTGTCTTGACCGAAAATGGTCAAAGAGAAACATCCCGACATGAATTCTGTTACGTGGGCTGTTCACAACCTCGCTTACGACCATCTCTGCCGCACGCCCCTGCAGCAACGCTCAGGCTGTGACTTCTCTTAACCCCCACGTTGTTGATCAGCCCAGCTGGCGGTGTCTCCCCCTCCCCACCCTGTGCTGAGCCCAGCGCTGCCACCCCAGCACACTCTGGCTTTGCATGTTCTTACTGGCTCTGAGGAAGCACGTCTTCTTTAAATGGGCACTGCTAGTGAAAGCAGACTCATTCCGTCTAATAGGCTCATGCCAGATGAATTGGACTTGGGATCCAATGAAATGCAATCACCTTTCAGGCTAGAAGGGAGCCTGAGAAATGAGGCCTGGGGGAGAGAGACAGAGTCGTTCATGAAATGGGAGGCTTAAGTGGTAGGTTATGAAATTGCGGGAGGGTTGATGGTGAACTGCTGGTCTAGATTCTGTGTCCCTTGTCAGAAATTCATTGTAAAACTCAGGGACGATTTGAGAAACCTGGTTTTACATGAAATCTTGGTTTCACTAGGAGCAAAAGCCCTAGAAGTGAGCGTCAGAAGCTGCTAGCCTTATCGATGGATGGAGAGATACTCACAGGGTTTCTCCAGCTCACCGTGATCTGCTTTCTCCTTGCCCATCTCCCCTGCTCCTTTCAAGGTTTCTGGTCTAGAGTATTTGAAACAACAAAGGTGAATGGGGGAGATACAACACACACATGCACGCACACGCAGAAGGAGAGAGAACTGTAAAAAGTCACCCCCACATTGAGCAGCACTCCCTGTGCGCTGCTTAGTATTTGATAATAACCAAAATGGGAAAAAAATTTGAGAAAGAATAGACACATGTGTGTGTATAACTGAATCACTTTGCTGCACACCTGAAACTAACATAGCATTGTTAATCAATTACACTCCAATACAAAATGAAGTTTTTTAAACTACCATAAAAGTAATCAAAAATGTTTTTTGATACCAAAAAAAAGAATAATGCACACAATCTATATGCCATATGTAAAATATGTAATAACTTTTATGCCACTAAGCATAATGATGATGTATTTCTGCATAGGGAGGATCCCGAGGAAAATGTGGACCTTAGGCAGTGAGGGAAAGAGTATATAATCGTCCCACTGAAACTGGGAATCATTGCTTGCGTATCCTCTAAATTTCATTTTTATTTGTCTTTGGAGCAAACCAAAGTTTTATCATTTGCAGAGCTTCCATTTTACGTTGACCTACAAATTTTCACCTTCTAAAATAACTGGCCCACTCTTAACCCCCACCCCCCAAAACCAAGGTCCTCAGGTTTAAAAAAGTAAAAATCTTGGTAAGGAGGCATTCTAAAGATGATTTTTTAATGTGATTTAAAATATGACTTAATACCCACCAGAAATAGCTTGAGAAGTTGCTTTCTCATCTTTCCTTCTATGCAGTCTGAGGTGATTTTTCATCTTTCCTTTGAAAGTTTCCATGGCAAAGTTTTTTTTCAGAATGTACCACTTGATAGCAAATGACTTTTCTTTGCTCATTAGGATGGTTATTCAAGACACTTGAATCAGCCATACATTTCATTTCATGTGGTTATCAACATGAAACATTCCCTTTGAAAAAGGCATGGTGACCTAAGGCTTGCTTCTCTTTCAGCCTAGATCTCCTCCCCTTTCTCTTTATCCCGTTCTTCAAAAGACATTTTTTTTTTTTTCTGGAGTTAACATTTAGTATTTCTCAGTAAATCAATTAAATATATTAATTGGAAGATGAGTCTCTTTTTAAATGAAATTTTTGAAAAATATATCATCTCCAAGCAATTCTCTGGTACCCCATATCTTCATAGCTTTAATTAAATGTCAAGGGCAATTATGTTCTCTCTAGCAATTAAATAATCTTAAGTGTATATGGCAGCTGCAAGCAATAAGTATTTGAAATATATATGACCAGTTTTTTTTGTAAGTACACCACATTATTTATTTCATGTCATTATACATTAAATTCTAGTAATTCACATAAAATTCTTCTTCCCCTTAACTCATCTGCCCATTTCTAATTGTAATATCATAGAAATTGTATATAACATTGTTCATTGATCAGCAAAATGAAATGCAGAAAACAGAAGCCAAGATTACCTTTCTAAAATATGAAATTCAGTAAACACATTGCCCTATGTGCTATAGTTAAATAAAATTACTGCCCAGGAACAAAATTAATTGACATAGTGAAATTTCAAGCTAGAGTAAATAGAGCTTGTGAATGTAGACTGATACTTACTTAAAATTGTTCCAGCATTTCTAGCAGTATCTTCTCTCCCCCTTAAAAAAGATCTTTCATTTCGAAAAAGATCATAAACCACACTTTGATTCTCAGAGATGAAAACATCTACAGTAATTTCAACAAAGTCTATATTGTCTTAAGCACATTAGTCATAGATTATGGATTATACCTGGTCCAGTGGTAGAAAGTAAATTTTCCTAAACTTTCATATGAAATGTTTTATCAGTTGTTCCATAGGTGATGTTTCCCTCTCATTCTTTCCAGATTTCATTTTGTAAATCTCCTGCAAACTTTCTACTTTGGGCAGAGAAAGATAATTCACACTGTCAAGATGGCAAAAAAAAAATTTTTTTTTCTATAAATACCCCAACTTACAGATAGAGAATTTTTAATATGAAATCCAATTTTGTTGCTTTTCCTTATTTTCTAGTATTTATAACTTCATTTCTGACATCAAATTGAGGGAATCTGAACTCTAAAAACCACATGTTTACCATCAATCCTGGTACAGATTTCAAAGTGCCTACTCATTTTTGTTAATAATGATTGGACTGTTTGTGTACTTAGAATGTAATCTACTTTGGAAAAGTAAAAGGTCTACAAATTCCTAGCTCATAAGCCACAAGGGGTTGAATGGGACTTTACCTTTCTAAATATTTTATGGGGTCAATTTATGTGCTGAGGGGATTTTTGGCAATACATTTTTTTTTGTGGCATTTGTTATGCACTGTAGAGGCTGTGTTTTGAAATATGAGTTAAGTTAGAAGATAAAGGATTCATTTAAGAAGTACAAATTGAGCCACAGGGGTGCCTGTCCAGAAAAAGCGTTTCTGTTTATGCGCTCCCTTTAATACTGTGGGCTGCAGTACGTGTAATAACTTCTCAGATATGCTAATTTCATGTTGTTTCTGTGAACTCGTCAGGGGGCAACTTTGACAGCTCTTTTGATGCAGAGAAGGGTGTTGGGACCATTGTCATTGCAAAACCTTTGGATGCAGAGCAGAGGTCCATCTATAACATGAGTGTGGAGGTCACCGACGGGACAAATGTTGCTGTCACTCAGGTAAGACGTCAACTTATTAAACAGTGAAAATGCTGAGAAATCTGCTAAAGTTAGAGATGCAAGCAACTAAAATATATGTTGAAGTAGTAAATTATGTCCATGGATTTTTAGTGTCTAAAAAAAAAGAAACAATTTGCAAGAACAACCTAGACAAAGGATTCTATCAACAGTACAGTTAAATCCTCCTACATACAAATGAGTTCCATTCCGAGAGCATATTCACAAGTCCAATTTGTTTGTAAGTTCAACAAAGCTAACCTAGGTACCCAACTAACACGATCGGCTATGGTGTGTGTTAGTCACTCAGTCGTGCCTAACTCTTGGCAACCCCATGAACTGTAGCGCACCAGGCTCCTCTGTCTGTGGAATTCTCCAGGCAAAAAGACTGGAGTTGGTTGCCAATTCCTTCTCCAGGGGAACTTCCTGACCCAGGAATTGAACCTGGATCTCTCTCATTGCAGGCAGAATCTTTACCACCTGAGCCATCAAGAAATCCCTATATAGTACTATGCTGTTTGTAATACTTTTCACACAAGTAATATGTAAAAAACAAACATAAAAAATAAGATATTTTTGACCTTACAGTACAATACCTTGAAAGGCACAGTAGTACAATACAACAGTTGGCATACAGGGGGCATTTGCATCTTCAAAAGTTTGCAACTTGAAAATTCATATGTAGGGGGCTTACTGTGTTATATAACTGAGCTGCCTCTTTCAAAAAATTATGACTATTTACACATAAATGGCGGAGAAGGCAATGGCACCCCACTCCAGTACTCTTGCTTGGAAAATCCCATGGATGGAGGAGCCTGCTAGGCTGCAATCCACGGGGTCGATAAGAGTCGGACATGACTGAGCAACTTCACTTTCACTTTTCACTTTTCACTTTCATGCATTGGAGAAGGAAATGGCAGCCCACTCCAGTGTTCTTGCCTGGAGAATCCCAGGGACGATGGAGCCTGGTGGGCTGCCATCTATGGGGTCCCACAGAGTTGGAAACAACTGAAGTGACAGCATAGCATAGCATACATAAATGGGCTTCCCTGGCGGCTCTGTCTGTAAAGAATCTGCCTGCTTACCCAGGTTTGATCCCTGAGTCGGAAAGATCCCCTGGAGAAAGGAATGGCAACCCACTCCAGTATTCCTGCCTGAAGAATCCCATGGACAGAGGAGCCTGGCAGGCTAGTCAGTGGGTCTGCACAGAGTTGGACATGACTGAGCAAGTGACGCACAGGTGCATGAAAGAGTTATGTGTGTTTGTTTCCTGATCATTTACTGCAAGATTTATCGGTTTGACCACAAAAGGAGCTTTCCTTGAATTTGCAAAGAAAAGGACATCTAGCATGGAGTTAACACACCGTGATATTCTTCACCTCTTCATGTTTTAGTCACAGAAGGTTAAAGTTGGAAAATCCCTGAATCCAAATTCATTTTACAAACTAAGAAAAGTAATATGTCCAAGGTCACACAGCCCTGACCTCGCTCCCTGTTCCAGCCCCTCTGCCAGCGGGTCTTTGTCCTCCCTGCCTGGTGGAAGCTCTGGCTGGGGAGGCAGGGCTGTTAAACCCAGCGAAGCCTGGCCCGTTCCCAGCAGTCCTGTGTGATCCTGACATGCGCCAGGGTTGCTGACTGTCACTTACACTCTGCCACCTGAGTGCTTATGGAAGGCCACTGAGAGCAGGGAAAAGGACAAGAATCCCTGGGTGAGACTCACACTGTGTTAGATACCAGTATGAAGCAGATTTACCCTAAAGCTGGGTTTGGTTTTTCTTGTGTTTTATATTTTAGTACCAGAGACCCTCGGCCGGCCCTGGCAGAGAATGGGCGCACACACGTAGCCCGTAACCCCTCCTGTCCTCTTTGCATCTCTCTCGTGTCCCCATGACCCCAGAAACAATCACTAACTGATTGAGGTTTGTTTTTTGTTTTTCCCTCGTGAGCCCAGGTGCAGCCTCAACACGATGCTTCAGGTGGTGCAGATGAAATGTTTGCCAACCCTGAAGTCGGCTTATTGGTTTCTTAAGCTGATTTAAAATATGATGTAAGCTTTGGTAACAACGTGGTTTTTAAAAGGGGCGAGTTTTTAAAAAGTGTTTCATGTGCTTGTCTAGCCAACTATCTCTGAATTTGAAGCTGTTTCAAAAACATGATGAGATTCTTTCCTTTGGGTCTATTTGTAATTGTCAAGTGGTGAAGTTTGAATGAAGCAGTAGGGTGGGTTTTGTTGTTGTTCAGTCGCTCAGTTGTGTCCAACTCTTTGCAATCCCATGGACCACAGCACTCCAGTTAGCACTCCCCTGTCCTTCACTCTCTTCCCGAGTTTGCTCAAATTCACATCTAATGATTCAGTGACGCTGTCTAACCATCTCATCTTCTGCCGGTCGGTTCTAGTACAACGCTTTTCCTTTTCTTCATTCCAATAAACTGAAACCCAAAAGGGGGACGTGACAGGCACTGATAAGGCAGCCAGTGCATATCAACTCCAGATCCTTCCACCAGTGCTCTTTCCTAAGGTAAACCCAAGACCCTGTTTGTCCAAGAGAATCCCCTTTATACCTATTGCACTAATGCAATCGTCAACAGCACCCAGTTCACACTCAAAGTGGTCCCAGTTGGAATAATAAACTATGCAGTCAGCCTACCTAAACCCAGACTGCTTCAGAGGATCTTCAAAAGATAGTGAGAACCGAAAGGGGCCCAGGATTGAGATCCTGCAGGAATCACACACTCTAAGGACTAATTAACAACCCACGTGTAGTATTGCTAAGTCTTTAGTGCTAATTCACTTTAAATGAGAATTTAGAGTTTTTAAATTAGACATGGCTAACCATGTCTTAGCATATCCAACTTCAACTCCTTAGCACCACTTAAAAACATAAGATGTCTTTGAATAAAATACAAATAAAGCGTGGAACCCTATTCATTACATACTTGTCTTTAGAGTTTTGTAACGGTTGAATTAAACGGTGACTCATTGTGCCCAGAATGTTATAGATACATGTTAAATATTTCACAACGAATTAATGAATAGTAGATGTTACATTTTCAATAGGGTCTGAGTGGCAGGTATGCTGGATATCCAGAGAACACAACTGATTCATGTTAACCTAAAAAAGTTAGCTAGAAACTTTTATTTCAGAATTTCAGTAGGACCAAATGGTAAATCATTCAGTAGCATCTACTCCATGAATATTTCTTGAGTTCATGCCATGTGTAGGGAGCTTACTACATGCCTGAAGTCAGAGTGCTTCAGAGTTTTAAATCGAGACCACTGATGTGCACCTATTTTTTAAAAAATTAATTGAGAGAATGTGTTACAAGCCTTTGAATGGGCACATTGTTCACAACCTGCTTTCGTTGATCTTACTTCAGACCAGTATACAGTTGACTTGTCTCTAGGGCAGTTCCCTGGTGGTTCAGATGGTAAAGGATCTGCCTGCAATGCGGGAGACCCGGGTTTGATCCCTGAGTCAGGAAAATCTCCTGGAGAAGGGAATGGCAACCCACTCGAGTATCCTGGTCTGGAGAATTCCATGGACAGAGGAGCCTGGCGGGCTACAGTCCATGGGGTTGCAAAGAGTTGGACATGACTGAGTGACTTGTACTTTCAATTTTCACTAGGGCAGTTCAGAAATTAGAGCATTAGGGCAAACTTAGTGGTTCCCCTTGGCAAGGCCAAGCTCAGTAGGTTACTAAAGAGTATCAAGAGATTTTTCTTATCAAAAGTTTCCAAGTTACTCTGTGTCTCCAGGGCCGTGAGCTTCTTCTTTTAAAAAAAAAAAAAAAATTATTTATTTATTTGGCCTCACCAGGTCTTAGTCGTGGCATACAAACTCTTGTTCTTTAGTTTTTTTTTTTTTTGAGGCATACGAACTCTTACCTGTGGCATGTGAGATCTTGTTCCCCAACTGGGGATTGAACCTGGGGCCCCTGCATTGGGAGCTTAGAGTCTTAACCACTGGCCCTCCAGGGAAGCCGTGGGCTTCTTAAGAAGTGAGAACAGTGTTCCAGGTACAGATTTGCGTGCCATCATTCTTACCATCAGAAAACCAGTCCTTTGTCTCTCCGTCTGTATTTGGGATGAAGACCTCTCCAGCCTCTGCCGTTCAGGCCTCTGCCCACCTGAGCCATGGCTCCTGGTGGTGCCTACAGGGGCAATTTCTGGCTTAGTCACAGCCCTCGATATCAAGGACGTTTTTACAAGAAGGATATCCGGGGAAAAGAAAAGCGCTCTAGATTTCTTTTAGCAACCGCTAATGCACACTCCAACCCATGACCCAAGGCAACTTAATGACTTACCATCAAACGGAGATTCTTCACCCCTTAACTAAAATGTCCTGTAGTCCGAAAACACCTGTTCAGTTTTCTTTAGGGAACTTTTCTCGACTTTGTTCCTTTGGAACCATAAAACATGGTATGACAAGGGCTTCAAATCAGCCATAAACAACCTGTTGAGTTTCACTTCACAAATGTCAAATAAATCAGAGCCTCAGGGACCTCTGTTTCTACATGAAAGCCCTCCCTTCATCTGCGGTTTTGTCCTGTTCTCCCAGGATTCTTGTGCCTCAGAGCTACAATATCTGGTGACGAATAAACATGTTTTTCTCTCTGAGATTCTCCAGCACAAGTACAGAATGTAAAAAGGTGCTGTGGACTTCAAGTTATAAAGACTCAGATGTACTAAACAAAAGAACAAAGCATCCTCTTTACAAAAACCTCCTGCCAGGATGGACAAGGGCCTCTGTATAAAAGAGGTGTTGATTTTATGTGTTAAGAAGTGCTGATATTATTGTGCTGTATATAATATAGCTTGTGTGCTCAGAAGCTCAGTCATGTCCAACTCTTCGTGACTCCATGGACTGTAGCTCGCCAGGCTCCTCTGTCCACGGGATTCTCCAGGCAAGAATACTAGGGTGGGGTGCCATTCCCTTCCCTTGTGGGATGGCTACCTTTGATGGCTCTTTAACAGTCTTCTCTTTGCCTATAACCAGCTACCATTTTTTAGTGCTGTCTGTATTCCAAAATTGTCCCAAGTTTTAAGAGCTGACTTCCAATTTCTACACATAAAATATCGTGGAATGGTAGCAAATAATTCATGACTGGCACCAGAAATAACCTTCATTGCTATAGACCAGAGCATGAATAATGATGAATGGAGAAATTTAAAACCTCCACCCTAGTTCCAGCTGTGTTCCCATCTGTCCCCACCTGCTCCCAGCTTCCACATCCAGCTGCCTCCAGCAAGTCCATGCAAACCAGAACCTAGTTGTCAGGATGTCCCTGGGGGTCCAGTGGTTAAGACTTTGCCTTCCAATGCAACGGGTGCAGGTTATATCTCCAGTCAGGGGCTAAGCTCCTACATGCCTTGCAGCCAAAAAACAAAAGAGAAACAAAAAGGAATCAATATAATAACAAGTTCAATAAAGATTTTTAAAATGGTCTACATTACAAAAGAATCTAGTGCAAACAAACTAAACTCTCCAAGACAGCTTGTTGGAAACTATCCAACAGGTCCTGAAACTCATGAAAGTGTTGATAAATTTTGGTATGCTTGTACATATTTTCAGAGAGTAGCTCCTCAGTATTAATCAGGTTTTAAAATGGGTAGTTGCCCTAAAAATGGTTAAGGTAAATTAACTCTTCAACACTTTCATTACTGGGAAACTCCAGTTAAAATTTTCAATATGCAACCACCCAGACTTCCTAGGAAACGTCACATCGTGTGTGCAACCCCATGGACTATAGCACTCTGGGCTCCTCTGTTCATGGATTTTTTAGGCAAGAAATACTGGAGTGGTTTGCCATTTCCTCCTCCAGGGGATCCTCCTGACCCAGGAATCAAAACTGCATCTCCTGTGTCTCCTGCATTGACAGGCAGACTCTTCACCACTGAGCCACCAGTGAAGCACACATACCTGAGGGAGTTATTGGCTTTGTAATATCTTCATAATGCCTTCCTGCTCCGGTGATGGGGCTGGCTCTTGCCATACTATTTCAAAGCACTGTCATTCTGAGTTAAGAAAGAGAATGAGTTTGCTTACCAAAGCCCCAAATAGTGACAGCCTATGGTGAACAGTGTCGGATTCATGATCTTCGAAGAAGACGCACCTTTGGGACCAAGGGTCAGGCTTGATCACTCAAGAGCTTTTGTGTAGTAGAGTTTTATTAAAGTATAAAATGGCACAGAGAAAGCTTCTAACATAGACACCAGAAGGGGGATGGAGAGTGCCCCATCGCTAGTCTACGCTAGGGAGTTATATACTTTTTAATTAGTTATTACAGTAAATCAAAAGAGTGTCTCAAGGTTGTAAATATCGTACTAGATCCGCTCTTATAATTTACATTTTAAGATAAGAGGATTAGCCAGAAGGTTTTAAGGAAAGAGAAACTGTCCTTGAGCAGGATACATTGTTTTTATATAATCCTTAGTACAGAGTTTAAACTGAGTTATTTGTTGTGTAATCATCAGTTCTGGGCTTAAAGAAAAAGAATTATGAACATTTTATGTGACTAAGACTAAGGAACGTAGAGGAAAAAAAAGACGTTCGTCCTTTCCTCCTCCTTGAGAATTCCAGATCCCTGTCTCCTCCTGGAGAGCCCCAGACCCCTCTCGCCTCCTCAGGGACCCCAGACTTCTTATCAACCTGCCTAGGAATTGACTTTCTCAGTAGCAAATAGGAATTTAGCTTCCCTGAAGAATTTTTTTAAAAATAGAAACATTCTGTAAAAAAAAAAAGGCAGGGGTGGGGCGGGCGGCGGGTGCAGTATTCTTCAGTGTTATGGAAGTGTTCCCCACTTTGATGCCATGCCAGGCCAGAGGTGAGCAGACGTATCTGGCCCGGCAGAGAATGATGAAAGTATTAGGAGAAGGGGGGCCTTCTGGCTGGTGGGAACATGAGGCATCACAGGAACACTGGCTGTTGTAAGAGGGGAAGGAGGAACATCAGGTGGAACGGAAGGCTTATAAAGAGCAGAAATAATGAGCTGCTGAGAAGGATGAGATTGTCCGTGCATACATGAGCACTACAGATCCATGTGAAGAGAGATTCTGTTCTTAGCACCCAGACTGTGGTCTCTACACACCATTTTCCATGGGAAGGAAACCAGGATTCCTTGTAGAACTAGCTGATTCCAGGTCTGGGACAGAAGCCTCGGCATCTTATCCTGCCAGAAAAGGCTAGTGGAATATTGTTTGACAGTAACAAGAGACAATTCAAACTGCATTCTACTAAAGATGGAAATGTTTGAGCATCAAAAAGAATTATGACTACAATGGACAGAAACAAACGAAATAGATAAAACCTGTGTTTATACTATAATCAAAAACAAACAAACTCATTTAACTCTCACAGTGCCTCCATAAGGCAGGTACTATTTGCCGTGAACAGAATGTACCGCCATCCCACACCCAAGGTGCCTGTGCCCTCCCAGCCTTTAGAATTTGCAAATATGTCATTCCATGGCAAAGGCGGCCCTGCAGATGTGATTAAGGTTACAGATCTTAGCTTGTGAGACTCACCTAGATGACTCCGATGGATTCAGTCTAATCACATGAGCCCTTAGGCAGACGATCCTGTCCAGCTGAAGCTGGAAGCAATACAGCTAAATGAGAAACCAGAGATGTCCGAATGGGACAGGATTTGAAATATCATCACTAGTCTGAATAACTAGTCACTCATTCATGTCCAGCTCTTTGTGATCCCATGGACTGTAGCCTACCAGGCTCCTCCATCCATGGAATTTTCCAGGCAAGAGGACTGGGGTGGGTTGCCATTTCCTTCTCCAGGGGATCTTCCCAACCCAGGGATCGAACCCAGGTCTCCCGCATTGTAGGCAGACGCTTTAACCTCTGAGCCACCAGGGAAGCCCCTGTCTGAATATGGAAGATGCAGCAGGCCAGGAAGGGAGGCAGCCTTTTGGATCCTGCTGAAAGCCAGCAGGGACGCAGGGACCGCAGGCCTTGAACCTCAAGAAATTGAGCGCAGCCAACAACCCAAGTGAACTTTCGAACTTGTTCATCCTCAGACCTTCCAGAAGGGGATACAGCTCTGAGGACCCCTTGATTTGGGGCTTGTGAGACTCAAAGCCATACCATACCTCAACATCTGACCTGCAGAACTAGGAATAATACATGAGTATTGTTTTAAACTGACAAAACTGTGATGATTTATGTTGGAAATAGGAAAATAACCCCCTATTATCATCCCCATTTTACAGATAAGGAAACTGAAGCAAAACAGCTTTAAGTAACTTCAGTATATGAGGGTTCAGATATAGGTAGTTGGATTCCAGAACCTCTTCTGTGTTCTCAACCACTATACTGTGATGCCTCTCAAAAGGAAGATGATGTCTTTGCTAATTATTCCAAGGCAGGAAGAGACACTCAATTGGCTCTGCTGTTATTAGGGGGGACACTTTTAAAGATGACTGCCTGGTAAACATGGCGCTACCTTTGGCCATTAGACTGTCTCATAGCCAGTCGTATATGCTAGGAAGACGGCAAAATACGTCAACCACCTCATAGCCCTGCTTTCCACCCACTGAGCTTACGGGCCACAGAGACACACATTAGCAAGGAAGAGAAAGGAGCAGTTCTTAACAGTTTTTTCCATGCATCTACCAAACACGTATGAACTGCTGTATCTTCATAGGGAAGTGAAGTGGTAGTCACACAGTGGTGTCCAACTCTCTGCAATCCCATGGACTGTAGCCCACCAGACTCCTCTGTCCATAGGATTCTCCAGGCAAGAACACTGGAGTGGGTTGCCATTATCTTCATAGTAGGTTTAAACAAATCTAGAGCCTGCCTTTGTATCTTCAATTTTCTTGAAGAGATCTCTAGTCTTTCCCATTCCATTTTTTTCCTCTATTTCTTTGCACTGATCACTGAGGAAGGCTTTCTTATCTCTCCTTGCTATTCTTTGGAACTCTACATTCAAATGGATATATCTTTCCTTTTCTCCTTTGCCTTTTGCTTCTCTTCTTTTCTCAGCTATTTTTAAGATCTCCTCAGACAACCGTTTTGCCTTTTTGGATTTCTTTTTCTTGGGGATGGTTTTGATCACTACCTCCTGTATGATGTTACAAACCTCCGTCCATGGTTCTTCAGGCACGGGATCTCATCCCTTGAGTCTATTTGTTACTTCCACTGTACAGTCGTAAGGGATTGATTTAGGTCATACCTTAATGGTCTAGTGGTTTTCCCTACTTTCTTCAATTTAAGTCTGAATTTTGCAATAAGGAGCTCATGATCTGAGCCACAGGCAACTCCTGGTCTTGTTTTTTCTGGCTGTATAGAGCTTCTCCATCTCGGCTGCAAAGAATATAATCGATCTAATTTCAGTATTAACGATCTGGTGATGACTATGTGTAGAGTCTTCTCTTGTGTTGTTGAAAGAGTGTGTTCACTATGACAGTGCATTCTCTTGTCAAGTCTGTTAGCCTTTGCCCTGCTTTATTCTGTACTCCAAGGCCAAACTTGCCTGTTACTGTGGGTATCTCTTGACTTCCTATTTTTGCATTCCAGTCCCCTATTATGAAACAGACATCTCTATTTGGTATTAGTTCTAGAAGGTCTCGTAGGTCTTCATAGAACCATTTAACTTCACCTTCTTCAGCATTCCCTGGTGGCTCAGATGGTAAAGTGTCTGCCTGTAATGCAGGAGATCTGGGTTTAATCCCTGGGTTGGGAAGATCCCCTGGAGAAGGAAATAGCAACCTACTCCAGTATCCTTGCCTAGAAAATTCCATGGATGGAGGAGCCTGGTGGGCTTCAGTCCATGGGGTAGCAAAGAGTCGGACACAACTGAGTGACTTCACTTTCACTTTCTTTCTTTGGCATTACTGGTTGGAGCACAGACTTGGGTTACTGTGATATTGAATGGTTTGCCTTGGAAATGAACAGAGATCATTCTGTTGTTTTTGAGAGTGCACCCAAGTACTGCATTTTGAACTCTTGTTGACTCTGAGAGCTACTCCATTTCTTCTAAGGGATTCTTGCCCACAGTAGTAGATATAATGGTCATCTGAATTAAATTCACCCATTCCAGTCCATTTTAGTTCACTGATTCCTAAAATGTCGATGTTCACTTGTCATCTCCTGTTTGACCACTTTCAATTTATCTTCATTCATGGACCTAACATTCCAGGTTCCTATGCAATATTGTTCTTTACAGCATCAGACTTTACTTCCATCACAAGTCACTTCCACAACTGGGCATTGTTTTCTCTTTGGCTCAGCCTTTTTATTCTTTCTGGAGCTGTTTCTCCACTCCTCTCCAATATATTGGGCACCTACTGACCTGGGGAGCTCATCTTTCAGTGTCATCTTTTTGCCTTTTCATACTGTTCTTGGCGTTCTCAAAGCAAGAATACTGAAGTGGTTTGCCATTGCCTTCTCCAGTGAACCACATTTTGTCAGAACTCTCTACCACGCCCATGCATCTTCGGTGGCCCTACACGGCATGGCTCGTAGTTTCATTGAGTTAGAAAAGGCTGTGATCCAAGTATTGTTTGGTTAGTTTTCTGTAACTGTGGTTTTCATTCTCTCTGCCCTCTGGTAGACAAGGATAAGAGGCTTGTGAAAGCTTTCTGATGTGAGGGACTGGCTGTAGGGGAATCTGAGTCTTGCTCTGATGGGCAGGGCCATGCTCAGTAAATTTTTAATCCAATTTTCTGTTAATAGGTGGGGCTATGTTCCCTACCTGTAGTTTGGCCTGAGGGGTAATGGCAGGAATAGTGACCTCCTTCAAAAGGACTTACACCAGGACTGTTGTATTCAGTGCCCCTGACCCCACCCCAGGCCACTGTCAACCCACGCCTTTACTAGAGATTCCTGGACACTCACAGGCAAGTCTGGCTTAGTCTCTTGTGGGGCACAATAAAGGACAGAAATGATATGGACCTAACAGAAGCAGAAGATATTAAGAAGAGGTGGCAACAATACACAGAAGATCAACAATACACAAAAAAGATCTTAATGACCCAGATAACCATGATAGTGTGATCACTCACCTAGAGCCAAACATCCTGGAATGTGAAGTCAAGGGGGCCTTGCTGCTGCTGCTGCTGCTGCCAAGTCGCTTCCATTGTGTCCAACTCTGTGCAACTCCATAGACTGCAGCCCACCAGGCTCCCCCATCCCTGGGATTCTCCAGGCAAGAACACTGGAGGGGGTTGCCATTTCCTTCTCCAATGCATGAAAGTGAAAAGTCAAAGTAAAGTCACTCAGTTGTGTCCGACTCTTAGTGACCCCATGGACTGTAGCCCACCAGGCTCTTCCGTCCATGGGATTTTCCAGGCAAGAGTACTGGAGTAGGGTGCCATTGCCTTCTCCACAAGGGGACCTTAGGTAGCATCATTACAAACAAAGCTAGTGGAGGTGATGAAATTGCAGCTCCTGCTGCTGCTGCTAACTAGCATCAGTCATGTCCAACTCTATGCTACCTGATAGACAGCAGCCCACCAGGCTCCTCCGTCCCTGGGATTCTCCAGGCAAGAATACTGGAGTAGGTTGCCATTTCCTTCTCCAGTGCATGAAAGTGAAAAGTCAAAGTGAAGTTGCTCAGTCGTGTCCGACTCTTCACGACCCCATGGACTGTAGCCCACCAGGCTCCTCCATTCATGGGATTCTCCAGGCAAGAGTACTGGAGTGGGTTGCCATTGCCTTCTCCAAAATTCCAGCTGAACTATGTCAAATCCTAAAAGATGATGTTCTTAAAATGTTGCACTCACTATGCCAGCAAATTTGGAAACCTCAGCAGTGACCACAGGACTGGAAAAGGTCAGTTTTCATTCCAGTTTCAAAGAAAAGCAATGCCAAAGAATGCTCAAACTACCACACAACTGCACTCATCTCACACACTAGCAAAGTAATGCTCAAAATTCTCCAAGCCAGGCTTCAACACTACATAAACCAAGAACTCCCAGATGTTCAAGCTGGATTTAAAAACGCAGAGGAACCAGAGATCAAATTGCCAACATCTGTTGGATCATAGAAAAAGCAAGAGAAATGCAGAAGAACATCTATTTCTGCTTCATTGACTATGCTAAAGCCTTTGTGTGGATCATAACAAACTGGAAAATTCTGTGGATTACAACAAACTGGAAAAGAGATGGGAATACCAGACTGCCTGACCTGCCTCCTGAGAAGTCTGTATGCAGGTCAAGAAGCAACAGTTAGAACTGGACATGGAAAAAAGACTGGTTCCAAATCAGGAAAGGAGTACATCAAGGCTGAATACTGTCACCCTGCTTATTTAACTTATATCCAGAGTACATCATGAGATATGCTGAACTGGATGAAGCACAAGCTAGAATCAAGATTGCCAGGAGAAATACCAATAACCTCAGATATGCAGATGACACCACCCTCATAGCAGAAAGCAAAGATGAACTAAAGAGCCTCTTGACTAAAGTGAAAGAGGAAACTGAAAAAACTGCCTTAAAACTCAACATTCAGAAAACTAAAATCATGGCATCCAGTCCCATCACTTTATGGCAAATAGATGGGGAAACAGTGGAAACAGTGAGAGACTTTATTTTCTTGGGCTCTAGAATCACTGCAGATGGTGACTGCAGTCATGAGATTAAAAAATACTTGCTCCTTGAAGAAAAGCTATAACCAACCTAGACAGAATATTAAGAAACAGACATTACTTTGCCGACAAAGGTCTGTCTAGTCAAAACTATGTTTTTTCCAGTAGTTATATATGGATGTGAGAGTTGGACCATAAAGGAGGCTCAGCAGCAAAGAAATGATGCTTTTGAACTGTGGTGTTGGAGAAGACTCTTGAGAGTCCCTTGGACTGCAAGGAGATCCAACCAGTCAATCCTAAAGGAAATCAGTCCTGAATAGTCATTGGAAGAACTAATGCTGAAGCTGAAACTCCAATACTTTGGCCACCTGATGCGAAGAGCTGACTCACTGGAAAAGACTCTGATGCTGGGAAAGATTGATGGCAGAAGAAGGGAACGACAGAGGATGAGATGCTTGGATGGCATCACCAACTCAATGGACATGAGTTTGAGTAAACTCCGGGAGATAGTGAAGAACAGGGAAGCCTGACATGCTGCAGTACATGGAGTCACAAAGACTTGGTCATGATTGAGTGACTGAACAGCAACAAACAACAAAATTTACTTTACAATGTTGTTTGGTTTCCACCATACATTAACATGAATCAGCCACAGGTACACATATGCTCCCTCCCTCTTGAGCCTCCCTCCTACCTCCCACCCTATCCTGCCCCTCTAGGTCGTTGCAGACCACCAGGTTGAGCTCTCTATGTTATACAGCGACTTCCCATTAGCCATCCATTTTACATGTGGTGATCCATATATTTCAATGCTTCTCTCTCGGTTCTTCCTGCCCTCTCCTGCTGCAGCTTGTGATCTTATAACCACTGTGTTGGTGATGGACAGAGAAGCCAGCCATGCTACAGTCCATAGGGTCGCAAAGAGTCAGACACGACTGAGGGACTGAACTGAACTGAACTGAGAGCCTGCCTCTCCTAAAAGACCGATGGACAAAAATTTATAGTAATATATAACATTTGTTATTTGCATAATTAATTAGTATCATTCTAAGTTTCATTTGCCTGACATCCTGGGAGTAGTTAAATCAAGTTTTATCATGACATTGATTTTTCCAGTGAGAAACTCAGGCACAGACAGGTTAGGCGGCTGCCCTAGATGGACACAGGTAAAGAGATATTGTACAAGTCAAAATCAGGTACCATCTCAGGAACTTTGCCCTATATATCTATATATGCAAACTATACTGGGTAATTCATTAGGGGAAGAATTTTGTCTAGTGGAAGCATTGACCCTAAATCAGGTGACCCTTGTTTAAAGTCAACCCTAAACCAGTTTCTTACCACAGAAGGGAGCCTCGTCCATGTGAGACGGTTTCTCCAGCATAATCGGAATAAGATCTTACATACTTCATGGGTTATTGTTAAGAATAAAATAAGATACTATGAGGTATCTTGAGATCTGTGACCTGCCAGACACTTGTAGGTTTTATTATTATCATTTTTTCTCAACTTAAAATTGAATAATATACCTACTAGCTATAAAATCCTATGTG
This sequence comes from Bos indicus x Bos taurus, assembly GCF_003369695.1. Lineage (NCBI taxonomy): Eukaryota > Metazoa > Chordata > Mammalia > Artiodactyla > Bovidae > Bos > Bos indicus x Bos taurus. The sequence continues at coordinate 49,166,638 of NC_040104.1, forward strand.
TGGGGGCTTTTTATTGTTATTTATGAAAGGCAGCAGGGATATGCATGCCCAAATAATAATCTCAAAATTACACTGATTTGATTCAGGGACTCATGATATGTGCTTTTGTGGTTTTAATATACTTCCCTTATTTGAGTCCTGCTTTGATTTATAAAGATATGAAAATCAGCTTGTGTTTGTTTGCTCCACAGCCAAACCTGAGATTAAAAGTCTCTTTCAGATCATCCCCACATTTCTTAAGCCCCACAAAGTAGTTAATTGAGATTGACCACTAAGTCTTCCTGCTAGCAGGTCTGTGCTCTCTGGGGCTGGGAGGTCCATGATGTGCATTCGTAGGTTAGCCTTGCCCATGACAACCACAGGGATTCCATTCCTCTTTTATCTCTAGGTGATGTTGGGAGTTCCTGATTGGCCTCCTTCGTTGTAAAGAATGGCTCAGAAGGTAAAGAATCTGCCTGCAATGCAGGAGATCGGGGTTCCATCCCTGGGTTGGGAAGATCCCCTGGCCAAGAGAATGGCTACCCACTCCAGTATTCTTGCCTGGGAAATCCTATGGACAGAGGAGCCTGACGGGCTACAGTCCATGGGGTTGCAGAGTCAGATGTGACTGAACGGTTAACACTCTCACTTTTCATCTTAAAGATTCGAACTTTGTCTTAGCCTTTTCCTCCAACTTGCACCTGCTTAAAAGGGGGTGGAGGGTAGAAACAGATCACTTTTGTTAATGCTGCTTCCGGGCTTCCCTGGTAGCTCAGTTGTAAAGAATCTGCCTACCAATGCTGGGGTCTCCGGTTCTATCCCTGGGTTGGGAAGATCCCCGAAAAGAAATGGCAACCTGCTCCAGTATTCTTGCCTGGGAAATGCCATGGACAGAGGAACCTGGTGGGCTACAGTCCATAGGGTTACAAAAGAGTCCTAGACAACTGAGCAACTACACAACAGAAATGACAGCAACTAGTGCTGCGCCATGGCCCCCTGGACCGAGGGATGCTCTCTTTTGGGTAAATCTTTTGTTTCCTTTAACATCATCTCCTTCTTAGCAGATGAAAAGGGCAGGGGCCCAAAGCTTCTTTGTACATTTAGGTTAGGACAATGCTGGAACAAGTGCAATTAAAGAGATGAAATAAGGCAGCAAGCCAACTCTACCATGAGACTCTATGTTAAAAAAATAATTATAAAAATCTCACTGTATGTAATAGATCCATGCCTGACAACTTATGAGCAAATCAATTCTTGAAAATGGATTCCAACTTTAAAGGCAACAGGACACTTTCTGTTCAGAATAATCTCAAGATTAATGTTCCTTAAATGAGAATGGTCATATCAGTTAGCTGTTTTGTAAATTAGGATGTTTGTATAACGGAACAGCATGTTTGCACATTTATAATTAATGCATATATAATTTAAGTGTGGGCTTCCCTGGTGGCTCAGCGGTAGAATCCGCCTGTTAATGCAGGAAACGCGTTTGATCCCTGGGTCAGGAAGATCCCCTGGTGGGTGGAATGGCAACCCATTCCAGTATCCTTGCCTGCAAAATCCCATGGAGAGAGAAGCCTGGCGGGCTACAGTCCATGGGGTCGTAAAAGAGTCAGACATGACTAAGCAACTAAACAAGAATTTAAGCGCACATGGACATGATATAATGGGATGCTACAGAATTTGGCTCCCTGAGACCTAGGTATGAGTGTGGCCTTGCCGTTATGACTTGGGAAAATTGCTTAACATCTCTGATTCTCATTTGTCACGTTGATAAGCTAAAGATAGTAAAGTTGAAGAAATGAATATGATGTAAGTTGATAAACTGGAAAACAAGCACGTGCTGATGTGATTTTTCTTCTTAATGCATTCAAAAACAGGTCTTGCAAGCTTGGAGGGGATACCAGAGGCATCATCCTTGAAACTACAACTGTGGAGTGTTTTAAATATTGTTCTGAATGCAAACAGAGGCAGAATTTTCAGTAATTCAGGATTTAATTTGTTCTAATAAAAGACAGAGGCCTTACCCTTCAGCTCACCCCATGGACACTTCATGCCATGAGTCTTTGTAAAGCGAGGCTCGGCATCTACCCAGACTTGGCTCAGACAAGCCTGCAAAACCCGGAGTGTTTGTGGTGGGCAGCACTGAAACCAGAAGAGACTTCCCACACTCAGGGTCCCTCCTGCTCGGAGTCCATTGTGCTTCTCTAGGCCTTTCAATTACCATTTTGAACACAACATCTTTGAAAGTTACTTTGCTTTGTTTGGTTGTTCAGGAGCTCACAAATGGCCCCAACTGTGGGAAATAAAAAGCAAATGAGGAAAAGGAAGTCTTTTACAGAGAAACACTTGTTCTGACTGTAGATTAGGCTCAGGACAAAGCAAGCAGAAAGAGGCAAGCTTTTCAAGAGCACATTAACTTTGAAACTTCAGGAAGGTCAGGGCAGGCTTGCTGGCCGGAAAGGCTCTTTTATCCCATTAATATAACAGCTTCTGTGAACACAAATATTTTAGCATCTTGGCTAAGTTAACTGGAACTTTTTAAAGGAAATAAATGGCATTCAAAGAATCTAGAATGGCTTTCCAAATACAGTGGAGATAAAACAATGCCGCAGATTCCTCCATCACACTTCTCTGAAATTTTTCTACCATAAACTAGAAGCAAAGATTGTCTGCATGTCAAGCTCACCCCCATGGCAAGTCATCCTGGCACATAAGTCATGGTACCACCCTTTTCCTCTCACTCAAAAACGATCTCCACCAAAGTGGTGTATAGTACAGGTATTTATACGAACAACCATGGTCCAACTAAATTTAGTTCTAAAAGTAAGTAATTGTTTAGACTACAGCCAAAAGCCTGCCTATTACTTAATGGAGAACCAACTAAAGGCTTTCTTATTAGGGATAAGATAAGAATATCACTGTTTTCACTACTATTTAACAGTATGCTGTAAGTATCCACCAATGCAATTAGCTAAGATAAAGCAATTTGTATTATAAGAATTGTAAAGAAAAAGGTAAACTGATCTCTATTTGTATATAGTGTAATTATATATCTGAAAAGTTCTAAGGAGTGAATGGAGCTACTTCAAAAGATAGGAAAATCAGTAAAGTAACAAGTTATAAATTTAACAAACATTAATAGCCTACATGTATAGCTCACCTCCCCCCAACCAAAAATAAAAAAACAGTGAAAATGTGTAATGAAAAAGAATCCATTTAGGTTAGCACATATATATGTATGTGCTATTTGTGGAAAACTAAAACACTACTGAAAAAATAGTAGATTTGAACAAAGGGAAAAAGACAAACTATATTATTGGATAGAAAGACTCTATCATCAAGAAATTAGTTCTCCCTTAATTATGCTGTACTTTTAATATCTAAATTTAAAATGTTATCATTTTGTCAGATGCAATAAGTTGATTATAAATTAGTTTAGAAGAGCAGCAAGCAAGAATAGCCCGGAAAATCCTGAAAAAAAAAAAAAAAAAAAACACCTTAAAGAGGACTTAGCTTTTCCAAATAATTAAAATGTATATAAAGAAAATATTGAATCACTATTTACACACCAGGAAGTAACATAGTGCTGTAGGTCAATTATTCACACTAAGTCATTTCAGTCGTGTCCAACTCTTTGTGACCCTATGGACTGTAGCCCACCAGTCTCCTCTGTCCATGGGATTCTTCAGGCAAGAACACTGGAGTGGGTTGCCATGCCCTCCTCCAGGGGATCTTCTCTACCCAGGGATCGAACCCAGGTCTCCTGTGGCTCCTGCATTGCAGGAGGATTCTTTACCACTGAGCCACTGGGGAAGCCCCATAGGTCAATTATACTTCAGAAACAAACAAACGAATTCACAGAAAAATAGGTCATACTTGTGGTTACCGGAGGCAGGTGGTAGGAAGAGGGGGAACTGGATGAAGGTACAAAAAATGGTCTTGTCTTTTCCTGTGTGCGTGCTCAGTCGCTTAGTCGTGTCCAACTCTTTGCAACCCCATGGCCTGTAGCCCACCAGGTTCCTCCATCCGTGGGATTCTCCAGGCAAGAATACTGGAGTGGGTTGCCATTTCCTTCTCCAGGGGATCTTCCCAACCCAGGGATCAAACCCACGTCTCCTGCGCCTCCTGCATTGGCAGGCAGATTCTTTGCCACTGAGCCACCTGGGAAGCCTAAGCAAAAGGTACAAACTTCCAATTATAAGAGAAATAAGTCCTAGGGAGGTAATGTTCAACACAACAGATATAATTAATATGTCTATATGTTATACATGAAATTTGTTGAGAGTAAATCCTAAGAGTTCTTATCACGGAGAAGAATGTATTTCCTATTTCTTTAGCTTTGTATCTATATGAGATGATAGACATTCACTAAACTTTCGGATAATCACTGCAAGACTTACATGAAGTGGAATCATTACACTGTACATCTTAAACTTACATGGTGCTTTATGTCAGTTATGTCTCCAGAAACTGGAAGGAAAAAAAATACTACGAAGGCTCTATAATTAAAACATTTTGATGTTGATGCAAGAAGACAGATAAACCAATGGAACAAAATAGAAAAGCCAGAAATATACTACTTGCATATGTAAATTTAGTATAGAGTAAAAGAGGCTACTCAAATCCGTGGGAAAGTGGTAGTTTTCTAAAAATTATCATTGAAATAAATGGAGAGCCATGTGGAAAAAAATAAAACTGGACTCATTCCTCACATAATATACTAGGAGAAATTCCAAATGGATTAGAGATAAAAATGTAAGAAAAAGAAGCATTTAAATTCTATTTTTGAAAAATGTGTAATCACCAAAACCTGGAAATGTAAAACTATGATTTAACATCCAGAAGCAATCAGGGAAAAGATTGACGTGTTCAACTACATGAAAATAAAAAACTTTTGCATGACAAAAAAAATAAGGTTTCCATGAACAAAGTAAAAATAAATGACAAAGTTGACAACATTGGAAATTTATATCATGCTTCCAAAATAAACAGAAAAAAGGACTGTCTAACCCACAGGAGAATGAGCTGATAGTTTTCACAGGAAAGGAGGTGCGTGTGTGCTGCTGAGGGGAGGTGGGGGTCTTGTGGACAGGGCACTAGAACAGTGGCGGGGCGGGGGCATCCGGCTGGACGTAGGGTCCTGCAAGCCAGGAACACGCCTCCCCCAGGGCACCATCAGGCATGTCCCCTCAGCTCGGGATGGGAGAACTGAGGCGGGAAAGTGCTGCTGTGGCTCCGGCCATTCTCGGAGGTGGTGGAGTCAATGGTTCTTAAACGTTTGAAAAGATGCTCAACCTCACTCGTAATAAGAGAAAGGAAAATTCTAAATAACATTGAGCTGCCATTTCTCATCTATTAGACTGGCCAAAAATTTTACTGCATGCTCTGTTGGTAAGGCTGTGAGAGGGTAGTCATTCTTGTATATAACCATAGAAATGCCAAGTGATCAAACTTATGGGCATGGAGATATAGGAAGTGTTTCAGAAAATCATAAGTACGTCTCCTTTGAGCTAGCAATCCCAATTTTAGGAACACAAATATATGTTAGCAAAACTATGAAAACATACAGGCACAAGGCTCTTTATTGCATGCTCATTGTAAGAGCAAAAATAGGAAACATCTTAAATGAACGTCAGTAGAGGACTGGTTGGATTAATTATAATACATGTACCCTTGGAAGATTATTTCTACACTGTTGTGGCATGGTCTTCGTTATATAAAGCAGCAACGTTATTGACCTTTTGAGTCAGATGGCTCTTCGTCGTGAGTGGCTGACCTCAGCTGGCCTCAGCCTGCAGCAGCTTGAGGCAGGGCTTCAGTCCCCGGCCAGAGATGAGGTCGGGCTGCAGCAATCAGAGCGCTGCACTGTAGCCGCTAGACCAAGTGTCAGTGAAAGGCCCTCACCCTTTGGCTTTGCAGAAGAAAATTCCCACAAAGAAAGTGGTGAGCAAGTATTTATTCGGAGGAAAATGTGTACAGTACATGTGGACAGGCACGCGGGCGGACTCAGAGAGTCACGCCCTCGTGACAGTTTAAGTGACGTAATGGGGCGTTTCCTCCAGGTTTCCCCTGGCCGGTCATTCTGACTAGCCTGGTTCAGAGTACGTATCTGGTATGTCTCACGGTCCTCCCACATGTGCACACACGACTCTTAGCCAAGGTAGGTTCCACCAAAGAGGCCTAGCTTGGCATCCGTGAGCATCACTCCCCTCGGACCTCCGAGGAGCCCTTCGGTGCTTGTGTAGCTGGGGAGGTTTCCTGACTGTGAGAATGAGAAGTATGTGGGCCATTACATTCTGTCTGGGCAGCCTCCTCTCTCCGTCCTGCTATTGCTGTTTCGGGGTTTCAGTCCACAGGGAACCAACCTCTACTCCCTTCACACTGGTGGGAGGGGCCCATCTGCCTCCTGCCGCAGGGCTAGCCTGTGCGTTCCAGAAGGTTGAGCAGCTTCCCTGCCCTCTACCCGCCAGGTTCTAGGAAAACTCCGCCCCCAGGTTGTGACAACCAAAACCATCTCCAGACACTGTGAAATGACCCTGGAAAACAAGGTCCTCCTTGGTTGAGAACTACTGATAAAACGTTAGGTGAAATAGCTTGTTGAGGGCAAGTGTATACAATATGGTTATACTGATAAAGTAAATGGATGAAATATAACATTACTGGAAAAAAAGGTTGCTTGTAGGAGAAGAGAATACAAGAAAAGGAAAAATAATGAAGCTAAGCTTGACTATAACTTTTCTGTAAATTTAACACTGGTAATTTTACATGTAATAGAAAATGAAATTAAATGTTAAAAAGGCAAGTCAAAAATTTGAAAGTAAATGGAAGCAAACAAATTCATATGTGTATCTAGTTGGAAGCATGTATGCACAAGGTAGACTATTCCACATGACTTTACATGCACTAATTTGACTATATATCCCTGCTGCTGCTGCTGCTGCTGAGTCGCTTCAGTCATGTCCAACCCTGTGTGACCCCACAGATGGCGGGCCACCAGGCTCCCCCGTCCCTGGGATTCTCCAGGCAAGAGCACTGGAGTGGGTTGCCATTTCCTTCTCCAATGCATGAAAGTGAAAAGTCAAAGTGAAGTCGTTCAGTCGTGTCCGACTCTTCTCGACCCCATGGACTGCAGCCCACCAGGCTCCTCCGTCCATGGGATTTTCCAGGCAAGAGTACTGGAGTGGGGTGCCATTGCCTTAGTGGAATAAATCTAAAGGACAAAAAGAACTGCAAAAGAATATTAGATCAATTTGAATGACCATAATTGTAATTATAATAACAATATTGCTGTTATTCAGACACTCTGTGGCACGTATTTCAGATAAGTGAATATTCAGACAGGTGAATACGTATGATGATGTCATTGAGCATGAGAAATGTCATCATGGGAGAAAGAAGATACACATGTGAAAAGAACAAGATTACGTAAAAACCTTGACAGGCACCTTAATATTGTTTTTGTTTTGTTTTTTACTGTAGTATAATTGACTTACAATATTATATTAACTTCAGGTGTACAACATAGTATCTCAGTATTTTTCTACATTACAAAATGATCACCACAGTAAGTCTGCCTTCAACTTGTCACCATGAAAAGTTGCTATAATATTGTTAACTCTATTCTTTTTGCATTACATCACATTACACCCTTGTGACTTATTTTGTTACTGGAAGTTTATACCTCTTAATCCCTGTAACTTATTTCCCTTAAATCCTCACTTCTCTCCTCTCTGGCAACCACCAATTTATTCTCTGTTTCTATGAGTCTGTTTCTGTTTTGTTATGGTTGTTTTTGTTAGGTTTGTTTTCTGTGTGTTTATATTTCTTCTGTTTGTTTTTTTCTGTTTTGTTATGTTTGTTTTTCAGATTTCACATATAAATGAAGTTATGATATTTGTCTTTCTCTGAGTTATTTCATTTAGCATAATAGTCTTTATGGCTATCCATATTATCACAAAGGGCAAGATTTCATTATTTTTTATAGCTGAGTAGTATTCCATTAAAACAATCTGTATCTATCTATCTATCTATATATATATATATACACACATATATATATACATGTATCTGTGTGTATATATATATATATGGTTGCTTCCATATCTTGGCTATAGTAAATAATGCTGCAATGAGCATAAGAGAACATATGTCTTTTTAAATTAGTGTTCTTGTTTTCTTCAGAAAAATACCCAGAAGTGGAATTGTTGGATCATATAGCAGTTCTATTTTTAATTTTTTTAGGAACCTGCATACTGTTTTCCATAGCAGCTGCACCAATTTACATTCCTACTAATAGTGCATGAGGGTGTCATTTTCTCAGCCTCCTCACCAATGTCATTCTGACAGGTGACAAAGGAATCTGACATTCCTTTCAGGTGTCTGTTGGCCAACTGACATATGTCTGTATGTCTTCTTTGGAGTGTTTCTATTCAGGTCCTCTGCTTAGTTTTTAATCAGATGGGTTTTTGATGTTGAATTGTATGAGTTCTTTGTATATTTTGTATATTAACTCCTTATCAAATATATCATTTGCAAATATCTTCTCCCATTCTGTAGGTTGTCTTTTTGTTTTGTTGATAGTTTCCATCACCACACAAATGTTTTTCAGTTTGGTGCAGTCCAATTTCTTTTTGTTTAGCATTTTTTTTTGGGGGGGGGGGGCTTTCATTCCCGTAGTCTAAGGAGATGTATACAAATCATACATTGCTAAGCCCAGTGTCAAAGGGTATTTTCCCTATGTTTTCTACTAAGAGTTTTATGGTTTCAGGTCTTACATTTAAGTCTTTAATCCTTCTGAGTTTATTTTTTATATAAGAAAGTATCTATAATTCAGTTTAATTGTTTTACATATAGCTGTCCAGTTGTGCAAACACCATTTATTGAAGAGGCTGACCTTTCCCAATTGTATAGTCTTGCCTCCTTTGTCATAGATTAATGGATCATATAAGCAGAGGTTTATTTCTGGATTCTCTATTTTATTTCATTGATCTCTCTGTCTCTGTTTTGCTGAGGTGCCATACCTCACTGATTAGTGTAGCTTTGTAGAATAGTTTGAAGTCAGAGAATATGATGCCTGCAACTTTGTTCTTTCTTCTCAAGATTGTCTTGGCTATCTGTACAAATTTTAGAAGTATTTATTTTAGTTCTATGAAAAATGCCATTTATATAGGGAGGGATTGCATTTGAATTTGTAGATTGCCTTGGGTAATATGGTCATTTTGGCAATATTAATTCTTTCAATCCAAGAAGATGATTTGTTTTTCCATCTTTTTGTGTCATCTTCAACTTCCTTTGTCAGTGTCTTGTAATTTTCTGAGTACAGGCCTTTTACCTCATTAGTTAGATTTATTCCTAAGCATTTTATTCTTTTGATACAATTGTAAATTGGATTGTTTTCTTACATTCTTTTTCTGATGGTTCATTGTTTATAGAAATGCAGGTTTATTTACATTAATTTCGTATCCTGAAACTTTACTGAATTTAGTATCATATCACGTGTAAACAGTGACACATATTTCTTTTCCATTTGAAGTATTTACTTTCTTGTCTGATTTCTGTGGCTAGGATTTCTAAGGTGTAAAAGGATTTCCAAATTTGAAAGTGTCAAGAGTGAGCATCCTTGTCTTGCTTCTCATCTTAGAGGAAATGCTTTCACGTTTTCACCATTTATTAATGATATGGTCTGTAGGTTTGTCCAACGTAGTCTTTATTTTGTTGAGGTGTGTTCCCTCTATACCCACTTTGTTGACCTTTTTTATAATAAATTTATGTTTAATTTGTCAGAAGCCTTTTCTGCATCTACTGAGATGATCGTATGATTTTTATTCTTCAATTTGTTATGCGGTAGATCACACTGATTTATGGTTATTGAACTACCCATCCTTCCATTCCTGGGATAAATCTAACTTGATCATGGTGTATGATCTTTTTAATTTATTGTTGAATTCGTTTTGCTCGTATTTTATTGAAGATTTTTCCATCCTTGTTCACCAGTGATATTGGCCTGTAATTTTCTTTTTGAGGGGTGTCTTTGTCTGGTTTTGGTACCAGTGTTCTGCCAGCCTCATAGAATGAATTCAGTTTTTTGGAATATTTTGAAAAGCATAGATGCTGACTCTTAAAATGTATTGTAGAGTTCTGTGATGCCATCTGGTCCTACACTTTCGTTTGTTGGCAGTTTTTTTTTAATACTGACTCAGTTTCAGTGCTGATAATTGATCTGTTCATATTTTCTATCTTCCTGATACAGTCTTAGAAGATTATAAGTTTCTAGGAATTTATGTATTTCCTCTAGGTTGTCCATTTTACTGACACAAAATTTGTCATAGTAATCTCTTATGAATGATCCTTTGTATTTCTGTGCATGAGTTGTAACATCCCTTTCATTTTTAATTTTATTTATTTGGGCCCTCTCCCTTATTTTCTTGATGAGTCTGGCCAAAGGTTTTTCTTGTTTCTTGAGGTAGATGTATATCATTATATACTTCCCTCTTAGAATTGCTTTGGCTGTGTCCCATAGATGCTAGATCATTGTATTTCCATTTTCATTTGTCTCCAGGCATTTTTTAATTTCTTCTTTGATTTCTTTAGCATACTGTTTCAACTCCACATATTTGTGTTTTTTTGCAGTTGTTTTTTTTTCCTTGTGGTTGATATCTAGTATCATACTGTAGTGGTTATAAAGGGTGCTTGATATGGTTTCAGTGTTTTTAAACTTGCTGAGACTTATTTTCTAGCCTAGCATGTGATCTGATCTGGAGAATATTCCATGTGCATGTGCATGTGAAAAGAATGTGTATTCTGCTGCTTTTGAGTGGAATGTTCTCTATATATATACATATATAGATAGAGAGAGGAGAAGGCAATGGCACCCCACTCCAGTACTCTTGCCTGGAAAATCCCATGGATGGAGGAGCCTGGAAGGCTGCAGTCCATGGGGTTGCTGAGGGTCGGACACGACTGAGCGACTTCACTTTCACTTTTTACTTTCATGCATTGGAGAAGGAAATGGCAACCCACTCCAGTGTTCTTGCCTGGAGAATCCCAGGGACAGGGGAGCCTGGTGGGCTGCCGTCTCTGGGGTCGCACAGAGTCAGACACGACTGAAGTGACTTAGTAGTAGTAATAGAGAGAGAGAGAGGGAGAGAGAGAGAGAGAGATAATATTATATATATCAATTAAGTTCATCTGGTCAATGTGTCATTTAAGGTCAATGTTTCCTTACTGGTAGTTTTCTGTCTGGATGATCTATCCGTTGACTTAAGTGAAATGTTAAAGTCTCCTTCTATTCTCTCCCTTAATGTTTGTTAATATTTATTTGCTATATGTATTTATGTGCTTAATTGGCTTCCCTGGTGAATCATTGGTGAAGAATCTACCTGAAAATTTAGGAGATGTGGATTCAATCCTTGGATTGAGAAGATTCCCTGGAGAAGGAAATGGCAACCCACTCCAATATTCTTGCTGGGAAATCCCATGGACAGAGGGACTATAGTCCATGGGGTTACAAAAGAGTCGGTCACAATTTAGCAACTAAATGATAGCAACATCATGTTGGATAAATACCTATTTGCATTTATTATCTTTTTGTTGGGTTGATTCCCTTAACACTATGTAATGTCTTTCTTTGTATCTTGTTGCAGTCTTTGTTTTAAAGTTTATTTTGTCTAAGTACTGCTACTCCAGCTTTCTTTTGATTTCCATTTGCATGGTGTACCTTTTTCCCTTGTGTCACTTTCAGTGTGTATGTATTTCTAGATATGAAATGAATCTCTTGTAGGCAGCAGGGATGTAGGTCTTGTCTTATTTTATCCATTCAGTCACTCTTTGTCTTTTGTAGGAGTGTTTAGTCTATTTTCATTTAATTATTGATAGACATGTCCTTACTGCCATTTTGTTAATGGTTTTCTGATTGTTTTTGTAGTTCTCCTTTATTCCTTTTCTTCCCTTGCAATCTTCCCTTGTGATTTGATGACTGTCTTTAGTGTTTATTTGGATTCTTTTCTCTTTATTATTGTGTGTGTGTGTTTATTTTAGGCTTTTGATTTGTGGTTACCATGAAATTTATATATAACATCTTTATGTATGGGTATTGATTTTAAGTTCATTATTTCTTAAGCTTGAATGCATTTTAACAGACTTACATTTTTTACTCCTTTGCTCCCACATTTTTGACAACACATTGTACATCATTTTATTTCAGGTATTACTTATCTCCTTATTACAGAGAAAGACGATTTATTACTTTTGTCTTTTTGCCTTCCTACTGAGCTTTGTAAGTGTTTTGATCCACTACCTTTCCTATATTTTGCCTTTTCCAGTGAGGTTTTTCCAGTCATAGCCTTTTTTTAAGTTTCTATTTGTGGCCTTTTCTTTTCCACTTAGAGAAATCCTTTCAACATTTCTTGTAAAGTTGTCTTAGTGGTGATGAACTCCTTTAGCTTATGATTGTCTTTTAAAACTTTCCTTCAATTCTGAATGATACCTTACCAGATAGATTATTTTGGGTGACAGATTTTTTTCCTCCATTTCAACACTTGAATATATCATGTCATTTACTTCTGCCCTGTAAATTTTCTGCTAAAAAGTCAGCTGAGAGTGTTATTAGAGTCTTCTTGTTTATAACTAGTTGCTTTTCTCTTGCTGCTTTTAAGATTCCCTCTTTATATTTAATTTTGGTATTTTAATTATAATATGTCTTGCTGTGTACCCTCTGTCCTTCCTGTACATGGATGTCTGTTTCCCTTCCAAGGTTAGGAAATTTTTCAGCTAGTATATCTTCAAATATACCATCTTCCCCCTTTTTCTCTCTGTTCTCTTTCTGGGACCTTTAGTGTGTTTATTAGTGTGTTTTATGTTGCCCCAGGGGTCTGTTAAATTATCCTTATTTTTTTTAAATTCTTTTTTTTGGTTTGTTTTTTCTGTTCAGCTTGGAATTTCCACTGCTCTATCTTCCAGTTCCCTGATCCTTTCCTCCACATCACCTAATCTACTGTTGATTCCTTCTGGAGTATTTTTTTATTCAGTTATTGTATTCCTCAGCTGTTTGGTTCTTCTTTATATTTTCTAAATCTTTGTTAAACTTCTCACTAGGCTCGTCCATTTTATTTTCCCAAGCTCATTAAACGTCTTTATGATCATCATCTTAAACTTGATGGTGGGAGATTGCTCTTTTCCACTTTGCTTAGTTCTTCTGGGGTTTGGTCTTGTTTTTTCATTTAGGGCATATTCTACATCTCCTCATTTTCTATATTTGTTTTATGTATTAGGTAGTTCAGTTATGTTTCTCAATCTTGGAAAAGTCACATTGTGCAAAGTTGCCTTTGCAGCCCAGCAGCATACTAGCCTCTTGTTACAAGGTCTGTATGTTCTAGTGATGCCTCCTATGTGGGTTGCATGGGCTCTTTTGTTGTGACAGTCAACTACTGTGGATGTGCTGGCAGGCAGGCTGGCTGTCATCCCTGTTAGCAGCCAGGCCCTGCCACACGCAGTGGCCGATGGCCCACTGTGGACAAGGTCGGATCCCAGTGGAGTTGGCCACGTGGCTCAGGGCGGGGGTTGGGGAATGGGCCCAGGCTGTGCCAGTCCACTGATGGACAGAGTTGTTAACAGCTTAGTTTTGAATTGGAAGTATCAATATGAACTCATGATATGATTATTAAAAATGCTTTGCTGACTCTGCTAAAAAATACCAAAATGACAGCAATAAGCATTCCTAACACCAGATCATGGTTTCTAAATGCCACTTCTAACTAAAAAGAAACTAACACTTCTTGAAGTTATAGATAAATCAAGAATGGAGCAGGGATATGTATAAGATGACTGAAAAAATTACCAGTAGCAGTTACTGGAAAGCAAGAAAACTATCAAAGACTGCTTGGGTTGTGTCAGAACATCGCAAGAGCCAACTTGAAAAGGCCAAGGAAGGACCGTGTGTACATCAATAAATATAGTCCTTTTCTACATGAAGTGTGTATACATGTGTGCATGCTAAGTCACTTCTGTCATGTCCTAACTCTGTGCAGTCCCACGGACTGTAGCCCACCAGGCTCCTCTGTCCATGGTATTCTCTAAGCAAGAATGCTGGAGTGGGTTGCTGTGCCATCCAGGGGATCTTCCCGACCCAGAGATAAAACCTGCATCTCCTGCATTGCAGGCAGATTCCTTACTGCTGAGCCATGAGAAAGCCCTTACATGAAGTGTACTTCAAAGTAACCAAACAATTAAAGAGAAGTTTATTTTTAGAACTATTCTAGCTAATAATTGAGGAAGAAATCATAGAATTAAAATGGTGCTGTTTTGCACTTTAATGAATTAGCATTGCATCATGATCATCAGTCAGAGAAGGCAATGGCACCCTACTCCAGTACTCTTGCCTGGAAAATCCCATGGACGGAGGAGCCTGGTCGGCTGCAGTCCATGCTAAGGGTTGGACACGACTGAGTGACTCCACTTTCACTTTTCACTTTCATGCATTGGAGAAGGAAATGGCAACCCATTCCAGTGTTCTTGCCTGGAGAATCCCAGGGACTGGGTAGCCTGGTGGGCTGCCATCTGTGGGGTTGCACAGAGTCAGACACGACTGAAATGACTTAGCAGCATGATCATCAGTGGCCAATAACACAGAATAAGATAGAGAACCAGGTATTATGTATCTCTAGGTGGAAATACAGTTTCACCCATGAGGGGCTTTTGTCAAAAAAAAAAAAAAGAAAAGGAAAGGAAGAAGGAAATTGAATGGGAATTTTATTAAGTCTTCTACATAAATCTGCCAAGATAAGAAATACAGGGGACAGAGGAACATGTAAAACAAAACTATAGGGATACAATAAGCAAAAATTCAGACTGTGGGAACAAAAGAAGAAGTGGCTCGGCTTTTTGATTAACAACAACAGCAACATGAAAACTGCAAGGGACAAGTGTGGGGAGAAGCTACAGATTAAAAGATGACTGCAGGAGACATCAATCAGGTGCAGTGCGTGTGCCTTATTTGCACATCTTGGTTAAAAGAAACTATGAAAATATATATTCACAAGTACACAAGCATATCAGTGAAAGTGAAACTGCTCAGTCATGTCCAACTCTTTGCAACCCTATGGACTGTAGCCTACCAGGCTCCTCTGTCCATGGAATTTTCCAGGCAAGAGCACTGGAGTGGGTTGCCATTAAACAATTACAGAAGGATGAACACCAACTGAATATTTAAAGACATTAAGGAATTGTTGTTTTCTCTGTTTAGATGCAGTAGTGGTATTGTGAGTGTGTCAGTGTGTGTTTACTTTGACTCCCTGTCTTTTAGAGGTGTACACTGAAATTACATGATGGCTAGGATGTGCTTCAAGATAATACAAGGGAGCAGATGGGAATGAATGGGCATAAAGATAAAGCAAGATTAGTCATGAACTGATCATTGCCAAAGCTGAGTGATGAATACTCAAGGGTTCATCAAGCTATGACTTTTATAAAATTCTCCTGAAAAGTTTGGGAACAAAATACTTTCTAAAAAGAAACAACTTGGGACCGTGCTCTAGCTACCATTAGCATTAGCACCATGCTCTTCGGTAGACCTCTTTCCTAAGGAGAAGCGCCTCTGCTCTCTCCTCTTTTTCCTTTGCCTCTTTCTTGTTGCTTATCTTGTCATTGCCTCCACGTTGAGTCCACTATAGAGCAGTCAGAGCACATAACCAGAATGTAAGATAATGGGAGCTTAACAAACTGAGGTCACCTTGGGATGTCCTACATTGCACCTCAGATAATCTTCCGGAATTATCATCCTCCTGGGGTTGTCTCATCTGTTCAATTAATAGTGAGAATATTGATGCTCACAGTTTATACTCCTGTTATTGTGAACTGCTGGTTTATTGTCTATCTCTAATTACAATGCGCTTTCGTAAGAATCTCCCTACCTATTTAAAACAGCTGTTTGAAGCTAGGATCCAAGGACACAGAGGGAAGAGAGAGGGAGGGGCCTCTTTTATTATCAGTGAGTAAATTGGCATTGGTCATCACTCTTGTCTTCTTTTAACTATAGGTATTTATCAAAGTGCTGGATAATAATGATAACGGCCCAGAATTCTCTCAGCCAAATTACGACGTGACCATTTCTGAGGATGTGCTTCCAGATACAGAAATCCTGCAGATTGAAGCCACAGACAGAGATGAGAAGCACAAGCTGAGCTACACTGTCCACAGCAGCATCGACTCCATCAGCATGAGGAAGTTCCGCATAGACCCCAGCACCGGCGTCCTCTACACGGCCGAGAGGCTGGACCACGAGGCACAAGACAAGCACATCCTGCACATAATGGTAGGACCAGCCTGCTTAATGCTCTCCTAGCAGAAGCACCTTCTTAAGGCGCACGCCTTAGCCTCCAGGCGGGCAGGGCCCTTGAATTTTGTAAGTAGTAGTAAATTTGATCTTTTCACAGCAGGGTTGCCTTCATTCTTGCCTTTTTACTTCAGACGGGAATCACTGTTGTTAGATACTGACTCCCTATTTTTGCCAAACTGAAATTTAGACAAATTGTACAGTAAAGGCTCATGACAGCCTGACTCGAAAGGGAAGTAACAGACCGTGTTTCCATAAATCTCCGAGGCTGTGGTACTGGTTCGTGTCCAGAAGATTTGGTGGAAATTTTAAAAGAAGTTCCCTGAGAAGATAATCACAGGGTAATCCTTTATTTGACCTGTACAGTCCTTAGTCCTTAGAAGCATTTAGAGGACTGATTTATTACTTATTGCACTGGCATTGGACCTAGCGATAAATACTGGCTCACAAAAGAGATCTCAGAACTCACCTGAGAAGCCTGGAGAAATAAGTCTAAATTTGGGTTCATAGGGTCTCCAAATTGTGTAGAAGTCGCTTTCATTATAAAGCAAAGTTCGACGAGTTTGCATAAATGAGAAGAGTCGCTTTCATTATAAAGCAAAGTTCGACGAGTTTGCATAAATGAGAAGTAAAGATTAGTAAGAAAACACCCTTGTTTATGACCTAAAACCTGTCCCTTTAACTATCCAAGAGCCCCCTGGGAAATTTCACAGCTACTCCCTATCAGAGGCCCCTGAGTTCCTTAAGACTGGGTAGGAGGGCAGAGACTAAATTTCTGTACTGATTGACTCCAAGATGCACTAAGATGCTGTCAATTCCCAAGCAGCTGAAGTAATGTTCCAGTAAGTGCTGCTCTTTCTTTCCAAGTCTGGAAACCTCTCTGAGCAAGAGGAAAGCTGAGTGCCGTGGTGCTGGCTGTGGTTGCCAGCTGAGAGTGCGGGGAACGGAGGAGGGACTCGGGTTCATCAGATGCATTCCTCTGGCTGCTCATTCATGCGTTCATTGAACAGATATTTCTCCAGCACCCACTGTGTATTACATTCCGTTCTAGACACTGAGGATATAAAAGAGACAAAGTCCTTGCACCCTTGGACATTCGATTGGAAAAGACCTAGATTTCAATAATCCCAAAGTACAGAGTCCAGCGTGGTCCTTAGTGGGGCAGGCTGGTCGATAGACAGGGAACTTAGCATGCTAACTGGCTAGCGTTTACATGTATCTCTTCAGGAACAGAAATCCCCTCCCAGCGACTAACACCATTCTCCAAGCCATGTCTGTTCATTCTTTCCTTAAATAACTCAGAGTTCAGTGTGCTCACCCTGTATCATTTATCATTTATGTAACTGAGTGTTTAGAGCAAACAACTCCTTTATACTGCCTTTCTCCAAGCTAAGCCCTTTTAGTCATTTTGCTCAACTCCCTTCAGGTACTATTTTTGAAAACCCCTTCCCCTTATATGTAAAGGTAGGGTAAGGGATAGGGCCTTTCTTGGTAGATTTTCTAATTTCTTCAAATCTCTCTGAAGTTAGGGGATCTATACCTGAACGCAAAAAAAAAAGCACACATTGGATTAATGCTGCATACAATTATAGCAAAATCATGTGTTATAGAATTGATTAGTTGCAAGCTTCTGCCACAGGACTGGAAAAGGTCAGTTTTCATTCCAATCCCAAAGAAAGGCAATGCCAAAGAATGTTGAAACTACCGCACAAGTGCCCTCCTCTCACACGCTCAACACCTGCTGGACCATCAAAAAAGCAAGCGAGTTCCAGAAAAACTTCTACTTCTGCTTTATTGACTACACCAAAGTAGACTGGTTTGACTATGTGGATCACAGCAAACTGTGGAAAATTCGGAAAGAGATGGGAATACCAGACCACCTGACCTGCCTCCTGAGAAATCTGTCTGCAGCTCAGGAACCAACAGTTAGAACTGGACATGGAAAAAAGGACTGGTTCAAAATTGGGAAAGGAGTACATCAAGGCTGTATATTGTCACTCTGCTGATTGAACTTATATGCAGAGTACATCATGCGAAAAGCTGGCCTGGATGAAGCATAAGCTGGAATCAAGATTGCTGGGAAAAATATCAATAACCTCAGATATGCAGATGACACCACCCTTATGGCAGAAAGTGAAGAAGAACTAAAGAGCCTCTTGATGAAAGTGAAAGAGGAGAGTGAAAAGGCTGCCTTAAAACTCAACATTAAGAAAAGTAAGATCATGGCATCTGGTCCCATCATTTCATGGCAAATAGATGGGGAAACAATGACAGACTTTATTTTCTTGGGCTCCAAAATCACTGCAGATGGTGATTGCAGCCATGAAATTAAGACATTTGCTCCTTGGAGGAAAAGCTATGACCAACCTAGACAGCATATTAAAAAGCAGAGACATTACTTTTCCAATAAAGGTCCATCTAGTCAAAGCTATATTTTTTCCAATAGTCATGTATGGATGTGAGAGTTGGACTATAAAGAAAGCTGAACACCGAAGAATTGATGCTTTTGAACTGTGGTATTGGAGAAGACTTGAGAGTCTGTTGGACTGCAAGGAGATCCAACCAGTCCATCCTAAAGGAAATCAATCCTGAATATTCATTGGAAGGACTGATGCTGAAGCTGAAACTCCAATACTTTGGCCACCTGATGTGAAGAACTGACTTGCTGGAAAAGACCCTGATGCTGGGGAAGATTGAAGTCGGGAGGAGAAGGGGATGACAGAGGATGAGATGGTTGGATGGCATTACTGACTCGACGGACATGAGTTTTACTAAGCTCTGGGAGTTGGTGAGGGACAGGGAAGCCTGGTCTCCTGCAGTCCATGGGATTGCAAAGAGTCGAGCATGACTGAGCAACTGAACTGAACTAAGCTCCTGCCATATGCAAACCAGGGAGAACTGTAAAGCAGTCAGGCAAGGTTCTTTGGTATTTCACAGTGTGGGGGTGTCACATTTTAGAAATTAAGATTGGTTCATCTTCCCAGTGGTTAGGGTTCTCTCTTAGCTCTGGACCTTTATTTACGTTGGTTCCTCTTGCCTGAAATATATGCCACACACCACCTCCCCCAGCATTTTTCCACTTCTACTTGGTTTTATAAGCTAGGCTACATTCTTCTTACTGCTTACTCATATTTTGGCATTTATCTTTTTGCCTTTTATCTGACTACTTACTTGTTTGCATTCCCTAGTCAACTACTGAGGGTGGGAACTGTTGAAACACCTGGGGCCATCTTGGGGCTTAAGAGATAATAGATGATAATAAATGTTTGTTGAATGAATGAATGAATGACAGTGCCTACATTGCATTCATTACTTCCACATGTCAGTTTCCCCTTTAGAAGAGCCGCCATCCACCGTTCCATTAGCAACTGTTGAGGCAAATTACAGAGGGCTGGGTGAGGGAGACCAGAGGAAAGCGCTGTGTTTGAGATATTCAGGCTTCAGTTCCGGCCTGAACCGGACACAGGCCAGAGGCCAGGCATAATGCTGAGCAATACAGCGTGGCCTCAGCTCTCACCGTGTTCATAGTCGATGTCCCCACTTGCTGGAAGCACGGTTAGTTACTGAGAACCTACTCGGCCTGGGAACGGGTCAAGCACTTTCCGTGCATGATTTCATTTTGATTTCACTGTAGGCACAGCCATGTGAATTCTTTGCAACTTAAAGATTTTAGTCCTATTGCTTCTTGTATTTTGCCTCAAGGTCAGAGATCAGGAGTTTCCTTATCGAAGAAACTTGGCCCGAGTCATTGTGAATGTGGAAGATGCTAACGATCACAGCCCTTATTTTACCAACCCACTCTATGAAGCGTCCGTGTTTGAATCGGCTGCTCTGGGATCAGCTGTACTGCAGGTGACGGCTCTGGACAAAGACAAAGGGGAAAATGCAGAACTCATGTATACCATAGAAGCAGGTGAGAGCTGTTGCAGACAGCAGCATCATGCATGGCACTGGACCCTCAGGAGTATTTATCACCGTGTAAAATTCTCATAGTTACCACTGGCATGTCTCCAAATGGATTTTTTGGCCAAGCAACTGCCCTATTTGCTCAGTGATGGTGTATTAAGTTCTTGGCATTTCAGTAATATGTTTTCCATCATTGACAGCAAAGAAAGAGTTTCCTTTTATTGTGTTCAATCTCAGATTTTTCTGGAATGGAGAAGAGAGGAGACTGCATAATAAACTCTGTGGCTTTTTCTGATGGGTCAACAAGCCCATGGCCTCAGACTGAAATAACCAAAGCCTCCCATCATAGGAGGGCTGCCAGACAGTTCTGTGAATTGAAGCTTAAAGATCATTGTTTTCTTGTCAGCAGGTGGGCTGTGGGCTGTGGACTTCAAAAATGCCCACACTCCGCACACCCCAGTTAGTACAGACTCCCTTCATTGGAGGTGGTATGAGTAGCATGGTAGTGGGTAAGGACCCAACAGCCTGCTCAACCTGACAGAGAAATAAATACAGGCTCTTGTGTTGTTAAAACTTAAGAGTATTTTAAAAAGTCAATTTTAATATCTAGAAGGCAAGACCGTGGTTTACTGATGGTCTGAAGATGGACACTTAGAAAACACTTATGATAGAAGAGATGAATGTCCAAGCAAGGAGAGGACCGTAAGCCTAAAAATTACACAGATCCTTTTTCTGCTCAATTTTCTCTTTCCCTGTTTTGTCTTTTTTGAACATTCAGGCCACATATTTCCAAAGTGTTCTGCAACATTATGTCTGCCGTGCATAATGCCAAATGCTGTCTCCTTTCATGCTAGCACTGGAAACACTTCTTTCTCTTGATTTATATAAGGAACATTTTTGAGAGTGGTTGAATTAAAATATGAATGCTACAATGACAACTTTGGACTAAAAAGTTTTAGGAAAAAAGCTAACAATCTTCTTTAAAAATAGCCCCTCTATTGAATGACAATATAAAACTATTTCCTGTATTAGACACTGACATTTTACATGAGACTGTGTAAACTCTATACCAAAAAAAAAGGACATGGGTTCATAATAGCCAGGTGCCCCAAGAGAATTTGTCCATTTCTTTTCCAATTTTCCATAGAGTTTCCTTTCACCCTAAAGCTTGACAGTGCGTGTGTGCGTAGATGTGTGCTAAATCACTTCAGTCGTGTGCAACTATGTGCCCCTGTGGACTGTAGCCCGCCAGTCTCCTCTGTCCATGGGACTCTCCAGCAAGAACGCTGGAGTGGGGAGCTGTGTCCTCCTCCAGGGGATCTTCCTGACCCAGGGATCAAGCCCACGTCTCCCATGTCTCCTGCGTTGGCAGGCGGCTTCCTTACCACTAGTGCCACCTGGGAAGGCCAGGCCTGACAGTACTTTTTTTTAAACGCTATTTTGCATTTCTTGTTTATCACAGGCCATTTTAATTATTTTGTTATTCATTCCTTGTTCCTTTAGTTTCACAAATAATATAGGGAAACTTAAAAAAATAAATATTTAAATACTGCCACAGGAAATGTGGCAATTCAGTAACTCTCTATATTCATTCTGCAGTTCTCCCCTAATCATATGTGTTTTTTTCTTTTCTCCTCATTCATTTATGCATATACCTTCTTTTATGTCATTGTAATCATTTAGGTATATGGTTTTAGTTCTACTTTGCTTAACATCTTCTAAGCATTTGTCCGTGTGTCTACTTGTTTTTTATATTTGTCATTAGGGATACTACTTCTCCTCTCAGATAACCAGACAATTTCAAAACCAATTTGGGGGTTCTCAAAGAGTAATTTAAGGGTAATTTACCATCCAGCTGAAAGTTCTGTGTTGTTTATCTTTCAGCTTCCAAAGACTGTAGCCGAGTGCTAATCATAGAGAAATAATTCAGTCATTTCTTCAATTAAAGCTAGGCAGAAAAATTTTTTTTTCCATTAAAATTTCTTTTCTACAGAAAACTTGAATTTCCAGAAAACCCAAGGCATGCTATGTATCTCAAAGAATAAACTTTGATTAGATGTATAAAAAGCTAATGAGAATTACAGGACAGACCGACCTATGCTTGACCTGGATTGGTTCTGGTTAAGCCAAGTTTCTTTGCAGATCATGGTAAAAGACAGGCAGATCCCAGCTAGTTCAGGAGTTTGAAGCAAATAACAAGAGTTTGGTGTAAAGTATTGTTGTTATTCACTAAGTCATGCCCAACTCAACTCATTTAAGTACTCTCACAAAGCTCAATAAGGAAGATTTCACTCTCTTTATTGGTGGTTCGTATTTAAGGCTTCCCTGGTGGCTCAATGATAAAGAATCTGCCTACCAATGCATGAGACACACAGACTTGGGTTCCATGCCTGGGTCAGGAAGATCCCCTGGAGAAGGAAGTGGCAGCCCACTCAGGATTCTTGCCTGGAAGATGCCATGGACAGAGGAGCCTGGTGGGCTGCAGTCCGTGGGGTCACAGAGAGTCGGACATGACTCAGTGAGTAAACATCAGCAATGCATTTCCTGTCCCCCGACTGGCCTGAAGTAACTACTGAAGCTTTTTTTTTTTTTATTATTAATTTGGCTGCACCAAGTCTCAGTTGTATCCTGAGGGATCTTTCATTGTGGCATGTGGGATCTAGTTCCCCAGCCAGGGATCAAACCTGGGCCCCTGCCTTGGGAGCTCAGAATCCCAGCTACAGGATCTCCAAGGAAGTCCCTGAAGCTTTTTGTTTTTACCCAAAGGACTGAGGTAGAATCAAGGGCAGAACTTCAGGTCTTATATTTAGTTCAGGGTTGACGTTTGGTGCCAGCAGTGGTTTATGAGTGGCTTGGAAAGAGGGCAGTACAGGAGAGACCAGGACTAGGAAAGAGCTAAATTACGATGGGAGGGAGCGTATTAGACCCCAAGATGGATACAGATGGAAAGTTAATCTTTTTTGAGTCTACCTCTCTCGGTCATTCAACAAATATTTATTGAGCTCCTTTTTTGTGCCAGGCACTGTGCTATATACCAGATTCATAATGGTAGGTAATGTCAGCACAGGTTTTGCCCAGTTGCCGAAAGTCTATAAGAAGCCATGCCGTTGTTACTGCTGAGTCACTAAATCGTGTCTGACTCTTTGAAACCCCATGATGTCACCCACCAGGTTCCTCTGGCCCTGGGCTTTCTTAGGAGGAATAATGGTGTGGGTTACCATTTCCTTGTCTAGGGAATCTCCCCGATCCAGGGATAGAACCCACATCTCCTGCATTGGCATAGATTCCAAGAAAACAAGCAGAGATTAGCTTCCAAAGGTTGAAGTAGAGCAGAAGAGAGTAAGCAGGAAGTGGATTCCAAGTAAGCAGGACAGTGCGCTGAAGAGAGAGAGAGACAAAGCAGCCACTGGACAGCATCCTGGGGCGGGGTACCAAGGAGATCAATAGCCACAGGACCGCAGAGGGGAACAGAGCTACTCAGGGTCAAAGGCTGGGCCTCTTTCATCCCTGCCATGTGTATCTTGCTGTTATGTCCTGAGCCTGGAAGAAGAAAGGTCTCACATAAAGGAAGAAAAGTCTCACATGAAAACTCCACATGGGGCCCCGTAATGAGGATGTAGCATTCAGGCCTACATGTCATGTATCTCTCTGTTTGCCTCCCCTGAGATGCTGAAGTAAAATGATTCCTGCCTTCTTGTGAGGGTCTGTGAATCAAATATTGGAGCACACTCAATTCCACAGTACCATTCATTGAAAATTTGCAAGCTTGTTCCTGAGCTCATTGGCCTTCTTGTTGTCATCCTGAAATGGTCATGTTCAGGTGGCATGTCCACATTTGGGGTCAGAATCAAATTCTTTACCTCTGTTAGATTTGCTCCCTGTCGAGAAATAAACAAACATACAAATAGACTTCACAGGAACATGACATTTTTGTTTTCAGACTTGGAAAAGTTTAATTAACAAGTACGTAGTAAGGAGTGTGTAAATAGCTGTATTTATTGTATATTTTGACTCTTGTGACCCCATAGATTGTAGCTCACCAGGTTCCTCTGTCCATGGGATTTCCCAGGCAGGAACACTGGAGTGGGTTGCCATTTCCTACTCCAGGGGATCTTCCTGAGTCAGGGATCGAACCCATGTCTCCTATATTGGCTGGCAGATTCTTTACCACTGAGCCACCAGGGAAGCTCCATATTTCAATAAGCACTGTACTTACCTGCCTTCTCAATCCTGGAGCCTATTGTCATGATAATGACATTTAAACTCTCTGTATGTTGCCATGCTATAGAACTTCAAAAAGTAAGAAAAACTCAGATATATTTGAATAACCTAGATTTTTAACTTGTGATGTAAAAGAGTTGGGGACCCAGAAGTATGTGTGTTGTTTGAGAAGTAGGGGAAAGCCCCAAGAGAGGCAAAAAGCCATTTGGTGAAGGATGCTACTCCCCACTGTTCATGACCTGTGAGCCGCGTTCTTGGTGCTCTTTGCGTTTTGTGTTCCGCACTCTCTCCTCCCCTTTCCTCACCCTCCACAGTCCCGGATGTCACCCCTGCCTGTCTCAGAGGCAGGCCTCTCAGCTTCCACAGTGTCAGGGGTCAGAGTGCACAGCGGGCTACAGCCTCTCAGTCTCCTGAGGTTTATGCCTCAAGTTCTTGGTTTCAGTGCCACTTCTTATGAACCCTTCTGTACTTCACCAGAAACCTCTCAAAAGTTTAGCAAATAGAATGGCTACCAATTGAAACAAGTGCCTTGTCATTTTTTATGTCCACTGTTACATCCATGTGTGCATGTGTGTGTGTGTGTGTTGGCGTGTAAGGGATTCGGAAAAAAATTCTCACAGCTTACAAAGCAAATGATGACTTGAGAAGAATTCTCCATGCCTGAGCAGCAAACCCCCTCCCGCTCCCCTAAGTACTGTTGGGAATGAAGTTGATCCTGAGGATATGAAACAATACCAATTCCATGCAGCAAAACTTACCTTTGGAATAATCTTAAACCAAATGATTATGTGATACTGTTCTGACACGATTCCTACGACCTTCTTTCTTACAGCATAGAGCATGGAATTGTGGCACTGATTTCGGGATAAATGCCTTTTTACCAGTGTGACTGGCATGTGCCAGCCCAATCTGGGAATAAGAAAGTCCTAAGCATTCTTACTAGAAAAGTCTTTCCTACAAACTCTTATTTCCCAATTTGAAACTACATAAGTGCTGGGCTGTTTTTGAAGATACTAATCTGAAATTCACAATGTACTGGAAAATTCATTTCAAAGTCTTTTGAATATCCTTTTAGGGAAGTCTCTCTTTATTTCAGGATAAGGTGGAGTGAAAACAAATAATTGCTTCTATTTGCCATGCTATGTAAAGTAGCCTCAAGATGAAGAGTTACTCTTCAGAAAATGACCCACTTGAACTCATTTTCTTGTTGATTTCTCTATTGCAGGGAATACTGGGAACACATTTAAGATTGAACCAGTCCTGGGTATCATCACAGTTTCCAAAGAGCCAGACATGACGACAATGGGTCAGTTTGTCCTGTCAGTCAAAGTCACGGACCAGGGTTCCCCACCGATGTCTGCCACCGCCATCGTGCGCATTTCTGTCACCATGTCTGATAATTCTAACCCCAGGTTCACTCACAAAGACTACCAAGCAGAAGTGAATGAAAATGTTGATGTTGGAACATCTGTCATTCTAATCTCTGCCATCAGTCAATCCACTCTCATTTATGAAGTGAAAGATGGAAATGTTGATGGGATCTTCACCATAAACCCCTATTCTGGAGTCATCACCACTCGGAAGGCGCTGGATTACGAGCGGACTTCCTCTTATCAGCTCATTGTCCAGGCCACCAACATGGCAGGAATGGCTTCCAATGTCACAGTCAACATTCAGATTGTTGATGAAAACGACAATGCGCCAGTTTTTCTCTTTTCTCAGTATTCGGGCAGCCTCAGCGAGGCAGCCCCCATCAATAGCATTGTCAGGAGCTTGGATAACAGCCCCCTGGTGATTCGAGCCACTGATGCCGACAGCAACCGGAATGCTCTGCTTGTGTATCAGATTGTGGAGTCCACAGCCAAGAAGTTCTTCACAGTGGACTCCAGCACAGGGGCGATCAGAACAATCGCCAGCCTGGACCACGAGGCCATCGCCCATTTCCATTTTCACGTGCATGTGAGAGACAGTGGTAGCCCTCAGCTGACCGCGGAGAGTCCCGTTGAAGTCACCATAGAGGTCACGGACGTGAATGACAACCCACCTGTGTTCACTCAGGCTGTGTTCGAGACTATCTTACTTCTACCGACCTATGTCGGAGTGGAGGTTCTGAAAGTTAGTGCCGTGGATCCTGACTCCGAGGTACCCCCTGAACTGACGTACAGCCTAATGGAAGGCAGCTTGGATCATTTCTTAA
This sequence comes from Bos indicus x Bos taurus, assembly GCF_003369695.1. Lineage (NCBI taxonomy): Eukaryota > Metazoa > Chordata > Mammalia > Artiodactyla > Bovidae > Bos > Bos indicus x Bos taurus. Next base: position 49,193,268 of record NC_040104.1, read on the forward strand.
TTGACTCAAATAGTGGAGTGCTCACCGTGAAAAACAACAACCTCTCCAAAGATCACTACATGCTGATAGTGAAGGTGTCTGATGGAAAGTTCTACAGTACATCGATGGTTACCATCTTGGTTAAAGAAGCCATGGACAGTGGCCTCCACTTTACTCAAAACTTTTACTCCACCTCCATCTCAGAGAACAACACTAACATAACCAAAGTTGCTATTGTCAATGCAGTTGGAAATCGCCTTAATGAGCCCTTAAAATATAGCATCTTAAACCCAGGAAACAAGTTCAAGATAAAATCTACCTCAGGGGTCATTCAGACCACCGGAGTCCCCTTTGACCGTGAGGAGCAGGAGTTATATGAGCTGGTGGTGGAAGCCAGCCGAGAGCTTGACCATCTACGGGTGGCGAGGGTGGTGGTCAGGGTTAGCATTGAAGACATAAACGACAACTCTCCAGTCTTTGTGGGTCTCCCTTACTACGCTGCCGTACAGGTGGATGCTGAGCCTGGCACTCTGATTTACCGAGTGACGGCCATTGACAAAGACAAAGGTGCAAATGGAGAAGTGACCTACGTCCTACAGGATGACTATGGCCACTTCGAAATTAACCCTAATTCAGGCAATGTTATTTTAAAAGAAGCATTCAACTCAGACTTGTCCAACATTGAGTATGGAGTCACCATCCTAGCCAGAGATGGTGGAAAACCCTCTTTGTCCACATCCGTGGAACTTCCCATCACTATTGTCAACAAAGCAATGCCTGTGTTTGATAAGCCCTTTTATACAGCATCTGTCAATGAAGATATTGCCATGGATACCCCCATTCTAAGCATCAACGCCACCAGTCCAGAAGGGCAAGGCATCATATATATCATTATTGATGGGGATCTGTATAAACAATTTAACATTGACTTTGACACTGGGGTCCTGAAAGTCATTAGCCCTTTGGATTATGAAATGACATCAGTTTACAAGTTGACAGTAAGAGCCAGTGATGCGCTTACTGGGGCCAGGGCTGAAGTTACCATTGACCTGCTTGTTAACGATGTGAATGACAACCCCCCTATTTTCGGTCAACCCACATACAATACAACATTATCAGAAGCGTCCCTCATCGGGACACCTGTTTTACAAGTTGTGTCTACTGATGCAGACTCAGGAAACAATAAAATGGTCCATTATCAGATTGTCCAGGATACTTACAACAGTACGGATTATTTTCACATAGACAGCGCAAGTGGCTTGATCCTGACGGCGCGGATGCTGGACCACGAGTCAGTGCAACACTGCACTTTGAAAGTCAGAGCCACAGATAATGGCTTCCCATCACTGAGCAGCGAGGGTCCTGGTTCATATCTATATCTCAGACGTAAATGACAACCCTCCAGTCTTTAATCAGCTCATTTATGAGTCATATGTGAGTGAATTAGCCCCCCGGGGCCATTTTGTAACCTGTGTGCAAGCCTCTGATGCAGACAGCTCTGACTTTGACCGGTTGGAATACAGCATTTTATCTGGGAATGACCGGACGAGCTTTCTGATGGACAGCAAGAGTGGCATCATTACACTGTCCAACCACCGCAAGCAGCGGATGGAGCCTCTGTACAGTCTCAACGTGTCGGTCTCTGATGGGTTGTTCACGAGCACCGCCCAAGTGCATATCAGGGTCCTTGGAGCCAACCTGTACAGCCCTGCCTTTTCACAGAGCACCTATGTAGCTGAGGTGAGAGAGAACGCAGCCGCTGGGACAAAGGTAATCCACGTTCGAGCCACAGATGGGGATCCGGGGATGTATGGGCAGATCAGCTATGCCATCATCAATGACTTTGCAAAGGATAGATTCCTCATAGATGGCAATGGACAGGTCACCACAACAGAAAGACTCGATAGGGAAAACCCTCTGGAAGGAGACATCAGTATTTTTTTGAGGGCCCTCGATGGCGGGGGAAGAACAACTTTCTGTACGGTGCGGGTGATTGTAGTGGATGAAAATGACAATGCCCCCCAGTTCTTGACAGTGGAATACAGAGCCAGCGTCAGGGCAGATGTTGGGCGGGGCCACCTGGTCACACAGGTCCAAGCCATGGACCCAGATGATGGCGCAAATGCAAGGATTACTTACTCCCTCTATAGTGAGGCCTCGGTCTCAGTGGCTGACCTCCTGGAAATTGACCCTGACAATGGCTGGATGGTCACCAAGGGCCATTTTAACCAGCTGAAGAACACAGTGCTGTCCTTCTTTGTCAAAGCAGTGGACGGGGGCATCCCAGTGAAGCACTCCCTCATTCCTGTCTATATCCACGTCTTACCCCCTGAAACATCCGTGCCCTCCTTTACCCAGTCTCAGTATTCCTTCACCGTGTCAGAAGATACAGCCATTGGGAGCACGGTGGATACCCTGAGGATTTTGCCCACTCAGAAGGTCACATTCAGCACAGTTAATGGGGAGCGGCTGGAAAATAACAAAGGCAATGTCTTCATCATAGAACAGGAAACAGGCACGATCAAGCTGGACAAGCGTCTTGACCACGAGGTCAGCCCCGCTTTCCACTTCAAAGTGGCAGCCACTATGCCCCTGGACAAAGTAGACGCTGTGTTCACGGTGGATGTAGACGTCAAGGTACTGGATCTGAATGACAACAAGCCGGTCTTTGAAACTTCAAACTATGAGACAATCATCATGGAAGGGATGCCCGTGGGCACCAAACTAACACAGGTGAGAGCCATGGATGTGGACTGGGGAGCCAACGGGCAGGTCACCTACTCCCTCCACTCGGATTCCCAGCCCGAGAAGGTGATGGAAGCGTTCAGCATCGACAGCAACACAGGCTGGATCAGTACCCTGAAGGACCTGGATCATGAGACAGACCCCATGTTCACCTTCTCCGTGGTGGCCTCCGACCTCGGGGAAGCCTTCTCTCTTTCTTCCACGGCACTGGTGTCTGTCAGGGTGACAGATATAAATGACAACACTCCAGTCTTTGCCCACGAGGTGTACCGAGGGAATGTGAAGGAGAGTGACCCTCCAGGCGAGGTGGTAGCCGTCCTCAGCACGTGGGACAGAGACACGTCTGACATCAATCGCCAAGTGAGCTACCATATTACAGGTAAGGCTGCCACCCTCGATGTTCACTCTATGCTTTGCTTCCTAAAGAAAGATGGAAGGTGACAGGGGGCGGGCTTCCCCAGTGGCTCAGTGGTAGAGAATCCACCTGCAGTGCAGGAGCCACAGAAGACACAGATTCGACCCCAGGGTCAGGAAGATCCACTGGAGGAGGGTGTGGCAATCCACTCCAGTGTTCTTGCCTGGAGAATCCTACGACAGAGTCTGGCGGACTACAGTCCATGGGGTCCCACAGAGTCAGACATGACTGAAGCGACAGCACACACACATGCACAGCAGAGGGGTAAGATTAGGGGAGAAAGACGTGAGATGAGGGTTTGAGGAGTTATCTTACCTCTCTGGGGCTGAGACAACTCAGTTCTTTAGTTGTTACTAACTCAGCCAGATTTTGCAGTTCATTAGTTTGCTTGTGACCAGAGAAGGCAATGGCAACCCACTCCAGTACTCTTGCCTGGAAAATCCCATGGACGGAGGAGCCTGGAAGGCTGCAGTCCATGGGGTCACGAAGAGTCTGACACGACTGAGCGACTTCAGTTTCACTTTTCACTCTTATGCACTGGAGAAGGAAATGGCAACCCACTCCAGTGTTCTTGCCTGGAGAATCCCAGGGGCAGTGGAGCCTGGTGGGCTGCCGTCTATGGGGTTGCACAGAGTCAGACACTACTGAAGCGACTTAGCAGCAGTAGCAGCAGAAGTTTGCTTGTGACAGATGACCCAGTTTGATAGTCAATTTTTATCATTTGAAAAAAAGTCCAACTTTGCTGGCAGTCCAGTGGCTAAGACTCCTTGCTTCCAGTTTAAGGGACACAAGTTCGGTCCCCAGTCAGGGAACTAAGATCCCACATGCCACACAGAGTAGCCAAAATAAAGAAATAAAATTTAAAAAGAGTCCAGCCAAATATCCCAGTTGAAGAAATAAAAATAACAGAATGCCTAAGAAGCTTTTTGTCTGAAATGAATATAAATAAATCAAAGTGATGCTTTACTCACCTTTCTTTCCTTACCATTATCACTCATGTCTTTACTGCAGAAATATACATTTTAATGGAAAAAAACACAACACTTCCCTTCCACACTACTCTTCTTTTTCTTTATGGAGCTGTTTTCTTAATGTTGTTTTCTGTTTAACGGTCTTAATGCATTTGTGCTTTGATAGAGGACTTTATTTTTAAGTATATTCCTTTTTCCTACTTTTTGTAATGGTAAGAAAATAAATAGCTTTATTTACAAGTTTTTTCCTGATAATAAAAACTCAGATGCATGCACACACACATATACGCATGCACGCATATAAATCAGAGGGCGTTTTTTGGGGGGTTTTTTTGGCTGAAAAATCTTAAATTATAACTCCAAGTCAAAGGGTATGTGTCCTGACATGGCAAATCTTTTCGGTCCCTTTTCTGTCTTTCCAAATAGTAAATAGCAGTTCAATAGGAAAGCCAAGATAGACAAGTGAGGTCACACAGAACGCACACACACACATGTCACCATTGCTCTGAGCATCTTGTGTCAGAGTGAAAATGGGGTATCACCGATCAGGGCTCGCTTTCCAGGGGTGATGGCCTTCAACTTCTAAGAGGAGAGGTTGATGTTGTGGGAGCAGTCTTCCTGTTTGGGGGTTCTAAAGCTAATATCTTGATGTTGTGCCATTCAAAGGCAGAACATAAGCAGAGTGCCAAAAAATTTCAAAGAATCCATCCATACTTGTAGTCAGGTGGCTTCCCTTTAGAAAAACAACATTATTCAAAGTGAAAAATGAATTAATTAGAATGCCCTTAGGACGCAAAATCTTCTTAAGTACTTTAGTGAGAAAGTTAATTAATCACTGCAGAATAAGACCCACAGGAGAGCATCTGTGCCTGTGCTCAGGACCCTCACATCTCCCTGCACACTCCTCTTCTTTATGCAACTGCTTTCTTGAGGCTGTTTTCTGTTTAAAAGTCTTAATGCATTTATGCTTTTTCTGATACCTTCCATTGTGTGTGTGTCTGTGTGCGTTTTCATTAAAATGTATATTTCTGCAATAAAGACATGAGCGATTGTGGTGAGGAAAGAAAGGTGAGTACAGGATCACTTGGATTTATTTGCATTCAGTTTCAGACAAAAAGCTTTGTAGGCATTTGGAGGGATACTTTTCTATTTGGAAGAAAAGTTAAATACTCAGCTTTAATTATTTACACGTTGTCTCTGAATTCTCAGTGGATGGTTTAAGGGACCATCCCATCGACTTTACCAAAGTAATGAGAACAGAATAGCTTCAAGCTACTGTTACCATTAGCCGTGCCAACCACCAACTGATTTTAATTAGATTTAACTTTTGCTCTTGATGTAACACAACTTGGCTGTGCTGCCACAGATGAACAAAGGACCATTAATCATTTCATTTTACAAAAGAGCAGTGTGGGCCTACACTGAAAGCGTTTAATAGAGAGGTTACATTTGTGCATGCTGAAATCATATTCCACTGAAGCCTAATTGAATCCTAGTCAGTGGTGGAGGAAAGTGATATCCCAGGGAGAACCCGTGCCTCACCAGAGCATTTTTCTCAACCTCAGCAGATTGGCCTTGAGGGTCGGATAAGTCTGTACTGTGGGCAGCCGTTCCTTGCTGCAGGTGGCAGTGTGGGATGGTTACCAGCACCAATGGCTCCTACCCAGTAGATTCCAGTAGCCCGGCCACTGGCATCACCCTTAATGGGACATTCAGAAATGTCTCTTGGCATTGACAAATGTCCCAGGGATATGGGACTAGCCACTCTCAGTTGAGAATCACTGCCCTGGAGAAATGTGCAGCTCTCAGCTTCTCTGCATTGTCTGTCCACTATGGTTCATTTAGCCCATGGTTAAATTGCCAAAATCCAGCCTCTGTGCACCAGTGTTACAGGGGAGGTAAAAAAGTTGGCTTAAAGCTCAACATTCAGAAAACTAAGATCATGGCATCCGGTCTCATCACTTGATGGCAAATAGATGGGGAAACAGTGGAAACAGTGGCTGACTTTATTTTTCTGGGCTCCAAAATCACTGCAGATGGTGATTGCAGCCATGAAATTAAGACATTTACTCCTTGGAAGGAAAGTTATGACCAACCTAGACAGCATATTGAAAAGCAGAGACATTACTTTGTCAACAAAGGTCCATCCAGTCAAGGCTATGGTTTTTCCAGTGGTCATGTATGGATGTGAGAGTTGGACTATAAATAAAGCTGAGCGCTGAAGAATTGATGCTTTTGAACTGTGGTGTTGGAGAAGACTCTTGAGAGTCCCTTGGACTTCAAGGAGATCAAACCAGTCCATCCTAAAGGAAATCAGTCCTGAATATTCATTGGAAGGACTTATGCTGAAGCTGAAACTCCAATACTTTGGCCACCTGATGCAGAGAGCTGACTCATTTGAAAAGATCCTGATGCTGGGAAGGATTGAGGGCAGGAGGAGAAGGGGACGACAGAGGATGAGATGGTTGGTTGCCATCACCAACTCAATGGCCATGGGTTTGGGTGGACTCCGGGAGTTGGTGATGGACAGAGAGGCCTGGCGTGCTGCGGTTCATGGGGTCGCAAAGAGTCGGATATGACTGAGCGACTGGACTGAACTGAACTGTGCACCAGTGCCATATTAAATCTCAAAAACAGTTTGGGGTAACGTGGAAAGAAATAGCTTTATTGCTTTGCCAGGCAAAGGGGGCCACAGTGGGCTAATGCCCCCAAGACTGTGTGTTCCATCCTGGGGAGTGGGCAGTGAGGAGCCTTATAGTGTTTAAGGCACAGGGTATGATCAGCTTGTGGACATTCTTCCAGTTGGTTGAGATGGTGATGACGAGTCAGCATCATCAACCTTCTGGTTCCAACTGGTTTGGGGTCTATGTGCTTGTGGGTAGCATAGTTAACTTCTTTGACCTGGGAGGTGCAGTATCTGCAAAACAACTCAAAGGACATGGCTCAGAATGTTATCTATAGTCTCCGAGGAGGAACTAAAGGTCCTTTACTTTGTTTAATGGCTAATGCATTATCATTTTTTCTTGCTTGTTTTCCTTTCTGCATTTTCTCACTTCTCAGATTAAATTTATTCTTGGACTAAAGTACTGCCACAGAGAAAAGGCAGGCAGATTTAAAGGAGAGAAATGGAGAAACAGACGTAGAGAATAGACTTGTGGACATGAGGAGAGGGTGCTGCTGCTGCTGCTAAGTCGCTTCAGTCATGTCCAACTCTGTGCAACCCCATAGAGGGCAGCCTACCAGGCTCCCCCGTCCCTGGGATTCTCCAGGCAAGAACACTGGAGTGGTGGCCATTTCCTTCTCCAATGCAGGAAAGTGAAAAGTGAAAGTGAAGTCTCTCAGTTGTGTCCGACCCTCAGCGATCCCATGGACTGCAGCCTTCCAGGCTCCTCCGTCCATGGGATTTTCCAGGCAAGAGTACTGGAGGGGGGTGCCATTGCCTTCTCCGGAGGAGAGGGTGAGATGTATGGAAAGAGTAACATGGAAACTTACATTACCATATGTAAAATAGATAGCTAATGGGAATTCGCTATATGGCTCAGGAAGCTCAAAGAGAGGCTCTGTATCAAACTAGAGAGGTGGAGTGGGGCGGGAGATGGGAGGGAGGTTCCAAAGGGAGGGGATATATGTATACCTATGGCTGATTCATGTTGAGATTGACAGAAAACAACAAAATTTTGTAAAGCAAATTATCCTTCAATAAAAAAACAAATTTAACAAAAGCAGGCAGAGGACAGGACATGGGTGGGGTCTATTCTGGAAAGGCCTCGTGGGACCCTGCTTGGTTACAGCTGTGTCCAGGCTGGGGCTTCCCAGGTGGTGCTAGTGATGAAGAACCCGCCTGCCAGCACAGAAGATGCAAAGAGGCGAGGGTTCGATTCTTGGGTCAGGAAGATCCCCTGGAGGAGGACATGGCAACCCACTCCAGTATTCTTGCCTGGGGAATCCCATGAACAGAGGAGCCTGGTGGGCTGTAGTCCATGGGGTCACAAAGAGGCGGGCACAACTAACTCTTAGCTCGCACTCTTTTAAAGATTCTTTGTAAGAAGGTGAGATGGCTCCACTTTTTCAGTGCAGCAGCAGCCAACAGGCAGTAGGCTTTCCTTATTTATTTGTTTATTGTCAATCTTTCCCACCAGAAAGTGAACTCCAGCACAAAAGCAGGGATTTTTGTCACTTTTGTTCACTGCTGTAGCCCCACTTCGTGGCACAGCGCATGGTCCTGAGCAGGTGACAAATACGTGTTGAATGCCCCCAAACCAAAGAAACCGTGAGGCTCTACCTGGAGTCTGGGCTTCAGGCCAGGCGTCTCGTCCAGTCTTCCTCCATGCTTGAAGTGACGTCATCTCCTTCTTCACGTTTGGAAGGTCAAGCTGGTTTTCTTCTTCCTTCTTCCAAGCTGCTTTTGTCTCCATGTAGCTCAGCGATGTGGGAAAGGAATATTGCTGGGACCACTTTCATTGTTTCAGCCGCATCAAAAGTGGTTCCGCTCCAACTCTTCTCCTTTTCTTCCATTTTCACCAGCTTCCCTCTGATAAATTTGATCTAATTGCAGTGCTTATCTTTGAGCGCCTCCTTCAATAACCCCTCATTGGGGCTCTTTACTCCAAATGGGTCTTCCTCTGTCACACAAACTTTTCTCCCCCAGATTTTAGTCCTTAAAAGAAGAGCCGCGGTATGATAACGCCTTCATTAACACATCCCTTAATAGAGCTGACTGCCTTTCCTTGATTGCATAATCAACGGCTAATGAAATTGTCTGGGTAACAAGAGCTATAGTGTATTACATCCTCTCTTGAGACGGAATGGAAAGACAATTGTATCATCTGAGAAGAAGATTGATTGTTCACAGTTTGAATTTGATTGTCCTTAAGGGGAGCTAAACAAGAGATCATCTCCGGCTTCTCTAAGTGCGTTTTCTTCCCTTGGAAAGTTACTGTTTTACTTTCCACACAAGCCAAGCATATAAATATCATGCTTTGTTGCAGGAGAATCAAAAGGAAGTGTCAGTTTTTTTCCAGTCTCGTAAATGATGCAGTTTGAGAGGCACCTGGTTGACCTTGCACAGGCCTCTCACTGTAGGTGGAGATCAAAGCTTTTCATTGCTCATCTTCAGAAACTCTCTTTTCACTTCAGGAGGGAACCCCCGAGGAAGGTTTGCCCTGGGCCTGGTGCAGAGCGAATGGAAGGTCTACGTGAAGCGACATCTGGATAGAGAAGAACAAGACATTTACTTCCTCAATATTACTGCCACCGATGGGCTCTTTGTCACGCAGGCCATGGTGGAAGTGACTGTCAGTGATGTGAATGACAATAGCCCTGTGTGTGATCAGGTGAGATCTGTGGCCATGTCGGATTGCTGCTTTTCACTCTGCTTCTCTAAAATTAAGTCAAAACCCATTTCATTTTTCTCCTTAAAACCTGGCTACATTCTGTTCCTTTCTCCTTAATTAGTGCGGTCCAATTTTATATAAGCATGTAAGAGGATGAAATACTATAAACATGGAAAGAGTATAGGTAGCACAATTAGTACCTAATTCTGCCCATTAAAAAATACAAACAAAAAATAAAATCAGGACTCTTAAAATAAAAAGCTTTTTAAGGAATCATAAAGAATATTGTGATTTTTTTCATATCTAAACTACTGATTTCATAAAAGAAAAATGGGCCGCTCAAAAGTATGAATTACTTTTGTTGTGTTAAGTTTATACAGCTGGCTGGCAGCAATGTTGGTAATGAAGCTGGGTCTCCAGGCTTCTCATAAAGTGTCATTTCCCCCATAGTTCAGAGCATGAGAGCCAATGCAAGGTGTCAATTATTGACTTTCTATTCTTTCTTACCAAATTAAATGACCCTTCATTTACCTTTCCCTTACATGTGGACTGCGAGACAATATTGGTGTTCTTTAGCTTAGAAAATTTTTGCAAATCTTACTAATGCCTGATGTTAGTAGTGGCTCTTTAAAGTTGAAGGGTCCCAAGGACTTCCTGGTGCTTGATCACTATCTGATACGATCATTATCTGATGCATATCACAGTTCCTCAGGGGCAGGGATTTTTGTCTGTTTTCTTCTGCATTGTACCCCTAGCATCTCAATACATTGTACCCCTCCCCCATAGTAGCAGCTCAATTAGCATTTGTTGAATGAATGAGCATGCAAGAGGCAGGGCAAGAGATATTTTATGTTTCATCGGATGGTGTAAGATGATTCTGCAGTAAAGGAAAAACGTAACTGAAGATAAATTATGCGAGTGCCTTTTTAAAGAAATCATTTATAAGGCTAATATGGCAATCGCCCCACACATACTAATGATTTTGCCTTTGCCCAGGTTGCATACACAGCATTACTTCCCGAAGACATTCCATCAAACAAAATCATCCTGAAGGTCAGTGCCAAGGATGCTGACATTGGACCCAATGGAGATATACGATACTCACTCTATGGACCTGGAAACAATGAATTTTTTCTAGATCCAGAAAGTGGTAAGACAAAATTTATTCTCTGAAATTACATTGTTAATCCACAAGAGAAGTTAAGTTTTCACTTGGTCTTATCACTAGGGGGTAGTTGGTATCTAAGAGCCTTAATGTGACACTCTGTTATCTTGGACTCTTAAGAAATGCTAGCGGCACATTGTGTCTGCAAGACACAAACCTCATTTGACTTGTAAACTTGCCCTGACTTTACCTACGTGTAGTAGCACCAGGGAATCAGATGTGTCTGTTTGCTTCTCCTCTTTCTCATATCCATGAGTTAAAGCAGCTGCCCTGTTAAGTGTATATATAGAATTATATCATAAATGCAGGTTTCCATGCAAACCAGCCAGCAGTGCACAGCAAGGACAGTTTCACCTTGTTGAAACCCTTTTTGGGTTCCTATGCTTATTAACACACTTGTCTGGCTTTTATTCATCATTTCTGCTTAGTTGTGAGACCTCAGATTTGCTTCCATGTTAAGGTAAAGTTTATAAGGTGAAAGGTTATGTACACTGAAGGCAGATGCTCGCATTGAGGGCCAAAGCTTAAGGAAAAGACATTTTCTATGGAGGTAAATTATTACAGTGCTGTTTGGCCCATCCAGTGACAATTTTGAATTGAAGTGTAATGATTAAAAAGTTTGCATATTTCCAGCATTGTATTGGTTGCAGTGAATAATCACTAACTACTGAGTTTCCAGAAGGTATTGGTTTCTCAATAACCTACTCCCATGTCAGCTATATCTTACTGCGAAGGGCTTAGTTGCATAACAATATACTACTTGGATATAGAGGCCTGGCACTTTTTTATTGAATAGCTAGCATTTATTAACTACTGGATCTAAAAACACTTTATGGAATATTTGCGATAGACTCTGACATGAAGCCCTCAAAGCATCTCTGAGCAATACTGTAACCCAGTGGAGAAGACAGAGCAGTGAGTCAGTAATAATAATAACAGAAATAATAATAGTTATGAAAGACAGAATGACATGAGTGCCTGAGAGAGATATCAAGAGAGTTATGTCTGAGCACAGAGGAAAAAGCAGCTAATGTTCTGATGAGAGGGAAGAGGAAGCTTGTAAAGAAGAACCGGCGTTTGAACTGAGCCAGGATTCTAGGGGCTCAAGCAGGTCACTGCCGCCCCCGGGCGCGGCGTGGGCAGAGAGCACAGCACCTCCAGGAAATGCCGTGTACAGCCCTGTCAGTGGTCAGAGGAGCCACAGGATGACTCGCCAGAAAAGTAGTGGGAAAGATAACTTTAGGTCAGATCTTGGAGGGTCCTGAATGCCCAACTGAAAACTCCCTGGATGTTTTTGAGGAGGGGGAAATGATCCAGCCTGTAGTTGAGAACTGCTTGCCTTCAGGAAGCTGTAGGAAGAACAGCTTTGTAAGTACTGATGACGTGCTCCCAGTGATATCTGCTAATTTTACTAAGAGTACATAATAATATTTCATGAGTCTGACTTTTCACCAAACGGCATTTATTCAGGTCTGTCATTGTGCTCATTGCCATTATCCATTGAAATTTAAGTAGCAATGAAATCCCCACAGGGACTGACACCCAGGACCAGTGTAGCTATTCCAGTGATTAAAGTAATAATCCCTCCATGGTTATGAAATGCCCTTCCTGCATGTCTGCTCTGGGCTCCTCAGTTATCCCCCACTGGGACTTCCCCCCAACAACTGCTGGCCCTCCACTCTCCCAGCAAGTGGGATTTGCCGGGCACGATAGGACTCCTTTGTAACCTCTTTCTGCTGGAGCCAGCCTGTTTGGACTGTTTGTTTTCCTCTAGAAGACGGGGTTAAAAAAAGATTAAGTGTCTGGAAGCAGAGAGACTAACCCTTCTGGGTATAAAGACCATTGACCTGATTGACCATCAGAGAACTGAGCAGTTCTTGCGAGGTTTAAAGAGGTGTGGAGCTTCTCCATCCTGCCAAAAGAAGGAATCCCTGACACAAGAGACTTCACGGTGGAATTAATTCCTTTGAAAGTCATGCTGTTGGTTTCTTGTTGCATCCAGAATCCCATAAATTTTTCCCTGATGCTTAAAAAATTTGAACTTGCTCTATTTTTCAAAGTATGAAGCTCTTGAGCCAAATATCAGCAGTCCTTCCTACACTCGGGTTCTGTATGTAATTGATTCTCTGCTCTTTGAAGAAAGACAGTTTTGAAAAGCCAGGCCATTTATTTTCACAGGTGAGTTAAAAACTTTGGCTCCATTGGACCGGGAGAGGGTCCCTGCGTACAGCCTCGTTGCCAGGGCCACCGACGGGGGCGGCCGATTCTGCCAATCCGACCTCCGTCTGACCCTGGAGGACGTGAACGATAACCCCCCGGTGTTTTCCTCTGACCACTATAATGCCTGTGTCTATGAGAACACGGCCACCAAGGCTCTGTTGACCAGAGTTCAAGCGGTGGATCCGGATGTTGGTAAGTCAGCCGCCCCAATGGGGGGCCTCCCTGTCTGTGCGTTTCACACATTCAGGTGCTGCCTGTCCTCTAGCTCCATCAGCCAACCTGGGTTTCTCTTTCCCGTCAGGACAAGTACAGTAAACCACATTTCGGCTCTTTGGCTGATGTACTTCACACACGTGAAAGAAATCTGCAAGAAATCTTCCTACCTTTTTGTAGGGTTTAGAGAAGCGATACTGTAAATTCCTTTAACTTTTAACAAAGGGTTTTGAGTTTGTGGGGTTTTTTTTTTTAACCTTTAGAATGAAAAACAATAGCTTTCCTACTTACTCATTCCTCTTAAACATAGTTAACTGTTGTGTGGTGGGGAGAATTCGTTTCTATTTCTATAAAGAATTGCAACCCACGCTTTAGCTGAAATATGACAGTCTCAATTTATGGTGGTGCCCCATAGTGCAAAGACCAATTACTAAGTGTGCTGCCAGCCCAATGTGGATTTTTTCTAACTGCCATTTTCCAGAGTATTTTGGTCACATAAACTGACATTACTCGGAGGGGTGGGAGTGGCAGGGGGAAATAAGGAATTAGAATTGAAAGTTGCTAATAAAGTTTGTCTTCAGATCCACTTTACATAATGAGATGGTGAGTTAGAAAAGACTGGAGTTAATTGCTAGGTAGCCTTTCTGAGAATGCATAAGTTATTGAGGTGACTGCATGATGGAGTCTAAATACAAAAGGGCATACAGACAGCCCCTTGGCTGTGCATTTTAAGAGCTGTAAATCAGAGGACTGGGGAATGACGGGGTGTGTCTGTTATGATAAACAGGCCTTTATATAATTCAGTGTCTTATTGCTTAATTCTGAATTGAAAGAAAAATTATTGGACTAATGGAAAAGTAAATACATGATAATTAGTTGAAAACAAACATAGAGCCCAGGGTCTCTGCATATTTCCCCTTAGAGAAATTAGTGACTATACTATGAATTATTGTTCTTACCTTATTAGCATAATTTTTGAGGCTGAGAACCAACCCTTTAAAAATCTGCATATTGTAAAGCTTGGTAAAAAACATAATAAATAGGAAAAGATTTTTTTTTCAGCTGCACTATGCAGCTTATGGAATCTTAGTTCTCTGACAGGGATTGAACCCAGGCCCTTAGCAGTGAAAGCACAGAGTCCAAAACCCTGGACCACCAGGGAATTCTGGAAAAGACTCTTTTATTGACCTATAATCATGAATTATTTGCAAATACTGCTTTTTAAAGGAGGATTAGAAAACATTCCCTGGACTCTTGACAGCAAGCTTTTGAAGAAAAGAGGACAGAAATTGTACAGATGAATCATTCATAATTTAATTTTGAGAATGTATAATTGGGCCAGAGATGAAATTTTAAGATTGAAAATTTTTTAAATTAGAATTTCAATTTTAAAAATTGGAGTTTTTCTATTTACCTCCTTCCTAAAGGAATTGGGTGTGCTCTGTCTGCTAGAGAATTAACACGGAGAGAGTCTGATCAGTACGTTATGCTTCAGACAGGAGGTGGGAGGTTATCCAACGACAGATGTGATTGCGGTAGAGGGCAGGCAGCTAGCTTTGTGCTGCTCAATTCTGCCGAGTCAGCTGTCCCGGTTGGCAGTGGGGAAGAAGGGTTGACTGGACTCTTGCAAGGGCAGAGATGATGAAGCCTTTCAAACACTACATCCAGAATAACCTATCAGCACCTCTCTCTGCTCTTTGCACCAATTAGCAGAAGGCTTACATTCATGGCTTCAGACCAACATGGAGGTTATGAGTGCTATTCGAATTGTGTGTTCATCAGGCCGTTGTATCCACTTCCAGAAAACTCTAGCATAGGATACCAGATTCTAGGTCATATTCTCAGTTTTTTTAGATCTCATTTAGCTTTAAAAATAAAAACTAAGACAGCTTGGGGGGAACAAATGAGCTCCTCTAAAAAGGCAAACTGAGCACCTGCTGTTTCTAGGCACCATGCTCAGGAGGTGGGGGTGGAGGTCTTGCTCAGAGCCTGCAGGGAGAACCATAGTCAAATCCATATTCTCCAGAATCCAAGTATCAGTGACTGGGGGGTGCTCATACCATTTTTATCAGTGGCCTGATCCCCACTTCTCAGTCTGCTGTAAGTCAGCACAGAGGAGCCTGAGCCACACATTGAGATGAGCAGTTGGGGGTGGGCAGGGCTGGGTGAATCATCTGGAGGCCAAACCTAACCTCTGGCCTAAAGCTGAGTTTGCTCCTGTCATTAAGACTGAATCCAACCCTACTGAATCCAGCCATCCAGTGTCTTTAGTCTGACTTTATATAGAGTGTTCCAAACAGTTTGTATTAATTGTCAATAAAAGTCAAGAGATATTTATTTGAATTTTCAATTTCTGGCATTTTCTAAAAACAGCACTCAGAAGACTCAGCAATTCCAGGCACATAGTCACACCATGGCTGGAAGCTGCCATCAGCCAGTTCTCACCTTCCCAGCCATCTCACTTAGGTTTCCGCCTGACCTGCATAGGCCCCTTCTCTAAAGTGACAAGGAAATTCTGATGTTTAAGAACTTTTAACTTTGAAATAATCATAAGTTCACAGGAATTTGCCAAAAAAATGTACAGGAGGTGGCATGTACCTTTCACACAATCTTTTCTCCCAGTGATACCATCTTGTGTAACTATAGTACACTTAGATTTTGGCACAGGCGTGTGTGTGTGTGTGTGTGCGTGTGTGTGTGTGTATGTAGTTCTGTGCAGTTTTATCACCTGTGTAGCTTCATGTAACCACCACCCCATTCATCTACTCGCTGCCCCTTCATAACAACACCCACCTTCTCCCCACACTTCCTTCCCAGTCTCTAATCCCTGGCAACCACTAATCTCCATATCTATAATTTAGTTATTTCAAAAATGTTATTTAAATGGAATGGTGCAGCTTGTAACCTTTTCCAAATGTCCTTTTTCACTCAGCATCATTCCCTTGAGATCCATCCAAGCTGTCTAATTGGTTTTTGATCCTAGTGAAGAACATTGTCTCCATTTGTATAAATGACAGGGCTATTTGGTTCATGAAACTTCTTTTGTCAAGCATATTCCTTTGCCTAAAGTTACAAACGATTTCATCAGTATTTGGCTACAGCATATACTAAACCACAATAAATTGCAGAAAAAAAGACAAAGATATATTAACCTGAAGTCCGATTCCATTACTTCATAAATTCAAAATTCTTACAATCTCTTGCTAACCTTTTGTATCCTGGTTTTCTAATTAGCATATATATATATATTATATATATAATATATATATATGTATCTATATCATTATTTTTAGCCAAACAACTCTTTGCTATGCCAAATTCATTATTCATAATGAACCAATGCTAATGTTAGAGTAACTGCCTCAGATCAGATCAGATGAGATCAGTCACTCAGTCATGTCCGACTCTTTGCGACCCCATGAATCGCAGCATGCCAGGCCTCCCTGTCCATCACCAACTCCTGGAGTTCACTGAGATACATGTCCATCGAGTCAGTGATCCCATCCAGCCGTCTCATCCTCTGTCATCCCCTTCTCCTCTTGCCCCCAATCCCTCCCAGCATCAGAGTCTTTTCCAATGAGTCAACTCTTCACACGAGGTGGCCAAAGTACTGGAGTTTCAGCTTTAGCATCATTCCTTCCAAAGAAATCCCAGGGCTGATCTCCTTCAGAATGGACTGGTTGGATCTCCTTGCAGTGCAAGGGACTCTCAAGAGTCTTCTCCAACACCACAGTTCAAAAGCATCAATTCTTCGGTGCTCAGCTTTCTTCACAGTCCAACTCTCACATCCATATATGACCACAGGAAAAACCATAGCCTTGACTAGATGAACCTTTGTTGGCAAAGTAATGTCTCTGCTTTTGAATATGCTATCTAGGTCGGTCATAACTTTCCTTCCAAGGAGTAAGCGTCTTTTAATTTCATGGCTGCAGTCACCATCTGCAGTGATTTTGGAGCCCAGAAAAATAAAGTCTGACACTGTTTCCACTGTTTCCCCATCTATTGCCCATGAAGTGATGGGACCGGATGCCATGATCTTCGTTTTCTGAATGTTGAGCTTTAAGCCAACTTTTTCTGCCTAGATCAGGAAAAAAAAAAAATAAAAACAGGAAGACAAGACTACTTTAGCACCCATTTTATGAGTTCTAAGCAATAGCATGGCAACTATCTAGATTTTAGCATTAAATTCTTCATTTTCCTATAAAATGGAAACATCCTCCACCCCAGGAACTAATGAAGTGACTTTATGACCTAATATTTATAAAAATTTAATCCTTTCAGTAAACATTAGGAGACTTTTTGTTGCACCACCTCTTTGGGGTTCACATTTTGCTATTTACTCTACCTCTTAAGGCAAGGTTAGGTGTCCAGGTTCTCAGTATTGAGGGTTTTTTAAACTAACAAAGGAAATATGCAGTGATAAAAATCAGAGCTAAAATCTGTGACCATTTTAGGCAAAGTGACATGAAAATCAAATGTAAACTTGCACTGGAAAATGTGTCAGACCCCATGATTTATTGAGAGGCCAATGTCCAGATGTTTGAGATTCAAGAGGACATATTTTTCCTCTTATGCATCAGGGACATAAAGCAACAAAATGTTCTAATGAACATGTTCACTCCTTTCCTGTAAAATATTTCCTATACAGTTTAGACCTGTTGTCATGGATTTTGGAGAAACTTGGAAGCTTGTAACACACATTAAAATTATTTTCCATTCAATATAGCTGATATTTAATGAGTAGGTACATAGCAGCTATTATAGAAGGAACTATACGAGGAATATGCAGTGACAGGCCCAGGGTCTATGCAGTAGTGAAGGGCATAAATCTGGAACACACAAACCTGGCATAAAAGGAAGAACTTCCAGAATCCAGAATGAATGAGATTCAATAGGCAGAGGGATGAAGGCCTTCAGGAAGACAGGAACCAGGAGGATAAATTTGCAAAGTCGGGAACGTGCTGTTTTTGTTGAGTCGCTTAGTTGTGACTCCATGGACTGTAACATTCCAGGCTCCCCTGTCTTCAGTCTCCCTGAGTTTGCTTAAACTCATGTCCATTGAGTCTGTAATGCCAACAAACCATCTCATCCTCTGTTGCCCCTTCTCCTCCTGCCCTCAGTCTTTCCCAGCATCAGGATCTTTTCCAATGAGTTGACTCTTTACATCAAGTGACCAAAGTATTGGAGTTTCAGCTTTAGCATCTGTTCTTCCAATGAGTATTCAGGGATGATTTCCTTTCGAATTGACTAGTTTGATCTCCTTGCTGTCCACAGGGCCCTTAAGAATTTTCTACAGCACCCCAATTCAAAACCATCAATTCTTCAGTGCTCAACCTTCTTTATGTCCAGCTCTCATAGCCATACATGACTACTGAAAAAACCTTTGTTTGACTATATGGGCCTTTGTCTACAAAGTGATGTCTCTGCTTTTTAGTATTGAAAATGTCTAGGTTTGTCATAACTTTTCTTCCAAGGAGCAAACCTCTTTCATGGCTGCAGTCACCGTTCACAATGATTCTGGAGCCCAAGAAAATAAAGTCTGTCACTGTTTCCATTGTTTCCCCTTCTATTTGCCAAGAAGTGATGAGACTGGATGCCATGATCTTAGTTTTTTGAATGTTGAGTTCTAAGGAAGCTTTTACATTCTCCTCTTTCACCTTCATCAATAAACTCTTTAGTTCCTCTTTGCTTTCTGTCATTAGGGTGGTTTCTTCTATATATCTGAGGTTATTGATATTTCTCCCGGCAATCTTGATTCTAGCTTGAGCTTCATCCAGCCTGACATTTCACATTATGTATTCTGCATATAACTTAAATAAGCAGGGTGATAATATACAGCTTTGACGTATTCCTTTCCCAATTTTGAACCAGTCCATTGTTCCATGTCTGGTTCTAACTGTTGCTTCTTGTCCTGCCTACAGGCTTCTCAGGGGGCAGGTAAGGTGGTCTGGTATTCCCATCTCTTTAGACCCAACTAAATAGTTGGAAGAGCATCACATGGTCCAGGACAGAAAGCTGGACGGTGTGATGAGACAGTGAGATCTGGGCCCCATTGTGGGGGTTCACAAAGGCCAGGAATTGTGCTTAAACCAAAAGATGGAAGAGAACCACTGCATACATAGACAAAAGAAAGTCATCAGTTCTGGGTTTGGGAACTGCTGATCTGATGGAAGCCCCTAACGTGGATGTGAAGAAAGCTTCTAGGAGATCATTGAGAAAGACCACAAAGACCAAAATTCAAGTGGTAGGTTGGGATTTAAAAGGAAGAAGCAGATGAGAGAGAGATTTTATATGTGAAATCTGCCAGTTTTGGCAACTGACTGGACTGAAGGCACAAGGGACAGGCCAGGCAAGAACTCAAATTCAGGTACAAGGTGGACAGAGATAGCCTAGGTGGCCTGAAGCAGGACCTCGTGTAAAAAAGATAAAAAATTGGAGACACATCGGGAATTAAATTACAGTCCTTCAGGAGTGAAGATAAGTTTGCTAATCATGACAGAGTAGGAAGGCTTTGCTGTCAAGGGGCTTCCATTATGGGAAACAGAAAAACAGAAATGAACATTCAGAGAAACAAGCACAAATGAACAATCAAAGACAATGAGATCAATGTTATAACAGAGTCACTTCATCTGTAAAAGTAGGGATTTTTAAAGGATTGGTCAGACACATGTGAAATGCTAGCTCAGGTCTCTGTGGAGACATGAAAACATGAGCAATGAATTTTCAAGTGGGACAACTCAGAAAATATTCACAAAATGGTATTTGCATTCAAGTCAGGTATTAAGGGTTGGGGCTTGATGTTGGGGCAAGAAGAGGGGAAAGATCTGGTAGCAAAAGAGGAGGATTGTATTAGCTAAGATAGCCTTGACTAGACTGAGGTAACTTTTCAAAAATCTCAGTGGCTTAGTGCAGCAAAAGTTTAATTCTTGCTCCTGTGGGGAGCAGGTCAGTGCAAGTCCGTTCAGCGATGTGGAAATCTGGTCCCTCCATTGGGTCAGTACCACCTTTGTGACCTTTGCTTCACAAGGTCACTGCAGCAAAAGAAGAGAGGGATGAAGAAGGCATGTCAGCTCTTTGCTGCCTCAGCCTAGGAGAGACTCGCGTCACTTTGTCACTATCCATTGACTAGAACTAGTCAGATGATGCTGGGAGGTATAGGAGAGGCCACAGGTATTTGGTGAGCACTCATGTCTCTGCTACTGTAATGAAAGCAGGAAAGAGAAACTGCCCCATCACATTTCAAAGGAGTGGGAAAAGATGGCGTTCATCTTGTGGTTAGGGAGGGTGAGCCTCAGCAACAAGGAGAGCCCACAACCACTTAATCCTCGACGTGAAAGGAAGGGGAGAAGCAGAAAGAAAAAAGACTGACTTTCAAAGGAAGAAAAAGAAACTAAGAGGGAGAGGCTGAGGAAAACTCAGTTGGGAGGCACACATCTGCCTTCAGACATCTCCATGTGATAAGAGAGTCTGTCAACTAAAGAGACTAACATGGCGGCAGCCAGGCTGGGCACTCTGAGGCAAGCACAGGGAGTTAGTTTGGAGTCACTGAAAAATGGGGAAGAAAAGTTCTTCCCCCACTGAGGGCTCTGTAGGTACGGGGTTACAGAAGTGAACAGACCCAACCAATAGAGTGAATTTCATGAATAGAAAAGATAGAAGTTTTCTCTCAGAGCTTTCCACAATGATGCCTTTCCCTCTAACATCAATAGATCCTCTTATTAGTAGAGAATAGGAAAGAAACAGAGAAAACGTATCTCTTGACAGAACTTTTCCATTTTTACCCAAGAGTTTGTTTTCCAGCAGCCCTCAACGTCCTTAATTTTGCACTGCCATTCACTGTAGTGATGTAAGCTTGCAGTTCTTGTTGGGGATTCATTTTCTGCATATTTCATGAGGGAGACAGATGGCATCCTGACCCAACATGGGCTCTCATGGGACAAAAGCTGGAATGAACTTGGTTTTCCAGAGCACAGATCTTGTCAGACAAAAAGGCTGGCCCAGTGTCTGAGAGCATCATCAGATCTGAGTATGTTGTGCTCCATGAAGGAGCAGGAACTTGTTTACCCGAGAGGAATGTTCACAAAAGTAACTGCTGAGAGCTATTAAAGGGAGGTCTTCCTCCCCAGGCCGCTTTAAATCTCTCCCGCCGTCTCTCGCCTCTTCTGACATGTCCTCACCGTGTGTCCCTCACTCGTTAGAACCATGAGAAGACTCAGGAGGAACAGCTAAGAGACGAGTGAAGTGCACCGCGAAGCGCTGGGAGGCTGGCGGAGATGCACGTCAGCCCAGCGCTCCAGGCTGGCTGTCTCCTATGCTGTCACGAAGTCTGAGGGAGGGTCGTGCATGCCACCCTGTCTGTCAGAGTCAGAAACATTTGTCTCCATTTGGAACTCTCCCTTACCGTCAGTGTGGTGGCTAAAGTTTCAGTCCCTGAGATGAAGTTAGATCTTCAGTATTCCCTCATCGCCATTCTGGTCTCATGGAAGTCCCCGTAATGGGGTTTGATTTGAAGTCTTTCATCACCACCTTTTAGTCTCATGGAGGAAAACAAGTATTCACTCAGCATGTACTCTTGGAAGGGCTTAGCTTACCTTTGCACCGGGCCCACCCCAAAAGCAAAAGAAAAATGTTACACCTGACCAAACAGGTAAACTCTGAAGCACCTCTTTTTCACCTGGCTGTGTGGGAGAGAAGGGCCAGGGTGTGGAGTCTGTGAAGGAGGTTAGGTGTGCCCATGAACCCCCCAATGGAGGTGTGCAGGTGGATGGTCATTTTTCTGTTTTAGGACTTCCCAAGGAGAAGCTTGGGAAGCTTCTTGGTGACATCATACCCCAGCCAAGCCAGCAACCCTTGACTCCTCTGGACCCTGCATATCCCCCCAGTGTCCTGAAGGGGCACATCTCATGACCAGAGGTCAAGAGGCCGTGTGGGCGGGGGGAAGCCTTGGGTGATTCGTGCCCTGCACTATGCAGGCTGTGTGACCTTGGGCCAGTCACTGCTCTCCCTCAGACTGTTCACTCTTCTGTAGTGTTAGGAACACAGGAGGAATGCTTGCTTTGCCAACCCAGCCCTCTTTGCAGCTGGGTCTCCAGCAGCATCTCGAGATTTTCCTTTTGTGGAACTGCTCGCATACCTCTTCTCTCCTACTGTTAAACCCTGCTAGGCAAAGCTGGGGTTTGGTAAGAATTTTAAATGGTAATAAACATAATGTGACTAATGACATTTGCTTTTTTGAGCTTCCATTACATTCCAGGCACCGTGCCAAGTACTGCAGATAGATTATTTCCAGTTCTCACAGCAACTTCTGAAAGTTGGCAGATATTTTTTGTTATTGTTCTAGTTAACATATGAATAAACTCTGAAGGGTTAACTTGTCATGAACAATAGACTAGTTAGTGGCACCAAAGGAGACTTGGTTAACAGATATCCAGCTAATAGTCAAGATGGTTTATGTTTTAGTCAAGAGCACTGCTCTCAAAAAGTGGTCCCCAGACTAATTTCATCAGGGAGCTTATTGGAAATGCAAACTCTGAATGAAAGACTCTAGACCAGTGGGTCTCAGCCTGCAGAGCGCACCAGTCATCTAGAGGGCCTGTTAACCTGGGGATTACTAGCCCCACCCCCAGCATTTCTTATTGGATCTGGGAGGAGGTTTGATCATCTGTGTGTCAGAGTAATTCCCAGGGCAAGTTAATGCTGCTGTTCCCAGGACCATACTTGCAGAGCCACTTGCTTAAGGATTCCTAAACATTTTATGCCACCAATACTTTGACAGTTTGGTGACACCTACAGATTGTTTCTCAGAATAATGTTTTACACTTCATAAAGTAAAATGCAAAAGGTCAGAAATGAAAATGGTGCGTCCAGGTATTTTTTGGTCTTAGTGTGTAGTAAAATGAATGTCTGCTTTAGTAGATTAAATACGATCTAACACGGTAGATCTCATAATTTTGATATTTTGGAGTGGTGGTAAACAGGGATATGTGCCACAACTGTAAAACAGCATGAAAATAGCAGTGATTGGTTACCAGATCGCAGGTGCTTCTCATCCTGTAGTGACTGCTGCTACTGCTGCTAAGTCACTTCAGTCATATCCGACTCTGTGCGACCCCATAGACGGCAGCCCACCAGGCTCCCCCGTCCCTGGGATTCTCCAGGCAAGAACACTGGAGTGGGCTGCCATTTCCTTCTCCAATGCATGAAAGTGAAAAGTGAAAGGGAAGTCGCTCTGTCGTGTCCGACTCTTAGCAACCCCATGGACTGCAGCCTACCAGGCTCCTCCGTCCATGGGATTTGCCAGGCAAGAGTACTGGAGTGGGGTGCCATGATTGGTTGTCTGCATTTACAATTGAATGTGATGCTAAGTCCAGTTAGAGGTTAATCAAAGTAAAGATGTAAATTATTCCCAGTGTTGTAGGCAGCTTCTAAGGATGACCCTCTATGACCCCCCACCTCTTGGTAGTCCCATGTCTCTCCTTGAAAGTTGAATGGATGAGTAATACTCCATTGTGTATATGTACCACAGCTTTCTTATCCATTCATCTGCTGATGATGGACATCTAGGTTAAATAATACATTTGAATCAGTTCTAATGAGGTGGATGAAACTGGAGCCTATTATACAGAGTGAAGTAAGCCAGAAAGAAAAACACCAATACAGTATACTAACACATATAGAATTTAGAAAGATAGTAATGATAACCCTGTATGTGAGACAGCAAAAGAGACACAGATGTATAGAACATTCTTTTGGACTCTGTGGGAGAGGGAGAGGGATGATTGGGAGAATGGCATTGAAACATGTATAATATCATATAAGAAACAAATCGCCAATCCAGGTTTGATGCAGGATACAGGATGCTTGGGGCTGGTGCACTGAGATGACCCAGAGGGATGGTATGGGGAGGGAGGTGGGAGGGGGGTTCACGATGGGGAACACGTGTACACCCGTGGTGGATTCTTGTTGATGTATGGCAAAACCAAAACAATATTGTAAAGTAATTAGCCTCCAATTAAATAAATAAATTTAAATTAAAAATAAATAAAATAAATTTATATTAAAAAAAGAAAGTTGAATGGACTTAAACTGACTCCAGACTCACCTTTTTTAAATATTTTTAAAATCTTTTTAAATAATTTTTTTTTCTTTTAGCCAAGCCATTCGACATTTGGTTTCTTAGTTCCCCAGCTAGATATTGAGCCCACACCCCCTGCATTGGAAGCACAGAGTCTTAACCACTGGACCACCAGGAAGGTCTCCTGGCTCACTTCTGATGAATAGCATATGGTAGAAGCGATGGCTGGTATCCCTCCTGAGATCAGGTTACAGAAAGACTGTTCCTTCCCTCTTGGTCATGCTCTCTGTTTTAGTCTGCTTGGGCTGCCATAACAAAATACCACAGACTGAGTGGCTTACCCAGCAGAAATTCACTTTCTCGGTTCTGGAGGCTGGATGTCAGCTCAGGGTGCCAGCACAGTCGGTTCCCGGCCTGCAGGCGGCCGCCTTCTCACCGGGCGCTCCCGTGACCTTTCCTTGGTGTGTGCAGGAAGGAAAAGAGCACCCTTTGCCCCCTCTTCTTCTGGACCACCAGTCTTCTTGGGTTAGGACCCTACCCTATGACTTCTTTAACCGTAATGCCTCAAGAGCCCTAGCTCTAAATGCAGTCACATAGGGGGTTGACTCTTCAACATATGGATTTACGGGTGGGGGTGATACCAACTAGGATTCTTGGCTCTCCCTGGAGGAAGTTGACTAGAAGCCAAACAAGAAATTCAGGCAAAATTTTACTAGGGCTCCTGTGCCGACTGCAAGAGGGAACAAAAACAAGCAATATCCAATATCCTCCCTTGCTTGCTTCCCGAGGAGGGGTGAGCATCACTTCTCCTTATATTGGGGTCCTCAACCCCCAGACTGAGGATGGGTACCAGTCTGTGGCCTGTTAGGAACGGGGTCACAGCAGAAGGTGAGCAGCGGGTGAGCTGGCTGAAGCTTCATCTGTTGCTCCCCATCACTCTCATTGCTAACATGACCCCATTTGAACCATCCCCCACCCCATCCATGGAAAATTGGCTTCCACGAAACCCGTCCCTGGGGCCAAAACGGTTGGGGACTGGTGCATTACATGGAGTGAGGGAAGGGGTGTGTCCAGGGGTTGGGCCAGATGGGTGGCTTGCGTAGCTTGCCCACCCCTTTGTGGTGCTGAGTCCAGGGAGCAGGCACAGCACCCTCTTACACGCCTGCTCCCAGCTTCTCAGAAATGGCAATTGGGTTGTTCTTGTTTGTTTGGTTTGTTTTTTGTCTTTTTGAATCTTTTTGGTCCAGAATTTGCCCCAATTACACACGCACACAGTTATTTTTAGTTGCATATAGTTTCTTTGTATTATTAACTCAAACAGAGGTGTGTCCAGGTACAAGCTTTGCGGCACTGCAGCCAGGAGCCCCAGGTCCTGGGTCTATCTGAGAGGGACCCAGTTCAGGGCAGAGCAGGCCCTCTAACTCTGGCTTGGATCACTCCCCTGGGGAGAGGGCTAGGACATGGGAAGGCAGGTCTGTGAGCGGCCTACAGCTCAAGGGCCTGAGGCCTGCCGACAACTGCACGAGTGAACTCGAGAGAACGCAGCCTCCTCTGGGGCCTTCGCATGAAACCACAGCCCAGCCCAGCAGCTTGACTGATGCCTCGTGAGAAGCCTTGAGCCACAGCCAGCCAGCTAAGCTATTCCTGCCCCATGGAAACCATAGGATACTAGATATTTATTGCTTAAGCTGGTAAGTTCTGGGCTTGTTTGGCATGGAGCAATACAGAGCTAACAGACTAGTGCAAGTTCACGGGCCTTCTGAATTCTACCCACATACCCCTAAGGATTCTCCCATGGCCATTCTCTTCCAAGGGCTTTATGCTGAAGGAAAACGGGCCCCTGCACGCGGATTGGTGAGTCCGCACAGGGCCTTCCCTCCAGACGGAGCGGCTCAGCCAGACTGCGCGCAGCCGCAGTGACACAGACTGCGGGAGAGATGGCGTAACAGCTGCTGGCTGCTCTTTGCGGCTGTTCTCAGGGATCCACGCCTCCCCCGTGGGGCACCTGGCCCAGTCCCCTTGTGAGTCACAGCCCCTGCAAATCTTGGGGTGCTATGCGTGGAAGGCTAGATCCAGTCAAACCCTTTTTTCTCTGAGAAGGAAGCTGGGGCTCAAAGATAAAGAGACTTACCCAAGATGACTTCTTTAGTGGCAAAGCTGGATCTAAAAGAAGGGTCCCCTGACACCTCAGTACAAAGTGCTTTTCTATTCTCTTGTAATTTCTACCAGAAAATACTGGAGTTGTTTTGTTTTCTATTTTAATAGCTTTTAATACAATCATCAGTTTTTCTGACAGAAGTGAGAATTGTATTTTTATTTAAAAATTTTTTATTGAAATATAGTTGATTTACAATGTTGTGTTAATTTCAGGTGTGCAGCAAAGTGGTTTAGTTATACATGTGTATTCAGTCATTCAATTGTGTCCGACTCTTTGTGACCCCATGGACTGTAGCCCACCAGGCTCCTCTGTCCATGGGATTCTCCAGGCAAGAATACTGGAGTGGGTTGCCATTTCCTTCTCCAGAGGATCTTCCCGACCCAGGGATCAAACCCATGTCTCCTTGCTGGCAGGTGGATTCTTTATCCCTGAGCCATCTGGGAAGCTTCTCAGTTATACATATATCCATATAAATATACATGTTCCTAAAGATGTTATGAGAAGGATTCAAGTCTGATGTCAACCTGCCTGCTCTTAAGTATTGTATATTCTATGTCTTTCCTTAACACCTTAGAAATTATTACCTCTAAGCTATACAAGTCAAATGATGTAATATGTTTTTTTCCTTCCCCAAAGCTCTGTTATTTTCTGAAGTCTTAAATCTTTGAAGGCAGCTGAGAGACTATTAAAATGTTTGTAAAAGCTAAATAATTGCCCCTAAAGACAGAGACATGAGCCATTCTCGGGAGCACTTTGTGGGCAAAAGCCTTAGTCTGTCATACAGATATCAAAACAGATAATCTTAGCCTTGGTCTGCAGAGCCCCAAACCCTCACACCTGATGTCTTGCTACAGCTCTAACAGACCTTGACCTTCCTGCCAGCAGATGGAGAAAGTGCGCTTCAAAGAGGCATGGTGGCCCCTCTCAAGCATCTGTGAGATGAGTAGTAGTCCTGAGTAAATGACTCCCAGCCCGTAAATCGCTCCCTGACCTCTCTACCCACCAGCAGCATCAGCACATCTTCTGCAGGACATCTGTCAACATCTCAGGCTGTGACGCCCCATCGTCTCTGGGTCACGTGTCCCAGCACGTTGAAAACTGACATCACACAGTAGCTTTGGGATGAGACCAGATTAAATATCCCAGTTCCAATCCTTGCTAACTCTCTAGCCTTAAACAAGTCTCCCCGCCTCTCTGAATTCCTCTTCCTCCCTGGAAAAACGAGCTATGAGCTCCTTGTGTTCTCTCCAGACCGCGAGCTCCAAGGGGGCTGATGTGCCAGCCTCTCCACCTCTGTGGCCCAGCAGGGGCCAGGCCCCCGCTGCCCAGGATGCGCTTAGTGCAGGTCTACTGAGCTGCCCGGGTGGGAAGAAATAAGACGTGCTCAGGCGCTTCCGTGCTGCCCGACTGTTCTGTGACCCCATGGACTATAGCCCGCCAGGCACCTCTGTCATGGGATTTTCCAGGCAAGACTACTGGAGTGGGCTGCCATTTCCTTTCCCAGTGAGAGAACTATGACTTTCTAGCTAAATTCCCTAATGTCATGTCTAGAACATAGGTGGATTCCTTCCTCAGGGCTTCTCATACATACGGCCTGGGCTGCCTTGAATCTCAGAGGCTGGAAATTCCCCTCTCCAGTTCCATCGGAGACAATATTGGGTTGGTCAAAAAGCCCATTCAGGCTTTTCCATAAGATGTTATAGAAAAACCCCAACAAACATTTTGGCCAGTCACACAGGAGAACAGTGTGATGTGCCCAAGAAAATAGGATGCTTTCAGTTGATGAGGGCCTTAGGGACCACCCCGTCCCAAATCCAGGATCCAGCAGCAGAGATAAAATAATGCATAAAAGCAAGACAAACTGGCTGTCAGCTCTGGATCCGTATCAGAATCCCCGTGTGAGCCTTTAAAAATAAACAAACAGGCAGGGCTGCATCTCCAGAGTCTGTTCGGGAAAGTCTGGGATGGGGCTAGGCGTGCATTTTTTTCTGGAGTTGACTGGGATGTCTTCCCTGGTTTAGGAGTCTTTGCACTGGACACATACAAGCTGTTATTATTACTCTTTAACATCTCCCAAGCAGGGAGTCAAAACAGTCCTTATCAAATGAAACACCACATTCCTTTCAGACAGAAGATCTTAGTGAAGTGTTCCAGCAGCAGGCACAGGCAGGGAATTCTGACTTCTAAGAACTGATCTCAGTGATTCATTCCTGCGAGCTCCCCCGTCCACACACTGCCTCATCCATAGACACCACACGCCGGGGACTGGCTTCTGAGCTGTCTGGGTCAGCCGTGCTCCAACACGCAGCAGCACACAAGACAGGACCAAGGGAGTACTATAGTGTCAGGGGGAATTTTTATCTGCCTCTGAGTAATTTATGCAGAATCTGAGGACCCCAGCTTTGGCTTGGTGCCTCTGCAGGATATACTGAAGCTCAGTGGGGTGTGCTTATCAGCTTTGCCTCAGGATATGTGGTATCATTTCACCTTGTGAAGCCTCCTAGACAGGTGCAATTATGTTGTCCATCGTCTGTGAGGAGCTTTTGAAATAACTTCCCCTATATTACATAGTGCTTCCCGCCTGCACACTCACTCCAGTTCACTCCTTCCAATCTTCCTTCTTCTCTTTTTGCTGATATATCCATTAACTTGTGCCCAGATTTTTATTTACTCTAGCTATAATTATTAATAGCAGCCCTGGTAATTTCCTAGTGGCTCCAAAAACAAAAAGCTTCAAAACCTGCCATTCTAAAGTTAGAATTTTGAAATACTGATCCCTAACCCTTCTCTGAGTGCCCTGCTTGCTATTACATCTTTCTTAACTTCACGTATGTTCACACACCCAAAATGCCCTTTGTTCTTGGCAATTTCCCACTTTGGTACTCCTTTCAACACCTGAATTTCCTTCATGGATCAATTCAATTGTTTCCTTCTCTGGGAAACTTTCCTTGGCCACCCCTCTCCAACAATCTACTATATGCATGTTTGTTTCTTTAGAAATAGGAGATGTTTGAGTATATGCATGTTTGTTTCTTTAGAAATAGGAGATGTTTGAGGGTTGAGATGCTGTGATCCAGTCTGCTTCATATCCCCATTGCCTACCTTACAGGAAAGTCCTGTGAATATTTATTGAACGGATAAATGGTCATAGTCAGTGACTCACTCAGGAAACAGTTTTAATAGTTCAGTTTAGAAGTTCTGTGCCCCAGCAAGGATGGACTTTTGAGTACTTGGTTGATGAGTTAATTTTATTTATTTATTGGCTATCCCAGTTAGCAAACTACAAAACCATAGATGCATAGATGCTTGAGTTTAGCCTAATGAGCTGCAGTTTTTGAGAGACCATGGAAAGCAGTCTCAGAATGAGGCCAGCTTTATCAGTGTGCAACTTTTGCAACTGTGCAGGGCCTCCTGCTTAGAAAGGCCCCATGTTGGTTTAATGCTCTGCTCTGGCTGCCTTGATGCCTTGAGATTATTTGCAATTGAAGTATAGTTGATTTACAATATCACGTTAGTTTCAGGTGTGTACAAAAAAGTGACTCAGAGATATATACAAAGATATTGCCGTGTGTGTGTGTGTGTGTGTGTGTGTGTGTGTGTGTGTGTGTGAGTGTGTATGGGCTTCCCAGGTGGCTCAGTAGTAAAGAATCCACCTCCTAATGCAGGTGATGTGGTTTCAGTCCCTGGGTCAGGTAGATCTCCTGGAGTAGGAAAGGGCAACCCACTCCAGTATTCTTGCCTGGGAAATCCCATGGACAGAGGAGCCTGGCGGGCTACAGTTCATATGGTCTGAAAGAGTTGGACACGGCTGAGCACACATGCATATATATAGAGAGAGACAGATAGATAGATATACATATGTATGTGTATATATATATTCTTTTTCAGATTCTTTTCCATTATTGGTTATTAGGAGATATTGAATACAGTTTCCTGTGCTGTAAGAACAGTAGGCCCTTGTTGCTTCTCTATTCATATAGTGTGTACATCTGTTAATCCCAAACTCCCTGTTCATCCTTCCCCCTCATTCTCCCTTTGATAACCATGTTTGTTTTCAATGTCTGTGAGCCTGTTTCTGTTTCATAAATAAGCTTGTTTGTTAGCATTTGTTAAACAAGGGTGCCCGCATTTTTATGTTCCAAGACCTCAAATGGTGTGCCAGTCTTGCCCAGCAAAGCCAGTGCCAGCCCAAGTGACAAGTTCCCAAGAGGTTTATGGTACAGTCAGGATTTCCCTGATTCTGCATCTGGTGCTGCCTTCTGTCTTTTTTTTTTTTTTTTTTTTTGATTATTCAAAACGACAGTAAAAAGGGACTACTGACCCCCAGAGTTGGTATTTTGCCTGTGGGAATGTGCCAGGATTAGTTATCACCCAATGAAAAACTTCTAAAAGGCACTTAAAACAGACCTAATTAGAGAGTCTATTTAAAAGTCATTTCTGACTTCAGAAGTAATTGCAATTCCATGGACCTCCTCATGGCAACTTTCTGTTTTATTTCCTATCATCTGAAGGCATATTTTAAAGACAGAAAAGAATGGTCAGCTTGAGTTCCTTCACTGTGATGGAATTTTATTTGCCTCCCACAAATGAGAGAAGAATTTTAGGCAAGCAATTTTATTCAACTGCTTAATTAAGCGTAAAAAATGGTTTTAAAAATGTATCCCTTGAAATAACTTTATAATGAGAACCTTGACCAAAAAATCTTTTTTTCTATAAAAGCTAAAGTGAGGAATGGAAACATCAGGAAAAGAATCTTATAGAACAGATGGGCATCTTTTTCTACAATTATTTCACATAATGTGTATGTTGAGGATTAAACAGGTTTGAAAATAATGTGAAAATGTGGCTACTCTCTAAGACTGATATTAAGAACTGTTTTCTATGTACATGAGTTTTATAGTAGTTCTTTTACTTATTGCAAGCATGGTCTGTGACCACTGTGTAAAGTCTGGAAGGATAGGCAGAAAGAAAAAATAAGTGAATTCT
This sequence comes from Bos indicus x Bos taurus, assembly GCF_003369695.1. Lineage (NCBI taxonomy): Eukaryota > Metazoa > Chordata > Mammalia > Artiodactyla > Bovidae > Bos > Bos indicus x Bos taurus. The sequence goes on from NC_040104.1 coordinate 49,224,527, forward strand.
AATCACTATTGCCACTTTGATAAAAGTCTCTTTTGCCCTTTCCTTTACACACGTGCTCCTAAACTCAGTACTGTTTTCTAACTCACTTTTTTCAGTAGCTGAATGTATATAATTTACTCAACCAGTTTTTATTCTTGGAAAATTGAGTAGTTACCAGTTTTGTTTAGTTTTCACAAATGCAGATATCCATTTAGCAGCAACCTTGTATATATCTATGAGTATTTTATGTTCGTTTTTAGTATTAACCATCCCTGACTTCTCCACGTGGCGCTTCTGTGAGGCCTTCAGTTCTTTGGCACGTGCGTTTGTGGTGGACGTGCAAGAGCAGTATGCCACCACCCCTGCCTTTGTCATGTTAGCAGGCTCATCATGCATTGCTGTGGTCCCTTGGCTGCTGCCTCTGCAGTTCAGCATTCATTCTCTCCTATTATGTCCCAGGCCCTGGGTTCAATACCAGGGTACAAAGATAAGATACAGTCCTTTGGTCGTGGGTGGACGTGCGAAACATTGATGAAGGCAGTGGAAAGATAGAAGCTCCCAGTTATAAGAAGATTAAGTACTAAGGATATAACGTACATGACATATATAATTAACATCACTGCATGTAATATATGGGCTTCCCTGATGGCTTAGCAGGTAAAGAATCCATCTGCAATGCAGGAGACATGGGTTCAATCTCTGGGTCGGAAAATCTGGAGTTGGGAATGACTACCCACTCCAATATTCTTGCCTGAAGAGTCCCATGGACAGAGGAGTGTAGCGGGCCATAGTCCAAAGTGTTGCAAAGAGTTGGGCACAACTGAGCAGGCATGCAATGCCACGTCTTATATAAAATCTGTTAAAAGTAAATCTTATGTGAGTTCTCATCACAAAGAAAATATTTTTTTTCTTTTTAAAAAATTTTACATCTATATGAGATGATGGATGTTCACTAAACCTACTGTGGTAATTATTTCATGATTTATGTTAAGTCAAATCATTATGTTTTATACCTTAAACTTATACAGGCTGTATGTCAATTATATCTCAATAAAACTGGGGAAAAAATAAAATGTAAAGGAAGAAAAAGACCCAGTCCCTCTGCCTCAATGATATGTTAATCTAGTGGGAGAGAGGACATAAATATAGCTACTGAGAATGTGAAAATGATGTTAAGGAAGCAGAAAGAAGGGAAATTAAGGAGGCTGTCCCAGAACCTGCAAAGAACATGCAGGATTTTGACAAGGAGGGGAAGACGGTGATCTGAGTAGAAGTGAGAGCGTGAGCAGAAAACTGCAGTAGTGAGTGCGCGTGTGTCCTCAGGAGAGACTCGAACAGACCGTCCCCTGTGGCACTGGAGCTGGGAATGACATGGAGAGTGTGAGTTGCGACCAGACTGCAAAGGACTGGAAAGCCATTCTCGATCTTTTATTTATTCATTTTTTTAATGATCCGTTTGTATTTACTCGGCTGTCCCGGGTCTCAGGTTGCAGCACGCAGGGCCTTCCGTCTTCCTTTGTGGCACTCTGGATTTTAGTTGCAGCATGCGAAATCAGCTGAGGCACACAAACTCTTAGTTGTGGCATGGCTTGTGGAACCTCGTTCCCTGACCAAGGGTGGAGCCTAGGACCCCTGCACTGGGAGCGTGGAATCTTAACCACTGGACCACTAGGGAAGTGCCCCATTTTTACTTCTTGCTGAAAGAAGTGATAAGGCAGTGACAACCTTGAGCAGCTGGGGCAGGACTGGACCCAGAGTTTTAGGAGCTTAACTCTGGTTAGGTTTAGTCAGGAGAGGATGGAGTCTGAGTTTGCAATTAGAAGTCTCTTGCAGCCAGGTAGGTGAGAGAGGGTGGAGCCTTATCTGACTCTAAGCCCCGGCCACAAACAGGACAGCTCTCAGAGGTAGAATCAAAAGAACTCGGCATTCTAACCCTAAGCAAATAGTTTAGGTATTACTTAAATACATAGTTAATAGTATGAGTAATTCCTTGTCAAGTTGCTAAGCTCCTAGAGTTAAGGAGGTGTCTTCTGGGCTCTACTTCTCTCAACAAGGTGCCCGTGATAGTCAAACAAGTGGCTCTTGACAAATCCTTATTAAATGGGAGGGTCATAACCAGGGTCTCCAGTGAGACAGACAGAACTCTTGTGCCTCTCAAAAGTGCTATATTTTAAGGATAAGGCTGTCGCAAAGGAATGTAATGACATATTCAAGAACCAAAGCTTTGTTTAGCATTTTTCTTCGAAAGATAATCCTTATAGCTTAAATAAGAATGTGCCTTAATCACCAAGCCTGGGTCATAAAGACTGAAATCTAAATGTACTTGTGGGATTTCAAGCACTGATGAATAGGCAGTCATGCAGGCAGGAGAAAGTGTTGGTTCAAAAACAAGTTATTAGCTTGCCTAGGTCATGGAATTTGGGGGCAGACAGCCACGGGACATGAAGGAACATTAGGGGGCAATTGAAATGCTCTGAGGACGCTGGTTCCATGAAGGTGTATGTTGGTCAGACAAATGCATTCCTATTATTGTATATAAATTATGACATGTCTATATATCAAGCTGATATAAAAATAAGTGATTAGAACCAAAATGCAAAATGTTACTAGAGTCTGATTGCTGAGATTATTTCAAATTATCTTCCCCCAGATATCTATTCTGTATAAATTCATGTCTGTTTATAAAAGCCAGTTTATAGCAATTTAGTACAGTCCACATTTTCTGTGTGCCGCGGACAGACCAGATCCTGTGCAGCTGCTGAGGGTGGAAGGTGAATGTCACAGAGAAGGCCCTGCCCTGATAGGGTCAGCGCCCTGCCACGTGAGACCCCAAAGTGAGAGCAGCGCTCATGTAGGTTTGTGAAGCTCAGGGAGCTTGCTCTCTCAAGGAGAGGAGACAATGTTCTTTTAAAGACCAGATTAAAAAAATCTCAGCAATCTTGCTGTGTTGACTGCTCTGGCCATTTGGTTTTGGTGCTGACTCTAACACCTTTAACAATCTCAACTATCAAGCCGAGTTATTCTGACACTAGGTGAGATCCTTGCAGATGATCCTGGCAGTGAACGTTATTTCTTGCTGAGATGTAAAAGCCTTGCTGTAAAGTATACGTGTGAACTCTCAACACGTAACTAAATGGCATGAATCTGCTGTGTTTAGTTTTCATCCCATCCAGAAGATTCCAGTAGCTCGTCATCATCAGGTTTAATGTGGACTTTTCCTTTGCTAACTCTGCCCAGGGATGCCGCGGTCCAGCGATTTAATGGCCAGTTGGAGGAGAGGATGAGCCCTTTGAAAACAGAAATGAAACCAACACCAATTAATTTAATTTGCAAATAAAAAATAGTGCTGGAAGATCATTTTAGATCTCAGTGGACCTAGGTTCTATCATTTTAAAAATGAAGACACCTGAGACCCAACAAGGTTAAGCTACACAAGTCTACTTGGGTTACAAGCAAGGTCTTCTGTCTTTCAGCACTGGACCACATTGCTCTCATTTTAAACTTTGACGTTTATATGCAGTCCGTTTGTTTACCGTTTAGTCACTAAGTCATATACAACTCTTTTGTGACCCCATGGACTGCATGCAGCCTGCCAGGTTCCTGTGTCCATGGAATTTTCCAGGCAAGAATACTGGAGTGGGTTGCCATTTCCTTCTCCATACAATCCATGCCCCCCATCCAAATAATCTATTTCCATTTGGCCCAAATGAGAGGAACCTAACTTCCACTTAGAAACCTTTAAAAGAAGTGAATATAGAAGCCCTTGGAAACTGCCCCCGACCCCAGGATTTCACAGCCTTCCCTCCTGGGAACTTGTATGTGCTATTTCTTTCCTCCCAGCCCACTCCACAAAATGCCACTACCTATTGCTTCCTCGAACAGATTGGGATTTTAGTCATTCTCTTTTTACTTGATTTTAATCCTCTGAAGGCCTGCCTGCTCCATTTGCTACAGTTAACGTGCAGACACTTCACATGCAATGAAAATCATACTTGGTAGTCTGGCATTTCAGCATCTTGAGAAGCTAAATAGCTCCATCCTCATTAAATTAGGTGCAAATTGGAGAAGAGAATTACATACTGAAAAACATAGAGGCAAAACGATGGGTTAATGTTTTACCTTAATATAACATGTCATGACATTCAGTGAGAGCATGAGGCCAATTAGCAAGCGAGTCTTCTGCTCGGGTTCAGATTTTCTGCCAGGTACGTAGGGAAGGATCGAGATTTGAAGGATGGCATTTATCAAACACCCTTGGATAGAAAGTTTCCATTTTAGGGACAGGACATGCGTTCATTTAACAAAGACCACCCCTATCACATAGTAATACAGCAGAGACCCAAGGGCTCCACCAAAATTATTGCCTGCACGGTGGTATTTATGCATCTGACTTCATTGCTAGAAACTAATGAAATGTTTCAATTGTGTCCAAATTGGAGTTTTAATACATTCCAAAAATATATCCTGCTCTTTTCTTCAGCTACCAGATCATAAGTGACACCTCTGAGCAGGTGTGTGGCTTGGGTGCCCTACCCCCACCTTTTCTAGTGCGGCTTTCATGTCAGACTGACTGGTACAGAAAGGTGAGGTCAACCATGACTCTCCCTGCTCCTCCAGGTGTGCATGCCCAGGATACCGTCAGAAACAGTGTATGGGGGGCGGGGACTTGGGGTCAGCAACGTGTGGGACAGGGGATGGTTTTCTGCTGTGCTAAAGCAGAAAAACCCTGTCACCAAGTTTTAAATTAACAGAACCTGCCCAAAGGGGAGCCGTGGTCTTTGCGTCGCTGATTGATGTCAGCCTTGTAAACGCAGGGCTTCCACCACAGGGCTGGATGCTCAGAGAACACGGCTGTCCTGCATGGGTGTCTTTGCAGAGCCGAAGGCTGGGCGAGAAATCTGCAGGCTGGGAACACAGGAATATTTTTAGATTTCAGCTCTCGGTCCCAGTGAAGGACACACAGGCAGCCATGAGAAGCACCTTGCCTTCGGGTCTTGCTGCCACAGAGAGCGCCAGGGCACCAACCCAGCCCCTGCCTCTCCCAGCTCAGCCGGTCAGAGCAGGCTGGCTTTCAGAACAGTCAGAAATTGCTTTCTTCCTGCGTGGTCTTCAAGCCTGAAGAGGAAGCTTATTCAGAAGCAGATCTCCTGGAAAGAGGACTTTGTCCCTCATGTTTACCTAAAAATGCTTGCGGCAGCGGGCGGATCGCCCAGCCCTCAGCTTGTGCGTCTCTGAAGGGGGTGATCTTGTCGGCCAGTGTTCAGACGAAAGGTCCTGCGTGAATATCCTGCCACGCCTTATTGTTGGGGATAGTGGTGTTCCATATGCTGGCGGGGAGTCAAATTCCCAGGGAATATGTGATTTGAAAACCCATGTGGTATATTTGGGCTTCCCTTGTGGCTCAGTTGGTAAAGAATCTACCTATAATGCAGGAAACCCAGGTTTGATTCCTAGGGGAAGATACCCTGGAGAAAGAAATGGCAACCCCCTCCAGTATTCTTGGTCTTCCCTGGTGGCTCAGACAGTCAAGAATCTACCTGCAATTCAGTAGACTTGGGTTCTATCCCTGGGTCAGAAAGATCCCCTGGAGAAGAGAATGACACCCCATTCCAGTATTCTTCCCTGGAAAATCCCCTGGACAGTGGAGCGTGGCAGGCTACAGTCCACGGGTTTGCACAAAGTCGGACACAACTAAGCAACTAACAAGGAAGGAAGTGGTATATTTATGTCAATCGCCGGTGTGTTTCCATGAATGCATCTTTGTGCCCTTTGAGAGTTGTCCCAAGGCCATCAGATCGGTCAGGGCAGCTTCTAGGACATACAATCACTCAGACACCCAGGCAGGGTTATTCTTTTTCAGGTACAAGCTTGATCACCTCTGCAGTCCTCCATGTATTCACCCCAGGAGTGTATGATGGATAATTTAGTCTTGCAGCCACTTCTAAAAATAGCCAGAAAGCATCCCTAAAGCTTTGCTTTGGGGCCTTATTTCAAGGGGCAGCAAGGAAATAGGAATGACTTCTTGTTTTTAATCCCAGCACCAATAAAATCAGAGGTTGGTGTTTATATATCACAGGGTGATGGTTTTGAAAGAGAAATAAAAGTAAATGATGAAACTTTGGGAAAAATGGGCTCTCTGGAATGGAACCAAGAGCAGACTCTCAATGTTGACCTTTTGGTTAAAGCCACATAATGCAGTTTATGTCATTCCCTCCAGATACATGATTTTATTGGTTTGCTGGGAATTTTGGCTTAAGGGAAATTGTACACTGAGGGAATAAAATGTTTACCTCTTATTAATGCCAAAGGCTTGTCCCCATGGTGAGATGCTATAAGAGAAAACAGCACATATGTAGGTCCTCCCTCTAAGAGCTTATATTCTAAGGATCTGTGATTCACAAAAGACATTTTCAGGTAGCTGTCATACTGTCTTCATTAAGAGCATTTAGGACAACATGATGCTTTTCCACCCATGAATTTGTTCTATTTTGCTTATAAACTATAACTCCTAGAGACTTGGAGGCTTATAATAAACCATTTTGAAGTGCTGAAATCCTAGGATAAAAATAGTATAATCAATCTTCAGAACCAAAAGTTGATCCAATCATCATTCACTGATTTGTTGGTTGTTAATGGATATTTCCTGGTTTGTATGTTTTAGCTTTAGTATATATTAAGGTAAAATGACATTTTGATAACGAAGGGCATTTCTTTGAGTCATAGAACTAGAAACCACGCTCTGACGAAATCTCTCCTTTCTTTGTTGGGATGCTCTAGATTTGCTGGCCATTGGATTTCTTTTTTTTTTTTTTTTATTCCCTTATGATCACATCCATTTATGGCTCTGCTGGCTCTCTGAATGCTGATGACCTTTCAAAATATAACTCCAGTTTGGACCTCTCCTCTGATCTCCAGCCTCCTGTACAAACTTTCTACTTGAATCTCCACTTTAATATAAAATGCCCATCTCGCACTCAGTCTATCCCAATGGGGCCCATGATCTTTTGATCAGATTTTAGTCCTCCTTCAGCCCTCTTCATGGCATGTGTGTGTGCTAAGTCACTTCAGTTGTGTCCAACTCTGCAATCCTATAGACTGTAGTCCACCAGGCTCCTCTGTCCATAGGATTCTCCAGGCAAGAACACTGGAGTGGGTTACCATTTCCTCCTCCAGGGGAATCTTTCCAACCCAGAGATCAAACCCAAGTCTCTCACGTCTCCTGCATTGGCAAGCGCATTCTTTATCACTGGTGCCACCTGGGAAGCCCTTCATGGTAGCTGATGAAAACATCATCTTTTCAGTGGCTCAGACGAAAACCCAAGAGTCATTCTGGGATCTTCTCTGACATTTACATCCATGCCCTGCCAGCTCCGTCTGTTTTCCTCATCTCTGAATTCTGAATTCATTCGGGCCCCTCACTTCTCACTCCTGCCTGTTCAGAGTACACCTGGATCCTGACTGCCTCGCACCCCCAGCTCCACCGTCTGTCCCAGCTGCCCTTATCACTGCCCGTCTTCCTGCAGGGACTGCCAGCAGGTCTCCACTTCCTGTCTTTTTGCTTGTTTCTACATTTTATTGGGGCATAGTTGCTTCACTATGTTGCCTATTTAATAATTAATATTAATAGCTTCTACTCTTCAGCAAAGTGAATCAGCTATATATAAACATATATCCCCTCTTTTTTGAATTTCCTTCCCATTCAGGTTACCACAGAGCACCAAGTAGGGCTCCCCAAGCTATCCAGTAGGTTCCCGTTAGTTATCTATTTTGTACATAGCATCAACAGCATGTATATGTCCATCCTAGTCCCAATTTATCCCACCCCAACTCCCCATTTGTCCCCTTAGCATCCATACATTTGTTTTCTATGTTTGCAGCTCTGTTTCTCTATTGCAGATGAGATCATCTGTACCATATTTCTAGATTCCACGTATATGCATTAATATCCAATATTTGTTTTTCTCTTTCTGACTCACTTCACTCTAGGTCCATCCACACCCCTACAAATGGCCCAATTTCATTCCTTTTATGGCTGAGTAATATTCCATTGTATATATGTGCTGTATCTGTTTTATCCATTCCTCTCTTGATGCCGACTTCCGTTGCCTGTGTGTCTTGACTGTTGTATATAGCACTGCTCTGGACACTGGGAGGCCTGTGTCTCTTCTGCCTCCTGTCTTGCTGTTCTGTTTAGCACCAGCCGCCTGAGCGCCTGTGAATAGCTGAGTCACATCACGTGCCTCCTCCTCAGAGGCACCAGGCCTCCCACCTCACCACCGGGACCACCGCCCGTGAAATCTGCCCCATGCAGTCAGCGCCCTGCTCTCGCCTCCCCACTCTCCCTCCTCCCACCGCCTCCCCCTCCTCCCTCTGCCTTCCCCTCCTCCTCTCGCGTCTCACCTCCTCCTCCCACTTCTCCCTCCCTCCACGTCCCCTTCCTCCTCCCACGTCTCCCTCCTCCCGCGTCCCCCTCCTCCCCCCGCGTCTCTCCTCCTCCTCCTGCATCTCCTTACCCCCGCTCCCCCTCCTCCTCCCACGTCTCCCTCCCCCCGCATCTCCTTCCTCCTGTGTCCCCTTCCTCCTCCCACGTCTCTCTTCCTCCCGCATCTCCTTACCGCCGCATCCCCTTCCTCCTCCCATGTCTCCCTCCTCCCGCATCTCCTTCCTCCGCCCACGTCTCTCCTCCTCCTCCCACGTCTCCCTACGCCTCCATGTCTTCCTCCTCCCCCCATGTCTCCCTCCTCACCCAGTCTCCCTCCTCCCCCTGCGTCTCTCCTCCTCCTCCCGCGTCTCCCTCCCCCTGCGTCCCCTTCCTCCTCCCACATCTCCCTCCTCCCGCGTCTCCCTTCTCCTGCCTCTCTCTCCTCCCACATCTCCCTCCTCCCACGTCCTCCTCCTCCCGTGTCTCCCTCCTCCCGCGTCCCCCTCCTCCACGTCCCCCTCCTCCCTCATCCCCCTCCTCCCACGTCTCCCTCCTCCTACCTCTCCCTCCTCCCGTGTCTCTCTACCTCCAAGTGTCTCTCCTCAGCTCTGGTTACGCCAATGCACTCCCGCATCTCCTCAGTCACACCAGCCTGACTCACGAACGCCCCTGCTCCCAGGGGTCCCCACCTGCCATCTCTTCCCCAGATGTCTGTGCTGCCCCCTCCTTCCCTCCTTTGCATCTTCACTCAAGTACAAACTTCCCACCGCTGTATTGAAATAACCACCCCCTTCCCTCCAGCTCCCAAGCTCCCTCTCCCCCAGCACTCATGATCCCCCGACTCACGGCTTCATTTTTCTCCCTTTTCCTCCCTCACATCCCATATATTTTACATTCATTGTTCTTGTTCGTGTCTTATTTACACTCACTAGAATGTAATATTTTCCTTCATGAAATGTCAGACCCTTACCATTATGGGACTCTCTAGCCCCTAGAATAATGTCTGATAGATTCTAGATAAAAATGTGTCAAAGTAATTAATTCATTAATTTATACTTCTCTTTCTGTGGCACATCTTGACCCTTATACTTATTGGTATCTTAGAGTTTAAATTCATGGGATTCTTTAATATATTAAGAAGATTCAACCATTTCTTTTTTTTTTTTTTAAGGATCCTGGCTTGTTTATCAGAAGATATGTGGTAATCCTCAGTAGAATAGTTTCAGATGGGGATTATAAATATATAAAGAAATTGGTCGAGGGTTTGAATAATTATAGCCTATATATTCTTTCCTCTTTCCAAATCATTTTCATCTTATTTGACATAGGCAGGTAAGAAAGAATGTGACTTCTGGAAACCACAATAGCCAAAAGAATTGAAGTCAGTGTCTCTAACATGATCAAGACAGCTAGTCAGTTATTTGAAAACATTAGTTAAAGACTTATAGCAGCGTGACGCCTGCAAGGCATTCTGCTTTAGATCCAGCTCTTTCTGATTTTCGAGGCCAGTGTTTTCCATTTCTTTACCGTTTGGTCTGGGTGTATATATTTTACAAGCTGAACTTGCTGTGGGACCGAAGCTGTAGGAACCATGCTACAGCTCCCGTGTTCCTTTGCGTGCCCCTTAGACAGTTGGCAGAGCCGTCCTCCTCTGCAGAGGGCGTCCGGCCACGCCCCTGTTCACGCCCACCCTCTGTCTCCCACAGGCGTCAACAGGAAGGTCGTGTACTCCCTGGCCGACTCGGCCAATGGGTTCTTCTCCGTGGACAGCTCGTCCGGCATCGTCGTCCTGGAGCGCCCACTGGACCGAGAGCAGCAGTCCTCCTACACCCTTCGCGTGCAGGCCACCGACCAAAGCCCAGGCCGGGCGCTGTCCTCTCTGGCCACCATCAGCATCACCGTCCTGGACGTCAACGACAACCCCCCTGTGTTCGAGAGGAGGGACTACCTGGTGTCGGTGCCTGAGGACACCTCCCCTGGTACCCAAGTCCTTGCTGTTTTTGCCACCAGCAAAGATATAGGCACAAATGCTGAGATTACCTATCTCATCCGGTCTGGAAATGAGCAGGGGAAATTTAGGATCAATCCAAAGACAGGTGGGTAAACAGCAACCTACTTAGCATGCAAGGCTTTGCCATAGCCTGCTTCTCCTCCTGGCCCTTTCTAATCAATCACCCTTCTGAGTGGACCAACAGATCTCCTGGCAGGACCCACACCCAGACTCCAGAGTGCCCTGTGATGCTCTGTTCTAAGGATGAAGTGAAGCTGCTCAGTCACATCCAACTCTTTGCAACCCCATGAACCTGTCAGGCTCCTCTGTCCATGGGATTCTCCAGGCAAGAATACTGGAGTGGGTTGCCATTTCCCTCTCCAAGGGCTAGAATCAAACACAGTGGCCATTCCAGCTGGCTGGGTGCTGAGTTGAGAAGGTCTCAAGGTGACCATGCTGATCACTCTTTAATGTCTGCCTTGGGAGGTGACCAGAGACCCACAGCCTGAGTGCGGACAGGCCAAGTGGAGGCGAATCTCCAGGAGCACTTCACACAGAAAGACATACAGCCCAAGTTAACACAACAAGCCAACAGAAAAGAGAGATACCCAATCAAACTCTTAGGCTCCGTCTGCAAATACTATCTCCCCATCTTGAACCACACTACTCCTCCTGAGCTTTCCTACCTGAAAAATCCTAAGGCAAACCTACAGGCCAAGGATTTGCCCCGTGAGCCCACAGCATGGAGCTGAAATTTGGCAGGGGGCATCCTTAGAAATTCCCTCATGGCTCAGCCAATCAGGAGTCTGCCTGCAATGCAGGAGACCCGGGTTTGATCCCTGAGTACACCCCACTCCAGTATTCTTGCCTGGAACATCCCACGAATGGAGGCAGCTGGTCCATGGGGTCGCAAAGAGCTGAACATGACTGAGCCACTAACATGTTCACTTTCACTCCTCCTGGCCAGAGCACTTCCATTTCTCACCATACCCTTTGCAAACTTGGGGTATGATGCAGCATCCCCTGGGGAAAAGATGTCTAGAGAGAAACCAAGAGAACAAAAATAGAACCCCAGGGCTTTCTTTTCCTGATGGAGTTAATATGCATTAAGGCTACTTTGAGTAAATGAAGATGGTAATTCAGAAAAAATTTGCCTGATCTTTGAAAAGTAAACATGCTCATCCTTTTATTTTCATAGTGTTTATATCAATGTTCTCCAAGCTCTTTCATCAGTTCAGTTCAGTTCAGTTCAGTCGCTCAGTCGTGTCCGACTCTTTGTGACCCCATGAATCGCAGCACACCAGGCCTCCCTGTCCATCACCAACTCCTGGAGTTCACCCAGACTCACATCCATCGAGTCAGTGATGCCATCCAGCCATCTCATCCTCTGTCGTCCCCTTCTCCTCCTGCCCCCAATCCCTCACAGCATTAGAGTCTTTTCCAATGAGTTAACTCTTTGCATGAGGTGGCCAAAGTACTGGAGTTTCAACTTTAGCATCATTCCTTCCAAAGAAATCCCAGGGCTGATCTCCTTCAGAATGGACTTGTTGGATCTCCTTGCAGTCCAAGAGACTCTCAAGAGTCTTCTCCAGCACCACAGTTCAAAAGCATCAATTCTTTGGCACTCAGCTTTCTTCACAGTCCAACTCTCACATCCATACATGATCACAGGAAAAACCATAGCCTTGACTAGATGAACCTTTGTTGGCAAAGTAATGTCTCTGCTTTTCAATATGCTATCCAGGTTGGTCATAACTTTCCTTCCAAGGAGTAAGCGTCTTTTAATTTCATGGCTGCAGTCACCATCTGCAGTGATTTTGGAGCCCAGAAAAATAAAGTCTGACACTGTTTCCACTGTTTCCCCATCTATTTCCCATAAAGTGATGGGACCGGATGCCATGATCTTCATTTTCTGAATGTTGATCTTTAAGCCAACTTTTTCATTCTCCTCTTTCACTTTCATCAAGAGGCTTTTGAGTTCCTCTTCACTTTCTGCCATAAGGGTGGTGTCATCTGCATATCTGAGGTTATTGATATTTCTCCCAGCAATCTTGATTCCAGCTTGTGCTTCTTCCAGCCCGGCATTTCTCATGATGTACTCTGAATAGAAGTTAAATAAGCAGGGTGACAATATACAGCCCTGACGTACTCCTTTTCCTATTTGGAACCAATCTGTTGTTCCATGTCCAGTTCTAACTGTTGCTTTCTGACCTGTATACAGATTTCTCAAGAGGCAGGTCAGGTGGTCTGGTATTCTCATCTCTTTCAGAATTTTCCACAGTTTATTGTGATCCACACAAAGGCTTTGGCATAGTCAATAAAGCAGAAATAGATGTTTTTCTGGAACTCTCTTGCTTTTTCCATGATCCAGCAGATGTTGGCAATTTGATCTCTGGTTCCTCTGCCTTTTCTAAAACCAGCTTGAACATCAGGAAGTTCACGGTTCACATATTGCTGAAGCCTGGCTTGGAGAATTTTGAGCATTACTTTCCTAGCGTGTGAGATGAATGCAATTGTGTGGTAGTTTGTACATTCTTTGGCATTGCCTTTCTTTGGGATTGGAATGAAAACTGCCCTTTTCCAGTCCTGTGGCCACTGCTGAGTTTTCCAAATTTGCTGGCATATTGAGTGCAGCACTTTCACAGCATCATCTTTCACGATTTGAAAGAGCTCAACTGGAATTCCATCACCTCCACTAGCTTTGTTCATAGTGATGCTTTCTAAGGCCCACTTGACATCACGTTCCAGGATGTCTGGCTCTAGGTCAGTGATCACACCATTGTGATTATCTGGGTTGTGAAGATCTTTTTTGTACAGTTTTTCTGTGTATTCTTGCCACCTCTTCTTAATATCTTCTGCTTCTGTTAGGTCCATACCATTTCTGTCCTTTATCGAGCCCATCTTTGCATGAAATGTTCCCTTGGTATCTCTAATTTCTTGAAGAGATCTCTAGTATTTCCCATTCTGTTGTTTTCCTCTATTTCTTTGCATTGATCACTGAGGAAGGCTTTCTTATCTCTTCTTGCTATTCTTTGGAACTCTGCATTCAGATGTTTATATCTTTCCTTTTCTCCTTTGCTTTTCGCTTCTCTTCTTTTCACAGCTATTTGTAAGGCCTCCCCAGACAGCCATTTTGCTTTTTTGCATTTCTTTTCCATGGGCATGGTCTTGATCCCTGTCTCCTGTACAATGTCACAAACCTCATTCCATAGTTCATCAGGCACTCTATCTATCAGATCTAGGCCCTTAAATCTATTTCTCACTTCCACTGTATAATCATAAGGGATTTGATTTAGGTCATACCTGAATGATCTAGTGATTTTCCCTACTTTCTTCATTTTAAGTCTGAATTTGGCAATAAGGAGTTCATGGTCTGAGCCACAGTCAGCTCCTGGTCTTGTTTCTGCTGACTGTATAGAGCTTCTCCATTTTTGGCTGCAAAGAATATAATCAGTCTGATTTCAGTGTTGACCATCTGGTGATGTCCATGTATAGAGTCTTCTCTTGTGTTGTTGGAAGAGGGTGTTTGTTATGACCAGTGCATTTTCTTGACAAAACTCTATTAGTTTTTGCCCTGCTTCATTCCGTATTCCAAGGCCAAATTTGCCTGTTACTCCAGGTGTTTCTTGACTTCCTACTTTTGCATTCAAGTCCCCTATAATGAAAAGGACATCTTTTTTGGGTGTTAGTTCTCAAAGGTCTTGTAGGTCTTCATAAAACCGTTCAACTTCAGCTTCTTCAGCGTTACTGGTTGGGGCATAGTCTTGGATTACTGTGCTATTGAATGGTTTGCCTTGGAAACGAACAGAGATCATTCTGTCGTTTTTGAGATTGCATCCAAGTACTGCATTTCAGACTCTTTTGTTGACCATGATGGCTACTCCATTTCTTCTGAGGGATTCCTGCCCACAGTAGTAGAGATAATGGTCATCTGAGTTAAATTCACCCATTCCAGTCCATTTTAGTTTGCTGATTTCTAGAATGTCAACTTTCACTCTTAACATGTCTTGTTTGACCACTTCCAGTTTGCCTTGATTCATGGACCTGACATTCCAGGTTCCTATGCAATATTGCTCTTTACAGCATCGGACCTTGCTCCTATCCCCAGTCACATCCACAGCTGGGTATTCTTTTTGCTTTGGCTCCATCCCCTTCACTCTTTCTGGCCATTTTCATTTGTTTACCTCCCCCCCATGAATGAGCAAGGCAGTCCCTTATTCACAGATAAGAAAAATGAGTCTCTGACACCTTCTGGCCATTGGACATAATCCCCTTGTAACTCAAGGAATATGTGCTTCTTGAGCCAGAGGGTAAAGAAGATCCATTTTCTGTTGGATAATCCAGTAACTATGAACAAGAAACTATCATAATTAGCACTGTCATCTAATATGGCAAATATGCCAGACTCCTGTTGTTTACCGATTCCTGCTAGTTATCTCCCTCTTTTTCCATATGAGAAAATCAGCTTCAGGGAGGTTAAATAATTCCTCCAGTGAGAGTAAGTGGGGATGGGAGTGGGGAATCCAGAATTTGAATTCAGATCTTCCTGACTCTGGGATACATTCTCTAACCTCTACGTAACACAGCTATGCCGTGAGGGTGAAAAAATTGGAGAAGATATAGTCCCCACCCTTAGAATGGGAGGGTGAAAACTAATGAAAGGATTGCAGTAGCTGCTTCTCCCAGCAGTAACCCTGCTTATTAAGGTCATTACTTCAAATTAAAATGTGTGGGAGTTTTCCTCATTTAAATATGTGTTAGCCTTAGCTTGTCTAGTTATGACCATTGTATATGAATACCATGAGGAAGTGGTTAAGTACTGTTTAAATATGACTCTGGATTACGAGACTGGGATGTAAAATAAAGCGCTAGAAGTGGTAATTGCTAAGAAAACTTAATTATGGCAAGAAAGAGGCCCTTGTTATCAGTATGACTTCTGCTTCTCACCTTAGGTAGAGGCAGCCTTAGCCGCTAGAGACGCTGCCTGTCTGGAAAGAGAACGAACGAAATGTACTCACCTTGATGTCAGTGACTCTTTTCCAGGTGAAAGTGTTAGTTGTTCAGCCGTGTCCAACTGCGACCCCATGGACTGTAGCCCCCCAAGCTCCTCTGTCCATGGGATTCTCCAGGCGAGAATACCGGAGAGGGTAGCCGTTCCCTTCTCCAGGGGATCTTCCCTACCCAGGGGTTGAACCCGGGTCTCCCGCACTGCAGGCGGGTTCTTTACCATCTGAGTCACCAGGGAAATGCCCTTGAGAACTTCCCTGCAAACGGCACAGTGATCAACTACCAACTGCGGAGCTCAGGACTAGGTTGCCCACCAGAAAGGACTAGGATGGATGGGAAAGAGAACTCAGGGAGCCCATTGTGAGGGTGCCACCCAGCTAGCTGCTTTCACCTTTTTTATCTGCTTAAATAACTGTACCATGAGTGTTGGGCTTCCCTGATAACTCAGTTGGTAAAGAATCCGCCTGCAGTGCAGGAAACCCCAGTTCAATTACTGGGTAGGGAAGATCAACTGGAGAAGGGATAGGCTACCCACTCCAGTATTCTTGGGCTTCCCCTGTGGCTCTGCTGGTAAAGAATCTGCCTGCAATGCAGGAGACCTGGGTTGGGATGATCCCCTGGAGAAGGGAAAGGCTACCTACTCCAGTATTCTGGCCTGGAGAATTCCATGGACTGTATGGACCATGGGGTCGCAAAGAGTCTGACAAGACTAAGCGACTTTCACTTTCACTTTCATGAGTGTTAGCTCTCCTCTGTAGTTGTGGACACTAAACTCACACTTCTTTTGGTTACAGATTCCCAAGTGTTTCCTTCTCCAGCATGTTACAGTATCCTTAACTTTCTTTGTCCTCTTTGTGACCTAAAAGTTTTAGATAAGCACATTGTGAGTAGATAAGGCACCTTAGTGGGTAATTCAATTTAAGACTTAGGTGAAGTTCACAAGTATATACTAACTGGTCCTTCCCAGGTGGTGCTACTGGTAAAGAACCTGTCTGTGAATGCAGGAGATATAGAGACGGGGGTTCAATCCCTGGGTGGGGAAGATCCCCTGGAGGAGGAAATGGCAACCCACTCCAGTATTCTTTCCTGGAAAATCCCATGGACAGAGGAGCCTGGTGGGTTACAGTCCATAGTGTCGTACAGAATCGGACACGACAGAAGTGACTTAGCACACACACACATACACTAACTGATGAGGGTTGAGGTCATAGAATCACATTGATGCATCTTGGCTCAGTCTCAGTCTGCCTGGTCTTCTGGAGGAATCCTGGGGAGACATTTCTGGGGGCCGCTTGCTCCTGCCCCTCTTCCCATAAGGGTGAATAATGCCAGAGATTTCCAGCTGCTTGAGGGGTTCTGACACTGTTGCAGAAATAAACAAAGACTCGATTTCTTCAGTGTTGTGTCTGATGGGTAGCTGTGTTTTAAATGACAGCGTTAATCAGACTTTGGGATGCTTTCAGCAGGCATTAAATAAACAAATTCCTGAATATCTCAGTCTTGGCTGGAGACGATGTCACAGATATTACCATGATTGTGGAGCTGCTGACCAGAGTGTTTCTTTTTTTCCTGATTAAATCTAAAACTCCCCATTTTTCTTCAAAGGGGGTATTTCTGTATCTGAGGCCCTGGACTATGAATTATGCAGAAAGTTTTACCTCGTGGTGGAAGCGAAAGATGGCGGGACACCTGCCCTCAGCGCTGTGACCACTGTCGGCATCAACCTCACGGATGTGAATGACAACCCTCCCGAGTTCAGCCAGGATGTGTACAGTGCTGTCATAAGTGAAGACGCCTTGGTCGGGGACTCAGTCATTTTGGTAGGTGCCAGAAGGAGGTCTAGGTATTTCGGATGAATGATCTTCAAGAGAGTGAAAAAGTGAGCAAAGTCCATCTTGGATTATCTTCACACTTTCTCCTTTCAGGCTCCCTTTGGTCCCCAAGAACTCTACTCAGACACCAGTCTTTCAGCTGCTCCTCCCCCATTCTGCCTGTTAGAGAGGGTCTGATAAGTTCATTTACAGCAAGGGGTAGGCGATCTTTAACCACTTTCCTCCCAGGAGTGGACGTTTTTCAAGGAAACAAAACAGACTGTGGAATTAATTCCTAATAGCTGCTATAAGTTTGTAACTTAGATGACAAGTCTGAGGACAGAAAAAAATTATTTCCACCTCCCCCACACCAAACACGCACGCACACACACATACACACACACGGTAAGGCAGCTACAAATAGGATCAAGCTTAAGATCGATTGGCCACTCTTAGAGGAGCTCTTTCTGGAAGGAACTTTTTTCTAATAGCAGTAAGAGCATGTGTTAGGAGAACACAGGTTCTCTTAGATATAAAAGTTACATCGGGAAACAGGGAGCCCCGTCCTCAGGACCCTCACCACCCCTAAGCTGCAGGGGTGCCTTCCTGACTCCTGCAGCACCAAGTTGGAGATGTTCCTTTACACCTCCCTGGTAGACCCTGCAGGCCCTCTCTCCTGGGACCTGGAACTATATGAGACTATTTCTGTACATACAAATGCCAAATCAGCAACTCAGAGCAGGAGACAGTGGGTCTGCACGTTAGCCGTGTGGAAAAAGAAGTTCTCTTGGACTTCCTTAACATGGAAGTGCCTAGGTTTACAAAACATCCAACTCTGTGGCAGAGATCATTGTTTTGCAGAATTGGGAAAGAATTACTGAAGTATCCCTATCAGTTAGTTTGGGGTCTGTCTTAACTGGCTCAAGGCCTGAGGAAAATCAGGCCTAACAAGCATCAGGCTGCATTCAGATGAAAATGAAGAGAAATAAAATAACAGTTCCAGTAATGGTGCTTTCCTTCTTAGGCTAACCCAAAATCTCTCCCCCTGGGGCCTGATTGCTGGCACTGGTGAGCAATGCACCCAAGAAACCGGTCAGAGCAGTGCCCATTTGTAAAGACCTGGACCCTAAGAATAAACCTTTTCTGGGTCTCCCCTGTCATATCTTTGTTTTGTTTGTGTCCTGTGAAGCTAATAGCAGAAGATGCAGACAGCCAGCCCAATGGACAGATTCGTTTTTCCATTGTGAATGGAGACCGGGATAATGAATTTGCTGTGGATCCTGTCTTGGGACTTGTGAAAGTTAAGAAGAAATTGGACCGGGAACGGGTAAGCTAGTTCAGGCCTGCTCCCTTCCCATCCACGATCCCCACCCCCTTCACTGAAATCAGGCATGGATTCTGTGAGTATAAGTAGGGAGGTTCTCCATTCTAAATGGGCTTCCCAGGTGGCTCAGTGGTAAAGAATCTACCTGTCAATGCAGGAGCTGCAGAGACACGATTTTGATACCTGGATTGGGACGATCCCCTGGAGAAGGAAACGGCAGCCCACTCCAGTATTCTTGCCTGGGAAATCCCATGGACAGAGGAGCCTGGCGGGCTACACAGGACACAGGACTGCTACAGTCCATGGGGTGGCAAAAAGTTAAACAGAGCTGAGCAACTGAGCGTGCGAGCACTCTCCAGTCTAAATAATGGGAGTAAATAGAAATGGGCTGAAATGCAGCAGGGAATATTTGCATTAAAACCTTTGAAAGAACTTGCTGCCAATAGATACTGATGGTTTCTTATTTAGGGAAGTTTTAAAGAAAAAGCGAAAGTGTATATTTCTGAATGGTTTGAATTTCTGTCCTTCCAAAGCAAGAAGGCAGAAAAGTACATTCAGCATTGGGATTCTGTGGTCCTGATTTCATGAGCAGCATTGGCCCTAAGTGAGCAGACACAAAAGGACTACCTGAAGGTATCTAGGTTAGAAAGAATGATTCAGAAGATTCCTCTGTCAAGGTGAAACCAAGTTTCTAAACATTGTCTTTTTTGACCAAAAATGTGTCTTCAAAGTGAAGTTAAAATACGGAAAAAGATGCCATAGACGTGATGCTTAGAAAGATCTCACTGTGTGATAGAGCCCCATAAGGTACTCCCGAAGTATCAAAACTGATACATGAGACAGATCAGTGGTGACAACTGTTGTGATTTAAACAAAGGCCAAGGGCCGTGCTTCTAAACAGGAGCGATGTACCTCCAGGGGACATCTGGCAATATTTGGGAGATATTTTTGTTTCTGACAAATGGTCAGAGGCAATATTGACTTCTAGTGGGTAGAGACTAGGGGTGCTGCTAAACATCCTACAATGCACAGATCATCCCCTGGCAACAAAGAATGATCTGGCTCCAAATGCCAGCTCGTGCCCAGGTTGAGAAACCTGGTCCAAAGACTTAAAGCAAACACAGCTCATCTTTAGCAGAGCATAGCAAGCCCAAAGCACCTCTGTGTGGGCCCGGAAGGAAGCAGACACCATGATCTTTACTGTGGGCCCTTTGTGCTTTGGTAGGTGTCTGGATACTCCCTGCTTGTCCAGGCAGTAGACAGCGGCATGCCTGCAATGTCCTCAACTGCCACTGTCAACATCGATATTTCTGATGTGAATGACAACAGCCCAGTCTTTACACCTGCTAACGCTACCGCTGTGATTCAGGTAAGCAAATCTGGCCTGCCAGGCACCTGTGCTGATTCACTCAGCCTCCATCCTCTGCTGTGGTTTCCTTGTCATGGCTTACTCTTGTTTCTGCCTAATATCAACTCATCACATCATTTGTTGTTCTTGTTTGGTCCCTAAGTCGTGTCTGACTCTTTGCGACCCCATGGAGGGCAGTATGCCAGGCTTTCCTGTCCTTCACCATCTCCCAGAGATTCTCAAACTCATATCCGTTGAGTCGATGACGCCCCATCTCATCCTCTGTCGTCCCCTTCTCCTCCTGCCTTCAATCTTTCCCAGCATCAGAGTCTTTCCCAGAGAGTCGGCTCTTCACACCTGATGGCTAAATTATTGGAGTTTCAGCTTCAGCATCAGTCCTTCCAAGGAATATGCAGGGTTGATATCCTTTAGTATTGACTGGTTTGATCTCCTTTCTGTCCAAGGAACTCTCAAGAGTTTCCTTCAGAGCCATAATTTGAAAGCATCAGTTCTCCAGCACTCAACCTTCTTTATAGTCCAACTCTCAGATCCACACATGACTACTGGAAAAACCATAGCTTTATGCAAACCTTTATCAGCAGAGTGATTTTAGAACCCAAGAAAATCAAGTCTCTCACTGTTTCCATTATTTCCCCATCTATTTGCCATGAAGTGATGGGACCAGATGCCATGATCTTAGGTTTCTTAATGTTGAGGTTTTTTTTTTTTTAATTTATTTATTTATTTTAATTGGAGGCTAATTACTTTACAATATTGCTGTGGTTTTTGCCACACATTGACATGAATCAGCCATGGGTGTACATGCGTCCCCATCCTGAACCCCTCCTCCCACCTTCCTCCCCATCCCATCCCTCAAGGTCATCCCAGAGCACCAGCCCTGAGCCCCCTGTCTCATGCATAGAACCTGGACTGGTGATCTGTTTCACATTTGATAATATACATGTTTCAATGCTACTCTCTCAAAGCATCCCACCCTTGCCTTCTCCCACAGAGTCCAAAAGTCTGTCCTTTACATCTGTGTCTCTTTTGCTGTCTTGCATACAGGGTCATCGTTACCATCTTTCTAAATTCCATATATATGCGTTAATATACTGTTTTGGTAGTTTTCTTTCTGACTTACTTCGCTTTGTATAATAGGCTCCAGTTTCATCCACCTCATTAGAACTGATTCAAATGCATTCTTTTTAATAGCTGAGTAATATTCCATTGTGTACATGTACCACAGCTTTCTTATCCATTTGCCTGCCAATGGACTTCTAGGTTGCTTCCATGTCCTGGCTATTGCAAACAGTGCTGTGATGAACACTGGGGTCCACGTGTCTCTTTCGATTCTGATTTCTTCAGTGTGTATGCCCAGCAGTGGGATTGCTGGGTTGTATGGGAGGTCTGTTTCCAGTTTTTTATGGCATCTCTACACTGTTCTCCATAGTGGCTGTACTAGTTTGCATTCCCACCAACAGTGAAGTGGGTTCCCTTTTCTCCACACCCTCTCCAGCATTTATTGTTTGTAGACTTTTTGATAGCAGCCATTCTGACCAGCGTAAGATGGTACCTCATTGTGGTTTTGACTTGCATTTTTTCTGATAATGAATGATGTTGAGCATCTTTTAATGTGTTTGTTAGCCATCTGTATGTCTGCTTTGGAGAAATGTCTGTTTAGTTCTTTGGCCCATTTTTTGATTGGGTTGTTTATTTTTCTGGAATTGAGCTGCATAAGCTGCTATTATTTTCTCCCATTCTGAAAGCTGTCTTTTCACCTTGCTTATAGTTTCCTTCATTGTGCAAAAGCTTTTCAGTTTAATTAGGTCCCATTTGTTTATTTTTGCTTTTATTTCCATTACTCTGGGAGGTGGGGCATAGAGAATCCTGCTGTGATTTATGTCAGAGAGTGTTTTGCCTATGTTTTCCTCTAGGAGTTTTATAGTTTCTGGACTTACATTTAGGTCTTTAAACCATTTTGAGTTTATCTTTGTGTATGGTGTTAGAAAGTATTCTAGTTTCATTCTTTTACATGCGGCTGTCCAGTTTTCCCAGCACCATGTATTGAATAGGCTGTCTGTGCCCCATTGTATATTCTTGCCTCCTTTATCAAAAATAAGGTGCCTGTAGGTGCATGGGTTTATTTCTGGGCTTTCTATTTTGTTCCATTGGTCTGTGTTTCTGTCTTCATGCCAGTACCATACTGTCTTAATGACTATAGCTCTGTAGTATAGTCTGAAGTCAGGTAGGTTGATTCCTCCAGTTCCATTCTTCTTTCTCAAGATTGCTTTGGCTATTCAAAGTTTTTTTGTATTTCCATACAAATTGTGAAATTATTTGTTCTAGTTCTGTGAAAAACACCATTGGTAGCTTGATAGGGATTGCATTGAATCTCTAGATTGCTTTGGGTAGTATACTCATTTTCACTATATTGATTCTTCCAATCCATGAACATGGTATATTTCTCCATCTATTTGTGTCATCTTTCATTTCTTTCATCAGTGTTTTATAGTTTTCTATATATAGGTCTTTTGTTTCTTTAGGTAGATTTATTCCTAAGTATTTTATTCTTTTTGTTGCAATGGTGAATGAAATTGTTTCCTTAATTTCTCTTTCTGTTTTCTCATTGCTAGTGTATAGGAATGTAATGGATTTCTGTGTGTTAATTTTATATCCTGAAACTTTACTATATTCATTGATTAACTCTAGTAATTTTCTGATGGTGTCTTTAGGGTTTTCTGTGTAGAGGATCATGTCATCTGCAAACAGTGAGAGTTTTATTTCATCTTTTCCAATCTGGATTCCTTTTATTTCTTTTTTTTTCTCTGATTGCTGTGGCTAAAACTTCTAAAACTATGTTGAATAGTAGTGGTAAGAGTGGGCACCCTTGTCTTGTTCCTGACTTTAGGGGAAATGCTTTCAATTTTTCCCCATTGAGGATAATGTTTGCTGTGGGTTTATCATATATGGCTTTTATTATGTTGAGGTATGTTCCTTCTATGGCTGGAATGTTGAGTTTTAAGCCAGCTTTTTCACTGTCCTCTTTCAGCTTCATCAAAAGGCTCTTTAGTTCCTCTTCAATTTCTGCCATTAGGGTGGTGTCATGTGCATATCTGAGGTTGTTGGTATTTCTCCCAGCTGATATGAAAAGAGCCTGATTCTTTCACTGCAACTGATTAATAAACATTGATAAGAAAAAATTCACCAGTGGGGTTCTCTCAAGTGTCAAGTGCTTTCTGTACATCTGTCCCCATTGTGGCCCAGCCCCTGGTTTAGAGTGAAGGAGGTTAGGATCTGGGAGGTTCAGTAGCTCACCCAAGGTCAGGCAGCTGTAAAGTGCTGGAGTCAGCATTTGAATTCAGGTCTGTCTTCAGAAGAGAGTATTCTCTGCCACAATGACAGGCTGCCTTTAAGCACTTTGTGCTGTTCTAGCAGGGGCTATTGATAGGAACCATCTCGTTTGTTAAAGAGGGATTGGCCATCAGGCTAGAACTGCTCCTCATTAAAATCAGTCTTCCATAAGCAGTTTGTTTAGCACTTTAAGCCCACCTGCTCTCTAAAATTAGACTGCAGGAGACAGTGACTTCCTGCTGGTATTCTGCTCTCAGAGAGAACAACTTTTCATCCTACCTTTTTTATTTTTATTCAAAAGATATCTCATGAACACAAGTCCTAAGCACTGAGCTACTTCCATTTCCTAGCATTTCTAGAAGCTGGAAGCCCGACTTCAGGAGGATCAGGAAACCCAATCCAGGAATACTGTCAGCGTGGAGGATTTATAGGAGACAGGGATGGACAGATGTGTACTGGGATGGCTACAGATATTCTAGGAAATCAGCCTCAGAATCACCCCTACGGGTTCCCAGGGCTTTGTGGGTAGAAGGGGAGATGAGAGTGAGCCAGGTCTCGAGAGACCCCCTTTGGAGCAACATTCAAGACTTTGAGTCTGGCCATCCATAGCCACCCCTCTGCACCCCCAGCCCTGCCCCACTGGGCCCCCCAGGATCAGGCTGAGCATCTCTGCTCCCTTGTCAGCGCTTCCTCAGGGGAACCAGATTCCTTCTCTGGGGGTGTTTGTTTTCCCTCTCCTCTCTGATGCCTTTTCCAGCAGCTGTGTGTGCCTGCCCCTCTGCGACTCTACAGAGCTTGCTCAGGCTCTGATGCCCTCCCCTCACCCCGGCGCCCTATCCCCTCTATGGTTTGCCCCCCCCCACCCCTGTCCCCTCGGGGCCACTGTCTCCCCCTCCCCCACTCCACACTAGCCCCATGGAAAACGGGCTCTGCCACAGCAACCTGTGCTTTTATGACACAATCCATCAGCCTGATGGCCTGTCCTCACCCATGCTCCAGGAAGTCAGCCAGGGAGGAACAGAGACTCAGCCCTTGAGCGGTGACCATGGCTCCTGTCCGCAACGTGGCCGTCTGCACTGTATTTCACCCTCCTTCCTCACGTGCGACCCCTCGGGCACACATCCTCTATCCCTCTCTCTTCTGCAGAGGAAATGGCTTTTAGAGAGAGAGCAAACAAATCCATAAATCTATTTGGTGTGGTGCTGAGGCTGCTGTCAGTGTGCACCGGTAAATCTTTGCATGGCTGGGCGTTTCCATGACTGATCCCAGAGAGAGCCGGTGTCTGGTTCCCAGTGACCCAAAGGCCACTTGAGAGGAGAAGCAAATGAGAGGTCTCTGAGGTTTTCCTCACCTCAATCTCTTGCAAAAAAAATAATGCTCCTCCCATTGTTCACCCAAAAATAATTTTCTTTTTCCAACACATGGTTCTTATAAGACAAATTCGGCACCTAAAACGTGAATGCACCCTCCCTGTGCATGACTCCTATCATGCAGGGTGTCACTGTCTCCATCTCTGTGACCCAGACTTGGTTAATCCAAAGTCAATCTCATCAGAAGGCCTGAACTAATGAAGCTGATTCCAGGCCTGCACTCTGGTAATGCTGAAGTCCAGACAGGGCAGAGCAAGGAAACTGGCGCCCAAGCCACTGAGGAATTTAATTTCGTGTTTTCAGAGGACAACCTTGGACCCGAGAAGGAGTGACTAAGAGTCTCTGTGTTTCCATCTGAGATATAAGGCAAAGTTTCAGCAATATAACATTGGCATAAGGACATCTGGGCTTCCTAAACTTCTGATGAAGTTGTAGATGTCTTTTCTCTTCATTCTCTGATTGAGGAATATCCCATCCCCTTTTTCTTCCCTCAAGAAACAGAGGAACTGTGTTCTGATGGGTGGGATTTAAAGCCCTATTTTCCACCCAATACATGCCTTTGTATTTCTACCAGGAAGTTGCCAGTATGTCTCCGTAAAAGTCCAGTATGGTGACACCGTGTCACTGTGTTGGACCTCGGCGTAATCGTGTTGTGACAAGTGTGAGGAAAGATTTTCCATCCCAAAAGGTTGATGTTTTCTTGCCTCTAGTGGATTTCTGATGCCATCATGAAGGCTGATGAGTACCGTGGATTTCCAGAGCCATCTGGGTGAACTCAGGGCAATTCCGGCCTTTCAAGGACAGATGGAGCCAGGCAGCGTCCTTGGAACCTGCAAAGCAGTTCAAGGCCAAGTCCTTGTGTTCTCACCTGCAGCTCATTGTCTCACGGGGCAGTCTGGGGAGGCAGCCAATGATGGGATGATGCTTACAGACACCAGCATTTTTCAGAAGACGAGATAATATCACAGGGAATCCCTTCCATTAAAAGCTCTGCTTTCTAGCCCAGCACTCTCAGCCGGTAATGATGGGTTTTTTTTTAAATGTGCGAAGAGGTGTAATTTTATCTTCCCTTTTAATATACTCTCTTATGCAGGAAAATAAGCCAGTAGGCACCAGCGTTCTGCAGCTCATGGTGACAGACAAAGACTCCTTTCACAATGGGCCTCCCTTCTCCTTCTCTATTTTGTCGGGAAATGAAGAGGAGGCGTTCGTGTTGGACTCGGACGGGATCCTGAGGTCAGCCGTGGTCTTCCAGCACACGGAGTCTCCAGAGTACGTGCTGTGTGTCCAGGTATGGCCTCACCCTCTACCTGTTGCAGGCCAGCTTTCTCCTCTACTACGGGCTCTGCCCCTTGGTTGTTTTGTTTTTTGTTTTTTTTTTTCTGTTGAGCAAGTCAACATAATTCATTACCGTGTAGGAGTGTTCCCCTTTTAATCTCAAATTCAATTTCACACCAGTAAAAGAGGCCTCTGTGTGTGAAATTGAACAGGAAGGAAAGGAAGCATCATTGTTGAAAAGGGACTTTCCTGCAGGGTGTGCTGGGCCGACGGTCTCTAGCTTAAATCTGTATTCTGAACACTTCTCAGGCTCCATATGAAGCCCAAGGACAACTCACTGGTCAAGGTTTACTGCTTGGGGGTGGTTGTCATTTAGTTGCTAAGTCATGTCCCACTCATTGCAACCCTATGGACTGTATAGCCTGCCAGGCTCCTCTATCCATGGGATTTTCCAGGCAAGCATACAGGAGTGGGTTGCCATTTCCTTCTCCATTACTTCTTGGTACTGAGAAGTATTTCCCGGATCACCCCACTTGGGAAACGACCAATCCTTGTCCTGGTGTAATGAAGCTATTAATTTTTCATATTAATATTGATATTTTCATATTAATATTTCATGACCTCTGCTTTTTAAGAGACCTCTGCTTGAGCTTCCCAGATGGCACTAGTGGTAAAGAACCCGCCTGCCAATGCAGGAGACATAAGAGACACAAGTTGATCCCTGGGTTGGGAAGATCCCCTGGAGGAAGGCATGGCAACTCACTCCAATGTTCTTGCCTGGAGAATCCCATGGACAGAGGAGCCTGGAGGGCTATAGTCCATAGGATAACAAAGTTGGACATGACTAAAGAGACTTAGCACACCACACTTCTTGGTAAGTTTCCCCAGAGAGGGGAAACAGGAACAGGGACTCGGGTGGCAGTGGCCTCCCAACATTTCAGCTTCCTCAAGGTCGTGATGTCGAATGAAGGGAGACCAAGAGGCGGAAGTGGCAGTTACAGGAAGGGCATGAACAGAAGCAGGAAACGAGAGAGTGCTAAAAAAACCCCTGGTTGCAAATTTTGCCAGTCCCAAGACGTGGGTCCCATCAGTGAGACTGAGTGACTGTTTTTTAAGCACAGTTGGCACAGACAGCAACCTATTATTAATAGTGGCAATGATGAGAATAGTCTTTTGTGTACCTTATCTCTTTGGATAAGTTATGGCTTACCCTACCCCACGAAACCTTTCAAATTAATGACTTTTGGCTTGAAGCACATTGATAAACTCTTCAATTGTCACCCACTCCTTCAACAATATTATGTAAATGACTTTATATCACAGTTAGAGGTCCTCAAGGTCAAGGAGAGAGTTTTAGTACCTTCTCACAGAAGCTACTGGGGCTTCCCAGCTGGCACTAGTGGTAAAGAACCTGCCTGCCAATGCAGGAGATGCAAGAGACTTGTGTTCGATCCCTGCATAGGGAAGATCCCCTGGAGGAGGAAATGACAATCCACTCCAGTATTCTTGCCTGGAAAATCCCATGGACAGAGGAGCCTAGAGAGCTATAGTCCATGGGGTCGCAGAGTTAAACACGACTGACTGATTTGAGTACACACAGAAGCCAGTACAGTTCTTTGCCTACCTTCTCTGGCTGTTAGCATATTTCACATCTCAGACTTTGTAAACACCATGGAGAGCTTTCTGCTACTTGTCCCTTAAATTAAATTTACCACCGAGGCCCACATTCTGTTTCCAGAATGTCTCGGCGTGCATCAGGTATATACCCTTTGCAATCTCCCCCCTTTATTCTAAATTGTCCCATACTGAGACTATTGCAAAACCTCCTGGATGTTCCTCTGGCTTCAGCTTTATTCTTTCTGATCTATGTCTGTACCCTTTCCAGGCTAATCATTCCACTTTGATTATCTCATTCCACTAAACCAGAGGTCAACAGACTATAACCCCTGAACCACATCCTGTCTTCAACCTGTTTTTATAAATAAAGTTTTACGGGAACTCAGCCTCTCCAGTTCATTTACATATGCTCTGAGCTGCCTTCTTGCTGGAAGTTGAGTAGTTGATACAGATCATATAACCCCAAAACTTAAAGTATTTCTTGTCTCGCCCTTTACAGAAAATGGGTGCTAACCCCTAAACTAAAAACATCTGAGCTCCCTATTGCCAGAAACCTTGTGAATTCTGGCTTGTTCAGACATTGAATTTTAGGGTTTTTAGGCAGACATGACTGTCCAGTTCTTCTTAGCCCACAGGACCATGGGTCTGTTACCTTACACCCAGTGGCTTCTTGCCTTTCTGGCCTCTGATCTTTGAGTGGGCAACCTCTGACCTATGGGGTCTTAACTCATCATTGTCCTTCAAGGCTCTACACGGTTTGACTTCAAGTTCAGTCCTATTTGCTAAATCAGTCTCCCTGTAAGTGAATTTTCCATTCTAGCATCTCTGGTTCATATCAGTTCAGTTCAGTTCAGTCGCTCAGTCATGTCCAACTCTTTGCGACCCCATGAATCGCAGCATGCCAGGCCTCCCTGTCCATCACCAACTCCCAGAGTTCACCCAGACTCACGTCCATCGAGTGAGTCAGTGATGCCATCCAGCCATCTCATCCTCTGTCGTCCCTTCTCCTCCTGCCCCCAATCCCTCCCAGCATCAGAGTCTTTCCCAATGAGT
Organism: Bos indicus x Bos taurus; assembly: GCF_003369695.1. Lineage (NCBI taxonomy): Eukaryota > Metazoa > Chordata > Mammalia > Artiodactyla > Bovidae > Bos > Bos indicus x Bos taurus. Next base: position 49,253,077 of record NC_040104.1, read on the forward strand.
CAACTCTTCGCATGAGGTGGCCAAAGTATTGGAGTTTCAGCTTTAGCATCATTCCCTCCAAAGAAATCCCAGGGCTGATCTCCTTCAGAATGGACTGGTTGGATAGTCCATTTTAAAAAGCATGTGGTTATGGAAATAATAAAGATAACAACAATCACATTAACTCTCATGCATCAGGTACTTCTGTGGGTCAGGTCTGTGCCAAGTATGTTGCAATCACGTGAGTCTTAATCCCCACAGTACAAGAATCCTGTGAAGTAGATAGGACTATTTCACTCAAATAAGATACAAAAATTGAAGCTTGAAGAAGTTAAGTGACTTATTCCAGGCCAGACACATAGTTAGAGGAAGAGCAAAGATTTGAACTCGGGTCCATGAGATGACCAAGCTCCTGCTTTCACACTGCCTTCCACATACAAGGACATATCTCCTGAGGTATCTCCTGGCCGCCCCCATCCTGAGATACCCACCCTGGGGCCCCAGCTGCTGCGAATCTGCCCTTTGCAGAAGTCCTCCGGCATTGACCACCTTCACGTTGTATGCAGCAGGTCCTCAGTTACGATCTGTCAGGGTGTTGGTTCTGTCAGTCCTTACAGAAAGAAGGAAGACAAAATGGCTTTTTTCAGGCTTTTCTCATGGTACCACCCTTTATTCTAAGCCTCCATTTGTGTCCTTCTCACTTGAAATAACGTTGTTTCTTAAATGTACAGAAAAGTGCTGTCTGGTCCCATGCAAAGCAAAGAAGCCAAAGACAACCAAGATTTCTCTTCTAAGTGGGAATGTCACTTTTTGAGGCTCCGCTGTGGCTTCTGTCCTAAATTAAAACACAGCCAGCCTCTTTGGGGCACTGTGGATCTCACAGCACCCTGCATCCCTCCGTTCCAGTTCACCCCCACTGGCTTTATTATGTTGACACATTTTATTCTCATAGCAGAGTGCACTTATGGGCACCAAAAGTGATAAATCACTCCTCTTACTTATATGTACATGCTCAGATTTTGTAGAATAATGACAAGGGATGGAGGGAGCAGCAATGTGGTTAAAGGAGCAGACACTTTCTATCTGGGTTATGTTGCTTTTTTAAAAGTTATCATGGGCTTTTGCCTTACTTCCTCATCTTCCCTCCCTGCTGGGTGATTTTAGGCGAAAGATTCTGGCAAACCTCAGCAAGTGTCTCACTCCTACGTCCGAGTGCGGGTCATTGAGGAGAGTATCCATAAGCCCACAGCCATCCCCCTGGAGATTTTCATCGTCACCATGGAGGATGACTTTCCTGGTGGGGTCATTGGGAAGATCCACGCCACAGATCAGGATATGTATGACGTCCTCACATTTGCACTGAAATCGGAGCAGAAGAGCTTGTTCAAGGTGAACAGTCACGATGGGAAGATCATCGCCCTGGGGGGCTTGGACAGCGGCAAGTACGTCCTGAACGTGTCCGTGAGCGACGGCCGCTTCCAGGTGCCCATTGACGTGGTCGTGCACGTGGAGCAGCTGGTGCAGGAGATGCTGCAGAACACCGTCACCATTCGCTTCGAGAACGTGTCCCCCGAGGACTTTGTCGGTCTCCACATGCATGGGTTCCGGCGCACCCTGCGCAACGCGGTCCTGACCCAGAAGCAGGACAGCCTGCACATCATTAGCATCCAGCCCGTGGCAGGCACCAGCGAGCTGGACATGCTGTTCGCGGTGGAGACGCACAGCAGCGAGTTCTACAAGCCGGCCTACCTCATCCAGAAGCTGTCCAACGCGAGGAGACACCTGGAGAACGCCATGCGCATCTCGGCCATCCTGGAGAAGAACTGCTCTGGGCTGGACTGTCAGGAGCAGCATTGCGAGCAGGGCTTGTCACTGGACTCGCACGCGCTCATGACGTACAGCACGGCCCGCATCAGCTTCGTGTGCCCACGTTTCTACCGGAACGTGCGCTGCACCTGCGATGGTGAGTGCGGTTTGGAGCGTCCCCTCCGCTGCCTGGGCTGTGTGAGGCGGCTTGGGTTACCGTCCCCGCATGCACGTCTTAGTTCATTCACTCACTGGACCACCCACCATGTGCATTCTCACCGTGAGAGATGCCGGGGCTGCGGGGTGATCAAGACAGGCTCAGCCCCCCTTTGGTGGAGCGTGGAGCTTATGGGCAGCCAGACATACAAGTGGGCGGGCATTGTCCCTGCAATGAGCATCCTTAGGGGACCCAATCAAGGGGGAAGTTTTCCTGAAGGGACTATTCTCTAGGTTGAGATGAAAGATAAGCAGGAATTAGTCTTTGTCTGTCTGACTTACTTCACTTAGTATGATAGTTTCTAGGTCTATCTGTTATCTGCAGATGGCATTATTTCATTTTTTATGCCTGAGTAATGTTCCATTACACACACACACACACCCCACATCTTCTTTGTCCATTCATCTGTTGATCATAGATTGCTTCTGTGTCTTAGCTACTGTAAATAGTGCTGCTGTGAACATTGTATATGTACTTTTTTCAAATTAGAGTTTTCACCTTTTCCAGATGCATGCTCAGAAGTGGAATTACTGGATCATATGGTGGCTGTTTTTAGTTTTAGATTTTTAGATTCTTCAGATTCTGTTTTTAGATTCTCTGCAGAATCTCCATACTGTTCTCCACTGTGGCTGTATCATATGTCATGTGATATCACTTATATGTGGAATATAAAAAAATGATAGAAGTGAACTTACAAAACAGAAATAGACTCACAGACATAGAAAACAAACTTATGGTTACAAAAGGGGAAAGGCAGGGGAGATAAATCAGGAGTTTGGGATTAACAGATACACACTGCTGCATATAAAACACATAAACAACAAAAGATCTACTGTGTAGCACAGGGAACTGTATTCAATATCTTATAATAGCCTATGATGGAAAGGAACCTGGAAAAGAATATATATTATGTATATAAAACTGAATCACTTTGCTGTATACCTGAAGCTAACACATCACTGTAAATCAAGTATATTTCCATTTTTTCAAAAAAGGAAAAGTAGTAATTAGATGTGTGAAAAAAGTAGTAGAGGGACAGCATTCCAGTGGAGAATGTGTTTGTATGAGGCTTAAGGGCAAGATAGTAGCCTACACCAAGGGGGTTGAAAGAGCTTTCTGGTGATGACACAGGAGACTTATGAGCAGTGATCACACAAGAGCCATTAGGATGAAGTCCTAGAAATCATCCCAAAGCAGTGGGAGCCATCGGCTGGTTTGAGGTGGAGAAGTCACAGAATCAGTCTGTATTTCACGGAGAGCTTGCTGACTGCTAAGGGGATGGGTTAGATGGGCCGGGCCGGAGGCAGGGAAACAAATTCAGAAGCTACCAGGGTGCGTAAGGGCAGCTGGGTTTGCTTGAGTGAAACCTGAGGGCCAGATGTTCGGGAGCACAATTGGGGGTGGGTTCGGCCCGCAGAGTGGCGGAGATGGAATGGTTCCTGTTTGTCGATGTAACTAGAGTCACTGAACTTTGACCTTCCCTGCTCAGAGGCCATAGCTGCACAGAGTCAACCATGGTGGTCAGCAAGAAGCATTGCTCGCTCCCTCTTTTTTTCTCTGACACGTGGTGCTATAAATTCACTGCCCTCGTCAAAGAAAATCACACCCAGCGTTTTCCTAGCCAGTATGAACTTGACCCAAATGGACTGTGGCCGGAAGAGAAGCCATTCATAAAACACCCCTTTAGATCATTGAGGACAGACATGGCCCTCACCCTCTCCCTTTGCAGAGAGTTTCGAGTTGCCCTTTGGAGAATGAGTTCATCAGAAAAAAGCCCCGGAAATCACAGCTCCCTCCGGGAGACCTTTCTATGACCCCCACGCAGCCTAGAAGCATGCAAGCTACTCCCTCTGTGGTCCCCAGTGAGTTCTGTTTGTGTTTCCATCAGGTGGAGATGCAGTGATGTCCAAACTGTTGAGTATGTAAGTTAGCTCCAAAGTAATTCCAAGCATGCATGCATGCTAGGGGAAATGTGTTTCTGGCAGATGCCACCAACATGCAGAATTTATGAATGCCAGCTGTCCAGACCTCACCTAGGTTCCCTTTGTAGGCCAATTGATTTATGCACCAAAGGTCTGCTAGAGCCTTCCTGCAGGGATTCACAGCACAGTTCAAAAGAGGTTCAAGACAGGACAGGGCAGACCCTGCAGGAGAAGCTAAACCAGCTAATTAATCCTTGCTCTCTGAAAGCTTGTTTCATTCAGTAAAAATCTGCGGTGGCAGCAATGTTTTGTGTTAGTCACTCAGTCTTGTCCGACTCTTTGTGACCCCCTGGACTGTAGCTCGCCAGGCTCGTCTGTCCATGGAATTCTCCAGGCAAGAGCATTACACTGGGTAGCCATGCCCTCCTCCTGAGGATCTTCCCAACCCAGGGATCAAACCCAGGTCTCCCGCATTGCAGGCAGTTTGTTTATCATCTGAGCCACCAGGGAAGCCCATCAGCAATGTCTTAGGTGCTGCAAATTCAAAGTGAATAAAAGACACAGTCCCTTCTCTCCGGAGCTGGTGGCTGCGAGCTCAGCTTTGCAAGTCCCCATTTGCCTTAATAGTATTATAAGAAATGCTGGGGAGGAAAAAGGCACAGAGTCCCTGTCACAGCCAGAGGAAAGCTTTCGGTGACATTTAGATGAGACCAGAGACCACTTGTGTTCTGGGTTTTGAAGGATGAGTATGAGTTCATCAAGCAGAGACAGGCAGAGGGCAGGCTTGGCAGATTTTCTTTACAGCAGGGATTTAGAGGGGTGATTTTGTTGGAGAGAGGGGTCTTCCTCTGCATCTTTCATGAGACACTGATGTTATATTTTATTTTTTTATTTTGGCCACACCATGCATGGTATGTGGGATCTTAGTTCCCCAACCAGGGATCAAACCAGTGAGCCCTGCAGTTGAAACACAGTCTTAACCACTGAACCGCCAGGGAAGTCCCCAGAGACACCAATGGTTTATTTTACTTTATTTTTTGATTTAAAGCAACAAGATCTTATTATCTCACAGTTCTGTAGGTCAGAAGTGCAGGTGGATACAGCTTGTCATCTGGTTCCTCTGCTCAAGCGTTCACAAAGATGAAGTCAAGCTGTCAGACATCCGGGGCTCTCCAGCCAGAGGCTCAGGGGAAGAATCTTTTTCCAAGCGCACTTCAGAGTTGGCGGAATTCAGTTCCTTCTGGTTGTAGGGTTAAGGATACTGTTAGTCTGCTATTAGTGGGGACCTCTCCCTGGTGGCTCAGCAGTAAAAGAATCCGCCTGTAATGCAGGAGATTCAGGTTTGATCCGTGGCTCGGGAAGATCCCCTGGAGAAAGAAATGGCAACCCCCTCCAGCATTCTTGCCTGAGACCCATGGACAGAGGAGCCTAGTGGGCTATGGTCCATGGGATCGCAAAGGGTCAGACATGACTGAGTTACTAAACCACCACCACTCTCAGCCTTAAGGCGCTCCTTAAAGAGACACTGATGTTTTAAATGCAGTGAGTTTCAAGGTGGTAGCCTTGCCCAGGACTCTTGTTCTCGAGTCCCCATAAACCCTTCTACTCTCAGGAGACCCAGAATTCTGGAAGTTTTTGTGATTCAGTCCCAGACATCCCAGGAAGAGGCTTTCTCAGTCTAGAAGGGAGCATTTCCTGAGCGGTAACTCTGCAGACTCAGGCCCACCTCTCAGCCTCTTGCCACCTTTAAGTCACTTGTGTAACTAAGCTGTAAAATAAAATACTGAATTTTAGTGGTAAAAGGACCTCAAAACACCACCTGGTCCAGTCCCCATGTTCAGCAGCTTTATATGATTATTTCCATTTTATAAATGCAATAGCTCCCTGCCTTGCCCAGGGCATATAGCTGGTGAGAATGGCATACTGATTCAATGTAGTTTTATGTTGGGTCCTTGTTTTATTCCTTGCATCTTAAGAATAAGAGCTCTTCCATATTTTATTCTTGGGTCCTTGTTTTATTGCATCCTAAGAACAAGAGCTCTTCCATTTTGTATACGACTTATAACCCCGATGCTATGTACACTATAAGAATATTCAGATAACCCCATTGTTCCTGACAGACTGATCACCAGTCTCACAGACCCATGGCAGGATGGCAGAGGGACTTGGACTCCAGTAGGCCTGTGACTTACTAGAAAAGCCCACTACTGAGCCCTGCACTCAAATATAACAGGAGGCTTTGAGTGGAGCCCTGAGTCAATATGCATGTAGCCTGGTGACCCTAATTCTGGTGGTTAGGAAAACAAACTCTAATAAATCTCACAGCAAGATAAAATAGAAGAAGTTTTCTGTGGGTTCAGGGGGTGAGCTCCTCATTATAATACTAATAGTTCTCTCACTTTTCCAAAAGTACCGTATCAAATGAAAATACAGTGAAAAACTGTTAAGGAAAGCATTAAGCATTTTAGGCATTTTCTCATATATTGGAAAGGAGAGATAATTGAAGTCAGTAAATGCTCCTAGCCCACTCCCCCACACACACACCGTAGTGTTGGCTGCTGTTTAGCCTGGAAGGTTGGCAGATACAGTAAATGGACTTTCCAACCACTTGGTGGAATAATTAGGAGATAAACAGAGGTAGCGATCCTTTCTGGGCTGTGTAGAAATATTCATACAAACTTGGCGTCAGTAGTCTACCCTCCTCCCAACTTCCGTATCATCTTTCTCTCATGGAGACTTTTTTTGGGTTGAATTAACATCATTAAGCATCTTGAACTAAAATGCTGGTTTGCTTTGACACAATGAAAGCAGGCTTGAAATTTAGTGCCGAAGAGGTTTATTACATTCCAGCCCCCATGGAGCATCATGTCTGAGCAGAAGTTTAAGGGTTCTGCTGTCCTGAGATGGCTCCGGTACACCTTGGGTGTTCAGGGGATGTTGGCACTTGGGTAAGAAAACCTGGGGAATGATAAACGCCCTTGAGCTCCGATGAGGAAATCCGAGGACAGAGTATTGGGGCAGTGGTGATGGTCCATTTGAGAAGATTTTCATTGATTTTTTAAAAATCTGATCTAGATACATATCAAAAAGGAGAGACACTTGTCCAAGAGAATGGACTTGCCCCGAGACCATTAGCATTTAAGATTGGTGTGTTTATGAGTGTTGGTGGAAGTGGGTGCCTGATTTGTCCAGTCTTGGTTCAAACATGGAACCCCGACTTGAAACTGAAGCTCCATTCAAATGCATGGAGCGTCTGTCACGGGTGAGCTCAGTGCTGTGGGGTGAGGTGTCAGTGCCGGGCCCTCAGCCAGGGGCAGCCCACTGTCGGAAGGCTGTGCAGGGTGGTAGGAGAAGGCCTGAGGCTGAGGCCGCTGCCCTCGGTCTGAAAGGATGCCTAGAATCAGACAGGACATGGGGAGGAGTCAGTCCAGGCTGGGGAGCTGTAGAGCTGAGCGATGGAAGTGAGAAGCCCTGCGCAACCAGTGCACAGGTGGAGGCAGGGACCAGCGGAGCAGCTCACACTTACTGAGCTGGGCTGTTACTATTACTGTACCTGCTGCTGCTTTGTCTTTCACACATGTGTAATTGTAGTTAACCCTCACAGTCACCCTAAAGGATAGGGATCATTAACTTTCCTCAGAAGTTAAGGAAGCTACAACTCAGAATGGGCCGTTGACTTGCTCGGGATCCCACAGAACTAGTGCAGGTCAAGCCAGGATTCACACCTGGCCGTCCCAACCCCTGTACTCTCCTACCTCTGCACAGGTTTGAGAAAACTTGAAATTAACTGACTCCAGCTTCCCACGCACCTCGGCCATCCTATTTACTATCCTCCTGCCGCAGTAATGCAGCCGAGGTTTGAGCCCAGTCCTAGCACTTGCTACCTCTCAAGATGGACCTGAGACAGCTGGCTTCGTGGGCACCGAGTCTCCCTCCTGTGAGGTCACCCACTGCACTCTTTAAGCCACACGGAGCCTGACCTGTCTGACCCTCCCATACAAACCGCCTTCCAGACAGCTAAGGATAGTTACTAGGACCCCTTGAATCCTCTTTTTTGAGACAAACAGCAGAAGGTCCTCTGTTCCTTGGCCATCAAGAATAGGAGCTAGAAAGAGTTGTAGGTGGTGTAGTTGGAATAGAGAGCAAGCATAAAGGAAGGAGTTCTCTGTCTTACTTGGAGGAGTACGTGAAAGGCACTGGAAGCAGTGAATTGTCCTGGGAAGGCATTTCTGAGCAGAGAAAGTAGTACAGGAACGTTTCTTTACTACTTTTATTTTCTCATTCACTCATCAGTGAAGCAAATACTTTTCCAAGCCCTGGATGGGCTGCTGAAGTTAGAGTGGTGAGTGAGGCTGACATGGTCCCATCCTCATGGCCCATGAAGCAGCATCGTGCACTGAGCAAATGACAGGGAGCTCAGCTGGACTGGCTGGTGGAGAGACAGTCCCAAAAGGAATGTGCTGGGACAGGTCAACGGGCCTGCGATAGGCAGCCATGGTGACGCAGCCACAGTGACGCACTTCTCACACGCACAGTAAAGTCAAACGATGAAGGCTTCCACGAGGCAGAATGATACGTGAAACTCAGCCTTAACGAGTATTTAAAAAGCATGGGGAAATCTGAGATCGGATTTACACTTAGGCCAGGACTGTTTATTCCAATTCTCTGAGGACAGAGCCCATAGTCCCACCCCTGAATAATTCAGTGTCTCTGAACCTTAACCGGATTTCCCTACAAACTGGGCAGTTTCTATTTCTCATTCATGTTAGATGTCTGTGTGCAGATCCCTTATCTTTAGCATGCATAGAGTCCTGAAGGGCGTGGAGAGGTCTGGATGTGTCCACTGCGGAGGAGATACCAACCTCTTACCATGTGGATAATCCCTTATGTTCTCCGTCCACACACAGCGGCCCCAGCAAGGATGTCCTGAATGAAATGGCCTTTAGCTAGATCATCCCAGAAAACAGGGCTGAACAAAGCAAATACCAATCAAGATGATTCTGAGCTTTGGGGAGAACCACAGGAAACCATTTCAAAGCCAAGGGACCTTAGGAAAATATGTTTTAAAATTTCATGCAGGCCAGAAATTCTGAAGGGAGCTTACTGACGTATGTGGCATTGGCTGAGACATGGCACCTTGGCAAAGCATGTGAATTCAGGGTGTAGGATGTTTACCATTAGTTATTAGATTCTCAGTATAATAAGGCAGAGATATAAATCAAGAGGTTGAATAAGCTCAAAGTGGCAGCAGTAATAGTCATAGCTGGATACTGATGTATTAGCCAAAGGTACAGATTTAACCCAGGGAGCCGAGGGAATTCTGGGGAGATAAGGCACATAGCTCAGTTGGTAAAGAATCCACCTGCAATGCAGGAGACCCCAGTTCAATTCCTGGGTCGGGAAGATCCCCTGGAGAAGGGAAAGGCTACCCACTCCAGTATTCTAGCTTGGAGAATTCCATGGACAGTCCATGGGGTTGCAAAGAGTCGGACACGACTGAGCAACTTTCACTAAGGTGAGGAGAGACATACATGAGGCAGTGAGACCCTTCTAAAGCCACGAGAGGATTGCCTTTCTCCTCTCTGCAGGTTCCAAAGCCCTGAGCTTCTGCTCGAGTGAATTACGTTTTCAGCTCTGTGAAGGGTGACCAAAATGTCCACCCGAGCAAAGCTTCGGGAGGTGGGGAGCCTTGTGACAAGTAGCCACATCGTGTGCACACCCCTCCTGGCGGAGAGTCTTTGTGAAAAGAATCCCTCTGCCCAGGACAGTTATGAAGGGGCTGACCCCGCTGCACATTGCCTGTGACACTGATTAACACAAAGTTCTCCCAAGCACACGGTATTGCATACCATCTGTCAGTTTACAAATCGTGAATCTGACCCAAAAAGGACAGTAAAGAAGGGATTATACTGGAGCTCAGATCTCTGCCATGTTTCCCAGTCAGGCGAGTGTGTCCAGTTTGGGGACCCTGTAGTAATTTGTTTTTACCCTCAATTTTTTTTTTCTGTACAATTTGCTTTCACATACATTAAACCATCTAATGCTCACAAGTTTCGAAGAGTAATTATCCTCATTTTTCATGAAGGGGAAGCAAGACCCAGAGAAGTGAAGTGACCCCTTAAAAACTCTAACTGAAGGGCATATAGAAAATATATTAATGCATAATATATTTTAATAATATTAAAATTAATATAAATGTAAATATTAGACATATAATAATGTCTACTTCTAGTCCTTCCAGCAGCCATTAACGTTGATAGGTCCCACACAGGAAATGCTTTGAATAACTAGTCAGGAACAACATTCAGGGCCGCCGCTTGTCAGCACCACACCGTCCCCTATTCCACTGCTCTGCCTTCCAGAGGGGACCTAGGAATGGGGGACAGAGACTTCTCTGCCTCCTTCCTGCTCTGACAGTTGCTAAAAGCACCTGATCCTTCTGTCCTGCCCTGACTCACCACAAGTGGGCATCACGTGCTTTGGTCAAGGGGATGCTTCTCCCTTCATGCTCACCCTGGCCCCAAACTGATGGATGCCTGAAGATACAGAGCAGGTAAAGCTAGAGCCTGCACCCCCGGTGGGCCTCTGTTCAGAGAGGAGAAGAGGACAGCAGAGGATGAGATGGCGGGATGGCATCACTGACTCGATGGACATGGGTCTGGGTGAACTCTGGGAGTTGGTAATGGACAGGGAGGCCTGGCCTGCTGCAGTCCATGGGGTCACAAAGAGTCGGACACAACTGAGCGACTGAACTGAACCGAGCAACCATAAGCTTTGCAAAACAAGGTAACCCCTCCTCATCCATTGAAATCATGCTGCATTTTATGTTGCTAGAGATTTTAGGGCTTTGGCTGGGAAGAAGGTTGGTGTCCCCAGGACCCAGACCTAGAGACACAGGTTCAATCCCTGGGTTGGGAAGATCTGACATCCATCTGAGGTCAAAGGACATGTGGCATTGTTCAGGGTTGGTGTACAAAGGTCAAGTCCCTCTCATAAATATTTCAGAAAGGATCTAACTTCTTATCATAGCGGATAGAGAGGAAAGAAATACAGTGTTGTATATGGGGAGTAATTGGTTTCGGGAAAGCTGTTTCTCAGTAATCAGAACTCTTTCTCTGCTTGAAAGAGACTACGTTTTATACACTTGCTCATTATCTGTCCCCAGCTAAGAAGGACGTTACATTCACACTAACCTCCAGGCTCTAATCTGCCTTTGTACCTCCTTGAGCCGCAAGAGAGCAGATGCGAGCAGAGCGAACTGACAGCAGCAGCTGGGGAGCAAAGGTTTATGGCTCTTTCTGTCCCGGGCTGGGAGGCAGGGAGGAGGCCCCCTGGGATTTTTAAAGCATCAAGAAACTGACCCCTTGCCAGAACTGTCTCTTCTGCCTTAAGAAACGTATTAAAAAGAAAAAGAAGGAACACTAACCTATCAAAGTCAATGGCTGCTGGAATGAATAGAAATATGTATCATTATATGTCTAATATTTACATTTATATTAATCTTAGAATGCACTTATTATAATGTATTGATATAGCTTCTATCTGTCCGCCAGCTGGAGTATTTATAAGGGGGACTGGATCTAACATAATTCATTAGTTTGATGAATTTAATTATCTAGGTTCTATTGTTATGACATGGGCTTCCCAGGTGATGCAGTGGTAAAGAATCTGCCTACCAGTGCAGAAGAAGCAGGAGACACGGGTTTGATCCCTGGATTGGGAAGATCCCCTGGAGAAGGAAATGGCTACCCATTCCAGTATTCTTGCCTGGGAAATCCCATGCACAGAGGAGACTGGTGGGCTATTATAGTCCATAAAGTCACAAAGAGTCCAATCCTACTGAGCAACTGAGCACACACATGGTTATAATATAAGGAAAGAAGAAGAAAAGAACTGTGAATTTGAACTCCAGTTGCTGGTCTAAGTGACTCTGCTGTAACCCAATATAAGTGATATGGTTGATAAAGTGAGAAGCCCAATGCTAATTAGCAGGGCAGGACTTGTGACAAAAGGAAAGGTCAAAATATGTGAATAAAAGGTAGAAGTATTCAAATACTGTGTTTATTCTGAAATATAGTGTCTAGCCTTTAATATTGGAGAAGGCAATGGCACCCCACTCCAGTACTCTTGCCTGGGAACTCCCATGGATGGAGGAGCCTGGTAGGCTGCAGTCCATGGGGTTGCTAAGAGTTGGACATGACTGAGCGACTTCACTTTCACTTTTCACTCTCATGCACTGGAGAAGGAAATGGCAACCCACTCCAGTGTTCTTGCCTGGAGAATCCCAGGGACGGAGGAGCCTGGTAGGCTGCAGTCCATGGGGTCGCACAGAGTCGGATACGACTGAAGTGACTTAGCAGCAGCAGCCTTTATTATAAGCCCTTACAGCTTTTTTTTTTTTTTTTTTTTTTTAATGTTACCATAACTCCTGGAAGAAGAAAATAGCTTTGCTATCATGGGTCTGGAAATTATCTAGTCCTCTTTTCCCCCTTTGAAACAGAGGTTTTTAAACTGCATTTTTGATAATGCAAGTTTTCTAAGCAGTGAAGCTATTGCATTAGTGTAGAAAAGACTATGAATGTAGTATATGTCGCTATGTCTCAAACACAGACTTCTATAGAAAGGACATCTTTTGGCTGGCTAAAATAGGACGTAGAAAAAGACACATCCATGGAACAGAGAGGAATAGATTTCTTAAATACATAAATTATCGTTTCTATGTCTAATTGGAAGTTACTGTCCAATGACTTCAGAGTTAGGTCTATTTGGTGGAATGCACTCTGTGATTCAGTGATGCTCATTACCACCTCCACGTTGCTGACATCGGCCCTGGGCTCAGTTGGCACTTTTGAGTGAATGCTAACTAGCCAACAAGGGGAGCTACCTAGAGGTGTGCAGGCCTCAGAAATGGAAGTGAAGCCATTCAGGGAGACAGCACAGAGTGGGCAGCGAGAGTTGTGAACGTACCATGAGTAAACATGCTTGCAGTTAAACCACTAACTACGGTTGATTAAGGGCTTCCCGGGTGGCACTAGTAGTAAAAATCCCGCTTGCCGATGCAGGAGACATAAGAGACGTGGGTTCAATCCCTGGGTGGGGAAGATCCGCTGGAGGAGGGCATGGCAGCCCACTCCAGTATTCTTCCCTGGAGAACTCCATGGAGAGAGGAGCCTGGTGCGTTATAGTCCGTAGGGTCACAGAAAGTTGGACACATCTAAAGCGAGTTAGCACACATGCACGCATGGTTGATTCATTCCCAAAAAGCACAGGCCCTTACTACTCAAAAGATCTTATCCTTCAAACCTGAGTTTAAAATGCTTTCTTCCTTTGCAAAGACTTATGACAGTCTCCCAGGAAGCACAGTTGTTCCTTCTCTAGGGCTTCCCTTGTACTCACAAATCCCTAGCAAATCAGTTACCTTAGTGTATTCTAATCATGTGTTTGTGCATTGTTTCCTAGGGGGAGGAAGAGATGGGATAATTTTTGTTTTCATCTTTATATGCCCAGGCCTATCACCTCAGTGGCTTGAAAACTTTTTTCTTGTTGGATGAATGCATCAAAAATTCCAAAACTGCTTATCAAAAGCGCCTTGAAACAGATCATAAGGTGGTTGAACACCTGTCTTAAATTCCATAAATATTGATAAAAACACAGCAGGAATAAAGATTTTTCTGGAACGAACAGAGAAAGATATATTTCAGGGCACTTAGGTCTTTCAGAACCATTTGTGAAGATCACTTCAAATTTTCAGTTAAAAATCCCTTCATCTTCTAAGACTTTGTAAGCTGGATCCTTGCCAGGAGTATCTTTTATGGCTGAGCTCTCAACTGGTGGAAAACAGGATTTATGAATTCTGAGTCTGCTGGTGCTCTTCTTACATCACTCCCCTCCAGGATTAAAGTTCCTAAAATGTTTATCCGTTATTGACATTAAGTGTCCACTTTCTCCTGGACAAAGAAATGACTGTACAATGGAACAGTATGTTTAATGAGGAAGAAAGAGTTGGGCTAGAAAGGAAGATGATAATGGACCAGATCTTGCTGAGGAAAGATGCTGCTAAGGTCCAGTGTGTTCTTGGTCCACAGAGAAGAGGGGCTTCTTTAGGCCACTGCCTAACTCAGCTGTAGGTGGCTTTCAATTTGTGTCTTCTTTTCTACAGTATTTTACCATTTAAACTCTCACCTAATTACATTTGAAATACCCAAGACCTTTGGGAAGTGCATTTCCTTCAGGGACCCCGTGGTTGCCATCCACACAGTTCTGAAAATCTCCTTTGGGTCCTGAATTCTACTTTAATCAGCTAATCTGCTTTCCAGAATTTCCTTTCTGAAGAATTAACCTTTCATCTCACTGTGCTATGAACATCGAACAGGTGAAAAGGAAGCCTTCCTTTGCCAAAGATAATTCTACCATGTTTGATAGCCAATGGGGCACATGTACAACCAATCAATACAATAGCAGGGAGCAGAAGGGATTCGGAAACAATGGGAGTTGTGCTTGCACGATTTAGAATGAGTCACTTTTCTTAATAAAAGTCATTTTTTCCTCCCTCTGAGAGCAACAGCTAACATCTCCTGGAGTTGTAGAAGAAATCTAAACACAAGTGATGCATTCAAGTGGCCCCCAATATGCACAAGCCCCAGGACTTCCCTAGTGGCTCAGTGGTAGAGAATTCATCTGCCAACACAAGAGGTGTGGGTTCAATCCAAGGGTCTGGAAGGTCCCCTGGAGTGGGAAATGGCAACCCACTCCAGTATCTTTGCCTGAAAAATCCCACGGACAGAGGAGCCTGGTGGGCTACAGTCCATGGGGTGGCAAAAGCATCAGACCCAACTTAGCAACTAAACAACAAGAACGTGCAGGAGTCCCAGCCAATAAAGACTATCACAGCCTATGTCATGTGATCTTTCTTCAGCTGAAGTTACAAGCAGTAACTTCACAACCTTAGTATATCTGATATTTGATTTAGCCTAAAAAGAGGAGCTCCACTGACTCTTTGCCCTCATCCTACCTCAGTCTGGCAGTGAGCTTTGGGAGATGCAGAGACCCCCGATGGGCACCCACACCAGGTGAAGCCCACTCAGGCCTTCCTGCTTCTGGGCAGCACTTTGTCTCTCAGCTCAGAGCCTGTCGAGCCCAGCTCTCAAACCATCCTGTGCTTCCTGGACTTTACAGAGTGTAGAGTGATTGCCTTTTACTGATCATGTGTGTTCCCCTCTGTCACAGGAGGACTGTGTCCAGGGGCCAACGATCCTTGCGTGGAGAAGCCGTGTCCGGGGGACATGCAGTGTGTTGGTTACGAAGCCAGCAGGAGACCGTTCCTCTGCCAGTGTCCACCAGGAAAGCTCGGAGAGTGCTCAGGTGCAGTGTGGTGGGATGATGAGGATCTAAATTCATATTCTGCAAGCCCTTGCCCTTGAGTAAATTATGCTTCCCTAGCCCTTCCAGAAGACATTCTGTCTGCATGTAACATTTTCCTTCAGAGTGAACCCCAGCTAGCATCCCCCTCAAATACTTGGAATTTGTTGCAGCTGCAGCCTGTGCTCAGGAAACATGCAATGCCTGTGGGTTCCTTATGTAATGGGAGACCATAGCCTGCGTTTCACTTGTGTCATGTGGGTGCTACGACTGTGAAATTCTAGAAAATAAATAAAAGGCTGTTGGTTAGGCAGAGGAGTTGGAGTATCTGTTGCATGGCATTTCATGTTCTGAGCCTATACCTCTCAACAGAAAGTGAAGCTGAGCCAGTTCAGTTGACCTTGGTAGGGTAAGCCCAGCCTAGATCAGGTAAGACTCCCCACTGCAAATGTACAACTAACTGCATGTTCCTGAAAGGCGAGGTGATCACCTCTGTGTCTTAAAGAAAAAAAAAAAATCAGTATTTGTGTTATTCCAATCCAGATGATCCTCCATTTCTGATCATCACTCAATTTCAATACTTCTCTTGATTCATATATGTTCTACCACCTCTTTCCTCTAAAGAGAGTAATGTTCACTTTTGTTACCAATAGAACCCTTTTTAGTAGAGGATGTATTGCAGATATAAGCACGCTGATACCAGTTTTAGAATCCAATAAATATTTATTGAGTGATGATCATAATAGCAATTACAGTGGGAATAAAAAATTATTATATCTAGTGTGTGCAAGGCACTTGCGAAGCACTGGGTTCTAAAAACTCAGGCTTTGCAAAGACAAGCACTATTCTTAAAAATGGAAGCCAAAGCTCTTTCAGAGTTGACTTCAAGAACAGAGCTGTCCCTGAGTCCACATACTTGCTTTTGAAGTCTTCTAAGGCTCTAAGACACTTATGCTGCCCCACCCGCAACACGCCTGCTGTATGCACCACAGGTGGGTCTGCAGGGTGACAGTAGGGTACTTTTCCTAACTTCACATACCCCTTTTTGCCTATCTCCCTTCTCCTTTCTATATGGAAAATTCTTCATTGTCCACAATTATCATCCATTTTGGTGTATTTCCACACTTTCACCCCAGTTAGACAGCTTTTCAGCCATTACTTTGCTTCTTATTACATAAAGTGGAAGGCAGTAAAGAAAAAAAAAAAAGAGAGAGAACGAACTCAGAATTGGGCGATATGGGTAGCTACTAAACATTCTAGACAGGAGAGCCTGAAATTCATGGTCAAAGGTAGAGCTGTGACTGCACAAAACTTGAACTTCCTTTGTATCATTGCCTTTTTCAACATTTGTGCAAATGACCTAAGTTCGCTGTTCAGCATCAGGATACTTGGGGAATGTAGATATTCTTTGAAAATGGTTTATCTTTCCCTTGTTTCATGGAAATGAAAGTTTTCAAGTGTCTAAGTGGTGTGGGTGGGCATGAAGGAATATTTTTTTTAAATGCTAATTTTAGAAAGCAGGAATTGGGAGTTTAGTGACTCTAGGAAAATTCAGGTTAGAGAACATACCAAGTCGCCCTTGACATGAGAGAACTCAGATTTGGGGCATCTGACTAGTTAAATATATTTTGTTTTTACTTTAACACATGTATACTAATTAAATAATTTTCTATTAAAAAAAATAAATAAATAAAAAATAAAATAAATTAAAAAATTAAAAAAAAAAATAAACAAAGGGTGAACTCCAGAAAGGAGACTCATTTTACACAGAAGCATCAGCTAGCAACTCAAAGTAAAAGTTTGTGTGTATTCTAGTTGTGAAAGATTTAAGTAAGTAAAATAAATAAATAAATAAATAAAAGTGAAATTGGAATGTGACCCAAAATGGAGAACCAATTTTTAATCCAAAATCGTTTGTCCTCTATGCTTTTGCCAACTTCCCACAGTCTTTAATCAACTTGATTGGTAGTTGTTCTGTGATTCCATGGGTCCCTTCTGGTGTCTGGATGTTCAAAGTATCTATGTCTCCTCATCATGGTCTTTTCAGGACACACTTCTCTCAGCTTTGCCGGAAACAGTTACATCAAATACCGGCTTTCTGAAAACAGCAAAGAAGAAGACTTTAAACTGGCCCTGCGTCTGCGGACCCTGCAAAGCAATGGGATTATAATGTACACCAGAGCAAACCCCTGCATCATACTGAAGGTAATTAAAATGGGTTATCTTTTCCCGCAGTCAGTTCTCATGTTAGTATTTTGCCTCTTGGTTTGGAGTCTGAAATCGTTTTGTCTTTTAAGTTCAGAAACCAGAAGCTGAGTTTAGGGCCAGGGGAGCAGCAGCAAAACTGGGAAGTGTGCCAATACCCCATTTCCTTTTGTACATTCAGCTTCAGAATTGCCTCTTTGGAGACTGGGGTACCTCTCTCTAGAGTGGGTTCAAGGGCCGGCCTCCTTTGAGCTGTAATCACTCAACAGTTCATTAGAGTGTTTCCTAATCAATTCCACGGCAGGGGTGGTCTTTTCAAAAGGCTGACTGTATCCTCTTATATCACATGGGTCTATCCCCAGTGACCCCTCAAGGTCACTTCTATTCTTGCCCTGGAAGGATACGGGAGATCTGGGGTATAGAAGATTCCATATGCCCTCTTCTGGCCCAAGTAACCTAATTTTTAAATCATTCCCAGCCTCAGAAACTCTCCAAAGGCACTAGATTTCCTTTAGAGCAAGTCTGGCATTTGTATTCACATCAGAACCTCTGATGCCTTCATAAAAACAACAGCAGCAATAATACTAACAGCTTTACATGCCTCATTTGGTTTGTGTTATGAAGTTAATATAATAAATGTGATTTATTTACATATATATACTCAGTCATGTACAATTCTTTGCAACCCCATAGACTGTATAGCCCACCAGGCTCCTCTGTCCATGGGAGTCTCCAGGCAAGAACACTGGAGTGGGTTGCCACTTACAGGGGATCGTCCTGACCCAGGGATTGAACCCAAGTCTCTTGTGTCTCCTACATTGGCAGGCAGCCTACTAGTGCCATCTGGGATCCCATATGCAGACACAAGAGACCCAAGTTCAGTCTTTGGGTTGGGAAGATCCCCTGGAGGAGGGCCTGGCAACCCACTCCAGTATTCTTGCCTGGGAAATCCCTGGACAGAGGAGCTTGGTGGGCTACAGTCCATGGGGTTGCAAAGAGTCAGACATGAGAGGATCAGAGAGGTTAGATTACTTACAAGGTTGTACGTCTACAGCGTGCCAAGCCTGGCCCCGCCTCCAGTCTCGCTCACATTACGCTTTCCATCCCCACGCTGTCCCCCAGCTTTCAGTGTTGTTACTACAACTCATTCCATCCAAAACCACATGGGCTTCTATAGACAAGACTAAGCCTTCCGGATGGGAGAGGAAGGGGGCCTAGGAAGGAGCCATGTTTAATGGAACACTGTTTTCCTTTGGACATGCACTCAGAGGTGGGTTGCGTCTGTCCAAGAGGACCCTCTCATCCACGGGGAAATGGCGGGTGGTTTTCTCCTTCCTGCTGCTCTGTCACTCGGCTTAACGGGGATGGTGGTGCGCCGTGTTAGCTCTTGTGCTTTGGCTGTTTGTTAGGTCCCACCCACGTTGATTAGATGACTCAGGCTTTAATCCTGGAGGGAGGAAAGCATGTAGAACAGGAGGAGATGCGACGGCCCCTCCCGCCACATAGACTTCATACACCTGCTTCTGGAACTCCAGGCTCTGTGCAGAGGGAGTGAGCCGTGAGCTGGAGTTTAAAGTTGGCCACTTTCGTGAGGAATCTCCCATTACCCTGACTCACTCAAATCAGAGAATAAGTTCAGTCCTGTTAGGAAAACAGTGTTTTCAAAAGAAAACAAGGGACTTCCCTGGTGGCCCATTGGTCAGGCTCCCACACTTACCGTGTAGTGTTAGGGTTCAGTCCTTGGTTGGCAATGAAGATCCTGCATGCCACAGGGCCAAAAAATAAAAATAAAAAATAAGAAAGTATACCACTTAGAAAAGTTTTGGACAGATTTTTTTTTTTAAAAAAAGAGAGAAACACTCAGGATGCACAGTTTTAGAAAACAGTGAATTCAGATTAGATCTTCATGATGGAAGATGATAAGTTCAAAAACCTAAGTGCTGTCTTTTTAAACTCCTGGCTACTGAAGCAAATTTCCTAGCATCCTTAGCTCACTTTTTTTTTAATTTTATTTTTTAAATTTATTTATTCATTTTAAGGGGAGGATAGTTACTTTACAATATTGCGATGGTTTCCACCATACATCGATATGAGTCGGCTGTAGGTATACACGTGTCCGCTCCATCCTAAACGTCCCTGAGAAGCAGGGTTGTATGATTACTGGGAAGGCTCACGTAGAGGTCACAGCTCCAGGGGTCCTGCCCAGGTGTCACTGACCTTCCCCTCTCTCCTTCCATCTTTAACAGGACTGTCAGCTGCTGAACACCCTTAGGAAGCAAATACTTTCTATTAGCAATTCTTTTAAATAGCGTTAAATTTGAGAGAGAACAAAAATATGGGATATGCATGGCTTGATCCTAAAACGGAACGTGTCATTTGACACTTCACTGGCAAACGTCTAAAATGTGCAGAACCCTAGGGATGGGAAAGAAGAATAATTCAACCTTTTACACGGCTCTAGCTCCTAAGGTATATTGTATTTCATGAAACAAGTGTGTTTCTGAGAGTTGTGTAAATTGAATCTCTATAAATGGAAGTCTAATAAACCAGGGATGCTTGCTATTTGAAGGAACCCTTCCATTAATCCCTTTGTGATGTGAATAGTCACCCCTGCCCCAATCTGTCTGTTGGGTAAGTTTGCTTTTCATATGTTGGCTTTGCCCAAAGCAGGACACAGCTGTACTAAACTACTGCGGATACTCCCCTGCAGTCGCCAGGAATATCCACTGAGGGGATTTGAATCTGTTTGCTTAACATTTTCAGCCTCATGCAAGATTTAATTTCATTGGCTCTGGGTTCAGTGTGCCTTGTACTTTGGTGCAATGACTACACTGCAGTGCTTTGTTTAAATTGCACCTCTTGGTTGTTTATATTTTCCCAGCCAAAGCACGTTCTCTAAAAAGTACTTAAGATGACCTGCAAGGTAGAGGGTACCCCTCGAAGACAGTTGAAGAATTGCATGGAGACCTCAGGAAATGAACGTGCTCATGGACAAGGAGGTGCTCATCCTTCTGTTTACGATTAATACTTTGTCACTTCCAAAAGAGATTCCAGGCTCACTGTAAAAACTCAGAAGGGATAAAATCAAAGCACCATTAAGATGAAAACAGGAATAGGTGAATTAGGGGAAGGGGATCAGGAGGAACAGATTTCTGGTTATAAATAAGCCATGAGGATGTAATATATGGCATAGGGAATGTGGTCAATAATACTGTAATAACTTTGTACGGTGACAGATAGTAGCCAGACTCAACACTGATGATCATTTTGTAATGTATAAGAATATTGATTCACCATGTGGCACACCTGAAACTAATATAATAAGTTAATTATACTTGAACTTTTAAAAAGATAAAAAACAAAAGGCTAACACTCAACTAGTAAAATAGGGATGAACAGACCATTGAAAAATCTAGACCAGGGATTGATTGAACACAGACCATAGCTCTGAATTTCCTGGCAGCTAAAGTCATGATGAAAATGGTGGGATAGGTTCCGTGGCTCTCCTCAAACCTATAAAAGAAACATGTTGGATCACTAGGAGAGATTCCCAAGACACAAGTAATATTTTTCCCTATGTTAGTCTTTCAGGTCCAATATTATAGCAAAAGTACAAGAAGGTACTTGCTCATTAGTGTATGTGCTAAGTCTCTTCCATGGTGTCCAACTCTGTGGCCCTGTGGACTGTAGCCCACCAGGCTCCCCTGTCCATGGAATTCTCCAGGCAAGAATACTGGAGTGGGTTCCCATTTCCTTCTCCAGGGGATCTTCCCTACCCAGGGATCAAACCTGAATCCCCTGCACTGTGGGAAGGTTCTTTACCATCTGAGCCACCAGGGAAGCCCAGATAACTGCTTTACAATGTTGTGTGTGTTCTGCTGTACAACGTGAATAGTGTGTGTATACCTGTATCCTCACTCTTGAACCTCCCTCCCATCCGCCATCCCTCTAGGTCATTACAGAGCACCAGACTAAGCTCCCTGTGCTTTACAGCAGCTTCCATGTATTTTTATTCTCACTCTCTTATGCACACGTGTAAGTGCCTACTTTTTCACCTCTAAGAAAACTGAGGTTCAGAGAGCTTCAGTGACTTGCCTTAACTAATCAATAGTGGACCTGGCCTCTGGCAGTGGCAGCAGATCAGGGGTACTACACTGTTTATCAAAAGAAGAGATTCAGAGGACTGAGATTTATTCATTGTGTATTCATTAAAACTATATTTTTTGAGCATCACTGTATGTTGTTGTTTTTCAGTCACTAAGGGATGTCCAATTTTTTGCAACTCCATGGACTGCAGCACACCAGGCTTCTCTGTCCTTCACTATCTCCTGGTGTTTGCTCAAGTTCATGTCCATTGAGTCAGTGATGCCATCAAACCATCCCATCCTCTGTCACCCTCTTCTTTTGTCTTCAGTCTTTTCCAGCACCAAGGTCTTTCCCAGTGAGTCGGCTATTTGCATCAAGTGGCCAAAGATTAGAGCTTCAGCTTCAGCATCAGTCCTTCCAATGAATATTCAGGGTTGATATCCTTTGGGGTTGACTGGTGTAATCTCCTTGCAGTCCAAGGGACTTTCAAGAATCTTCTCAGGCAAAACAATTTGAAAGCATCGATTCTTCAGCACTCAACCTTCTTTATGGTCCAACTCTCACATCCATACATGACTACTGGAAAAACGATAGCTTTGACTATACGGATGTTTGTCAGCAAAGTGATGTCTCTGCTTTATAATACTCTGTCTAGGTTTTTATAGCTTTTCTTCCAGGGAGCAAGCGTCTTCTAAGCTCATGGCTGCAGTCACTGTTCACAGTGATTTTGGAGACTTGGAGCCCAAGAAAATAAAATCTGTCACTGTTTCCACATTTTCCACTTCTATTTGCCATGAAGTGATGGGCCCAGGTGCCATGATCTTAGTTTTTTGAATGTTGAGTTTTAAACCAACTTTTTCACTCTCCTCTTTCACCCTCATCAAGAGGCTCTTTAGTTCCTCTTCACTTTCTGCCACTAAATTAGTATCATCTGCATATCTGAGGTTGTTGATATTTCTCCCAGCAACCTTGATTCCAGCTGGTGCTTCACCCAACCTGGCATTTCGCATAATGTACTCTGCGTATAACAGGGTGACAATTTTGAACCAGTCTGTTATTCCACATAAGGTTCTATCAGTTGCTTCTTGACCTGTATACAAGCTTCTCAGGAGACAAGTAAGTTGGTCTGATATTTCCTTCTCTTTAAGAATTTCCCACAGTTTGTTGTGATCCACATAGTCAAAGGCTTTTGCATAGTCAATGAAGCAGATGTTCTTCTGGAATTCCCTTGCTTTCTTTGTGATCCAACAAATGTTGACAGTTTGATCTTTGGTTCCTCTCCCTTTTCTAAACCCAGCTTGTACATCTGGAAATTCTAAGTTCACGTAGCTTGAGCATAACCAACTAACATGTGAAATGAATGCAGTTGTTCAGTACTTTGAACATTCTTTGGAACTGCCCTTCTTTGGGATTGGAATGAAAACTGACATTTTCCAGTCCTCTGGGCACTGCTGAGTTTCCCAAATTTGCTGGCATATTGAGTACAGCACTTAACAGCATCATCTTTTAGGATTGGAAATAGCTTAGCTGGAATTCCATCAGCTCCACTGGCTTTGTTCATAGTGATGCTTCCTAAGGCCCACTTGACTTCGCATCCAAGATGTCTGGCTCTAGGTGAGTGATCACAGCATCGTGGTTATCCATGTCATTAAGACCTTTTTGTGCAGTTCTGTGTATTCTTGCCACCTCTTCTTAATCCCATCTGCCTCTGCTACTGCTAAGTCGCTTCAGTCGTGTCTGACTCTGTGCAACCCCATAGACAGCAGCCCACCAGGCTCCCCTGTCCCTGAGATTCTCCAGGCAAGAACACTGGAGTGGGTTGCCATGGCCTTCTCCATGCCTCCTTCTTCTTCTGCCTCTACTAGGACCTTACCTTTATTGTGTCCATCCTACTGTATGCCAGATAGCTACTAATGGCCGTCTTAAAAATAGGTTTCGAAACATTCCCTTTCAAAGAGTATCTGTAACCTTCTTACAAGTTCATGATGATGTGCACTTCCAGAGCCGCACACTGACTGCTTCAGACAGCAGTCAGACTTTGCACTGTAATTCATACTTTCTTACTCAAAATCCTGCTTTCTTACAAGGTGACTTATAGCTCTGATAATTTGTCTCCCTAACCCCAAGCCACTGAAGATCCAGGTTAAACCACATTGTTGACTTCAGACAACCCTGAATACCTGCACCTTTTGTGACATTATGCTTTAATTGAACGCATTGCCTGCCTGTCTCCACTTCTCCACCCCGACAAACACACACCATTTCAGATCCTTGCTGTAGACTCTTCTTACAGTTTCTCATACACTTCAGTTTCTGTTAAACTAACTTGCCCTCTGTTTTGAAGAAGCTTTGTCCTCTTAAAAGAGAGATTCTTTAAAACTGGATAGACCCCATTCTGAAGACAGAAAAACTAAATTTGATCAGAGTGTAATTTTCCAAGGTGAGAGGACTCAGCTATGAAAGCATTCTCTCCTCCTCTTGGCATAATATACTTGTAAAATAGCCAGATATTGACTTTTTACAAGGTAGCTTTTGGTATCAGTATTCTACTTTGTCATCTGCTGCTGCTGCTGCTGCTAAGTCGCTTCAGTCGTGTCCAACTCTGTGCGACCCCATAGATGGCAGCCCACCAGGCTCCCCCATCCCTGGGATTCTCCAGGCAAGAATATCTAGACAAGGCTTAAAATTCCAAACTCCTAGAATTTAGAAGGTATAAGTCACTTTTGTTTCCAAAAGCTGGGGGTCATGTAGGTGTCCGGCTTTGTATTCACTCAGCTATGTTGTTGCTGTTATTTTTTTTCAATAGGAAAAAGAAAACAGTAAGCTTAACCATACACTGTATTACCAAGGGATAATTTTGTCTTCCTTAGTGATAGAACATCTATGTATGTGACTACATCAGAGCCACATAAGTTCTCCTGGATGAATTTATAACTTATTATCCCAAGAGATGGGGGTTAGGGTTAGGGAGGGGAATGTACCAAGTAATATATTAATTAAATACACCCTTTTACAAAGCCTTAGATGAATTGCACCCTCACCCCAAGATTTTCCTTGATAGACTGGGGACCCCTATAGACTCTACAGCCACTGAACACTACAACAGATGGACTGTGCCAGAGGCAGGTAGTCCCCAAAGTCACATTTGATCGTTCTATTACTGACATTGAAATAAAAATATGGATATTATCCAGGAGTTGTCACTGAGCAAGTATTCTGGCATGATTTACAATATTCATTCAGTACATTTTGTTGAACAACGACCAAAAAAATGACAAAAACAACAGCATAGATTACACATGAATGATCTCTGAAAATAAAAATTTGTCTCCAGTCTTTCTGCCTGCATACATTTGTATTACTGAGCACAGGATGTATGTACCTTGTACAAGGTGGCTGACAATTCTGTAATGGACTCATTCTCCTTGTAAAATAAGCCACAGCAGTTCTCTCTGCTTTCTCTATGCTGCTAAGTCACTTCAGTCGTGTCCGACTCTGTGCGACCCCATAGACAGCAGCCCACCAGGCTCCCCTGTCCCTGGGATTCTCCAGGCAAGAACACTGGAGTGGGTTGCCATTTCCTTCTCCAATGCAAGAAAGTGAAAAGTGAAAGTGAAGTCGCTCAGTCGTGTCCGACTCTTCGCAACCCCATGGACTGCAGCCCACCAGGCTCCTCCATCCATGGGATTCTCCAAGCGAGAGTACTGGAGTGGGGTGCCATTGCTATAAGGGGTCTTAAACCCAGAGCTTCCCTGGTAGTTCAGACAGTAAAGAATATGCCTACAATATGGGAGACCTGGGTTTAATCCCTGGGTTGGGAAGATCCCTGGTAAGGGGAATGGCAACCCACTCCAGTATTCTGGCCTGGAGAATCCCATGGACAGAGGAGCCTGGCGGGCTACAGTGCATGGAGTTGCAAAGAGTCAGACACGACTGAAAAACTAACACTTTCACTTTTCAAACCCCCTAGGGAACCTGTGTGATACATGACAAAGCTGGAATTTGATTTCTCATTCCTAAATTCCCAAGGCTCTGCCTGCTTCACAGAGCCTCCTGCCTTTCATATACACATATTACGTGGCATAAACTTTATATGTAGGAAGAAAGGATGCCAATGAGTTCATAGAGTCTCAGTGGCAGAAGTGAGAGTCCCTAGGAATTAGTTGTCTGCAAAAAATGCTGAGACATAGAAAACTATCCCATTTGTGAGGGTGAGTGCTGTTGTACCCATCCCTAACAGGTCTGTCAGGAGCCAAATGCATCTTGGAAAGATGGATTCAGGTTATTTCTGTGACACTGTTACCTCCCTGGCACCAGTGCCCTGAGCACCCCTGTGCCTTCCCCTCTGTCCATTTCCCTTTATCTCTCTATAAGCTCCTGCTCTCTCCCCAAGTCCTGGCACAAGACTGCGCATGTCGGCAGATCCTAGGGGAAGGCTGGCTGCCCTGGCATGACTCAGAGGCTGGCCTCCACAGGCTTCTTCTGCTGGTTCACAAAGGACAGAACCGTAGCTTCTGTTTCATGCTTTCTGGCCGTGAATCCCTTCTTGGCCCAACACTGACTTGTTGACAAGACAGTGCTCTGGCCTTCATTCCCTGGATCCTCACACCATCTCGCATCTCTGAGAAATGCACATGAGGGTGGGCGACAGAGGAAAGGCCAGCCTGTCTCCTCCGCAGCAGCTGATCCTGGCTCTCCCTGGAGGACCAGGACCGGCCCAGCAGCATTCAGCCCGCTGGCATCCTCCGGTAGCACGTGTCCCTGAGTTTGCTATCCTTTTGGAGTTAGCCTGCTTGGGGCGGGGGAGCCCTGGGTGCCTTCCCTCACCAGGGCAACAGAAACAGCAGGCGGTTCTCTGTAGCTGACCCCAGACCAGGGGCTGGGAGTATCTGCAAGGTGTGCACAGTGAGCCAGATCCTTCTGGAGCTCCTGAGGTCATGAAATACACATCCATTCTTTTCTTCTTAAATTTTTTATTTTGTATTGAGACACAGCTGATTAACAGTGTTGTTATAGTTTCAGGTGAACAGCGAAGAGACTCAGCCATACAGTCTCCCCCAAACCCCCTTCCCATCCAGGCTGCCACAAAACATTGAGCAGAGTTCCCTGTGCTGTATAGTAGGTCCTTGTTGGTTATCCCTTTTTAATGTAGCAGTGAATATACATATGTTCCTAGCAACTGGCCAAGCCCTGAGGACTTTATAAGATAATCGTAACCTAAATGATGAATAGCAACCCTGAAGAACTGTTGTAAGGAGATGGCTAGCATTTAATAAGAGAGTTTTTAAACCTTACACATGCATGAAGCTGGAAAGTAAGACATCTACGTGGCCTCCTTCACCCCCTACAGCACAGTCACACAGACTTTCTTGGGGCGTATACATGTGTTTCTGGGCTTATTTGACTCATGGCCGTGTCCCCACTCAAACAGAAGCCCCGGGAGG
This sequence comes from Bos indicus x Bos taurus, assembly GCF_003369695.1. Lineage (NCBI taxonomy): Eukaryota > Metazoa > Chordata > Mammalia > Artiodactyla > Bovidae > Bos > Bos indicus x Bos taurus. The sequence goes on from NC_040104.1 coordinate 49,280,094, forward strand.
ACAGAGGTGACAACTCTGCTCAGTGGTCCTCACAGGCACTGCCACTCTGCTTGACACACAGTAGATGTTCAATAAATATTTGTAAATGAATATTAATGAGTTCACAGAAACTCACTCTGTGCTGGTCATAGTTTGGAAGGGCACACAGAATAAACGAACCCCCTAAAGAGAAAACTGCGGTGAATTTTTAAAGGATGAAATGGACACAATAGGAATATTCTGAAATATTAGTGTGGATTTCTGAGCCTGCACTCCTATTGCTAATTACAAGACAATTTGTGAAATCTCAGGTATGCATCTGCATGGCATATAATGAGGAGAAAGCGTGATTATCAAAAACCAAACCATAGCAGATTTGTGAGTGGATCAAAAGCCCAGTTGGGAATGGGGGTTGGGAACAGGGTGCCCAGGAGTGCATGGCCATATGCACGTTGAAAAGCGCCCCGGTGTTGGTTCCGCACAGATCGTGGATGGCCGGCTGTGGTTTCAGCTGGACTGCGGCAGCGGCCCCGGCATCCTGGGCATCTCGGGCCGTGCAGTCAACGACGGGAGCTGGCACTCGGTCTTCCTGGAGCTCAACCGCAACTTCACCAGCCTGGCCCTGGACGACAGCTACGTGGAGCGCCGCCGGGCGCCCCTCTACTTCCAGACGTTGGGCACCGACAGCGCCATCTACTTCGGGGCCCTGGTGCAGGCGGACAGCATCCGCAGCCTGACCGACGCGCGGGTCACGCAGGTGCTGAGCGGCTTCCAGGGCTGCCTGGATTCCGTGGTGCTGAATAACAACGAGCTGCCGCTGCAGAACAAGCGCAGCAGCTTCGCCGAGGTGGTGGGCCTGACCGAGCTGAAGCTGGGCTGCGTGCTCTACCCCGACGCCTGCGAGCGCGGGCCCTGCCAGCACGGAGGCAGCTGTGCAGGCCTGGCCTCCGGAGGTGAGCGCCCTGGGCTCCCGCCAATGGGGGGAAGGGGGATGGGAGGGATAGGGGGTGGGATGGTAGGGGGAGGCAGACCTGCCGGACTGCTCTCTCAAGCATCACCAACCCGAGTGCTCTCCCAGAGAGGTGGATTCCGTGCTGGCTCAGCCTCTTAACCCCCTGATGAAAGCTGGCAATTACAGGAGCCAGTCGCTTTGCAGAATCCCAAGGGCCCAGAAGGCCAGCTGCAGGGGCCTTCAAGGTGCTGTCTGGTGTCCTCTCCCCACCCTCTCCACACCTTCCCAGGTCTCAGCCGCCCAGAGGAACAGGATGCCCTTTGAAGTATCTGCCCGCTTTGGACCACTTGCATGTAACTGCAGAAAGACTGGTAACAATCTGAGTTGTAATGACCATGCACTACCCTTTCACAGGCAGACATGGGACTTTACTAGAAGCTAATGAGCACCTGAGGGTGAATACGCCACCCTAGAAACAGAAGTGTAGAGGAGATGTTTTGGAGGAAGCTTTTAAAATGTGTGTATTACAAATAAGCTTAGTGCAACTCCAAAAGAACAAGGAGAAGGCAATTTACATGAACCATCAAGACAGTCGATGAGAGCAATGATGCTTTACCGCAGTACAATTTTCCCCAGAGATCATGAAGAGGACAGAATGGAGTAGGCAAAAAAAGAGGGGGAGAGGCAGGGATGGTGTGGATTTATAGAGGGTTTCTGTTGTATGAGGGGAAAGCTAAGACTCTTTCAGTCAAGGAGTCTGAAGATGGAAGAATCCCTGACTTTACTCAGATGCAGGATCTGAGTTAACATAAACTAGGTCAGGCTCTCCTGGCCGAAGGCTTTGCCATCTGATTCCACTTGAGGCCCTCTGTGCAATCTCTCAGTGGGAGTGTGATTAGCAAATTTAAACCTTCCTCACAAATCACATAGAGATTTCGCTGTGTACATTACCATCTACTGTTGGTGAAGCCCAACTCCAAATTTAGACTCCATTTTATTATTAGAATGTTGCGAAGTGCCCGTGAAATGATGCGCTACTGAAACATGGACACCGAAGTTATTTAGGCTTGCATATGTTACTGCCGCAACGAGGGCCACTTGCCCTGGGGGGAGATTTCTGCTGTCTCGATTTAAGAAATCTATTTGCTTTTTTTACTGTCTCAGCAGTATATGTAAATAAAGGGTTGTTATGGTGCCATAATTCTCAAATGATGGGCAGTAACTATACTTCAGTGGTTCTATAAAGCAGCCTATTATGACAAGTCATGGCCAGTTTTTCACCAGCCAAAACAATTCTGCTAGTGTGAGCTATCCACGATATATAAAGGGAGCATATAATTAAATTGGGTTGAAATAGAACACCACTCCATGTCAAATACTGGGTCCACAGCCACAAATTGTAACATACTTTTAACAGTGGCAGGATGTTGTTTTGCTGGCAAAGCTATGGGTTTCCACAATGGGTTAGCATGAAAATAATAATAATCACTGTGTTAAGGAAAAAGACTAAGGGAGCTTGTTTTTTTCTTCAGTGTATATTTTAATTTTGTTGTTGTTCAGTTGCTAAGTCATGTCTGACTCTTTGCCAGTCCATGGACTGCAGCATACCAGGCTTCCCTGTCCTTCACTATCTCCCAGAGTTTGCTCAAACTCACGTCCATTGAGTTGGTGATGCCATCCAACCATCTCATCCTCTGTCACCCCCTTGTCCTCCCACCTTCAATCTTTCCCAGCATCAGGGTCTTTTCAAATGAGTCAGTTTTTCACATCAGGTGCCCAAAGTATTGGAGCTTCAGCTTCAGCATCAGTCCTTCCAATGAATATTCAGGACTGATTTCCTTTAGATTGACTGCTTGGATCTCCTTGCAGTCCAAGAGACTTTCAAGACTCTTCTCCAGCACCACAATTCAAAAGCATCAATTCTTCAGGGCTCATCCTTCTCTAATTACCATAAAAATCCCTGAACTAAGTCTTCAGTGCAGGTATGTTCATTAAATATCTATGACCCCCCATCAGAAATAGCAGTTGTCCTTTGTTTTTTAAAGCTCATTTGGCGTAACCAAAGTTTAGGACTGAGGACCCACCTGCCATATATTGATACTTTTTCACATGGTCTAAAGAACGTGCCATGCTTTCCCTTCCCCAGAGACCCAGCTTTGCCCATAGGTTGCATCCGCTGTCAAACACCTCATTGTCCCTTGCTCCCCAGCTTCCCCCTATATTTGGACTTGGGATTGGGATTCTGTGGCAGGTATTCTTTCTTCCAAGGGAATAAAGTCTTTCTTTTATCAGCTCAAATCTTTGCTTTCTCCTGGGAGCTCATATTTTCCTAAAACAAAGTATCTTTCCTCATCTCCATCTCCCTTCTCCCAAACCTACTACCTCGTATGAGAGAGTTAGTTGAGAGAACCCCCTGGTCCTTATCTCAGGACCCGCCCCACCGGGCATGATCCAGAAAGGGCAGTACTGTGCACAGCAGTGCTGAGCCCGGGCCAGCACACTCCTGGCAACTCACCAAGAAATCCAAGAGGACTTGCTTCCATGGGGACTGCAGAGCCCTCTTCTGAGGAGGTACCTATTTGCTGCCTAGCTATCAGGATTGGGGTCTTAGCTTCTAGAAAAGAGGAGAGAGAATCCATTTTCTTGCCCCACTCTCTGTTCACATGAGAGGGTTTTTTGCTGGGTCCCCATATCCCATCTGCAAATTCCCTTAATGAGGGGCACCCAACCTCCAAGATCTAATGCCTGATGATCTGAGCTGGAGCCGATGTAATAGTAATAGAAATAAAGGGCACAATTAATGTAATGTGCCTGAATCATCTACAAACCACCCCTGGTCCATGTAAAACTTGTCTTCCACCAAACCTGTCCCTGAGTGCCAAAAGGTTTGAGGACTGCTGCCCTAAATTGAGAAGTAGATGGCAACCCACTCCAGTATTCTTGCCTAGAGAATCCCGTGGATAGAGGAGCCTGGTGGGTTGCTGTCCATAGGGTTGCACAGAGTCGGACATGACTGAAGCGACTTAGCATGCATGCATGCCCTCAGTTCAGTTCAGTTCAGTCGCTCAGTCATGTCCGACTCTTTGCGACCCCATGAATCACAGCACACCAGGCCTCCCTGTCCATCACCAACTCCCGGAGTTCACTCAGACTCACTTCCATCGAGTCAGTGATGCCATCATGCCATCATGGATGATCCAGCCATCTCATCCTCTGTCGTCCCCTTCTCCTCCTGCCCCCAATCCCTCCTAAATTGGTGCTAAATAGTAGGAAGTGTAGGGGGAGCAAGAAAAGGCAGAACCAACAGTCTGGCCTTTAACTCATATCTGTGAACTGTTTAGCTAATTATAAGGTTATTTAAAATAAGGGAGAAATCATCTCAGTTGTGAGTGATGATTTAAAAAGAACAAGAAAGAAAAAGAGAAAAAATAAAAAGAACAAAGAGACTGTCATTAATGAAAGAATATTCATGCCTGGAAGAATTCCCTCTGGCTACCAGGGTATCTAATCACAGGGAAAGAGTCTTACTTCCCCAGATCAAAGGCTAGAATGCAAGGAGCAGTCAAAGAGGAGATTTGAGCTGGAGAAAGTAGAGCAAGGTGCTTAAATGACTCCTTGCACATGAGAATGTTGATAACACAGCTATCTGAGCATCTTGCTGTTGTTGCAGCCCTGAGTTATGTGTCACTCTAAACTTCCATGACACATATGTTTCTACAATCATTCTCTTGGGCCTTAGAGGATGCTGGAGGATATTGGTCATTGGCTGTCCTGATAAACCTCTGCTCTCAAATCATGACGATCTTAGCACCAGACTCTTGTTCAGATCATTCAGAGTTTTAAAAGTGGGCAACCCAGAGCATGAAGCATATTTCTGTCAGAGAAGCAGGATTCTGCTCGAACCACTTCCAAGCCCACTCAAACCCTTGACAAGGCTGCCGAGTCTGCTAGCTCGGAACAGCATGGTCAGCAGATTTGACCAGTGTTATACCTCTGTCTGTCCCACGAGCCGGCCACAAGAACCCAGGGGAGTCAGGGCCCAGAACACTGACTTGTAATAAGAGGGTAATTATGACTCTGAAAATCAACCACAGAGGGAAGGCTCTCTCTTGGCAAAGCCTTAAAATTATATGTATTTCATAAACATGAGCTGGAAATAGCAACCACCGTGGAAAAGAACTAGCCTAGTCCCACTGTGACCCCTGTGCTTCCAGACCCAGTGGGTCGGCAGCAGCCCAGGGAGCACCCATGGTCTGAATATGCGGGTCTCAGTCCTCAGAGTCTCGTCCTGCTCAGCTAAAGCCCGTGACCAGAAAACACAGTGCAGATAAACTATAATTTGGCAAAGCAGTGTGGCAACTGAGACTGCCAGGCAGAAACACTCATTGAGGCTGCTTTCATAAGACTGAAAACTTAACTCTTTTTTTTTTTAATATTTATCTTTTTAATTGATTGATGATTGCTTTACAATATTGGTTTGATTTCTGTCATACATCAACATGAATTAACCATAGGTGTACATATGTCCCCTCATTTTTGAATCTCTCTCCCAGCTTCTACCTTTTCCCACCCCTCTAGGTTATTACAGCTCAATCTTAAAATGAGAAGTTTATAACTTTCAGTGATAGAGTCCTATTTGTTAACATGTCTGTTTGTTACTATGTCCTTGACACTGTGGTAAGCACTTGTAAGTGCTTCTGCACTGAGATACAGTTCTCACCCAAATACCCTTGTTGTTGTTCAGTCGCTAAGTGTGTCTGACTCTTTGTGACGCCATAGACTGCAGCACGCCAGGCTTCCCTGTCCTTCACTGTCTCCCAGAGTTTGCTCAAACTCATGCCCATTAAGTAGGTGATGCCATCCAACCATCTCATCCTCTGTTGTCCCCTTCTCCTCCCGCCTTCAATCTTTCCCAGCATCAGGGTCTTTCCCAATGAGTCAGCTCTTTGCATCAGGTGGCCAAAGTATTGGAGCTTCAGCTTCAACATCAGTCCTTCCAATGAATATCCAGGGTTGATTTCCTTTAGGATGGGCTGATTTGATCTCCTTGCTGTCCAGGGGACACTCAAAAGTCTTCTCCAGCACCACAGCTTGAAAGCTTCAATTCTTCTGTGCTCAGCCTTCTTTATGGTCCAGCTCTCACACCTGTACCTGGATCAGTGGTATTCTTTGCTCCCCTCAACTCCCATTTTTCTGATGAAAAAGTAACCAGCCCACTGGCACACCGCTAGTAAGGTCGGGAAGCCAGGACTTGATGCCTGTTTGTGGAACTCCTGCCCCCTGCCCCCAGCCTACACTCTTAACCTTTGTTACTCAAAATGTGTTCCAAGCAACAGTAGCAGCAGCATCACTGGAAATGTTAAAAATGCAGCATCTGAGAATAAATCAGAATCTGTGTTTTTAACAAGATCCCTCAGTGACATGCTGCTTTATCTCTCTGTCTCCGAACTGCCCTGAACCGCCCCCCCAAAAAAGAAACAAGTTCTATTCTGCTTTTGCGTGTTGAATATAGTATTTCTCAAACTCCACAGTGCCTCTGCACCACCTGAGAACTTGATTAAAATGAGATCTTGTTCTAGAAGACTCTCTTGCTTGTTAAGGAGAAAGGAAAATCTGTTGACTTGCCCCAGTCATTCTTTTTCTACGTCAGAGGAACTTTCTGCTAGGTCACTGAGTTGTATTTTGCAAATTCCTGAACTTACCACCAAAAAAAAAAAAAAAAAATTATCAGTGAAAAGTTTGGAGAAAGAAAAAGATCCAAACCTACAAATCAGAATCTCAGAATCTGCAAGAGTAGAATTCAGGCATCTCTGTTTATAACAAGCCTCCAAAGTCTATGCAGTTCTGAACTTGAGAACCACTGACATTTGAGAATCCCAATAAATTCCTTATTTGCCAGAATGTGAATCAGTGAATTCCAGGAGACATAGGACATTCAGAAATTGAATGTCAGGTGCATAGCCTGCATTTTGTAATAACTGCTTTACTGTAAAGATTGAACTTTGTTCCTCAGAAGTTTGGGGTCACCCTGAGCTCCCTTTCAAAGGTAAAAGTAATAGTGTGTACCTTCCCCCTCTAAGCAACGTGCACAAGGCAGCAAGTTCCCAGATGTTGTAAATAGCTGGGCACAGAAGCATCTTCAGTTACAGGGTGACCTGTGCTACTTTGGGTGATGTTTTGAGCCCCTAACTTGTAAATGTCTAGATTAATTCAGTCTATCAAGCTCTAATCAATTGCCTGACTTGTGCAAAGCCCTGTGTTAAGTTCTAGGATCCTGTTGATGTCTCTGTGACCAACGGATCCACTTATGCGGCCTCCCTCCCTTCATGGCGGGCTTAAAAGAATTGGACAGGTTTCCTGGGTGTGCTCCGTCCACTGGCCCACTTAGCATGGGGGACAAAAAACCCAGGCTCCAAGATAATATACTGTGGACAAATTTGACTAAGATTTGAAGCTTATGAGGGGGAAAAGTTTTTTTTTTTTTTTTTTTCCCCTGGGTCTTTCTTCTAAATACTGAATTAACTTTCTGGGGATTACTTTAGAAAAACCTCATAGTAATAGCATTAATAATATTTTATTGATCCTAATAGAAAAACTCAAAACCCTAAAGCACTCAAATTTTGTGCACACACAAAAGAACATGCTAGAAAGTGAAATGTTACAGTGTGTTTAATGTTGTTAACACAGTAAGTGTTTCTGGATCCTCAAGGAAAATATTAGAGGCTCAGCCCAATGTATAGTGTGGGAATTGTGACCCAGCTTTCCTTGGGAAAGTTAGAGAGCTCCCTTTCAAAAGTTTTCATCTCATGAGGTCTGAAGGTATTGCATGGGCCCTGCTTGGGGAAAGAGGAAAGTCTGAGTGACTTCAGGTTGAGGGGGTGAAGTAGTGACAGAGGCTGTAAGCCACAGCTAAGCTCACTCCACTTTTGGGTGGCACCCCACATAATAATTTGGTCAGCAGTTTTCTCAAGCTCACTGAGACTCACATGGACATAAGTTTCAATATTTCCCCATAAATAGCCCACATGCATGTTAAGTCACTTCAGTCATTTCTGACTCTTTGTAACCCCATGGACTGTAGCCCGCCAGGCTCCTGTGTCCACAGGATTCTCCAGGCAAGAATACTGGAGTGGGTAGCCATTCCCTTCTCTAGATACTGCCTACAAGTCAGAGTTAAAAAAAAAAAACTCATGGCTTTCCATTGTTTGATTATGAGCAAGAGAAACGAAGCTGATTTCTGAATCCACTCTAATTACAGTAATTACAACAATAAAGCACCTAATGTTTGTGGGCTTCATTGTGGTTGATGAATCCAGAAACCTCATTATCCTCTGAGTGGGTATGAGTGATGCTTAATTATCAGATAAAAACGGAGGTTCCTAGAGGTCAGGCAGCTCAGCTGATGGGAAACAGCCAGAACTTAGATGTGTACCCACCACATCACCGCCCTCTCCCCAAATCATAAAGTTCCTGGAGTGTCTAAATGCAGTCCATAACTGAGCAAGCATAGTGGTTGATGCTGACTTCAGATCCCAAGTGCTAGTTGCACATTTGCCATTATTTCCCTCTTTGTGCAAAAGGCAGATGTTTCCTTATCAAGGAGCCAAAACCGAATCAGGATAATGTTCACCTCCACCAAGCGAGTGGGGCAGAAGGTGGAAGTCATCACTTGGATGAATCAGATCAGAAAACAACTACTAAGTCAAAGGAGTAAGATAGAAATGATCTTGATAATTTGCCTACACCATCCAAATTCACCCTATAATTGCTGAAACCATTTCCATTTATTGCATGTAATAGGTTTTGCCATGTTCTTCTTTGAGCAAGGAAAGGAGAGGGCATTTTAAGTTCTTCTGGGTGCAGATTTCAAAATCATCTGCATCAGCTGTAACTAGTATCGCAAGCAAGAGCATAGCTTTGAGGCAAGGCTTTAAAATACACTTCTTGTTTCATAAGGATTTGCAAGGTGAAAATTGTGTGTGTGTGTGTGTGTGTGTGTGTGTGTGTTTTTCACATGTGTGTCTCAGTGCTAACAGAACAATTATCTTATTTTTTTTAACTTTTTATTTTGTACTCAGGTGTAGCCAATTAACAAACAATGCGATAGCTTCAGGTGAACAGCAGAGGGACTCAGCCATACATATACATGTATCCATTCTCCCCCAACCTCCCCTACCATTCAGGCTGCCACATAATATTGAGCAGAGTTCCATGTGCTATACAGCAGTAGGTCTTTGTTGGTTCTTGTTATTTAGTTGCTCAGTCGTGTTCAACTCTTTGCAACCCCATGGACCATCACCTGGGAGGCTCCTCTGTCCATGGGATTTCCCAGGCAAGAATACTGGAGTGGGTTGCTGTTTCCTTCTCCAGGGGTTCCTCCTGATCCAGGGATCGGACCCACATTTCTTAAGTCTCCTGCATTGGGAGGTGGGTTCTGTACCACTAGCACCACCTGGGGAGCCCCTTGTTGTTTATCTATTTTAAATACAGCAGAGTACATGCCCCTCCTAAACTCCCTACCCATCCCTTCCTCCCATCCCTCCCCCTTACAACCAGAAGCTCATTCTTTTATATGTGGAATCTAAAAAAGAAATGATACAATGAGTTTACTTACAAAACAGCAACAGACTCAATTATCTTTTTTAAATCTGTAAAGTGGTATAAAGTGGCATCTCCCACTTGTTGACTATGTAACTTTGGGCAAATAATCCTATGTAAGATTCAGTTCCCATTTTTTAAAATAATGGTACTTTCAGCATAGGGTTCTTATCAATTATTAAGTGAGATAATGCATGGAAAGCTCCTAGCATTTTTCCTAGCATGTAAGAAGCTGATGTTCTTGCTAATAGTTTCCCTATTTGATATTTTCCAACCCAAGAAAAAAGAATCCACTCTTTTGAATAAAACTTTGAGATTATCCTCTGAATTTTTTCTTTCATGTACACAAAAGTGTTAAAATATTATTTGTGATCAAATAATGCCTGGCCATCTTTTGAATTCTTTCCCTCTATTTGTATTTTATATATGGTAATGCTTTGGAAAAGCAGAAGCTTTAATATGTTGTTATCTTTATTATGATTATTTGGCTCCCTGAAGGGTGCCTGATGCTGTCCATCTCCCTGCATCTCGTTGGCTCCCTGGGGAGTTGTGGGGAGCCTAGTAAGTGGCAAGTTCTAGCTTAGTGACAAGTTCCAATGCCAATACAGTCTTTCAGAAATATTTGAGAATCTGAAAGTCTGGATTCAAGTTCAAATTCATCACTTACTAGCTGTACATACTTGAACAAGCCACTCATCTCTCCAACACTCCCAGGGAGTTAGGGTGTTAATGGAGCCTCTTATTTTCTTTCATGGAATTATTGTGAACCTTCATAGAATGACAAAGTGATTTTAAGCCACTAAAACATTACATCACTTAATATCATTATGGCAAACTTGCTGATATTATAAAAAGTATTATTAATAATAATAGGGCTCAGGCCATGATAATGAGATCATAAATAATACTTTGTTAGAATGAGTTAATTTTATTAACAAGCCACTTTCGCAAAGGCTTAATAGCAAATATAACTTTTCTTTCATAAAAAAAAAAAAAACCTGACTACTTTTTAAAATCCAATTGCTTTTCCCTTTCAGCATGTTAATGTAAAAATCTCTCTAAATTTAAAGTTCTGAAATCTTCCCTGGTGGCTCAGATGGTAAAGAATCTGCCTGCAAGGCAGGAGACCCAGGTTCCATCCCTGGGTCAATCAGATCCCCTGGAGAAGGAAGGGACTGACTACCCACTCCAGTATTCTTGCTGGAGCCTGGTGGGCTACAGTCCACAGGGTCGCAAAGAGTCTGGCATGACTGAGTGACTAACACTCACAAAAGCAAGATGTCTTGCAAAGGGCTCTGCTTCTCTTGTCCCATGGATTTGAGATTAAGAGAGCAGATCCTGGAGAGTTTGCTTCTGCCTTTAATAAACAGAGAAATTCAGATAGAGAGTGCAATGAAGTGTGACTGTTAAACATGCAATTCAGGAGAAAACTGAACAACTCAGGACTGTGGAGCCAGACTGCTGGGGTTCAAGTCCACTCTAGTTTCATGACTACATAATCTATTTCTCTGTACCCCATCTATAAAATTGGAATAATAATAATAGTCCCTTTATTGTAGGCTTGTTTTGAGACCTAAATGAGTTAATACAAGTAAAGTGCTTAGAACTGTCCTTTGTTGCTGTTCAGTCGCTCAGTCATGTCTGACTCTTTGCAACCCCATGGACTGCAGCACACCAGGCTTCCCTGTCCTTCACTGTCTCCCAGGGTTTGCTTAAACTCATGTCCATTGAGCTTCTGATGCCATCCAGCCATCTCATCCTCTGCCCCCCTCTTCTCCTCCTGCCTTCAATCTTTCCCAGCATCAGGATCTTTCCCAATGAGTTGGCTCTTCACATCAGGTGGCCAAAGTATCGGAGCTTCAACTTCAGCACCAGTCCTTCCAGTGGACATTCAGGCTTGATTTCCTTTAGGATTAACTGGTTTGATCTCCTTACTGTCCAAGGAGTCTCAAGAGTCTTCTCCAGCACCACAGTTCAAAAGCAACTGTCCTTGGTCCATAATAAATGTAACTAAGTGTTAGCTACCATCATCGTCATCACCTTCAAAATAGACATCTAATTTTCTCAGGTGCAGAACAGGGCTTCTCCTTGTGCAGGATTTGTAGTGATCTCTGTGCTCGTAGGTGGTGTTTTTCTGTCCTTGTATCCCTATCCCCAGTTGTGCTGGTAAACCAGTTCTCTAAAAATAAAACTCGTGATGTGAGTGTTTGCTGATTTCTGTGGTGTAACTCTTCCCAGCCTGGCTGGCATCAGGCTACCAGTGATTTAATAGCTGTCTGCCAACTTCCTGAACACTTAAAGTCAGTACCCTCAACCTTAGATGAGCCAGCTCCAGCGCGCCACTGCTGATGGCTTAGACACGCGGTGGCAGTGAGGAGGTTAAACAGTCAGGCTGGCAGCCACGTCAAGTAGCGAGTAGCGCTAAGTGACGAAAAGCAGGAGGAAATGTGTGGGAGTACAACAGTACCCTGGAGGGCGGGGCCTCACTTTAAATTCTGATTTCCCAAGGTCAGAGACGCCAAATCAAAGAAATCAAACCCGTGAGCCTCCATAGCAGCCAGTTTCCATGATAGTCAAATGCCCCTTATTTTCAGACAGTCCTTCCTTGCCCCTCCCTGGTCCCCGCTTCTGCTATAGTTTGAGAAACAGCCAGAAGCTTGTCAAATAGGAGCTGGAGAGGAGGAATCCTACCTGGGCTGACCACCCTCCCCATCCTCACCATCGCTGTGCTTTGCAGATTCCTGGTTCTCCCGCGGCTCCCTTTAGTCTAAAAAGGAACTGAGTTCCTTCTCACAAGTCACTCTGTCTCTAAATGGCATGCCACCCTCACCAAAGACTAGCCAGGTGACATAAAGAAGCATTTTTTCCCAGTTACAACTGCTTTCAGCAATCCCCACTTCCCTTTAGGTGAACAATTTCCCAAACTGGAGAAAAAAGTGCCCCAAGTCAGCAGCATAATTTGAAGCAAGCATCCTGCCCACAGACTTCAGGCCGGCTGTCTCTGGACACAGCTTGCATCAACAGTGATCTTTCTTTATAAATTAATTCTCTGATGTTTCACTGGTGTTGCATTCAAGAGTCCTGTGTCTCTCTCTGAGCTTCAATCTCTGGTTCTCTGTGATTCTTAGTGTCAGGGAGGCTGGGGCTACACAGATTCCTTCTTCTGTGAATGTGAAGATGTCTTTCTTGCCTCTTCCACTTGCCTCCTGAAGATGTCTTTCTCCAAATCTATGAGCACCCACATACAGTCATGATGTCCTCCTGTACGTGAGAGTTCTCTGGAGTGTGGAGTCATTACAGAGAGCATACACTATTTCAATCTACAGATTATTAATATCTTACACCTGCAGAGATCAATCTACAATATTCCAATATCAATCACTGACCACTGGGGGAAGCAGAGATTAACCCAAGAGCGCTTCTAATAACAGTAAAGATGGTTATTTGTGGACTACAGTAAATATGACGTGCTCATTGCATGCTGAGACCCACACACTTCTTCTACTACTGCCCAATCCCCCATGTGTTAGAAACCAGGTATTCACCCTCCCTCTGAACAGGGGATAAGGGTCATTACTGTGGAAATTGACCCACCCAAGGATACTGACACCGTATCATAGTTGACAAGCCCCACTGATGTTCTCAGAGCTTCCTATCAGATTTCTACTTTTATTCCACCCCATTCTTCAGTATGAACTGATAAGCCAGGATTATCAGACAAGGAATGAAATCCTCTCATTTGGAAGATAGGGACTGTCTTAAGGTTCCCCAGAGAAACAGAAACTATAGGATAGATGAATGGATAGATAGATGACTGATGGATAGATATATAGATTATAGATAGGTTTGGAGGGAGAGAAACAAACAGAGAAAGAGAGAGACTGATTGATTTTTAAGAAATTTGCTCATAGGATTGTGGGACTGGCAAGTCTGAAATTTATAGGGCAGGACAGCAGGCTAGAAATTCATGAAGAGTTCATTTTTCAGTCTTTGATTTGAAATCCTCAAAACTGGAAATTCAGCCAAGATTTCTGTGCTGCAGTCTTGAGGTAGAATTCCTTCTTCTTAAGGCTTTCTTTTGAATAGGTAAGATCCACCCACATTATTTTTCCAATAGTCACGTATGGATGTGAAAGTTGGACTATAAACAAAGCTGAGCACTGAAGAATGGATGCTTTTGAACTGTGGTGTTGGAGAAGACTCTTGAGAGTCCCTTGGACTGCAAGGAGATCCAACCAGTCCATCCTAAAGGAAATCAGTCCTGAATATTCATTGGAAAGACTGATGTTAAAGCTGAAACTCCAATACTTTGGCCACCTGATGTGAAGAGCTGACTCATTTGAAAAGACCCTGATGCTGGGAAAGATTGAAGGCAGGAGAAGCAGACAACAGAGGATGAGATGGCTGGATGGCATCACTGACTCAATGGATATGAGTTTGAGTAAACTCTGGGAATTGGTGATGGACAGGGAGGCCTGGTGTGCTGCAGTCCATGGGGTCACAAAGAGTCATGACTGAGCACCTGAATGGAACTGAACTGAAGCCACATTATGTAAGATAATCTGCTTTGTGCATGCATGCTAAGTTGCTTTGGTCATGTCTGACTCTTTGCGACCCTATAGACTGCAGCCCGCCAGGCTCCTCTGTCCATGGGATTGTCCAGGCAAGAGTACTGGAGTGGGCTGCTATGCCCTCCTCCAGGGGATCTTCCCGACCCAGGGATTGAACCCACGTCTCATTATGTTTCCTGCATTGGCAGGTGGTTCTTTACCACTAGTGCCATGTGGGAAGCCCAATCTGTTCTACTTAAAGCCAACTCATTGTAAATATTAATCACATCCACAGATACCTTCAAAGCAACATCTAGACTAGTGTTTGACCAGTAACTGGGCACTAGAGCTTAGTCAACTGGACATAGGAAGTCTGCCTTCACAGAGACCAAACCTCAGAAACAGATAAAAGCGACTTGGAAGATACTATACAGGGAGAGTGCTTCATTAACATATTATTAATATCTTTAGAGAAATAAGAGAAGATAGTATAACCTCAAAACAGGAGCCGGATGTTATGTGTTTTAAGAAAATAAAAGCTCAGTGAACAAAGTAAGAGCCTTTGGAAAAACTCAGCATATATGAAAATGTCAATAAAAGTTTCAAAAGATGATAAACTCAGAAAGTAAGACAAAACCCCACATAGGTGTAATTTAAGAGAGAAAAATAAAATTAAAGAAAATCCAAAAGATCTGACATCCAAACCATAAAACTTCCATAAAGATAGAACAGAGAAAATAAAGGAAAGGAAATCATCAATGAAATAAAGAAAATTTCCCAAAGTTCTTACGATTTACAGCTTGTGAGAGATCCCACTGAGCCCAGGACTGGTTGAAGTAAACCCACATGAAAGTGTACATCATTGTGAAAGCTCAGAAAACTGGGAGCAAGAGAAGGCCTTCCAAACTGTTAAGAGAGGAAAAGAAACCAGGTCACACACAGGAACCAAAATGACTTTGGATTTCTCAAAAGTAACACAGAAGGAATTGCTTAGAATTCCATACATAACTTAATTATCAAAAAAAAAAAAAAAGTGTAATGATGGAGTAAAAATACGTTCAGCTGTGTGAGGTCTCACTTGACCTCATGCACACCCTTCTCAGGAAGCTGCTGTGGAAGAGATGTACTGCCATGAGCACAGTACCTAGATGAAGTCCTAAGTAGAGACATCCTGTCTTTACAGTAGCAGTGTGGTGGGGAAAGCATCTTCCTTCGCATCCTGATCTCTGTTCTTGGGATCTGTTCCCTGGGTGTCTTTTCACCCTTCTTACTATCATTCATGTATGTGGTTAATTAGATGAATTTTTGTGGACTAGCACGAGCTACAAACCATTACGTGGCATTTTTGTGGCAAGATGTGTTCCAAGTTCAAAATAACCAATTTGCTAATCATCTTTGGAATTTGGACCCTCTTCAGAGGAATTAGGAGGCCACATTACTGAAGAGTCTGTGCACGCTGAGCATCAGCAGCAGCATCCGTGGCTCACGAGCTCCTCTGTTTCTCCAGGTTATCAGTGTACTTGTCTCTCCCAATTCACTGGGAGAAACTGTGAATCTGAGATCACAGCCTGCTTCCCAAACCCCTGCCGGAACGGAGGCTCCTGCGACCCCATAGGAAACACTTTCATCTGCAGTTGCAAAGCTGGGCTCACTGGAGTCACGTAAGTGCGACTGTGCAGTTAGTCTTTTTCTACACTGCCTCTTCTTGGTAAGAAAACAAAATTAACTGGGGCAAAATATCTACTACTGATAGGATGGGCAAATGGTTAATGCCTGTACATGAAGAGTGCTTACCAATGACTAGAATGTTATCAGGGATTATCTCTGAGGAGCGGGATTATGGGTAAATTACATTTTTACTTTATTCTTCTCTATATTTTCAAAAAGTTATATAAGTACTATGTGTTATATAATCTGGAAAAAAGTCTTTTAAAGAAAGTCATCTATGACCTAATGTTTCCAGGATAATTCTGAGATAGATATGCTATGCATTTCCCCAGAACTCATCAACTGGACTCTACTGCCTAGGGTTTTATGATCATCCTGAGAAACTAAAGACTTACCTTTACTTTGAAAATCTTTTATTCCCCCAAGAATGAGGGAAATTAAAGTGTTAGCCAAATGGAAAGGGAATGTTTTCAGTTCTGAGTAAAACACCATTTTAACCATCCTTGATGGTTTTAGAAATATATATATATATATATATATATATATATATATATATAAAATCTCAAGCAAAGTGATATTCTAATTACAGATCAGTCTTATGTATTCATTAAAGCAAATCTCCTGAGGACTTTACCAGGAAATACTTAGCTGACTTTGAATCGTTGGATGTAATTTAAAGTAATAAAGCTGCATTTATTTTTAACTACTCCATGATTCTGACTAATTTCCAGCTGACCTGGCCTCAATCTGTTCACATTAGGGACATTTGACTACATTTTAAAAGGTGGATTACCAAAGATATACGTGATCGGACCTTTTAAAATGAACATGTCGGAACAACTGCAGAAGTAGAGGACAAGGAAGAGGAAAGACTATATTCTTAAATAACGTTAAACTCAGAGGAAGACTTACATGTTTGCCTATTTTAACTATACTCAAAACAAGTCATGGATTGCTTTAAAGAGAATAAAGTTGATTTATTTTTCATTAGAATGCTTTAATCATTTTCCCCCTGGTAATCTGAGTTAGCATTAGCCTTTAACAGAAACACAGGGATTTCCCTGGTAGTCCAGTGACTGAGAGACCACGCTCCCCAATAGGGGCCCAAGGTTCCATCTCTGGTGAGTTAACTAGATCCCACATTAAATAAATAAAAATAAAATTTAAAAACCTAAGCATAGAATCTGGAAGATAAACATTGCTAGTATCCCTCCACCCAGCGCCTACATATGCCCCATTACTCTAGCTTCCCAAAGAGACCAAAAATTACTGTGTTCATTAGAGGGAAATGTCAGAATCAAAAACTTTCTCCTCCTGGGAAACTCTGTATGGGGTGTCTAGGCTCACAGCTCTTTATCTGCAATTCTACAATCCCCAAAGCTCTAAGAAGTAAAAAGATTGAGAATATAATTGTGGCAAACATTTGCTGGCAAAACCAAGCAAACCATTCCGAGGCTATTCTAGTCTTTATTTCCCTCATTTAGTGTGACTATCCATATGCTTCACTGTAGAAACACTGGTATATTTGGTGATAGGTCCTATGCCAGTTTGTGGGATGGGGTGGGTATTTTACATAATATGAAAGACACGTAGTGTATGTCATTTCTAAAATTGCAAAATTTTGCATTCTGAGATCCATCTGGCCCTGAGCATTTGAAGACCAGTATGTCTTCAACAGCATTTCTGGTTTCTTTTTCCATGCCGTCTCTTCTCTCCCAGGACAGCCCTTTCCTCCCCACCCAGCCGGGCAGGTTCAGAGTACGGGAGAGATGGCATTGGCTGGTTGGTAAGAAGCCCTTCACGTGATGAGGATATCCTAGGGCCCACGCATCTCCCGTGTACCCTGCATCACGTCATTTCTGTGTTGCTTCAGGGGCCCCTACAGGGGCTTTTTACTGTTCTGAAAGATGTCCGTGTAAGAGCAGACGCACGCCAGCCCTGCTGTTTAAGAGGGGGCTTTTGTGTTCTGTTGCAAAGGTGTGAGGAGGACGTCAACGAGTGCGAGCGGGAGGAGTGTGAGAACGGCGGCGCCTGCGTCAATGTGTTCGGCTCCTTCGTGTGCAACTGCACGCCGGGCTACGTGGGCCAGTACTGCGGGCTGCGGCCGGTGGTGGTGCCCAACATCCAGGCCGGGCACGCCTACGTGGGCAGGGAGGAGCTGATCGGCATCGCCGCAGTGCTCCTGGTCATCGTTGCCCTCATCGTCCTCTTCGTCGTCTTCCGCAAGAAGGTCTTCCGCAAGAGCTACTCCCGCAACAACATCACGCTGGTGCAGGACCCCGCCACGGCTGCCCTGCTTCGCAAGAGCAACGGCGTGCCCTTCCGGAGCCTGCGCGCCGGGGACGGCCGCCACGCGTACCAGGAGGCCGGGCCCCCGCAGGTGCCCGTGCGCCCCATGGCCTACACCCCGTGCTTCCAGGGCGACTCCAGGAGCAACCTGGACAAGATCGGAGATGGGCTGGGCGGCGAGCCCCAGGAGATGACCACCTTCCACCCCGAGTCCCCGCGCATCCTGACTGCTCGGCGGGGCGTGGTGGTGTGCAGCGTGGCCCCCAACCTGCCCGCCGTGTCCCCCTGCCGCTCCGACTGCGACTCCATCCGCAAGAACGGCTGGGACGCGGGCACTGAGAGTGAGTCCGCAGGAGGAATTCGGCAGCATTGCTTCCACCAGTGTTTAGTGGAACTTTGGGAAGGGAGAGCGACCCCAGAGGCACAGAGCTCTCCTTAGGACAGGCCCTGACACTGAAGGTTCACACCAGCTCTGAAATATTGCTCTGGTTCCTATCCCCATTTACAGATGGGGAAAATGAAGCTTAGAGAACATACATAAGGTGCCCACCATCACGGAGTTCATAAGAGGCTGTTGGTATTCCAACCCAGGGCTGCCAGCCTCTAAAACCCATGCTCTTCTCATAACAACATACTCTTGGCAGTAAACCAAGCAGGGTAGCCACATATGCAATATACAGGAAGTGTGCTCTGGAAGGTCAGGGGGAGTATTTCCAGTCTTAGGGAGAAGATTTGAGAGGAGCAGAGGGACACTGGAGCTGGACCATGGTGGATTAAAAGTCTAGTAAAAGAAAAGTGTCCCACATAGAAGCACCCACAAATTCAGAAGAAGAGCAGGTCCTTCTGTTTGGCTGGAACTCAGGGTCCAGGAGACAAGCAGGAAATGTGGTCCAGGCCAGATGCTAGTGTTTCCCTCTCCTATTGGCCTCCTGGAGCAGAATTATAGGCAAAAGGAAGACCCACAAGTGCAAAGGCCCTGGGGTGGGAAAGACTTTAGTTTATTGAAGAACATAAACAAGGTCAATGTAGTTGGAGCTTGGTGAGCAACACTAATGCAGAATTTTAAGCAGGAAAGTAGCGCAATATAATTTCCATTTTTAAACGATGATTCAGACCAATCTGTGGAAAAGAGACTAAGCAGAAAGTAAGCGAGAACGAAGCAGTTAGTTGGCCTCTACGAACATCTAGGCGAGAAGTGGTGATTGTTTTCCCCGCTCTAGTATCATTCAGGCAAGCTCTGTTGTATCCTATGACTTTTCCTCAGGCCTAGTGGCTTTATATTCAAGCAGCAATAACACCCTGGGTGGCTGGACTTTCCAAAGGCTGGGGATACAGTACTCTGATATATGTTGGAGCAGAAGCGGGGGTAGGCTGGTTTTAAATGAAGGTAGAAAGCACCTGTAGTCAAGGAGATAAAGGGTTCCTCCATGGAGGAAGGGGGCATGCCTCCTGGTGTCTTTAAGCTTTGGCCACCTCATGCCAAGAGTTGACTCATTGGAAAAGACTCTGATGCTGGGAGGGATTGGGGGCAGGAGGAGAAGGGGACGACAGAGGATGAGATGGCTGGATGGCATCACCGACTCGATGGACATGAGTTTGAGTGAACTCTGGGAGTTGGTGATAGACAGGGAGGCCTGGCGTGCTATGATTCATGGGGTCTCAAAGAGTTGGACATGACTGAGCAACTGAACTCAACTGAATAACCTATTACAGGATGGTAGGAAAGACTGAAGGCAGGAGGAGAAGGGGATGACAGAGGATGAGATGCTTGGGTGGCATCACCAACTCGATGGACATAAGTTTGAGTAAGCTCCGGGAGTTGGTGATGGACAAAAAAGCCTGGCGTGCTGCAGTCCATGGGATCGCAAAGAGTCAGACACGACTGAGCGACTGAACTCAACTGAAGATTTGAGAGGAAACTGTCTGAGAGGGCCTTCTAGAAACAGGAAGCAGCTCAGTTAGTGCAGGGGACACAGAAGGGGTCTCCTGAGGGGTGTCTGGCTCTGTTGTTTAGGAGGAAGGCAAGGCTAGAAGTTTGGATGCCAACTACACTCAAGATAATTGAATCTCTGAGAGTGTGAGTTCACCAAGGGAGCAGGAGCAAAGAGTATGCTCAATCTGGGCCACTTGCAAATGCCTGAATGTGCTAGGTAGGCAGGGGCTAGGGCCAGGAAGGGAAACACACACCGGCCACAAAGAGACAGCCGGAAAAGCAGAAAGGGCGGCGAGCAGAAGTTAAGGGTATCCATAAGGTCAGCAGGGTTCAGTCCCATTAAACCATCCAGGAGGACACAGTCTTACACAGAAAAAAAATAGATGTACTATGCTTACCACCTGGATGTTTCTTAGTGATCTCAAGAATGTTTCAGTGAGTCTTCAAGACAGAGTCCAGTGTGCAAGGGTTAAGGATGAAGAGATTTAATGAGAAAACAGAGGCAGCGAAGCCACCACTGCTGTGTGCTGAATCGTTTCCTTAAATCCCACACTGCCCCACGTGGGTGCCAGCTGGAGGAGGGATGAGTGAAATAACTTGCCTGCGTTTGATTCCTGGGTTGAAAAGACCCTCTAGAGAAGGGATAGGTACCCACTCCAGTATTCTTGGGCTTCCCTGGTGGCTCAGCTGGTAAAGAATCCACCTGCAATGTGGGAGACCTGGGTTCGATTCCTGGGTCAGGAAGATCCCCTGGAAAAGGGAAAGGCTACCCACTGCAGTATTCTGGCCTGGGGAATTCCATGGACTGTATAGTCCATGGGGTCGCAAAGAGTCAGACACAACTGAGCGACTTTCACTTCACTTCATGAGCAATAACTAGGAAAGGGAGGGATAGGATTTGAACCTGGTGCATCAGGTTCTTTTACCAAGACTACTCCTGGAACTTTTACAGGGAGGAGGAAGAGGCACAGGAGAGGGAGGGTCTGCTGATGATGGCAGAGAACCTCTACACATGCCAATCTAGTGCACCCCCACTGCTGAGTCCACCGTTAAGGAGACACACTTATACTTCAAGTAGCTGCCCTTGGAAGAAGGCAATGGCACCCCACTCCAGTACTCTTGCCTGGAGAATCCCATGGATGGAGGAGTCTGGTAGGCTGCAGTCCATGGGGTCGCTAAGAGTTGGACATGACTGAGCAACTTCATTTTATTTTTTATTTTTTTCATTTAACAATATATTTACTCATATGCATGTTGAACGTAACTTACTAGACTGAAAGTTTCCTGATAGTTAGAAATTAATCCATCTTTGTGTTCTTTTATTGTAGCTGATATAGTGATTTGCACATGCAACTTCACTTTAAATGGCAACCCACTCCAGTGTTCTTGCCTGGAGAATCCCAGGGACAGGGGAACTTGGTGGGCTGCCATCTATGGGGCCTCACAGAGTCGGACACGACTGACGCGACTTAGCAGCAGCAGCAGCAGCCGCCCTTGGATTTTACCCATAAATATATTCCCTCTCAAATTATCTGTAGAGTTAGACTTCACTGCAGCCTTGCTAAATCCTCTGGTTAATGGAAAGCCTCCTTTTACTTAGCAATGAAAAGTGGGGGCTTAAATAAGTGGAGGAGTGCAGAGAGGAGTCTCTGCCCAGCACTGTGTTCACCAGCATGGGGCACCTGGCATCTCCTCCCTCCCATCAGCTGTGCTCACGGCTGAGCCCGGTGCCCACTTTATGCTTTTCCAAGGCACGTCTTGTTTTCTGTGGTGTGGCTGCTGACAGGTGAATTTCTCCCTGGTGTCTCTCTCCACTTAGATCAGCTGTTTATCAACTGATTGTTTTGCTGTGGCTCCAGCATCCGGTGGCAGAGGCCACGCTGCAGTGCCCGCGCCCACCACCACCCCGCGTGGAAGAAACGGTGATCCCTCTAGTCATAGAGAAGAACAACCATTCCTGAAGCACGAGGCCCCTCTCTTGGTGCCGTCACACTCTGTAACGATTGGAAGTTTTCCTGCTGATCAGTTCCCTCCCCCTACTTCGGAACGTGACAGCTTTATTTCCAGACTCCACCTCAGGCCAAAACTCAAGCGGCCCCCTAAAGTATTGTTGAGTTTCTATGGAATACATTTCCTCCTTTGTTAAGCAAGGCAGCGCTAGCTGGCCAGACAGTCTCTGGGTGACTAATTCATTTTTCTCTTAACAACTTGGAGATACGGGTTGTTTTCCATTGCTTCCTTAGTCCATCAAATAAGACAGTAGCCCTGTAGTGTGCGTGTGTGGCTGTGTGGGTGTCTGTTGGTGTGTGTGTGTGCAGGCTGTCTTTGTGCGGCAAAGAAAGGGTAAGTGTGTGGCTAACAGCACGTCCACACCCCCGACTGCCCTCCTGCCAGAGTGCCGCGTGCTGCCATTCCCAAAAAGTGGTGTGATGCTGCCCTCTAGAAGGTGACATGGAAAACTTCACTCACTCCCCAGAGATGAAGTTTGGAGACCTGTAATGATATTCTTGCCTATAAAATATTTATACCCCTATTTTAAAAATAATCTCACTTAACCTGGTGTTGACACCACGTCGGTCCATGCAAATGATTTAAATTAACTCTGAAGGGCAAAACCCAGCCCACTCCATCGTCCCTTCACTCCTCACTCAGTCTCTCCCCTTTGAAGACAGAGCAGTGACTTTTGGCTGTCAGCTATTTGGAAGCTCATTTGCCACGGGTTAAGGGTTTCGAATCCATAATGTAAATCTCTTGATTGACAGACCTTTGCCCCCGATGGCACAATCAATTTTCTACTGTGTGGCTAAATTCTTTTCTGTAAGCAGATGAAAGCGCCCCAAGGAGTGAACTCTGGCAAGGGACGGGGCTGGAAAAATGCACAAGGTAACCAGTGTCATTTCTGCTTTCTCTCTGGCTGTCCGCGAAGACAAAGGGGTTGATGACCCGGGAGAAGTGACCTGCTTTGCAGGCAGTAATAAAGGCAGCAACTCGGAAGTTCAGTCCCTGAGTTCCTTCCAGTCGGATTCGGGCGACGACAATGGTAAGAAGTCCCGGGATTTGTTTCCCCTGGAGGATGGTGTTTCCTGTGCTGGCAGCCGCTGGCTGAGGGGAGGGTGATGGGACCTGTTTCGTTTCCTGACCTGATCTTGGACTTCTGCCCATGCTCACAGCTTTTTGGTGAACTTTGGTGTTTTTGGAAAACACCACTGTTGGGTGTTTTCACAGAAAAAGCAAAGCTCTCATGGAGCTGCCCCAGCTGTGAGCAGGCGCAGAAGGAGAGGAGGCTCCCCCAGACCTCCAGCAATGTGTCCTCTTTGATTTGGGTCATGATGGAACCACCTTCTCCCAAAGAATACTCTCTAGCAAACTGTGATTTACTTCCTTTTTTAACTCGTGATGATGTCTTCACTCTTCACTCTACATCCAACCTCCGCATCATTAGAAATTCGTTCAGAGGCAAGACCTCCTTCCAGTAGAACCTGCTTCCCAGAGAGGCAGTGCCTTCATTCAGCTGAGAACCCCTTATGATCGTGTGGGGTCGTGAGCTTTTGGAGACTCTAGTAGACATGATACATCCGCTCCTTTGAAACATTAACATGCACCCAAAATGGTGCATCCCGTCCCATGTGGCTCATGAGCCCCACTGACTCCACAGCCACCGCCTCCACTGCCTACGAGCCCCTGCTTACGGAGAGGGTGTTAATTCTGGACTCGGTCTTCTGACCTGAGGAACCAGGCTTGGAGACTGGGTTGATCCCCCCAGGAAGGGGAGGGGAGCAGAAATGGTCATGAAACAGTGAGAATTTACCACATGGTGATGAACCAAGAATAATTTCCAGTAGTCATCAATAGACAGGCAACCTTATCCTAGTCTATACCTTATGCCGTTTTCCCATTTGTCAACAACTGGTAAAAATGGAATATGTATTAATGTATGGCATCATTCAACCCTAAACCCTTGCAGAGTCTCTCTTGAGCGCTGCCTCCAACACTGGGCATTCTGTACCATGAAGTACAAAATGAAAACAACACAGTCTTTGCTGTCCCCCGACTCCCATCCCACAGGTAAAGATAGAAACAGGGGAGCCCCAAGACTATAACATCAATCACGGAAGTAAAATAGTCTGCTTTCCCCATCACTACCCTCAATCCCTCCCACTTCCCTCCCAAATCCCTGGCCCTCCTGAGAGGTGTAGAAACCATTGGGCAACAAGCCACGCTGACAGCAGACTTCCTCCAGCCTATATCAGAAGGTCAGAGGCAGGTCTCCAGATCTGGTTGCTTTGGTGTTTACCCCCTTCTTCAGCCCTACCAGAAGAAGAGCTGTCTCTTGTTTGTTTCATCTAGAGGCACCCAAGAACATAGTGTTTCCATCTCCGGACAGCAATTCCAGTGACGATGTCCGGTTGACTACTTTCACAGTCTCTGCTCCATGACATACTTGGGCTTTCATGCTTAGCATTCTAGGCTGGTCCATTCCAGCAGGCTTCCTAAAGTGTTAGGAATCTTCTTCCAATTAGTGTTGTTTTTTTCCTCATTCTTGTTTTTTAAATTATGAAAGTATGATAACACATTTATAGGAGACTTAGAAAAGACAGAACAAAATTGCCGATAATTTCACTATATATTACAATTTTTTTAAGTAAATTAAGATTTTTAGTTGGAGTTTCAATATCAAACTCTCAAAAGTTAATAGAATGAATATACTGAAAAGTAGAAGGATACAGTGGACCTTGGTAGCTTGGATGGTAAAGAATCTGCCTGCAGTGAAGGAGACCTGGGTTGGATCCCTGGGTTGGGAAGACCCCCTGGAGTAGGTGATGGCAACCCACTCCAGTATTCTTGCCTGGAGCATTCCATGAACAGAGGAGCCTGGCGGGCTACAGTCCACAGGGTCTCAAAGAGTCAGACATAACTGAGCGACTAACACACACATACAAAGTAGACCTGAAAAGCACATGAACAAATTCAATACAATTAAGATTTATACAATTTTCACACAATTCAGTTCAGTTCAGTCACTCAGTCATGTCCGACTCTTTGCGATCCCATGAATCGCAGCACACCAGGCCTCCCTATCCATCACCAACTCCCAGAGTTCATTCAGACTCACGTCCATTGAGTCAGTGATGCCATCCAGCCATCTCATCCTCTGTCATCCCCTTCTCCTCCTGCCCCCAATCCCTCCCAACATCAGAGTCTTTTCCAATGAGTCAACTCTTCACATGAGGTGGCCAAAGTACTGGAGGGTCAGCTTTAGCATCATTCCTTCCAAAGAAATCCCAGGGCTGATCTCCTTCAGAATGGACTGGTTGGATCTCCTTGCAGTCCAAGGGACTCTCAAGAGTCTTCTCCAAAACCACAGTTCAAAAGCATCAATTCTTCGGTGCTCAGCTTTCTTCACAGTCCAACTCTCACATCCATACATGACCACTGGAAAAACCATAGCCTTGACTAGACGGACCTTTGTTGGCAAAGTAATGTCTCTGCTTTTCAACATGCTATCTAGGTTGGTCATAATTTTTCTTCCAAGCAGTAAGCGTCTTTTAATTTCATGGCTGCAGTCACCATCTGCAATGATTTTGGAGCCCCCAAAAAGATAAAGTCTGACACTGTTTCCCCATCTATTTTCCATGAAGTGATGGGACCAGATGCCATGATCTTCGTTTTCTGAATGTTGAGCTTTAAGCCAACTTTTCACTCTCCACTTTCACTTTCATCAAGAGGCTTTTTAGTTCCTCTTCACTTTCTGCCATAAGGGTGGTGTCTTGTGGATATCTGAGGTTATTGATATTTCTCCCAGCAATCTTGATTCCAGCTTGTGCTTCTTCCAGCCCAGCGTTTCTCATGATGTACTCTGCATATAAGTTAAATAAGCAGGCTGACAATATACAGCCTTGATGTGCTCCTTTTCCTATTTGGAACCAGTCTGTTGTTCCATGTCCAGTTCTAACTGTTGCTTCCTGACCTGCATAATAGTAGGATACAAATTCTATTCAAGTTCCCATGGACTATAAACTAGGAGACACTGGAATATATCCAGGGACATAAAACAAGGTACAAAAATTTGATGGTCTAAAGGTATTGAAATCATACAGAGTCTGTTCTCTTAATCACTGTGGAATTATGTTAGAAATCAATATCAAAAGATATTGATTGAAAACATAAGCCATATGTTTTCAAGAGTAATATGATGTTTACGAAAAGAGATCTTTGACTTAGCCTTCTACCCATTGGTTTAAGCCTGATCACCTCGCCAAAAAGTTCTGGTATCAGATGCTAAGGCGACCCAGGTGGGCACAGAAATCTCCTCCCCATTTTCTGACTATTTCAGAGGCCAAGCTCCCATCTACACTTGGCGGGTGGGAGCCGGGCCTCGGGTCGTCCCAGGTTGCCGTTGGTGCCATCTGAGGGTGAAACCATCAGTCCTGCAAAGGTCATCGTCCATGACTGGCATTTGGCTCGGAGTAGTGCGGCTGACCAGCAAGTAATTATCCCTGGGAATAGTGCAATCTTCCTCGGAGCCTTTGGGAGTTACTAATGAGAAATTAGCACGAGCTTATGAGCCTCTGCCTTCCTAGATTGATTTCCCTGGGCCACGAGGTGTGAATTTATGGCGTGGCAATTCCTGCCGACCATGCCTTTAGATTTGCTGCTGTTTCCCTTCCTCCGAGAACCCCAGGGGATAAGAGTGTCCGCTGTAGTCCAGTCGGTGGACTGTGGGAAGCTCTGGGCATTTGCGGGCAGTTCCTTTGTTGTTGTTGTGCTGTTGTTAAGAGTGTATATTCAGAAGACGTAACTAACCTGAGACTGTCCTTCTCCTCCCTCCTGTCGTCTTTCCTGGCCACAAGCATCCATAGTGACTGTCATTCAGCTTGTCAACAATGTAGTTGACACTATAGAGAATGAAGGTATTTACTGTTTTCTTCCGTAGCATTTCTTTGGGCAACTACCTTTTTAGGAAATACTGCTTCCTTGTTACTTCAAAAAAGGGATGATTTTATTTTATTTTTTTCAAGTATAATTGTACAGTATTATATATGTTTCAGATGTACAACATAGTGATTAATACTTTTTGAAAGTTATACTCCATTTATAGTTATTATAAAATATTGGCTATATTCCCTGGGCTGTATAATACATCCTTGTAGCTTCTTTATTTTATGAACTAAGGGTGATTTTAATCAGCTGGCAACAGTAAAAAGGTGGTTTCAAATGAGACACTGAATGTCTCTCTCTGAATTAGAGTGAATTTTACAGTTTTGAAAAAAAATCCAGTTCATAATTTTTTCAATATGTGAGATACTCTTTTTACAAAATCTCTTCCCAGAGAAGAATATCCACTTAGTTGAAGTCCAGATTAATACTAAGTTCATTCTTACGTTCAACATGATTGAGCACCTACCATGAGCTAGGGATATTTAAGAAATCATTCAAAGCTACAATATTATGGGGATTGATTTCAATCAAGTAACTTTCATTAGTGATTTAAAACTACTAGGGCCTGCTATAGATGGGTTTTTTTGTTTGTTTGTTTTGTAAATAACAACAGGGAGGAATAGGAGCATTGTTAAAAGTCATTTAAAATGTCCTGTTATACCCTCTTCACATGCCTTGGACTGTCAGTTTCACTTCTCCCTTTGTATTTAAACAGTGTCTGTCATGGATCAAGGACAGAACTTCAACCGAGGTGACACTGCCACGCCCCCAGCACCAGATGTTCCTTATGCATTAGAAATTTCTGAGTTTGCTCTTAACCTGTCCGTCTCCCTCCATCGTTTCTGAGTGTCTTTGACCTGATTTTTGCATGTTCCAGGTGTCTCGTGTGCCCTGACTTTTGCATGTTCCAGGTGTCTTGTGTGCTCAGCACTAGGGGTGAAAGCCCTGCTCACATCTCCCTCCCCAAGCCTCTCCCTTCCCCAGTCATTCATTCATTTGCACGGGTATCTCCCGCCCTCCTGCTGTCCACAGGAAGGCTGGTGCATCTTGCCTCTTAGAGCATGTTGCCAGCCTGGCTCTGCACTTAGCCTACAGCTAGAAAGAGGGCGTGGAGGGGAGAGCCTTCTAGAACTGTGTTTCCACAGCCTGCCCTTGCTCACCAAGGCTGAGAGGGAGACGCGGCAACAATCAGGTGTCCTCAGAGCTGCCGCTGCCTGTACCCCCAGGGCAAGAGCACGGCTGGGCCTGAGAAGGGCCCTATAAAAAGCATGGGGCTGTGCCTGGCTTCTTAGCTGTCTCCTGGGCATTGAAAGTTGCATGCCAGGTCCCCTGCCCACGGCTTTCTGCGCCCTGTGCCCAGCGCCGCCCTGGAGGAAACTAACTGCCCTGGCTTCCCTCTCACAGCCTACCACTGGGACACGTCCGACTGGATGCCTGGGGCCCGCCTGTCCGACATAGAAGAGGTGCCCACCTATGAGAGCCAGGAGGGCGCGGCACCACCGGGCAGTGCACGGGGGCTGGAGAGCGACTACTACCTGGGGGGATACGACGTGGACAGCGAGTACCCGCCGCCGCACGACGATGACTTCCTGGGGCAGGACCCGCTGCCGCCGCCACTGCCCGAGGACTTCGCGGACCAGTACGACGGGCTGCCGCCCGCGCGGCCCGGCTCGCTGGCCGGCACGCTGAGCCCGGGCTGCCGGAGGCGGCCGCAGTTCCACCCCAGCCAGTACCTCCCTCCCCACCCCTTCCCCCACGAGACGGACGTGGGGGGCCCGCCCGCCGCTGGCGAGTTCAGTACTTTTGCTGTGAGCGTGAACCCGGGCGCGGAGGCCGCGGCGGGCCCCGCAGACGGCGTGGCCCTCTCCTTGCACAACTCCCGGGGCCCCTCGTCCTCCGACGTGTCGGCCAGCTGCGGCTTCGACGACTCCGAAGTGGCCGTGAGTGACTATGAGAGCGTCGGGGAACTCAGCCTCGCCAGCCTCCACATTCCCTTTCTGGAGACCCAGCAGCAGACCCAGGTGTAGAGGCGGCATCGAGCCCGCGGGCTGGCACAACGCGCAGAGACCGGCTCGGCTCGCAGCTCCGCACAGCAAACAACGTGGTATTTTCAGCTGGAAACTCCTTCCCCGTACTGTCACGAGCAAGCTCGACTCCGCTTGGGTGAAAAGGAAAGGCTCAGAAATTGTTTCTGAGAGGTGAACCATCGTCCGGGCAGCACGTGCCTGCCTACATGACCCAGAGGTGCACCGAGGTTTTCAAGGGGGAATCAAGCTCAGCCGTGACGTTAGACGGCCCGTCTGTCTGCTTTGTGCAGTCTTGTGCCCTGGGAAGTGTTACAGCGTCGGTCTGGTCCTTGCAGTATTAATAACTGGCAGCAAGCCAAGAGGCTTTGTTGCATGTAATTTTGAGCCAATGGGGGAAAGTGAAAATAGTAGTTATGACTGTTGGGAAAGTTAGTCTCTTAGGCAAAAGAAAAGAGGAACGACCATTATTAAATAAGAAAATGGGCTGAAGCCTTTCAAATCAACTTTTTATTTTTTTTAAATAAGCTACCCAATTTTCAGCTATAAAGTTAGGTTTGGGTAACATGTTTAGTATGCTCAGTTATTTTTGTTTGTTTGTTTGTGTTAAGCATCCAAAATAATATAGTTATATTTTATGATCATTGAGAAAGATATCAATGAAGAGGAATACTTGAGATATCTGGGTCCCATTTTGTAAGTTGAGGGGAAAGTTAATATTGTGCAAACATTGGAAAGAATGTGATTATCAGTCTTTGTGTTTTCCAGTAAATATTCTTGACTGTAACTACAGTTTTAACATTGAGGCAGAAATTGGCCTTTGTTCTGAGAATCAGGAAATAAAGAGACAAAAAAAAGGAATATTTTAGTACATTGTTCCCTAGAATGAGAGATATTGAGAGATTTAAGCAGAATTCACAAATTCAAGGAAAAAAAGAAAATTTAATACTTCCAAAGTTTTCAGCTAGATAATCACAGTTCTTGATAATGCAGATAAAAGGTGTGTGTTTTAAATTGATAGCATCATCACTATAGATGCAATTTTGTTTTTTAAAAAAAGGAGAAGAAAGATTAGTTACTGTGTATAAATTATAATAGTGTGTGTGTCTGGGCCTATGTACAGATATGTGCTTGCACTCAGTAAGGCTGCTCTTGAGGAAAAGTGACAGGAAGGTTTTAGGATACAACCTGTGTTAAAAATCCTGCCAGCAAGGCCAACCTTCCGATTTCTCTGATCTTGATGATATTAGAGAAACACCAAATGCCATATTTTTTTCCGATTCAGTTAACTTTATTTTGGTATTGCCGTTTATATTAACTTGAAGCAAAACTGAGCTTTTTTAAGGAAGAAGACAAAACAGTATTTTGTTATAATTTTTCAGAACTAAACTCTTATTTGAAAAAAGTATAAAGTTTCATTACCCCCTGCCCTTTGGTTCTCCTCTCTTCCGACATGCGGGCTTTGACCTTGAGTTTCCAGAATTGCCAGGAGAATCATCTGACTGGGAATACAGTAACTCGAAGCTTAAAGGTGATGAGCTGAGTAACTTTTCTCTTTTGCATCAGTCGGCTCATGGGCACGTGCACAGAGGCCATGGTTAAATAAATGCGTATTTGCACTCTCTGCATATGAGCGAATCTCTGTGTCCACAGTTTCTGGTGACATACGGCGTTGGTGTGTCTCATCCACTCAGACGTATTTTTCAGTTGTTTCACTCATGTTCAGTCCACTTCTTTATAGAGTCAGTGTTTCCACAAGTTTGTGGTTAAAACAAACAAACAAAAATTCCGATTCATTCTCAAGCTTCCTGAGTAAACTGTACACTCATACACTTCACAGATTTTTCAGCTTTTCTCCTCTTCCTATCTCTTAGTCAGACCTACTCATGGAAACATTATCTGCACTGTGGTCTTGAAATAAATGAATTTCACTAAGGCTGCTTGGGAGAATGAAATCTTTGGTATGTTCCTTATGTAAGAAACCCATTTGCAAGAATCACAGAGAAAATGACAGACTAATGGTCTAGAATAGAATCGCTGCTACACTTTCTATGATGCAGTGGCATAAAAAACAATCAAAGTAAAACCAACAATTCATTTCTTGCCCCAGGAAATATTAGAAGGAGATTAATGCCGATGAGTCACTCCTGCTTGCACAGCATACCCTCCAGGCAGAGTGCCCTCGGAACCCAGTAATGAAGTAATAAATAGATCCTAATGCTGTTGTGAAGTCACCCAAGAAAATTGTGCCCACTCTTGGCTCTGAACTGTATAAAATACCTCTTTCTTCAGGATATCTTCCCCTGGTTTTCTGCAGAGTAGCTCTGCAGCTAAATGTATCCCAGACAAGTGTGTTATGTTTTGATCAATTACCTTTCAACACATGGTATCTTTTCACTTTCTGGATAATTAGCTTTTCCTGTAGATTCTGAAATGGTTTGCAGCCAGGCCAAGATGGAACTAGGTGGGGTGACCAATGATTCAAGAGCTGGAAGGGTCCTTAAGATCTGCTTATCCAATCCCCTTATTTTATCAAAGAGGAAGCATACCCAGAGAGGGGAAGGGACTCACCCAAGCTCACACAGAAAGTTAAGTAGCTGAACAAGAACTAGAACTCATCCATTTGACCAGTATTCTTTCTATTACTATTATTCACCACTAATCTGCATGGGGCATGGTATCTGCCTGCTTCTGCTGGAGCTTTGATTTCACCCCATTCCTGCTTTGGGATATACTAGAAGATAGAACTCATGGAGAGTATTTCTCTGGAAGCCTCATGATCTTAGGGTTTTTTTGCAGCCCCCATAGGAAAGGTGTATTGACAAAATTCATACATTTCTTTGGACATCTATCAAAACTGCTTTCACCAAATGAATGTTTTCTAAAATGAGGATGGAATGATAGTTATAAAATGGAACTCAAACTGATCAGTAAGTACAGTAAAGCTCTGCTTATATTACCTACCGGGTCCATTTGTTTTTCTTTTTTCTTTCCTCCCAGCCCTGGTATTTATGCCTACCCCATTCACCCTGATGAACCACATGGGAAAGATTTAAGCCAATTAGTGTCTTTCCCATACATGTTTTCCTCACCTGTATGTGCTACCTCTGGAAGCCATTTTCCATAGCCCATTGTAGGCACTTTACTTGTATTGCACACATTCTGATTAGGTTGAGAGTAGCTGGACTAGTGGTGCTTGTCATACAGTCAGCAGAAGCTCTGGGCTGTAAAAGATAAAGAAGGTAGGTGTTTAATTTATTTGCTTTCTTCTATGAGGATTTTGTTACTGAGTTTCATTCCATGCCAACTTTCCATGTACTCCTATCCTGCCAGTTCATGAAATGCCATTGTAGAAGACTTGGTGATATGAACAAGTCACGTCCATGCATTTAAGATTTATCCTATCAGACAATTGGGGTGAAAACCTAGAGAGGGGATTGATGCGTTCCTGGAACTTACCTGGAACCACTCTTGGGAATCATTAGCAGAGCCTGGGGAAAGGAAGCAAGGGAAACATTGTTGGCCAATTCCTGTTTACTTCCCACCCCCACCCACCCGCTGCCCCGCCGATGCCTGAGTCTACATGATCAGCATCAGGGAGACAAGAGGTAAGCAAACTAGATCATTGAGGACCCAGGGACACCTCCATGGGAGAATTTTGGGAGCTCTGCTGTTCCTTTGGCATGCACTGTCCAGATAATCGTCTGGTCTCTCCTCTCTGCTGCCCTCCCAGTGCACGGATATTGCTAAAGTGGTTAGGTTTTATGTTTTTTGTTTTTAGCTTCCAATCATGAGAAATGGAGATGTGAAGAGGCATTTCTTTAGCGTTATCATTTTGTGTGGTCTGTGACAAGGCGGGTTCTGTGTTTTTGCTGGGGTTTGTCCTGCAGCATTCAACTGCACATTAGTCTGGTGGAAATCCACAATGTCTTTAAGCTTCTGGTTGTATAATTCTAGGGTTTAAAGTTGCCATATGTGGATTTGGCATCAGTTAATATTTAGCCAGCTGGCTAAGAGATAGGAAAAGAATAAGATTTTCTTTCCTTATGTAATAATGAAAAGCAATAATTACAAGTATGTAATATTACACAAAGGCCATAATTAGTCTCTTCCAGTGTTTAGAATGCACTCGAGAATCGTAGAGTCGTTTGGAGTGTGTTTGGACCCATCAGTATGTACTGTAGTACCCTTCTGGCAAACAAATACCTGAATTGCTACTATTGAACAATTTTATGAGCCCATACTACTGCATTTTGGGAAATGACAAATGTGTTCAGATGTGTTCAGAAATGGAAGCAGTTCTTTTTAAGCACTGTATCAGAGAGATTGTCATGTAAATTTACCTGTTACAAACAGGCTGGTTTGTAAAAGATGTATGTTTCGGTGTTAAAATGTTTATAAAATTGTATATAATGGTTTCAATTTTCCAGGCTTTTGTAGATATACTGTATTTGATGCCTATCAGGATACTTTAATTTGGGGGGTTGAATATAATGTTAAGTCACCCACGCTGTTGGTCTGCAAACTATTGAGGTAACTACACACACACACACATAAAGCATTTTAGATTTGAAAATGGTGTTTTTGAGTCATTTCCAAATGTTCTCTAGCCTTTCTTTGGTTCCACTGTTTTCATTTAACTTTCTCTGTTTCCAAGAAAATGTTTTTATTGACATTTTAAAAATTGAGTGTGTTTTGCCCAGTTACTAAGTACCTGATTTGTATGCCATTTCAGATTCAGAATGAAGTACATCATTTCTTCACACTCACATACACTCACCTCAACTTGCACACACATCACACACCAAACCTTATGCAAAGGGAAAGCTAACACTTAAAGTGGATCCTGTCCCTTATGGAAATGAATTGTTTCTGCATATAATGCTGTTGGCAGTATTCAGTCTTGTGTTCTTTTTCTAAAAAAATGAAAGAAAAACAAAAAAGATAACAAAAAAAAAACCCACAGAAAAAACAAACAGTGTACAGGTTTGTAACTGCCAAAATTTGATGGTTAAACAAATTTTCAAGTAAAAGAAAAAATTGAAACTATCAGTCGTGTTGACTTTTTTAAGGGTCGCCTTTCATTTGTCTTCCGTTAATTGCTCACATGGCAATTATATTTGTAGGGATAGTAGTTTCCTCAGAAACTTCTTTCTGCCACAGAGACTTCCACGTGCTCTGGTGCACGCCTACATTGAAATTTGATGTAGCTTCTTACTGGGTGCCATCGCCTATAGGGTTTTTTTCCTGATGGGGATGAAAACAGTGCTGGATCATTGAGCCTCATCACTGCAGAAATCTTTTGTAAATGCATCCCCATGCATTCTAGGCAGCTTTACCAGCAAGCCTCTTCCTAAATAAATGCTGCTGCTGCTAAGTCACTTCAGTCGTGTCCGACTCTGCGCCACCCCATAGACGGCAGCCCACAAGGCTCCGCCGTCCCTGGGATTCTTCAGGCAAGAACACTGGAGTGGGTTGCCATTTCCTTCTCCAATGCATGAAAGTAAAAAGTGAAAGTGAAGTCACTCAGTCATGTCCTCATGGACTACAGCCTACCAGGCTCCTCCGTCCATGGGATTTTCCAGGCAAGAGTACTGGAGTGGGGTGCCATTGCCTTCTCCATCCTAAATAAATAAATAAACCCCAAAATTGGGGACACAATTAGCACCGAAGTTTCCTCCAAAAAGCAGAGCTCTAGACAATTTTGTATACAGACTTAAAGTCAAAATATATACAAGAGAAGTTGAGGAGTGCCAAATTGATCTTCTGAAGAAGTGACATTACAGGAAGTTAACTTGA
This sequence comes from Bos indicus x Bos taurus, assembly GCF_003369695.1. Taxonomy (NCBI): domain Eukaryota; kingdom Metazoa; phylum Chordata; class Mammalia; order Artiodactyla; family Bovidae; genus Bos; species Bos indicus x Bos taurus. Next base: position 49,314,825 of record NC_040104.1, read on the forward strand.
GACCACAAGGGACTGACTACAAAAGGAGAAGCACAGTCCCCACCCTGCCTGGGCGCGGGAGGGCCAGGCCTGCTGTGAGAGCATCCTTGTCTGAGCAGCAGCGGCACGAAGGCGCCTCCTCGGGCACTGAGAGGCCTGGGGCTGGCCCTGCCCACTCCAGCAGCCCAGCTCCACAGGCCGCTCCCTCCCCGGGATGCTGGATTCTCACTTCCGTGCTCCCCTGGCTGGGCTTTCAGTCTCTCCTGACCAAGTGGGCTGCGATCCTCCGGTTGCCTGTCCATCTGTTGCAGGAAGGGGGACCCCTTCCAGGGCCCGAAAGTGGGTCTTGTCTAACACTAGGAAACGAGTTGTCCGAGGAGACACATGTGCTGACAAAGCAAGACTTTTACTGGGAAAGGGCACCCGGGCGAGAGCAGGAGTGTTGAGGGAATCCGGGAGGACTGCTCTGCCCTGTGGCTTGCAGTCTAGGGTATTGTTATTAGTTTCTGGGTTGTATTTAGCCAATCTTTCTGACTCAGAGTCCTTTCTGGTGGCGCAGGCATCACTCAGCCAAGGTGGATGCCAGCGAGGATTCTGGGAGGCGGTTGGACACATGGTGTCTCCTTCTGACCTTTCCTGAACTCTTCTGTTTGGTGGCGACTTATTAGTTCCGTGTTCCTTACCAGAACCTCCTGTCGTAAAAGGACTCCTGCAAATAGTTACTATGGTGCCGGCCAGGGTGGGAGGTTTCAGTCAGTGTGCTTCCTCTAACGCATCCATGCATTTGTAGGCAGATAAACAATCAGATAAAAGAGGGGGCGCACCAATTTGCTAGCTTTGCCCACTTCCATGGTATTGATGCCAAAAACTTAGCCTCTAGGCACTGGTGCTGAATCAGAGACACAGTTCTGGGTGAAGTAGAAAACAACAGCTTTATTGCTTTGCCAGGCAAAGGAGGTCACATGGGCTTATGCCCTCCAAACTGTATGTCTGGGATTTGGTGAGGAGTTTTACAGCAGTGGTTCAAGGATAGGGTTGCTGATAAGGATCAGAGTATGTTCGGGGCCTGCCCTCTTTTAATCTGGTCTCAGGTGGTCTGTTGATGAGCTTCTGTGATTCCCAAGTTATGGATCTGTGACCTTCTCTCTGGAATGAAGAATGCTTCATCAAGTAGTTAGCATCTTCCATTCCTTGGGGGTTTTAGTTCTACAGGAGAGCTTGGAAACAGTGTGTTCTTCCCTTCAGGCAGAACCAGGATCCTGCCCCAAGGCTACACTATTATTTCTTGACTGCTACTCCTCTGTCTCTGCATCCCTTCCCTTGCCTGATAATAACTAATAACTGAACCTGCCCTTTGGAACTCAGGGAAGGCCGTGGGGCTAAAATCCATTCCCTACAAACTAGGAACAGGGGACACAGAGAGGCTTCCGTGCCCAGGAGCCCCGCAGGGTGCTGCTCGGTTTCAGTATGAACTCTTGTGTCATGGCTGGCTTCAGACCACCAGGATAATGTGAACCAGCTCACAAACTGCTGGGCTCTGGAAACCCAGTCTGAGCCAATGTCAGTGGGGCCCTGGCTCCCCCACTGGATCAGAAGCCACCTGAGGGCAGAGTTGAGTCTTTTCTGTCTTTATTTCCTGGGTTTCCAGGACAATACCAGGCTTCCCAGATGGTGCTAGTGGTAAAGCAGCTGCCTGCCAATGCAGAAGACATAATAGATGAGGGTTCGATCCCTGGAGGAGGAAGTGGGGACCCACTGCAGTATTCTTGCCTGGAGAATCCCGTGGACACAAGAGTAATGAGGTCGCGAAGAGTCAGACACGACTGAAGCAACTTAGCACGCACGCACAGTGTAGTACTGACCCTCACTAGACATTCTTGATTGAAAAATTAATCAGTGACATCTCCAACTAAATTCCCTTGATCTTATAAATCCTTCCTCATTTTGGTGAATCTAGTAACTGCAATAAGAAAGATGTCAAGAGAGGGAAGCACTGAGAACGCTCAAAGTCTCCTGCCTTTCAATCCAACAACACAGGGATATGCTCATGAATTGAGCAAGAAAATATTCGTGTTCAAGACTCTCCTGTGGCCACCCTTAGCAGAAAGAGAATGTGTTTAAATCTCCATCCTTACCTCCAAAATGGTAGGGACACCCAGAGATGTCAATTAAGAAATAACGTTGGTCTGGCTAGGGAAAGAGGAAAGAGATTTTTTTATGTCAGTCTCCATTCTCTGCTGTTTCTTTGAAATAATGGACTGGTTCTTAGCTTGGAAACAGATTTCTGTGGAAAGGCCACTTTATTTGTCTGGGTCGGGGTCTCCAAGGCACACCTGAGTTCAGTGATTCCCTAAGATAACTGGAGATGCAGCACAGGGGAGCTCAACACACATTCACCATCCAGGGTTTCACTGAAGGCTGGTCTTGTCAGCACCTCTGCCTGGGATGTACCAAAATTCCAGACTCCCAGAAGAAATGTAAGCGTTCAGCATAAATGACGCTAAAATGGTGGGAACTCCCCCTTAAATTCACTTTTCCAGACACAGGTCAAACGCTGCCGTGAGCAGGGCTTTCAGAGGACAGCGTCAGGGCTGCGAGTCTCTGCACAGACCCTCTGAAGTTTCTATCAGACTGACACTCTCCTGTTTGTCCAAGTTCCTACCCGTTACCAGCTTCCAGTTTCTGCTGGCCCCTCCGTGTTGCCTGCAGCTCTTCACACCTTGACCTGCCCTTCTCTGTGTGGACAGAAGATCCAAACAAAACACTTCTGCCAAAACAGCTGAAATCAAGCTGGTCAACAGATGATACTATTCAATTGTGATTTCTGTAAAAATTCTCATCTGCGGTCACTAGTTCTCTTCTAGTGCACAGCAGGGCAGTTTCCCAACCTAGATATACATCTTGAAGCACTTTGGCTCATTTCTCAAAATTCTTCCTTTATTCTCTCCATTCTTTTACTTTCCAATTACTTTTCAGCCACTTATGCTTGTTCTGTACTGTTCTTAATAAAGATTTGGAACAACCTAAATAATTAACAATAATGATAATTTGGAACTAATTGGCCTCAAAATTAAAGCAGCCTAACAGATCAAGCAAGAATAAGGGGATTAAAAATAGAAAACTCTATCTAAAACATTTTTTCATGTCCCTTTAATATTTGTACTGCCTTTTCTTCTTCCTTTCTTGCTTCCTTTATTCTTCTCTTTATCTTTTCCTTTTTCTTACTTCCAAACCAGTGCAGGTTCATCACAAAAATGAGATAAAGGAAGCCAGGCAAAAGAAGGGCTTGTAGAACACTTGCATATGTCTCTAAAAATGGTCATTTGTTTTTCAGAGTATATGATTTTAGGACATTGTCTACATAGATTAATATTTTTAAATGAGAACCTTTATGAATATACTTTTTGGAATTATAAGAAATATTGCCCCAAGTAGTGGATAAGTGCTTTCCACACAAAGACAGACATAATATAAAGACATCCAAAACAAAGCATGAATGGTCCCCAGAACATTTTTCTTTTTGTGAATTTATGTATTTTTAATTGAAGGATAGTTGCTTTACAATATTGTGTTGGTCTCTGCCATGCATCAGCATGAATCAGCTGTAGATATACACATGTCCCCTTGCTCCGGGACCGCTCTCTCCCCTGCACTTTTCAACTGATGTTCCCTCCAAAACAAACAAGATCGTTTCTTTAAAAATGTAGGGGAAATTTTTAAAACTTTTTATGTTCAAATTATTCTCTATTAAGTGCTTTCTTGGTGACCTTTTGTAATGATTTCCTTTTTAGATGTTTTCTGATCTACAAGTCCCTCGTTGGTCAACCAGGTTCCACAAGAGTCAAATATCTCCTTCCATGTCACTTTCCCAGGCTTTCCGAAATCCTTCCTTCCACCCATTTTTCCAGATGTGCCCTTTCATTTGGTAGCAAGTTGCATTGAACTGGCACTTAGTATGCAGAGCCCTTGATCAGCTAGAGCCAAACCGGCACAGACCTTGACTCCAGGAGAAAGCAGGAAGAGATGTTGGAGCAGACACTATTTTTACAAATTTTCAGTTCATTGGTGAATATTTGTTTAGTGTGAATACTTATGCTTCCGCATTCAACCTCCTAACAGTGAGAGGTTCAGATAATGGCAACTTTTTGTATAGGTGGCGCTAGTGGGAAAGAACCTGCCTGCCAATGCAGGAGACATAAGAGACACAAGTCTGATCCATGGGTGGGGAAGACCCCCTGGAGGAGGGCATGGCAGCCCACTCCAGTACTCTTGCCTGGAGAATCCCACAGACAGAGGAGTCTGGCGGGCTACAGCCATAGCATTGAAAAGAGTCAGACACAACTGAAGTGACTTAGCACACACAGCACAAATACACATATATAGATAAGAGTCACATAATGGGATTCTAAAAAATTGCTCTGAAACTTACTGTGTTCTGTTAACCCTCTGTCTTAGACATCTTTACAGGTCCATGCTGTATTCTGCTTGATGACATTGTTTTCCATGTCATGATTATTCCATAATTTTATGGAATCATGCCCTTCTTTTTAAATTGAAATATGATTTATTTATAAAATTATAGTAGTTTCAGGTGTGCAACATAGTGACTCAGTACTTTTAAGGATTATACTCCATTTAAAGTTACTTACAAAATAATGGCTCTATTTCCCTGTGCTCTACAATATATCCTTGTTGCTCACCTATTTTAAACATAGTAGTTTTTATCTCTTAATTCCACACCCCTACCTTGCCCCTTTCTCCCTCCCTCTCCCTCCTAGTTTGTTCTCTATATCTGTGAATGTGTTTCTATTTTGTTATATTCATTCATTCTTTGTGTTTTTTAGATTCCACATATAAATCAATCATGCCCTTCTAGACTGACTGTTTTAATGTTTGGATATTACAGACAAGACTCCCATGAATATTCTTGTATAAATGTACACATGTTAGGATTCCTGAAGGATGGATTTCTGCAAGCAGAATTTTTAAGTCAAAGAAGACCTCCACTTCTGAGTCTGAACCTTTCTCCCATTTTAATTGCTTTCAAAATGGTTTCATCAAATAATAATCCCACCAATGCATGCATGCTAAGTCGCTTCAGTCATGTCTGACTCTTTGAGACCCTATGGACTGTAGCCTCCCAGACTCCTCTGTCCATGGCATTCTCCAGGCAAGAATACTGGAGTGGGTTGCCATGGGATCTTCCCAACCTAGGGACTAAACTTATGTCTCTTATGTCTCCTGGATTGGCAGGTGTTCCTAGCACCACCTGGGAAGCCCCATTCCACCAACAGTAACACCCAACATGCAGCAACTTAAAACTTACTCTCTCCACCAAGTGCATAAAGCTGGCCTCTGTTCTGGAAGCCATACTGCTGCTCCAGATTCTCAGGAGATCCAGGTTAGGCACTGCTATGGCAACTGCTGATGCTGAAGCTGAAGCTCTAATACTTTGGCCACCTGATGCAAACAGCCAACTCATTGGAAAAGACCCTGATGCTGGGAAAGACTGAAGGCAGAAGGAGAAGGGGACGACAGAGGATGAGATGGGTGGACAGCATCACTGATGCAACGGACATCAACTTGGACAAACTCTGGGAGATGATGAGGGACAGGGAAGTCTGGCGTGCAGTCCATGGGGTTGCGAAGAGTCAGTCAGACACGACTTGGCAACTGAGTAAACTTGCTGCCTGCATGAGCACCGACCCATCGAGTCTCGATATCATCTGTAAACGCTGCCTCGCGTGCCGCTCGTCTCGGCCTGTTCAGGGAGAACAGGCGCCTGTTGTGCCTGTTCCAACAGGAGGGTCCAGGCAAGACAGATGTTAGCAAGAAAAATGTAAGCAGGTTCTATAGAGTTTGAATGCTGAGGTTCTCATAACATCAGGCCACATCTGAGCCATTGTGATTCCATAAACTTTAACTTTGAGATTGTTTATATCTGCAATGTAGAAAAGCTCAAAAGAAGTCTTAAAATGTGGATTTTTCATATGGGCTTTCATCAGTTGGAAACAAAAAAGATTGACAGAAACTATGATAATTGCCTTAGAGGCTGTGAAGTTAGGCTCTACTACCCTACTCCTTGGACTTCCCCAGTGGCTCAGCAGTAAAGAATCTGCTGGCAATACAGAAGATGGAGGTTCGATCCTTGGGGCTGGAAGATCCCCTGAAGGAGGGCATGGCAACTCATTCCAGTAGTCCTGCCTGGAGAATCCTATGGACAGAGGAGCCTGGTGGGCTACAGCCCATGGGGTCGCACAGAGTTGGTCACAACTGATACGACTTAGCACGCATGCATCCTGCTCCTCAGACGGTGGTCCAGGGACCAGCAGGATTGACCTCACCAGGGAGCCTGCTAGAAACACAGAATCCCAGCCCGACTGAATCAGAATCTGCTTGTTAATTTCGCCAGGTGATATGTACATCTGTACACGAATGTCTGTGAAGCTTGGCTGGACTTTTGATTCAGACTCTGATACGTACCAGCTGTGAGAACTTGGGTGAGTTACTTAGTCACTGTGCGCTTCAGTTGCTTCATCTGTAAGACAGGCAGGTTACAGGAAGACAAGGATGTAATGCATACAAAGAGTGACAAATATGAAGTACTCAAATCGTAGCCACAGATGATTTTTCCTAATTTTCATCCAGGTCCTTTTGTGTAGAAGCAGCTTTCTTCATTTCCAAGAGCTCCAACTAGTGGCAGCTGGAGGAACAGTTTAGTTCATAATGATTAAAGCTATTAATAACAAAAGAAAAATCCTTTTGAGTTTAAAGCGCAGGTGTTCTCTGGAGTCTAGCTTTGTGGGAAAACTCTTCGGAGTGTTATCCATCATCTTATTTAAATAAATGTGTTTTGCACAGATAGGAGGTACAGGGCTTTGATGTGGTTGCCCATCTGTGTGGAGGCTCGTCCTCTATCTTGGCCAGTCACTTTCTGATGAAGCTGAGTCCCTGGCCAATTTCAGGAGCTCCTTCTCCAGGCAGAGATTTTAAAGCTGTATCATTCCTGTGACCCAGAAAAAAAATGTCATTTAACTAGGTCACAAAGGGATTCAGTGACAGGCGACGAGGTCTTGGTGTGTAGGAGGGGCTAAAGGTCTGGATGCTTGTTCTAAATGGTAGGAAATTGACTCTGAGAGGAATGATATTAAAATGACCAAAAGGGCAGCAACTTCAGGCACAAAACTGAAATGCAGTGATAAGATTTACTGTGTAAATAATTCACCTAGCTTGGGAAAAGGCTCAGGATGGGCTCTGAGCACAATGGGACTTTTTCTTGTCTCAGAATATAATTAATTAAGAATTCAGGATACAAGGTAATTAGAGAAACCATATCCTGGAGGCATTCTGCTGAATTATTCTGATCATTTTTAACAATGAGAAAATTTAATTTTCTTGTCTTGTGGCAGAGATTTTGAATTTAGATAATGTAAAGAGCAATGTTCATACAGTACAGCCAGTAAATTAAATTATTTCTTTTGATTTTGATTTTTGCAGCAAAAATAAGGATCGAGTGATTCAATCTAAATCATGGAAATGATTGTCAGAGCTGAAAAATACTTGAGAGAAAAATGTACAAATTACAATTGACTCTCATCTTCTCTAACATTAAGTTGCCCATGTTGCTTTCTTTGTAATTACTGTGTGTGTGTAAATCTATTTCATGATTTGCCCTGGGACAAAAGGGATGAATAAATTATTCTTATATATAATGGTGGTTATGTTTACTTACCACCAAATTAAACTTGCTTTCCTTAACAGGAAGAGGTTGTCAACAGCTTTTAGTCATCAGTTTAGTACCAGTTAAAAATTAAATTCAGTTTTTTAAAAATTCACTTTTTATGAACCTAGCATTCGCAGAAGATGTGCTACAACCTACTGTGTTTAAATTGTCCATTTTTTACATTACTTTGGTATTGCCTATTTAAATATTTCCTGGGGTATTTGTGATGCTTTTTATTAATATACCATTTATCCAGCATGCGTTTTCAAAACGATTATAATGATTCTGTTATGTGTTGCCTCATTTTGTACCAACAAAAATCTCTAATTGTACCATCAAGATTTCTGATGTCCCACCCCAGAAAGTAGTTTTGGTTGCACAGAGACCTGGCTTTGACATCCGTGGTTGTCGGTTGAATTTTGTCTCCTGGAAAGATGCTGAAGTCCTAGCCCTTGGTGCCCGTGAACGTAAGCTTATTTGGAAATAGGGCCATTGTCGATGTAAGCAAGTTAAAATGAGGTCACACTGAATCGATTAGGGTGGCCTCTAAGCCAGTGTGGCTATCTTCCTCGTAAGAAGATGAGATACATGAAGACACACACACACGGAGAAGCCACAAAAATACAAGGATAGTGACTGAGGTGGCCTGACTACAAGCCAGCGGACACCAAGGAATGTTGTCAACCACTAGAAACCAGGAGAGACACTCAGAGCAGATTTGCCCTCAGAAACTCCAGAAGGAACCAACCCAGCTGACACATGGATTTTGAAATCTGGTGTTACAAAATGATATCTACCTTACAGAATTAGTATGCGTGCTCAGTCGATCGTCATGTCTGACGCTTTATGACCCCGGGCACTGCAGCCTGCCGAACCCCTCTGTCCATGGGATTTTCCAAGCAAGAATACTGGAGTGGGCTGCCGTTTCCTTCTCCACACAGAATTAGGGCGGTGGCTAAATGAGATGCTGCTTATAGGTACAAATGTGACAGATGTTTGGCACATGCTAAGATTCTAGTTTCTGGTTCCAGGAGATCTGGAGGTAAGAAACAAGCCCAGTAGAGATAACCAACCCTGTCCTCCTCAGGCAAAACAGCACTTATTTCACTTTGACTGACAAGCAACAATAGCAATATGTAACAAGCTTTATTATAGGAGAGGAGGACTCACCACACTTCCACTTCCTTAACAATTTCTGTTTGTATTTGCTATGATTACGTTACAGTCTTCCATTCATTTGCATAAATGTCTCATAATTGTAATCACAGTATAGACATCATTTCAGATTCTATATTTTCACTCTGTATATTTAAGCATTTTTCTTGCTTCTACTTAGTCGTAATTAAGTGTTAATAATTTCCCTTCTTTGTATTTGAGGGTCATGGATGAATTCATAGAAGATGGAGCTTCCAAGCTGGGAAAGCTGAGGAGAGAGGGCAATGAGAAGTGTCTCAAATCTTCTGAGACTGGTGTCAGAAAGAAGGAAGCCCTCTTCCCTCTGGACATGGGGATTGTCCGCTAGGGTGAGAGAGCCTTGTGCTTGAGAATGAGCCCCCTTGGTGACATGGATGCTTCCATGAGGCCATGGGAGACCTTGAGACCAAAGCCCGGGGCCCTTATGGGCATGAGGGATGGGTGTAGGTGCTTTCTGAAGCTCCATGCCTTGTTTTCCAGAGCAAATCACTACAATTCTGAAAGCTCCTTTTGTAGGCCAAACACACTTACAGATGTCACATTTATTTGGGGTGACTGACAATTAGGGAGCTCTTGGCACCCCACTCTAGCACTCTTGCCTGGAAAATCCCATACACGGAGGGGCCTGGTGGGGTCGCCAGGAGTCGGACACGACTGAGCGACTTCACTTTCACTTTTCACTTTCATGCATTGGAGAAGGAAATGGCAACCCATTCCAGTGTTCTTGCCTGGAGAATCCCAGGGACAGGGAGCCTGGTGGGCTGCTGTCTATGGGATTTTACAGAGTAGGACACGATTGAAGCGACGTAGCAGCAGCAGCAGCAGCAGCAACCCCCGACCCAAGTTATCCCTTGGTATTCAGGCTGACTACACGTTTAGCCTCAACGACTGCCTGGAGGAACCAACCCTCCCCTGGGAGAGTCATTAATTCACTAAACCCTATTCTCCTTGTATTAGGGTTATCCAGAAAACAACACAGGAGGTATAGAGATATTTATTTTAAGGAACTGACTCATGTGATTATGGTGATTTAGTGGGTCCAAAATGTGATGGGGTAGACAAGCAGTCTGGAGACTCAAGGGTTAAAGTTCAAGTCCAGAGGCAGTCTGCTGGCAGAATTCCTTCTTGCTCTGGGAGGGTCAGTCTTTGTTCTGTTAACATCTTCACCTGGTTAGGTGTGCTAAGTCCCTTCAGTTGTGTCTGACTCTTTTGAGAATCGATGGATGGAGTAGCCTGACAGGTTCTTCTGTCCATGGGTTTCTCCAGGGAAGAATACTGGAATGGGTCACCACTTCCTCCTCCAGGGAATCTTCCTAACTCAGGGATCAAACCCACATATCTTACATCTCCTGTGTTGCTGGGTGGGTTCTTTATCACTAGGCCACCTGGGAAGATCAGTCTTTGTCTCTTAATGTCTTCAACTGATTCGACCCACACATATTACGGAGGATAATCTGCTTAACTCAAGTGAAGTGAAGTTGCTCAGTCATGTCCGACTCTTTACGACCCCATGGACTGTAGCCCACCAGGCTCTTTCCATCCATGGGATTTTCTAGGCAAGAGTACTGGAGTGGGTTGCCATTTCCATCTCCAGGGGAATCTTACCAACCCGGGGATCTAACCCGGGTCTCCCGCATTGCAGGCAGACACTTTACCATCTGAGCCACCAGGGAATCCCTTAACTCAAAGTCCACTGATTTAAATGGTAATCTCATTAAAAAAAAAAAAAAAAAAGAACAGCTTCAGAGAATACCCTTTGACCAAAATATTTGACCAAATATTTGGGCACCATAGCCCAGCCAAGTTGACACATAGGTTAACCTCCTCCAGGGCAGAAATCCATGCTCTCTTAGTCATCTCTGATTATCCAGTGCTCAGAGCTGGGAAGATAATCCACATTCTTCATGTGCTTTTATTTTAACTAAAAAGTAATCTACACAGATTTTAAATCAGAAAACACATGAAGAAGAAAGGTAAAATCTTTCCTACTTTCAACTTACTCCCTAGAGGCACCTCCGTGTAATAATTTGATTCATATCCTTCTGGTCTTTTTAAATAATGAAATGTAAATGTGTGAAATTTGTTTTACAAATTCGGGACCCAACTGTACACACTGTTCTGAAACATGCCCTTTTCACTTCAAGGGAGTCCCTGGACATCTTCCTATAATCAGTACATTCTTTTAGCAGCTGCATAATATCCTGCTACATGGATGCACCATAATTTATTTAACAGTTCCCTTATTGATGGATATTTTTCATTGTTTCCAGTTTGGAACTGTCACAAACAACACGGCAATGTGTATCATTGAATATATTTTAGCACTCTTTCGTAAGAATATTATATGATAAAGATCTAATAGTGAAATTATGAGATCAAAAGATAAATTCATTTTAAACATTGCTAGATCTTATCAAATTAACAGATGCTTAAGGAGTGTTTGTTGAATTGGTTTGAATAGACTCAGAGTTCTGCAGCAAATTCAGCCTAGAAGGAAAGGACAGAGAAAATGAAGGGAAAGCAAAGAAAGGAGGTCAGGAAAGAGGTGGAGAGTGTTTGACAACCAACCTACATTTGGTTCTGCCTGAGAAGGCAATGGCACTCCACTCCAGTACTCTTGCCTGGAAAATCCCATGGACGGAGGAGCCTGGTAGGCTGCAGTCCATGGGGTCACTAAGAGTCGGACACAATGGAGCAACTTCACTTTCACTTTTCACTTTCATGCACTGGAGAAGGAAATGGCAACCCACTCCAGTGTTCTTGCCTGGAGAATCCCAGGGATGGTGGTGCCTGGTGGGCTGCTGTCTATGGGGTCGCACAGAGTTGGACACGACTGAAGTGACTTAGCAGCTGTAGCAGTGCTTCAGACAGTACATTGTGTCCCCAAGGCTGTGCAAAACACCTCCCATGAGGTAAGCTCCAAGAAGGCAGGGCTCTGTTCTGTCATTGGTGCAACCCAGGCTCTTGAAATAGATCTCAGTTAAAAAGGAGAGACTAGATAAAGACATGCTTGTTGAGTAAATAATGCAAAGAAAACCAAGAACCTCTGAGGTTAAGTTACATAAGAAAAGATACGTGGCAGTGTATATCTGTTAATCCCAAACTCCTAATTTACCCCTTCTTTCCCCTTTGGTAACCATAAATTTGTTTTCTATGTCTGTGGGTCTGTCTGTTTTATAAATAAGTTCATTTGTAATTTTTTTATATTCTACATATAAGCCATGTCATACCATATTTGTCTTTCTCTGTTTTACTTCATTTAGTATGCTAATCCATGTTGCTGCAAATGGCTTTATTTAATCCTTTTATATGGCTGAATAACATTCCATTCATCCATCGATGGGCACCTAGATAGCTTTCATATCTTGGCTATTGTAAATAGTGGTGCTACAGATAAACAGCAATGACCTACTCCGTAACAGAGAAAACTATATTCTGTATCTTATAGTAACCTATAATGAAAAAGAATATGAAAAAGAACATATTTGTATGTGTGTGTGTATGTATTTATATACATATATAAGTGAATCACTTTGTTGCGTAACTGAGCTGCACATATTATAAATCAGCTTTGCATCAGTATAAATAAATAAAAGATGTGAGAAGCATGTTACTCATTGTGTGTACTCAGTACATGATAACTGCCTTTATAATGAAAGGCAACGTGTTAATCACTCAGTCACGTCTGACTTTGGCCCATGGAGTGTAGCCTACCAGGCTCCCCTGTCCGTGGAATTTTTTGGCAAGAATACTGGAGTGAGACTTCTAGTCCCAGGGACTGAACCTGGGTCTCCTGCATTGCAGCCAAATTCTTAACCGTCTGAGCCAACTAAACTGTGCTGTCAATAAGAATTAGGACAGGGAGTAAACCCCAGTTTGCTGCCTGAAAAGCAAGTGACTCCCCACTGCCGCACATGAGGAGTCCTTGGCTGCGAAACGTCATCTAGAAGGAGCAGAACCCAGGTTCTGTACTTGGGTTGAAGTTCAAGGACGAGGTAGAGGAGTTGGGCGCTGCACGTCTTGGAGTAGGCAAGGCGGGGCGCCTGAAAGACTCCAGGGTGGCCTCTGGTTCCTTTTCTCACCCAGGCTCTGGTTGCCAGCTCTACAGGGGCACAAAAGGAGGGAATACAAATGTTTCCTTCCGGAGAATTTCCTCTTACAATAAACAAACCAGTCTTCATCATGGTATTAAAAGAAAGTGGCATGAACGCTGTGTAGGTTCTGCCACTCACCCTGTAGCTGTGGCAATTACACCATTTGGGATAATTGTCTTGTAATTGCCGCTGTGATTTAAAATCTAATGTTATCCTCCAATTGTTCTGATGTCTTTTCATGAATAATGCAATCGTCCCATGAGCCCTCTGCCAGTTTCTCATTCAGATTGGCCCTGTGTTTGAATTATGCACCATTGTCTTACCCACCATTGTCTCACAAAAGGAATGCGCCAGAGACAATACCGGGAATAATTAGAACTCAGCTAATTATGGGACGTGGGGCTGTGAGTGAGTAAGGTATGAAGTTTTTCTCTGGAAATACTCCCAATGCCCAGTTGGCCTATAGGTGAACAGGAGGGGGTAGATTTCTCTTTGAGGGTCTTCATCTATCTGTGAATGCCGGACATGTCTGTTCTCTCCGATGTGGTGGGATTTTTCTTTTCAGAACAGAAGGAAAACAGATTTTTCCATAGGGTGACTTTTCTCAGTTGTGTTATGTTGTCGTCATTAAATGCAAGCAGCTATGTAAACAGGAGCTGGTGTGCCTTCCGACGAGGCCAAAATACCAGTTGTGCATGTGAACGGGCAATGGCAGCTTGGGTTTCTGCTTCTGGAGTCTGGGCCTTGGTTTAATATAACAAGAAGAAATCCGTTGTATTGAGACAAATGACTAGAGAGTCTGTTCAGAATTCCAATTTCGTTTCCACCCTGACAAGTGGCTGTCTCAGTCTGGTAGAGTCGTATTTCTTTATTTCCATGCCAACGAGCTGGTTGCGCTCACTACTAGGGCCGCTCAGGCTTGATGGAAGTGGGTAGGGGTACCCTGACCGCCCAGCAGTAGAGGGGAGTGTCAGGTCACATCAGCTCCCCGTGTTCTCTTTGCACTAGGGCTCAAGATAAGTTTCCGAGGCAGCCCGAAGCCTGCACCTCTCATTCAGAGAGCAACTATGCCCCTGAGCTGGGCTGCTCACCACCCAGTCCAGACACCCCAGCTTGACATCAAGGCTCTTCAAAGGCCTGCCCATTCTTGGCATTCCCAGTCCACAGACCCACCATCCTGCCCTCCTGGCTTCCACTCCCCTCTGGGCTTTTGTGCCTTTTTTTTTTTTTTTGATGTGGACCATTTCTAAAGTCTTTGTTGAATTTGTTACAGTATTGCTTCTGCTTTTCATGTTTTGGGTTTTTGGCCAGGAGGCATGGGGGACCTTAAGCACCTGCCCAGGGATCAAACCCACACCCCCTACATGGAAAGGCAAAGTCCCCTGGTCAGCAAGGAAGTCCCTTGTGTTACACACATGTTTTTTTAAGAGGTCAATATTTCCAATAAGTTTTCTCTGATTCCTCAAGCTCTGTTGTTGGCCCTCCTGTGTTCTCCACAACCTCCTGAGGTGAGCCTTGTCACATCCTTTCTTACACCTATTAGAATTTTCTAGTCACTTGTTTGTCTCCCTTGCCAGACGGGTGAGATTGAGGTGAACATGATGAAATTGTTACTCCAGTCCCATCCCATGTGGCATCAGCGAACATCTGGTGAAAGAGGGGACGGATGAATGAAGCAATAAGTGACCTCATGTCCTCCTGGCCTCACTCCATGAAGGAGGCCAGATGTCCACAGAGAGTCTTCACAATCGGGTGTTACCAGCCACAGCCTGGAGCGTGGAGTGGCTGGGACTCAGTGAGAGCTGCGTGTCAGCCCAGAATAAGCTCCTTTCACAAAAGCACAGACCACCCCAAGGAGGGCGTGTGAAGTGGCAGAGCCTCCTTGTTTGCCTGGGAAGATGGGCTCACAGGTGCCCCGGCAGGAAGTGTGTTAGAGCCCTGGATGCTGACAGAGGGCAGACTGATATCTTGAAGCCAGGGTGCTTCCTTTGGGGTTTGAGGCTGTTGGATGATTCCATCATTGATGTGTGTGTGTGTGTACGTGTGTGTGTGTCTGTGTCTGTGTCTGTGTCTGTTTCTGTGTGTGCGCGCACACACGCGCGCACTCTGTCCTGTCTAACTCATTGTGACCCGCGGACTGGACCCCGCCAGGCTCCTCTGTCCGTGGAATTTCCCAGGCAAGAACACTTGAGTGAGTTGCCCTTTCCTTCTCCGAGGGATCTTCCTGACTCAGGAATCGAACCCGGATGTGTGTCTCCAGCACTGACAGGTGGATTCTTTACTACTAGTGCCACTTCCGGAAGGAAAGCAGCTGCCAGGAAAGCAAGTCAGGTTTCCTGAGAAGTGGGCGAGGAGGCTGGGATGGGGCAACATGATCTCTCAGGGAAGAGTGGGCTCCAGGGGGAGTGCTCTAATGTGAGATGCAGTCTGTAGGGTCAGTTGAAGTACCTTGAGACAACACACTCTAGAGATAGTTGAGAAGTATTTTAACCAGCAGAAACTAAGAAGCAGTTTCTTCTTAGTTAACATAGAGCTTTTGGTTAAGATAGCATTGGAAAGAGTAATCAGAAGCCCTTCTGATGGATTCGGCGGGAGTGGGGGAGGGGGGAGTGGAGAGCACAGCGTTATGAGTCTCAACCATATTGACCTCCAGTCAGCACGAGAGGAAGTGTGCTTCACAGGTGAAGCGAGCAGAGATGACGCACGGCTTGACTGAAACTATCGCATAGTCATCTCCCTGGATGAACAGTGGAACCCAGCAGCCTCCGAGGTGGCAGTCAGCGCCTGAGGACTCCATCTTATCTTGAGTCATTTTGGGGGGTTCTGTCCCCCACGAAAAGGCCAGCTGAAATCTACTGCCAGAATGCTGTCACTTACATGCAGCAGAGACTGAAAGGGCTATAGAAGCTCAGAGACTTCATCAAACTCTGCAACAGACATGTGATCATTTTATGCCTGCTAATAGAGGTACATGTGAAGGAACTGTCTGAGAATGGTTCGTTATATCAACTGGTGGTGATATGTAACAAGTGGAGGCCTCTAATACCTTCCAGTCAAGAACCTAATCACTGTGACCAACCAAGGTGCCTTGGGCTTCCCTGGTGGCTCAGATGGTAAAAAATTCACCTACAAGGCAGGAGACCTGTGCTCAATCCCTGGGTCTGGAAGATCCCCTTGAGAAGGGAATGGCTACCTGATCCAATATTCTTACCTGGAGAATTTCATGGACAGAGGAGCTTGGCAGGCTATAGTCCATGCAGTTGCAAAGAGTTGGACGTGACTGAGCAACTCACATACTCTACTCCAAGGTGCCTTAGGTCCACTTACAACATTATGCTAAGGGCTAAAGGAGGGGGACTGTGCCAGCAGAAACTACTTCTTGGGTTAAATGTCAGAGCTCTCACTACTAGTCTACTAGTAGTAGTAGTAGTACTACTACTAGTCTACTACTAGTAGTAGTAGTACTACTACTAGTCTACTACTATGCTATAGGCATAGTTTGGTGCCAAACTTTGGCCAATTCTGGTTGCTCTTTGCAATGCTATATAGAAAGACTCTTGGAGTTTCTAATGAGATGAGGTTCTGTTGCTTACAAGCAATGTTTGCTCCCAACCACTGTGGAATTTCTGAGTAGAGAATATGGTACTTAGAGCATTAACCATGATATTTTTTCTTTTTTTGCAAATTAAAAAGGCATCTTTACAAAACATGAATCAAAACCATGATTGTTCTTAAAAATTAAGAATAAATTAGCAGGACTTCCCTGATGGTCCAGTGATGAACAATTTGCCTTCCAGTGCAGGGAGTCTGAGTTTTATTCCTGGTCGGGGAACTATGATCCCATGTATCTTGCTGCCAAAAAACCAAACACATAAAACAGAAACAATGTCATAACAAATCCAATAAAGACTTTAAAACTAGTCTACACCAAAAAACGGAGAAGGCGATGGCACCCCACTCCAGTACTCTTGCCTGGAAAATCCCATGGATGGAGGAGCCTGGTAGGCTGCAGTCCATGGGACCGTGAAGAGTCAGACATTACTGAGCAACTTCACTTTCACTTTTCACTTTCATGCATTGGAGAAGGAAATGGCAACCCACTCCAATGTTCTTGCCTGGAGAATCCCAGGGACGGGGCAGCCTAGTGGGCTGCCGTCTATGGGGTCGCACAGAGTTGGACATGACTGAAGCAACTTAGCAGCAGCAGCAATACCAAAAAAACTTTTAAGAGCAATAAATTAGCATTCAAACATTCACTTTTCTCAATAAAAGCAGGTTGACATTCATTCACAAGTCAACAAATGTTTATTAAGTACATATTAAGGATGCACTTAGGTGGAAGTTTAATTCCCCAATCATTCTAAGCAAAGCTGTGGTTACGATTTAGAGAATTTTAAATAAAGTGTTCTGAGGGCAAAAAGGACTAGCCGTTCTGCACAGGCCCCAGGAGGCATGAGGAATCCAACAGGTGAGCAATTTGCATTCCATAGCAACCACAGGCCCTGCACGGGTCTCAGTTTGGGTAGCCTTTGACATTTACAGTCTTGAGATGCTCCAAGGTTGGTCCAGGTTCCTTTAGGCCGCTTCATGCTGACACCAGCTGAAATTTGACAAGCTTCCCAGCACTGGAGACAGGTGAGCTTCTTGATACCTGGCACGGTGACAGCTCTGACGTGTCATCCTGTTATTTCTAGGTCTGTGCTAGGTATGGGGTTTCCCTGGGGATTTGTACATGAAAGAAAGCCAACTTGACAGGCAGGAACAGGTAATGTTATTGATCAGTGGGGGGAAAAAAAAGGGTCTCTGCCAACCTGGTCTAAATCTTGAACATCAAATTTCCATAGTGATTAGGAATATCACTTCCTGCTGATTCCCAACCTGACTTCTGAAAGAGCTCCCACAGTCCTGTTAGGCTTTGATTCATTTTAATGGTACTCTCAGTGTTTGAAGAGTAATGACTTTTCCAGTAGAGAATTGATTGCAATGGTTATGCAACTGATTAATTTACTTCCAGGAAGGGAAGGTGTATGTGCATGTCTTAGCAGCTCCAAGCAGATGCTTCTGGGCAAGGGATCCACTTTCCATGTTTTAATTACTTCCCTGATTATCTCAGCCTGGACCTCTCTCCGCTCCAGACTAGCATCTCTTTTAGTTAGCAATCCACTCCCACCTCTCATGATAGAAATCCAATCTTTCTAACTACACAGGTCAAAAAACTAGATGTCACCTTCAACTCCCTTTCATATCTCACATGCAATTTTTAAATATTTATCAGTTTCTAAATATATTCAGAATTTCTCACCACTTATCTCCATCATGACTATCCACCTGGTCCAAGTTGCCATCATGCTGGGATGACTGGAAATTTTTACTGCTTATTAATTTTCATGGTCTACTTTCCACCTCTACCCTCTTACTGCTCACTCACTTTCATGCACTTATCACCTGATAGTTACATGTCTCTACACTTTAGGTAAAGTCTGAGGGATCAGACCACCATCTGGCACAAATTATCTGCCAAATTGATGGATAAATGAATATGCCACAGGCAGAACTGGAAGACTTGACTCCCAGTACATGATATATGTGATATAGCTTCTAAAATTCCATGAGATATACTGCTGCGTCCAAAAAATGGAAAACAAAAATTAGGGAACAAAGGCTGCAAAGCGCCATTCATTCCTCACTGTCTAGACATAGTAACCTAACTTAATTGAACAGATCGAGCTCAAACCTCCATTTATAGTACCCCTTCTGCCTAAGAGAATTTGGCATTTCCTGTTTCAGGGCTCTGAATGCTAAAGCACCTAGCACCAGTATTCCGAGGACATGGTTCAGTTCAGTTCCGTTCAGTCCCTCAGTCGTGTCCGACTCTTTGAGACCCATGGACTGCAGCACGCCAGGCCTCCCTGTCCATCACCCACTCTCGGAGCCTACTTAAACTCATGTGCATCGAGTCGGTGATGCCATCCAACCATCTCATCCTCTGTCATCCCCTTCTCCTCCTGCCTTCAACCTTTCTCAGCATCAGGGTCTTTTCAGATGAGTCAGCTCTTCACATCAGGTGACCAAACTATTGGAGTTTCAGCTTCAACATCAGTCCTTCCAATGAACACCCAGGACTGATCTCCTTTAAGATGGACTGGTTGGATCTCCTTATAGTCCAAGAAACTCTCAAGAGTCTTTTCCAACATCACAGATCAAAAGCATCAATTCTTCAGTGCTCAGCTTTCTTTATAGTCCAACTCTCACATCCATACATGACTACTGGAAAAACAATAGCCTTGACTAGATGGACCTTTGTTGGCAAAGTAATGTCTCTGCTTTTTAATATGCTGTCTAGGTTGGTCCTAGCTTTTTTCCCAAGGAGCAAGCATCTTTTAATTTCATGGCTGCAGTCACCATCTGCAGGGATTTTGGAGCCCAAGAAAATAGAGTCTGTCACTGTTTCCATTGTTTCCCCATTTATATGCCATGAAGTGATGAGAACCGATGTCATAATCTTAGTTTTCTGAATGTTGAGTTTTAAGCCAATTTTTTCACTCTCCTCTTTCACTTTCATCAAGAGTTTTAGGTTTTTTTTTCACTTTCTGCCATAAGGATGGTGTCATCTGCATATCTGAGGTTATTGATATTCCTCCCAGCAATCTTGATTCCAGCTTGTGCTTCATCCAACCTTCATCCAGCTTGGCATTTCACACGATGTACTCTTCATATAAGTTAAATAAGCAGGCTGACAATTTACAGTCTTGACGTACTCCTTTTCCTATTTGGAACCAGTCTGTTGTTCCATGTCCAGTTCTAACTGTTGCTTCTTGATCTGGATACAGATTTCTCAGGAGGCAGATCAGGTGATCTGGTATTCCCATCTCTTTCAGAATTTTCCACAGTTTGATGTGATCCACACAGTCAAAGGCTTTGGCATAGTCAATAAAGCAGAAGTAGATATTTTTCTGGAACTGTCTTGCTTTTTTGATGATCCAATGGATGTTGGCAATTTGATCTCTGGTTCCTCTGCCTTTTCTAAATCCAGCTTGAATAGCTGGAAGCTCACAGTTTACAAACTGTTGAGCTTGGCTTGGAGAATTTTGAGCATTACTTTGCCAGCGTGTGAGATGAGTGCAATTGTGCAGTAGTTTGAACATTCTTTGGCATTGCCTTTCTTTGGTATTGAAATGAAAACTGACCTTTTTCAGTCCTGGGGCCATTGCCGAGTTTCCCAAATTTGCTGACATATTGAGTGCAGCACTTTCACAGCATCATCTTTCAGGATTTGAAATAGCGCAACTAGAATTCCATCACCTCCACAGGTTTTTTTTGTAGTGATGCTTCCTAAGACCCACTTGACTTCACATTCCAGGATGTCTGGCTCTAGGTGAATGATCACACCATCTTGGTTATCTGGGTCATGAAGATCTTTTTTGTATAGTTCTTCTGTGATTATACAGTGGAAGTGAGAAATAGATTTAAGGGACTAGATCTGATAGACAGAGTGCCTGATGAACTATGGAATGAGTTTCATAACATTGTACAGGAGACAGGGATCAAGACCATCCCCATGGAAAAGAAATGCAAAAAAGCAAAATGGCTGTCTGGGGAGGCCTTACAAATAGCTGTGAAAAGAAGAGAAGTGAAAAGCAAAAGAGAAAAGGAAAGATACAAGCATCTGAATGCAGAGTTCCAAAGACTAGGAAGAAGAGATAAGAAAGCCTTCCTCAGTGATCAATGCAAAGAAATAGAGGAAAACAACAGAATGGGAAAGACTAGAGATCTCTTCCAGAAAATTAGAGATACCAAGGGAACATTTCATGCAAAGATGGGCTCGATAAAGGACAGAAATGGTATGGACCTAACAGAAGTAGAAGAGATTGAGAAGAGGTGGCAAGAATACACAGAAGAACTGTACAAAAAAGATCTTCATGACCCAGATAATCACTATGGTGTGATCACTCACCTAGAGCCAGACATCCTGGAATGTGAAGTCAAGTGGGCCTTAAAAAGCATCACTATGAACAAAGCTAGTGGAGGTGATGGAATTCCAGTTGAGCTATTTCAAATCCTGAAAGATGATGCTGTGAAAGTGCTGCACTCAATATGCCAGCAAATTTGGAAAACTCAGCAGTGGCCACAGGACTGGAAAAGGTCAGTTTTCATTCCAATCCCAAAGAAAGGTAATGCCAAAGAATGCTCAAACTACCACACAATTGCACTCATCTCACATGCTAGGAAAGTAATGCTCAAAATTCTCCAAGCCAGGTTTCAGCAGTACATGAACCGTGAACTTCCTGATGTTCAAGCTGGTTTTAGAAAAGGCAGAGGAACCAGAGATCAAATTGCCAACATCCTCTGGATCATGGAAAAAGCAAGAGAGTTCCAGAAAAACACCTATTTCTGCTTTATTGACTATGCCAAAGCCTTTGACTGTGTGGATCACAATAAACTGTGGAAAATTCTGAAAGAAATGGGAATACCAGACCACCTGACCTGCCTCTTGAGAATTCTGTATGCAGGTCAGGAAGCAACAGTTAGAACTGGACATGGAACAACAGACTGGTTCCAAATAGGAAAAGGAGTACGTCAAGGCTGTATATTGTCAGCCTGCTTATTTAACTTATATGCAGAGTACATCATGAGAAACGCTGGGCTGGAAGAAGCACAAGCTGGAATCAAGATTGCTGGGAGAAATATCAATAACCTCAGATATGCAGATGACACCACCCTTACAGCAGAAAGTGAAGAGGAACTAAAAAGCCTCTTGATGAAAGTGAAAGAGGAGAGTGAAAAAGTTGGCTTAAAGCTCAACATTCAGAAAACGAAGATCATGGCATCAGGTCCCATCACTTCATGGGAAATAGATGGGGAAACAGTGGAAACAGTGTCAGACTTTATCTTTTTGGGATCCAAAATCACTGCAGATGGTGACTGTAGCCATGAAATTAAAAGACCCTTGCTCTTGGAAGAAAAGTTATGACCAACCTAGATAGCATATTGAAAAGCAGAGATATTACTTTGCCAACAAAGGTCCATTTAGTTAAGGCTATGGTTTTCCCAGTGGTCATGTATGGATGTGAGAGTTTGACTGTGAAGAAAGCTGAGCGCCGAAGAATTGATGCTTTTGAACTGTGGTGTTGGAGAAGACTCTTGAGAGTCCCTTGGACTGCAAGGAGATCCAACCAGTCCATTCTAAAGGAGATCAGCCTGGGTGTTCTTTGGAAGGAATGATGCTAAAGCTGAAACTCCAGTACTTTGGCCACCTCATGCGAAGAGTTGACTCATTGGAAAAGACTGATGCTGGGAGGGATTGGGGGCAGGAGGAGAAGGGGACGACAGAGGATGAGATGGCTTGATGGCATCACTGACTCGATGGACATGAGTTTGAGTGAACTCTGGGAGATGGTGATGGACAGGGAGGCCTGGCATGCTGCGAATCATGGGGTCGCAAAGAGTCAGACACAACTGAGCAACTGAACTGAACTCTGTATTCTTGCCTCCTCTTCTTAATGTCTTCTGCTTCTGTTAGGTCCATACCATTTCTGTCCTTTATTGTGCCCATCTTTGCATGAAATATTCCCTTAGTATCTCTAATTTTCTTGAAGAAATTTCTAGTCTTTCCCATTCTATTGTTTTCCTCTATTTCTTTGCATTGATCACTGAGGTAGGTTTTCTTATCTCCCCTTTCTATTCTTCGGAACTCTCCATTCAAATGGGTATATCTTTCCGTTTCTGTTTAGCCTTTAGCTTCTCTTTTCTCAGCTATTTGTAAGGCCTCCTCAGACAACCATTTTGCCTTTTTGCATTTCTTTTTCTTGGGGATGGTCTTGATCACTGCCTCTTGTACAATGTCACACAACTCCATCCATAGTCTGTCTATCAAATCTAATCCCTTGAATCTATTTCTCATTTCCACTGTAACCGCAAGTGATTTGATTTAGGTCATATCTGAATGGTCTAGTAGTTTTCCCTACTTTTTTAAATTAAATCTGAATTTGGTAGTAAGGAGTTCATGATCTGAGCCACAGTCAGCTCCTGGTCTTGTTTTTACTGACTGTATAGAGCTTCTCCATCTTTGACTGCAAAGAATATAATCAATCTGATTTCAGCCTTGACCATCTGGTGATGCCCGTGTGTAGAGTCTTGTATTGTTGGAAGACAGTGATTGCTATGACCAGCGCATTCTCTTGGCAAAACTAAGCCTTTGGACATGGTGGTGTTGGACTCACGTATCGCCCTGGGATCTCACCCTATGCCATTATGACTCTACTTCATCACATCCCCAAACAATTCTTCCTTGTGGGAAACAGAAGAAGGCTGTTAAGACCTGAATGGTGTGTTCACCACCCAGGGCATCAAACAGTTTCAAGCCTATGGTCCTTAAATGGGTTCTTTACCCAGAATCTCTTCACTGACCTCATGCTTTCCTTCTTGAAGGAAACCAAAATGGCTAGAAGTTTTACCACTAACTTTATTCAGTCATAGAAGTGTCTCATACAGTGGAGGCTGCTGAGAAAATGGTGCGGGAGAAGGACGTGCTGCATTTCTTGCTGGCCTTCACCGCTGACTTGGTGACCTTGGCCGCAGCCGCTGTCTTCTTCTCCACAGCCTTGATGATGCCAACAGCCACAGTTTGCCTCATGTCCCGCACAGCAAAACGGCCTGGGGGACAGAAGGAAGGAAAAGAGTGAGATTTCTGAAAAGAGACATGGAAGCCACGGCTCCATGGCCTCAGTCAGAAGTGGTTTTCCTCCCAGGACTCAGCAGCCATCCGCCCCGGCTCACCTAGAGGCGAGTACTCAGAGAAGGTCTCCACACACATGGCCTTGCCGGGGGCCATCTGCACAATGGCCGCGTCGCCCGACTTCAGGGCCTTGGGGTTGTCTTCCAGCTTCTTGCCTGGCGGTCGATCTTTTCCCTCACTTCAGCAAACCTGCAGGAGATGTGGGCTGTGTGACAGTCCAGCACCGGAGAATAGCCAGCTTGGATCTGTCCTGGATGATTCAGGACGATCACCTAGAAAGGGAGAGGAGGAGGATCACTGCAGGGACCTGTGAGCCAGGGCCAAGGCTCGAGACGACTGGGGCCTCCACCAAAACCGGGGCTGATTTCTCAGAGGCAGTCTCCACCACCACCACGCACCAAGGGCTGTGGCCTCCTGGGCGGCTCATCTGGGCCACAAAGCTGCCGGTCTCCATCAGGGGGTCGTTCTTGCTGTCTCCAGCCACGTTGCCATGACAGAGGTCCTTCACAGACACATTCTTCACGTGGAAGCCCATGTTGTCCCCGGGCAGGGCCTCCGACAGAGCCTCGTGGTGCATCTCCACAGACTTGACCTCAGTGGTGAGGCCACTGGGGGCAAAGGTGACCACCATGCCGGCCTTCAGGAAGCCGGTCTCCACTCGGCCCACAGGCACTGTGCCGATGCCTGCGTAAGAGAAGGGCAGGCGGTTAGAACCACTCCAGCCCCACCCGGTAAGAGCTGGCTTCCTGGGGATCAAGGGCTAAGGTCACCTACAGAGCTGGAGGAAGTGCCAAACTCAACGACTGGCTGTTTCCTCTGCATATCAGATAAACTGGAAACTCTGGGGCTTTGGCACTGCTCACAAGTCAGGATCTGAAGCCCAGCAAGTCAGACAGTGGACCTCGTCCTCCAATGGCATCTCCCCTCAGCCCGCCCAGCCCTGGCTCCTCACCTCCTATCTTGTACACGTCTTGTAGCGGCAGCCTCAGGGGCTTGTTGACTGGGCGAGTTGGGGGGAGGATGGAATCCAGAGCTTCCAGCAGGGTCACCCCGGTGGCGTTTCCCTCCTTCCGCTCAACCTTCCAGCCCTTGAACCAGGGCATCTGCAGGGACAGGAATGCAGTGAAGGGGGAGATGAGGCAGGGGCGTGGCTCCCAGCATGCCCACCCCAGAACCAAGACCCGTCTGCCCCCCGACCCGGCCGCCCATGGACCCCGCCTGCACTCACGTTGGTGCTGGGCTCCAGCATGTTGTCCCCGTGCCAGCCCGAGATGGGCACAAAGGCCATGGTCGCCAGGTTGTAGCCGATCTGCCTGATGTAGGCGCTCACTTCCTTGGTGATCTCCTGGAAGCGCGCAGCGCTGTAGGCAGGCTCGGGCGAGTCCATCTTGTTGACCGTCACGATCAGCTGCTTCACACCCAAGGTGTAGGCGAGCAGCGCGTGCTCGCAAGTCTGCCCGTTCTTAGAGATGCCTGCCTCGAACTCGCCCACACCGCCAGCCACAATGAGCACAGTGTAGTCAGCCTGCGGGAGGCAGACATTGTGGGGGCAAGAGATTGGTTAGGGGAGGGGGCGCCGGATGTGCTGGGAGGCTGGCTAGAGCTTCGGGCGGGCAATGCCTGGCCCCTTGCAAGCTGGACACTCCCCAGAAACTGACAAATGCCTTCATCCCCCGGATGCTGCTGTGCGCAGAGGTCCTGCCTCCCACTTAAACTGTTACTCAGTCCCATGCATGAGCTTTCGGTTCCTTTGTCAGGAGCCCCACAAGGTGATTTATTTGTCTGGGTGTCAGAAAACCTAGTCCCTGCCCCAGCCTGAAAGGAGGATGGTGTCTGGATCGCATTAGAGTCTATCTTCTGATTGGTCAGAACTGAAGGTCAGAGTGGATAAAGAAAACCTTCTAAGGCTTATGATGCACTTCGTCCCCAGGAAACAAAGCCTGAGTTTCCTCCCCTCCCTCTGCCAGCCACCTCCCCTACAGTCTGCCTTGGTTCGAAAGGGAGGGACCTGGGAACAAGGGCTGCTTTACCTGGTGCCAGTGATCACGTTCTTGATGAAGTCCCTGTGGCCCGGGGCATCGATGATGGTGACGTAGTACTTGCTGGTCTCAAACTTCCACAAGGAGATGTCGATGGTGATGCCACGCTCTCTCTCTGCCTTCAGTTTGTCCAGCACCCAGCCGTACTTGAAGGAGCCCTTACCCATCTGGGGAGGGGTGAGGAGTGAGGAGCACGTTGATGGCGAGCAGCCGGATCTCTCCCGGGGGATTCAGCTGCCACTCCAAGACCTCACAGTGTGCCCTGCTTCCACACTGTGCCACCAGACCCTGCCAGAGCGGACTGCCATCCCCAGCCCCCGCCACTCCTAGAGCCAACCCCGCGGGTGGGTGCCTCACCTCAGCTGCCTCCTTCTCAAACTTCTCAATGGTCCTCTTGTCAATCCCCCCAGCACTTGTAGATGAGGTGCCCGGTGGTGGTAGACTTGCCAGAGTCCACGTGGCCGATGACCACGATATTGATGTGTGTCTTCTCTTTGCCCATTGTGGTTGTTGCTTCCTTCAGTCACTGCTTCACTGGAGCACGGGAGGGGAGGGTGGGGAGAGAGTGAGGCCCAGACATCCCGGCAGGCAGGCTGCCTCTTGCTACTCCTCCTCTCCTCCTGCTCTGCCCCAGCACCCCCTCCCCACATCGTGGCCTAGCTCAGAGCCTGGGACATGGTGGCACCAGCTGAAAAGTAAAGGACTTGCCAGGCTTGCACCCTGGCAAGGGTCACCATCCCAGGGCTATAGCTGGGATTTCCAAGCGGTCCTGGCCCCTCCCTCCTTCCCCAGAACATGTGGGGACTCAGCCATTCCCCCACATATCTCCCATCCTTCCAATTCCCCACCCAACACCCCCCCAGCCCACTCCATATACAAGAAACCCTGCCATCCCATAGCCTGAAGGTGGTCCTCTGCCCCTTGCCAACGCCTACCTTCAGAGAAGAGGGACCAAAGACGATCCAGCAGGAGCTGCAGCAGCTGTGACAGTAGCGAATGGCTGTCTTACCTGCTGCTTTTATAAGCCCAGCCCTGGGCCTGCCTCTGGTTCCACCCAAATCTGACACCAGAGCTGGGTAGGGAATGCCACTCCCTACCCCCAAACCCAATTTTGCAGACTTTTTCTCTGACTGATTCGATATTCAGATGAAGAAAGCCTGGATAAGTGAGTGTGTGGGTGGAGTCGGGGAAGGGAAGATTTGGGAAATAAGAAAAAAATAAGAAGATAAGAATGAATTCTGCATGGCATCAGACTTTGCATGTGACTTCCCAAGACTAAGGTGCTTTAATAGCTGTGACCTTTCATTCATTCGTGCAATGCACTGGGAAGTATAGTGCTGGATACCGCCAGGGGCTGAGGACTCGGAATCAGGAAGCAGTCATGACGAGACTTTGTTGGGAAGAGCTCTCAGGCTCCCTGAGAGTCAGTGGTCGTTCTGGGGCTCCTTCCAGTCAGCAGTCCAGCACTGCTGGGGGGTGGGGGAGGCACTTGCTTCGAGGCTGGACTGTGGCTACTTGGGGTTTTCCCTGAGGCTGAATATGTCCTCCTTCCTCCCCAGGAAGGCTCTTGGCAGCGCTCAGTCATTCAGCCAAGGCTCATGGCCTCCAGTTGCTCTCCACAGCCCTAGCCTGGGCCCAGGAGGCCAATACTCTAGACTTTGAGTTTCCCCATCCCATTGAGGCCCACCTCCTTGAGCGTTGCTTGTTTCTTGTTCTTCTTCTTTTTTTTTTTTTTTTAATATTTATTCTCTTTATTTATTTGGCTGTGCCAGGTCTTAGCTGTGGCATGCAGGATCTTTAGGTGTGTCATGTGGGATCTAGTCCCCCTACCAGGGATCGAACCCAGAACTTGCATTGGGAGTGTGGAGTCTTAGCCACTGGGCCACCAGGACAATTCCCCACTTCTTGTTCTTAAATCACCATTTTCACCTTTGTGCCTAAGGAATCAAAAAGCTGGAATGTCAGAGAAGATGGATCCTCAGAAAACATCTGTCTCTTTTCTCTCCTGATTTTATAGAAGAATCAAGGTCTAAGATGGTTAAAGTGAAACTGAAAGGGTTAGTCACTCAGTCATGTCCAACTCTGTGACTCCATGAACTGCAACCCACCAGGATCCTCTGTCCATAGAATTCTCTGGGCAAGAATACTGGAGTGGTGGCCATTCCCTCCTCCAGGAGATCTTCCTGACCCATGGATTAAACCCATGTCTCCTGCATTGCAGGCAGATTCTTTACCATCTGAGCCACGAGGGAAGCCCAAGATGGTCAAAGGATTGTCCCAAGGTTCTGTGCTGTCCTGGTCCCCACAGTTAGTGTATTTCCCTCATCTGGTCACCTTTCAGAAGAGAAGAGGTAGAGCCACTTATTCCGCTAACATCTAGTGGAGCCCTGGGAGCTGTGACTGTTGTGGGAGTGGTGCAGCCCTGGTCTCTGAGGGAGACCAGGAGACTCTGGAAGGGAGACAAAGAAGCCATTTCAAAGTAACAAGTGAGTTGTGAGGGCTGTGAGTGAAGGTCTTTGGGGGGCTTCCCAAGTATGTGGGGAGAGGAGGACTGCTTCATAGAAACGTTTCAGCAAGATCACAGGCGTGGGCATCAGGCAGAGGGGCTTGTCAGGCAGAATAATCCGTTAAGGACAGTTCTGGACTCAGTTTGCCTGGAGGGAATGAGTGGAAGGAAACAATGGCTAAAGAGATAAAAGGGGAAGATCATCGTGCATTAATTGCTCAGAGTTTAATTTTCCTAAACTGTAAGTCTAATTATGTAATCCCCTGGCTTGAATCTCTTGATTACTCTTTATTGTCCTCAGGGGGAAAATTACTGTTCCTTCAGTGAGGAGAGGCTCCAAGAGGCTGAGGCTGGAGTCAGAAAACCCCTTAGGAGGCCACTGCAGGAGTCCCGGAAGAAGGGGATACGTCTCAGCCAGGGGGTGCAGCTGACGCGTGTTCCACATAAATACAAGGGGATTCAGAAGTGGGCGGAGGGGACCAGAAGTGCCAACAGAAGCACTTGCCACCCAGATGGGGAACACATGCCTTTGTCAGCATCTTCTCTCTCATCCCAAAGTCAAGCTCCTCAGGGCCTGTCGCTCCCTGCCCCTCGCAATGCCGCCCGAACCATCCCCCACGACACCCCCAGTTCCATCCGTAGAAAAACTGCCTTCCACCAGGCCAGTCCCTGGTGCCAGAAAGGTTGGGGACCACTGCAAGGGTCAGAGTCTAGACCCCTTCCTGAGTCTCCAGCCCTTCCATCCAGAGCAATTGAGCTCACTCCCTGATCTGGATCTGAAATTCCCGTCTTACTATCAGTCTTGCTATGAGCCTTACTAGTTATGATGAGATAATCTGTCTTGTTTGAGCCTCTTTGAAATAGCACAAAGGCAAATCAGGCGTGTAACGGAATTTCACCTCAGAATCAGGTAGACCTGAGTCTACATTCTGCCTCCTCTACTTCCTAGCTGTGGGAATTGACTGTCTCTGAGCCTCTGTCTCCTCATCTGTAATATGGGGGTAATTCTTACCTCCCGCTTTCTCGAGCAGTGAACTCAGTCGTCCTGCGCAGTGCCTGGCATGTGGCAAGTGATCCATAACCAGTGTCTCCTCTGGTCCTGTCTTCCTCTCCCTGCCTTGCATTGCCAGACTCCACTCGCTGAGAGCCAAGTGCTGCACAGACCCAACAATTTGCCCAAGGTCACAGAACACATTAGTGAAGAAATAGGAGGATACTCCTCCATCTCCAGGTTTCCAGGCTTCTGCTGAGCCAGACTGTCTCCTCATTAAGAATTATTATTGTTATACTTCTTCCATTTAAGCCCTTTACATAGTATCTCTGTAGTCTTGGCTGACTCCGAACTGAAGGAATAATCAGAATGAAGAGGTTTTCTGACATTGAAATCAGCTGAAGGGTAAGTGCTCCTGATAGACTGACTTTCCCAGCCAGTGTAATTGGCGGTTGCTAGAAAAATATTCCCATTATTTACAAATTTGAAGGGCCCTGGCCATTCATTATCATTTTATTAGAAATAGTATTTACAATGTATAAACATAAAGTCATCAGGGTTTATGGAATGAGATGGTTAAGAATTAGAATGAATCTATAGTGACTGTAATGCAGGCTTCAGATGAGTTAGGATGAAATAAAATCATTTAGAACGACAAGCTCAATGCAACGAGACAAATGAAGTTATATGGTCAAGATGTGCTTGTTGGGCAACTGCATAAATACAAGAAGGGGTGACTTTGTAGTGAAAAGTTACTCCAGGGAGGGTTGATTCCTAAAAAAAGCTAGACTATGTGGCCAGTGTTGGCATATGAACTAAATATGTCTATTAATTAATTTACCTATTAACCAAAACCCCTTGGTCTTTATAGTTAGTGAGCAGAGGTGTAGCTATGAGATCACCCCATTTTATTCAAGTTTCTAGAGACAGACTCCATCTCAAACATAAACTGAGTCTGCACAACAGTATCAGTATATATATATATATTTTTTTTTTTTCATTTGTTTTAGTGAAATTTAGTACTTTGGACACCTGATGCAAAGAGCCAACTCAATGGAAAGATCCTGATTCTGGGAAAGATTGAAGGCAAAAGGAGAAGGAGTTGGCCGAGGATGAGATGTTTAGATAGCATCACCAACTCAATGGACATGAATTTGAGCAAATTCTGGGAAATAGTGGAGAACAGAGGAGCCTGGCATGTTACAGTCCATGGGATTACAAAGAGTCAGACAGGACTTAGTGACTGAACAACAGCAAAGTTTATTTACAATGTTGTGTTAATTTCTACTGTACAGCAAAGTGATTCAGAAACGCCTGTAAAAACATTTTTTTCATGCTCTTTTCCATTATAGTTTATCACAGGATATTGAATATAATCCCCTGTGCTATACAGTAGGAACTTTTGTTTATCTGTTCTCTGTTATTATCAGTATACTTTAGAAGAAAGCCACAAAATGAAACGAACTGGAGCAAGTGATGGGGAACTTTGAAGGTAAAGTTTCAACACCTTAAATTTAGTCACACAGAGAAAGACGTGTATGACATCACTTAAATGTGGAGTCTGAGATATGACACAGATGCACTTATCTACAAAACAAAAGCAGACAAACAGATGGAGAGAACACACTTGAGGTTGCCGAGCTGGAGGAGAAGTGGGACGGGGATGAAGGGGGAGTTTGGGGTTAGCAGATGCAGACTAGCATATATAGAATGGATAAGCTACATGGTCCTTCTCTATAGTACAAGGAGCTATATACAATAGCCTGTGATAAACCACAGTGAAAAGGAAGATAAAAGAGAATGTACACATGTGTATAACTGAATCACTCTGCCATACAGCAGAAATTCACACAACATTGAAAGTCAAACTATACTTTGATTAAAAATTTTAAAAATTGAAAAAAGAATTGTTTTGACTTAGTTTAGTCCCATTTCACGTGTGTACATGAGAAGCAGGGAAAGCTGAGTTTCCCAGCGTCTGATCACCTGAATAAGGAGATACCTGGTTTGCAGACCTGCAAACATAGGAAGTCAAATCCTAAGTAGGATGGAGTTATTTCTTGTGCAGATGCTTACAGAGCACCTTTCCTGCAGTGGTCTTGAAGCATGTGGCAGACTGGGGTGTCTGCTGTCCCCGCCTCAACAGCACAACGGGGAGGCAACACCAGACTCACCCACCCCACACCCCAGGAGCTGGAGTCCTGGCCTGGAGGAGACAAAGCACCGAATGTTGGAGAGACTCTAAGTTAGTGATTTTCCACTCAAATAATTCTTGCTTAAATGGGGAATGGAGACAAGGGGAGAAGGTCCTTTTATCTTCCAGAGCTTGATAACTTAAGGGGAAATGGACAGTGGAGGAAGCTCTGGTCATGTCTTATTAACATGGAAAGCCTTCCCTCAACTCTGAGCATCATTCATTCAACAAATATTTCTGGAGCACGTTGTGTTACTGCATCTCCACCTCAAAGCTGCTTTTGCCTAACTCCCATTTCACAGATGGCTGAGAGAGGTAAAATGAATTGTCCAAACCACACAACCAACGTGTAGGCAGGAGCAGGGGTGGAATTTTAATCCAGACATGTTCCTTTCTCTTTTTATAGGGCTTATTTCTTTTTATTCATTCAGTTTTCACCGCACTGGGTCTTCGCCGCCGCGGACCTTCTCCAGTTGCAGTAAGCGGGCTTCTCCTCGTGGCGGCTCCCCTCGTTCAGAGCACACCTTCCAGCTGCACGGGCTTCAGTAATTGCAGCACACAGGCTCGGAAGTTGTGTCACGCGGGACTGGTTGCCCTGTGGCATGTGGGATCTTTCCAAACCAGTGATCAAACCTGTGTCCTCTACGTTGGCAGACGTACTGGAGCACCAAGGAAGCCCCCAAAATGAGTTCCTTTCTAAAAACAACATACTTAGGATAGCCAGGATATGTTACCTCCTGGAAGTCCCCTGGCTTCATTCTGGTGCTGTTCCTCGTCTTACATGTGGAAACAAGACTCAGGCAAGTCCTTTTCTGTCTGATTTGAGTCCATAAACATTTACATGTCAGACATGGTTCAAGAAGGACCTGCACATCTAGGAATTCCCAGGCCAGCTGATTTGACACATTCCCAGTCTCAGGTAGCAAGAATGACACACTCACCCACACACAGTTAGGCTCTCACAATACAGAGATCTGTGCACAAGCAGTGGAAGCACAAGCCTTCAGTACACCTTGCTGATTAACTTGATCACAGGTGCCTCTACTGAACATTTGCCCAACAAAGGAAGACCCCAGTAATATTTATTTATGTAATTGCTTTTCTTTCCCAGTGCTCTAGGGGTGACATCTCTCTGCCAAGACTGGAGTTAATTTGAAGGCTCCCAATCTCTCCTCACTTTGGATCATAAGCCAGATAGCAGTATAAATCCAAACACATGTGAACTCTAAACTTCGAGGCAGGACAGGGCACAGGACTGTTGCTGTTGTTCAGACACTCAGTCGTGTCCAACTCTTTGTGACCCCATGGACTGCAGCACACCACGCTTCCCTGTCCACCACCAATGCTCAGAGCTTGCTCAAACTCTTGTACATTGAGTTGGTGATGCCATCCAACCATCTCATCCTCTGGTGCCCCCTTCTCCTCCTGTCTTCAATCTTGCCCAGCATCAGGGTCTTTTCAAATGAGTCAGCTCTTCACAACAGGTGGCCAAAGTATTGGAGCTTCAGCTTCAGCATCAGCCCTTCCAATGAATATTCAGGATTGATTTCTTTTAGGATGGACTGGTTTGATCTCTTTGCAGTCCAAGGGACTCTCAAGGGTCTTCTCTTTTGAACACCACAGTTCAAAAGCATCAATTCTTCAGTGCTCAGCTTTCTTTATACTCCAACTCTTACATCCATACATGACTACTGGAAAAACCATAGCTTTGACTAGACGGACCTTTATCAATGAAGTAACATCTCTGCTTTTTAATATGCTGTCTAGGTTTATCATAACTTTTCTTCCAAGGAGCAAGCATCTTTTAACTTCATGGCTGCAGTCACTGTCTGCAGTGATTTTGGAGCCCAAGAAAATAAAGTCTCTCACTGTTTCCACTGTTTCCCCATCTATTTGCCATGAAGTCATGGGACTGGATTCCTTGATCTTAGTCTTCTGAATGTTGAGTTTTAAGCCAACTTTTTCACTCTCCTCTTTCACTTTCATCAAGAGGGTCTTTAGTTCTTCCTCACTTTCTGCCATAAGGGTGGTGTCATCTGCATATCTGAGGTTATTGATGTTTCTCCTGGCAATCTTGACTCCAGCTTGTGCTTCCTCCATCCCAGCGTTTCTCATGATGTACTCTGCATAGAAGTTAAATAAGCAGGGTGACAATATATGGCCTTGACGTACTCCTTTCCCAATTTTGAACCAGTCTGTTGCACCATGTTTGGTTCTAACTGTTGCTCTTGACCTGCATGCAGGTTTATCAGGAGGCAGGTCAGGTGGTCTGGTATCCCCATCTCTGTAAGAACTTAAAGAGCACAGGATGGAGAACAGTGTGGAGATTCCTTAAAAATCTGGAAGTGGAACTGCCATACGACCCAGCAATCCCACTGCTGAGCATACACACCAAGGAAACCAGAATTGAAAGAGACACGTGGACCCCAATGTTCATTGCAGCACTGTTTACAATAGCTAGGATATGGAAGCAACCTAGATGTCCATCAGCAGACGAATGGATAAGAAAGCTGTGGTACATATACACAATGGAGTATTACTCAGCCATTAATAAGAATACATTTGAATAAGTTCTAATGAGGTGGATAAAACTGGAGTCTATTATACAGAGCGAAGTAAGCCAGAAAGAAAAACACCAATACAGTATACTAACACTATACTAACTATACTATATGGAATTTAGAAAGATGGTAACGATGACCCTATATGTGAGACAGCAAAAGAGACACAGATGTAAAGAACAGTCTTTTGGACTCTGTGGGAGAAGGCAAGGGTGGGATGATCTGAGAGAATAGCATTAAAACATGTGTATTATCATATGTATAAGAGAT
Organism: Bos indicus x Bos taurus; assembly: GCF_003369695.1. Classification (NCBI taxonomy): domain Eukaryota; kingdom Metazoa; phylum Chordata; class Mammalia; order Artiodactyla; family Bovidae; genus Bos; species Bos indicus x Bos taurus. Next base: position 49,349,111 of record NC_040104.1, read on the forward strand.
CGCCAGTCCAGGCTCGATGCATGAGACAGGGTACTCAGGGCCAGTGCACTGGGATGACCCTGAGGGATGGGATGGGGAGGGAGGTGGGAGGGAGGGTCAGGATGGGGAACACATGTACATCCATGGCTAATTCATGTCAAGTATGGCAAAACCATTACAATATTGTAAAGTAATTAGCCTCCAATTAAAATTAAAAATAAATAAATAAAAATAAAACCTTTTAAAAATAAAATAAAGAGCACAGGATGGAGACTGAAATTGTCAAGGGTGCTCCTTCTCCAGGCCCACATCCGGCTCAGAGAAGTGTCCCAGAGGAATAACTGGGGCACAGGAGGGGATTTTTCATCTGTGGTTCATCAGGGAGAGAGAAGGAAATAGGCTGATGTGAAATAGGTGGTGCTGGTGTGGTGGTTGGAAGAAGGATACAAAGGGCACAAAGTTAAATGTCCCAAAGGGTTTCTTTTTGAAGACGGCAAGTCTGAGATGTCAGCGCAGGAATCCAGCATAGAACTGCTGATTCACTCATGCATTCATGTAGCAATGCGAAAGTACGTATTTTCAATGGTCACTTTTTTCACTGTGAAGTGTGTGGTGTTGTTATTTAGTCCCTAAATCATGTCTGACTCTTTTGCAGCTTCATGGACCTTCAGCCCACCAGGTTCCTCTGTCCATGGGATTTCCCAGGCAAGAATACTGGAGTGGGTTGCCATTTCCTTCTCCAGGGGATCTTCGCAACCCAGAGATCAAACCGCATCTCTGGAGTTGCAGGCAGTTTCCTTACGCTGAACCACCAGTGAAGCCCGTGAAGCATATGCTACAGGGGACGCTGTTTTGTGGCTGTCCTGTATTTGTAGCACCCTCCCTCCCTTGATTTTAGAATCTAAGTTCAGGTTCTGTCTCTCGTTTATCCCTGTGTGATTTGCATAAACCACTGACACACTGAATCACAGTTTCTTCACGTGTGGAATAGGACTGATGACCATTCTGTCCTTTCCCTCCACTGGTCCTTAGGAGAATCAGATAATGGGTTGGAAATGAAACTGTAAGCTTCAGAAAGGACCCACAGAGTGACTATGCTCAGAGTGAGTAGAGACTGAGAACTTCAAACTTACTTCTGCACAGCTGGCAAAAATAAATGTTACCTTCAAAGCAGTGGAGGAAAAAAGTGACTATGTAAATATCATCAGGAGCTTCTGGTTTGTTTGTGGTTTTTTTTGGATGGGTGCTCAGGGATCTTGACGAACTTATTCATTGCTGTCTCCAAGATGTCATTCACAGTGACGTGCATTGAGTCCATTAATGAAGGATCCAAGGAAGTGTTCAGATGTCTATTGTATCCCTTCATCAGTTATTATTTAAAACACCTTATATATCTGAACTCATGGTGTTAGCCCTTGAATATATACATGTTTTATGACTACCTTGGTTTGCTTTGGAAATCATTTCATGTGGTCCACTGAGGGTTAGTAAGATACAGAAAAAAAAAAAAATTAGAGGGTAAAAGAAGGTTCTCCTTCCTTTGGGATGCTCCTAAGGCAAGTGCACACTCTTTCTTACCTCTCCAGATACACATCTAGCCTAATCCAGATGTTAATGCTCCAGAGTTGACAGTACATTAGGTGAGCAACTGAAATATTATCCTGAGAAATGTCAGATTCCACTGCATAGTGTTTATAATTTAACTGTTATTTAGCATTTATGGATAACACACATACTTGCAAATTGTTTTACAATCATTTTATAGTTGCTCTGTGAGAGATAATTAAAGCAAAACCACTTTAAGTGGAGCTACTCAGAGGGACAAATTTGTGCCAATAATGTGCTTATATAAATGCAAATTATCAGGAGTCTTAATACAGTGAAAACTGCTTAAATCATTTTTCATGGGACCAATATGTAAATATTATAATAGTTCCCTGATTTATAGAGCACTTTTCTTCCTAAAAGATAAATATACCTACCTAGCCATGCATTACTTAACAGAGCTTCCCAAATCTCAGAGGAAATCCATTCATTTACTGATCTTTTCAACCGGATCCTACAACAACGCCCAGCCCATAGTAGGTCCTTAATTTTTAACAACTGAATGAATGAATGAGGAACTATTTTCACAAGGCCATAAGCATCTGTAGCCTTCACGCAGAGAATGAGAGTGTGGAGGGGGATGGTCATTAAAAGGTCAAGGTTACCACCTCTGGTGAAGCACTGAAGTAGTCAAGAGACTTGGCAAGAACAGAAGGAATGAAAACTGAAGGAAGGAAGGTAAGGTTTAGGCAGGTGAGTGGAGGCTATTGTCTGAATGTGGAGGAAAGCTATTTTCCTAACCCTCAGAAAATGAAACTGAGAAAGAAGAAACAATGAGAAAATGCATTCATAAATGGTGAAGTTAATGTCCTGGAGAAGTAGCCCCAGCTGAACAATAATTTGTACATTTTAAGTACCTGAGAAGCCGATAACATTGTAATCTCGGGAGAATGGTGTCCTCATTAGCATAGGATGAGGCAGCAGCCTCATTAAAGGTGAGAACAGAGCAGTCCATGCCTCAGATTCTATGGGAACCCTGTTTCCTATGAGGGCAAAAACTCGAGGCAGAGTTCACTGCAGGTATTTGATTGGGGAACCCTTTTTAAGAGGTACACTATTAACCACTCATGGAACTAATGTACTGAGGAATATAGTTTGGAAAATAATGGTTTAGAGCCTAGAAAAATAGGGCAAAAGAGCAGTTCCCATGGAGGTCATATTACTTATAAAGAAACAAATCACATTCTTGTTTATCTTTGGCCCTTAACAATCACAAGAGATGACCCCAAACCTTAAATACTCAGACTTCTGAATACTCCATATAACATATGTACATATAGAACATATGCTTATTATCAAACTATGTACATATGGGATATAATATAGTATGACTATAACTGGGACGTTGAAATGACCCCTTCAAAGTGGTTCTGTGGACTGTAACTCACCAGACTCCTCTGTCCACAGAATTTCCCAGGCAAGAATATTGGAGTGGGTTACTATTTCCCACTCCAAGGGATCTTTCTGACCGAGGCATCAAACTTGCATCTCCTGAGTCTCTGAGCCACCTGGGAAGCCTAAGATCCCACGTTCATTCTGGCCAAAAAAATATAAAAATAAAAAATAAAAAAGAGAGAGAGAGAGAGGGAAATGATGGTGATGATGGAAGAAAAAGGAATTCATAAAAGAATATGGAGTGACGTAACAATATAAAAATACCCTAAAGGAAGAAGAGGAGACTTAGCCAAAACTTTATACTGATGGTGGAAAATGATGAAATACACTTATGACTTTAACAATTCTGGGACAAAATTGTTAAAAGGAAGAGGCTCTGGAGTCAGATCACTTGGGCAAAACCTCACTCTCCTACTTCCTAGATAAATGACTTTCAACCAGTTAAACTTTCTTAAGCCTCGGTTTGCTACATAAAATTGAAATAACGATATTATCTGCCCTCTCACATTTGCTTTGATCCTTTCATGGGAGAATTTGTAGAATGGTACCTGGTGTGTGTTAAACTCTCAATCACTGATGGTTTTATTATACCTCCTTTCTCAACAAATCTTTTATGCTTCCAAAGCTGGTTGCTACCAACCTCCCTCGGTTAAACAGGTCTTGAAAGAGAAAGAAGCCCATGTTGGGGATGGAGACATCAATGCTACTTTCAGATCATTTTATAAATGAGGTAGACTTGAAAAGTCCCACAGCGCAGTGCTGACTGAGGACATAGTAACATGCTTCATGCCATGGGGTCCCACACGACTTAGTGACTCAACAACAACAAGGTGTTCAATGAACAAAAGGTGTTATAACATAAATCAGTGTAACTGCACAATGAACAAGAAAGGATAGAGGCAAATTCACCCCAATTCTTCACCAAATTGCATGTCCAAAGAATAACCCTTGATCTGCAGATGTGGGCAGAACTCCCATGTGACCCACTGCTGGGAAGATGACCTGTGTACTGAAAACCAGTCCAGGCACCCCAGGAGTAGGAGAGTCATAGATCATTTGAGGGGACAGAGTGAAGGGAAGGCAGCTGTTGAGACCTTCAGGTTGACAGGGCAGCAGGTGACAGGAGGAGCCTCCCTGCTGATGGTGGGGAGACACAGCCTAGTGTCACATACTTGGTGCATCTCAGTATCTATTCACGTGAAAGGAGAGGCACCCGTGGGCAGTCCCAGCATCACCTGTAAAAAAATCATATCTGCTATTGCTTTGGGCTTCCTGGTGGCCCAGGGTTACAGCTGCCTGCAATGCAGGATGCACAGGTTCAATCTCTGGGTCAGGAAGATCCCCTGGAGAAGGAATGGCAACCCACTCTAGTATTTTTGCCTGGGAAATCCCTTGGACAGAGGAGCTTGGCAGGCTGCAGTTCATGGGGTCACAAAGAGTGGGAAATGACTTAGCAACTGAGCACACACCCACTATAGCTTTAGAGCAGAGTCTGGCAAACTAGGGCCTGTGAGCCAAATCTGGCCTGCATCAACTTTCTGTGTGCCCGTGTGCAAAAAATGACTTTTATGTTTTAAAATGATTAATAAAAAATGATAATTCATGGTATGTGAAAATCAGATGACATTCAACTTCAGTGTCCATAATTAAAATTTAATTGGAACACAGCCACATCCATTCATTTACCTGTGTCAATGGCTGCTTTGAGAAACACCAGCTGAGTGAGTGGTTGCAGTTCAGTCAGTTCAGTTCAGTCGCCCAGTTGTGTCTGACTCTGCGACCCATGGACTGCAGCACGCCAGGCTTCCCTGTTCATTACCAACCCCTGGAGTTTACTCAAACTCACGTCCATTGAGTCGGTGATGCCATCCAACCATCTCATCCTCTGTCATCCCCTTCTCCTCCTGCCTTCAATCTTGCCCAGCATCAGGGTCTTTTCCATTGAGTCAGTTCTTTGCATCAGGTAGCCAAAGTATTGGAGTTTCAGCTTCAGCATCGGTCCTTCCAACGAATATTCAGGACTGATTCCCTTTAGGATGGACTGGTTTGATCTCCTTACTGTCCAAGGGACTCTCAAGAGTCTTCTCCAACACCACAGTTCAAAAGCATCAATTCTTTGGCCCTCAGCTTTCTTTATAGTCCAACTCTCACATCCATACATGACCACTGGAAAAACCAAAACTTTGACTAGATGGACCTTTGTTGGCAAAGTAATGTCTCTGCTTTTTAACATGCTGTCTTTCTTCCAAGGAGCAAGCATCTTTTAATTTCATGGCTCCAGTCACCATCTGCAGTGATTTTGGAGCCCCCCCCAAATAAAGTCTCTCACTGTTTCCATTGGGCTTCCCTGAGGTCTCAGAGGGTAAAGCATCTGCCTGCAATGCAGGAGACCTGGGTTCGATCCCTGGGTCAGGAAGATCCCCTGGAGAAGGAAATGGCAACCCACTGCAGTACTCTTGCCTGGAAAATCCCATGGACAGAGAAGCCTGGTAGACTACAGTCCATGGGATCGCAAAGAGTGAGACACGACTGAGCGACTTCACTTCTTCTGTTTCCACTGTTTCCCCTTCTATTTGCCATGAACTAATGGGACCAGATGCCATGATCTTAGTTTTCTGAATGTTGAGTTTAAAGCCAACTTTTTCACTCTCCTCTTCACTTTCATCAGGAGGATTTTTAGTTCTTGTGCTTGCAACACGCCCACAGATCTTGAACTATTAACTATCTGGACTTTTATAAATAAGTTTGACTGCTTTCGAGCATCACACTTTTTACTGTTTTCCCATTCATTCATTCATTCATCAGATATTCTTGAGCATCACTGGTAATAAGAACTGAGATCCAGGGATGCGGGAAGAAAAGATGAAACCAAGACATCCATAGTGCTTTAACAGAGAGATAACACACAACTCGGGTAATTCTAACTGGAGGTGAGGAAATAGGAGGGTTCAGTGAACATTTCAGGAAAGAGATTCTCAAACATAACAACCACACAATGACCAGACTATTACTGGTTTGTTTTTTTGGCAGCACTGTGCAAGGCATGCGGCATGCAGGATCTTACTGCTCTGACCAGGGATCGAACCCATGCCCCATTGCAGTGGAAGAATGGAGTCTTAACCACTGGACGGCCAGGGAAACCCCAGATCCTTACTGTTTTGCAGATAGAGAGAGCACAGAGAGGCCAATGGCTTGCTGAGGGTCAGTTGCATAAGCTGGGTCAGGACAAGGCCAGAATCTACTTTCAGGCTTCCCAAGTCCAGGCCCGTGTGACCTACCTACCAAAGAAGGCTATGTGAGATCAAAGGAAAAGACATCTATCTGTGTGGTAGGGTGGGAGGGCAAGCAGAGGGGAAACACGAGGTGACTGTCTCAAGGAGCAGGTGAGATTCAGTCACAGGACAACCAGGGCTTGTGGTGCAGAACAAGGTGCCTTCTGAATGACCATTTGAGAAGGCAGCCAATTTCTGGTCCAGAAGTAACTCTCCTCTGAGAACTGGGTGGGCTTTATTTCAGGAATACTGATGCCAAAGCCTGGGTTTTGTTACCTGCTTTGAAATCACTGGGACTATCCCAAGTTTGCAGTCTGGTTTATCTCCATCACTGATTTGGGACACATCCATAGAAGCCTGGGAAGGGGGAGCATTGTCCTTTCATTTAGCCATGTTCCAACCATTTTTGTTTTGCTTAGCAAATGTGTTAAACTTATACTGTATGTTGGCAACTATTACATTACTTCATTTCAATAAATCGTGGTTACTAGTGAATGGCAGTTGGGTTGAGCAGAGAAGTGTTTGTTTCATTTTATTCTAATAAGGACCCTGTGAAATACAGGTTTGTAAGTTTGGAAAGGAAGATCAGGATGAGAATGGAGGAGGAAAAGAGAATTGATATTCATTGAGCACCAGTTACAGAGTTCGAAAGGTGTTTTCATTTTTTGCTGTTATGAATAATGCTGCAGAGAATAATACTAAAATAAAAATATTTTTGTCATGCAGAAATATTTTTTAATTGTTGATTAATATTGACACTACCTGAACCCTTCCTACAGCAGAGGTTTCTGAATGTCTCCTGAGATAGAGCATATAGCAATTTGATACTGAGCATGACCTTAGTAATGGTATCCCTTTCACCCCGCCCACACACAACAGAGACCATGAGCATCTTTTGAAAATACGTAGCTGGGGAGTTAATACCACACTCTGCATCCACCTCCAGGCTTTCCTCCCTTCTGTGCCCCATCCTATTTCTCCCACTCCATCCCTGACGGTTAGACTGCCCCCTGGGGGTCCCTGGAGCTACGACCAGTGAGCCTACTGCCTGAGAACAGGAAAGGACTTCTCTGCTTTCACTTTGGGACTTGGGTTTTTCCATTCTAACAATAAAGCTCTACTCAGGCGGACTAGAGCATTTTCAGGCAGTCAATATATTTGCTAATTAAAGTTTACAGCATGTAAAAAATTCACCTTTAGGGAACTTTGATCCCCGCCCCCCCCACCCCCCCCCCCGGCCAGTCTGGGTCCCTTGATGTCATTTATTATTTCTTTTTAAATTATTATTATTATTTTAATTTTTTTATTATTATTTTTTACTTTACAATACTGTATTGGTTTTTCCATACATCAACATGCATCCACCACAGGTGTACACATGTTCCCCATCCTGAACCCCCCTCCCACTTTCCTCCCCATACCATCCCCCTGGGTCATCCCAGTGCACCAGCCCCAAGCTTCCTGTATCCTACATCGAACCTGGACTGGAGATTCATTTCTTATATGATATTATACATGTTTTAATGCCATTCTCCCAAATCATCTCCCCTGCCACCACCCCGGAACAGAGTCCAAAAGACCGATGTCATTTATTATTAAGTGAGAATCCAATAACCTTCATTGTTGAAAATAAATGAGATGTTCTTTATCTTATCTCTGCCTTCCCATAAGGCTGCAGGAAGAGACTGAATGTAAAAATTAGATGGACTACTTCCCAGGGATGGGGGTATTAGTGGTATTAGTCATCTGGCTAACTAAACTCCAAACTTAATCCCCTATTATTTCTCACCCATTGCCAAGGCAACTCAGCATTAGGGAGTGTGGCATTCAGACTTAAGACTCCAAGAGCTCCCAGAGATGGCTATTGCGGGGGGTGGTGGGGGGAGCACAGGAGGACTTGGAATTCTGCACAAACCACATTACAAAATATATAACCCAGAATGCTGGGAACTTAATTCTAGCTTTGCTGTTTTCTAGCTGTGTGACCTTAGGCAAGTCACTTAACTTCCCTGAATCTCATTTTTTTTCATCTTTGAAGTGAGGACTATAACAATACCTGTTTCATAGGATTGAGACTATTAAATGAATCAATCTGTGTAAAGGGATTAAAACAGTGCTTGAACATAAGGGCCCAATACATATTAGCTCTTGTGATTAATTGTACCTCTTATTGAATCATGGAAAGGACACATTCAAGTCAGAGCTGCCCTGAGAAAAATAGCTCACCCTCTGTAGGCAGATTACATTTAGCAGCTGGATCTTCCTTTTATTTAAATATTAAATAAATAAATAAAATGCATTTGCTATTAAGGGAATTGATTTGCATGAACCAGACATATATTTTTTTCATCCAATCACTCCATGTGGTAAATGCTGAGATCCAGGGATAAAATCTATTCATTTAACAAATCCTGTCATCAGCCTCTGGGCTAGAGTACAAATTGAGATCCACATTGTTGTTGCTCAGTGCTCAGTCCAATGCCTTGGGACCCCAGGGGCTGCAGCGTGCCAGTCCTCCCTGTCCTACGCTATCCCCCAGAGTGTGCTCAAATCCATGTTCATTGAGTCAGTGATGCTGTCTAACCATCTCATCCTCTGCCGCCCTCTTCTCCTTTTACCTTCAACCTTTCCCAGCATCAGGGTCTTTTCTAATGGCCTGTGTCTATTTAACGATTATGAATCAAGTAACAAATCATTACATAAAATGGTTTATTTGCTTTCAAGTTAACCTAGAAATCCTGGTTTGAATTTAGAATTCTTGGAATTCTCAGAGTTCTGTGCCCAAATACGCGGTGACTGCTGAGCTTGACCCTGCCCCCGTGATCTGACCCCTTCTCTCCCCTCCCCGGATCACTTCTGCACCCTGCGCAGAAGCGCTAGCTTGCCTGTCCCAACTGCGTTGAGCAGTGTCACCCAGCCCAGGCCTAGGGGTGCTCACTTTGGCGGCATCATCCACACTCACAGCAGGTCAGCAAACATTAAACAGCTACTTAATGATTCCCTCCAATGAAAAATCCAAGACATTGTGAGGAGGTGGAGAGAGAGGTCTGCCATCACCTAGGGTCTATAGGTTGTGGGAGGTTTTCCTGGGAAAGCCACACAAGCTGAGACCTAGACGATATATAGGAAGTGGAGGGCGACAGAGAATCTTCCAGGCAAAAGACACATCACATGGAAAGGCCCTGAGGTGGGAAGAATAGAAGAAGGTTAACATGTCTGGAGTGCAGAGAAAGACGGAGAGGGTGTGGGGAAAGACTGGAGATGCAGAAAAGGGTGAGATACTTCAGGGTATGACTGGAATTTTGCTTTGTGAAGATTTTGTTTCCTAAGGATTTATCTAGGAGTCATGGGAAGTCATTAAGGATTCTAAGCAAGGGTATGATCTGATGAGATCTGCATTTTTGAAACTTCTCTTTGCCTCAGCTTAGGGACTAGATGGGGTTGGGGCACACACCTAACATGTGGACATATAATGGCTGAGCGGCTGCTGACAGCAGTAACGGAGGGCCGGGCATGTGCTTGGTGGACCCCTGATGAGGACGGCTCCGGTTATGACGTAGATAGATCACAATGGTCATAGGGGTGTGGGTCAGAGCTCCAAATTCCGCGGGCCTCAGTTTTCTTTTATATTAGGAGAAAACGATCTACCATCTTTTTTTGCTTTTACTTTTTGTAACTCTGTGGAGCCTAGGCAGGTATTAGGTGTCAGAACAGTGATGCTGGCTCCCTATCATAGCTTAAGACAACTGAGAGAACTGCCTAGTCCCAGGGAGAAGTTCCACTGGACGGGGGCTTCTGTCTTTCCGCCAACCTCTCTAGGAAGCATTATTTCTTGAACCAGAAGTAATTAGCCTGAGAAGCTTTGCTGATTATATTTGGGAATACTGTGTGAGCCCTGATCCCTGTGGGCCCACCCCAGGGACTTGAGGAATTAATATAAAATGCACAGCCCCAATCCCAGGAGACCTTATTGGAGAACAGTGAAAATACAGCTGGATCTGGAATCATAATCCAGATTTAAATCCTGGATATCCCACTTGGGGAAAGGAAGGCAGGGGACCCTCTCTGAGCCTGTTTCCCTGTGGGCCGCCAACCACAAATGCCTGCAGGAAGCCTTCCTGTCCCAAGAATCAGCCACTGCTGTGTGTGCCATTGTCCTCGTTTAGTCTCTAGGTCGTGTCCGGCTCTTTACGACCCCAGGGACTGTAGCCAGGCTGCTCTGTCAATGGGATTCTCCAGGCGAGAATGCTGGAGTGGGTTGCCGTGCCCTCCTCCAGTGGATCTTCCCGACCCAAGGATGGAACCCGAGTCTCTTCTGTCTCCTGCACTGGCAGGCGGGTTCTTTACCACTAGCACCACCTGGGAATCCCTCATGAAGGGGAGAGGGTAAGTTGCGCTTAGTTATCCCAATCACCTGCAATGTCATTATCCCGGGCCTTTCACTCATTACTTACCCCTTGGGAGCTCTTGGATGCTCTCAGGGCTTAAGTCGCTTGCCTATAAGCACAGAGCCCCTCCAGGCACAAACTGAGGTTTCCAGCTCTCTTCCACATCCAGCGGTCCAAGTTCCCACATAAAGTAACTCACAGGAATGTTTGGCAACTTGTAAAATACAGTGTAGACAATGCTTTCACCATTCTCGACAGGTCTGGCTCTCTCTCCAGAGCTCAGAGCTTCATGTTGCTTTTACAGATAAGAAAACTGGGTTTCAGAGCTGTGAGTTAATCTGCCAGTGTGAGATGGATGGAAAACAGGAGGGTTGGGGTTGGAACCAGAAGAGTCTGGCCCCATGAGGTCACCATGACCTCTTTGCCCTTGACACTGGGGACCCTTGGGCCCAAAGGTCATGGGGGATAAGATGCTTTGCATAAAGATGGTGAATCCTTCTACAGAGTTCATTTTATTCAGAGATTTGAGGTAAATATCATTTTTGTGTTAAACACAGTGATATATTAGTGCATTAGAATGTAGCAGTCACATGTGTTTTTATAATACATTATGAAACTTCAAAAAATTTTCTTTTCGCTACTGCAGCTTAGGACCACTCTCCCCCGGCCACCCCGGCAAGACGCCCCAGAGTTATAGATTAGTCCTCCTGGCCAGTAGGGTAACTGGGAAGTTTGAGACGATCCTCCAGCATTTTATTACAAACTACTGGTGACAAAGATGCAGATACAATAGGAGTGTTTTTTATCTTCTGGCTATTCTTGCACTAACCGAAGTGCTGACCGCTTAGAAGTGAACAAAGCTGTTTCACATGAGTGAGTGTGTACTCAGTCGCTCAGTTGTGTCCGACTCTTTGCACCCCTGGACCATTCCGGCCAGGCTCGTCTGTCCAGGAAACGTTCCAGGCAAGGACACTGGAGCTGGGGGCTATTTCCTTCTCTAGGGGATCTCCCCCACCCAGGGATCGACCCTGAGTCTCTCGCGTCTCTTGCGACAGGCAGGGTGTTTCATCACTGTGTGTGTGTTGCTCTCGTCCTTTGTGGACACCATTTCTCACAGGGTAGGTGTAGGCTCCAGGACATAGTCACAGGTATACGTTCCAATCTCCTAGACGCCACTGCTTGTATTTTTCCTCCTCTACCACCAGGGGGCACAAGAGCCCACAATAATGCTCCATCTCTTTCTAAGAAGGCAAGTTCAGTTCAGTTCAGTTGTTCACTGATGTCCGACTCTCTGCTACCCCATGGATTGCAGCACACCAGGCTTCCTTGTCCATCACCAACTCTGGAATTTACTCAAACTCATGTCCAGCGCGTCGGTGATGCCATCCAACCATCTCATCCTCTGCCCTCTCTTTCTTCTCCCGCTTTCAATCTTTCCCGGCATTAGGCTGTTTCCCAATGACTGTTCTTCACACCAGGTGGCCAAAGTATTGGAGTTTCAGCTGCAGCATCATGTTTCCAATGAATATTCAGGACTTATTTCCTTTAGGATGGACTGGTTGGATCTCCTTGCGGTCCAAAGGACTCTCAAAAGTCTCTCCAACACCACAGTTCAAAAGCATTAATTCTTTAGAGCTCAGCTTTCTCTTTATAGACCAACTCTCACATCCACACATGACTACGGGAAAAACCATAGCTTTGACTAGACAGACCTTTGTTGGCAAAGTCATGTCTCTGATTTTTAATATGCTATCTATGTTGGTCATAGCCTTTCTTCCAAGGAGCAAGAGTCTTTTAATTTCATGGCTGCAGCCACCATTTTGGAGCCCCCCAAAATAAAGTCTCTCACTGTTTCCATTGTTTCCCCATCTATTTGCCATGAAGTGATGGGACCAGATGCCATGATCTTAGTTTTCTGAATGTTGAGCTTTAAGTCAACTTTTTCACTCTTCTCTTTCACTTTCATCAAGAGGTTCTTTAGTTCTTCACTTTCTGCCATAAGGGTGGTGTCATCTGCATATCTGAGGTTATTGATATTTCTCCCAGCAATTTTGATTCCAGCTTGTGCTTCATTCAGCCTGGCATTTCACATGATGTACTCTGCATATAAGTTAAATAAGCAGGGCGACAATATATAACCTTGAAGTACCCCTTTCCCCATTTGGAGCCAGTCTATTGTTCCATGTCCAGTTCTAACTGCTGCTTCTTAATCTGCATACAGGTTTCTCAGAAGGTGGGTCAGGTGGTCTGGTATTCCCATCTCTTTCAGAATTTCCACAGTTTGATGTGATCTACATAGTCAAAGGTTTTACCGTAGTCAATAAAGCATAAGTAGGTATTTTTTCTGGAACTCTTGCTTTTTTGATGATCCAACAGATGTTGGCAATTTAATCCCTGGTTCCTCTGCCTCTTCTAAATCCAGCTTGAACATCTGAAAATTCACGGTTCATGTACTGTTGAAGCCTGGCTTGGAGAATTTTGAGCATTACTTTGCTAGCATGTGAGATGAGTGCAATTGTGCGATAGTTTAAGCATTCTTTGGCATTGCCTTTCTTTGAGATTGGAATAAAAATGGATCCTTTCCAGTCCTGTGGCCTCTATTGAGTTTTCCAAATGTGCTGGGATATTGAGTGCAGCACTTTCACAGCATCATCTTTTAGGATTTGAAACAGCTCAACTGGAATTCCATTACCTCCACTAGCTTTGTTCGTTGTGATGCCTCCTAAGGCCCACTTGACTTTGCATTCCAGGATGTCTGGCCCTAGGTGAGTGATCACACCATGATGATTATGTGGGTCATGAAGATCTTTTTTGTATAGTTCTTCTGTGTATTCTTGCCACCTCTTCTTAACACCCATCTTCTGCTTCTGTTAGGTCCATACCATTTCTGTCCTTTATTGTGTCCATCTTTGCATGAAATGTTCCCTTGGTATTTCTGATTTTCTTGAAGAGATCTCTAAGAGATCTTTTCCCATTCTATTGTTTCCTCTATTTTTTACATTGATCATTGAGGTAGTCTTTCTTATCTCTCCTTGCTATTCTTTGGAACTCTGCATTCAAATGGATATATATTTTCTTTTCTCCTTTGTCTTTCACTTCTCTTCTCAACTATTTATAAGGTGTCCTCAGACAACCATTTTGCCTTTTTGCATTTCTTTTTCTTGGGGATGGTCTTGGTCACTGCCTCCTACTCAATGTCATGAACCTACATCCATAGTTCTTCTAGAACTCTGTCTATCAGATCTAATCCCTTGAATCTATTTGTCACTTCCACTGCATAATCATAAGTGATTTGATTTAGGTCATACGTGAATGGTCTAGTGGTTTTCTCTGCTGCTGCTGCTGCTAAGTCGCTTCAGTCATGTCCAACTCTTCAATTTAAGTCTGAATTTGGCAATAAGGAGTTCATGATCTGAGCCACAGTCAGCTCCCGGTCTTGTTTTTGTTGACTGTATAGAGCTTCTACACCTTTGGCTGCAATGAATATAATCAATTTGATTTAGGTATTGACCATCTGGTGATGTCCATGTGTAGAGACTTCTCTTATGTTGTTGGAAGAGGGTGTTTAAGTATGACCAGTGCGTTCTCTTGGCAAAATTCTGTTAGCCTTTGACCTGCTTCATTTTGTACTCCAAGGCTGAGTTTGCCTGTTACTCCAGGTATCTCTTGGCTTCCTACTTTTCTATTCCAGTCCCCTATAATGAAAAGGACATCTTTTTTGGCTGTTAGTTCTAGAACGTCTTGTAGGTCTTCATAGAACCATTCAACTTCAGCTTCTTCAGCATTACTGGTCAGGGCATAGGCTTGGATTACTGTGATATTGAATGGTTTGCCTTGGAAACGAACAGAGATCATTCTGTTGTTTTTGAGGTTGCATCTAAGTACTGCATTTCAGACTCTTTTGTTAACTATGATGGCTACTCCATTTCTTCTAAGGGATTCTTGCCCACAGTAGTAGATCTAATGGTCATCTGAGTTAAATTCACCCATTCCAGTCCATTTCAGTTCACTGATTCCTAAAATGTCATTGTTTACTTTTACCATTTCCTGTTTGACCACTTCCAATTTTCCTTGATTCATGGACCTAACATTCCAGGTTCCTATGCAATATTGCTCTTTACAGCATCAGACTTTACTTCCATCACCCATCACATCCACAAGTGGGTGTTGTTTTTGCTTTGGCTCCATCTCTTCATTCTTCCTGGAGTTATTTCTCCACTCTTCTTCAGTAACATATTGGACACCTACTGACCTGGGGAGTTCATCTTTTGGTGTCGTATCTTTTTGCCTTTTCACACTGTTCATGGGGTTTTCAAGACAAAAATACTGAAGTGGTTTGCCATTCCCTTCTATGGTGGACCACATTTTGTCAGAACTCTCCACCATGACCCGTCCATCTTGAGTGGCCTACACGGCATGGGTCATAGTTTCACTGACTTAGACAAGACCTGTGGTCCATGTGATCAGAGTGGTTAGTTTTATGTGATTGTGGTTTTCAGTGTGTCTTACCTCTGATGGAGAAGGATAAGCAGCTTATGGAAGCTTCTGATGGGAGAGACTGACTGAAGGGGAAACTGGGTCTTGTTCTGATGGGCAGGGCCATGCTCAGTAAATCTTTAACTCAATTTTCTGTTGATGCGTGGGGCTATGTTCCCTCTTTATTGTTTGACTGAGACCAAACTATGGTGGAGGTGATGAAGAAAATGGTGACTTCCTTCAAAAGGTCCCCAGCAGCCACTGCTACACACAGTGCCACCAACCCTGCAGCAGGCCACTGATGACCCACGCCTCCACCAGAGACTCCTGGACACTCACGGGCAAGTCTGGGTCAGTCTCTTGTAGGATCATTGCCCCTGGCTCCTGGATCCTCATGCACACAAGGTATTCTTTGTGCCCTCCAAGAGTCTGTTTCCCCAATCCTGTGTAAGTTTTGGCGGCTCTATGGTGAGGTTCGGAGAAGGCAATGGCACCCCACTCCAGTACTCTTGCCTGGAAAATCCATGGACAGAGGAGCCTGGTAGGCTACAGTCCATGGGGTCACTAAGAGTCAGGAACGACTGAGTGACTTCACTTTCACTTTTCACTTTCCTGTATTGGAGAAGGAAATGGCAACCCACTCCAGTGTTCTTGCCTGGAGAATCCCAGAGACGGGGAAGCCTGCTGGGCTGCCGTCTATGGGGTCGCACAGAGTCGGACACAACTGAAGCGACTTAGCAGCAGCAGCAGCAGCATGGTGAGGTTAATGGCGACCTCCTCCTGAGGGCTTATGCCACACCCAGGTCTACTGCACCCAGAGCCCCTGCCCCTGCAGAAGTCTACTGCTGACCCGTACCTCCACGGGAGACACTCAAACACGGTTCTGGCTCAGTCTCTGTGGGGTTTCTGGGTCCTGGTGCACACAAGGGTTTTTTTTGAGCTCTCTGAGAGCCTCTAGTGTGTATGGGGTTTGATTCTAAATGCAATTTTACCCCTCCTGCTGTCTTGCTGGGGCTTCTTCTTTGCCCTTGGATGTGGGGTATCTTTTTTTGGTGGGATCCAACATTCTCCTGTTGATGCTTGTTTGACATTATGAAAATATAGATGCTGCTAAGATGCAATACGTGAACCATGAACTTCCTGATGTTCAAGATGGTTTTAGAAAAGGCAGAGGAACCAGAGATCAAATGGCCAACATCTGCTGGATCATGGAAAAAGCAAGAGAATTCCAGAAAAACATCTATTTCTGCTTTATTGACTATGCCAAAGCCTTTGACTGTGTGGATCACAATAAACTGTGGACAATTCTGAAAGAGATGGGAATACCAGACCACCTGACCTGCCTCTTGAGAAATCTGTATGCAGGTCAGGAAGCAACAGTTAGAACTGGACATGGAACAACAGACTGGTTCCAAATAGGAAAAAGAGTTTGTCAAGGCTGTATATTGTCACCCTGCTTATTTAACTTATATGCAGAGTACATCATGAGAAATGCTGGGCTGGAAGAAGCACAAGCTGGAATCAAGATTGCTGGGAGAAATATCAATAACCTCAGATATGCAGATGACACCACCCTATGGCAGAAAGTGAAGAGGAACTCAAAAGCCTCTTGATGAAAGTGAAAGTGGAGAGTGAAAAAGTTGGCTTAAAACTCAACATTCAGAAAACGAAGATCATGGCATCTGGTCCCATCACTTCATGGCAAATAGATGGGGAAACAGTGGAAACAGTGTCAGACTTAATTTTGGGGGGCTCCAAAATCACTGCAGATGGTGACTGCAGCCATGAAATTAAAAGACGCTTACTCCTTGGAAGGAAAGTTATGATCAACCTAAATAGCATATTGAAAAGCAGAGACATTACTTTGCCAACAAAGGTCTGTCTAGTCAAGACTATGATTTTTCCTGTGGTCATGTATGGATGTGAGAGTTGGACTGTGAAGAAGGCTGAGCGCTGAAGAAGTAATGCTTTTGAACTGTGGTGTTGGAGAAGACTCTTGAGAGTCCCTTGGACTGCAAGGAGATCCAACCAGTTCATTCTGAAGGAGATCAGCCCTGGGATTTCTTTGGAAGGAATGATGCTAAAGCTGAAACTCCAGTACTTTGGCCACCTCATGTGAAGAGTTGACTCATTGGAAAAGACTCTGATGCTGGGAGGGATTGGGGGCAGGAGGAGAAGGGGACGAAAGAGGATGAGATGGCTGGATGGCATCACTGACTCGATGGATGTGAGTCTCAGTGAACTCCAGGAGTTGGTGATGGACAGGGAGGCCTGGCGTGCTGCGATTCATGGGGTCGCAAAGAGTCAGACACAACTGAGCGACTGAACTGACTGAACTGAAGTCGCTTCAGTCATGTCCAACTCTGTGCAACCCTCATAGCAGCCCACCAGGCTCCCCATTCCTGGGATTCTCCAGGCAAGAACACTGGAGTGGGTTGCCATTTCTTTCTCCAATGCCTGAAAGTGAATTCGCTCAATCGTGTCCAACTCTTCGAAACCCCATGGTCCTTCACAGCCTACAGGGCTCCTTCATCCATGGGATTTTCCAGGCAAGAGTACTGGGGTGGGTTGCCATTGCCTTCTCTGGAAAATATAGATAAGCTTTTACTAATAAGGGGCCAGATTGGGGAAACATTGACTCTTTCCAAGTAGATTTTTCAACTTGCTTCTGAAAGAACTCTCTGGTAACATTTAAAAAGTGTGTTCCACCACAATATTTAAGGCAAATGCTAACAAGTATGAAAGGGGAAATTAACAGTAACACAATAATAGTGGGAGACTTTAATACCCCATTCACATCTATGGATAGATAAACTAAACAGAAAGTTAGCAAGGAAGCACAAACTTTAAATGTTACAATGGACCAGTTAGACCTAATTGATATCTATAGGACATTTCACCCCAAAACAATGAATTTCACCTTTTTCTCAAGGACACACAGAACCTTCTTCAGGATAGATCACATCCTGGGCCATAAATATAGCCTTGGTAAATTTTTTAAAAAATTGAAATCATTCCAAGCATCTTTCCTGATCACAATGCGGTAAGATTAGATGTCAACTAAAGGGAAAAAAAAATTATTAAGAATACAACCATATGGAGGATAAACAACACACTTCTGAATAACCAACAAATCACAGAAGAAATCAAAATAGGCATAGGAATGAATGAACATGAAAACAGAACAACCTAAAACTTATAGGACTCAGTAAAAGCAGTGTTAAGGGGAAGGTTCATAATAATACAAGCTTACCTCAAGAAACAAGAGAAAAATCAAATAAATAACCTAACTCTACACCTAAAGCAACTAGAAAATGAAGAAATGAAAAACCCCAGGGTTAGTAGAAGGAAAGAAATCATAAAAATTAGGGCAGAAACAAATGCAAAAGAAACAAAGGGGAATAGCAAAAATGAACAAAACTAAAAGCTGATTCTTTGAGAAGATAAATAAAATAGACAAACCATTATCCAGACTCATCAAGAAAAAAAAGGAGAAGAACTAAATCAACAAATTAGAAATGAAAATGGAGAAATCACAACAGATAACAGAAATACAAAGGATCATAAGAGACTACTACCAGCAACTATATGCCAATAAAACGGACAACTTGGAAGAAATGGACAAATTCTTAGAAAAGTATAACTTTTCAAAACTGAACCAGGAAGAAATAGAAAATCTTTACAGACCCGTCACAAGCATGGAAATCGAAACTGTAATCAGAAATCTTCCAGCAAACAAAAGCCCAGATCCAGACGGCTTCACAGCTGAATTCTACCAAAAATTTAGAGAAGAGCTAACACCTATCCTACTCAAACTCTTCCAGAAAATTGCAAAGGAAGGTAAACTTCCAAACTCATTCTATGAGGCCACCATCACTTTAAAGCAAAGCCAGACAAAGATGCCACAAAAAAAGAAAACTATAGACCAATATCACCGATGAACATAGATGCAAAAATCCTTAACAAAATTCCAGCAAACAGAATCCAGCAACATATTTAAAAGATCATACATCATGACCAAGTGGACTTTATCCCAGGGATGCAAGGATTCTTCAATATTCACAAATCAGTCAATGTGATACACCACATTAACAAACTGAAAGATAAAAACCATATGATTATCTCAGTAGATGCAGAGAAAGCCTTTGACAAAATTCAACATACATTTATGATAAAAAAAAAAAAACCCCTCCAGAAAGCAGGAATAGAAGGAACATACCTCAATATAATAAAAGCCATATATGATAAACCCACAGCAAACATTATCCTCAATGAGGAAAAATTGAAAGCATTTCCCCTAAAGTCAGAAACAAGACAAGGGTGCCCACTCTCACCACTACTATTCAACATAGTTTTGGAAGTTTTAGCCACATCAATCAGAGAAGAAAAAGAAATAAAAGGAATCCAGACTGGAAAAGAAAAAGTAAAACTCTCACTGTTTGCAGATGACATGATCCTCTGCATAGAAAACCCTAAAGACACCACCAGAAAACCACTAGAGCTAATCAATGAATACAGTTAAGTTTCAGGATATAAAATTAACACACAGAAATCCCTTGCATTCCTATACACTAGCAATGAGAAAACAGAAAGAGAAATTAAGGAAACAATTTCATTCACCATTGCAACAAAAAGAATAAAATACTTAGGAGTAAATCTACCTAAAGAAACAAAAGACCTATATATAGAAAACTATAAAACACTGATGAAAAAAATGAAAGATGGCACAAATAGATGGAGAAATATACCATGTTCATGGATTGGAAGAATCCATGGACGAATCCATGGAAGAATATAGTGAAAATCATTATACTACCCAAAGCAATCTATAAATTCAATGCAATCCCTATCAAGCTACCAATGGTATTTTTCAGAGAACTAGGACAAATAATTTCACACTTTGTATGGAAATACAAAAAACCTGGAATAGCCAAAGCAATCTTAAGAAACAAGAATGGAACTGGAGGAATCAACCTGCCTGGCTTAAGACTATACTACAAAGCTACAGTCATCAAGACAGTATGGTATTGGCACAAAGACAGAAATATAGATCAATGGAATAAAACAGAAAGCCCAGAGATAAATCCACACACCTATGGACACCTTATTTTGACAAAAGAAACAAGAATATACAATGGAGAAAAGACAATCTCTTTAGCAAGTGGTTCTGGGAAAACTGGTCAACCACTTGTAAATAATGAAACTAGAACACTTTCTAACACCATACACAAAAATAAACTCAAAATGGATTAAAGATCTAAACGTAAGACCAGAAACTATAAAACTCCTAGAGGAAAACATAGATAAAACACTCTCTGACATAAATCACAGCAGGATCCTCTATGACCCACCTCCCAGACTAATTGAAATTAAACAAAAATAAACAAATGGGACCTAATTAAACGTAAAAGCTTTTTCACAATGAAAGAAACTATAAGCAAGGTGAAAAGACAGCCTTCAGAATGGGAGAAAATAATAGCAAATGAAGCAACTGGCAAAGAATTAATCTCAAAAATATATAAGCAGCTCAGGCAGCTCAATTCCAGAAAAATAAATGACCCAATCAAAAAATGGGCCAAAGAACTAAACAGACATTTCTCCAACGAAGACATAGAGATGGCTAACAAACACATTAAAAGATGCTCAACATCACTCATTATCAGAGAAATGCAAATTAAAACCACAATGAGGTACCATCTCATGCTGGTCAGAATGAAAAAGTCTACAAGCAATAAATGCTGGAGAGAGTGTGGAGTAAAGGGAACCCTCTTACACTGTTGGTGGGAATGCAAACTAGCACAACCACTATGGAGAACAGTGTGGAGACTCCTTAAAAAACTGGAAATAAAACTGCCATACGGCCCAGTAATTCCACTGCTGGCATACACACCAAAGCATCCAGAATTGAAAGAGACACATGGACCCCAATGTTCATTGCAGCACTGTTTACAATAGCCGGGACATGGAGGAATATTACTCAGCTATTAAAAAGAATGCATTTGAATCAGTTCTAATGAGGTGGATGAAACTGGAGCCTATTATACAGAGTGAAGTAAGTCAGAAAGAAAACTACCAATGCAGTATATTAATGCATATATATGGAATTTAGAAAGATGGTAACAATGACCCTATATGTGAGACAGAAACAGAGACACAGATGTAAAGAACAGTCTTTTGGACTCTGTGGGAGAAGGCAAGGGTGGGATGATTTGAGAGAATAGCATTGAAGCATGTATATTATCATATGTGAAACAGATCACCAGTCCAGGCTCGATGCATGAGACAGGGTGCTCAGGGCTGGTGCACTGGGATGACCCTGAGGGATGCGATGGGGAGGGAGGTGGGAGGGGGTTTCAGGATGAGGGGCACATGTACACCCATGGCTGATTCATGTCAATGTATGGCAAAAACCACTACAATATTGTAAAGTAATTAGCTTCCAATTAAAGTAAATAAATTAATTTTAAAAGAATAAATAAAGTATGCTCCAGGGAAGAGAAGGGCTAGAATAAAGAAACCAGTTTGTGTTGTTCCAACGGTGGACATGAGCAGTAATAAAGGACACTGACACTGGGAATGGAGTAAAAGTCCCCCTGTGAGAGATGGGGTGTAGAAAAGGAGGGCACTGGTGACCTTGAAGTTGCAGTCTGAGTGACTGGGAAGATAAGGATGACATGATCTGTAATAGGTACTTTATATGTTTAATAATGTTTAGTGAGTACATGTTTTTCCCCGGGAATGGGTCTGGAGGCTTGGAGTACTTTCAGGAGCACCACATAAGTTCTCTGTGCTCATGGCTTTCATCCTGGAAAGGCACTGTGGATCTCTGTCAGCTGCTAAAATGAGATAGGCATAGCCCAATCCAAGGGCGAGCTTGAGTTGGCATGACCTGAAAGGCAGACAGTGTGCCTCTGTCTTAATAAAAGAGATTTCATGTCTAAAACAGGTCTCTGAAAATGTTGTAAGAATTTTTTTCTTTTGCTACCTTTTATTATGAAAAATTCTAAACATAAAGAAGAATAGAAAGACTAGTATAATGAATACCCATGCATGCATTATTCATAATTATCAACTTATGCCAAATTCATCACTTGTGTGCTGAGCTGTGTCTGAGTCTTTGAGGCACCCTGGACTGTAGCCCACCAGGCTCCTATGTCCATGGCATTTTCCAGGTAAGAATACTGGAGTGATGTGCCATTCCCTTCTCCAAGGGATCTGCCCAACACAGGGATCAAACCTGCATCTCTTATGTATCTCTAAAAGATCAAGACCTTTTAGATATATAACAACAATACCATTGTGATTCATTTAAAAAGTGAGCAATAATTCTTTAATCTTTTTGCTTACTAAAATGAACTATTCTGAGGTTGCTGATTTCATCATTAAAGAGCTTATGGATGTGACCACAGTTTTAGGGATCTTCTCACCAAAGGAAAGACCCAAACAATGTATTTGGAAATCTGTATACTGGAGGCTCAAAGCAGTAAACCTGGGTTTAGTCGCTGGGTTGGGAAGATCCCGTGGAGGAGGGTAGTATTCCTGCCTGGAGAATCCCCATGGGCAGAGGAGTTGGGCGGGAATATAGTCCATGGGGTCACAAAGAGTTGGATATAACTGAGCGACTAAGCACACACACATGCTGTTTATATCTTGCCACATGGAGGAAGCAGATAATAAACAAGTAGAGAAATAAGTGAAGTAGATCACTGCAGTTAATCCTAAGTGCCAGGAGGAAAATGAAGCAGGGTGGTATGGTGGTGGGGCTTGGGGGGGGGGGGGGGGGGCTTCCTTTCTCAGGAAGGAACCACCAAAGGCAGAGTGAAAGTGGATTGTTTCACAGAGAGAGGCTGCAGACAGAGCAGAGGCCAGGAGGCCAGGAGGCTGGGATAAAGGAGGAGAAGGGGACACTGGTAGCAAATGAGATCCAATCTTGCAACCGTAGGAAGGAGCCTGGAGTGTTTATTCCAAGTGTTAAAGGAAATCATTGGAGGGTTCTGAGCTGGGAAATTAATTGATTTACATTTAAAAAACTAGTCTTGTCTGCTGTATGGGAAAAGTGTCAGAGGCAGGCAAGGTAGGAGCAGACAGGCTGACTCATCGGGGCTCTTGCAGTTGTCATCCTACCCTTGTGTCACCAAGCAGGACCCACCAGGGCTTCCCCTGCACAGACTGCCTCCATGTCCTCTATCTCCCTCTTGCTTGCAGAAAGACTTTAGCCTCCTAGGCCTTTCCCAAGTGCCAAAGAATAAATTTAGTCAGAGAAGGGAGAAAATGCAATAATAAAGGAAAATAGTCAAGCAAGACAAAATAATAATAGTTTAACCATTCAGTAAAGTCAAGGACCTCTGGTTATTCAAGATAATATTCAGAGTCATATCCTTTGAGCTGTTTTGCAGATACTGAAACTCTCACCAAGTGGGAAAAGTTTACTGTATGCTGACCACAAGCCAGCAGATCCCAGACCAGTTAGAACCAGAGAGCTGATGATGTTGACTCCCAGTTACATCACCACCAACCAATCAGGAGAAAGTCCATGACCCAATCACATACCCCTCAACCCTCTCCTCAGTAAGTGGTCCTTTTCCCTTTTCCCTACATTATCTGTGAGCAAAACCTGGAAGTGAGGAGTTGGTTCTTCAGGACATGAGTCTACCTTTCCCCCAAGAGTCGCTCAGTCATGTCTGAGTCTTTGCGACCCCATGGACTATACAGTCCATGGAATTTTCTAGGCCAGAATACTGGAGTGGGTAGCATTTCCCTTCTCCAGAGGATCTGCCCAACCCAGGGATCGAACCCAGGTCTCCCACATTGCAGGCGGATTCTTTACCAGCTGAGCCACAAGAGAAGCCCAAGATTGCCAGCTTCCTCAATAAAGCTATCTTTCCTTTTACCCAACACTATCTCTCAGTTCAGTAATACCTTATAGGATGGTGGCAGTGAATGTAAATAATTGGATAAATATGGGACGTCTTTTTACACGGAGATGAAAGAGAACCAGCAGGTTTGGGGATGGCTGTGGTAACCTCATTTTAAATTATTAAGGACAAGGTGCCAGTGGACTGGTGTGAGGAAGGTATGGGGATATTTGATGGCATCCATTAAAATAGCTAGTCTTTCCAGGTGACTCAGAAGTAAAGAATTTGCCTGCAGTGCAGATGAAGGAGACGTGGGTTCAATCCCTGGGTTGGGGAGATCCCCTGGAAGACAAAATGGCAATCCACACTAGTATTCTTGCCAGGAAAATCCCATGAACAGAAGAGCTTGGCGGGTTACAGTCCATGAGGTTTCAAAGAGTCAGACAGGACTGAGTGACTGAGCATGTGTGTGTGTATACATTAAAACAGCTGGGTTGCTCCTAAACAGTGGACACACAGCAGTGAGGGCCCTGGTGTCCAGCTGGCCACCCCTTCCTGGGAGCCCACACTCCCAGTTCACACCAGCATCACAATCATGGTGGAATCATGCTCATCCACGTCTCACTTTCTTCAAAAGTGGGAAAAACAAGGTGGGTTTGGTTCTGGCTTCTTACTCCCAATGTCCATGGCCTACTCAGAGTCTCTCTCCATGTTGAGGAGGGAGCAGTGAAACACAGCCATGAGAGGGGACAGTGATGGAAAGTAGGAGAGTTTCTCAGTTTTTATGCTAAGTATTCTGAAAGTGAAAGAAGAGAGTGGAAAAACTGGCTTAAAGGTCAACATTCAAAAAACTAAGATTATGGCATCTGGTCCCATTACTTCATGGCAAATAGATGGGGAAACAATGGAAACAGTGAGAGACTTTATTTTCTTGGGCTCCAAAAAATCACTGCAGATGGTAACTGTAGCCATGAAATTAAGATGCTTGTTCTTTGGAAGAAAAGTTATGACAAACCTAGACAATGTATTAAAAAGCAGAGACATCACTTTGCCAACAAAGGTCCATCTAGTCAAAGCTATGGTTTTTCCAGTAGTCATGTAGGGATGTGAGAGCTGGAGTATAAAGAAAGTTGAGCACCAAAGAATTGATGCTTTTGAACTGTGGTGTTGGAGAAGACTCTTGAGAGTCCCTTGGACTACAAGGAGATCCAACCAGTCCATCCTAAAGGAGATCAGTCCTGAATATTCATTGGAAGGACTGATGTGGAAGTTGAAGATCCAACACTTTGGCTACCTGATACGAAGAACCAATCCACTGGGAAAGACCCTAATGCTGAGAAAGACTGAAGGCAGGAGGAGAAGGGGACGACAGAGGATGAGATGATTGGATGGCATCACTGACTCAATGCATATGAATTTGAGCAAGCTCCGGTAGATGGGGAAGGACAGGGAAGCCTGGAGTGCTGCAGTCGATGGGGTTGAAAAGAGTTGGACATGATTACATAACTGAAGAACAACAAAAAAGTTATTTTCATTCATTCAAGAAGCAATTTTCAGCTTATTGCATGTTGGGTACCATGTGAGGAACTAATAAAGCTAAAAAAGGAAAAAGAAGGTACACTCCCTCCTCAAACTGTTCTGATCTAATGAGGGAGAGGGTGTACATTTATTAGAAACCAGTAGAGAGCCAAATGGGGTATAAAATAAAGGTGAAGTTGACTAGAGAGAGGTAGCACAAGTAAGAAATAAAATCAACATTTTCCCGAGGATACTTGAGGAAGACAAACCTTATTTCCCCAGTCCTAACATCACCCTATCACCTTAGCCTCAGGATTCTTTGGCTTTTCCCAAGAAGTACCAATTTTATTGGGAAAGAAATTATATATTTTTAACTATCATAGGGAATTTGGACTGATGGTGTGACAATGAATTTTCTCCCTAATGCTTAAAATTATTTCAATGAAAATTTATAAAGGCATAAGTATTAGATCACATTTGACTATTCAATTAATGTTGCTGTGGTTTAGTCGCCAAGTCGTGTCTGACTCTGTGACCCCATGGACTGCAGTAAACCAGGCTTCTCTGTCCTTTACTACCTCTTGGAGTTTGCCCAAACTCATGTCCATTGAGTCAGGGATGCTATCCAACCATCTCATTTAATTAATAAATTATCATTATTGAAAGTGTACAGTTAGGTGTACTGAAAAATCTAGGGCAAATATCCTATAAAATTATTTGTCGTTTTTTTCAGTGTCTTCTTTGCTCCTCCCTGCCCTCACTCTGCCAGCCAATTCTCCTTGAGAAAGGGGGCTTTTAGCTGAGTGGTTTAAAAGATTATTAAATGGCTTCTGGACTAAACTGGCTGGCCCACAAAACTGTAAGCTAGCTATAGTTAACTAACTTAGACTTGGCTTATAACAACTTAGCAACCAGAAACTCTCTATCATGGTCTACTGATATAGTGCTGCTAAGATATTTTTGAGATATTCTCGTGCTTGCATAGTCATGACTGTTTCAGAAGATTTTGGTCTAACTGGCTCAAAAGGGCACTCAACATTTTGTTGAAGGGCTGAAAAGGGCCTACCTGTCCTGAGCAGCAGCAGTAAAGGAGGGAGAATGCAGGAGAGCAGACATTAGGCAAGGCTTCTTGCCAGATTTAATCTTGTCATTCAGTTCATTGGGAATTGTGGAATGCCTGCCACACATGGACTTCCCTGGTGGCTCAGACAGTAGAGAATCTGCCTGCAATGCAAGAGACCTGGGTTCAAACCCTGGGTCAGGAAGATTCCCCAGAGAAGGAAATGGCTACCCACTCCAGTATTCTTGCCTGGAGAATCCCATAAACAGAGGAGCTTGGTGGGCTATGGTCCATGGGGTTGCAAAAGAGTTGGATGACATTTAGCAACTAAACCACAGCAAACTTCAGTGCTTATGTGAATTAGGCAGGTGAGATTAGTGAACTAGTGTGTAAGAGCAGGAGCATGCAGCACATAAGGTCTTCTACTTACCTACGTTTGAGTTTAATTCTCTGACCATAAGGAAGTAGTGCAAGCATGATGAAGGATGGTAGCTGATTCGACTTTGCTGTGAAGAATATACAGGGAGTGGTGGGGATGTGGCACGCTACAGAAGTTGTTGCTGTTACTCACTAAGTCGTGTCTGACTCTTTGCAACCCCATGGACTGCAGCACCCAACTCTCCCCTGTCATCTGCTATCTCCCAGAGTTTGCCCAAATTTATGTATTTCTGGAGCTATTAGTCATACCCTCTGCTCTTCCCAGCAGCGTATTGGACACTTTCTGACCTGGAGGGCTCATCATCAGGTGTCCTATCTTTTTGCCTTTTCATACTGTTCATGGGGTTCTTGCAGCAAGAATACTGGGATGGGGGGCCATCTCCTCCAGTGGACGACGTTTAGTCGAACTCTTCACTCTGACCCATCTGTCCTGGGTGGCCCTGCACAGCACAGCTCATAGCTTCATCGAGTTACAAAAGCCTCTTTGCCACAACGAGGCTGTGATCCACAAAGGGGACATGGTAGAAAGCAGGACCCATTTAGGGCAGGTGAGAGTCCAGCCCCAATTAAGTTCTGCCTACAGTCAGGCCAGGCAGTACAAGTCTTCAGTCAAGAGAAACCAGATGTCAGTATTTTTGTGTGAGATCTTATTATTTCCAACCTTTGACATCTAATTAAAATATTTACAAAGTACCTTCAGAGCCATAATTCTGTGGCTAAGCCAAACTGGTTTCACTCCCTGAAGAAATGACAGTCTCTCTGGCATATAACAGCTATGAGGTGTATGTTCAGCTTTTTCCTCTCTTTCTCATTATGATGGTGTTTTTCCATGTCTTTCCTACTCCTTCCGAAGAAGGATGAATTCCCTTCTTCCAGTTAGAGAATCAAAGTGGGCAGGAAGACAAACACTGAGAGGCTGTTTTGTTAATGAGGGTGACAGGTAAGGTTAGTAGAGGGTTTCATTTCTCTGCTTTAAAATGAACTCATGGCCAGAGGATCTGGAGAGGAGAAGAGAGGCTGGGCCAAGTAGGGAAGCAGCCACAGAGAGTCAGTCAGTGAAGGAAAACAACTTCAACAAAAGAGAGAGCACAGTTTAAAGTGGCCTTAACGTATTTTGCCACATGGTATAGATATAATCCCCTGCATAACCGAGACAATTAAACAGTAATCCACAGGACTTCCCTGGCAGGCCAGTGGTTAAGAATCTGCTTGCCAATGGAAGGGGGACATGAGTTTGATCCCTGCTCTGGGAAGATTCCACGTCCCAAGGGGCAACTGAGCTGATGCGCCATGACTCCTGAGTCCACATCTCGAGCCCGTGCTCCACGACAGAGAAGCCACCGCGGCGAAAAGCCATGCAGCCCACCTGGAGAGCAGCCCCCGCTCACCTCAACAAGAGAGAGCCTGCATGCAGTGGCAAAGACCCAGTGCAGACAGAAATTAAAGCATTAATCACTTAAAAAAAGATTTAAAGAGTCTATGGTGCTTTTCACTGTGTTCATAGCTCTACTTGTGTTTTCTTTGAGATGAAGAGACAGCCAGTCCGGGTGACCTCAGACTGTGCCACAATTAGTAATGTCTAAAGGGGACGGAGGCCTGCTGTCTGCATTTTCAACCAAGAACGGGAAGAACCCAAGGTCTGAAAACAGAAAGAAATATCTGACCATGGAGAAATGTCAAGAAGAGTCTAGGTTCTAGGACTGGCTAGTGAGCAAATAAGAAGGCCCATTGAAAAGAGCAGATGTGAGGGCAGAGAGCAAAGGAGGTAAAGGATGTCTGGTGCCTCATGAGGATGGAAGGGATGAGCAGAGGCTTCATGCAGAGGTTATGTGTCCATTTTATGTTTGCAATGGGCCTGCAAGGAGATCTAACCAGTCCATCCTAAAGGAGATCAGTCCTGGGTGTTCATCGGAAGGACTGATGAAGCTGAAACTCCAATACTTTGGCCACCTCAAGCGAAGAGTTGACTCATTGGAAAAGACCCTGATGCAGGGAAAGACTGAAGGCAGGAAGAGAAGGGGACAACAGAGGATGAGATGGTTGGATGGCATCACCAACTCAATGGACATGGCTTTGGGTAAACTCCAGGAGTTGGTGATGGACAGGGAGGCCTGGTGTGCTGCGGTTCATGGGGTTACAAAGAGTTGGACGCAACTGAGCGACTGAGTCATCAAAAACAGTGGGTTAGTTTTATTTCAGTCAAGTCTCCAAGCTTGCCCCCTCACCCTCCCGGTGTCAAAGAACTGTAGGTAAGATGCTCACTATCACCTCCTTAGAGACCAGACGGTCAGATATAATCACTCTAGGGTTTGGAGTTTAGAAACATTTACATGTGTGCAGTGGGCATTTGTAACTTCACTGGTTCTGCTCATTCCTGCCTGTAGAATCCGGGTCTGGATATTCAGAGCCAGAGTCAGCCAGTTCCACTAAGTCAGTTATCTGTGTGTGCCTGGCACTCAGGACACTCAGCAGGTTGGATCCTGAGGATGTGGGTGTGGGTCCTCAGTCGTGCCCGACTTTCTACGGCCCCATGGACTGTAGCCCACTAGGCTCTTCTGTCCATGGGATTCTCCAGGAAAGAATACTGGAGTGGGTTGCCATTTCCTTCTCCAGAGGGGTTCTTCCTGACCCAGAAACTGAACCCAGGTCTCCTGCAGGCAGTGTCCTACATTACAGTCAGATTCTTTACCAACTGAGCCTCCTGGGACTCCCAAAGACATTTTCATATCCAGAGTGGACCACCTGCTTCAGCGCATGTACAGAGTGAGAGGGGAGAGGTCTGGAAGTTGCTGCTGGCCTGGCTTCCCCCCTGGCCACTAAGCCCTGGGCAGACAACTGACTTCATTTCTGGGTCTGCGTGTTAAGACTTTACATTCTATATACTTTACATTTTTATATTTTATACTCAAGGAAACTGAGGCACAGAGATTAAACAGCTTATCCAGGGTCACACAGCTAGTGGTCTGGCTCAAGGGTTAGCTTTCCCATCATACATCTCAGAGGTATTACCTGACCAGGAAGACAGTCATGGTCAAGAGGCTTTGGAATTAGATACACCTGGACCTGTCAGTTCTTAGCTCTAAGGCCTGGGAAAAAATGAGTTAATGTCTGTGCTTCAGTTTCCTCATCTGTAAAATATGAACAACAAACTTACCTACTTCAGAGAGTTATTGTTTGGCAATGCCTAGGAATGGGGTTGCCAAGAGTCAGACACAACCAAGCAACTAACACTTTCACTTTCAATGCCTGCTGCTGCTGCTGCTGCTGCTAAGTCGCTTCAGTCATGTCCGACTCTGTGTGACCCCATGGACTGCAGCCTACCAGGCTTCTCCGTCCATGGGATTCTCCAGGCAAGAACACTGGAGTGGGTTGCCATTTCCTTCTCCAATGCATGAAAGTGGAAAGTGAAAGTGAAGTTGCTCAGTCGTGTCCGACTCTTAGCGACCCCATGGACTGCAGCCTACCAGGCTCCTCCATCCATGGGATTTTCCAGGCAAGAGTACTGGAGTGGGGTGCCATTGCCTTCTCCCTTTCAATGCCTAGGAAGTGGTAAATATGCTCAGTTCAGTTCAGTTCAGTTGCTCAGTCCTGTCCAACTCTTTGCAACCCCATGAACCACAGCATGCCAGGCCTCCCTGTCCATCCCCAACTCCCAGAGTCCACCCAAACTCATGTCCATTGAATCAGTGATGCCATCCAACCATCTCATCCTCTGTCATCCCTCCTCCTCCTGCCCTCAGTCTTTCCCAGCATCAGGGTCTTCCCAATGAGTCAGCTCTTCACATCAGGTGGCCAAAGTACTGGAGTTTCAGCTTCAACATCAGTCCCTCCAAAGAAATCCCAGGGCTGATCTCCTTCAGAATGGACTGGTTGGATCTCCTTGCAGTCCAAGGGACTCTCAAGAGTCTTCTCCAACACCACAGTTCAAAATCATCAATTCTTCAGTGCTCAGCTTTCTTTATAGTCCAACTCCTACATCCATACATGACCACTGGAAAAACCATAGCCTTGACTAACGACCTTTGTTGGCAAAGTAATGTCTCTGCTTTTTAATATGCTGTCTAGGTTGGTCATAACTTCCCTTCCAAGGAGTAAGTGTCTTTTAATTTCTTGGCTGCAATCACCCTCTGCAGTGATTTTGGAGTCCAGAAAAATAAAGTCAGCTACTGTAAATGACTGTTAACATTAGATACAGCCCTGGCCAGGGGATGCGGGTTCAGAAGAAAAAGAAGAGGTATAAGAATGAACGATGACAATGAGAAGTCTGTAGATAGAGACCCCAAAAGAGGACCAACCTTATTTTGCTAAGCACTGAAGAACTGGTGCTTTCAAATGTGCAGTGCTGGAGAAGACTCTTGAGAGTCCCTTGGACAGCAAGGAGATCCAACCAGTCCATGCTAAAGGAAATCAGTCCTGAATATTCATTGGAAGGACTGATGCTGAGGCTGAAGCTCCAATACTTTGGCCACCTCATGCAAAGAGCCAACTCATTGGAAAAGATCCTCATGCTAGAAAAGATTGAAGGCGGGAGGAGAAGGGGACAAAAGAGGATGAGATGGTTGCATGGCATCACCCCTCAATGGACATGAATCGAGCAAACTGTGGGAGATAGTGAAGGACAGGGAAGCCTGGTATGCTGAAGTCCATGGATTAAAAGAGTCAGACACAACCACAGTGATGAAAGTACATCCTGCACGCCAGAGGATTCTGTGTATAAGAGCGGAAGTGGGGACCAGCCTAGGCATGTGCTGGGTGAAGAGTGGACAGTGGATTCTTAGGAACTTCAATCAAGTGCCCATTTGTTCCCACAATGCTCCTGGGCACTGGCTCAGGAATCCAATCTCCTCTTACAACAGGCCACTTTCCAGATCAAACCATCCCTGCCCTCAACAACAGATCACAGGGAGTCAAGTAAGCATGTGGTAGCCGGCAGTTCTCTGCCCTCTGACTAATAGTGCAGGTGATGACAGGCCCTTCCAAACAAACAATTTTCCACCTGTCATCCATGTCTTCTTTAATGACCCACCAGGCTTGTCTGGTATAGGTGACTTTTGGGCCAAAGATACAGTCGCTACCATGCATTATGACCTGTTCCTGCAAGCACAAGAGCAGACTCAAATCTCTATAAATTCAAGAAGGCTTCAGCTGGCTGTGGATATTAGTTTGGGGACAGGCCAGGCCTTGGCTAGTTAACTTGGTTGGACAAAAAATAGCTGTCATTAAGCAGTCACAGAGAGAACCTAGAATGAGTCACTGGTGTTTAAAATTCTGTCCCAATGGAACCAACAAAATTGATTGATGAGTGTTAATGGAGAGACAGTAAGAGGTAGAAATTTCCAAAGTAGCATATAGATACCTGAGAAAGTTTGGGGGAGGCATTCATGAGACAGTTGGCATGTGTATTCTGAATATGTTTAAAGGGACTGGGAGGGGATGAAAACTTTTTTCTGAGACTTGTACTTCTACGTACCTGCTGCTACTGCTGCTGCTAAGTCGCTTCAGTCGTGTCTGACTCTGTGCCACCCCATAAACAGCAGCCCGCCAGGCTCCCCTGGCCCTGGGATTCTCCAGGCAAGAACACTGGAGTGGGTTGCCATTTCCTTCTCCAATGAATGAAAGCGGAAAGTGAAAGTGAAGTTGCTCAGTCCTGTCGGACTCTTAGCGACCCCATGGACTGTAGCCCCCCACCAGGCTCCTCCATCCATGGGATTTTCCAGGCAAGAGTACTGGAGTGGGGTGCCATTGCCTTCTCCGTCTATGTACCTAGAAGAATATATTTGAATAAAAATTTATGTAATTTAAAGAGTAATAACAATAAAATTCTGCCCCAGGCTGAGTGTCCCACTCACTGGCCTTGGAGCCAAAGGGCCTGCACTGAGGCCCTTGGGGGCCGACAACAGCCAGCCTCTGGGGAAGATGCCTGGTCTGCCGACAGCACCTCTGCAGAGACACTGGGCGTTCTCCTAAAATAGCCATGCCCCTGAGAGACAGGACGCTGGTCACATACCCCCCAAGCTGAGGCTCCAGCCCTCTGTCCCCAGAGATGGAATCCACATTGGCTCCTGGACCATACTTCCCTCACAGCTTGGGGACCTCAATTCCCTAATAGCTTGTCCCTTAACTGATTTCCCTGTGAATGAGTCCCCTTGTCCCCAGGTTTCACAACCTTTGGGAATTTTTTTGACTGCATCCCATGGCATGAGGAACTTCCCCAACCGGGGATTGAACCTGTGCCCCTTGCACTGAAAGCTTGATGTCTTCACCACTGGATCACCAGGGAAGTCCTTCACCAGGTTTTAAACAAAAGCATTAAGATTTCAAAATAAATTTCCTTCCATAGAAATAAAAATCATTCCAACCATAGTGTAACACTTTCACTTGAATCTTTCTGCTTATGATTTTCTGCTTCAATTTGTTTTTACTAGGAAAATATACTGTTCTGGTAAATTGTAAACTATAAAAATTTTTTTCCAATAAATAAAAAATTAAACAATTTAAATTGTATATATAAATTGTGTGTGTGTGTGTGTGTGTGTGTGTGCGTGTGCATGTTAGTTGCTCAGTCATGTCTGATTCTTTGTGATCTCATGGACTGTAACCTACCAGGCTCCTCTGTCCGTGGGATTTCCCAGATAAGAATAATGGAATGGGTAGCCTTTGCCTTTCCCTCCTCCAGGGGATCTTCCAACCCAGGGATTGAACTCAGGTCTCCCATATTGCAGGCAAATTCTTTACCATCTGAGCCACCAGGGAAGCCCAAATAACCCACTAAATAACTCATTCCCCGAACTAAATAACGCATTCCAGATAGGGTAGAATCATAGAGAAACACTGACCTGGAGTTCACTGGACTCCGAGGCAAGGGTGAGCCCCTTCTGCTTGAACACTGAGCTGTTAATTTGATTCAAATCTGAAATAACCAGGACAATAAGTCTCATGCGGATGTTTCCCCTGAGGGAAAGAAAAAGTCAGAGAAGGTAAAGATCACGCAACCAGCAGTGGAGAGGATTCACCTTCTGGCGGCCCTGGCCCAGCTGGGTCCCCGGGTCACTGTGCTGGTCTCAGTGCCCCTGGCCAGTGCTGGGTAACAGGAGGAAGACTATCTAGATGTGAGTTTTCTGTTGTCGTTGTTGTTTTTGTCTTGTTTTCGCTCTTCTGTTGTAAAACATTCCTCTTTTCTGACTATTCTTCACTTCAGGAAAAGATTAGGGCAGCTTCACAATGCTAAGGTGTGGTATACCCTCTAAGCATCTTCATAAAAACCATCTTTTTCAAAACCCACACAATCTTCTTCTTCCAGGGTTCAGCATGCCCAACATTGTCAATCTCGCGTTTTCTTGAGGTGGTAAGTGTCCAGAGGCTTTATTTTATTTTATTTTTAAAGATTCAAAAATTTATTTGTTGGGCTTCCCTGGTGGCTCAGAGAAGGCAATGGCAACCCACTCCAGTACTCTTGCCTCAAAAATCCCAGGGACGGGGGAGCCTGGTGGGCTGCCGTCTATGGGGTCGCACAGAGTTGGACACGACTGAATCGACTTAGCAGCAGGTGGCTCAGTGGTAAAGAACCGGGCTGCCAGTGCAAGAGACTCAAGTTCAAGCCCTGGGTCAGGAAGATCCTCTGAAGAAGGAAACAGCAACCCACTCCAGTATTCTTGCCTGGGAAATCCCTTGGACAGAGGATCCTGGCAGGCTACAGTCCATGGGGTCCCAAAAGAGTTGGACACAACTTAGCAACTAAACAACAACAAGCATTTATTTACTTACACTCTACTGGGTCTTCCTTGCTGCATGCGGCTTTCTCCAGTTGCAGTGAGCAGGGGCTACTCTCTAGACGCAGTGCGTGGGTTTCTCATTGCAGTGGGTTCTCTTGCTGCAGAGCAAGGCTCTAGGGCACGCAGGGTCTACAGTGCTGGCTCTGTAGTAGTTGTGGCGCATGGGTTTACTTGCTTCTAGGCGTATAGAATCTTCCTGGACCAGGGATCGAACCTGTGTCCCCTGCATTGGCAGGCGAACTCTTTACCACTGGACCACCAGAGAAGAACCAGAGCTTTTAACATTCCCTGACGCAAGAGCCAAACTGTCAGAGTTTGGAATCATCCTAGCTCCGAGATCCACTAGACGAATCTCAGTTTCTTCAAAGTACGCAGTAACCGTATCCATCTCATAGAGATGTGAGGATTAAATGAAATGTCTCCTAGCACATAAAAAAGCACTCACTATTAGTTGTGGCTGCTACAATTATTTCTTGCACTATCAGTAAATGGGCAAGTGGCTCTTTCAACCATGTTGCAAACTGTTTACCTGAAGAAATTTTGATTATATGCTTTACATATTTCATACTAGGGAAGACTCTATGGGAGAGGGAGAGGGTGGGATGATTTGGGAGAATGGCATTGAAACATGTATAGTATCATATATGAAACGAGTCGCCAGTCCAGGTTCGATGCATGATACTGGATGCTTGGGGCTGGTGCACTGGGAGGACCCAGAGGGATGGTATGGGGAGGGAGGAGGGAGGAGGGTTCAGGATGGGGACCACATGTATACCTGTGGCAGATTCATTTTGATATATGGCAAAACCAATACAATATTGTAAAGTTAAAAAATAAAATAAAAAAGAATTGAATTTTGTCAGACAGCTGGTTACAGACTCATCTTGGCCATTAATCAGCCACAAACCTTGATGTATTATTTGTCTCTGAGAGTCTGTTCCTTTCTTTTCCAGCTGGACCAGTCACACCTGCCTCCCAGGCCTCACAGAGCTGATGAAAGGAAATACGAGATGGCCTGGGTAAAAGCGATTTGGAAAGGCTTCAAGTATTATCCAGAGTGTAAGGTATTATTGTTGGGGTGTGGGAAGATGACCTTCTGTGAGCACACTTCTATCTGCATTTGGACTTGGGGGCTGGTGTAAAGAATGCCAGTTCCACTCGCTTTTGGAACCCTAGGATCCTCCACAGGTATTCAAAATGTCGATTTACCTTTTAAAGAAATCAGCCAAGAACGTTGGACTCTCTCCTCTGTGTCCCTTCCCGTTGCCGAGGTTTGAGTTTCCCTCACCGTGGGCAGCCACTATCAGTCTCACCTCTTGGGGAAGAAACTCTTCTGTTAAAAGCCCTTGGCCTGGGGCAGCAGTCCCCGCGGTTCCTCACTTGGTCGTCAACGCGGGGACTGCTCTCCAGGCAGGCATCCTTTCTGCAAGGGAAGGGAAGTCTGCAAAAGCGAGGCGGGATGCAGATGTCTGCACACCCCTCAGCAGAGTCCACAATGCACGGCATCAAGTCCACAGTCGAGATGACTCTAAAGCCCAGTTCCTGACACTTCTCTTGCCCAGTATCTCAGCTTGAGCTTACTTCTTCTAGAATGTCTTCTCCATTCTTTGAATGTGATTCTCTCTGAAATCCCCATCACCTTAGATGTCATAACTCCAGTCTCCCCGTCATCATAACTTTCCCCCTAGGTTTGCTTTAGTTTGCCTTGTTGATAGTAGGGTGGATTCTGTTTCGCTTGAAGATGTATGAATCACCCAAAGTCCATCGTTTACATTAGAGCTTGCTCTCGGTATTATACGTTCCACGGGTTTGAACAAATGTAATGACATGTACCCACCATTATCCCACACAGAGCAGACTCGCTGCCCTAAAAGTCCTCTGTACTCTGCCTAGTCATCTCTTTCTCCCCTAACCCCTGGCAACCACTGCTCTTTTTACTGTCTCCATAGTTTTGCCTTTTCTAGAATATAATACACTTGGAATCATATATAGCCTTATCAGATTGGCTTCTTTCATCTAGCAACATGCATTTAAGTTTCTTCCATGTCTTTTCATGAGTTAATGCCTCAGTTCTCTTTAGTGCTAAACAGTATTTCATTGTGTGAATGTACCACCCTTTACCCATTTACCTATTGAAGGACATCTTGGTAGTTTCCAACTTTTGAAAATTATGAGTAAAGTTTCTATAAACATCCATGTTCAAATTTTTGTGTGGAGATAAGTTTTCAACTTTGGAGAAATACTAAGGAGTGCAATTGATGGATCATGTGGTAAGAATGTGTTTAGTTTTGTAAGAAATAGCCAAACTGTCTTTCCAAGTGGTTATAACATTTTTCTGACCTTTTAAGGCATGGTCTGGGCAGTTTTGCCAGGAGACAGCATGACCATCTTAGGCTGCAAGCTCCCCCATTGGGAAGATCCCTAGAGGAGGGCATGGCAACCCACTCTAGTATTCTCGCCTGGAGAATCCCATGGACAGAGGAGCCTGGTGGGCTACAGTCCAGAGGATTGCAAAGAGTAGGACATGACTGAAGCAATTTTGCACGCATGCATGCACCCCAATTCTTAATGTCCAAAGGTCTTGAGATATCTGTTGTGGATATGTGCATGATCCCAGTCCAGGGCAGCCCTGGGCAAATACCGTGTGTTTCATACACAGTCAACCAATCGTGTGTTAGTGTTTCTGAGCTGGAGCAACCTATGTTACACTGAACTGACTAATTGCTCTGGGGGCCACTGACAGTCAGAGAAATGTCACTTTTGGTTTGTTACATGTGCACTTGCAAGAACAGGGAAAGCATGGCTGTCCCTTCTATGAAAATGCCTTTGGGGACTTCCTGGCCGTCCAGTGGCTAAGACTGCAACTCCCAATGCAGGGAGTTCCCTTGGTCAGGAAACAGATCCTGCATGCTACAACTTAAAGAGTTTGCATACTGCCACGAAGATCAAAGATCCCATGTGTTGAAACTAAGACCTGGAACACCCAAATAAGCAATTAAAAAAAAGAGAGAGAACTTAGTTTATTTCATGCCCCTGGACACTTTTGCCATCCGCTGTGTCTTCCCCTCATCCCTGTCACTCACTACTCCTCATTTACTGGGGATTCACACCAAAATCTTGGGTTTCCTTTTCTCTCATCGCCATAATACTCAGCCTGTAACTTCTCAAGTCCTTGACCTTCTCAGTTTCAACAAGCTTCCTCCAGTGACCCACCCCCATCGTCACTCTCAGAGCCCTCACATCGATAGAATCCACAATTCTCAGAAACCTCAGTGTCAAGGAAGTCACTTTCCCAATATCACAAACTATTTTTTTTCAAATTCACCACTGCAACTCGTTAAATCCAAACCCTCCCATCCCTGACTCCCGCCTCTTTCTGATGACTACCAGCCCCCTTTCTTTTTTCAGCCTCTCCCATGTAAAGTCTTCCTGGGGTCCATTTTCCCACCATGCCCCCCAACTTCCTTCTGTGAGCTGCTCCTCACTGGCAAATCGACATTCTGGGTGAGCTTCACTCTGCCTTCTCTTCATCAACCCCAAGCAGCTCCCAGTTGCTGTTACAGAGCCGCCAACAAGGCTGACGAGCTTCATTTTGAGCCGTCATCTTAAG
Source organism: Bos indicus x Bos taurus (assembly GCF_003369695.1). Lineage (NCBI taxonomy): Eukaryota > Metazoa > Chordata > Mammalia > Artiodactyla > Bovidae > Bos > Bos indicus x Bos taurus. The sequence continues at coordinate 49,387,479 of NC_040104.1, forward strand.
CTGCACCGGGACGTTTCTGTCTCCTGACACACCCGCTGCGTTTTCTTAAAGTTCCTGTTTTCTGCAATGACATTTCAGGCCTCCTGTCTTCGTCTCCCACACTCTTTCCCCCTGAATCCCAGCTAATGAGGTAGCCCGGAGCTCCCTGAGAAGACGGCAGCCAGAGGGGAACTTCCCCATCTCATGCTGATTTAGAAACACGTCCAAATTTGCACTGGCTTATGCTTCATTTCCCCTGTAGGGGGGAAAGCTTCTCTCTCCTAACAATAATCTGCCTTCCTTGGGCTCAGATGCGCTCACCTCTCAAGGCATTTATTGCTTTAACTATCATCTTCTCCTGCAACATCACACTGTTAGAGTCCCTCTCTCCGTTCTTTTGTTTCTGTTTTGTGTGTGTGTGTGCAGAGTGGGAGAGTAAAATGTACATTAATTACACATATACCAATAATATCCCAGAAATTTATTCCATGATCTGTTCCAGTCAATCTTCACCTCGCATTGGGCAACCATTGTTCTGATAACTCTCACCATAGATGAATTTCCCTGTTTTTGGACATCATACAATTGGAATCACAAAGAATGTATGCTTTTATACCTTGCTTCTTTTGCTCGACATAATACTGTTGAGATTAACCCATGTTGTTGTGTATCAGTAACTTTTACTGACGAGTCATATTGACAGTTAACAATCGTTTTATCCTTTCCTCTCTTGAGGGACCTTTGGGCTGTCTGGGCTACTATAACGAACCCTGCTCTGGACAATTCTTGCACAAATCTTTTTGTGGACATACGTTTCATCTTCATTTCATTGCTGGTCAAAAAATGGAATATGTTTAATTGTATAAGAAACTACCAAACAGCAGTGACTGTACCATTTTTCATTCTCATCAAAGCAGGTATTTTACTTCTTTGCCAAATAGATCATCAGTCATTTTGATTCTGGTGATGCAAAAAGTGGGTAAGACAGTACTTGGCATAAAATTACCCTGGAGAGGGATGAGCAATTGTTATTATAAGATTAAGTGCTCAAACACTTTAAATAAAGGGCATCTGCGTTTCTTCTTTCCTATAACCATACTGCACTCCTCTTTTTGTTCTAATCCCTTCAAAAAACACCTTATAATAACCCCCACTATTGACCATACATCTCTTTAAGTATTATTATGTTTAAAAACATGTTCATAAGTATTGTCGCGGTTTTATAAAGAGGACAGGGCTGAGGCATCGCCAATACTTCTCAGGTAAACAGCAAATAAACAGCACAGGGTCTTCTTTCTCCTGCAGCTGCCTGCCTGATCTCTCCTCAGCGCCTGGAGTTATGTATTCGCTTTAGAGGGGCAGTGCCCTTCTGACAGCCAATCAGCAGGTCCTGACGAGCAGCACCTTTTCCAGTCTGAAAATCTGGGTGTTTCTGGACACCCAGCTTCTTGGGCGGTGCGCTCAGGCGCTGAGGCCGGAACCGGGCCAGGCACGTGCTGGGCTCCGGGCGGCGCGCCGTCGCACCTGCTCCTGAGCGAGCCAAGCAGAGACGCGCTTCTTTCAGCAGCGCCTGCACCCCAAATGCTCCTGTCAGTCCTACGTTTTTCTCCGCCCCCTGCCCACGCTTAATTAATCATCTCGTCCAGGTGCCTCCGCACTGGCCTCCTCGCTGGTGCGCGGGGCTGGGCAGGGAAAGGAGCGCCCTGCCTGCGGAGAGACGGGGTGCGCCGTGGCTGGCGCGGGGCCGGAGCGTCCGGGATGCCGGAGAACGGCTCCTTCGCCAACTGCTGCGAGGCGGGCGGCCGGGCCGAGAGCCCCCGCTGGACTGGCGCGGGCGGCGCGCGGCCCTCCCGGGCGCCCCGGCCTCCCTGGGTGGCGCCCGCGCTGTCCGCGGTGCTCGTCGTCACCACCGCCGTGGACATCGTGGGCAACCTCCTGGTCATCCTCTCGGTGCTCGGCAACCGCAAGCTCCGGAACGCAGGTGAGCGCCGAGCCCGCCGCCGCGTCGGCCGCTCCCGGGGCCCGGGTCTCTGGTCTGACCCTGACCCCGCAGTTGGCCGTCTGGTCTGTCCTCCGCTCCCCGCGCCGCCTTCCCTCCTCTCAACAAGTCCCCAGGTTTGGTCTTGAACTCAAAATTAGGTTGAGTTTGCTGCCTTTCCCCGACGTGTGGCTCTTGCAAACGCACCGGGAAGCACTTGGCGCATCAGTGCCGGCGTGAATCGGGTAAAGATTTTCTCGAGCACTTCTTGGCAGAGCAGGGAGCTGTGAAAATAGGAGCGTCTGAAAGTCAAAGCTCTCCAAGGCGCTCCAATTTTTGCGGATTTGGATGGTGCCCCTCCGTGGCCACAGGAATCTCATCTTCAACACCTCCCTCCCCTGCCAAGCACTGCAGTTCACGCAGCACGTGCTTAGAAATTATTTACTGAGACAATGAGTAAATTAGTGGAAACGCTTTAGAGGGTTTTGGTCCGATATTTAGCTCCTCATCTTGGTTCCAAACAAGAGTGCAAAGACAGCCGTCGACAGCATCTACTTGGTCAGAACTGCATTGTTTTCAAATAACCCCCGTCTTTAATGAAGACAGGGAATTCGTAGGACTAAACGAAGATTAAAATAATAATTTGGCAAAATAGTGTTGCAATCCTGACTATTTCTCCCTTTCGATACACTCATTTCAATTTTCTCATATGTAGGTGTGCTAGGGAACAAAACCAGAGGGAGGGAGTCTGAACTCTGACCCCGAGGTCATCAGAGCATGCTGACCATTCTAGCTTTTGGAGAAGCTCAGTGACCCGTTCGTCCATTTGTCGTTTCCCTGTTTGGGCCTTAGGGGCAACTCAAATGTTAGAGTGAATTAAAATGAAAAGATAGCAGAAAACCAATCAGATAACTTAATCATGCTTTTCTAAGGAGGCAGACCATTCAGAAAGGCTATTTCTAGTACATTGTTATAAACACTTTATGTGACCCAGTGACTCCCAAGATTTTTTATCTAAAGAACAAACAAAAATGCGAGCTTCTATGTGTAATATTGGAAACCACATTTGAAGTAATTGTATGGTGACAGATGGTAACTAGATTTATAGGGATCATTTTGAAATGTATAGAAGTATTGAATCCCTGTGCTGTGCACTAGGAACTAACATATTGTTATAGGTTAGTTATACTGCAAAAACAAACTCAGAAAAAGAAATTAGATTTGTAGAGCCAGAGGCAAGAGTTGAGGGCAGAGGAAACTGAATTAAGGCAATCTAAAGGCACAGACGACCACTTCTAAGATAAGTAAGTACTCAGGATGCAGTGTACAGCATGGTAAATATAACACTGCTGTATGTCATATGAAAATTGTTGAGAGTAAATCCTAAGAGTTCTCATCACAAGGAAATTTTTTTTTCTGTTTCTTTTTGCATCTATTTGAGATGATGGATATTCACTAAACCTATTGTGGTAATCTTTTCATGGTGTATGTAAATCAAATCATCTTGCTTTGCTCCTTAAATATACAGTGCTGGGTCTCAATTACATCTCAGTTAAACTGGAAGGAAAGGAAAAGTTAAACTTTCTTTTTTTTTTTTTTTTTTTTTTGTGAGTTAAGTTTTATTTGGGGCAAAATGAAGACTGCAGCCTGGGAGGCAGCATCTAAGATAGCTCTGAGAGACTGCTGCCAAAAGTTAAACTTTCTAACTCAGTCATTTCAGTAGTGGTGACTTTTATTATCTGCAATAACTTTTTCAAGATAGTGTTGTGTTCTTGGACTAGAGGCTTATCTATTAGGAAAGAGCAGGATAAAATCATTTTGATCATATTGTCTTTTGTAGCAGCCACAAGGATTCATTTCCTGCCCGGGGAAGCAGGGCTTCTCTCCCAGATTATCAGGTGTTTAGAGGAGCCTTTGTGGGCTTCCTCCCTTGGGTGGGGTGGCTGGGGCAGGGTGCTGTTTCCTTTGCCCTCCTCCATCCACAGGCGGGCTGGCCTCTTCCCCTCTCCTAGCGAAGTTCACACAGACCTTATTGATTTGAGAGTATGGCTGGGGTGGGTAATGAGCATGTTAAAACGCTGGTACTCGCTGTGTTCATCCTTCCCGTGTCTTGGCGAGCCTGCTACAGCCCAGCACCAGAAAAAAGAATTTAATACCGTATCTGTGCGTCAAAGTGACAGTAGCTCAGTCGTGTCCGACTCTTTGCGACCCCACAGACTACGCAGTCCATGGAATTCTCCAGGCCAGAATACTGGAGTGGGTAGCCGTTCCCTTCAGGGGATCTTCCTATTTCTGACATTTTCCTGCCCCAGTCACGCAACTTAACCAGTTTTTATTTGACCCTTGGCTTTATTGATGATGGTCATGAAAAATCATTTGACAGACTGAGATTTCACAAGATGCCTGAAACACCTACAGCACTTTGAATAGTTAGCACTGCTTCTACTATCCATCGGCTTCCCTGGTAACTCAGCTGGTAAAGAATTCACCTACAATGTGGGAGACCTGGGTTTGATCCCTGGCTTGGGAACATCCCCTGGAGAAGGGAATGGCCACCCATGCCAGTATTCTTGCCTGCAGAATTCCATAGACAGAGGAGCCTGGCAGGTTAGAGTCCATGGGATCACAGAGAGTCAGACGTCATGCACACACACATATATATAATTTATATATACAATTTAAAAGAGTCGACACAACTGAGCAACTTTCACTACTATTTGTCAGTTTTTCCTCTTACTGAAGAGTTTGGAGTTACTTTAAGAAACATCTTGGACCTTTCTGTAATTGAGTCTAGTTCTTTAATTCATCCGTCTTAAGAAAATAGGGCTGTCATAATGAAAACATGTATATTTACAATAACTCAGGCACACAGCGCACATTAAAGTCACAGGCACATACTTAGCAGGTGTCATTATCCTCTACTACTGCTAAGTCACTTCAGTCGTGTCCGACTCTGTGCGACCCCATAGATAGCAGCCCACTAGGGTCCCCTGTCCCTGGGATGCTCCGGGCAAGAACACTGGAGTGGGTTGCCATTTCTTTCTCCAATGCATGAAAGTGAAAAGTGAAAGTGAAGTTGCTACTTGACTATTATAAACTCAGTTTCTCTGTTTGGCAGATTCTTATTGTTAATAACAGGGATGTTCCATAGCAGTGTAGATGGTTAGATTGACTGTCCTTTTGTGTGCACAGGGGACTCCCCTGTCTGCAACTTCTGTGCTCATGCCTTGGGCTAACTTTCTCAGAGATGGCCCTAGAGCAAGGCAGACAGGAAGGGAGGGAGGGTGGGAGACAGATGCAGAGCACTGCGCCACTTAGACGGTAAGGCCAGGAGTGTGTTTCGCCCCCTGCCACGTTTCCGGAGCCTTACTCCTTGAGTGGCGCGGGCGGCGTCTCCGCCTCCCCGTGCCTGCTCCCTGGGGACCCTCCACACCCCAGACTCTCCTGGAGCATCTGGGGACTTCTCCCTGTGCCCGCCCCTGCTCTCTGTCCCCTGTCCAGGCCGCACCAACATCCACCCCTGTATTTTGTCTTTTCCTCTCCTGCTTTTACAGAACCTTCCTCCATCATGTTCCTTCTCTCTCACTGTATTTTCAATTTCTCTTTCCCTTTAGCCCCTCTCCCCACCCCCACACACTGGGGATCCTTTGATTAAAAGAAAAAGTAATCTTTCCTTGGTCTTATGTGTCCTTCTAACTTCGTGACTCCTTTCTCCTTTTCAGCAGACATCTGACTAACGGTTTATATCCATTAATCACTCACTGCTCCCCATTTCCCCCGAGCCCCCTAGGTCTGCCCTCCTGGGAGGTGCCCTGTGCTTTGTGCCACTGGGGGCCGCTCCCTCCCGGGACCTTCCATTCCCTCGGCTCACCGGATGCTAGTTCTTGAACCTCCTTCCTCTCTTCATCTTTGAGACACCCGATCCCTGAGAGTCATCACTGGTCCCTTTGTTCCCCAGGTCCTCCTGATTTTGGTCTCAGAGTATCTCTACATGCCCCAATTCACACTCTTATCCTCCCCTAAACAAGCCATGTTCCTGGTCCCCAGACAGCTTTCCCCGCCCCTCCGCCCTCCCTGTCACCATGGCCAGACGCACCCCTGCATCCAGGGACCACTTCCTGCATCTACAGAATGGGGCCCAGCCCCAGCGCCCCTGGCACAAGCCTGTGGGGCTGGCGGGACTCCCCAGGGTCACAGCCCCAGCTCTCTGCTCCCGCTTATGGAGATAGGAGCTGCTGCCACCCGCTCCCGGCCTGTGTTCTCTGATGCTCTCTCTTCATCTCGGGAAGCTCCTCTGCCTCTTTTTGGCTAGAGAATATCTCCCTCAAATCCCTTACTACCCTGGTGGTAAGTGGTTAAAACCCTGAGCTCGGGTTTGATGCCTGTTCAGGGAAGATCCCATATGCTGTAAGGCTCAGGCAAAAAATGGAGGCTCCTTTAGGCTCTAAGAATTGCACACCAGCTGCAGACCTCAAGGGCTTCCCTGGTCGCTCAGTTGGTAAAGAGTCCGCCTGTAATGCAGGAGACCCAGGTTCAATTCCTGGGTCGGGAAGCTCGCTGGAGAAGGGAGAGGCTACCCATTCCAGTATTCTTGAGCTTCCCTGGTGGCTCAGCTGGTAAAGAATCTGCCTGCAATGTGGGAGACCTGGGTTCGATCCCTCGGTTGGGAAGATGCCCTGGAGAAGGGAAAGGCTACCCACTCCAGGATTCTGGCCTGGAGAATCCCATGGACTGTATAGTCCCTGGGGTCGAAAAGAGTCGGACACAACTGAACCACTTTCACTTTCTTTTTGCAGACCTCGAAATCAAATTTGACTAGGAAAAGAAGTAGCCAACATAGAGGTAGACTGTCTTCTCCCAAGACACTAGCTCAACCCCCTTCCTCAGCCCTCCTGCTGGTTGTTGGCTTTATAGTTAATATCATAAAAGGTGTGGTTACTGTCTCCCCCCACGACCCCACCCAGTCCACACAGCACTTCCCTTGCAGTATCGCTCTGAGTTTTTTCTCTCCCCACGGGACTGTGAAATCATTGAGAGCAGAGACTTTTATTCCATTTCTGAAACTTAATCTAGGTCTGCTGGAACAAATTGAAATGGACAAAATATCAAGAAAGCAGTGAGATAGAAGGTATTAATTTTGTGTCGTGAGGTGAGGTATACTCAGCACCACTCACGCCATCAGTACGAATCTCAGGGAACTGAACTGCCATGAGCACTAAAAGCCCAAAGTATATCTCATTCTTGTCCTCAAAAGCTGACTGGCACCTTCTCTAGAGTGTACTGACCCCTGTTGTTCCTGTGTGGCCAGCAGGCTCCCTAAAATTGCACCCCAGTGACTCCTTAGGGAGTTTGTTTTTTAAATTTTTATTGGTGTATGTTGTTGTTCAGTCACTAAGGTATGTCCGGCTCTTTGTGACCCCATGGACTGCAACACTCCAGGCTTCTCTGTCCTTCCCTATCTCCCACAGTGTGCTCAAACCCATGTCCATTGTGTTGGTGATGGCTTCCAACCATCTCATCCTCTGTCATCCCCTTCTCCTCCCGCCTTCAATCTTTCCCAGCATCAGGGTCTTCTCGAAAGTTGGATCTTCCCCAAAGTTAGCTCTTCACATCAGGTGGCCGAAGTATTGGAGTTTCAGCTTCACCATCAGTCCTTCCAATGAATATTCAGGACTGATTTCTTTTGGAATGGACTGGTTTGATCTCCTTGCAGTCAAGGGACTCTCAAGAGTCTTCTCCAACTATTTGAGTGTAGTTAATTTACAACATTGTGTTAGTTTCAGGGATAGAGCAAAGTGAGTCAGTTATACATACATATACATGCATTCACTCTTTTTGAGATTCTTTCCCATCTATGCCATTACAGAGTACAGAGAAGAGTCCCCTGTGCTCTACAGCAGGTTCTTACCAGTTATCTGTTTTATATATAGTAATGTGTATGTGCCTCTTGCCCATTCTGGCTTGAGGCTACTCACTGTAAACCACCTATAAAATGGAGCCTCCTGTTGTTACCCTGCACCATCCAGACTGTCAGCCACACACAGAAAAGAGCTGAGAGAGACGTGTCCTTACTGTAATGCAGAGATAGTCTCCATCAGCTAGCGGAAGGCACCACGGCACCCATGGTTCCTGGCCCACCGGCACAGGGACCCTGGTTTCCCAGGTGATGATCAGGAGCCACTGCCTGACAATGGATTCTTGTTCTGGATTAATGGATTAATGGATTAATGGATTAATTCTTGTAATGGATTAAGAGGCTGTCGGGGAGGTGTTGTTAGTGAGTGGAGGTATGGCCATATCTAGGGCATTCCTGTGATTTCTAAGGAAGAAGGACGTGGAATATCTGACGTTGGGATTACCCAGAAAGACACGGAGCGCTTGCTGAACACCCAGGTCCTTGTCTGGAACCCACTCTGTCGCTTGGACGCCCAGCAGTGCACAGAGTCTGCATCATCTCTCATCCATCCTTGTCTGGAACCCACTCTGTCGCTTGGACGCCCAGCAGTGCACAGAGTCTGCATCATCTCTCACCCAGAACCACTGGCTGTGCTGCGGACTTCCTGGGGGGGATTTCAGCCTGGCCCTGTTGGCATCCCCAGTTAGCTTAGAGCAGATCCTGAATCGAGGAGGTAAATGGTGATTTATTTACATGTCACAGGCTGACCCTGAGCTAAAGCTTCTGAAGGGCCTGGAGGAAATGTTACTGGGCCCACAGCCCCCGCCCTCCAGGCATTACCAGGTAAGTGGCCCCGCCTCAGCCAGGCTTTATCCACCATCAAGCACTCCTGGAGACATCCCTTGGTGGCAAGCATCTTCTGAGCTGCTGAGCCTTCAGGCTTTGGAGGGCTTTTCATCAGCTGAAACTAAACTGCGCTGCTTTAGACTCCTTCTCTGATGTTGCCTGAGCCTTCCAACTTCACATTTTAGCTCTAACTATTTTCTCTTTACTGAACAAAAATAGAAGCATTTTAAATCTCTTAATTATGTCTTTTAGCCAAATAGCCAGAAAGCTCATAATCCTTGTTAATTGCCCTCTTGGAGTCCTCAGTATCCCTGAGTGTGAACATTTTCATGTTTGACTGCCTTTTTTTCCTCCCCACAAGGTTCAGAGTCTGTATTTAGCATGATATGCTGCAAAACTCAGAAAACTGATGACCCATTAGGTCTTACAGTTTAAGATACTGAAGGCTGAAAGAGGAAAACTTAAGAGTGTTAAGTCCTGAATCTGAGGGAGTTTACACTTCAGGAGCAGTGTCCTAACTTCACCTTTCTCATCCTATAGGAATTCTTACATCTTATCTCCCAGGGAGCCTAGTCCAACATTATGAGCCTCTTTCTTGTTCTTTGTAATAATAATATCAGGTTGTCATAATTTTATGTAATTATAATAATATAAGACTGATATAATGCAGGTGATAATAATATAAAAATCCCAATAATAGGTAATAGCTAAGATTGTTATATGTAGGCTTAGCAGATGCAAACTATTATATATAGAATGGATAAACAACAAGTCCTTCCTGTGTAACACAGAGAACTATGTTCAATGTCGTACGATTAAACCATAATGAAAAGGAGTATAAGAAAAGTAGTGTATACATGTATATAACTGAATCACTTTGCTGTACAGCAGAAGTCAACACAACGTTGCAAATGAGCACATCATTGTAAATTAAAAAAAAAAGACTGCTATGTGCTTATTATGTGTCAGGTAGAAGCCTCTCTCATTTAAAAGAGAAGAAGAAAAAAATCTTCCACAGTCTCTCTATCAGAGGATAGCCCTTTCCAAGCACCAGTTCATTTCCCTCCTTCTCGTGAAGGCAAAGCAGATTAGGAGGGTGGCCTCCAGTGCAGAAGTGTGTCCTCCAGCGCTCACCGGGCTCGCCCTTGCTCACATCCCTGCTGGTCTCCTAGCTGGCAGCCGAGAGGGCACTTTCTCACTCTTGTGATGACCAAAAACTCTACACCCTCAATCCCTTTGACATTTCTTTTTCCTGATTTCCTCTTGTTTCTCTTCTTGTTTTTTTTTCCTCCCCTCTTTCTCTGTTCACATATTCTGGGTGCTAATGTCTTGATCTGTAAAATGGAATCAGCTGATCCATCATAAAATCAGCCTTAAAGGATTCCTGTGAAAAACAATTGAGTCAGTTAGTGTGAATGCATATTATAAACATTAAGGTGCTATACCAATTGTTTTCTTGTTGTTATGTGTGTTAGTGGCTCAGTCACATCCGACTCTTTGTGACCCCATGGACTGTAGCCCACCAGACTCCTCTGTCCATGGGATTCTCCAGGCAAGAATACTGAAGTGGGTTGCCATTCCCTTCTCCAGGGGATCTTCCCGACTCGGGTTGAACCCAGGTCTCCTACATTGTAGGCAGATTCTTTACCATCCGAGCCACCAGGGAAGCCTTTTTCTTATAACTAAGTGTAATTAAAGTAATAAAATGCTTCCATAAGAGTTTCCAAGCAATGCTTTGATGGTTATGGTATAAGATTTTGTGGTAAGCATCTTATAGAGCTTCCCGGCTGGCCGAGGGGTAAAGAATCCACCTGCCAAGCAGGAGACGCAGGTTTGATCCTGATCCCTGGGTTAGGAAGATCCCCTGAAGAAGGAAATGGCAACCCACTCCAGTATTCTTGCCTGGAGAATTCCATGGACAGAGGAGGCTGGTGGGCTACAGTCCATGGGGTCACAAAGAGTCAGACACGACTGTGCCACTGAGCACAGCAAAGCAATAAGCATTTTAGTTACTTATTTAAGTTGATGCTTGTGCTCTTAAATATATTCTTTTAAGTGGTTAAAATATCTCCATCTTATTTTTGCATACGCTATTTGCTTGCTAAGTGTAAGTTAAAATTATGTTAGATTTCAACTGAGCCCTTGTATGATTTACCCACACGATCCAGGGTTTTCATAAATATTGTGATTTGGGAAGAAAACAATATCCACCCTCAAAGAATCTGGGGATTAATTAGGAAATCTCTTTGTTGTTCAGTCTCTAAGTTGTGTCTGACTTTTTTTTCGACCCCATGGACTGTAGCCTGCCAGGCTCCTCTGTCCATGGGATTTTCCCAGGCAAGAATACTAGAGTGGGTTGCCATGCCCTCTTTGAGGGAATCTTCCCAGCCCAGGGCTCGAACCTGGGCGGCCTGCACTGCTAGGCAGATTCTGCAACACTGAGCCACCAGGGAAGCCTAATTAGGAGCTTATGTTAATATGAAAGGACATTGTTTTAGTATTTTTGAAGTAGTCACATTTTTAATAAATTACCTGTTCAGTTGTTTCAAATGCCTATCCCTGAATATAACTAATAAGAATACCTCACATTTGTTTGAAGATTATTATTATTTCTTAAGTCCTTTCCCATGCAAGATCCCATTTGAGGTAAATAGCCATCCTGGGATGGAGGCAGGCCCAGAAGAAGGGCCTTTGTGATTTGTGGCTGATCCCTTGGCTGGTCGTGCTTGATCAGCCTCATCCCTACCCCACCGCCCACTGCCCTCAGCCCCAGGATAACTCGACTCTTGCCCAGTGTTCTCACCCCCTCATGCTGGTCTCCCACCCAGCTCTCCCTACACGAAAAGGCAGTTTCTGTGTCTCTTTCCCCAACAGCACTGTGGGCATCTCAGTGGCAGGGGCATGTCTTTTAGCCATCACTGTGCCCTACCCAAGCATGATAGGTGCTCAGTGGACAGAGCACACGTTTTTGAGTAAGTGGAAGATGGAGGAAGACCTCAAGGCATGGGAAGTTTAACCTTGTTGGAAAGGATTACAGAGAGGATAGTGTTAACTTCCCCATCATAACACTCACAGCATCTCACTAAAAAATGTATTTCATTAATATACGTGGCTCCACTGGGTCTTAGTTGCAGCATGCCTGATCTCCTTGTCTTTGTTGAGGCATGTGGGTTCATTAGTTGCTGCATGCAGGATTTTTTACATTTACAATATGCAAGATCTAGTTCCCTGACTAGGATCAAACCTGGCCGCTCTGCATGGTAACCACTAGATCACCTTCACATCTCACTTTCATTTCATTGTCCCCTGTATGAGACCATGAGGTCTGTAAGAGAAGATGCATCGTTCTTGCTTACCACACTACCCTCAGCCCCAGCATAGTCAGAGCATCTGGCTGAGCCACCAGGGAAGCCCACAGTCAGAGCCGGTACCCAGTAAATACTCAGCAGTATTTGTTGAGCAAATGAGTCCATGACTATCTATTTCTGCATTGCTACTTTTAGCTCAAAGAGCAGATACAATTTAAAACCAACACATTCTTCTTAGAAAATAGAGTGGGCACAGGAAAGAGGGATGCAGAATTCTGATGAAGACCAGATAGCTCAACATCTGCTGGCTCTCTTCCAGATTAACACATCCCCACTGAGGACTAGATTTCCTGAAAAAGGGAAAGTAGGCCGAGAGGGAGGGGACCGTGGTGGCTGTGTATGTGGAGGGATGTGCTTTGTGTATGAATAATGGCAGGATTTCCACCCATATTAATACAAAACCCTGTTGTGAAGGTCTGTCTCCACTAACACGCCCTGTCTGATGGAGGCCGATGGAAATAAGTAACGCCAAGGCTTGTGAGATAAATGCTCGTTAGAGGCCTGTGCCCGGGTGATGGCCAGCACTGTGTGTCCTGCTCAATTTCTCACCTGTCTGTAGAAAATGGGTCTGGAGAACTCAGCCTCCCCTTGACTCTCATCTAGACAGGGCCTGGCTTCTTAGAGATGGGAAACATGGCAAGAATTTTATTCCTCTAATTTGGAATAGTCTGGAGACGATAGGACGTCTGGGCAGATGGATCTGCAGCAGGAACTGGTTGATTTCAGCCTTTTAGGAACGGCCAGAGTAATGGGGAAGAGTAATTGAATCACTTTCCACGTGGAGCCGAATGTGTTCTACCTACTGCTTACAAGCTGTTTGCCGCCTCTGGGGCGTTATTCCAGGCTGGGCCACGTTAACACCGCAGAGCTTGACTTGCTTCCTGAGAAACAGCGGGCTGAGCCGCACCTGCTCCCAGCCGCTCCTGCCTTTGTCTGCCCGTGCTTGCAAGGGCAGGAAGCTCCTTTGCCACCCCGCCAGGAGGCTGTGGGCCCTGCGGAGGCCAGCATCCCCACGTTGGAAAGAAGGGATTTTTGTCACAGAAATAGCCATGCCACGTGTGTCTGAGGAGGGGGAAAGAGGCTCCAAAAATAAAGAACAGAACCGACAAAGAATCATCACAGAGAAAAGAAGTTCAGGGACTTGGTCAAGTTAAAAAGTGACAGCACTGAGATTACCCCAGGTCACTTCAACTTCAGCACCCACTTCCAAATGTCAAAATGTCAAAACAGTTAATTTTTTTTTTTTTTTGAGGACTCTCTATACTGTGTTCCACAGTGGCGGCGTCAGTTTACATTCCCACCTACAGTGTTTTAAGGTTCTGTTCCCTTTTCGCTACATCCTCACCAACATTTGTTATTTGTGTTCTTTTTGGTCATAGCCATTCTGATCAGTGTCAGGTGCTATCTTCCTGTGATTTTGATCTGCATTTCTCTGATTATTAGTGATGCTGAGCATCTTTTCATAAGCCTGTTGGCCATCTGTGTGTCTTCCTTGAAAAAACATCTATATAGGTCTTCTGCTCATTTTTTGATCAGGTTATTTGGTTTTTTTGATATTGAGTTTATGAGCTATTTGCATTTTGGATATTAACCCCTTATCGGACATACCATTTGCAAATATTTTCTCACATTCAATAGACTGTCCATATGATCCATCAATTCCACTGCTGGTTATATGTCTGAAAGAAAAAGAAAATACTAATTCAAAAAAATACATATGCACCCCAGTGTTCATAGCAGCATTATTTACAATTATCAAGGTATGGAGGCAATCAACAGATGACTGGATAAAGAAGATGTGGTGTATACACATACATGATGGAATATTACTCAGCCATAACAATGAGTGAAATTTTGCCACGTGCAACCACTTGGATGGAACTGGATGCCATTCTACTTGGTAGAATAAGTCAGACAGAGAATGAGCACTGCGTGTTTCCATTTCTATGTGGAATCTAAAAATAGAACAAATCGTGACTATAACAAAAAAGAAGCAGGGTCACACAGAGACAAACTCGTGGTTATCCGTGGGGTGAGGGTATGGGGGAAGGGCAGCATAGCAATAAGGGATTCAGAGAGAAAAATACTAGGTGCAAAATAAACTGTAAGAATTGCACAGGGAATACAGACAATACTGTATAATAGCCTTAAATGGAGTATAATCTATAAAAATCCTGAATCACTATGTTGTACGCCTGAAACTAATACAATATTGTAAATCAACTGTAATGATTCCTGAGTCATCTGACAACAAATTTGAAAGAGGTAACCCCTCACTCTCTGACACCAAGTACGGTCTAAGTAGTAGAGTCAGAAGGACTTCTCAAGTGCTGCTAGATGTAAAGAACCTGCCTGCCAGTGCAGGAGACATGAGACACTGGTTCAATCCAAGTCAGGAAGATCCCCTGGGGAGGGCATGCAACCCATTCCAGAATTCTTGCCTGGAGAATCCCATGGACAAAGGAGCCTGGTGGGATACAGTCCATGGGGTCACACAGAGTCAGACACGACTGGGGCGACTTAGCATGCATATATGCACAGTGGAATCAGAAGCTGAAATCTACCAGTGGAGATAGAGAACAAGACTGAGAAATGAAAAAGCAGGAGATGCCCCCACATCCCAGGCAGGTCCTGAGATGTGCATTTCTTGCCTGTAGTACCAGCATGAAATAATTTGAGGGGGATTTTCTCCCACTAACTAAACAGATTCCTGAGACAGTAGAATAGGAAGGAATCTCACAGTTTACCCTAAGACAGGGTTCTCCTCCACCATCCAACCTGTATTTGAAAGTCGCAAGAGACAGGGAAGCTCACTGCTTGGAAAGCACTTCCAAAATGTCCAGATGAGCTCCTTTCTATTCAGTTACACCCTGTTTCCTTCAGACCCTTCTCTGGTGGCTCAGATGGTAAAGAGTCTGCCTGTAATGCAGGAGACCTGGGTGTGATTCCTGGGTCAGGAAAATCCCCTGGAGCCAGGCTTGGCAACCCACTCCAGTATCCTTGCCTGGAGAATTCCATGGACGGAGGAGCCTGGAAGGCTACTAGTCCGTGGGGTCGCAGAGAGTCGGACACAACCGAGTGACTAACACTTTTCCCTCAGATCCTAACTTAGCTCTTGACTCAGGAACAGTTGGGTCCTGGGAACTCCCAGGGAACTAACAAATGTCTTTTCAGTCGTTTCTGAGTGAGGTGACCTCAAGCATCTGAGGCTAAAACAGGCATTTTAAGAAGCCTGCTTGTGGGTCTTACAGCTTCCCCAGGAGTCTTCTTTGAGGTGGGGTGACAATGTGTGTCTGGACACGGAGGACTTTCTCTACCTTGTAGGTCTGTTTGTAGCTACAGGTGTAGAATCTGCTTTACCTGAGGGTCTGACTTGAGAGCACTCCCAGCTGAGTGGCTCTGAGCCCCCTTTTCCCAAACCCCCTTGGGATCAGACCTGGCTTTTCTGATTGCTGTGCCTTTTGGGTCCTTTCCATCAGCCAGGTGCTTTGGACCCCTGAGGTGGTCACTGCAGCCTCTGCAGGGGCCCCCCAGATGCACGGTGACAGTGGCACATCGGTGTCCTGGGAGAGTCCCTCCTGGGAGGGACAGAGGCTAGAATATTCTAGCATATTCTAGAGGATGAAGATCACACGGTCTCAGCCTGACTCTCTCCGCCCGTTTCTTGCTCCAGGTAACCTGTTCTTGGTGAGTCTGGCGTTCGCTGACCTGGCCGTAGCCTTGTATCCCTACCCACTGAGCCTCGTGGCCATCTTCCACGACGGCTGGGCCCTGGGGGAGGTGCACTGCAAGGCCAGCGCCTTCGTGATGGGTCTGAGCGTGGTCGGCTCCGTCTTCAACATCACCGCCATCGCCGTCGACCGCTACTGCTACGTCTGCCGCAGCGTGACCTACCACCGCCTCTGCCGCCGCCGGCACACCGCCGTCTATGTTGGCCTCGTCTGGCTGCTCACCCTGCTGGTCCTTCTGCCCAACTTCTTCGTGGGGTCCCTGGAGTACGACCCGCGCGTCTACTCGTGCACCTTCGCGCAGACGGCCAGCGCCGGATACACGGCGGCCGTGGTGCTCGTGCACTTCCTGCTGCCCGTGGCTGTTGTGTGTTTCTGCTACCTGCACATCTGGGTGCTGGTGCTGCGTGCCCGCAGGAAGGTCAAGGCGGAGAGCAAGCCACGCCCATGGTCTGGTCGCGTGCGGAGCTTTCTGAGCATGTTTGTGGTCTTTGTGATCTTCGCCATCTGCTGGGCGCCGCTGAACTGCATCGGCCTCGCCGTGGCCATTGACCCCGAAGAAGTGGCTCCCCGGGTGCCAGAGGGGCTGTTCGTCTCTAGCTACTTCCTGGCCTATTTCAACAGCTGCCTGAACGCCATCGTCTATGGGCTCCTGAACCAGAACTTCCGCAGGGAATACAAGAGGATCATCTCTGCCCTCTGGAACCCACGGCGCTGCCTGCAGAACTCTTCCAAGGGCAGCCAGGCTGAGGGCCCGGGCAGCCAGCCTACCCCAGCTGATAGTGCCCGGGCCCCTGTGCAGGCAGATAATCTCCCACCTGATGCCCAGCCGGGCAATGCACTCAGGAAATGATGGGAGAGAATCCACTCCTCGGGGGAGGTCAGCCGCCCGGGCTGTGCCAGCCAGTCAGAGGACAGTGCGCAGCTGGGGGCCCTTCACCCTGTGGACGAGAAGCCCCTCAGCACGCTGGGGTCAGGCAGTCAGGGACCCCTGCAGGTCCTGGAGGCCGCGTCCCAGCGAGCACATCCGGCCCAGCCCGCCCACAGTCCGGGTGCGCCGCGGCCCGGTCCCGCTCGGGCGAGGAAGGAGCAGAAGGCACAGGGGCCTGGGGTGCAAGAGGCAGCCTCCTGCCCACTGCTGCCCTCCTGGTTGGGCTTCCTGCTGCTTTCGCCCCTTCCCCTGAGGGGCTGCAGGAGGCCAGGGCTCCTCTGTGAGCGAGGCTGGAAGGAGAAGCTCTGCAGGGCAGGACAAGGGGTGCTCTGCAGGTGCCGCTCCGAGGACAGCGTCCTGCACCCCAACCCTGCCAGGATCTTCCCTACACATATGTGTGCACACGTGTGCAAACCCACACACACCATATCACACACACACATCCTTGTATACACTGTGCCCACCACTCACATCACACTACAGACACATTACACACACACCCCATCACACACACCCCCCCATATACACTGTACACCCCACTCACCACACTACAGACATACTACACACACACACAGAGCCCTATATACACTGTATACACCACTCACAGCACACTAAAGACATACGCACACACACACACCCTATATACACTGTGCACACCACTCACACCACACACATACTACAGACACGCAGAGCCCTATATACACTGTATATACCACTCACTTCAAACAACAGATATACCACACGCACAGCCCTATATAAACTGTATACACCACTCATACCACACTATAGACACACTACACACCACATCACAAAGACACCCCTATATACACTGTACACCCCACTCACACCACACTACAGACATACCACACATACACATCCTATATACACTGTACACACCACTCACACCACACTACAGACATACTACACACACACCACATCAGATACACACACACCCTTGTATATGCTGTGCACACCACTCACACCACACTACAGGCATACCACACACACAGCACATCAGATACACACACACCCTTGTATATGCTGTGCACACCACTCACATCACACTACAGACATATTGCACACGCACATGCACACACACCCCTATATACACAGTATACACCACTCACACCACACTACAGGCATACTGCGCACACACACACACACACACACACACACACACACCCCTCAGGCGTCTGGACTAGAGCCTACCCAGCTTCCTTTCCTGGTCCCACCCTGTTCAAGCTGTGTGACTTGCTTGTGTGATTGGCAGACCCCTACCCTCTGTCTTCCTCAGTTGCTCCCCTTTAAACAGAGACCGTGCCACTGCCTGCCCCCTCAGGGCTGTGTGAGGAGTTGCTGCGATGGCACAGCCTGAGAGTGAGGGCATGGCTGGCACTCGTCATCATTCCCTCGTCATTATTCTACCTACAGAGCGTGAAGGGTGACCCGGAAGGAGAGAAGCAGGGACACGAGAAGACTGGGATGGACGGAAGGGGACGGGAAGGTGTGTGTGGCAGTGGGGCCACCTCTGCCCCAGGGCCTTCCTCAGCCTGTGTATTCTCAGGGTTTTTCCCCCGAAACTTAGTTGCATTGGAATTTTATTACTGAACATTTGGTAATGATATTTAAACATCAGACATTTCTAATGTTTAGGGACCTTTAGTCGTCACTGTCGCTGCTAGAGGGCTTCTCAGGTGGTGCTGGTGGTAAAGAACCAGCTGCCAACGCAGGAGACACAGGAGATGTGGGTTTGATCCCTGGGTCGGAAAGATCCGTTGGAGGAGGGCATGGCAACCCACTCCAGGATTCTTGTCTGGAGAATCCCGTGGACAGAGGAGCCTGGCTACAGTCCATGGGGTCACAAAGAGTCGGACACGACTGCGCAACCGACACACTGCCCAGTCACTGGGTCACCTGGAAGCTTGGGGGCTCCAAGTGCTGGGTATGTGTTATCTTATTTAATTGTTAAAACTCCTTGAAAAGGTATTACCCATGCTTGTACGAAGAAACTTAAAGAAGGTGTGGAGCCTGGGGCTCTTGTTTGTTTGTTTGTGTGTGTGTGTGTGTGTTTGACCTGGGAGGTTGTCAAACAGGAGATTTTGACTGTGCAGATATTGGGAAGGGTTCTGGGAATCTGATTCTGACCCTGGTGGTCTTTAACCAGACTGCTCAGAAAGTAGATGTTCCAGGTTTAGTGACTGAAAGGTTGGGATTCAACTGCCCAGTGTGGAAAGTCCCGCCCAGGGAGGCCTCCCAGTCCAGACCTCAGACAGAGACACACAGGAATTCTAAGGCCTCTCCCGGGGCTGCAGCCGCTTTTCCTAGCTCTGGGCAGAGCCTGTGCTGACCAGGCCTGGCCTGTGCTTGCCTTCTGCTCCCCTTGCCTCCTGCCCCCAGGCACCAACTACAGGGGTTGGCTAGCCACTCCTGAAGTGAAGACAATGGAGTGTTCCCCACCTTCTCCTCTTATCCTGTATCTTTTTGCTCTGGGTTGAGTGTGTGACACAGCTCTGGCTCAGTAAATATGGTTGAAGGAATAAAAGCTCGCTTCAGTTCGCTGGGCCCACAGATGTCACCTGGCCTGCCAGGGTTCAGTGCTAACAGTCCACTAACTGGGACCTTTTTTTTCCCCACAGGTTTTGGTGATGGTCCAGAAGCTGAAAGAATGGAGGGATATGGGAAAACCCAGGGCATCAGGCATGTACATACTCATGTGGGATGGCTTCTCGCTGTGGACTCTGATTTTAAATAAAGATCATTATGATTTTGCTGCAATAGTGTGGGAACTTTGTTCACCCTCTGCCTTTTTGATGCTGGACAACCTGGTCAAAGATACCACTTTGATACCTTCATTCCTATCTGTGTTAGTTTGCTGGGGCTGGCATGAGAAGGTACCGCGGAGCAGGTGTCTTAATACCAAGAAAACCCTGGACCTACCTTCAAAATGTTTTAGGCTAGTGTTGAACAGAATCTAAGGAAAGATGCAAGACTAGACTTGGGTAACTAGAAGTTCGACTGAGGCAGGACCACTCCCACGCCCACCACCCCCACACATGCGCATGTGTGCTAGAAGCCTGACAGAGCAGGTGGGCCCTTTTCTGAGCATCAATGGTTTTTATCTCTAGCATGCCAAAAAATAAAAACATATGAGACACTCAAAAAGGAAAGGAGTTTCAACCCCTGGACAAAAACAGAGTCATCACAGAAGGAGAACTAGAGATAGTGCAAATGTTGGAACTAGAAAGGACTTTAAAATAGCTGAAAAAATACAGGTGTTATGTAGAGTTAAGTAAGTCAGAAAGAGAAAAACAAATATATATATATATATATTAATGCAGAGATGTGGAATCTAGAAAAGTGGTAAAGATGAATTTATTTGCAGAGCAAGAATAGAGACACAGACAAATGTATGGATACCATGTGGGGAAGTGAGGTGCGATGAATTGGGAGATTGGGATCGGCATATATACACCATGTGCGTACGTGTGTGCTAAGTCGCTTCAGTGGTGTCTGACTCTTTGCGATCCTATGAACTGTAGCCCTCCAGGCTCCTCTGTCCATGGGGTAGGCGAGAATGCTGGAGTGGGTTGCCATGTCCTCCTCCAGGGAATCTTCCTGACCCAGGGATCAAACCTGTGTCTCTTATGTCTCCTGAACCGGCAGGCAGGTTCTTTACCACTAGCGCTACCTGGGAAGCCTATATACACTATAGGTTATGTATAAAATAGAAACTATACATACTATGTAAAAATAGAAGGCTAAAGAGCACTGACTGTATAGGATGGGGAACTCTACTTAATGCTCTGTGGTGACCTAAATGGGAAGGAAATCCAAGGAAGAGGAGATTTATGTATATGTGTGGCTGATTCACTTTGCTGTACAGCAGAAATTAACATGACATTGTAAAGCAACTATATCCCAATAAAAAATAAAATAACTGAAAAACATGGATCAGGATGTGATAGAAAAGGTGGACAATGCATGTGAAAAGGGAATTTTAGCACATAAATTAAAATTGTGTTTAAAAATGGGAATGTTGAAATAAAAATGTGATAACAGAGATGAAAAGTTTATTTGAAAGGCTTAACAGGTACCTGGACAGAGTGGAGTAAAGGAACCAGAACAAAATTGTCACAGGAAAGGGGGGTGTGGAGGAAATCTGGAGAAAGACAATTCCCATCTTCGAAGGGTCCTCTTCTAGTGGAGCCACACAGGAAGCAATCGCTCCAGCAGCAAATGATTATGAGACTCGTGAAATGCTGTCTCCCAG
Organism: Bos indicus x Bos taurus; assembly: GCF_003369695.1. Taxonomy (NCBI): domain Eukaryota; kingdom Metazoa; phylum Chordata; class Mammalia; order Artiodactyla; family Bovidae; genus Bos; species Bos indicus x Bos taurus. The sequence continues at coordinate 49,408,475 of NC_040104.1, forward strand.
GGAACTTTGCCTGAACCTAGGTGTTCGGGGTTTTTACTGGAGTTCAGGCATATGGGCACCCTGTGCTTGGCATGGGTCAAAACTCTGGATTCCCCAAAGGGAAGCTGGTGTTCATCATGAGAAACACTATTTGTATAAATAATTTCAGTACAATGAGTCCCTCTTTCTGTTATCAAGTGGTGAGAAAAATCCAAGTGTCCAGATGAGAGCCAAGGACCAACCTCACAGACCTTTCAAAGAATGGCGATCTCAGACCCTAGTATATTAACCCTTTTTTACACATTCCTTAATGGTGAATTAGCTACATATGTCTTAAAATCCATGGGTCAAAGAAAAATCACAAAGGAAATAAAATAATTTATACTGAATCATTTATGTATAAGTAAAGCATCAGAATTTGATTTAGTGCTGTTTTTGGTGCCATTTATATTTCAGTTGAAGACGTCAGCACTGGGCCCTGCCCGTGACAAGGGCAAAACAACCTCAGTCTAAAAGTGATTTTAAAGATGTCCAAAAGTTTTAAGGAGAACAAGTCAAAGGGAATATAAAATCCTTTTTTTTTTTTTTTTCACTTTAGGCAAAAGTCTAAAAGTCAGATCTCTGTCAAAGTTCCGAATTGCATTTGGCTTTACAAAATCGACTTTTTCTGGTTCTTTTCAAAGTCACTGATTCTTTTGTAGTCTCTTTTGTAATCTTTACACACAAATACACACTCAAGGTCCACACATCAAAACGTATCAGCTTAGGTGTTCTGGGGTTGTTCTTTCCTGTTGTTAAGCGGTCCTTCTTATCTCTGTCTTTAGTACCCTTTGTTTGGTGTGTTGAGATATTCATCTATCTCTTCCCCTTATTATGGCTGAGATGGTCAAGAATCTGCCTGCAATGTGGGGGACCTAGTTTCAGTCCCTGGGTCAGGAAGGTCCGCTGGAGAAGGGCATGGCAACCCACTCCAGTATTCTTGCCTGGAGAATCCCCATGGACAGAGGAGCCTGGCGGGCTACAGTCCATGGGGTCACCAAGAGTCGGACGTGACTCAGGGACTAACGGTTTCACTTTCACTTTTCACTCCCCCTATTATAAATCACCTAGAAATGTGGCCCGGCACTTGGGTGCCTATGGATGGGGCGGGGATCCTACCTGAGCAGAACTCAGGCTGGGATGAGCTGCTGGAGGAAAACGGCACAGCAGGAACTGGACCCCGGCCTCTGGACACGGTCCTTGCTGTGCGTAGCTCCCTTGTATCCAAGGAAAGATTGGGCTAAACAGACGAGGATGGATGGAGCTGACACAGTCGTGATGGAAACAAGATAGCATAGGAGGGTGTCTAAACCCTGAGAGAAAATCACCAGAAGTGCGTGGGAGGAGTCCAACACCTGGGGCCCGCATGCTGGGACGGGGACACAAAGAAGCCACTGCCGGGCCTTCTTGGCCTCGTCGTGTCCTCAGCAGGCTGTGGGCATCTCAGGACTTGAGCCAGGTTAGAGGCGTAGAAGCAGACATTTCACTGCTGTCTGAGGGTGCCCTCTACTCCTTCTCCTCCTCTCTACACTGTCACCATAACAACCACATCCTATGACAAGGGGCAGCGCTGGCATGGGAGAGAGGGAAGAAGCAAACCGTCCCAGTGACTCCCATCTGGCTTAGCCTCAGATTCCCAGGCTAATTCTCTTCCTGTCAGCTTTCAGTCTCTTGAGATGATATCTACTTGTGAGTTACCCAACTCTCCAGCTAGAGATAAGGACCAGTTCAGGGGTGTTTATTTCATTCTCTCCAAATATTAACTGATGAATTGATATTAAATGAATATGAAATACAAATTTGGGTAAAGACAAAGGTGAACATTCCTAAGACAAAAGGAAATGGTTTGTTCTTTCTCAGTCCGTAAGAAAATGCAGACAGACAGTGGGTTGTACCCTGGAGGCCAAGTGGAAACGAACAATTTTCTAAGCATATTTGCTTCCAGATCCTTGTTACTTAAGTGGGGACCACCTCCTATGCCCATCTGATTGGAGTCCTTTTCAAGAGCCCTTGATGGGTACTGCCTACCCCACTAATTATTCCTGTACCATAGCCAAGGTAACTGTTTAGAACTGGCTGGGCCTAAAGTTGTATTTTAGACCTCAAAAAGGTGACGTCTCCTCTCAGAATTTCAGCCAGGTCTCCCAGATTAGGTTATTGGAATTTAAAATGTAGCCTGGGATTAAATCTCCTTTATTTGGGTGACTCAGAAAAATCTTTACAATTTATTTGTAGGCAACTTTTATTGCCCAGTTTCCTTTTTATGTGCATACTCTGTTAACTGCTTTATTTCATTACCAACAAAAATCAATACGCTAGCAGTGTCTATGTGAGTAATTCTGCCTTTTTTTAAAGCTTATTTTTGGCTGTGCTGGGTCTTCGTTGTTGCAAGGACTTTTCTCTGGTTTTGGGGAGCGGGGTCCATTCTCCAGTCGGGGTATGTGGGCTTCTCATTGTGGTGGCCCCTTTTGTTGCAGAACAGGGGCTGTGGGGAAGTCGAGCTTCAGTAGTTGCAACAGGAGGGCTCAGTATCTGTGGCTCCCGGGCTCCAGAGCACAGGTGCAACACTTGTGGTGCCGGGGTTCAGTAGTACACAGCTTGTGGGATCTTCCTGAATCTGGGATGGAACCTGTGTCTCCTGCATTGGCAGGCAGATTCTTTACCACTGAGCCACTAGGAAAGCCCTAGTCTGTGTTTTAAAATGATGAATCTTTTATATTAATGTAGCTTGTATGTAACCTATCGCGTGGTATGAACAACCCCTCCCCCGTGTATACACTTACCACAATAGCCTGGATGTTAACAACCTTCTAAATACTGCTGTGGCTCTAATCTTGCTCTCTTCTCATCTCTCTTCCATAATCCAACCAGAGTGATTTTCCGAAATGTACAACGGTTGTTTGATTCTTCTATGGAAATCACTCTTGGCCTCTCCACGGTTATGAAGGTCACAAGCTCTACATGATTCTTCCCCTCGCCCTTCTCTCCAACTGCCTCACCAGCTGCTCCATCGACTCTTTCTCGCTTAAATGTACACACCTAGCTGTTTAACTTGTGGAACTGTTTATAATATTTTGTATGAGAATGTAGCTCACCTCGTTATTTGTAGTACTGAAAAACTGTCTTCAGTTTAAGTATGTATCAACAGAATTATGGCTAAATAGACAACAGTTCATATGAACTATGGAATACTATGCTGCTGTGCAAAGGTGGGTGTGTATATCCACAGGGAATTGTATCTGTTATACCAGTATCAAGCTTAATGAAAAAAAACACCAAGTTGAAGATAATAGTATATAGTAGGGTGTCATTTCTCCTTAAATTAAATCTTCTTTGTGTGTGTTCATCTCCTTATAATGTTACAGAAAGTCATCTGTGGGGGTTCTGGCCGCTTGCTGCTCAAAAGCCCACAAGCAGGCCAGGTTGGTAGAAAAGAATGTTTGCTTTATTTCAGATGCTTGCAACTGGGGGGCGGGTGGCAGACATCTGTCCCAAGGCTGACCCCCCCACCCTGACAAGCAGGGGTGAGAGGTTTCACAGACAGAGTTGGGGGGGAGGTTACATGCAGAAACAGCACCTCCATCCCTAACAGTCATCTTCAGCTGGCGTCGGTGGTCTGACCAGCATCATCTCACTAATTTAGGTAGAGTTCATCTTCAGTTCCGGGACGCACTTGTTCCCAGTTCTTTGGGGTCCATTCTCAGAATTGTGGCAGCTCAAGTCCTGGGTACAGTCTGATCATCAGGTAGTTAACGTTCCACCTGGTATTTTGGTATCTATAAGACCGCTCACAGGACATGGCTCAGAATATTATCTATAACCCTTGAGAAAGAACTAAAGTCCTTGACTGTGCTTGATGACTGCATTATTATTATTTAGTCTCCTTGGCTGTTTTCCTCTGTGTCCGCATTTCTCACTTCTCTGATCAAGCTTATTCTTTGACTAAAGTTTTCCCCAGGCAAAAGGCATGTGGAGGACACGGTGGAGAGCAAAGACCGTGTGGAGCTTCTCCGTTTCAGTAAGATGTATATACACAGTAGAAGTCTGGAAGTGAATTTTCCAAATTTTCCCGTTGGGAAAAGGGATGGACTGTGGTTGAAGGAGAGAGTCTCTCATTTTTCGCTTTATTTCTTTATTGTTTCTTCTTTCTTGGCTGCACCACATCTTAGCTGTGGCCTGTGGGATCTCTAGTTGCAGCCTGCGGACTCTTAATGGCAGCATGTGGGATCTGGTTTCCTGACCAGGGGTCCAGCAGGGCCCACTGCACTGGGGGCACAGAGTCCCAGCCACTGGGCCACCAGGGAAGCCCTCTTATATTCTTTTTGTTCACAGGAAGATGTCTTATTTAGTGACAGTTAAAGATTAAAACATGTTTTTAAGTGTAGTACATCACTAGGACTCTTGCCATCCGTCATGAGCTCAGTGGGCGAGGATGGCTTAGCCACAGCAAAAGAGGATGGAGAGCAGGGTCTGGATGTGCTCTCTAGGCCTACCTTTGCTAAGGAAGGGCTGGGCTGAGGTGGGTGTTGTTGCACTGACAGGAGTGGGAAGAAGCATTAATACATCCAACACCTAGAGTCAGGTATTCAGGGAGAACGGTGAATGATGATGATTTGAGGCGAGCAACCACTGTCCATGGTCCGCAGAGAGGTACAGGGTATCCTCACCCCCAGGTGGCTGGCTAGGAGTGTGGACCGGAATGTGCTTGGCAGCAGGATCAGAGGCTTAACTGCAAGCCTCAGGGGCGAGGGATGGGCCTCAGCCCTTAGGGTGGAGCGAAGCGAGATAACAATAGAAAATGAGAACCTTTGGAGGACACAGACTTGAGTCAGGGGGAATGACAGGGCCACAGCCATGGACCTATGAAGGAAGAGACAGACCCAGCTTCAGAACAGAGATGAGTGATCTGCTCACTTACAGCATGGCCACTGAGCAGTGGTGGGGATGGGGGAGAAGCAAGCCCACACGGTGGGGGGGCCGAGTGTGTTGAGCTCTGGATAGGAAGACTGGGGAGACAGATCATGGGCAACGGGAAAGCACTGAGGGCCTTAGCCTCACGGTTGGCTCTTCAAAGAGGCATATCAGAATGTGTTTGATCTTTGCTGTGGCTCTAAAAAGGAACCCACAATAATGGTGAAATGCCAGAAACAGTATTGACTCAATGTGAAGGCTGCTACAATTTCTGATAGCATTCCTCAGAATAGACTTCTTATTGTGAGGATCATTAAGAATTGAGAGTCTGGTCACGGTAACACACACTTCCACATTAAGTCCATCCATCTTGACAGCTCTGTTTCCTGAACTTTCCTGAAGCCAGTATCTACTTACGGTTGATGGAGTGGCAGGCAAAAGGATGAGACGCCAGTGCTGTTTTAGATTTATGACCTCCTTTTTCACCCAAGGTAAAAACTTCAGCATTTAGAGCACTACATTTTTGTCTGATGCATGGGACTAGATTAAATGTTGAACTAAATGACAGATGAAGGTGGAATTAATTAATGTCAGTTCTCATATAAATTGCTCATGATGAGAAACAATGAAATTAACATAAGTAGATGAGATACATCATCATTTCTCTTCATTTAACCAGCATGGAGGTAGACTAGGAGGATGACACATTGCATACATGAGAAAAATGGGCAGAGCTGATGATAAAGTCACATTCATTTCCTTTTCAAAGTAGTCAGGAGTGGTTCTCATGAAGCTTAAATACATATTTAATGTACAAACTAGCTCCATGCTTTCATTTCAAGGAAATCTGGCTTGTTTTACTTGTCAATAATATAACCTTTTGGAGAAGGAAATGGCAACCCACTCCAGTGTTCTTGCCTGGAGAATCCCAGGGACGGGTGAGCCTGGTGGGCTGCCGTCTATGGGGTCACACAGAGTCGGACACGACTAAAGCAACTTAGCAGCAGCAGCGGTAGCAATATAACCTTTTATTTAAGCAATGACTATTTGCAAGGAAAGTTGGGAGAAAGTTTCCATGGCTTAAATAGTAAAGCTAACCCCTTTCTAGTTAAGTCGTGGATAGGATGTGTGCATGCATGCTAAGTCACTTCAGTCGAGTCTGAATCTGCTCGACCCCTTGGACTGTAGCCTGTCAGGCTCCTCTGTCCATGGGATTCTCCAGGCAAGAATACTGGAGTGGGTTGCCGTGCCCTTCTCCAGGGGATCTTCCTGCCCTAGGGATTGAACCTGCAGTTCTTATGTTTCCTGCATTGGCAGGCGGGCTCTTTACCACTGGTGCCACCTGGGAAGCCCCCTTGGATCAGATGTATTCCCTTTAAGTGTGGCACACATGGCAGCAGAAAACATTTGGCGTTTTTCCAACTTTGCTTTCAGAAGTCAAACCCAGACCTTTTCCTGGAAGGATGGCGTCAGATCTGACGATGGAGTCTACAATTCTTTCCCGGTCACTATCTCCTTGACCTCTGCACAGAACGTGTTGTGTGTGCTTAGTCACTCAGTGGTGTCCCGTGGACTGTAGCCCACCAGGCTTCTCTCTGTCCTTGGGGATTCTCCAGGTAGGAATACTGGAGTGGGTTGCCATGCCCTTCTCCAGGGAATCTTCCCAACCCAGAATTCCCACATTGCGGGCAGATTCTTTACCATCTGAGCCACCAGGGAAGCCCAAGAATAACAGAGTGGGTAGCCTATCCATCCTCCAGGGGCTCTTCCCAACCCAAGAATCGAACCAGGGTCTCCTGCATTGCAGGCGGATTCTTAACCAGTCGAGCTACCAGGGAAGCCTATACAGAATGGGTACTCAGGGGCAAAGCAGGGGAGGCTCCTGATGCAGAGTGGCTCCAGGGACAGAGTATCACGTGTATGAGAGAGGAGAAGTTACCTCAAACTACAAAAACCTAGTGTGCTGTTAATAATGGTGTCACCAACTCATATGCAATTGAAGTATTTTTAATATTCATTAAATAAGTATATATCTTCTAGGCCTGGTGTCGGGTGCTGAGGACATCAAGGTGATTAAGTCAAAGTTCCTGCCTTGGAGAAATCAATAGTCAGGGAGATAGACATCTAACCAAGTAACATGGGAGGTTCAATAACAGAAAGGACAACCAGCCATAGGAGTTACATGCTTGTGGGAATTATAGGGACTGGCAGTGCTCAGAGTAGATAGGTCACAGGTCAGAGGGATCTGGGTGAGAGGCAGAGGAAGGTTCAAAAGTAAAGGGAAAGGCATGGATGCCTGAAATGTGTGCTCTGATTTTTTCACTTATCAGGTGGTCAAAGGCTGAAAATGTATGTGATCCCATGTGGGCAGGAAACAAGCCCTGTCATGTGCTGTTGGAGTGTAAACTGGCCTGAGCCCTGCTGAGGACAACCTGGCAGATCGCTCGTGATTGCAAATGCAGCTCCATGTAATCTAGCAATTCCTCTTTTAGGAAGTTGTGCTAGAGATACATTCATCCTTGTGTACAACACTAGGTTAATTGTTGCAACATACCTTGGGGTAGTCAAAGATTGGAAACACCTTAAATGTATGTCACAGGGTGCTGGGAGAAGAAACATCAGTGCAATAGTATGGTGCCATAAGAAATGACAAGCCTCCTTGTAATTTGACACGGAACGATCTCCAAGACATTTTACAAAGGAAAAGCACAAGGTACAGGATAGCAGGTAAGGAAGATGACTATTTGTGTGAATAAAGTGGACAGAATAAAATAAAGAATAAATAGAAATAATTGAGAGGGTAACAGGCAGGAAGGCTAGGGGTCTCCAAACTGAGGAAACAGCTACAAGTGTCAGACACTTTTTACCTCTCTGTTACGCAACAGGAAGAAACAAACTGCAGGTGTCAGATTTTTTTTGCTTCTCTATACAAATTTAAAAGGAGGTTTCTTTTACAATTCTGTGTTGCCATGACGACACCTGGTTCCACCTAAACTTAACTTTTCTCAAACCTTGAGCTAACCAACGCATTTTTCTTCAGTTCAGTTCAGTTCAGTCGTTCAGTCTTGTCCGACTCTTTGCAACTCCATGGACTGCAGCACACCAGGCTTCCTTGTCCATCACCAACTCCCAGAGCTTACTTAAATGTCCATCGAGTCAGTGATGTTATCCAATCATCTCATCCTCTGTTATCCCCTTTTCGTCCTGCCTTCAATTTTTCCCAACATCAGGGTCTTTTCAAATGAGTCAGCTCTTTGCATCAAGTGGCCAAAGTGTTGGAGTTTCAGCTTCAGCATCAGTCTTTCCAATGAACTTTCAGGACTGATTTCCTTTAGGATGGACTGGTTGGATCTCCTTGCAGTCCAAAGGACTCTCAAGAGTCTTCTTCAAGACCACAGTTCAAAGGAGAAATTCTTTGGCACTCAGCTTTCTTTATAGTCCAACTCTCATATCCATACATGACTACTAGAAAAACCATAGCTTTGACTAAATGGACCTTTCTTGGCAAAGTAATGTCTCTGCTTTTTAGTATGCTGTCTAGGTGGTCATAACTTTTCTTCCAATAAGCAAGTGTCTTTTAATTTCATGACTGCAGTCACCATCTGCAGTGATTTTGGAGCCCAAGAAAATAAAGTCTGTCACTGTTTCCATTGTTTCCCCATCTATTTGCCATGAAATGATGGGACCAGATTCCATGATCTTAGTTTTCTGAATGTTGAGTTTTAAACCAACTTTTTCACTCTTCTCTTTCACTTTCATCAAGAGGCTCTTTAGTTCTTCTTTGCTTTCTGCCATAAGGGTGGTGTCATCTGCATATCTGAGGTTATTGATATTTCTCCTGGCAATCTTGATTCCAGCTTGTGCTGAGGAGGAAACAGACAGAACAGGCTCCATCTTGAAAACTGGACTCCGTCTTGGGCCGGACTGAGGACTTTGAGCTATGTGCCCAGTATCTATGGAAACAACATACCAAATGGAAAACCAGACCCCTCTGATAGAAGAGCCCCAGGGCTCTCACTTAGACTCTCCATCACCTAAAAGAATACCCTAATTATCTGTGTAAGTGAATAGAATCATAAATTCTATTATGCTTACTGGGGTATGACCACAGGCCTATTGATAATTGTCCACTGTTAACTACCTAGGCTTAAGGCATATGAATCACGGTTAACTTTGATTGTATCTTTCTTTTCCTTTGTTCAGACTAGTTTCAGGTAATTTGGGGAGGTGGCACATATACTTAGAATATATAAGGTTTTCACAAAAACTCGTCAGGGTCCTCGGCTAAGAGGAGACTCTGCCTTGGGCCCGCCCGTGTAATAAACTGCCCTCCACTATCTGCATTGTCCTTCTGAGGGAGTTTGTTTCCCAGAGTGCGTGGCTACAACAACGCTTCATCCAGCCCGGCATTCTGGATGATGTACTCTGCATAGAAGTTAAATAAGCTTCACATTCCAGGATGTCTGGCTCTAGGTGAGCAATAACACCATCATGGTTATCTGGGTCAAGAAGATCTTTTTTGTACAGTTCTTTTGTATAGTTTTTCTTAAGCTCTCTGACAATACACAGCTTTGACGTACTCCTTTTCTGATTTGGACCACTCTGTTGTTCCATGTCCAGTCTTAACTGTTGCTTCTTGACCTGCATACAGGTTTCTCAAGAGACAGGTCAGTGGTCTGGTATTCCCATCTCTTGATGAATTTTCCACAGTTTGTTGTGATCCATGCAGTCAAAGGCTTTGGCGTAGTCAATAAAGCAGAAGTAGATGTTTTTCTGGAACTCCCTTGCTTTTTCAATGATCCAATGGATGTTGGCAATTTAATGTCTTATTCCTCTGCCTTTTCTAAATCCAGCTTGAAAAGCTGGAAGTTCAACAGTTCATACTGAAGCCTGACTTGGAGAATTTTGAGCATTATTTTGCTAGCATGTGAGATCAGTGCAATTGTGCAGTAGTTTGAGCGTTCTTTGGCATTGCTTTTCTTTGGGATTGGATTGAAAACTGACCTTTTCCAGTACTGTGGCCACTGCTGAGTTTTCCAGATTTGCTGGCATATTGAGTGTAGCACTTTCCCAGCATCATCTTTTAAGATTTGAAATAGTTCAACTGGCATTTCATCACCTCCACCAGCTTTGTTTGTAGTGATGCTTCCTAAGGCACACTTGACTTCACATTCCAGGATGTCTGGCTCTAGGTGAGTGATCACACCATCATGGTTATCGGGTTATCTGGGTCAAGAAGATCTTTTTTGTATAGTTCTTTTGTATAGTTTTTCTTAAGCTATGTTAGTGAACTGCCCTAGACTCTTTCTTCAAGTGTTATGCCTAAGCCTTAGAACTGACTTGACAAACCAGTATGTTTTACTCATGCAAAAGTTTTCTTAAGCTATGTTAATGAGACTATGTATTTGCTTGGAAACTTGCCTTTCTTCAAGATCCATGTCCATCATTTTACGGCCCTGGATGACTCACCTGGTGCGATGTTATCTCAAAGTGCATGTTGTGGGTGAGGGGCCGGGTGCCACTCTGAATTTTAAGACATTTCCTTTCCCTAATTAACAGCCTGCTGATAGGAATATAACATACTGCTGAAGACTAGCAAGGGGGCACTGTTTCTGCCCCCTTCTGATGTCTTTTAGAAGCTGTCTTTATCTCTTTTATACTTTAATAAAACTTTATTACACAAAATCTCTGAGCAATCAAGCCTTGTCACTGGTTCAGGATTGAATTCCTCTCCTTCAGAGGCCAAGAATCCCAGCATCTTTCATGGCTCAGCAACAACCTTTCTTAGTCAGTCATGCATAAGATATCTCTGAAAATGAACAAGACACATAAATGTACTGAATGAGAGGAGGGAAACTGGGAGGCATGCTACAGAAGTGGATAGGAGGATGTTCATCGCATACTTTGAAAAAATAAGTTGTTTGACTGTTTGTCTTGGCTGCACTGGGTCTTCACTGCCGTGGAGGGCTTTCTCTAGTTATGGCGAGTGGGGCTACTCCCTAGCTGTGGTGTGCAGGCTTCTCACTGTGGTGGCTTCTCTTGTGGCAGAGCGCAGGCTCTAGGGTGCACAGGCTCAGTACTTGAGCTGCGTGGGCTTAATTGCTCTGTGGCATGTGGGATCTTCCCCACCCAGGTATCGAACCCATGTCCTCTGCATTGGCAGGCAGATTCTTAACCACTGGACCACCAGGGATGTCCATATAAATTTTTAAAAATTTATTTATTTTAATTGGAGGATACTTATTTTACAATATTGTATGGGTTTTGCCATACATCGGCATGAATCAGCCACAGCAGCACATGTGTCCCCCCAACCTGAACCTCCCTCCCCACCCCAGCCCTCTGGGTTGTCCCAGAGCACTGGCTTTGAGTGCCCTGCTTCATGCATGGAACTTGCCCTGGTCGTCTATTTTACATGATACATGTTTCAGTGCTATTCTTTCATATCATCCCACCCTCGCCTTCTCCCACATAGTCCATATACTTTTTGAATGTAACCATACTAGCTGTCAAATATTATAAGATAAAATTTCTCTAGTTTTAATGAAGTATAATTGGCAGATAACATTGTATATATTTAAGGTGTACAACTTGACATTTTGACATAGATAAAGTATAATATAATAAATAGTCACACAAAATCCTAGATAACATACCTGTTATCTCACATAGTTACTATTTTTATTCTTGCAGTGAGAACACTTAAGATGTACTCTCCTAGCAAATCTCAAGTATACAATACAGTACTGTTAACTATTGTCCTGTGCTGTACCTTAAATCTCCAGAACTTAGTCATCTTGTATAACTGAAATTTTGCACCCTTAGACCAACATCTCTCCATTCCTTCTTCCCTGCAGTCCCTGGTAACCACCATTCTGCTCTCTGAGTCTATGAATCTGACATTTAAGTTAATCACATGTGAGTGAAATCATGAAATATTTCCTTCCCATGTCTGGCTTATTTCACTTAAGATAATGCCTTCCGGATTCATTCCTGCTGTTGCAGATGGCAGGACTTCCTTCTTTTAAATGCTAGATAATATTCCATTGTGCATATATATCACATTTTCTTTATCCATTCATCTGTCAACAGACATTTAGCTTGTTTGAATATCTTGGCTATTGTGAATAATGTTGTAATGAACATGGGAATCCAGATATCTCTTTGCAAGCCAGATTTCATTTCCTTTGGATATGTTCACCCTTTGATAACTTTAAAGTACATGATGTGTTTAAGGATCATCTAATAAGATTCGAATTTAGAGTGTGTATGACTGTTGGGTAGGTGGAGGTATGGAAGATAAGCCAAAAACTGTTGGAGGTGAAGGGCTTTTTATCCTAATTTATGAAAAAAAGGCATAACAGTGTGGTGGTGTGATGTTCAGGGCACTGGCCTTGGCAGCAGAGAGACCTTACCTTTGGACTTCCACCTGACACTTCCTGCCTACCTGTGACCTCGAGCAATTCATGAATGCCCTTTAGCCCACATCTCTCGTGTGAGGCAGTGTGAGTGACAGTGCCTGGCCCTGGTAGGCAAAATCAGCTCCTCTCCCTCCCTCCTCCATCCCTTTTTCCTTTCTTCTTTCTGCTGTGTTCTGGGTTCTCAGTTCTTGCGTTTATATGAATGGGTCGGAGGAAGAACATGTTTGAGAAGGTCATTTTCCACTGATTCAACTTAGGTAGGCTTGAAGAGGGGGCATTACCTCCATGGTACCTGGTGCTTTTCCACATTCTTTTTCTATAATAGAAAAAAGGTAGTTACAAACTGAAACCTATTGTTTTAATTATTTTCTTCACTGTGGGACACCTTACTACAATTTTATGCAGCTCAGGGGGAGGTCTCATAGATCAACATGGCACAGAGAAAATGAATTGAAAATGGAATTGAATGTGAAAGGGTAATTCTGAATACAGAAGTGCATTTAGATTAGCTCAGGCAATTCCATTTACCACAGCTCTCACCATTAGGAAAACATCATTACTTGGTACTTTACTTCCTTCCTGGAGTGACTAAGAGATCTAGTAAGACAGAAGATGCCAGGCAAGCATTTCATCATCATGATAAAGAAAAGGATAAGTGGGATTAGAATGTAGTGTGCTTTCTAAGGAAGCATGGAGACGTCAGAGAAGCCAGACCTCTCGTGGTGGCAGGGCCTGAGGACAGTGGGGACAGAAGCCCTAAAACCACCCTAAGACAGGAATGGAGGGGCTGAGAATCCCAGAGACTTAGTCATTTATTTTGGTGAAAAGTAATATTTTGGTTGTACATGTTTCTGTCTCTGCTTCTCTTAGTTTCTTTCCATTTTTATTTGTTTTTGTATTTATTCAGCACGTTTATTAAATGCCTGATACTATATTTGTCTAACACTGTGTAAGGCAAACAGAATACAAAGAAAAATAAGACAGACCTCACTCTCTGTGTGGAGTGTGAGGTAAGGTGTATCCCTTCACCTCTTCCCTATCAAAATGGCATTCTTCAGAATGTTCATCAGTATCAATATCAAACACTCCACCCCCACCAAAACACACACACACACAGCTGTTTGCTGCTGAAAGATTGGTAGTATAAAAATGAAACAGAGAGGTACTCTGTAGGGCCTTCCTGGGGATAGACATTCCCTCCCCCACCTCTGAACCCTGCCTCTTATTTGTAGAAAAACTTTAGCCTGCTAGGCCTTCCCCAAGTTGCAAAGTTCCAAAGAGCAAATTGAATCAGAGAAGTGAGAAAATGCAGAAACGAAGGAAAATCATCAAGCAAGACAAAATGATAATTGTTTAGCTAACAAAGTCAAGAACCTTTAGTTCCTCCTCATGGACTATAGATAATATCCTAAGCATATACTGAAAACTTCCATCAGGTGGAAGAAGTGAATTGCTGCTCACCAGCACATAGATCCCAGACCAGCTGAAACCAGAAGGTTGATGATTGAGAGTCCCCAAACACCACGTGTTCATCTTATCACCAACCAATTAGAAGAACATTGTCCATGAGTTGATCAGCCAACTTGTGACCCTCTCCCTCACCTTACCTTTAAAAACTCTTTCGAAGAGACCATTTGGGAGTTCAGGTCTTTTGAGCATTTGCTGCCCCTACTTTTGTTGGTGTCTTGTATTAATGTTGTGCTTCCCTTCACCACAATCTGATGTCAGTAGATTGGCTTTGCTGTGCTGCTTGGGTAGGCAGACCCAAGTTTGGTTTGGTAACCAAAGCAAAAGGGAACTTTCCAATTTTTTGGCAGAAAAATCACCCCAGACATTGGCATGTGTGATTTTGATGCTTTACCAAGAGAAGATAGGAGAAGGCAATGGCACCCCACTCCAGTACTCTTGCCTGGAAAAATCCCATGGACGGAGGAGCCTGGTAGGCTGCAGTCCATGAGGTTGCTAAGAGTTGGACACGACTGAGCGACTTCACTTTCACTTTTCACTTTCATGCACTGGAGAAGGAAATGGCAGCCCACTCCAGTGTTCTTGCCCGGAGAATCCCAGGGACAGAGGAGCCTGATAGGAGGCCGTCTATGGGGTCGCACAGAGTTGGACACGACTGAAGCGACTTAGCAGCAGCAAGAGAAGATGCTCTGTCAAGAAGCTACTAGTGAATCAAAAACGTAGAGTGCATGTCACACACACTACCTTAACTACGTAGCTAAACTTGGCATGATCAGTAAGAGAACACACTGCACTATGTACCTCCTGGTGTGATATAATAAGACATATACATTATTTAGTTAGGAGAAAATCAGATAAATCCAAAATGTGTAATATTCTACAAGACAGCTGGCCTGGACTTTTCAAAATGACAGTGTCATCTGTGATAGCCACCATCCAAGATGTCCCTCTAATAATCCTAGCTATTAGGTATTCATGCCTTTGGGTAGTCCCCTCCCACATTGGCAAGAGCTGACTTGTGTAAATAATAAGGTATTGCAGAATTTATTGTGTATGGCTCCCAGAGCTAGGTCTTCAAAGACATTGACTTCTGCTTTGTATCTTCTTGGCTCAGTTGCTCTGAGGAAGCTAATCACCAAGTCATGAGAAGGACACATAAGTAGTCCTACGGAGTAGTCCCCGTGGTGAGGAACTGAGACCTCTTACCAACAGCCAACATCTATCTTGTCCACCATATGAGTAAGCCACCTTGGAAGGGACCCCCCAGCCTCAAGCAAATCTTCAATTGGCTGCTTCCTTAGGTGACCTGTGACTGCAACCTTATGACCCACCCCAAGCTGGAACTGCACAGCTAAACCATTCTCCAATTCCTAACCCACAGAAAAATGTGAGTTAACATCTGTTTAGAGTTAAGCCACTAAGTTTGGAGAGGTAGATAGCTGCTCTACTTCAGTAGATAACTAATACATCGTGAAAGAAAATAAAAGGCAAAAGAATGATCCCGAATTAAAGGAGATGAAAAGAACATGACACCCAAAAGTAACGCATAAGTTTTCATTGAATCCTGCCTGTGGGGGTGGCGGGTGACAGCTAAAAGATATTTGAAGGATAATTGGGGAAACTTGGGTAACATTTCTGTGAAAAAGTGAAAGTGTTAGTTGCTCCATCATGTCTGATTCTTTGGAACCCCATGGACCTTAGCCTGCCAGGCTCCTCTGTCCATGGGATTTCCCAGGCAAGAATACTGGAGTGGGTTGCCATTCTGTTCTCCAGGGGATCTTCCCAACTCAGGGATTGAACTCGGGTCTCCTGCACTGGAGGCAGATTCTTTACCATCTGAGCTACCAGGGAAGCCCCCAAACATTTCTGAATCAATGTCAAAACTTTGGGGTGTGATCATGGTGTTGTGGTTAAATGGGTTAATGACTAGTGTACTTAGGAGATACTAACTGGAGTAGATAGGGTGAAATGTCATGTATTTAATACCAGGTGGCGCTAGTGGTAAAGAACCTTCCTGTCCACGCAGAAGATATAAGAGACTGGGGTTCTATCTCTGGTTTGGGAAGATCCCCTGGAGTAGGAAATGGCAAACCACTCCATTATTCTTGCCTGGAAAATCCCATGGACAGAGGAGCCTGACAGAAGACTACCATTTATGTTTATTGTACTGTTCTGCTTTTTCTCTACATTTGAATATTTTAAAAGTAAAAAATTGGGAGGAAATGTGCATACAGCTTGAGTTAACTTCCAAGAATTTATCCTACTGATGAAATTAAATATAAGCACAGAGATTTAACTACAGGAATTTTTATCATTATCTGTTTTGTAGTAGTCAAAATGCAAGTTTCACACAGATATTTTTGTGCTATTTTATATATTTTACATCTTTTTAAAACATGTGACCTCCCAGAATTTAAAAATTCAATCGTTAACCTTAAAAGCTTCTGCACATCAAAGGAAACTATTAGCAAAGTGAAAAGACAGCCTTCAGAATGGGAGAAAATAATAGCAAATGAAGCAACTGACAAACAACTAATCTCAAAAATATACAAGCAACTCCTACAGCTCAACTCCAGAAAAATAAACGACCCAATCAAAAAATGGGCCAAAGAACTAAATAGACATTTCTCCAAAGAAGACATACAGATGGCTAACAAACACATGAAAAGATGCTCAACATCACTCATTATCAGAGAAATGCAAATCAAAACCACTATGAGGTACCATTTCACACCAGTCAGAATGGCTGCGATCCAAAAGTCTACAAGCAATAAATGCTGGAGAGGGTGTGGAGAAAAGGGAACCCTCTTACACTGTTGGTGGGAATGCAAACTAGGACAGCCACTATGGAGAACAGTGTGGAGATTCCTTAAAAAACTGGAAATAGAACTGCCTTATGATCCAGCAATCCCACTGCTGGGCATACACACTGAGGAAACCAGAAGGGAAAGAGACACGTGTACCCCAATGTTCATCGCAGCACTGTTTATAATAGCCAGGACATGGAAGCAACCTAGATGTCCATCAGCAGATGAATGGATAAGAAAGCAGTGGTACATATACACAATGGAGTATTACCCAGCCATTAAAAAGAATACATTTGAATCAGTTCTAATGAGGTGGATGAAACTGGAGCCTATTATACAGAGTGAAGTAAGCCAGAAGGAAAAACATAAATACAGTATACTAACGCATATATATGGAATGTAGAAAGATGGTAACAATAACCCGGTGTACGAGACAGCAAAAGAGACACTGATGTATAGAACAGTCTTAGGGACTCTGTGGGAGAGGGAGAGGGTGGGAAGATTTGGGAGAATGACATTGAAACATGTAAAATATCATGTATGAAATGAGATGCCAGTCCAGGTTCAATGCACGATACTGGATGCTTGGGGCTAGTGCACTGGGACGACCCAGAGGGATGGTATGGGGAGGGAGGAGGGAGGAGGGTTCAGGATGGGGAACACATGTATACCTGTGGTGGATTCATTTTGATATTTGGCAAAACTAATACAATTATGTAAAGTTTAAAAATAAAATAAAATTTAAAAAATTTAAAAAATAAAAATTCAATCGTCAACTATCTAAGCATTCAACCAGTAGAAGAATTATCAAGTTACAATCGGATACAATACTATGGAATACTATGCCACCATCAAAAATAATGTTGAAGATGAATAGTTATTTTAAAAACCTATAGTTGAGTGAATGAAAGTCACATAACAAATCAGCAGAGATAGCACGGCCTTATTTCTAGAGAATATATGTATAGACATACATGTGGAAGGGTAATTCCTCAAGAGATTCCCCCAAGGGTCAACTCTGGGTCATAGGAGAATGGGTATTTTTTTCCTTCTTTTCACAGTCTGCATATTTTAATTTTCTTCCATGAATATGCACTGACATAGTTACAAGGAGGGAATTATCATTGATTCAAAATGATGGAGGTGCTGTTTCATTTGGGTGTCATATACTGCTGCTACTGCTAAGTCACTTCAGTTGTGTCCGACTCTGTGCGACCCCATAGACGGCAGCCCACCAGGCTCCCCTATCCCTGGGATTCTCCAGGCAAGAACACTGGAGTGGGTTGCCATTTCCTTCTCCAATGCATGAAAGTGAAAAGTGAAAGTGAAGTCATATACTTCTATGTAAATTTGCTGGTACCCTTACAAGAAAAGTCAGATTAACCCCTTTCATGTAGAGAGCATGAATTATACAGATGATGTGAATCTTGGAGAGGTCAGAAAGAGCCACTGTTTCCCCAAAACCTTAATGTACAGCTGTATCCTAACCAACCATCGTGAGGTAAATTTCGTTTCTGTCTTTAATCTGGACAGTCCAATGCAAAGGTGACCCATAGTCTCTCCTGGGCCCTTGCCCCAGGTGCTGCTGTCTCAAGGCTCATCTTCTGAGAGTCCCTATCTGCGTTCCTTGGGCTCCCCTCCTCTCACAGTCTCTGTAGCTGCTCCTGGAAGGCCCTCTTCCTGGTGTGCCCTCTCTTGGAATGACTGTGATCCCTGTTCATGAAGCAGGAGGCTCCTCCTGCTCTTGTCCCTGCCCTTGTCAGCACTTCTGGCCTTCACTGCTGCTACCATGCTCTTCCAAAGACTACAGGACCCTCTTTCCTTCTTACTCAGAAAAAGAGAGAGAAAAAACAAAACAAACAAAAAAAAAACAACCTTTTGTCCTTAAGGCTCATACTCATACCTGGATCCCACTAGATTTCACCCAGCTTTTTAGCCCAGGAGCTGAGATGAAAGGGTCTCTGAGTCACAGCCTTCCAGTCCCCAGGTAGAGACAGGTCCAGGGGCAGGTGGCCTGGGCACCTGCAGCTTCTGACAGTGCCCTTCACTGCCTACCCCACGGGGAACTCGCCTTTCTGATCTAAATTGTGGCCTGAGGTCCCAGCCACTGAGGACACCTGCAGATTCTCAGGCGACAATGGCTCCGGCCTCGTGGGTGGAGTCCAGGCCTGAGGGCTTGAGTTGTTAAGATGCCTTCATGTTTGATTATCACAAGTACTGTGAGGTCACCTATTCTGCTTTAAGAGAGGAGACACTGAGCTCAGCAAGGGAGTGAAGGGGGCTTCCATGTCCTGTGCGATAGCCACCATCCAAGATGGGCCCCCAGTGATCCTGCTTGAAGGAGGCTGGTGGGGAGAAAGTGGCTGAGCTTTTCAGATAGACCTGGGCGCAAATCTTGATCTTGCCACTTATCAACCACGTGGTACAGGCAAGTTCTCCAAAGTCTTGTTTTCTGAGTCTTGAAGTTTCCTTATCAGTAGAATGGAAATAAAAAGTATTTAGCCAATTGAATTGTGGTGATTAGAGTACTGGAAAATAGTAGGTACTCAATAAACTTTAATTTTCTCCGCTTAGCCCAGAGTTCTTCTGGCCACACTGTGCAATTTCCCTTAGTAGAAATATTCCAGCTCCTCTAAGTCTGGAGAATAGCACTCCTATTTTTTATAAAGGTGTAGTTTTATTTAATTTTCTTTTTTGGCTGCACCACACAGCTTACCAGGGATCAAACCAGCACCCCCTGCAATGGAAGTGCAGAGTCTTAACATTAGATTGCTAGGGACTTCCCAGTACTCTTATTTTTGATGATATAGATTAATGGCAGAAAAGCAAAGTTCCTGGCTGTAAAATGCAGTCACAGTTTGAGTTCCTATGAAAGGCTCCTTGATTCTAGCATGAGCATATGCTGCAGAGACTTGCTCGAGGTGGAAGCCACCTGGAAGCTGGGAGCCTAGCTGCGTGGACCATTACTTAGCTGCACAGCCCAGCTGTGGGATGTCAAGAGTCGAGGCCAGGCTGCCTTTGAAGCAGGTGCTGGCTTGTCATCTATCAGGCAATAGCTAAAGGCAAGCAGGGATCCAATGGGTTTGCCATCCCTTCCAGGTTCTGGGAACATCATGAACAGCAGTATTAAATATCTGTGCATTTGCATAGATTATTTCCCAAGGAGAATTCAGAGAGCCCCCCTGCTCTGCACATGGGGCTCTGGAGGGTCTGTGAGTGTCTTCAAGCTGTGCTGGCTGTGGGATGGGCAGGTGGTCAGCAGGGGTGTGCAGATTGATAGACCCACTGAGGTTTGCGCTTTCCCCCTTCCTAGGTGGAGATGACATGGGCAGGCTGTTGGCTAGCCTGCAGCGGCCCAGCCCTGGGCTCCACTTGCCTGTGGGACAGGGTGTGGGGCACAGAGGCAGTCACTAAATGCAGCCTTGGGTGGGCTCCTGGGTCAGAGTCAAGACGACAGTCAGAGACTAGGACTAGTATATGAATCAGATGAGAATAGAAGGAGTCAAACAAGCAAGCAGGTTGGGGATTTCAGAGAACTGACTGTCACAGGGGGTCGAGGCTCAGTGAGCTTGGAGGAGTTGAGCCAGGATTGCAGGACGGGCTTACTGCTTTTCGATGGGGTGTCTGTAACCACTGGCATGATCCGGCATGGCCAGGTACGGGACCAATGGGAGGCAGCGTTATTCATTTTGATGGAAAAAGCATTCACATATTGAGTTATGGGGAAGTCGTTCTGGCTTATACATGATTTAACTCGAACTCTAGGCCAACCAGAACAGTCTGTTTGTGGCCCATTAAATATATACTGTACATCTGCTTTACCCATTAAAGAGTGGAATGCATTTGCAAAATAAGAATGGAGTAACTGTGGTTCAGGCATTTAAAATGGAGCTAGGTGGCCATAGTTTCAGACACATTCCTGCATCATTGAGAACATGAATTTTTTGAACTATGTTGGGCTCAAGAATGCCACCGGCCAGCCATTCTCAAAGCGGTATCTGTTAGCAAACGCCAGTGGCAGCCTTATGGTTTCAAGGCCTCTGCTCGGAACTGTGCAGCCATTTTGGACCCCGATCAATCCTTGTTTGACAGGCTCCCTTACTTCTCACCAGCCTCAGCCCTAATTCCTGACAACTTGTGTCATTTTGTGGGTTCTGCGTCTATAAGCCTCCCCTATTTTTTAGTCTGGTGGAACACAATTCAATTGCTTCTTGAATCTGTGTCTCCAAGGCCACAATCTTCAGTTGGGCTCAAATAAAACCATTTTCAATTCTTATTACAGACTGTTCATTATTTCCATCAACAACTTTTATGTGGCTACTGCAGTGCCTGACACATGGTAGCTACTCGCCAAATTCTGCTGAACAAATGGGGCCAAAAAATAGAGGCCAAATTTTCGTTTCTCCTCAGAGCCAGGGAAGGGGGTTTGTGGGAAATGCTTCACTCTCCTGCCTCTTTAGGCATAGGAGTTCAAAAGACTCTTTTCACTTTCTATGGATTGGGAACCATCATAAAACTTTCCAGATAAAATATTAACCCAGTATCTCTGTGGCCCTCACCAAGAATAAGTTCTACCTCTGAATTCTAAGGAGAACCAGAGCTTTCCTGGGATGTGCTCAAAGCAGTGATGAGAACTGAGGAAAACGAGAATGAGGGAGAGGCAGTTAAGCGAGTCCTTTCCAGGTGCTGCCCCGGGGGCTGTAAACGATGGTGGTGGGATCCATGGGGTCCACAGCTGGGAGGCTGCCAGGCAGAGATTCCTAGGGGAGAATGGCCACCAGCTTGTGTTGCTGGGGCAGTGCCAGACTGCTGGGCAGTGCCGTTCTCCCAGACAGATCGGGCATATGAGATATTTGCTCTTTGACTGAAAACTACCAGTTTCTTTACAAGATCTGCTTTGGCTAAAAGGTTTGCACAAAGTGGACTGGTTAGAACCCACTGCAGAGAGATTTGTAGAGAGAGCTATGCACATGGCTTTCTCTCCCTGAAATTTGGCAAGTTGTTTTGATGTATTTACTTATTTATTCTTTTTAACCAAATCTGAACTGTAAAATAAAGCCATCTTATTTTATTAGATATGATTCATCTCTCCAGCCTGTCTAATGTTTTCTGATCTTAATTATGCAATCAAATATATTCGACATTTATTGAGTAGCTACTCTATGCCAGGTGCTGCATATATTGCCTTTAATGTTTATAACAAACCTAAGGGTAAGTATTATTAACTTAAAGGTTGTGAAATGAAGGCTCATCAGTGACTTGCCCGTGATGACACTCTAAAATGTGGGCAGAGGAGAATTTGAAGCCAGTGTTTTTTCATCCCAGTCTGTGCCTTGTTCAGTTTTGATGTACTGTGTTCCAGGCCTTGTCTGATTATAATCTACTGTATTAGCAACTTTGATGAGGATGCTATTTAGGTCTTTATGCAAGTCACTGGTGAAGATACTGAGCCTGTGGCCATGGCCTGGGTCCATGCATAAGCCCTGCCACTCTCAAATTCCCTCTGGGTCACCTTCTTGACTTACAGGCAAACATTCTAAGTTTCCCTGGAGCTTTGCTCTTATTAGAATTCTCCATGCCGACCAGAAGGGTCTCATGACACCTCAGGTAAGGCCTGTGCTCCCTACCTTCTGTGGGGTCCTTTCCCAGGCTCACAGGTGCAAGTCTTTGCACCAAGGCCAGAAGGC
Source organism: Bos indicus x Bos taurus (assembly GCF_003369695.1). Taxonomy (NCBI): domain Eukaryota; kingdom Metazoa; phylum Chordata; class Mammalia; order Artiodactyla; family Bovidae; genus Bos; species Bos indicus x Bos taurus. Next base: position 49,430,786 of record NC_040104.1, read on the forward strand.
AGAGCCCAGAACCAAGGTCACCTCTGGAACTGACTGAGCCCCATTGTAACTGCTGCCCAAATCCCCCTGGTCCCTACCAGCCAGCTTCCTGACCCCAAATTATGCAAAATTGCCCAGTTTTGCTCACCCAGTGGCACCCTAACCAATCACCTAATGCCATCCTTCCAGCAAGAATTTTGTCTTGAGGCTATAAAAATTGGCTGCTGCTGCTGCTAAGTCGCTTCAGTCATGTCCGACTCTGTGCGACCCCAGAGACGACAGCCCACCAGGCTCCCCCGTCCCTAGGATTCTCCAGGCAAGAACACTGGAGTGGGTTGCCATTTCCTTCTCCAGTGAAAATTGGCTACTAACCACCAAATGATCAGGTGTCCTTTGAGCCACCTGCTGTTCTAATAGTGGACTCTCACTGGCCTGCCAGGAGGAGGCGCCCTTATTGTCTCTGCTCTTTGTTCTTAATAAACTCTCTCCCTTCTGAAATGCTCTATGTCTGGAATTTCTTTTCCAACTCTTGTTCGGACTTCCATGATACCTTCCTTATCTATTTGTTCAATCTAAATCTTTATTATTAAGAAAGGAAATTTGATTTGCCCACCAAGATTTGATGCTCAGAGAAGCCATGCTGGAACATATGGTCATGGTTTTCTCTACCAGATTCATTTTCCCTGGTCTCCTTTCTCATTCTCTTCTCTTCCTGCTGCCTTTATCTTGTTTTACTAAGGATTTAGAAGTGCCTTACACAGAAAATATACAGTATAATGACAGAGCACAAATAAGCATGATAAAATAGGACCAAGGAGTTTTAAATCAGAATAGAAAGGCTGACCAAAGACAGAAAATAGAATCCAGTTGTGCAGACTGTAAATGTTTTCATAGTTGATATAAAGCCTAAAACTGGCTCCTGGGTTTCCCTTGTGGCTCATCTGGTAAAGGATCTGCCTGCAATGTGGGAGACCTGGGTTCAATCCCTGGGTTGGGAAGATCCCCTGGAGAAGGAAAGGCCACCCACTCCAGTATTTTGGCCTAGAGAATTCCATGGACTGTTTAGTGAGGCCTAAATATTCATTGGAAGGACTGATGCTGAAGCTGAAACTCCAATACTTTGGCCACCTGATGCAAAGAATTGACTCATTTAAAAAGACCCTGATGCTGGGAAAGATTGAAGGTGGGAGGAGAAGGGGACGACAGAGGATGAGATGATTGGATGGTATCACCAACTCAGTGGACGTGAGTTTGCATAAGCTCCAGATTTGGTTATGGACAGGGAAGCCTGGCGTGCTGCAGTCCATGGGGTCGCAAAGAGTCAGACACGACTGAGCGACTGAACTGAACTGAACTGAAAACTGGCTCCTAGGAGATGGCAGCAAAATTTGAGACAGTACACTACATGTGCGCATGCATAAGTAGTCGCTCAGTCGTGTCCAACTCTTTGCGACCCTGTGGACTGTAGCCAGGCTCCTCTGTCCATGGGATTATTCTGGAAAGAATACTGTGGAGCAGGTTGCCATTTCCTTCTCCAGGGGATCTTCCAGACCCAGGGGTCCAACTTGAATCTCCTGTGGTTCTTACATTGACAGATGGGTTCTTTACCACTGAATAATTCTCATCAGTACACTGTATAATTCTCATCAAAAATGAAAAAAAAGTTCATGCTAGTTACTCAAAAGGAAAAAAAGCTTTGAGTTCTAAAAAAATTGAGTTCTAAAAAAAATTCATATCCTCTTTTATTAAGAGTGCCCAAAGCAAATCTATATAGCTCGCAGTCAACCCCTCCCAAAATCTTGCTTCAAATTGACCTGTCAGACAGAGGCTTGCAAAATCCACTTTCTTCCTCTTTATAAAAAATGGAATTAATTGAACTCTGGTTTCTAGTACTTTCAACAACATTTATAAGTGACTACTGGGGCTTCCAACACAGCTTAAAATCAAGGGAGATACTTCCTAGGAGATAAAAAGGGATAAACTCGTCATACTGAAAAGAACTGCATGCATGAGATATGCATTCATTTGATAAATTTGAATTTGAGTCTGTTGAATTCAAGGATAAGTTCAAACTTAAACCAGACTTTCAAAATATTAAAAGAAACTATGTTACTATGATATTTCATAGGGAAAATAATTTTGTTGAAGTAAGTATTTGGCGAATCCAACTGTTAGCTTCTCAGCAAATGAGAAAGTCAGGGAATATTTGCCTTTTTGTGATCACAGGAGTACAATGATAAAGTAGCACCATCTGGGATTAGGCAATAAAGGTCTTACTTAAGAAACCAATGCTATATAATTTCACTCATACATGAAATACAAACAAAACCAAAATGTAAACAAAAAAATACATGAACAAACCAACTGAACAAAAACAGATACACAGATACAGAGAACAGAGCAGAGGTAACCAGAGGGGAAGGGAGTGGAGGGATAAAGAAATAGTAAAGGGGATCAGCCGAATGGTGACGGACGGAAATTGAACTGCTGGTGGCGAACATGCTATAGGACATACGGAAACTGAGATATAGCATTGCACACATGAAACTTTACCATGCCTACTGAGTTGGTGATGGACAGGGAGGCCTGGTGTGCTGCAGTTCATGGGGTCACAAAGAGTTGGACACAACTGAGCGACTGAACCGAACCAAACTGCTTTTCTAATTGTGAAATGTAACATACGGAAACAGTGCATAAACTAGAGGATGTAAGGATGATTTAGTGGTAATTATAAAGCAAAAACTCATGTATCTGCCACTGTAGTCACGGGAGGCTCCGTATATGCTCAGTCACTCAGTTGTGTCTGACTCTTTGTGACCGTTTGGACTGTAGCCCTCTGTCCATGGAATTTTACAGGCAAGCCTACTGGAGTGGGTTGCCATTTTCTCCTGCACGGAACCTTTTCAACCCAGGGACTGAACCCGTGTCTCCTGCATTGCAGCCGAATTCTTCACCCATTGAGGCATCAGGAAAGCCCCAATTATAAAGTAAAACCTCATGTACCTATCACTCTAGTTAAGAAAGATAATACTGCCGGTATTTATTCCAGAAGCCCCTTGTACTTCATCACAAACCTCTCCACCCAACAAATGAATCACTACTCCAAATTGGGTCATAATCATTTTCATGCTTTTCTTTTATCATTTTATGACCAATGTATATAACCTAAATAACAGTTTTGCCTATCTTTGAATTTGATGTAAAGGAATCATACATGTATTTTTTTTTTTATGTCACGAACAACCGTGTATCCTGGTGCACATGTACACACGTTTTGCAAGAGAATATTACCTGGAGTGGGGCATCTTCAAATTCACCAACACTCCATTGTTTTTCAGAGTGGTGGTACCCATTATGCTCCCTCTCCTGGCCACCGTTAGGTAGTGCATGATATTTTACATTTTGCCAGTGGAGAGGATATGCTGTGTTTTGCTCCTAATTTGTATTTCCTGATGACAGATATAACAGTATTTCATATGCTTACTGTGCATTCAGGTCTCTTCTTTCCAAAAGAACCTGTTCAAAAATTTTGTCTATTTTTCTATGGGGTTATTCTCTTTCTTTACTTACTGATTTTAGGAGTTTGCCATATATTCCAGATTCTAGTATTTTGTTGATTTTATGTGACATGAATGCCTTTTTATTCTTTGACTTGCCTTTTTATCCTCTTTATGACTTTTTTGAGGTACAGAAATTCTTAATTTAATATGATCCAATGTATCAAACTTTTCCTGTTACTACTTTTTTTCTTTTTTAACCTTTTACCTTTTGAAAAAAATCATTCTCTATTGTTTATAATCTCACCTTCCACATGGAATTGACTTTGTGTATGGTACAAGGGAAGAATACAATTCCATTTTAATCCATATTAATATAGGCTTGTCTCAGAATCACTTCTTGTAAAATTTACTGAGTCCAAGTTCATACTGCCCACTCCACGACTGGCTAATCAACCAACGAACAAGTTATTGGGACAAGCAATGGTGACTTTTTCAGAAATCCAGCAAACCAAGAAGATGGTAAACTGATGCCTGAAAGAACCATCTTATTCAGGTTTGGCTGCTGGGTTGTTTGTTTGTTTTTTTATAGACCAAAGAAAGAAGGGGTTAAGGAGTAAAGTTTAAAAGGCAGTAAGTTGTTGCAAATATTTCCTGGTTCCAACCAAACTGAAGGGAGTGTGTCTCTTCTCTCCTGCAGCCATTTAAAGGCAAACCTGGTCGGAATGTTTCCTGTGGGCTAAACAAAGGTATCTTAGCTTCAACTTGCCTGCACTGGAGGCATGATCCAGGAGACAGGCTGCTATGTATACTTTAAACCATAGACGGCATGCTCTTAGTGATTAACGTGTAGCAAAAGCAGTAAAATACAAAGATTAAAGCACAAGACACAGATCCAGTATGAAGTCAGATTGGTTCTTCCCCACTATGTAAAGACTGACCTTGCTCCCTTAATCTGCACTGCCTCTTCTGCCAGGTTTCTCTGCCTATATTATATTAATAGACCCTTTATATTTATAAATTGATTCCAGGGCTCTCCACTTTGTTTCATTGATTGTTTATTTATTCCCTGAACTACACTACATTTTTTTAATTACTGTAGTTTTAAAATGAGACAATTTCTGGTAGAACAAATTCTCTATCTCATTCTCGCAATTTTTATAAAAATCTTAGAATCCTCTTGCTGAATACTCAAAAATGTTAGAATTTTGATTGGAATTACAAAAATCTCTACATAAATTTCGGGTAAAATTTACATTCAGCAATACTGAATCTTCTATGATCATGGTGTACTACTCAATTTATTTAGGTCTGTTTTAATTTATTTTAGTAGCATTTATTAATTTCTCTATAAGTTCTTGAATACATTTTATTAGATTTTTTTCAAGATACTTCCTATTTTTCAAGTAAGAGGACCCAGGAAACTCTGTTCCACAGTGTCCTTTGCACATGGGACAGATTTACCTGATGTAGGCTCCACTCACCAGATTGACCCACATGAGATTTCAGTTGAGAAGTTAGCAGCCTGAGGAAGGTGGCCTCATGCGGGAGGCCCCACTGGTGAGGACTCTGGCAGAATCATTCAGCTTTGAAGGGCAGCCACACAGTTGAGTTCCAGAGCAGAACTGGCATCAGTGGAGGAAGGAGCAGTTGAATTCCTCTCCTTTTCAGGTCAGTTCTGCTGCATGATTTTATTTTCACTGTAGCGACCTGATGCGAAGAAGTGACTCATTTGAAAAGACCCTGATGCTGGGAAAGATTGAAGGCAGGAGAAGAAGGGGACGACAGAGGATGAGAAGGTTGGATGGCATCACCAACTCAATGGACAGGAGTTTGAGTAAACTCCGGGAGTTGGTGATAGACAGGGAAGCCTGGCGTGCTGCAGTCTATGGGGTCGCAAAGAGTCGACATGACTGAGTGACTGAACTGAACTGAACTGAGAGATTTTATTCGGAGCATTCTTTCCTTAAATCTTTGTGTTAGTTTCTGCTGCATAACAAAGTGAATCAGCTATATGTGCACACACATTCCTCCCTCTTGAGCTTCCCTCCCACCTTCCATCCTACCCCTCTAGGTTGTCACAGAGCACAGGGCTGAGCTCCCTATGCTATGCAGCAGCTTTCCCCTAGCTAACTATTTTACACATGTAGATGGCATATTAAAGAGCAAAGACATCACTTTGCTGACAAAGGTCCCTCTAGTCAAAGCTATGCTTTTTCCTGTAGTCATGTATAGATGTGAGAGTTGGACCATAAAGAAGGCTGAAATTGATGCATTTGAATTGTGGTGCTGGAGAAGACTCTTGAGAGTCCCTTGGACTGCAAGGAGATCAACCTGGTCAATCCTAAAGGAAATCAACCCTGAATATTCATCGGAAGGACTGATGCTGAAGCTGAAACTCCAATACTTTGGCCACCTGATGCAAAGAGCTGACTCATTTAAAAAGACCTTGATGCCAGGAAAGATTTGGGGCAGGAGGAGAAGGGGGTGACAGAGGATGAGACGGTTGGATGGCATCACTGACTCAATGGACATGAGCTTGGGTGGACTCTGGGAGATGATGAGGGACAGGGAGGCCTGGCGTGCTGCAGTCCACAGGGTCTCAAAGAGTTGGCCGTGACACAGTGACTGAACAGCAGCAGGTGTGTATGTGTCAGTGCTGCTCTCCCAGTTCATCCCACCCTCCCCTTCCCCCTGTGTCCATTCACTATGTCTGTCTCTTTACTCCTGCCCTACACATAGGTTTATCTGTACCATTTTTCTAAATTCCATATGCATGTGTTGATATACATTTATTTTTCTCCTTCTAACTTACTTCACTCTGTGCGACAGACTCTAAGTCGATCCATATCACTACAAATGACCCAACTTCATTCTTTTTATGGCTGACTAATACTCCATTATATATATATCCCACATCCTTTTTTTCCTTTTTAAAAATTTATTTATTTTTAAATTCAAGGATAATTGCTTTACAGACTTTTGTTCTTTTCTGTCAAACCACAACATGAATCAGCCATAGGTATATAGTATATATATATATATATATATATATATATATATATATATATATATATGTCCCCTCCCTTTTGAACCTCTCTCCCATCTCCCTCCCCATCCCACCCCTCTAGATAGAAACAAAGACCCTGTTTGAATTTCCTGAGCCATACAGCAAATTCCCACTGGCTGTGTATTTTACATATGGTAATGTAAGTTTGCATGTTACTCTTTCCATCCATCTCACCCTCTCCTCCCTTCTCCCCGTGTCCGTAAATCTATTTATGTCTGTTTCTCCACTGCTGCCCTGTACATAATTCTTCAGTACCATTTTTCTAGATTCTGTATATATGTGTTAGAATATGATTTTATCTTTCTCTTTCTGACTTATTTCACTCTGTGTAATAGGCTCTAGGCTCATCCACCTCGTTAGAACTGACTCAAATGCCCTCATTCTATGGCACATTTGTGCCATAAATGCGATGGACATCTATGTCGCTTCCATATTCTAGCTATTGTAAATAGTGCTCAGTGAACAACGGGATACATGTGACTTTTTCAGTTTTGCTTTCCTCAGGGTATATGCCTAGGAGTGGGAATGTTGGGTCACATGGTGGTTTTATTCCTAGTTTTTTAAGGAATCTCCATACTGTCTCCCATAGCGGCTGAATCAATTTATATTCCCACCAACAGTGCAAGAGCATTCCCTTTTTCTCCACACCCTCTCCAGCATAGACTTTTCGATGAGGGCCATTCTGACTGGTGTGAGGTGATGTCTCATTGTAGCTTTGATTTGCATTTCTCTGATAATGAGTGATACTGAGCATCCTTTCATGTGTTTGTTAGCCATCTGTATGTCTTCTTTGGAGAATTGTTTGTTTAGATCTTTTCCCCACTTTTTGATTGGGTTGTCTGTTTTTCTGGTATGGAATTGTATGAGCTACTTGTATATTTTGGAAATTAATCCTTTGTCAGTTATTTCATTTGCAATTATTTTCTCCCATCCTGAGGGTTGTCTTTTCACCTTGCTTTTAATTTCCTTTGCTGTACAAAAGATTTTAAGTTTAATCAGGTCCCATTTGTTTACTTTTGTTTTTATTTCCATTACTCTAGGAGGTGGGTCATAGAGCATCTTGCTTTGATTTATGTCATCAAGTGTTCTGCCTATGTTTTCCTCTAAGAGTTTAATAGTTTCTGGTCTTACATTTAGGTCTTTAATCCATTGTGAGTTTATCTTTGTGTATGGTGTTAGGAAGTGTTCTAATTTCATTCTTTTACACGTAGCTGTCCAGTTTTCCCAGCACCATTTATTGAAGAGGCTGTCTTTGCCCCACTGCATATTCTTGCCTCCTTTGTCAAAAATAAGGTACCCACAGGTATATGGGCTTATTTCTGGGCTTTCTATCTTGTTCCATTTATCTATATTTCTGTTTTTATGCCAGAACCATACTGTTTTGATGACTGTAGCTTTGTAGTACAATCTGAAGTCAGGAAGGTTGATTCCTCCAGCTCCATTCTTCTTTCTCAAGACTGCTTTGGCTACTCGGAGGCTTTTGTGTTTCCATATGAATTGTGAAGTTTTTTGTTCAGTTCTGTGAAAAATGCCATTGTTAATTTGATAGGGATTGCATTGAATCTGTAGATTGCTTTTGGCAGTATAGTTATTTTCACAAAATTGATTCTTCCTACCCAGGATCATGGAATACCTCTCCATTTGTTTATGTCGTCTTTGATTTCTTTCATCAATGTCTTATAATTTTCTGTGTACAGTTCTTTTGTCTCCTTAGGTAAGTTTATTCCTAGATATTTTATTTTTTTGTTGTTGCAATGGTGAATGAATGGGATTGATTCCTTAATTTCTGTTCCTGATTTTTCACTGTTAGTATATAGAAATGCAAGTGATTTCTGTGTATTGATTTTGTATCCTGCAACTTTGCTAAATTCACTGATTAGCTCTAGTAATTAATTTTCTGATACTGTCTTTAGGGTTTTCTATGTACAGTATTATGTCATCTGCAAACAGTGAGAGCTTTACTTCTTCTTTTCCTATCTGGATTCCTTTTATTTCTTTTTCTTCTCTGATTGCTGTAGCTAGGACTTCCAGAACTATGTTGAATAACAGTGGTGAAAGTGGACACCCTTGTCTTATTCCTGATCTTAGGGGGAATGCTTTCAGTTTTTCACCATTGAGAATAATGTTTGCTGTAGGCTTATCATATATGGCCTTTACTATGTTGAGGTAGGTTCCTTCTATGTCCATTTTTTGAAGAGTTTTAATCATAAATGGGTGCTGAATTTTGTCAAAGGCTTTTTCTGTATCTATTGAGATGATCATATGGTTTTTATCTTTCGACTTGTTAATATAGTGTATCACATTGATTGCTTTGCATATATTAAAGAATCCTTGCATCCCTGGAATAAACCCAATTTGATCATGGTATATGAGTCTTTTGATGTGTTGCTGAATTCTGTTTGCTGACATTTTGTTGAGGATTTTTGCATCTATGTTTGTCAGTGTATTTGATATTGGCCTGTAGTTTTCTTTTTTGTGTGTTGTCTTGTCTGGCTTTGGTATCAGGGTGATGGGGACCTCGTAGGATAAGTTTGGAAGTGTTCTTTCCTCTGCAATTTTTTGAAAGCATTTCAGAAGGATAGGCATTAGCTCTTCTCTAAATGTTTGATAGAATTGTCCTGTGAAGCCATCTGGTCCTGGGCTTTTGTTTTTTGGGAGATTTTTGATCACAGCTTCAATTTCAGTGCTTGTAATAGGGTTGTTCATAATTTCTATTTCTTCATGGTTCAGTCTTGGAAGATTGAACTTTTCTAAGAATCTTCCCATTTCTTCCAGGTTATCCATTTTATTGCCATATGATTGGTCATAACAGTCTCTTATAATCCTTTGCATTTCTGCATTGTCTCGTGTAACCTCTCCTTTTTAATTTCTAATTTTGTTGATTTGACTCTTCTCTCTTTTGTTCTTGATGAGTCTGGCTAAAGGTTTGTCGATTTTGTTTACCTTCTCAAAGAACCAGCTTTTGTTTTATTAATCTTTACTACTGTTTCTTTCATTTCTTTTTCATTTATTTCTGTTCAGATCTTTATGACTTCTTTCCTTCTACTAATTTTGCGGGTTTTTTATTCTTCTTTTTCCAGTTGTTTTTGGTGTAAAGTTAGGTTGTCTACTTGATGTTTTTCTTGTTTATTGAGGTAGGATTGTATTGCTATAAACTTCCCTCTTAGAACTGCTTTTGCTGCATCCCATAGGTTTTGAGTTGTCATATTAACATTGTCATTTGTTTCTAGAAATTTTTTGATTTCCCTTTTGATTTCTTCAGTAACATGTTGGTTATTTAGAAGCATGCTGTTTAATCTCCATGTGTTTGTCTTTTCTACATTTTTTTTTCTTGTAATTGATATCTAGTCTCACAGCATTGTGGTCAGAGAAGATGCATGATACGATTTCAATTTTCCTAAATTTACTGAGGTTTGATTTGTGACTGAAGACATGGTCTATCCTGGAGAATGTTCCAGGCACACTTGAGACAAAGGTGTATTCTTCTGCATTTGGATGGAATGTCCTGAAGATATCAATGAGATCCATGTCATGTAATGTATCATATCAGACTTGTGTTTCCTTGTTAATTTTCTGTTTTGATGATCTGTCCATTGGTGTGAATTGGGTGTTAAAGTCTCCTACTATTATTGTGTTACTGTAAATTTCTCCTTTTTTTGTCTATTTGTGTTTGTCTTATGTATTGAGGTGCTCCTATGTTGGGTGCATAGATATTTACAATTGTTATGTCTTCCTCTAGGACTGACCCCTTGATGATTATGTAGTGTCCTTCCTTATCTCTTGTAATCTTCTTTATTTTGAGGTCTATTTTGTCTGATATGAGGATTGCTTTCTTTTGCTTCCCATTTGCATAGAATATATTTTTCCATCCTCTCACTTTCAGTCTACATGTGTCTTGAGGTCTGAAGTGGGTTTCTTGTAGACAGCATATATAGGTCTTGTTTTTGTATCCATTCAGCCAGTCTGTGTCTTTTGGTTGGAGCATTTAATCCATTTACATTTAAAGTAATTATTGATATTTATGTTCCTATTGCCATTTTGATAATTGTCTGGGGTTGATTTTGTAGACCTTTTTCTTCTCTTGTATTTATTGAATATATAAAGTCCCTTTAATATCTGTTGTAAAGCTGGTTTGGTGGTAATGAATTCTCTTAACTTCTTTTGCTTGTCTGAAAAGCTTTTTATTTTTCCATCAATTTTGAATGAGATTCTTGCTGGGTACAGTAATCTTGGTTGTAGATTTTTCCCTTTCAATACTTTAAATATATCCTGCCATTCCCTTCTGGCCTGCAGAGTTTCTGCTGAAAGATCACCTGTTAAGTGTATGGGGTTTCCCTTGTATGTTCCTTGTTGCTTTTCCCTTGCTGCTTTTAATATTTTTTTGTGTGTAGTCTTTGTTAGTTTGATTAGTGTGTGTCTTGGCATGTTTCTCCTTGGATTTATCCTATATGGGACTCTGTGCCTCTTGGACTCAATTGACTATTTCCTTTTCCATGTTGGGGAAATTTTCAAATATAAACTCTTCAAAATGTTTTCTCATACCCTTTCTTTTTTTCTTCTTCTTCTGGGACCCCTATAATTGGACTGTTAGTACATTTGGTATTGTCCCAGAGGTCTCAGACTATCCTCAGTTCTTTTCATTCTTTTTACTTTATTCTGCTCTTCAGAAATTGTTTCCACCATTTTATCTTCCAGCTCACTGATTCGTTCTTCTGTTTCAGATAGTCTGCTAGTGATTCCTTCTAGAGTACTTTTAATTTCAGTAATTGTGTTGTTTGCCTCTGTATGTTTATTTTTTAATTTTTCTAGGTCTTTGTTAATTGATTCTTGCATTTTCTCCATTCTGTTTTCAAGGTTTTTTTTTAATCATCTTTACTATCATTATTCTGAATTCTTTTTCAGAAAGTTTGCCTATTTCCTCTTCATTTATTTAGACTTCTGTGTTGCTAGTTTGTTCCTTCATTTGTGTAGTATTTCCCTGCCTTTTCATTATTATTATTTTTTTTACCTTACTGTATTTGAGGTCTTCTTTTCCCAAGACCTCAAGGTTGAGTTCTTTTTTCCTTTTGGTGTCTGTCCTCCTAAGGTTGGTCCAGTGGTTTGTGCAAGCTTCACAAAAGGGTTTGTGTAAGCTTCAAAATAGGGTGAGATTTGTGCTAGTTTTTTTTTTAGTTTAGTTTTGTTTTTCCTCTGATGGGCAGAGCTGAGTGAGGTGATAATCCTGTCTGCTGATGATGGGTTTGTGTTCTTCTTTTGTTTGTTGTTTAGGTGAGGCATCCTGCACAGGGTGCTACTGGCGGCTGGGTGTGATGCCAGGTCTTGAATTCAAGTGGTTTCCTTTGTGTGAGTTCTCACTATTTGATACACCTTAGGGTTAGTTCTCTGGTAGTATAGGGTCTTGGAGTCAGTGCTCCAAGAGATCAGGGAGATGAGGGCTTGATCTCTGGTCAGGAATGAAGATTCCATTGGTGGTTTGTTATGGCATTAAGTGAGATTAAAACTAATACCCAAGAATGAGAAACCAAAGATGAACCTCAGACGAATGGCAGTTGCAAAATCAGGCAAATAATAATTAAAATAATGGAATATACACATATACATATACACCCATAAGCAAAATCAAAACAGTCCAACAAACATAAAGTACAGTAGATTGACCTGGCAAAAAAAGGAAATAAAAAATTATATGTACCAGTTAAGAACGAAACTAACTAAAGCACAAACTGGAAAACAAAACTGAAGCAAGGTGCCATGTGGAGAATAAAACAATAAAAACTAAACTAGCAAATACGTTGAGAGGAAAGGAAAGAAAGAACGAATAGATAGGCAATGCTAAATAGAGGTAGATAAAGAAGATTTAGATACATTAAAGATTAACTGCAAGGGGAAAAGAACAATAGGAAAAGCAAGCAAAGGAATAAATGTAGAAAAACTAGTAATAGGTTTAAAAAAATTAAAATTAAAAGAAGAGGGGGAAAAAAAAGGAAAACTCCACAGAACTGCAAAAGCCCAATGTAGAGGCAGAGGTTTATAACAACAATAAAAAGTTTGACTGAATATACACAGATACATACACACCCATAAGCAAAATCAAAACAGTCCAACAAAATAAAGTACAATAGATTGACCCAGCAAACAAAGGAAACCAAAAATAGTATCTACCAGTTAAGAGCAAAAATAACCAAAGCACAAACTGGAAAACAAAACTAGAGCAAGGTGCCAAGTAGGAAATACAGCAATGAAAACAAAACTAACCAATATATTGATATGAAAGGAAAGAAAAAATATATATGCAAAGTTAAATAGAGGTAGATAAAGAAGATTTATATACATTAAAGATTAACTGCAAGGGGAAAAGGACAGTAGGAAAAACTAGTAACAGGTTTAAAAAATTAAAATGAAAAAAGAGAAAAGGGAGAAAAAGGAAGAAGAAAAAATAAAAGGAAAACTCCACAGAAATGCAAAAGGCCAACGTAAAGGCAGAGGTTTATAACAACAATAAAAAATATGACTGAGAAAAAAAAAGCTCAAAAGCTTAATTAGATTTCATAGTGCCAATGAAATTGACAACTACAATGGGGTGGTGAGGGGAGGGGGGTGGGGCGCAGAAAGAGAATCAGTAAAAAAAAAAGGAAAATTAAAAAAAAAATCCAGAAGAATCTACAGAACATGTCAAAACACAAGAATAATAAATGTTTTTCTTGAGTCACTGCTGTCAGAGGCCTTTCCCACGCTGGGAGTCACAGTTCACCTCACCTCCCTGGGATGCCCTCTAACACTGCTGATCTCTGGACCTGCTGTGGGGGCAGCTCAGATTCTAATCTGGTCCTACTCCTGTGTGTTTTTTGTCCCCAATGTCCACAGCTATCAGAGCTAGTGCGTTTTCTTTTGTGGGAGCTCTCAATGTCATTTCATATATTCCACCTCTGCATGTGGGTCGTCCACTGGGGTTTGCTCCTGAGGCTGTCCTGGAGGACTTGGGTCTGCCCCAGTGAGGGCCAGGTGTGGAGGCGGTGCAGCTCCTTTGGTCTAGAAGGGTATGGCAACAAGTATTGTCCAATACACTCCTGCATTCATGCCTGGAGAGCCCCACTGACAGAGAAGCCTCGAAGGCCACAGTCTACAGGGTCACAAAGAGTTGGACACAATGGAGGCGAATCTGTGTGCATAGATGCAAGTTTCTTTTTACCCGTGGCAGCTCTGCCCCAGTGAGGGTTGAGCGGGAAGGTGGTGCAGCTGCTTGGCTTGCGGGGACGCTGGCGGCACCACGTGTGCAGGGACACGGACTGCCTCCACTGAAGGAGTTATAGCCCTATCAGAGTCTTTTTTCCAGCCTCTTGTAGCTGGCAATCAGAAGGCCTCTTTGGCCAGTCTTTCTCTATAGCTTCACTCATTCAGGCACTTAGAGGGCTCCCTTGCCTGGGGCCCTTCTCTGTTGTTCGGTGGGTCAGACACACAGAGGTGCCTCCCTGGGTGGGGTCCTACTCTGTAGATCAGTGCGTCAGGCACTTGATGGGCCAGCCCGTTTATTGTTCAGCTGCGGATGCTGGCGTGTGGGGGGAGAGAGGCCACGGTGATGGCTCCACGTCCTATACGCGACTCAGCAGTATCGCCTTGCTTCCATGGTGCCAGGCTTTCCTGCACAGGCATTTCCCACCACAATCTCCTCCCTCACACCCCCTGGATCCTTCTCTCCACAGTCAACAGCAGCCCTCACCCTGGGATTGCTCCACAATCCCTAAACTCCAGCTCCCACCCGCTGCGCCTTCCAGAAGACCTGCATCCCTGTCCAGGGTGTGCATGCCTGTGGCAAGGACTGTCTGATTCTCATTCCACTTAGGCTGCCACAGCTCAGCTATTTCACTCTCAGCCTTAAGTGTTTCTCCTCTGACTCAGACAATTGTCCCGATGTGGGGATCAGACCCCTGCTTCAGTTCCCCCAGCCGCCGAGGGCAGATCCAGTCCTACTAACACTCCTGTTTTTCCCCCTAGTTCCTTTGTCCTACTGAGTTTTGCGTGGGTCTTTATGTTCCTTTCTGCTGGTCAGGTCCTCATGTCTGCTCTCAGCTGGTGTTCTGCACGCACTTCTGTGTCTAAAGGTGTGTTCCTGATGTATCCATGGAGAAAGATGTACTCCACGTCACCTACTCCTCCACGATCTTGTTCTCTCTGTACCACATCTTCTTTATCCATTCATCAATCAGTGTAAAATAAGAAGATGCTACGTGATTTTAAATCCTTATTCCTAGAAACTTGCCATCAACAAGAGCGACCCAATCTCTGAAGTCAGTTTTCTTGTTTGCAACTAATAGCCTGATCCTATTGTGAATGAAATATTTTTTTAAATGTCATTTCTAGAATTTTCTTGTTAATATGTAAAAATATAACTCATTCTTATATATCTCTAGGGAGATTGAAGTCTTTGGAAGCTCTTATTAGGCAACTAAAACAGGAAACCTGGCAGTCTGAAAGAAAGTGTCAAGATTATAGAAAACCCTTTCACAACATATGAAGTCACTATGATATAGATTAAAGAGGTTTTAAAATCTGTGAGTTTTATATAAGGTTTGTGTTGGCCAAAGTGAATTCTGTGTGAAGTGGACTTTCCTGTGTAAAGTTCTGACCTTAATGAAACTAAGCAAGTGCTCTAATGTTATGAACTACATTCTGTTCTTGTTAAGCTCATTTTTTAGAAAAATTAGAAAGTTGTTGGATAGATGACATTTCCTTACTTGTTAATTTTCCAAATTTAAAAGTAAAAATGTTGTGAATGAATAATATGATTAGGTCATAAAATGAGAGAACACAGATATGGTAAACCAGAGCCCAGAATAGAAGTCAGGTTCAGGAATCAGTCCTGGTTCCACCATTGAGATGTTTTGGACATGTTACTTATTAACATTGAGTCTCAGTCTCTAATTTGTAAAAGGAGTGCACTTAACCAAATCTCTAACATAGTCTGTTTCCTTATAGTTTTTTCTCTTTCTAGAAGATACTTTTAATAGAACAAGTTTTCTGTATGATAATCTTATACTTACACAAAAGTAGATTCTTGCTAGAGTTTTCTATTATTAACTGTTGGTTCATCTAAATATTTATTAAATTCTGTGCTGCTTGACCTTTGGGATATAATTTTTTGTATTATGAAGCTTCCCTGGTAGCTCAAACTGTAAAGAATCCACCTGCAATGGAGGAGACCCAGATTTGATCCCTGGGTCAGGGAGATCCCCTGGAGAAGGGAATGGCAACCCACTCCAGTATTCTTGCCTGGAGAATTCCATGGATGGAGGAGACTGGAGGGCTACAGTCCATGGTGTTGCAAAGAGTTGGACACAACTGAGCAACTAATGCTTACTATATATTGACTTTTTAAATAGGTAACCCTTCTAAATTCTTCTTTTATCAGTTTCAGGAGATTTCATTTAGATATTGAATAAATATCCATATTACCTTCATACAATGACAATTTTATTTCTTCCTTTCCAATACTTACACTGTCCTTTCTTCCCTCTTTGTCTTTTCTCTTCCTTTCCTCACCTTTCATGTTCTTCTTTAAATATTACATAGGATTTGCTTTTGGAGTAAGCTGGGCTTGTATTCTGGAGAAGGCGATGGCACCCCACCCCAGTACTCTTGCCTGGAAAATCCCATGGATGGAGGAGCCTGGTAGGCTGCAGTCCATGGGGTCGCTAACAGTTGGACACAGCTGAGCAACTTCACTTTCACTTTCATGCACTGGAGAAGGAAACGGCAACCCACTCCAGTGTTCTTGCCTGGAGAATCCCAGGGACATGGGAGCCTGGTGGGCTGCCATCTGTGGGGTCGCACAGAGTCGGACACGACTGAAGCAACTTAGCAGCAGAGGCAGGGCCTGTATTCTGTGTGGGTTGCTAATGTATACTGTTGGTTGCTACCTGTATTCTGTGTATTCTTTGCTACTGGATTCAATTTATTCAATGATTTCCACTTGACTCAAAATTTTTATTTCTCCTTGTCTGTTTTGATAAATTGTATTTATCTATAAATTTATCTATTTCATATAAAATTTTCCAAGTTATTGTAATAAAATTGTTTATAATATCATCTTACTATATTTTAATATGTACATCTGTAACAATATCTCTGTATGTTTCTATTATTTGTACCTTGTCTCTTTTTTGAGACATAATTGACATATGATATGTATTAATTTCCATTACATAATAATTCAATATTTACATATATTGTGAAGTAATCATCACAATAAGTCTAATTAACATCCATTACCACCCAGTTAAATTTTTTTTCCTTGTGATGAGAACTTTTAAGATCCACTCTCTTAACAACTTTCAAATATACAATACAGTATTAACCATAGTCACCATGCTATACATTACGTCTCTATGACATATTTATTTTATAATTGGAAGTCTGTACCTTATGACCTCCTTTACACATTTCCCCCATGCCGCCCCTGAAATCACCAAATCATCAATCTGTTCTCTGTATCTAAGTGTTTTGTTTTGGCTTTTTTTAGATTACACATACAAATGAAATTGCATGGCCTTTTCTTTCTCTGCCTAACTGCTGCCTTTTTTAAAAAAGCACAATGTGATGGGACTTCCGGCTGGTCCAGTGGTTCAGATTCTGCGCATCCAGTGCAGGGGCCACAGGATCAGTCCCTGGTGGGAGAACTGAGATCCCATGTGCCGTGCAACACAGTCAAAAAAAAAGCAAAGTGTGAAAGTTGCAAGTCTTATTTTGGGGAAAATGAGGACTATAACCCAGGAGACAGCATTGAGAAACTGTGAGAAGTGGGCTCTCTGAAACGTCCATTCAGACAGCTTTGAGAAGTCAGACACGACTGAAGTGACTTAGCAGCAGCAGTATCCACAGAGGTAGGGAAATATAAGAATTGGGATCATGAAATCGACTCCTGAAGATACCTACCTGAGGACCTGTCCTGCCAGTTTCTCCCAGAGCTCAGAGTGCCTGTTTTCTGCTCTCCACCCTTAACTCCTGTCATGCTCTGCTATGCTATGCTAAGTCACTTCAGTCGTGTCCGATTCTGTGTGACCCCATAGACAGCAGCCCACCAGGCTCCCCCGTCCCTGGGATTCTCCAGGCAAGAACACTGGAGTGGGTTGCCATTTCCTTCTCCAGTGCATGAAAGTGAAAAGTGAAAGTGAAGTCGCTCAGTCGTGTCCGACTCTTCTCGACCCCATGGACTGCAGCCCACCAGGCTTCTCCGTCCATGGGATTTTCCAGGCAAGAGTACTGGAGTGGGGTGCCATTGCCTTCTCCAACTGCTGTCAGGGGGTGTTGGTGTTGAAAATCCGCAGCTGCAGTAGCCGTGATTTAATTCCTGGAGAGCTCGATGGCACGTGCCATTTGTAGTTACTTCATTTAGCCTAGTGCCCCAGGGTAATTTCCCACTGCCTCAAATGGCTGAGGTTTTACTTCATGAATCTTGCTAGGAATCTATCAACTTTCTTAGTTTTACAAAGAACTTTCCTGTTGTAGGTTTGATTTCTATTAAAAATTTAATTATCACTCTAAAAAATTTCTTTGGGTTTATTCTGCTGTTTAAGTGCTTAGCTCTTTAATTTCTAAACTTCCATTTTTTTTCCTAAAATGCACATTGAAAGGATAAATTTTCCTTTGAGTCTTTCTTTAGCTGTATGTCATAGTTTGATATGTCATTGTTTGTTCATTTTAGTGTAAAATATTTTCTAAGTTCTAATTTCTTCTTTGACTCAGGAGTTATATAAGGTGTTTTTGATTTCCAAAATATAAGAATATTCTAGTTATATATTTAGCTTTATTGAATTATGATCAGGGAATATGCCCTGAATGAGTACAAGCCTTCAAAGTATATTGGTCATTCATTGTTACCCTATTTTGGTCAATTTATAAAAACATTCTATGTAGGCTTGGAAATGGTATGTTTAGTATGTATTCTGCATTTGTCAGATAGAAGGTGTATACATCCATTAAATCAGGATTGTTAGCTTGCTCATATTTTGTATACAGTTAGAAATTATTTTTCTGTTTCTTTTACAAATTATTCAAAGAATTATTTTAAATCCATTGCCATATTTGGATTTATTTATCCTTGTATTATAAATTTTTGATTTATACATTTTGAGGTGATGTTATTGGTGAATAAGACTTTAAAATTGTTATGTTAACTGGTAAATTAATGCTTTATCATTAAAAATTTTTTTTTTTTTTTTTTTTTTGCCACACCATGAAGCCTGTGGGGTCTTATCTCCCTGGCCAGGGACTGAACCTGGTCCCAGCAGTGAGAGCGCCAAATCCTGACCACTGGGCCACCCAAGAATTTCCCCAAAATGATCTTTTTATCACTAAAGCTATTTTGCCTGTTATTAACATAGCTATATTAGATTTCTTGTGGTTAATATTTGCATTGTGTATCTTTCTATCTTTTTAAATACAGTGAGCTCTTTTTTATGCGTATTTTTAAATTTTTCTTTTTTTGACATGTGCACAGTGCTGTATTTAATTATTTTTCACTGCCCTGGGCCTTAGTTGCTGCACGCAGGCTTCCTCCAATTGAGGAGAGCGGGAACTACTCCCCAGTTGCGGTCCACAGGCTTCTCACTGCAGTACCTGGACCTCAGTGGCTGCGGCACAGGCTCTCGGGCCCTAGAACACGCAGGCTTTGGTAGCTGTGGCTCCCAGGCTCTAAAGCGCAGGCTTGATGATTCTGGTGCCCGGGTTTCGTTGCTCTGTGGCAGTGGCGTCTCCCTGGACCATGGATAGAACCAGTGTCCCCTGCAAAGGGGGCAGATGCGTATCCACGGTACCACCAGGAAAGTCCTCTTTGTATCTTTTTAATTTCATTCTTCTTCTATTCTCATTTAGACTAGATTAATCCCATGGTTTCTTGATTTCTAAGCTGATTTCTCAGCTTGATTTTTTTAGCTGAGACATGTAATATATTTCTGTTTAATATGATTACTGACTTACTTGGATTTAAGTCTACCAGTATATAGTCTGTACTTTCTATTTGTCTACTTAGTCCATATTCTTTATCTTCTTTTTCATGCGTTTTTTTTTTTTTTTTTTTACTGTTTTCGGTAGTTTCATTTTAGTTCCATTAGTTTAGAAGTTTCTTATTTTCTTTTTCATGATTACCCTAGAAATTAAATATGCATATTTAACAGACCTCTGTGCAAGTGTTCTAAGTCACTTCAATCTTGTCCTGCTCTTTGCAACCCTATGGACTGTAGAATGTCAGGCTCTTCTGTCCATGGGATTCTCCAAGAAAGAATACTAGAGTGTGTTGCCATGCCCTCCTCCAGGGGATCTTCCCAACCCAGGGATCAAACCTGTGTTTCCTACATTGCAGGTGGATCCTATAGCTCTGAGCCACTAAGGAAGCCCTTTAATAGACCTCTGCTGCTGCTGCTGCTGCTGCTGCTGCTGCTAAGTCGCTTCAGTCGTGTCTGACTCTGTGCGACCCCATAGATGGCAGCCCACCAGGCTTCCCCGTCCCTGGGATTCTCCAGGCAAGAACACTGGAGTGGGTTGCCATTTCCTTCTCCAGTGCATGAAAGTGAAAAGTGAAAGTGAAGTTGCTCAGTCGTGTCCGACCCTCAGAGACCCCATGGACTGCAGCCTACCAGGCTCCTCCGTCCATGGGATTTTCCGGGCAAGAGTACTGGAGTAGGGTGCCATTGCCTTCTCCTTATCAGACCTCTAGAGTTAATCACATCTTAAACTCTCCTTCTGGATAACACAGGGACATTGGAGCATTTACTTAATTTACATTTCTAAGAATTCCCATATTATTGGTTTTTTCATTCTATTTTTAAAATCCTATAAACCATTACTATTGTGTTATTCAGTCCACAGCCATTTTGAATTATCCATATATGTGCCATCTCTCAGGCTTCCCAGGTGGCAGTAGTGGTAAAGCACCCACCTGCCAATGCAGGAGATGTAAGAGATGGGCTTAATCCCTGGGTCCAGGAGATCCCCGGAGAAGGGCATGGCAACCCACTTCTTGCCTGGGGAATCCCATGGACAGAGGAACCCAGCGGGCTACAGTCCATAGGGTCACAAAGAGTCGGAGAGGACTGGAATGCCTTAGCTGGCAAGTGTGCGCTGCACAGTTTCTTGGCGCGTCCTTCATCTGGTGCTGGAACTTCCATCTGTTGCCATTTTCTCTGCACTTAAAGTACATCCTCAAGAATTTAATTCTAAACAAAACTTATTTGATGAACTCTCTCAGTGTTGGTTTGTCTGGAAAAAAAATGTCTATTTTACTTTCATTTAAACAACTTATTTTTATAGATCTGAGAATAGAAGTTGCCATTTACTTTTTCTCAGCACATTGAAGATACTGTTTTCCTGTCTCCTGACTCCCACAGAAGTTCTTTAGCACTCAGCTGGTAACCTGAGTAAATTGATCCTTGGAAAGCAAACTATCTTTTTTTTTTCCTCTTGCTCCTTTTAACATTGATTCTTTGTATTTGAAGCTGTACTTTCACTAGGCTATATTTGATGTGATTTCTTTGTGCTTATCTGACTTGGGAATCACAACTTCAAATCTGTGAACTGATGTTTTTCTGGAAGATTCTCAACCATTATCTAACCAAATATTGCCTTTGCCCCATCCATTCTTTCTTCCCTGTAGCACTCAAACATATGTTAGAACATCTCTGGTGGCTCAGATGGTAAAGAATCTGCCTGCAATGCAGGAGACCCAGGTTCAATCCCTGGGTCAGGAAGATCCCCTGGAGAAGGGTATGGCAACCCACTCTAATATTCTTGCCTGGAGAATCCCAAGTACAGGGAAGCCTGGTGGGCTGCAGTCCATGGGGTCACAAGGAGTTGGACACAACTGAGTGACTAACACTTTCACTTTTCTTTAGAACATCTCCCTCTGTCCCTCAAACATCTTAACTTCATTTCCATGTTTTCTATTATTTTTTCTCTCTGTGGTACATATGTCTTTTTTCCGGCCTATCTTTCGGATGTCTCTTTTTATCTATTGTCTAATTGCCTCTTAAACCTGTCTGATAGGTCATTAATATGTTGCAATAGGGAACTGCATTTTTCACATTTATAAGCTCTATTTGATTCTTTTTGTAATCTTCTGCATTACTCTTTATAACTTTGTTCTTCCCTGCAGTTATTTTCTAACAAGTTTGCCTTTACTTATTTAAACAAAGCAAGCCACTTTAAACCCAAAAACACCCCTGATGATTCTAATATCTGATGTCCTCAGGAGTCTACCTGCTTACTCTTGTTTTTGCTGGCTCTCACTTACAGCGCTTTGTTCCACTGTCTGCTTAGTAAAGTTGATCTTATTGTATACTGATCACTGTCCTGGAAATACTACCTGTGGTGCTGTTTTACATCTAGGATAAAAGATCCTTCCTCTAGGAACAAATTGTGTTTTCTTTTGTAAAGCGTCAAAGCATCTAAGAAGGCATTTCCAGGCTAGTGCCAACAGGTGTTGTGATGTGAATTTGGACTAAAGATCCATTAGAGGGCTAGATTTGGGTTTCAGTTTCATAAGGATGAGGTTTTATTTGTTTGTTTGGTTGGTTTTGTGGTTTTGTTGTTGTTTGTTTTTTGCTGTGACATTCGGCTTGTGGGGTCTTAGTTCCCTAACCAGGGATTGAACCCATGTCCCCTGCGTTGGTTGTCTGGAGTCTTGACAACTGGAGCACCAGAGAATTCCCACAAAGCTGAGTTTTAGTTTTTGTTTTTAATTCCTTCCTGGCTGTACTCCATCCTAAGGCAAGTTTCTCTGAAGTCTCTTGCACAGCAAGTATTCAACCTTACCCTAATGTGTTGCTCCTTTAGAATACCAGGATAACATGCCCAGGGTCTGCTTCAACAGTCACTGGATGTTGACCTCTAACTCCACATGATCCTTAAAACCAAGTTCAGATCTTCCTGATCAGCAAGTGTCTCCAGGGTAAGAGCCTTTATGTGCTCGATTCCTGCTCACAGCCTCTGAGTACACATTCTCCCTCACAATTTAAGTCTGGTAATGTCTTACAGTCTTAATACGTAAGTCAGAATAAACTAATGCATGCCACAGTATAGAGCCCCCTAGCATCAGTGACTTAGCACAACACATGTATTTCTGATAACACGCATCTCTGTCATTTGTGGTGGTGTGTCCCGCCCTTTCCTCACTTATGGACCATGCGTGACAGAGGCATGGTCATCTGTAATGTTGCTGGTTGTCATGTGGGGAAGAAGGGGTCGTGGTGAACCACCCACTGATCTTAAATGTCTGCCGAGAAGTCAGACAAATCAGTTTTCTCATATTTTGTTGTCCAAAACAAGTCACATGAGTGCGTCAAGTTCAAGAGGACAGAGAAGTGCGAAGCTTCCACGTGCTCAGAAGGATGAGAAACCTCCCTGATGACTAGCATACTTATCAGGTCTTCAGCGCTTTTAAGGAGGGTTTTTTAATTGAAGTATAGTTGATTTATAATGTGTCAATGTCAAGTGTCAGTAGAGTGATTCGACTTTTTCAGATTCTTTTCCATTTTAGGTATTATAAGATACTGAATAAAATTCCCTGTGCTGTACAGTAGGTCCTTGTTGGTTGTCTATTTTATATGCAGTTGCTGCTGCTGCTGCTAAGTTGCTTCAGTCGTGTCTGACTCTGTGCGACTCCATAGATGGCAGCCCACCAGGCTCCCCCGTCCCTGGGATTTTCCAGGCAAGAGTATTGGAGTGGGGTGCCATTGCCTTCTCGGTTATATATGCAGTAGCGTGTATCAGTTCAGTTCAGTTCAGTCACTCAGTCATGTCCGACTCTTTGTGACCCCATGGACTGCAGCATGCCAGGCCTCCCTGTCCATCACCAACTCCCAGAACTCATCGGAGTCGGTGATGCCATCAGTTAATATCAAACTCATAATTTATCCCTCTTCCCTCTTTCCCTTCTGGTAATCATAAGTCTGTATTCTATGTCAGTGTGTCTGTTTTCTGTTTTGAAAATAAGTTTACTTTTTGGATTCCATGTATAAGTGATATGTTATATTTGAAATGATAAAGACAGGGTATACATATATACAAGGGAATATTAGTCATAAAAAAGAATGAGACAATGCTATTGGCAGCAACATGAATGGACCTAGAGATGATCATACTAAGTGAAGTGAGTCAGACAGAGGAGATATTTTTTAAAATACAGTATTTGCAGTTGTTTTTAGGAGGAAAGTTGCCCAAGTAATCCCTTGCCTGTATTATGTTCACTTTTTAAGTGCCTACTGATATCCAATGTGCTTGCTTACACATCTCTCTCTTGATTATAATCTCTCCCACTGCTAGTTCCAGGGTTGGAAAGAAAGTTGGTGGTTCTCTGAGGTATTCAGTTATCTCACTACGAACATTTCATTTCCTTTCACAGGACTGTAAACTTTAGCCATACATTTGTTAGAACCACAAAACTTGTTTAACCCTTATTTTAGGAAATTGTATTTGTTCATTTAGATTGTAAAATGTATTTGTTAGAGAAAACCGATTTTGCTCACAAACCTTAAATGAACACACCAAGTCTGCTATTAATTAGCCTATTATTTTATAAATGCTGAGGTCTTTCTTTCATTAGTAAGAAAATATCAGAGTACAATGAAGATTTTTCTCTCTGATTCCTGCTTGAAATAAAGAACACTCCTAGCATATTTCAGTTCAAACACGGTATGAAGATTCTTTCTTCCCCAGGAAGGTCAAGTGTGTCTGAGCACACAGGAAATATAAATGAGACAGGCAAGGCTCTGATCTTATGCAGCTGACATTCTCAAGCAAGGGTCAGCAAACTACAGCCTGCAGGCCACGACTACTCTCTCTGCCCTTGTCATCTGCCTGGGTGTCCTTGCCCAGAGTAACCTTGGGAGCTACACATGAACATGGCATCTTTCCCCCTGCCAGAAAGGAGCCAGACTCCTCCACCCTGAATGGAAAGCAAAATTCTATTGAATTAAATGGTTAACCTTTCAGTAGTAGGGAGCACACACGGTCCCCTGGATGATGGGTGATGAGAAGACACCTGGGCAGCATAGTTGCAGAGAAGGGGGAACAGCAGCAAGGAACAGGATTTGGGGGGAGCATAATGATCATGTGTGGGACACTGGAGCCAGTAGACAGCTGGATAGATCTGTCTGTCTGGAGCTCAGGTGAGAGTTCCTGGCTGGAGAGAATAGACCTGGAGTTGCTGTTATTCTAAAGGTAATGAAAGCCCTTGTGAATGGGAAGGCTTCCAAAGCAACTGAACATTTTTCTTCTCCCTGGGCACAGAGCCCATGCACACAGCCCGATTCTGGTGTTCCAGGCTTCTTTAGTGGTGAAGGGTAATCTATTCTGAAAATGCTTTTTGTTGCTCTATTAACCCTGCTGGAAGGCCCCTCTCTCCTTTGGAAATACGAAGTGAGTCCTCTCCTGTTCCCCAGGAGTGAGCAAACACGTGAAACAGGGGCCTCTACTCCCATTCACAGCAGCAAAGACTAATGAGAACAGCTGCCCTCGACCACCAGACAATGTGTAAACCAGCAACCAGCAGTGCTGCACGGCCAGGAGGAAACCAGCCTCCCCCACCAGCCACCGTCTGAAAACGTTCTCCCCGGAAAGTGGGCAGGGAGTGACTCTGTCAGCTGAACAGTTTTCTGAATAATATAAGCTTAATCTGAACATCATCAGATCACCTTGATTGATCCCTGAATCTCACTGGCCAGCAATCTGAAGCAAACATTTTGGGAGTGAATATAGGGCAGTTCTTGGGACGATCCCATGGGGGAGGGCATAGCAACCCACTCCAGTATTCTTGCCTGGAGAAGTCCATGGACAGAGGCGCAGTGGGCTACAGTCCATGGGGTCCCAGAGTCGGGCAGGACTGAAGTGACTTAGCATGCATGCTTGCAGGCACAGGACAGTTCTTACCCAGTTGAATAATATACGGCAGGAAATGGTGGGAGGCTGGTTTGTTGTGCCTCTTCACCCACTCTGTGCTCAATTATATCTACCATACAAGGTAAGTGAAAACGTTTCTTTTTGAGGATCAGGAGTGAGAAATGGAGTATTTCTAGCCATGTCAATAAACAAAGATGTCACAGTTATCAGTGACTCCAGTTCTCTAGGACATCCAGGAAGGAAAACAATTCTGGGATCAGGCTGCAGCCCCTCCCTATGGTGAAACACAGGAGACTGGCCCCAGACAGCTGAGACGCATATGAAGAATGATTTCAGTGAGTCCAGACTCTTGCCTCTTCTCATACATAGACAATCACTAAATTCCTTAACTTGAGATATCTGGTTTTCCTTAATGAAAACCTTGTTGTTCAGACCGCCTGCTCTTTGACACACTTTGGTATAACCTGGCTCCTCCCGCACCTCCCTGGAGCAGTTCTTTCAGGGTTACTTGAGATGCTGTCTCCTGGGCTTGAAGTCCTCAAAATTCCCTCTGAATAAAACATAACTCTCAATTTTTAGGTTGTGACTATGTTTTAAGTGGACAGTAGGAAAATATGTTTAAAATTGGTTCTGTATACACTTTTTAAGAAAATGTATGTTTTTTTCGGACATATTCTTGACTTCTGTATAATGGTGATGGTTATTGTTATATGAATGTGAAAGAAACTGCAATAAAAATGAGGAAACAGTTTCAAATGTTTCCTAACTCTTCCCTGGATGCACAAAAATGTGCAAATGATAAGACTGCTAAGAGCTGGAAATTGTGGAACAGGCGTGTGGTATAGAAATTTTTAATATTACAAATATGTATATATAGTATATACATAAATATTGTCTGTATATAGATTTTAATATTAGGTGGTATGGGTGAAAGAAAATAATAATAATAAGCCACTTTGGGGTTAAAATAGCAAAGCTCTCATCATCTTGATGGAAATGCTTAAGTGCTTACAATAACAAAATTGAAGTTAGCAACACAGATGATTAAGAATAGGGCAGATGACGTTAAAGGAACAATATTTAAGGAGTATGTGTCCAACATCCCCAAGGGCCTGATTTTTAAGGTGGACCTTAAAATCCTGCTGCAATTTTATTTTATTTTATTTCTTGCTACCATACAGTTCTGAGTCCTACAGTAGAGAGAGTAGCTCTGAACCAACAGATCATTACTCAGGCTGTCCTACAGCCTGTTGTGGCACCAAAGTCCCAAAGGTTTGGCCAGTCTTCCTGAGACACAGTGGGGACATGCTCTACACCATACCCCTCAAACAAATCATCTGAAACACTGGCATCTAAGAACATGCAGGAACTATAGTAGAGAGTACAAAGTAGCCAAGAGAAATGATGGGGAAGCTGAAAAGATTTTTTTTAAAGAAACAGAATTTCTATGTGAAATTTTCATAGAGTTGACTATGACCGCAAATCCATTTTGGGAATTGAAACCAGACCTTATCTTTTATCTCACCATCAGGAGTTTGCAGAGATTCTCTCGTTGGCAGAGCTGGGCATAAAGGTTAATAATAATAACCTCCAGTCATCAAGAGAAGTGTGGACAGCCCCAGGCCTCATGCAAGTCCAGCAGGCTGTGGGCTTCCTTGTTGCAGAGTAACGCGAGCTTATTGGTGATAGGTTAATGAGGTTAACCTGACAGGGGGTAAAGAATCAGAGAGACGAGCACTTAGAAATTTAAATTCTGTTCTTTGTACTCAGATTATTCACTATGATGTTCAGTACCTTGTGAGTTTTAACCCCTTGGCGGCTCACACCTATTTTTGCTGCCGAATTTATGCAATTCCCAGAGAAAAGTGAGACGCTGCTGGTGCCCCAGGTAGGGGTGCTTCACACGGCCTGGGGAATCTTCCTCTCAGAAAATGATGCAACAGAGAAGTGGGGAATTGTTTGAGGAATATACAGATGTGGCTCTTAGGTGAGCATGGTGGATGGGAACTCCTTGTGTCTGGGGGTGGGGGTGGGGTGATCAGCAACGCCCCCAGTTAGTTTTATACTTTCGTACTCTGATTGTTACAATAAAATGAACAATCTGAGGATGTTTATGGGTTGACCAACATCTGTGGCCAATGCCATGTAACTTGTAAAAATAAACACTGACCCTTGGGCTTCACTGGGGTCCAGTGGTTAAGACTCTGTACTTCTGCTGTAGGGTGGGGAGTGTGGGTTTGACCCTTGGTTGGGGGAATTAAGAAGCTACTTGCTACTCAGCTTGTTTGTTTTTTTTTTAAGTAATAAACACTAACCCAAAGGCAAACATATTTTTCTCACAGCTGTTCATCATCATGGCTCAGCTCTTTCAGAACAGCACAATGGAAAGGCAATACCAACAGACTAATTTTTAAGAAAACACATGAGTGGTCAGAGCTTTTGATGTGTTTCCTCAAAGAAATATGAATGTGAGGCTTTGCTATGGAGAACTTTTTATGAGAGGAAAGTATCTGTTTTTAGACTCCCAAAATAACCTCAGTTCAGTTCAGTTGGTCAGCTGTGTCCAACTCTTTGTGACCTATGGACTGCAGCATGCCAGGCCTCCCTGTCCATCACCAACTCTGGGAGTTCACTCAAACTCGTGTCCATTCAGCGTGTGACACCATCCAACCATCTCGTCCTCTGTCATCCCCTTCTCCTCCTGCCTTCAATCTTTCCCAGCATCAGGGTCTTTTTAAATTAGTCAGCTCTTCGCCTTAGGTGGCCAAAGTATTGGAGTTTCAGCTTCAGCATCAGTCTTTCCAATGAATATTCAGGACTTATTTCCTTTAGGATGAACTGGTTTGATCTCCTTGCAGTCCAAAGGACTCTCAAGAGTCTCCTTCAACACCACAGTTCAAAAGCATCAATTCTTTGGTGCTCAGCTTTCTTTATAGTCCAACTCTCACAATCCATACATACATACATACATGGAAAAACCATAGCTTTGACTAGATGGACCTTTGTTGGCAAAGTAAGGTCTCTGCTTTTGAATATGCTGTCTAGGTTGGTCATAACTTTTCTTCCAAGGAGGAGGAGTCTTTTAATTTCATGGCTGCAGTCACCATCTGCAGTGATTTTGGAGCACCCCCCCCCCCAAATAAAGTCTGTCCCTGTTTCCATTGTTTCCCCATCTATTTCCCATGAAGTGATGGGACCGGATGCCATGATCTTTGTTTTCTGAATGTCGAGTTTTAAGTCAATTTTTTCACTCTCCTCTTTCACTTTCATCAAGAGGCTCTTTAGTTCTTCGCTTTCTGCCATAAGGGTGGTGTCATCTGAAAAACACCTAGTATGTACATAAGCACCAAGGCAGCATGCCACACGTTAGATTATACAGCACACATGTTCAAGGTAAGGTGGAGAGCAGACCCTGAGGATCAATTCTATTTAAATAAACTTATCAGTGCTGATTTTTGATATTGCTTATCACTCACAATTCACATCTTAGGGTGAGTGCACTACAGCAATCACTTGGGGAGGCCACTCTGAGCCTTAGGCTTCTGGGGACTGTGGGACAATGCCCCCACTTTAAGAAAATGTTTCAGAATCAAAAACATGAGATCCTTGAGAGTTCTGAAGTATTAGAGCTTGGCCAAATGATGCCAACCTACAGAGAAGCGCTTTTATGGTGGAATGAAGAGAATAAATTGTTTGATCTGTAGAGACAGCAATGGCATAGCTGGAAGAAGAATGTACAGCTTCAGAACCTGTAAAGACATTACTTAGGAGACTTTTGAAATATCTTTTCAAATATGTATGTGGTGAGTGTGATGCGCTTAGGAGGCGCACAACACAACAGAGTTGTCGCCCTCTCTACTCTGTGTGCGTGGCTTAGTTAACTGTCAATATACGCGTGCTGTCTTGGTGACTCCTAGATGGCCACCTCTGCAGGGAAGCATTGTTGCATGGGATCCATGCTGGTTTGCTGTCAAGCACTGGGGTTTCCAGTGCACTGCAGGAGCTCTCCACGTGCCCTGCCTGCTGCCATGATTCCGCGACCACTGGAGTCAGAGTGCCCTATGAATTTCAGGCTTATTTTCTTCCAGGGCTGCCGCACCAGCTTCAGGGGAGTGAGCCCAGAGCTGTGGTTGGAGCAAACTGTGAGGTGATGTCACGTAGGATGTCAGTTACATTCTTTATCAGAGTCTCCCTTTAGGATGGGGTTTCTAAGGCTGCACAGTGGGCTCCTGCCTCTTAAACCCAAGGTTTCCTTTAGGGGAGAAGGGTTTGAATGAATGCTATCTGCTTACACTGCATTTCAAAGACAGGGAGATGGTGCCCCATTGCGACGTTCTGATAGCCTAAGTTTATATTACCCCCAGGATAAGATGAAATACACCCACAGATTAATCATGATCATTTTGAGATACTAAAACCCATCATTTTGATCTGGAAAAGGGCCAAATTGTTTTCACTCTAATGGGCATGTTTTTCTGCCTGCTCTTAGGACAGGTGGAAAGCTACTGTTGGTGCTCTACTGCAGCCAGGCTAAGATCAGCCAACCCACCCTTCTGGGCATAGAAAGCCACAGCAGTGACTTGGTGCCCCACAGGGTGCTGTAGGAGTACATGCAGAGCTGGAAGTGACAGATAATACTCCTGAGATCTGTGAAATCTGGCCTTTAAAGGCATTCCCAGGCTTTCCTGGTGGTCTAGTGGTTGAGAAGCCACCTGCCAGTGCGGGTGACAGGGGTTTGATCCCTGGTCCGGGACGATCCCACATGCCGCGGAGCAACTAAGCCCGAGCACCAAAACTGTTGAGCTGTGCTCTAGAGCCCTCAGGCCACGACTACTAGAGCCTGTGCTCTGCAACAAGAGAAGCCGTGCCCTGCGAGGAAGGGCAGCCACTGCTCAGCACAACCAGAGAAAGCGCACACGCAGCAATGAAGAGCCAGTGCGGTCAAAAACAAATAAATCTTAAAAATAATAATAATAAAAAAAAGAAGACATTGAAAACCAGTTAGAAAGATAGGCAACAACATGAACAATAAATACA
The DNA here is from genome assembly GCF_003369695.1 of Bos indicus x Bos taurus. NCBI lineage: Eukaryota > Metazoa > Chordata > Mammalia > Artiodactyla > Bovidae > Bos > Bos indicus x Bos taurus. The sequence continues at coordinate 49,461,254 of NC_040104.1, forward strand.
AGCATTCCCACAAAGCTTCTTGGTAATTATGGTTCATCACCTTTGCCATAAAAATTATTAACTTCCCAGCTGGGGTGTGGTTATCAGAGAGAAAATAAAATGTATTGAGGATGGTTGCTTCAGAGAGTGTTTCCTCAACCCTCAGCACATTAATGAGATTGTTGCTGGACAAATGCATTTGAAGTACAGTCCAATCTTTCCAATACTACTTTAGTGAGAAGGCTGGGAGCTTGCAAGCACCAGTTCTCACCTCCTTAGGATATGTCCTCTTGAAAATTCAGAGGTGCTGATATGGGAATACCAGACCACCTGATCTGCCTCTTGAGAAATTTGTATGCAGGTCAGGAAGCAACAGTTAGAACTGGACATGGAACAACAGACTGGTTCCAAATAGGAAAAGGAGTTCGTCAAGGCTGTATATTGTCACCCTGTTTATTTAACTTATATGCAGAGTACATCATGAGAAGCTCTGGACTGAAAGAAACACAAGCTGGAATCAAGATTGCCAGGAGAAATATCAATAACCTCAGATATGCAGATGACACCACCCTTATGGCAGAAAGTGAAGAGGAACTAAAAAGCCTCTTGATGACAGTGAAAGTGCAGAGTGGAAAAGTTGGCTTAAAGCTCAACATTCAGAAAACGAAGATCATGGCATCTAGTCCCATCACTTCATGGGAAATAGATGGGGAAACAGTGGAAATAGTGTCAGACTTTATTTTTCTGGGCTCCAAAATCACTGAAGATGGTGATTGCAGCCATGAAATTAAAGATGCTTACTCTTTGGAAGGAAAGTTATGACAAACCTAGATAGCATATTCAAAAGCAAAGACATTACTTTGCCAACAAAGGTCCGTCTAGTCAGGGCTATGGTTTTTCCTGTGGTCATGTATGGATGTGAGTTAGACTGTGAAGAAGGCTGAGTGCTGAAGAATTGATGCTTTTGAACTGTGTTGTTGGAGAAGACTCTTGAGAGTCTCCTGGACTGCAAGGAGATCCAACCAGTCCATTCTGAAGGAGATCAGCCCTGGGATTTCTTTGGAAGGAATTGTTGGGGGCCAGACTGAGGCACTCCGCCTGTGGCAAAGGTCATGAGGAAGGAGGCTCGACATATGCAAAGGCGGGATAGAGCCTCAGGAGTCCCCCTGGAAATCCTCGAGCATCTACCCCCATAACCAGAGCCTGCCTGCTTTACTACTTTGTGCTCCCACCTACACTTCTGACTTTACGGGGGGCTGTCCCCCACCACCTCTTTTGGAGAAGGAGTTAACCTAGAGCTCCAGTTAATAAAAACTCCTGGGCGTGACAAGAGTGTTTTAACCTACAAACTCCTCTGAAGGTTCTCTAGCCTGCCTGACAGGCTTGTCCAGCCACATGTGACTGCTCACAGCCTCCCAACCATGAGAGGCACGAGATGCTTTAAACCTTCTAAAAACAGGTTCCTTAGAAAAGTTAGAAAACCATTAGTATAAGTATAGTGGGCTGATTAGAAATTGTATTGGTGAAGGGTTTTTCATTTGTTGAGCCAATGTTTGTTGCTAAGACTCCGCATCCCCTGCCCTTACACACATTAATGAATATATAGAAGAAATAAGTATTAACCTTTGATATTAATCACGTTAGACCTTAGGCTAAGTAAATTCTTTCCTTAACTAAAACCCACTACACCCTCACCCTATAGGAATGTAACTTTATTTGGGTGGCGTCTGTTTTAAGAATAATCACCCCTGGAGAAATAAGTGTCCTGGTTGACTGACCGCTGTCACAAGGAGAGGGTCATAAATTGTCAGCAGGCCCCCTGGCCAGAAGATGATGTAACATTTGTATGAAGCACCTGACTTTGATAAAAGTCAGGACTGCTGACCCCGCGTGACTTTTGCATAACATCTCAGTGTATAAAAGTAGACCATGGAAAATAAAGAATTGGGATCAGTTTCTCGAAATACTGGTCTCCCCATGTCGCTCTCTCTCTCACTCTGGCTGAGTCTCCATCTGGAGCACGGAACCCACCATGCTTACTAATTTTGCCTGGGCTTCTAAGATCCGACCGGGGAGGCCTCAGTGTCTCCTCTCCTTCGGGAGAACGGAAGGACGCCTGCGGCCTACATAAGTGGTGCAAACTTCTTGTCTTGAAGTTTTATTGGTCTCCCACATAAACCAAGCTACTCAGCCTCTTTTCTCCACTGAATTTTCCTACTGAGCTATCTTAATTCTATTACTCTTTACATCTCTAATTAATATCTAATTGAAGCTATTGTATCCTGATCCTCGCTGACGCCGTCCCCGCTTTGAATACCCTGGATCAGCCGGGGCTGGACCCCTGCAAGGAATGATGCTAAAGCTGAAACTCCAGTACTTTGGCCACCTCATGCGAAGAGTTGACTCATTGGAAAAGACTCTGATGCTGGGAGGGATTGGGGGCAGGAGGAGAAGGGGATGACAGAGGATGAGATGGCTGGATGGCATCACTGACTCGATGGATGGGAGTCTGAATGAACTCCAGGAGTTGCTGATGGACAGAGAGGCCTGGCGTGCTGTGATTCATGGGGTCGCAAAGAGTCGGACACGACTGAGCAACTGATCTGATCTGATCTGATGTGGCTTTGTTTTATTGGAAGGATGCTGAAGGCCCCACATGGACTAAAGCAGACATCATCAGAGGCTGCTTTACTGCAGTATGCGTCACAGGGCAGGTGTCTTTGGCACGTGTGGCCCTGAGCATCACAGAGGAGGATTGGGACCCATCTCTAGGTAATTACTCTGGTAAGCATTCTAGGGAATTATCTAGATATTCGCTAATATTATTGGGTGGCACATGTGTTGGTGTGTGCCTCATTTTCAGTCATGTCTGATTCTTTGCAACTCCATGGACTGCAGCCCACTAGGGTCTTCTGTCCATGGGATTTTCCAGGCAAGAATCCTGAGTGGGTTGCCATTTCCTTCTCCAGAAGATCTTCCCAACTCATGAATCGAACCTGAGTCTCTTGCATTGGCAAGTCGATTGTTTACCACTGAGCCACCTGGTTACCACTTGGGTATCACATTAAGGATTTCTTTCTGCAAACCCCAATGCTGAAAATAATGATACCACCCTGAACACTGGGTAGAGCAGCAAAAGTTAATTTTGACAGGTTAAAAGACTCCCGGCTTGATTATTACAAAAAAGGGAAAATGAACCCTCAAGGGGTGTGTAGCAGCAGTAGGCCATCATTTGTGAGGAAGACTTTGAAGGATAAAGAAAATATGAAAAAGAAACTTTTCAAGGTGGCCATATGTGTGATTATTAATGACTAAAGCATGGTTTAATGGCTGTTGAATCCTTTGCCATAAGCGGTACACCAGCCAGTGCCTTTAATTCTGAAAATAACTTGTGTTTTCATGTGAGTTTGTGTGTGTTTGGACGGATGCAAAACTAGTGGGGAATGGAGATAAGATGTCATCAGGAGTTTGTTAGGAAACTGTCTGATGCTGGCAGCCTTTACACAGCGGGGAGTAGCACCGTTTGCCACACGACTGATGGATGGAGAGCCCCTGCAGTACTGAGTGGTGCGGGGTGGTGGTTCTGTGAGCTGGTCGGGAGGGACAATAGGGAAGATCAATAAACGCTTGACCAAGCGTGTCATGCTACCGTCACGGTCCTTAACCTTACTCTAAATACAACCTGACCTGGACCAGGGAAGCGATGCTGTCAATATAATCACAGAATACATAGGTCTTTATGCTACTAGCTTAAGGCAAGTTGCAGATGACTACATAGGCCAGATGGATACACTCCATCCATGTGTACTTCCTTCTGGAAGCCTTCCTTGGTGCCACCCAACTGTCCCTGTAGAGACCTCTGGGTAGATTTAAAGTAGGTGTCTTTGCACCCAGTCAGCTGCTTCTGAGTGTCTCAAGGGATTCTTATTCTGGGAGGCTGAAAGGAGGGTAATCCTCCTGAAAACTGGCCCACACTTCTGCACCATGCAGACTAGGCCGTGTCTGATGGCAGACTAAGGAATCGGAGCCTGCTGGAATGACTTACGTGAACAATTCTCCAAACACAGCAAAGCTACACTGTACTTCCTGTCATCATGGAAATCATCTTTGATACACTTAAGGGTAAAATCTCTCTACCCACCCCAACCAGATCTGAACTCAAGACTGTAGGGAGACAAATTCCTTAAATGTTAGATGGTTCTATTCTCTGTCTGGTTCTGAGACTTCACACCAGTTATATTCAGTGGAATATAACAAGAAATTGTACCTGCTGAACTCTCATCAGATGGAGCATATGAATAATATGCTTCTATTTTCCTTCTAAGGGGAAAATATGGTCAGACATGTGCTGTTCAAAGCAGTCATTAGCCACACAGGGTCACCAAGCACTTGAAATGTGACTGGTCCAAAGCAAGATGTGATGTAAGTGTAAAATACACACCAGATTTCAAAAATATCATTTCTGCAAAACATAAAATATCCCATTAATGATTTTTTATATTTATTATATCCTCAAATGACTTTTTGGTATATTTATTAACTAAACTGTATCTTGGCACTTACTTTCACCTGTTCATTTTTATTTTTAATATATGGTTCTCAGCAAATTATAAATTACATAGGCTGCTTGCATTTATAGCTAACATAATATTTTTACTGGACAGCACTGATGATGAAATTTCATCCTGCTCTGATTACACAGACTCAGATTACATACAAAATCTGTAGCTGTGCTCTATGCCAGCTCTGGGGTAAGAGTGTGGTCAAAAAGAGGGGGTGTTTATATATGTCCTTCCCAGGGCCAATGCCTGAAGGCTAGGTAGCATTGATCCTTGTACCAAAGTTGTATACATGTGCAGAAACCTTGGACAATGTGAACTGATGCAGAGAAGATCCAGCACTTCTGCTAAATAAAATGACGCAACAGCAAGCGGCCCTGAGGTCAGAGGAGGGAGGGACACAGGAGTACACATACAGCATCTTGGCTGTTATTACTCAGCCAGACCACTTTGCCATGTAACTTGGCACAGATAAGCACCAGCCCAAGAAAATGGTGTCTCCATCACTGCTTAAGTGTACAACACAGCCCACTGTTTATGGTGAAGAAACATGGAGGCATGGAAGGATGAGCAGCTTCCCAAACATGCTCGTCTGGTGAATCTGGAGAAGTATAGGCGATCCTGATATCAAATGAAGACAGCTGCTCACATGGGAAAAGTCTGGCTTACTTTATAAAAGGGAAGAGCATTTTTATGGGGAAAGTCTGGCTTACTTTATAAAAAGAAAGAGGATTTTTATGGGGAAAGTCTGGCTTACTTTATAAAAGGAAAGAGCATTTTTATGATTCCTGCTTTTCTTCCTTTAAAATGACATGAAATATATTTCTTAGTATATTAGCATGAAGAAAGGTATGAGTTTGGAAAAAGAGTGAAAAATCACTCATAAGTTAACATGAAATAAACATAACACCATGAATCAGTTTATGATTGACAGATCACAATATTCTTTATCAGCACATTTGATGGAACTCCTGTCGGGAGATATATGTCTATAGAGAGTGGGAGACTGGCAGTAGCAGTCTATTATTGCCCCAACACCAGTGTTTTATTTATGACATAAATAGCCCTGTTATTTAGACAGAGTGGGATGGAATCTATTTTACACTCTGGCTAACAGATAATCCCTGCCATGTTAGTATAAGAAATGATCCTTAAAAACAGCTGTGATATAGCCATATGTTACAGACCTTGGAGCATTCCCATTCTAAAATGTTATCAGTATTTTCCCTTAGATTATGAAATTTTAAAAAATATATATTATTTAGGCAAGTAACTAAGTAAAGACAAACTTACCAGTTGCTTTACAGAAACAAGTTTTAAGAGGCCAAAATTTACAATTATTTGAATATTTAAAAAACTAATTTAATCGTGGCATACCAAATAAAAACCCACAAGCCATAGTGATTCTCAAAAGAGGGAGAAAGGTTGAGAAAAAGCTCTTCTTTACAAATGTAAAGTAAATGAATATAAAAGAATAACGGACATAGAGTCAGCAGTTTACAGCCTCTATTATGGAAATTCATTCCAGCAAACATTAGCCCTGGTGGCTAAAATCTGTAGGTGAAATTTGATTAGGGACAGGGTATTTGCATGGCACCAAAGTATGAGGGAATGATGCTGAAGCTGAAACTCCAGTACTTTGGCCACCTCATGCGAAGAGCTGACTCATTGGAAAAGACTCTGATGCTGGGAGGGATTGGGGGCAGGAGGAGAAGGGGACGACAGAGGATGAGATGGCTGGATGGCATCACTGACTCGATGGACATGAGTCTGAGTGAACTCCAGGAGTTTGTGATGGACAGGGAGGCCTGGTGTGCTGCGATTCATGGGGTCGCAAAGAGTAGGACATGACTGAGCGACTGAACTGAACTGAAAGTATCAGCCTACATTTTTCTCACTAATATACAAATGAAAGTACACCTTTGTAATGAACACATCTGATGATCACCCCGTTAATCAAATGATAAAATTTATGTCGCTAATCATGTGTCATCCTGGGCCTCTTGACGTGAAAGTATACAACATTGTCTATGAAGTATTCTTTCCAACATGTTTATATCCAGTGGATATAAACTACACTAGAACTACACACCAATATTAGCCACAAGTGGCTATTGAGCAACTGAAATGAGGCTAGTCTAACTTGAGATGTGCTTTAATGTAAAATACTGAATTTTGAAGACTTCATACAAGATAAAAGAGTATAAAATATCTCATATTGATTACTCAAAGACCATCCCCATGGAAAAGAAATGCAAAAAAGTAAAATGGCTGTCTGGGGAAGCCTTACAAATAGCTGTGAAAAAAAGAGAAGCGAAAAGCAAAGGAGAAAAGGAAAGATATAAACATCTGAATGCAGAGTTCCAAAGAATAGCAAGAAGAGATAAGAAAGCCTTCTTCAGCGATCAATGCAAAGAAATAGAGGAAAACAACAGAATGGGAAAGTCTAGAGATCTCTTCAAGAAAATCAGAGATACCAAAGGAACATTTCATGCAAAGATGGGCTCGATAAAGGACAGAAATGGTATGGACCTAACAGAAGCATAAGATATTAAGAAGAGATAGCAAGAATACACAGAAGAACTGTACAAAAAAGATCTTCACAACCCAGATAATCAGGATGGTGTGATCACTGACCTAGAGCCAGACATCCTGGAATGTGAAGTCAAGTGGGCCTTAGAAAGCATCACTATGAACAAAGCTAGTGGAGGTGATGGAATTCCAGTGGAGCTCTTTCAAATCCTGAAAGATGATTCTGTGAAAGTGCTGCACTCAGTATGCCAGCAAATTTGGAAAACTCAGCAGTGGCCACAGCACTGGAAAAAAGTCAGTTTTCATTCCAATCCCAAAGAAGGGCAATGCCAAAGAATGCTCAAACTACTGCACAATTGTACTCATCTCACACACTAGTAAAGTAATGCTCAAAATTCTCCAAGCCAGGCTTCAGCAATATGTGAACCGTGAACCTCCTGATGTTCAAGCTGGTTTTAGAAAAGGCAGAGGAACCAAAGATCAAATTGCCAACATCTGCTGGATCATGGAAAAAGCAAGAGAGTTCCGGAAAAACATCTATTTCTGCTTTATTGACTATGCCAAAGCGTTTGACTGTGTGGATCACAATAAACTGTGGAAAATTCTTCATAACTTATATGCAGAGTACATCATGAGAAACCCTGGACTGGAAGAAACATAAGCTGGAATCAAGATTGCCAGGAGAAATATCAATAACCTCAGATATGCAGATGACACCACCCTTATGGCTGAAAGTGAAGAGGAACTCAAAAGCCTCTTTTTAGAAAGTGAGAGAGGAGAGTGAAAAAGTTGGCTTAAAGCTCAACATTCAGAAAACGAAGATCATGGCATCCGGTCCCATCACTTCATGGGAAATAGATGGGGAAACAGTGGAAACAGTGTCAGACTTTATTTTTCTGGGCTCCAAAATCACAGCAGATGGTGACTGCAGCCATGAAATTAAAAGATGCTTACTCCTTGGAAGGAAAGTTATGACCAACCTAGATAGCATATTGAAAAGCAGAGACATTACTTTGCCAACAAAGGTTCGTCTAGTCAAGGCTATGGTTTTTCCTGTGGTCATGTATGGATGTGAGAGTTGGACTGTGAAGAAGGCTGAGCACCGAAGAACTGATGCTTTTGAACTGTGGTGCTGGAGAAGACTCTTGAGGTCCCTTGGACTGCAAGGAGATCCAACCAGTCCATTCTAAAGGAGATCAGCCCTGGGATTTCTTTGGAAGGAATGATACTAAAGCTGAAACTCCAGTACTTTGGCCACCTCATGCGAAAAGTTGACTCATTGGAAAAGACTCTGATGCTGGGAGGGATTGGGAGCAAGAGGAGAAGCGGACGACAGAGGATGAGATGTCTGGATGGCATCACTGACTCGATGGACATGAGTCTGAGTGAACTCCGGGAGTTGGTGATGGACAGGGAGGCCTGGTGTGCTGTGATTCATGGGGTCGCAAAGAGTCGGACATGCCTGAGCAACTGATCTGATCTGATCTGGTAATATTTCGGGTGCATTGGGTTAAATGAAACAAATTATTAAAATTAATTTCACTTGTTTCATTTTACCTTTTAGTTTACTTAAAATTTCACTCTTTTAAAAAGGTGCAACCTTCAAGTCTTTAATAGCTGTATCAAATCTCAATACAAGATTCTTAACAAATTAAAAATGGAAGAAATTGATATTTGTGTCACGCTCTCCAGCAGTGCTTCAACAGGCTTCAGTTCAGTTCAGTCGCTCAGTTGTGTAAGACTCTTTGCGACCCCATGAATCGCAGCACACCAGGCCTCCCTGTCCATCACCAACTCCCAGAGTTCACTCAGACTCACATCCATCGAGTCAGTGATGCCATCCAGCCATCTCATCCTCTGTCATCCCCTTCTCCTCCTGCCCCCAATCCCTTCCAGCATCAGAGTCTTTTCCAATGAGTCAACTTTTCGCATGAGGTGGCCAAAGTACTGGAGTCTCAGCTTTAGCATCATTCCTTCCAAAGAAATCCCAGGGCTGATCTCCTTCAGAATGGTGGTTGGATCTCCTTGCAGTCCAAGGGACTCTCAAGAGTCTTCTCCAACACCACAGTTCAAAAGCATCAATTCTTCGGCGCTCAGCCTTCTTCACAGTCCAACTCTCACATCTATACATGACCACTGGAAAAACCATAGCCTTGACTAGACAGACCTTTGTTGGCAAAGTAATGTCTCTGCTTTTCAATATGCTATCTAGATTGGTCATAACTTTCCTTCCAAGGAGTAAGCATCTTTTAATTTCATGGCTGCAGTCACCATCTGCAGTGATTTTGGAGCCCCCAAAAATAAAGTCTGACACTGTTTCCACTGTTTCCCCATCTATTTCCCATGAAGTGATGGGACCAGATGCCATGATCTTCATTTTGTGAATGTTGAGCTTTAAGCCAACTTTTTCACTCTCCTCTCTCACTTTCTAAAAAGAGGCTTTTGAATTCCTCTTCACTTTCAGCCATAAGGGTGGTGTCATCTGCATATCTGAGGTTATTGATATTTCTCCTGGCAATCTTGATTCCAGCTTGTGTTTCTTCCAGTCCAGCGTTTCTCATGATGTACTCTGCATATAAGTTAAATAAACAGGGTGACAATATACAGCCTTGACGTACTCCTTTTCCTATTTGGAACCAGTCTGTTGTTCCATGTCCAGCTCTAACTGTTGCTCAACAGGCTTACTTGGTCATATATGGCCATTATTATTAAGTGAAAACTCAATAAAGTTCCCTTAAGGATGGCAAATTGCTTTGGCTGATCAGCCAGACCCACATTTAAATAAGAGATGGAGTTATTGTCTAGGCCACAGAAGTTCCTCTGTTCTAATTATATAAGACAGGAAAAATGGATATTCAATGCAAATAAACCTTTATCATTACTATATATGTATACACACACACAGACATATATACTGCTTGAAATATATATACATTTTATATGTATATATATAACATATATGCATTTATATTTCAAGCAGGGGGATCAGATATTCCTGGAGGTTGTACCTTATCACAGATGCTTTTCTCAAAGTACATATATGAGTACACTGTCTCAAAAAGGTGCCTGTAACTTGGTTCATTCATTGAGTTATGCATCTACTGTGTTTAACAGGTATTTAAAAGTCTGTCACTATTTGAGTATGTACATGTAAAACATCCCGAGAAAAATCTATTGAGAGATGGTATGGTTTCTGTAAGAATTCTGTAAAGCTTGAAAAGGTGACAGTAAGCATTGTTTATCTGAGTTTTTCACTTCTTAAAAAGTTCTCTTCTAAGTTTCATCTTAAACTCTGTAGAAGTCTCATGCACTTTTGGGCAAATTTCTCTCTGAACACAGTCTTTTAACATTCCTCAATACACTCACAGTCATACTTCATAACTGTCCTTATGTGAGGCCTAGAAACATCAACCTTCTTTCAAAACAGATACAGCCTTTCAAAATACACCTGGGATGCTTCTTCCCCATCCTTGTGCCAATCAGCACTGAAGTTTCATGAAATCATATTAATCCCAAGCCAATAACAGTCCTCTTGAACATTGCTCAATCTTCCAGTTCTCGTCTTCTTTTTACAAAGATGGTTTGTTTCCCCTGAAAACTCCTGTCTCAGGAGGCGCAGTAACATCCGCACGATGACAGTGAGGAAAAGACAAGCTTGTCTATTCAGTATCGACCTGGGGTCCTAACCAGTGGGATGAGGCAAGGGAAATAAACGCGACAGGTAAATATCGGAAAGCAAGAAGTAAAAGTTTCATACTCACAAATGCAGTGATTGTTTATTAAAATATCCAAAATAAGCAACTAATTAGTTGAATGATTAAAATTAGATACTGATTTTAGCATAATCATCAAACATGCTAAAATGTTTCTTTAGCATGTGCTGGCAATGAACTAGCAACCAACTGTGTACTAGCAATGAACAGCTGCAAAATGTTTTTCTATGTGCTAGCAATGAGCAATTGGAAAATGAAAATATCTTTCACAATAGCATCAAACACCAGCAGATGATTATGTAAATCTAACAAAAGATACGCACCAGCACTATACAGTAAAGTATTGAACAATTCTCTCAGTATTAAAAATACTGAGAGAATCTTCATTTCTAAATTAGTGGAGACATGAACTGTATTGAGGAATTGGACAGTCTGATATTTTTAAAGTGTTAATTATCTTAACATTTTGACTGATTCAACAGTCTCAGTCAAAATCCCAGCAGGATTTTCACTGGAAATTTAAATGTTGACTTTTAAATATTTATGGGAATGCAAGGATCTAGAATTGCCAAGAATTCTTTAAAGAAAAACAAAGATAAAGGACTTAACTATCAGTTTCAAAGCTTATTTTAAAATTACAAAAAATCAAAACAATTGTAAAGGTAGACAAACAGACCAATGAAATGGAACAGAGACTTCAGAAACAAATCTATACTTATATAGTCACTTTATAATAAAGGCATTACTGCAATTTAGAGAGAATGAATGGTCTTTTAAATAGATGTTTTTGGAGAAATTACATATTCTTTTTTTTTTTTTAAAGAAAGTCGATCCATTCTTCACACTATACACAGAATTAATTCCATATGAATCATAGTCCTAAATACAATGAAAATTTTGGAAGTGAATATCTTCATGACCTTGGAGTAGAAAATTTTTCTTAAATACTACATTAGAGTGCTAAGCATAAAAGAAAAGATCTATTAACATAATTTTTTAAAATTAAGAAATTCTATTCCTTAAAAAATAAATACCATTAAAATGAAAAGGCAATCCATTTATTGGGAAAAGATATTTGCAATAATTATATCCAACAAAAGCCTCATTCAGAATAAAGAAAGAACTCCCATAAGTCAATAAGGAAAAGACAAAGAACTCAATATTTTTAAAAAAGGACAAAGATCTGGCTCTTCTAAGAAGAGGATATCCAAATGACTGATAATCATGAAGGGACTCAGCCTCATGACTTTTCTGAGAAATGCAAATTAAATGTGGTGAGATATGACAACACACTGACCGTATTAACTAACCCTTTTTTAAAAGCCTGAGAATTCCAAGTTTGGTGAGAATATAAAGCAACTGGAACTCTCATTTTTCCCCAGTCCAGAAACAGTACGAGCGTTCACCATCAGGTGTGCTCAGCGTCCACTCTTCTGTCAGATATCAGCCCACGTGTCATTTATTCTCAGGAAGATCCCGGACTCTCAGACTAGGTGCACTTGCTACGGTTACAGGAATCACTGTGTAATGGAGCCTGTGCTTTGATTGCATCAGTTCAGTTCAGTCGCTCAGTTATGTCCAACTCTTTGTGACCCAGGAACCACAGCACGCCAGGCCTCCCTGTCCATCACAAACTCCGGAGTCCACCCAAACCCATATCCATTGAGTCAGTGATGCCATCCAACCATCTCTTCCTCTGTCGTCCATGACCATGAATTCTTTATAGCTCTGAGCCATTTTTATCAAGATTCCATCAGACCTTGCATCTTCCTGGAGACTCACAGCAGACCTCAGCCACCAAGGACAGCAGAGGTATCCCTTGGTAGGACCAGCAATCTGAGCATCATTTGCTGATTTAAGGCCCCAAGTTTCAGATGCGACTGGCTCCTTCATCCCACCCACCAGTGGGTGCACATGCCCTTTGATGGAGCCTTGAGTCTGGACCCTTGGAAGGGCTTCTTTGCACAAGCAGGCACCTCTATGATTCGCCGGAAGCAGACAGGACAGCATTTTTTATCTCTTCAACTTGCTGCCTGACTTCCTCAATTCTGTGACTTTTTGGCTCTGTTCTATTTCTACTTCCTCTTAGGCTCACTTCCACTTTGTCCAGTAATTTTCCCTCTGTGTTGTCTGAAACTGCATTCTCTCCCTAACTGAAAACAATTTATGACCTTCTCATTCTCTTATTATCCCCTCCTTAAACACTTCTCAAGCTCCAAGGGAACACCAGTTCCTTCGGCAGTCCACTTCCTCCCCGTCTGACAGCTCCCCTCTGACAGCAGAGCTTCCGCTTCTGTGAAGCATGTGAATTGTTATATGGATCGCAGTTGTGACTTGTTGATTAAGAGATTATTTTTAAAAATATGAAAACATATAAATATGTTTTTAAAATATAAAAATACACATATTTAGATAAATGGATGGAGGTGGTTGTACAATATCAATGTACGTAATACCACTGAACTGTACACTAAAAAATGATCAACGTGATAAATTTTATGTTATGTGTATTTTGTGTTAGTCATGTCTGACTCTTCGAGACCCCATGGGCTGTAGCCCCACAGGCTCCTCTGTCCATGGAATTCTCCAGGGAAGAATACTAAAGTGGGTAGTCACCCTTCTGCAGGGGACCTTTCCAACCCAGGGATGAAACCTGGTTCTCTGGTATGGAGGCAGATTCTTTACCATCTGAGCCACCAGGGAAGCCCTGTGAGTATTTACCATAATAAAAATGGGAAAAAATGGGGAAAAAAGAAGAAAAAAAAGAAATAGCATGTTAAAGATATAAATAATAGACTGGAAGAGAGAAGAAATTTACAAATTATGTTTGCTCTTAGGGTGCATCTGGCTGTAAGTCAATAAAACTAAATTTAACATGGCTTTTAAAAAATAAATAAAAGATAAAAACAACACTAAGTAAAAAAAAAAAAAAAAAAAAGCAAATGCACCAATCAGTTCTTTTGTAAAATTGTCTAACGAGTGTTCTTTTATAGGGTTAAAAAAAATTTTTGTTTGTTTGTTTGTTTTACTTATTTTTAAAGTCCTTTTTTAAAATTTATTTTGTTTATTTATTTTTGGCTGCATTGGGTCTTTGCCGCTGCTTGTGGGCTTTCTCTAGTTGCAGTGAGCAGGAGGCTACTCTCAATTTGCAATTCATGGGCTTCTCATTTTGGTAGATTCTCTTATTGCAGAGCACAGGCTCTAGGTGTGGGGGCTCAGTAGTTGTAGCACACAGGCTTAGCTACCCTGGGACATGTAGAATCTTCCCAGATCTGGAATCCTGTGTCCCCTGAATTGGTGGGCAGATTTTTAATGCCTGGACCATGAGGGAAGTCTGCTCCAACCAGTCTTGTGTGCAGAAAATTTCCAATTGTGGCTTGCAGGTAGCTTGGAACCCTTTCCTGTGAAATGGACCACTGACACTTGGAAGACTCGATTGGAAGGGCAAAGAGGCACTTGTAAGCTCTTCAGGTGTTTGGGGATTGCATCCTATATGAAGAAACAAAGATGAAAAAGCAACTTATGCTAGATAATTGCCTCTAGTCTTTGAAGAGTCTGGAGAAACTATGAGCTAGAAGAAAGTTCAGAATATGTATTCTAGGTTTATCCTTGGAGAAACATACTATGAGCAAATTATACTAACTGCCTCGTTGAAACTCAAAGCCTGCATTTCAGTCATTTCTAAAGGAAAGGAAGTCTGGTTTTATTTACAAATGCAGTAAGTGTTCCTGCCTCTGGGAACCATGAGTCCATTATTAAAATGATCAATCCCCAGCCTAGTAAAGTGAAATGACACTCCAGGTCATGAGAGGGAATGTCTTTTCTGAATAATACATAACACAAATTTGTTTACTTCTGACTTTGGTACCACGATTGCTTTTTTTCTTCCTAGGTTTATGTACTATTTGTTCTCTGGGGAAATCTTGGCCCTCCACTCTTGAAGATACTTTCTTTTTTTTTGGATCCTGGAGTTCCCTTGAGGAATCCGCCTTTGCACCAAGAAATAAATAAATCTTTTAAAAATAATAATAAAATAAAAAAACATTGAAGACCAGTTTAAAAAATAAGCAAAAAACACAAACGACAAATAAATAAATAAAAATAAAGCTATTTCCACAATGTTTTTTGGTGGTTATGTTCATCATCTTTGCCATAAGCATGAAGCATTAGTTTCCCAGCTGGGGTGTGGTTGTCAGGTAGAAAATAAAATGTGTTGAGGATGGTTGTTTTAGAAAGTTTTTATTTCAGAATCCTGAACAGTCAGGAAGAAGGAAAATCTGAGTTCAGTCTCTAACTTTGCTCCAGACTTGCCTTAAACTGGTTTCTGCTCCCTTGCTGGGCCTGCTTTCTCTGCTGAAGAACGGCATTGATAATACTCACTCTGCCTACCTGGCAGGCAGTTGATCGGAGGGAAAGGTGACGTGTCAACTTCAATGCACGTATAAGAGGGTCCAGTATTCCTACAGCACAAGCACACTACCGGGGTGATCTCAATGCCTGGGAACTGCTTTGCATGCAACAAAGACACTGATGTTCTCAGCTCCTTCTCTGTTTTCTATAAAGGCCTCCAGCCACTCTCCTGCTGCCATCGAGCCCAATTAAACCCCCACGAGGATGATCCTGGTAAAAGCCCCACCGTGTGATAGATACTTTGGGAATACATGGTTCTAGTCTTCAAGGAGCTCTTAGTTTAGCTGAGGGAAGAAGAAATATCTATGTGAAAAGTTGATGGAACACAGAATATAGGTAATATCTTTGCCTGGTATATTAGTTTACTGTTGTTGTTCAGTCGCTCAGTCGTGTCCAACTCTTTGCAACCCCATGGACTGCAGCATACCAGGCCTCCCTGTCCTTCACTATCTCCTGGAGTTTGCTCAAACTCATGTTCATTGAGTTGGTGAAGCCATCCTCTGTTGTCCCTTTCTCCTGCCTTCAATCTTTCCCAGCATCTCTCTGGTGCATAGTAGGCACTCGATAAATGGTTGCTTGAATAAATTATCAGAATAGTCATATAGAAGGTATATGCATACGGAGCGAGATATCTGTGGGCTAAGAAGTATGGTAGGGTCCTTGCAGAAGTGTGCTGGACCTGGCTACACCCAGCTCGCAAGAGACAAGTGGCAAGTTTTCAGTTGTTAAATACAGTCATTATTAAAAATTAAGTTAAAGTTACAATTAAATATATTGAAAACAAAAGTGGTAAATACACAACTCTTTAATTACTTCACTTTTACCATTATCTATACGCTTGACGTTATTCAATTTTATTGTATCTGGTGATACAATGATGTGCTACTGCTCATCTCTTCCTAGCTCTGCATATGGTGACATCACATTGAAATTAGCCAGAATAGAAATACTTACTCAATGGAAATCAGCATATGTATTTTGTTTGTTTGTTTGTTAGGTTCGGTGGGGTTTTTTTGTTTATTTTGTTTTCTGGAGTGTTGATTGTGAAATATTTATGAGCATAGTATAGCTTCCTTATAATAGATGTCCCTGAAGGGTGGTAAGGATTCATGCTATAGGGTTGAGAGGAGGCTTCTAGGCAGTAGTCAGAGAATAAGCAAAGGTCTAAAAGAAGGCATAGTATTCATGTTTGGAGGCTCACATATGTCCGTGTGTGTGTGTGTGTGTGTGTGTGTTGGTAGGAACTGGGGGAAGATGAGTGGAATCATCATAGATGCATCTACAACACTAGACTAAGAATTTTGGATTTTATTCTGTAAACAATGGAGCATCAGTGAAAATTTTTCAGCAATAACAGTAACACATATAGTAAATGTAGTAACACATTTAGTAAATGCTCAGTGAATTCTTAAGGAATGAAGTGAAGGAGGGTATTTTGGGGAGAGCAAACGCTATTTTTATAACTCTTTATATGCTTTACCAAAGTTGTTAGGAGTTTGCACTAATCATTCTGAACATGTGAGCTGGAGATTCACACCAAGGGGAAAAATTATTCTTTCAGCTAAAACTTCTCCAGATTTTAGTGAACTCAATGAAATTAAATGAGATTACATTTAGGCTGTGCTTTGAGCCCTGAAAAAGAGAAAACTCATGGAAAAACAAGAGCCAAAATGTACAGTGGCCATGATCAGTCTGATGGAAGTTCAACATGGTTATCTGCTGCCAATGAGCCTGCCGATATACTGTCTGTACTGAAAAGTGAGCAAATGTAGTTTTCAGTATGTTTACTTAGGGAGCTGATTTTTCCCCAGGGTAGAAGCTCATTAGTAGCAGCTGAAAGTAATTACAGGTCTCTGTAAAAGAGAGTAAGGAGGTAGCTAAGTACTAAGGATATAATAAGCACCGTTGTCCACTCAGTGGTGCTCTTTGTGTCTTTCCTGTGATCTTGTGATTCGGGGAAGAGCATGAGTTCTAAACACAAAGGGTCTTTCCATCTTTATTATAAAAAACACTACAATAAGACAGAAAGAAAGCCCTGAAAGAAGAAGATCAGCGTGCACCTCTCCCTAGACATAAAGCACAAGATAAACCCAACAACGTGAGGGATGTCTGGACTCCAATGACCAATCCTCCCCTCTTGATGTGAATACAGGTCTATAAGGAAAGAGAAAAACAACTTAAGTGGTAAAGGGAGGGCAAGGAGAACTTAAAAATGACAAGAGGGGGTTTACAAAAGGACAACTACAACATAGAGATTGAATAAACAACATGTGTCCCTTTGTCTGGAAGGGCATGGCCCATCTCAAAACAATGAAACAGGAAAATGTATTCATTGTTTTCACTTGAGTCCCTTTGGTAGTATGGTAAATGCTGATAAGAAATGATTATATTGGAAATATTGTTTTTCCAGAAATGAGCCTACTAGGGAAATTTTCACTGTCAGTTTGATGTTCGAAACAATTATACACATATAACACTTATATACAGCTTGTCAGACAATTTGGTGATGATGATAAAGAGGCTGTCTTATGGAAATTTATATAATATAACCTAAATACAGAAACCCACCTGTTATGAAGACTCATTCAAAACCAGTCAACACGTTACAAAAGGAAACTCTAAGTAATGGAGATACCAACCAATCTCTCACTTGAGTTCAGCTGAATGTTATAATAATAATAATATAATAATCTACAAGGTGTTTTGAGTCTTGAAGGTTATGAGAACTTTATATACTGTTTTGAAAAGCAGAGAAACCTCTGGTGAATGGTTAGTTGAACCCACCCAGCCTGATTCAGAAGATTGGATGAGGTGAAGAGATGTACCCTGCTCTCTACCATCCCCCACACAGCCGCAGACAGGCACGATGCCCGCCCACACTCCCCGCCTGTCGTCTAGCCCTCTTGCTGTCAGTGAAAGCACTGTCACATCCCAGGCTGTCACCTTAGACTCTTCCGCTGCTGCCCGTTCCTTGAGGAGGAGCCAGCAGGCACACACGCCTCTCTCTTATTTGCCCTGCTCTCAGGTTGTCTTCTGAGGTTTGCTCCTCTGTATCTTATGCCCAGATCTAAGCTATGGCAAACTTGCAGTTTTTGAAAAGACCTTTGATCTTTTATGCTCCCCAGGCCTTTGCATATCGAATACTCTGTATACAGGGCTTTCCAGATGGCACTAGTGGTAAAGAGCCCACCTGCCACTGCAGGAGACATAAAGACACAGGTTCAGTCCCTGGGTCAGGAAGATCCCCGGAGGATGTCATGGCAACCCACTCCAGTATTCTTGCCTGGAGAATCCCATGGACAGAGGAGCCTGCAGGTTACAGCCCACAAATAGGGTCGCACAGAATCAGACATGATGGAAAGGACTTAGCATGCTTCCCCTCTATATACAAAATCCTCTCCCTCACTTCTTCCCATGCAAACTCCTTCCCATTCTACAAGACTCAGCTCTAGTCCAATAAGACTCTCTTCTCTCTTCTCTCTAGGAAATCACCTGTTGTTCTGTCTCTTCTTCTCCCTATGTTTTTCTAGCTCTATCCCTAACCCATGGCAGACCTGAGATCTTTAAACATTCAGCAAATATTCAGCGAGTGCCAACTAGGAGTCAGGAACCACTCTGCCTGCTGAGGATGAAGCCACAAACTCATGTCCCCTTGGAATCTCCACCCTAGCAGGAAAGGCAGGTTCAAACAAACCAACCAACCATTATGTTGTGTCTCCTAACTTTAGTAAAGAAGACCTGGGAATTTTAGATTCTGGGGAAAAAAGCAAGATAAAGCCTTAAAAATGCACACCCTGAATTAGCCTAAGCAAGCCTTTTCCCAGTGATTTTATTCTCAGCATAAGGAAACCTAAGGCACAGAGATGTGCATGGACTTAGTCAAGGAAGGTCACATGGTTCATCAGCAGCAGAGACACATCCTCAACCCCGTTTCTTCCTTGAATGTTGTCTTCATTCTTCTAAAACCTGACAACTCTCAGGCAACTCATTTATGGCACAGCCTTGACTGTGATCGGGGTCTTTCCTTCTTCCAGCTTTATATGACTGAAATATCACATTGTGTTCTTATATACTGCAGGCTTCCCTGGCAGTTCAGATGGTAAAGAATCCACCTGCAATGCAGGAGACCTGGGTTTGATCTCTGGGGTGGGAAGATCCCCTGGAGGAGGGAAAGGCTACCCACTCCAGTGTTCTTGCCTGGAGAATTCCATGGACAGAAGAACCTGATGGGCTACAGTCCATGGGGTCACAAAGAGTTGGACATGACCAAGCAACTAAGCACAGCACAGGACTTATATACAGCAAAATGATTATATATTACTTACATATGTAAAGGGCTTCCCTAATAGCTCAGCTGGTAAAAAATCTGCCTGCAATGCAGGAGACCCTGGTTCAATTCCTGGGTTAGGAAGATCCCCTGGAGGAGGGAAAGGCTACCCACTCCAGTGTTCTTGCCTGGAGAATCCCCATGGACAGACGAGCCTGGCGGGCTACAGTCCCTGGGGTCGTAAAGAGTCAGACATGACCGAGCAACTAAGCACAGCACACAGCACATATGCAAAATGATTAGCTAACACCTCCAACCCATCAGATTATTACTGTTTATATTTTGTAGTGAGAACATCTAAGATCTACTCTCTTAGGAACTTTCAAGTATATAAGAAGGACTGTAAGCTATAATAATCATACTGTACATTAGAGCTCCAGAACTTATTCATCTTATAGCTGAAAATTTGTTTTCTTTGACCACTGTCTCCCTTACACCCAACCGCCAACCTATGGAAACCACCATTCTAGACTCTGTGCCTCTAAGAGACTCTGTGCCTCTCACATCTTTATCCATTCATTCACTGATGGACACTTAGATTGTCTCCATATCTTGGTTACCATGAATTATGCTGCAATGAACATGGGATACAGATAAAATCAACTCAGAATGAATTAAAGGCTTGAATGTAAGACCTGAAACAGTAAAACTCCTAGAAGAAAATATAGGGGGTAAACCCATGAGGATAGATCTTGGTGATGGTTTTTGGATTTGACACCAAAAGCAAAGTCAACAAAAGCAAAAATTAATAAGTGAGACTGAATCAGTGTCTTTTTTGTAGTAATCGTGTAAGGTTATTTGCATGAGGTTGAGTGTGTGGTCCAAAGCCCAGCTGATTTGCCAAACTGTGGTTTAGCCAGAGTGGTCAGCTTCCTGTAAAGGCCATTGCTCAGGAGGGTCCCTGAACTGCTATAGGAGAAATTATTTTAGAAGGCAGGACTCTAAAAGGTAGCTGCATTTACTAGGCCTCCTTCTCATCTCTTCTCATCTGACATATTTCTGACTGCTGCTCTGGTTATGTGAAATGCTGATTGGCAGGAGAGCTAAACCAGGGACGCGTTCTGATGGACACCTTCGCCATAATGATTACAAGTGGTCGTGTGAGATTTCTGTTAGAAAAACAATCTGAATGGAGACTTACCTTTGGCACATCACCTCTAAGTCTGATTTCTAGCACCTTTGTGAGGGTCTGGATGTGCAAACTGGTGCTAAAGGCAGAGAAGAAGACAAGGTGCCCCCTCAAGCCCTCGCTTGTGTCATTGCCCATCTGAGGTGCCCTCCTTCCTCTGCTCATTACCAAATCCACTTTTCTTCTGAGTCCTCCTTCTCAATGGGGCCAGACTACTCTAGCCTTGGCTGAGCTCCCTTCCCTCTGAAGTGCTGTTCTTTCAAGGTTCTTAAAATACTCTTTTTGTTTTAGTTTAAACCAAGGTTTCTTAACCTCAGCTTTGTTGACATCTGAGGCTAGACGATCCTTTGTTGTCCTATGATTACCAGCCTCTTTAGCCTTTGTTCACTACATGCCAGAGCACTGCATCCAAGTCATGATGATCAAAAATATTGCCAGGATGTCCCCAGTGTTCCAGTGGTTAAGAATCTGCCTGCCAGCGCAGGGGACATGGGTTCAATCCCTGGTCAGGGAGCTAGGACCCCGCATGCTGTGGGGTAACTAAGACCGTGTGTGACAACTACTGAGCCTTGTGTGCTGCAACCGCTGAGCCTGTGTGTTGCCACGACTGAAGCCACACACCCTAGAGCCCATGATCCACAGGAGCAGCCCTCACTACAGCACTGCGACTAGAGAGCAGCCACCACTCGCTGCAGCTGCAGAACGCCAGCATGCAGTTAGAGACCAGTGTAGCCAGGGATAATTGGCCAGTTAAGTAAAAAATAGTTCCAGGCACAGCTGGATGTCTTTTGGGGAACAAAGCCACCAGGGACTGAGAAGCATTGATTTAAACTCTCATGCGTGTATTAGCAGCAACAGCAGCAGGAGTGCAGTAGGCATTTCTGTACTGGACACTTTGCCAAGGGCTTTCCACAGTCTCTCACTCTTGAGCCTTAGGTAAGGAATATCTCGTGAAGTGTCCTGCTGCTAATTTGCTTCAGTCATGTCCGACTCCGTGCGACCCCATAGGTGGCAGCCCACTAGGCTCCCCTGTCCCTGGGATTCTCCAGGTAAGAACACTGGAGCAGGTGGCCATTTCCTTCCCCAATGCATGAAAGTGAAAAGTGAAAGTGAAGTCGCTCAGTCATGTCCCACTCTTAGCGACCCCATGGACTGCAGCCTTCCAGGCTCCTCCATCCATGGGATTTTCCAGGCAAGAGTACTGGAGTGGGGTGCCATTGCCTTCTCTGATAAAGTATCCCAGCCTCACTGTATGCATGGGAAAACTGAGTCTAACTTGCCCAAGGTCACAGAGCTGGAAAGTGATGGGGGCTGAGATGCAAAAACAGTCCTCCAGACCCAGAGCAGATACTTATTAAAAAAAAAAAAAAGAACTTTAAAATGTTGTATTGTGTTATAGCCAGTCAGGAGAAGGGAATGGCAACCCACTCCAATATTCTTGCCTGGAGAATCCCATGGACAGAGGAACCTGTCAGGCTACAGTCCACGGGGTCGCAAGAGTTGGACACAACTTAGTGACTAAACCACCACCACCACCACCAGAGCCAATCAGGGGCTTCCCAGGTGGCACTTAGTGGTAAAACCTGCCTGCCCATACAGGAGAGGTAAGAGACACAGGTTCAATCCCTTGGTTGGGAAGACTCCCTGGAGGAGGGCACAGCAACCCACTCCAGTATTGTTGCCTGGAGAATCCCATGGACAGAGGAGCCGGGTGGTCTGTGGTCCGTAGGGTCCCACAGAGTCGGACACGACTGAAGCAACTTGGCGCGCACGCACGTAGCCAATCAGAGCAGGTTCTTAAAACCAGCATTCTGCCCTGCTTGGTTTCTGTTCCTGCCAGCCGCCCCACAGCCACGTGTTGGTTTTTTTCCCCTGGGCACTGGTAAAAAAGCAATAGTTTTTCCAGCACTCAGTGAGCCAGACTTTTTTAACACCTCAAAGCCTCTAATACCAGTCAGCTGGCGCCCCCTCCTCAGACATATGGGTTTCAGGTCCTTGGGGCCCCTCTGCTAAGTCCAGAAATCCAGAACCAGCTGTGCGGTAGCCCCTCCTCAGAGATCTAAGTTCCTCCTCAGGAGGGGCTCTCTTCAGGCGCCTACATTTTAATAATCTCAGCCTCTTCCCTTTGTCCCCCAGCCCAGGAGAGTAGCTGCTTCCTGCATTTGTTGCCTCTGTGCTACTTTCTTATTTTCCTTCTGGCTTTTTAGTTACCTAGTTAACAGTTGTTCGTGCCCGACTAGCAATCCTTATGTTAAACTGTCTGTATTGTGAAATAGGGCTTCCCTAGTGGCTCAACAGCAAAGAATCTGCCTGCTAATGCAGACGACAGGGTTTGATCCCTAAGCTGGGGAAATCCCCTGGAGAAGGAAATGGCAACTCACTCCAGTATTCTTGCCTGGAGAATCCTATGGATGGAGGAGCCTGATGGGCTACAGTCCATGGGGACGCAAAACAGTTGGACATGATTGAGCAACTAAAGCAACAACCAACAACAAAATTGTGAAATAACTGGTGTGGCTTCTGTGTCTTGACTGGACCCTAAGCAAGACAGATTCTCCCCAGTACTTACCAAGATTCATTGCTAAATACCCCCAGAGACCAAGGGCACAGCTGAATATATTTATTTTATGTAACTCAGGTGATTAGCCATGTATACTCAGAGTTTTGAATGTGGCTCCTGGGAATTGTGATATTTATTAAGAATGTTAACATATTTAATCTTATTTTTGATTTTATGAAGAGAAATAAAATAGAGACTCTGGTACAAGCAACAATGAAGATTTACCATCTGATGTTATTCTGTTTCTTGCGGGGCCTCTGAACCTGCAGTAATAGGCAAAACCACTGGAGAGACAACAGAATCTGTATGAAATGAACTTTTTAAAAAAGGTACACTTAATACAGCAATAAACCATTGGTAGGAAATTAAAGTGAAACAGGAGAATGGGATTTCCTTGGGGTAATTTTGGATCAGCACACTAAGGGATTTCTTCAAGAAAAGAAATTGATGGGGAACCAAGGCTAGGATGATAAATCCCACTGGTCCGTTTTGATTAACAAATGCTTTTTCCCTCAAGTGATGGGATGTGAACATTAATGAGTTTTAATCATGGAGAAAGCACGCTTCATGCTTATATCCCCAACATTGCAGTTTTAATAACTTTTCCAGGTACTGTGCTATGCCTCCAGACTCTCTGAGGTCTTCAATCACACAGTTTCTGTAATAATCCTCAACTTGATTCAAAAGGCTAACCTGATACCTAAAACATCCTAAATTATGTCGAGCCATTTCCATGTTACCTGTTCCCAAGGGTTTCCGTAAGCTCCCTAGAGGAGTAGGAATCAAATGCAGGAGAACCCAAGATTTACATAGACAGCACCTTCCTGAGGGGTGACCCCAGTTCTTCAACTTGAGTCACAGGATCCTGGCAGCCTCACAGTGATTGCAGGCCCATCAGGGGCCCCTTACTGCTCCAACAGCTGCTCAGACCTCCCCACAGAGACCTTGCTGCTCTGAAGAATGAGGACTTCTTGGTGGATTAACCAAGGTTTCCCCACAAGTCTTGTCATTACTCCCATAACATTTCTTATTTTCCCTTGTGTATGTGTTAATCGCTCAGTCGGGCTCAACTCTTTGCAGCCCTCCAGGCTCCTCTATCCATGGAATTCTCCAGGGAGATACCAAACCCATCCACTGCCCAGGTCCAGATTCCTTTTCATGTGGAGAAAAAAATCTTTGTTTGCTTGTGTTCCTGTTACTTGCAACCAGATGTTTCAGCCAAAATGATGCCAGCTGGTTTTGATTGTATCAAATTGGTCAGTCAATTCACTTTAACCAAAGAAACAAAAACACCTGTCAACTAAATGCGTTTGTACATTTTAAGTACTTCGGTTGTGTGTGACTCTTTGTGACCCTATGGACTCTAGCGTACCAGGCTCCTCTGTCCATGGTGTTTTCCATGCAAGCATACTGAAGTGGGTTGCCATTTCCTCCTCCAGAGGATCTTCCAGACCCAGGGATCACATCTCCTGCATTGGCGGGCAGATTCTTTACCACTATTGCCAGCTGGGAACAAAATAAATTTGTTGTGTGAGCAATTGCATTGAGCAGCTACAAACATATTTTGATTTCAATCGTTGGCCATGCTGAACAGGGTTGCTTGGGAGCCAGTACCAGGAGGCTTTATGTGACCTTCCACAGGATGAGAAGATGCTCTAGAAAGCACAATTTTAAGTCTTGCCATATGTCTTTTTTTCTGATAAGGAGACACCCCCTTCTTCACAGTTTAGAACAAAACATTGCTAATTACATTAACCATATTATTTCCTGATCATTAGTAATAATCTTTTTCCTCCATCATTATCTTTTTTTCTATTCTAATTGTGTCATTCTTTTGAAAGTTCTTTAAGATACTTTAAAATTGGGGGTAGAAATAGGTGCAGTATAAATACAGATTTTCATACACACATAATTTGGTTAAGATTATACAATAATTCAAGGTGACTGCAGTCTTTTTTGAAGGACTGATTTAAAATAATAGAAATTCCCCTTATTATTCTGTGGAACTTCTCTTTTATGCCATCGGTTCTTTCATGTTTTTCATCCAGAAAACAGCACTGCAAACTTCTCCAGAAATGATGAAATTAGATGGTTGGATTGCTCCCGACAGAGCTGATTTTCAAGGTTTTTATGTGTTTTTTTCCTAGGGAACAAATGGCACCGATGTCAATAAATAGTACTTATTTTCTCAACTCAGGAATGAATCAAAAACATTGCTGTTTTTGATGACCAAACTGTCACAAACTGTTTCAAATATCTTTTGATCCTCTTCTGTGCTTTCTAATTCACTGTTTGCTTTTTGAAAATAAGACTATGAAAATTTAAGTTTGAAAATATCTAAGGGCTTTGACATAGCTGACTTAAAGAAACAAAAGAAGTTTTAAAGCTCGTAGTCAGAAAGGTGGAGAAGTAGAAGGAGACATTTCTCCAAGAAACTAAAAGGTACAGGCTGCTAATGTGGAATGACCTTTATGTTCCTTCTCATAGAAAGTTAACATTCTGGTTTCCAAGGAATTATAGTAAGATTTGTTGTTTTCTCATTGCCAGCCATTATGCTAAGAAATTTGCAAACACTATTTCTCTCCCTATTTCTATAAGAAGTCCGTAAAGTAAAAAACACAGTAAAGTAAGTCCTCTCTTCGAGGAAGGAAAATACGTAATCTAAAGGAATGTCCCTTTAAGAGGGGCATCAACTTTAAGAAAGAAAAATAAAAGAAAAATACTCCTGAAAGAACTTAGTTTGTATAGATGTTATGTTCTAAAGGTCTTATTCAGTGCTGGCAAAGTAACTGAGTCAAAGCCGGAGATCTACAATCCCCTTCTTGATCCTGCTGCTGCTGCTGCTGCTAAGTTGCTTCAGTCGTGTCTGACTCTGTGCAACCCCACAGACAGCAGCCCACCAGGCTCCACCGTCCCTGGGATTCTCCAAGCAAGAACACTGGAGTGGGTTTCCATTTCCTTCTCCAATGCATGAAAGTAAAAAGTGAAAGAGAAGTTGTTCAGTCGTGTCCGACTCTTAGCGACCCCATGAACTGCAGCCCACCAGGCTCCTCCATCCATGGGATTTTCCAGGCAAGAGTACTGGAGTGGGGTGCCATTGCCTTCTCTGTGTTGATCCTGAGTAGGAAAAAAATTTTTTTTTTTTTTTTTTTTAAAGCCGCTCTCGGGCCCTCACCAGGCGCCGGCGACACCTCTGAGCCAGGCACTATGGCGGACGCGGCCTGGCTTCCGGAAAAAATTGATTATATCACCTCCTCTATCAAAGTGACACTTCCCTGTAATGCTTTCTTCCTGGTCCAGAAAAAGTCATGATGTTAAAAAAATTTATTAAGAAAATCTGCTTTTACCAATGTGTGTCTATATGTCAAGATTTAAAAAGCATGTTTTAATAATTGTAGAAAGTCATTAATATAAGTTGAATATATCATGAGTCATTTTACATATAACTGAACCTGAAATGAATTTGACTTTCTTTTCTCTCTCCCTTTCATCTCCTGTCTAAAACTAAATTCAACATTATTTAACACCATATGAAAATCAAAGTAGTTCTGATATTTTAGATAAGTCATTTTGTCATCTTCTGCCTGCACTGTTTCGAAATAGATATTAAGATACCTCTGGCAATCACTGAATAATCCAAAACAGCACTACTCATTTTTGCTTTTAATTGAATATATTTGTTTTTTGTTGTGCAGTTGTTCAGTTGTGTCCAACTCTTTGTGATCCCATGGACTGCAGCACACCAGGCTTCCCTGTCCTCCACTATCTCCTGGAGTTTGCTCAAACTCATGTCCATTGAGTCGGTGATGCCATCCAACAATCTCATCCTCTATCACCCTCTTCTCCTTCTGCCCACAATCCTTCCCAGCATCACAGTCTTTTCCAATGAATTGGCTCTTCACATCAAGCAGCCAAATATTGGAGCTTCAGCCATGCTGAATGAGTCATCAATCCTTCCAATAAAAATTCAGGGTTGATTTCTTTTAGGATTGACTGGTCTGATCTCCTTGCTGTCCACGGGACTCTCCGGAGTTTTTTCCAGCACCATAATTGAAAAGCATCAATTCTTCAGCACTCAGCCTTCTTTATGATCCAACTCTCACATCCTTACATGACTACTGGAAAGACCATAGCTCCTACTAGATGGGTCTTTGTTGGCAAAGTAATATCTCTGCTTTTCAGTATGCTGTCTAGGTTAATCATAGCTTTTTTTCCAAGGCGCAAGTGAATTTTAATTTCATGGCTGCAGTCAGCGTCCACAGTGATTTTGGAGCCCAAGAAAATAAAGTCTGTCACTGTTTGCACTGTTTCCTCATCTATTTGCCATGAAGTGATGGGGCTGGATGCCATGATCTTAGTTTTTTGAATGTTGAGCTTTTTTTAATTTAATTAATTATTTTACTTTACAATATTTTTTTAATTCATTAATATTTTTTAATTGCCTGAAACAGTGCCTAGCATGTCATTAAGCTTCCAGTAAATATTAGGGCTGTAATTCAAAGGATTTCTGAAACAGGGACTTTAAATAGAACTAACCAGTGAATTGCAGTGATCTGTGAATCTGGAGAGCCCCAGAGCAGCTTTGTTAAACAGCAGGACACGGTAACAAAGAGGGTGACATGAAAATCAAAACCGCTCTCTTTTCCCTCAAGAGGCTGACGGGCTCTCTTCAGCCCTGCACTGAGAATCCATAGCTGTGCGCAGTGACTAGCTTCATAGTCTTGGGCAGATTCTTTGAACTCTCTGAGATTTCCCTGGCCTTTTTTCAAATTTAAAATTGGGATATAATTGCCCCCTCAAGGGAGTACTGAAAAGGAAAGGAGACTATGGAGACTGCAGCCCACTGTCCCCGGGACACAGTGGAGGCCTGGTCCTCCTCATGACCGCCTTAAGCTTTATTTATTTTTTTTTAACTTAAATTTATTTATTTTAATTAGAGGCTAATTACTTTACAATATTGTATTGGTTCTGCCATACATTGACTTGAATCCGCCATGAGTGTACATGTGTTCCCCATCCTGAACCCCACTCCAACCTCCCTCCCCATCCCATCCCTCTGGGTCATCTCAGTCCACCATCCCCAAGCATCCTGTATCATGCATCGAACCTGGTCTGGCAATTCATTTCACATATGATAATATACATGTTTCAATGTCATTCTCTAAAATCCTCCCACCCTCATCCTCTCCCACAGAGTCCAAAAGTCTGTTCAATACATCTGTGTCTTTTGCTGTCTCGCATATAGGGCTATCGTTACCTTCCTTCTAAATTCCATATATATGCATTAGTATACTGTATTGGTGTTTTTCTTTCTGGCTTACTTCACTCTGTATAATAGGCTCCAGTTTCATCCACCTCATTAGAACTGATTCAAAAAATTTTTTTAATGGCTGAGTAATATTCCATTGTGTATATGTACCACCGATTTCTTATGCATTCGTCTGCTGATGGACATCTAGGTTGCTTCCATGTCCTGGCTATTATAAACAGTGCTATAATGAACACTGGGGTACACGTGTCTCTTTCGATTCTGGTTTCATCAGTGTGTGTGACCAGCAGTGGGATTGCTGGGTCGTATGGAAGTTCTATTTCCAGTTTTTTAAGGAGTCTCCACACTGTTCTCCATAGTGGTTGTACTAGTTTGCATTCCCACCAAAAGCGTAAGAGGTTTCCCTTTTCTCCACACCCTCTCCAGCATTTATTGCTTGTAGACTTTTGGATAGCAGCCATTCTGACTGGCATGAAATGGTACCTCATTGTGGTTTGATTTGCATTTCTCTGATAATGAGTGATGTTGAGCATCTTTTCATGTGTTTGTTAGCCATCTGTATGTCTTCTTTGGAGAAACGTCTGATTAGTTCTTTGGGCCATTTTTTGATTGGGTCTTTTATTTTTATGGAATTGAGCTGCAGGAGTTGCTTGTATATTTTTGAGATTAATTCTTTGTTCATTGCTTCGTTTGCTATTATTTTCTCCCATTCTGAAGGCTGTCTTTTCACCTTGCTTATAGTTTCCTTTGTTATGCAGAAGCTTTTAATTTAATTAGGTCCCGTTTGTTTATTTTTGCTTTTATTTCCAATATTCTGGGAGGTGGGTCAAAGAGGATCCTGCTGTGGTTTATGTCAGAGAGTGTTTTGCCTATGTTTTCCTTTAGGAGTTTAATAGTTTCTGGTCTTACGTTTAGATCTTTAATCCATTTTGAGTTTATTTTTGTGTATGATGTTAGAAAGTGTTCTAGTTTCATTCTTTTACAAGTGATTGATCAGTTTTCCCAGAACCACTTGTTAAAGAGATAGTCTTTTCTCCATTGTATATTCTTGCCTCCTTTGTCAAAGATAACGTGTCCATAGGTGCATAGATTTATCTCTGGGCTTTCTATTTTGTTCCATTGATCTATATTTCTCTCTTTGTGCCAGTACCATACTGTCTGATGACTGTGGCTTTGTAGTAGAGCCTGAAGTCAGGCTGGTTGATTCCTCCACTTCCATTCTTCTTTCTCAAGATTGCTTTGGCTATTCAAGGTTTTTGTATTTCCATACAAATGGTGAAATTTTTGTTCTAGTTCTCTGAAAAATACCGTTGGTAGCTTGATAGGAATTGCATTGAATCTATAGATTGCTTTGGGTAGTATACTCATTTTCTCTATATTGATTCTACTGATCCATGAACACAGTATATTTCTCCATCTATTTGTGTCCTCTTTGATTTCTTTCACCAGTGTTTTATAGTTTTCTATATATAGGTCTTTTGTTTCTTTAGGTAGATATATTCCTAAGTATTTTATTCTTTTCGTTGAATTGGTGACTGGAATTGTTTCCATAATTTCTCTGTTTTCTCATTGTTAGTGTATAGGAATGCAAGGGATTTTTGAGTGTTAATTTTATATCCTGCAACTTTACTATATTCATTGATGAGCTCTAGTAATTTTCTGGTGGAGTCTTTAGGGTTTTCTATGTAGAGGATCATGTAATCTGTAAATAGTGAGAGTTTTACTTCTTCTTTTCCAATCTGGGTTCCTTTTCTTTCTTTTTCTTCTCTGATTGCTGTGGCCAGAACTTCCAAAACTATGTTGAATAGTGAATAGTGAATGTTGAGTTTTAAGCCAGCTTTTTCACTCTCCTCTTTTACCCTCGTCAAGAAGCTCTTTAGTTCCTCATTGCTTTCTGCCATTAGAGTGGTATCATCTGCATATCTGAGGTTGTTGATATTTCTACCAGCAATCTTGATTCCAGCTTGTGCTTCATCCATCCCAGCATTTCACATGATGTACTCTACATATAAGTTAAATAAGCAGGATGGCAATATACAGCCTTGACGTACTCCTTTCCCAATTTTGAACCAGTCCGTTATTTCATGTCTGGTTCTAACTGTTGCTCCTTGACCTGCATACCGGTTTCTCAGGAGACAGGTAAGGTGGTATGATTTAATATTTTTATAGATTATACTCCATTTAAAGTTACTATAACTTTACTATGACATTAACTATACGCCTTGTGCTTTATCAGTTCAGTTCAGTTGCTCAGTTGTGTCCGACTCTTTGCGACCTAATGAATCGCAGCACACCAGGCCTCCCTGTCCATCACCAACTCCTGGAGTTCACTCAAACTCATGTGCATCAAGTCAGTGATGCCATCCAGCCATCTCATCCTCTGTTGTCCCCTTCTCCTCCTGCCCCCAATCCCTCCCAGCATCAGGGTCTTTTCCAATGAGTCAACTCTTCACTTGTGCTGTATAATATATCCTTGTATCTTCTTAATTTAATCCTCTTCCCCCATCTTGCCCCAGCCCCCTGCCCTCTCCCACTGGTAACTACTGTTTCTCTGCATCTGTGGATCTGTTTCTGTTTTGTTATATTCATTCATTTGTTTTATATTTTAGACTGCATATATGAGTGAAAAACATACAGTATTTGTCTTTCTGTCTGACTTATTTCACTAAACATAATATCCTCCAGCTTCATTCATGCTGTTGTAAATAGCAAACTGTTATTCATATATATATATATATATATATATACACCCCACATCTTTATCTATCCATGTCGATGGGAACTTGGATTGCTTTCATATCTTGGCTATTGTAAATTATGCTTCTGTGAAGACTTGCATGCATATTCTTTTTGAATTAGTGTTTTTGGTTGTTTTATTTATTTATTTATTTTTGGATATATACCCAGGAGTGGAATTGTTGGATAATATGTTAGTCCTATTTTTAGTTTTTTGAGGAACCTCCACACTGTTTTCCATAGCAGCTGTACCAATTTACATTCCTACTAACAGTGACAAGGATTTACTTTTCTCCATATCCTTACCAACATTTCTTATTTGTTGTCTAGCCATTATGACAGGTGTCGGGTGATATCTCATCATGGTTTGAATTTTCACTTCCCTGATGATTCGTGATGCTGAGCATCTTTTCATGTGCCTATTTTCCATCTGTTTGCCTTCTTTGGAAAAATGTCTATTCAAGTTCCTCGACTTATTTTTTATTGGACTTTTTTTTATATTGAGTTTTATGAGCTGTTTATATATTTTGGACTTTAACCCAATAACAAATATGTCATTTGCAAATATTTTCTCCCATTCAATAGGGTTTTTTTCACTTTGTTCATAGTTTCCTTCTCTGTGCAAAAGCTTTTAAGTTCCACTTGTTTGTTTTTGCTTTTGTTTCCCTTGCCTTAGGAAATAGATGCAGAAAAATATCACTAAGACATGTCAAAGTGTACTTCATATGTTTCATATAAGCAATGTCTTAGTGCTGCTATGAGAATTTAGATGTGAAGATGAGTTAAAGCCATACCCTTTCCAGTTACGGGTACATGGGAGGGACTTCACTGATGTGGATTGCCTTCCTTCTCTGGGAAAAGGAGTATCTTATTTTTCTTTTGAGTCTGCTTAGCCAGTGTTCCCCAGACTCTGAGATTTCAAGCTTTGTTTGTGCATTAGTCTCCTAGAGTGCCATAGCAAAGTGCCAGACACTAGGTGGCTTAACTAACAGACATTTATTCCTCACAGATCTGGGGGTAAGAAGCCTGAAATCAAGATTTCAGCTTGTTGGTTCCTCCAGAGGGCTCTGAGGGCAGGGTCTGCCCTGTGCGCTTCTCCCCTCTCCTGGTAGCCTCAGCATTCCCTGCCTCATAGATGGTGCTCTTCCTGTGTCTTCACATTGTCTTCCTTCTACACATATATGTCTCTGTGACCAATTTCCTTTTCTTTTTTATAAGGACCCAGTCTTATTGAATTAGTGCTGACCCTAAAAATTTCATTTTAGTTTGATTGCCAACAAAGATCTGTATAGTCAAAGCTATGGTTTTTCCAGTAGTCATGCACAGATGAGAGCTGGCCCATAAAGAAGTCTGAGCACTGAATAATTGATGCTTTTGAATTGTGGTGTTGGAGGACTCTTGAGAGTCCCTTGGACTGCAGTAAGATCAAACAAGTCTGAAGGAAATCAACCCTGAATATTTATTGAAAGGACTGATCCTGAAGCTGAAATTCTAATACTTTGGCCACCTGATGCAAAGAGCCAACTCATTGGAAAATACCCTGATGCTGTGAATTATTGAAGGCAGGAGGATAAGGGGCTGACAGAGGATGAGATAGTTGGATGACATCACTGACTCAATGGACATGAGTTTGAGCAAACTCTGCGAGATAGTAGAGAACAGGGAAGCCTGGCATGCTGCTGTCCATGGGGTCGCAAAGAGTCAAACATGACTTAGCAACTGAACAACAACCTAATAAAAGCCCTGCTTCCCAACAAAGTCACATTCTAAGGTACCGAAGGTTAGGACTTCAACATATTTTTGTTGGACACAACTCAACACATAATAGTTTAATTACTTTTTAAAAATTTGAGTAGCTGATGTACAATTGCTAGTTCTTTGCTTTGTTTTTGTAAAGCCAGGACTTAAAGTCTTAAAAGCAAAATGCCTGCCATCTATTAATTCCACCATTTCAAATATTTTGAATACTGTAAAAAAAAATAAGGAGAGTTTATTTTGCTGGAGATGCCATAGCTTTCACAATGTTTTACAAAAGAGATCTTAGATGGGAGTGTAGGAGACAGAACCATTTGAAGTTTGGGGCTATTTTCTCCACTAAGATAAGACTTGATATGTATTTATTTACTTCACATGCTGGGAGTTCTGAGAATGATTAGAAGATTTTATTTGAAGATAGAGGTGCTTATTACCAAACAGCAACAACAAAACCCTTCCTGACTGTCAATGCTGTAGGGAACTTGTATGAAGCTCATTAAATTCTTCTTGGTAATTTGTCCTACTTATAGAATTTATGCTTTTGAACTGTGGTGTTGGAGAAGACTCTTGAGAGTCCCTTGGACTGCAAGGAGATCCAACCAGTCCATTCTGAAGGAGATCAGCCCTGGGATTTCTTTGGAAGGAATGATGCTAAAGCTGAAACTCCAGTACTTTGGCCACATCATTCGAAGAGTTGACTCATTGGAAAAAACTCTGATGCTGGGAGGGATTGGGGGCAGGAGGAGAAGGGGACAACAGAGGATGAGATGGCTGGATGGCATCACTGACTCGATGGACGTGAGTCTGAGTGAACTCTGGGAGTTGTTGATGGACAGGGAGGCCTGGTGTGCTGCGATTCATGGGGTCGTAAAGAGTCAGACATGACTGAGTGACTGAACTGAACTGATATTATGTAGTTTATGTATTAGTGAGTGCTATAGACAATGTTTGTTTCTCCCCCAAATTCATATGTTGAAGCCCTAATTTGCAGTGTGATCCTATTTAGAGGTAGGGTTCTGGGGAGGGATAGGTCAAGAAGGAGGAGCCCTTGTGAATGAGATTAGTGCCCTTTGAAGAAGAGACTGCAGGGAGATGATTTCTCTCCTGGGCATGAAAGGACACAGCAAGAAGACACCCAATGTGCACACCAGGAAGGAGCTCCCACCAGGAACCAGTGCCGCCAGGGCCTTATCTTGGACTTCACAGCCTTCAGAACTGTGAGAAATAAATATTTGTTGTTTAAGCCACCTAGTCCATGGTATATTGCTAGAGGACTAAGACAATAAGCCAAAATGAAAGTTCTCCTTAAAGTTCTTGCTAATACACTTGTAATGTCAGTACATCTTGGTTGGCCCACTTCTTCCAATGCTGGTCAATTTCTTCTCCCAGTGAAGCAGTTTCAAGTACTTTAATTTATCTCTTGGGAGATCCACAGGAGAGTTGAGTTCTAGGCCACCTCCAAATCAGGGAGCAAGTTGTTTAGTCGTCAGATTTTCTATGTAGAAGAAAACTTTCATCACTTGTGCATGTCTCTCTCTTTCTGTCTCTCTCTGTTTCTCTTCTCTTTCTCTCTATTTTGTATGGGGCTTTGAAACTTTCCAGCAAAAAATACTCTTAAGTAGGCAGCTTATTATACTCATTTTAGACAGTTTCATAAACAAACATTTTTTAGATCATTTGCCTTCAAAAGTAATGATGGCTCCCTCCTCTCTGGCTTAGTTTTCTTCTTTCTCTTGGTAATTATTTTTTATTTCTGTACCCTTTTGAGTTTTCATCACCTAAAGGAAACATCAGCTCTTTGATGCTACAAGGCAGCTGGCTTGAGACACCTTTTTACTGTCCTTTGATATCAGTGCTATTGCTACCTATACAGAAGAAATGCTGCATTTTAATAGTTTATGTAGCATTTAATTAAGAAATAGAATGTAATGGGATGTGACTTATGAGACTCATTAACCATGCTCTGGAGAGTCTAGTTGGTCTTCTTATATGTATTTTTAACTTATAGTACATGTCCTTTTAATGAACTTCAGCCTTGGAAGATGTTTACCAAATTGTTTTATTTTGTTTCCAATTTAAACACCTAATGAAACAGCATTTCATGAGATAAGTATACCTTTGAATAAAATGCCAACTTTAAAAATAATTGAGGTTTCATATTCGAGAAGTGCCAGTCAGGTTTTGTGGTATTGTCAACTTTGTATCTGGGTTTAATTTGAAATTTGAGTTTGAGTCCCAGTTTCCATGCATGTTTGTTTCATCTTTGGGAACTAATTTAGACTGTGAGTCACAGGTATTTTTCATATAAAATGAATAGAACAGTACTCATCTTACAGAGCTGTTGTAAACATTAAATTATACACAAAAATAAACTAAAAAATGGGTCATAAATATAAATGTAGCTGCTAAAACTACAAAACTGTTAAGACTCTATCAAAATTTGAAACTTCTGTTTTGAAAATAATACTGTCAAGAAATTGAGAAGACAACCCACAGAATAAAAAAATCTCGTAAACCATGTATGTCATAAGGAACTTGTATCCAGTATACATAAAGAACTCTTACAACCCAAGAAATCAAACATGCATCCACAGAAAACTTACACATAAAATATTCACAGCACCATTGTAATAACCCCAAAGCAAAAACAAACCAAGTACCATTCAACTGATGAATGAACAAACAAAAGGTGGTAATTCATTTAAGGGAATATTATTCACCTCTTAAAAAGAATGAAGTACTAATCCACATTGCAACATGAATGAATCATGAAAACATTATGCTACATGAAAAAGTCAGTCATGAAAAACAGCATAGTGTAAGATTCCATTTGTACAAAACGTCAGAAAGAAGCAAACTTACAGAGAGAAAGTAGAATGGTGGTTGCCAAGGGCCTGGTTGGGGAGGGAAGAGTGAAAAGAAATGGGAAGTGACTGCCTAGGAGTGTGGAGTTTATTTATGTGGGAACCAAAATGTTCTAAGTAATTATGGTTGCATGTCCTTTGAGTATACTAAACCCTCTGAACTGTAGGCTTTAAACAGATAAACTTTATAGTATGCAAATTATATCTCAATAAAGCTATTAAGAAGAATTAAATGACATTTTTTAGGACCCTAGCATACTGTAAATTACATAGCGGGCATGTGGTAAATTTTAATTCCTTTCCCCTGGGCTGTTGTACGGAGAAGGCAATGGCACCCCACTCCAGTACACTTGCCTGGAAAATCCCATGGACGGAGGAGCCTGGAAGGCTGCAGTCCCATGAGGTCGCTAAGAGTCAGACACGACTGAGCGACTTGACTTTCACTTTTCGCTTTCATGCATTGGAGAAGGAAATGGCAACCCACTCCAGTGTTCTTGCCTGGAGAATCCCAGGAACAGAGGAGCCTGGTGGGAGGCCATCTATGGGGTCACACAGAGTCAGACACGACTGAAGTGACTTAGCAGCAGCAGTAGTAGCAGGGCTGTTGTAATCCTTGTTGGCTTTGTTAATCTAATCTACTTTTGTTCTGTTTCATTAACTTCTGTTCTTGTCATTATTTTTTTCTGCTTTCTTTAGATTTGATTTGAAGTTTTTTCCCAATGTTTTTTAGATGAATCCTGAGCTCATTAATCTTCAGTTTTACTTCTTTCCCAATACAGGCATTTAAGAACAAATATTTCTCTTTAAGCATTGCTTTAAGCTAAATCCAAGGCCCTACATTTCTAATTTACCCCTTGACATTTTCTTAAAATTTTAGAAGTATATTTACTCACTTCAGGATATAAGAAGTTTTTCTGTTTATATTTTATTATTGATTCCTAGCTTAATTGCATTGGGATAAGAAAATACAACATATGATTTCCACTTTTTGAAGTTTGTTTTGCACCTTGATTTATGACCCAAAGATATAAACATTTTAATGCAGAGTTCCAAAGAATAGCAAGAAGAGATAAGAAAGCCTTCTTCAGCGATCAATGCAAAGAAATAGAGGAAAACAACAGAATGGGAAAGACTAGGGATCTCTTCAAGAAAATCAGAGATACCAAAGGAACATTTCATGAAAAGATGGGCTCAATAAAGGACAGAAATGGTATGGACCTAACAGAAGCAGAAGATATTAACAAGACATGGCAAGAATACACAGAAGAACTGTACAAAAAAGATCTTCACGACCCAGATAATCATGATGGTGTGATCACTGACCTAGAGCCAGGCATCCTGGAATGTGAAGTCAAGTGGGCCTTAGAAAGCATCACTACGAACAAAGCTAGTGGAGGTGATGGAATTCCAGTTGAGCTATTCCAAATCCTGAAAGATGATGCTGTGAAAGTGCTGCGCTCAATATGCCAGCAAATTTGGAAAACTCAGCAGTGGCCACAGGACTGGAAAAGGGCAGTTTTCATTCCAATCCCAAAGAAAGGCAATGCCAAAGAATGCTCAAACTACCGCACAATTGCACTCATCTCACACACTAGTAAAGTAATGCTCAAAATTCTCCAAGCCAGGCTTCAGCAATATGTGAACCGTGAACTTCCTGATGTTCAAGCTGGTTTTAGAAAAGACAGAGGAACCAGAGATCAAATTGCCAACATCCGCTGGATCATCGAAAAAGCAAAAGAGTTCCAGAAAAACATCTATTTCTGCTTTATTGACTATGCCAAAGCCTTTGACTGTGTGGATCACAATAAACTGTGGAAAATTCTGAAAGAGATGGGAATACCAGACCACCTGATCTGCCTCTTGAGAAATTTGTATGCAGGTCAGGAAGCAACAGTTAGAACTGGACATGGAACAACAGATTGGTTCCAAATAGGAAAAGGAGTTTGTCAAGGCTGTATATCGTCACCCTGTTTATTTAACTTATATGCAGAGTACATCATGAGAAACGCTGGACTGGGAGAAACACAAGCTAGAATCAAGATTGCCGGGAGAAATATCAATAACCTCAGATATGCAGATGACACCACCCTCATGGCAGAAAGTGAAGAGGAACTCAAAAGCCTCTTGATGAAAGTGAAAGTGGAGAGTGAAAAAGTTGGCTTAAAGCTCAACATTCAGAAAACGAAGATCATGGCATCCGGTCCCATCACTTCATGGGAAATAGATGGGGAAACAGTGGAAACAGTGTCAGACTTTATTTTTCTGGGCTCCGAAATCACTACAGATGGTGACTGCAGCCATGAAATTAAAAGATGCTTACTCCTTGGAAAGAAAGTTATGACCAACCTAGATAGCATATTCAAAAGCAAAGACATTACTTTGCCAACAAAGGTTCGTCTAGTCCAGGCTATGGTTTTTCCTGTGGTCATGTATGGATGTGAGAGTTGGACTGTGAAGAAGGCTGAGCACCGAAGAATTGATGCTTTTGAACTGTGGTGTTGGAGAAGACTCTTGAGAGTCCCTTGGACTGCAAGGAGATCCAACCAGTCCATTCTGAAGGAGATCAGCCCTGGGATTTCTTTGGAAGGAACGATGCTAAAGCTGAAACTCCAGTACTTTGGCCACCTCATGTGAAGAGTTGACTCATTGGAAAAGACTCTGATGCTGGGAGGGATTGGGGGCAGAAGGAGAAGGGGATGACAGAGGATGAGATGGCTGGATGGCATCACTGACTCGATGGACGTGAGTCTGAGTGAACTCCAGGAGTTGGTGATGGACAGGGAGGCCTGGCTGTGCTGCAATTCATGGGGTCGCAAAGAGTCAGACACGACTGAGCGACTGATCTGATCTGATACCTATTTACTTAAGGTATGTCACTTATAAGCAGCCTGTGCTTGGATTTTGTTTGGTTTTAACTTCTGAATTATTTTGCCTGTTTATGAAATAAAGATGTTTACATTAAATATTTGATATATTTGAATTTATACCTATCTGCTATATATTTGCAAATATGTGCATTTTATGTACTTTCTATTTATGCTGCCTATTCTGTATTTCCTTTCTGTTCTTTTTTTGCCTTTTTTGAGATTCTTTTTGATGATCATTTCTTTTCTTTTGTTTTTGTACTCCCATGTAGAAGTAATATATTCTTTCCTAGCCTCTTTGCAACTATATTATTAACAGTAATTCTAGAATTGTCGAAAACAAATTTTAACTTTTTTACCTGCTTCTGCAATAAAGTAAGGAGCTTCAAATAATTTAACTTTCTTTATCCTCTCCCAATTTTTATATATTTGTTTATGTATAAACATTCATTCATTCTTTTTCCTTCTGTCCCTTTCTGTGTTCCTCTCTACTTTCTAACACAAGGATACATGTCACAATATATTATCATTATTAGCTTGTAGAAGAAATGTTTATTTCATTTTACTGATGTATTTGCCTTCTTCCATTGTTCATTATTTATTCCAATATTTGTAATCTTCCTCCAGGGATAATATTCTTTTTGCTTTCAGAGCTTGCTTGTGATTAATTCTTTCAATCTTGCATATCTGAAATGCCTTAATTGCACTGTCAGTTCTGCTATTGAAGGAACTTTTTGTTAGCTATAGGATTCTAGATGATAGCTCTTCTCTTTTTGCAAAATTCTATAGTTTGACATTCAATATTGGTTGAGAAGTCAACTGTCAGTATAATAGTTCACTAGACAGCATATTAAAAAGCAGAGACATTATTTTGCCAACAAAGGTCCATCTAGTCAAGGCTATGGTTTTTCCAGTAGTCATGAATGGCTGAGAAAGTTGGACTATAAAGAAAGCTGAGCACCGAAGAATTGATGGATTTGAACTATGGTGTTGCAGAAGACTCTTGAGAGTCCCTTGGACTGCAAGTAGATCCAACCAGTCCATCCTACAGGAAATCAGTCTTGAATACTCATTGGAAGGACTGAAGCTGAAACTCCAATACTTTGGGCACTTGATGTGAAGAACTGACTCATTTGAAAAGACCCTGATGCTCGGAAAGATTGAAGGTGGGAGGAGAAGGGGATGAGATAGTTGGATGGCATCACAGACTTAATGGACATGAGTTTGAGTAAACTCTGGGAGTTGGTGATGGACAGGGAGGCCTGGCGTGCTGCAGTCCATGGGGTCACAAAGAGTCGGACATGACTAAGTGACTGAACTCAACTGAAGGTAATCTTTTCTACCTACTTTTAAATGTTTATTTTTATCTTTGATTTTAAGTGGCTTTATTTTGAGGTATCTAAGTGTGGATTTATTTTTATTTATCGTACTTCAGTTCGCAGAACATTTTCATTATCTCTGAATTGGAAAACCATTAATCTGTTTGATGAATTGAGTAATTCTCAGCCACTATCACTTCTCACATGGCATCTGCCCTGTTCTTTCTCTCCTTTCCTTCTGGAAATCCATTTAAGCACACATTACACCTTCTGACTACCTCCTCTCTTACTCTTTTTGTATTTTTCATCCTTTTCTTTCCCCATGTTCCATTCTGTAAAATTTCTTTTAGCCTATCTTCCAGTTCTTTAGTTTTCTATTCAGCTGTATCTAATCTTTTGTTAAACACAACCTCTAAATTTTTGACTTTTGCTATTGTATGTTAGCATTCAAATTTTTATTTAGTTTGTTTATATTTTTTCAGTTCTAGAATTTTAATTTAATTATTTTATATTCCAAACCTCTAATGAAAGTTTATACCTTTTCACCTATTTCATTTATTTCCCCCTCTACTTAAAAAATATATTAATCATGTTTCTTGTTAAATCCTTGTCAGCTAGACCTTTTATTTGGATCACCTGTGGGTCTTCTATAACTATTTTCTCTTGATTTTAGTCAAAGGGTCCTGTGTTTGGCATGCCTAATAACTTTTATTTATTGCCAGGCATTATGTACAAAACTGTGTTTAAGCAGTCAATCCTAAAGGAAATAAAAATCCCTGACTATTCATTGGAAGGGCTGATGCTGAAGTTGAAGCTCCAATACTTTGGCCACCTGATGTGAAGAGCTGAATCATTGGAAAAGACCCTGATGCTGAAAAGATTGAAGGCAGGAGGAGAAGGGGACTACAGAGGATGAGATGGTTGGATGACATCACCGACTCAATGGACGTGAGTTTAAGCAAACTCCAGGAGATAGTGAATGACAGGAAAGCATAGTGTGCCACAGTTCATGGGGTTGCAAAGAGTCGGACTCGGCGACTGAACAGCAAACAACAATGTAAACTTCAGGCTTCACAGGTAGCACTAGTGGTAAGGAAGTTGCCTGCCAATTCCTGGGTTGGGAAGATCCCCTGGAGGAGGGCATGGCAACCCACTCCAGTATTCCTGCCTGGGAAATCTCATGGACAGAGGAGCCTGGTGGGCTACAGTCCATGGGGTCTCAAAAAGAGTTGTACACGACTTAGCAACTCAACAACTTGATAAATGGAGTCATTGTTTATCACTTTAATCCAATTAGGAATATCTGCCTTTGGCTCTCCTGGGTTTTTAACTAAGAACCTCATGTAGTTACAGGATCTGTCTCCCCAGTGGTCCCCAACCTCTAACCTTGACTCAAAAGATTGTTGAGGCAACTCCACTGCCCTTTTCAAAGTTTTCTCACTAAAATTTGTAACATTCTACCCTAGTATTCAGGAAATGTCCAGAGGAATAAACCAGCTGTGTGCTTGAACCCCTGCCCCCAAAATCTCTGCCAAACGTTTTGCTGATTTCCTTGTTCTCCTGAAACATCTTTCCCAAGCTTTGCATCAGGCTTTTCACCGGACTCTCGGCCTCCTAACAACACTCAGAATTGACACATGCCTTTAGGAAAATGTGGCTGCAGCAGTCAACTCACCTCTCCAAGATCCTTCCGTCTTCGAGTCTTAGGCCCACTAATGGCCGTTGTTTCAGCTGTGTTCCACTGCATTTAAGAAAAGACTTTTGACTTCTATCCAAATTTTCTCTTTGTCCTAAGTGGGATGCTGGTCTGCTGCTAGTTATTTCACCCTCCCTCGATGCAGAAATCCTTTGAAAATGTGCGTGTCACTTTTTTAATAGCTTCCAACAGTTGGCTGAAATTTCCAAACTTGTCCTTTATCTTTATAAACATGATAAGCATTTGTTTTAAAGTCCGTATCAAATAATTCAAGTGTCTGGAGTTATGCCTTGTTGTTCAGTCACTCAGTTGTGTCCAACTCTTTTAAACCCCATGGACTGCCGCAGGCCAGGCTTCCCTGTCTTTCACCTATCTGTCTCTGTTTTCTGTTATTTATGCTGATGTTTGTTCTGATTGTTTCATGTCCTCAAATACTTGTTTATCATTGATTATATGCCAGACATAGTATATGAAAGAATTACTCAGAGTAATATTTAGAAGTCAATGATTATTTTTTCTTCCTCCAGAGAGAACTTTTGTTTGCTTTTGC
Organism: Bos indicus x Bos taurus; assembly: GCF_003369695.1. NCBI lineage: Eukaryota > Metazoa > Chordata > Mammalia > Artiodactyla > Bovidae > Bos > Bos indicus x Bos taurus. The sequence goes on from NC_040104.1 coordinate 49,503,516, forward strand.
TAATCAGGATCATCTTAATGTTGTTGTTGTTCGGTCACTCAGTCGTGTCCGACTCTTCGTGACTCCATGGACTACAGCACCCAGGCTTCCCTGTCCTTCACTATCTCTAGGACTTTGCTCAAATTCATGTCCATTGAGTAGGTGATGCCATCCAACCATCTCATCCTCTGTCATCCCCTTCTCTTCTCACCTTCAATTTTTCCCAGCATCAGGGTCTTTTCCAATCAGTCAGTTCTTTGCATCAGGTGGCCAAAGTATTGGAGCTTCAGCATCAGTTATTCCAGTGAATATTCAGGGTTGATTCCCTTTAGGATTGACTGGTTTGATCTCCTTGGTGTCCAAGGGGCTCTCAAAAGTCTTCTCCAACACCACAGTTCAAAAGCATCAATTCTTTGGCACTCAACCTACTTTATGGTACAACTGTCACATCTTTACATGACTACCAAAAAAACCACAGCATTGACTTTGTTGGCAAAGTGATGTCTCTGCTTTTTAATATACTGTCTAGGTTTGTCATAGCTTTTCTTCCAAGGAGCCAGTGTCTTTTAATTTCACAGCTGCAGTCACCATCTGCAGTGACTTTGGAACCCAAGAAAATAAATCTTTCACTGTTTCCATTGTTTCCCATCCATTTTCCAGGAATGGTGGGACCAGATGCCATTATCTTGGCTTTCTGAATGTTGAGTTTTAAGGCAGCTTTTTCACTCTTCTCTTTCACTTTCATCAAGAGGTTCTTGATGAACCTACTTTCTGCCATAAGGGTGGTGTCATCTGCACATCTGAGGTTATTGATATTTCTCTCTGCAATCTTAATTCAAGCTTGTGCTTCATCCAGCCTGGCATTTCTCATGATGTACTCTGCATATAAGTTAAATAAGCAGGGTGACAATATACAGCCTTGACATACTCATTTCCCAATTTGGAACCAGTCTGTTGTTCCATGCCTGTTCTAACTGTTGCTTCTTGATCTGCATAAAGGTTTTTCAGGAGACATGTGAGGTGGTCTGGTATTCCCACCTCTAAGATTTTCCACAGTTTGTTGTGATCCATACAGTCAAAGGCTTTAGTGTAGTCAGTGAAACAGAAGTGGATATTTTACTGGAACACCCTTGCTTTTTCTATGGTTCATTGGATGTTGGCCATTTGATCTCTGGTTCCTCTGCCTTTTCTAAATAGAGCTTGTACATCTGGAAGCTCTCGGTTCACGTACTGTTGAAACCTAACTTGAAGGATTTTGAGCATTACCTTGCTAGCATGTGAAATGAGCACAATTATGTGGTAGTTTGAACATTCTTTGGCATTGCCCTTCTTTGAGATTAGAATGAAAATCCTAGTCCTGAGGCCACTGCTGAGTTTTCCAAATTTGCTGGCATATGAGTGCAGCATCACAGCATCATCTTTTAGGCTTTGAAATAGCTTAACTGAAATTCCATCACCTCCACTAGTTTTGTTCGTAGTGATGCTTCCTAAGGCCCACTTGACTCCATACTCCAAGATGACTGGCTCTAGGTGAGTGAATACACCATCATGGTTATCTGGGTCATTAGGACTTTTTGATACAGTTTTCTGTATATTCTTACCACCTCTTCTTAATATCTTCTGCTTCTGTTAGGTCCATACCATTTCTGTCCTTTATTGTGCCCATCTTTGCATGAAATATTCCCTTGGTATCTCTAATTTTCTTGAAGAGATCTCTAGTCATTCCCATTCTGTTGTTTTCCTCTATTTCTTTGCACTGATCACTGAGGAAGGCTTTATCTCTCATTGCTATTCTTTGGAACTCTGCATTCAGATGAATGTGTCTTTCCTTTTCTCCTTTGCCTTATGCTTCTCTTCTTTTCTCAGCTATTTGTAAGGGCTCCTCATCTTAATGTAGCTCCATAGATTAAGGTATCTTTCTCATCCAGTTGATTTGGACCTGGTGTTCAACCCTGCAGGGTTGGATTGCTTCTCATTCATCCTTACATCCGTGGCGTCTTTTTCGTGGGAGCCTGCCTCAGGTCTTCCTGCATGCGGTAACTTCACTGTGTCATACTGGCTCTTCACTGCATTGTGCAGGCTCTTTCCTTGCAGCGCATGAACTCTCTAGTTGTGGCCCACAGACTTCAGCAGTTGCAGCACCTGTGCTTAGCTGCTCCGCTGCATGTGGGATCTTCACAGTGGTCAAATCAATGCCCCCTCATTGCACGGTGGATTCTTAACCACTGGAACCCCAGGGAAGTTCCCACAGCTGTGAAAGTTTTAACTGGAATTAGAAAATTGAGACAAACCCCTTCCAGTGAAGAAAATAATACCATAAAAGCTAAAAGCTAATGAGTACCTATGTTTCCTGTCATGTAGGGGAAAAAAAAAATTGTCACCAGAAAATGAGGTTGACGTGAGCCATGAGAAACAGAGGTATGATAATAATAGCTGATGCTTATTCGGGGCTTACCACATGCTTGCATTACCTATATCAGCTCATTTATTCTTGTCACAACCTGAAGACAGAGCAAGTTCTATGGTTGTTCGAGTCCCTGGCTCCAGAGGCTCCTAATATTTGGTCAAACCCCTGACCTTCTCGTAACAATCCCAGAGATGGAAAGGTAAGGTTCCTCACCTTGAGCTTTGGGCTTTCTCAGATTTTTATAAACTGCCTCAGGAATCATCTCTTCATGTCCCTTGTTTCAGTTCCAGGTCTTAGGGCTGCCAGATATTTTTTATTTTTTTTCTTGATAAATAATGGCATTGCTTACCAATTTCTTCATTTGTATCCATCAAACTAATTGCCAATGACTGGCAGAAACTACTGCAAGCCTTTCCCCAAGTAGGTCACTAAACAACCAGGGCAAATGGAGATTTTTTTTATTTGAATACTTACACAGTATGCTTTTATACAATGCCCCCAGAAATGTATTTTGTAATTCAAATTTGCTGCACATAAAACATTATAATAACTGTAAATGAAATTGTAAGAAAAGAAACCCCTCACCATCCCTTTACCTTAACAGTTCTTACATTTTCTTTGTAATTATTATCCATATTAAAAAAAAAAAAAAAACATGATTGCCATTAGTCTGTATACCCATTATCAAATGAACTTTACAACTAATTGGTATTTCTCAAATTAATGATTAGCAACTCCCAGAAAAAAATGCTGAGTGTTCATGGCACAGTCATGAGAATTGTTCACTATAAAAGGGTAGGTTAAAGCAGGAGAAAGGTGAAACCTGCAAAAGAAGCAAAAATGACTGAGTCTCCACCATTTGTCAGGAGCCTAACTTACTTTACCTGGGAGTTCTTCAATCTGGCCCTTAGAACGCATAGGGTTAAATCTGCCACCCACTATATTAGCTTTATTTTTCACTCTATTTCACATTTTATTTTGGAACAATGTAAGTAACTATCTTACCTAATGATTTTTCTTTAATAAGATAATTATGCCCATTTTGAAACTTGCATTCAGAAGATTGTAGGATTCAAACTTGTTGCATATAGCAAAGCTGACATTTGCCCTTGACCGAAAGACAAAAAGTGCTCTTGAAAAAGTATTGTTTCCTTAGTTCCTATGGTAGACTCCCTCAGAGTGCCCCCTAAAGGGTTGCCAGACTTAGAAAATGAAAATATAGGTCAACCAGTTAAATTTGAATTTCAGGGAAATAAGAAATTAGTTTTTAATGTAAATGTGTCCCCAATATGTATGACCACCTCATCCCCACAGACCATACTGAAGGAATGAGCCAAAGTGGCGATAGGACTGGCCCTTTATGCCAAGGGACTCCACCCTGATCACACAGCTGCTTGCTCTGACTAACTAGTTAACTAACTAAGCAGCACAGGAAGGGTGGTCTGAAGTATTGGAGCTGTACTGGAACTGTACTGTCTTGTCAAGCTGGGATCAGTCAGCACCATGGTGCACCAAGCCACATTAAGGCTGAATTTACAGGACAGTAAAGAAAGCTGTGTGCAGAGAGGAGGCCAGAACAGAAGGGCAGAGAGAATCCCAGATAAGAGGCTATGTGGTCAGGGAGAATGAAGTAGAGAGGGCAGCTGCCCAGCAACCTCCCAGACTCCATGAGGCACAGTTGCACATGCTACACTAGGGTCCAGAAGATTCTCCTTTATCTGTACTAACTTGAGAGAGTTCCTGTTCCTGTCACCTGAGTCCTGACTAAACCACCTTTCTGCAGTGTGGGAATTCATGATTGGGAGCAGCATAATTCATATCTCTGGCTGGGTCTGAAAGGCACCCCTGCACCTGGCTTCATGATGGTGTGCAGTGGCAGTGTGTCCTTGTGGGTGCCATGTGGGCACTGTGTGGTCTGCTCCATCTATTTCCTTCCTGCTCGCCCTTTTAGCAACTTAATGTCTAGGGGACTCAGACCTGCAGACCAGACTCTTCAGACAGACCAATGGAAGAAAGGACACACAGAGTCAGGAAACTCTCTGGGATATGCCTAGAGGTAGTCCCCAGTAAGTCGTTGATTAATCCACATCTACTGGTCCAATCACATCTCATACAACATGTGCACATTCCCCCCCACACACACACAATCCAGCCATGCTTCCCTATCCTTTGCATCCCATTCATTATCACCCCTACTCTGCTGCTGCTGCTGCTAAGTCGCTTCAATCGTGTCCGACTCTGTGCGACCCCATAGACGGCAGCCCACCAGGCTCCCCCGTCCTTGGGATTCTCCAGGCAAGAACACTGGAGTGGGTCACCGTTTCCTTCTCCAATGCATAGAAGTGAGAAGTGAAAGTGAAGTCGTTCAGTCGTATCCGACTCCTTAGCGACCCCATGGACTGCAGCCCACCAGGCCCCTCGGTCCATGGGATTTTTCCAAGCAAGAGTACTGCAGTGGGTTGCCATTGCTTTCTCCTACTCTCCAGCTCCTTAAATATTGATGAAGGGTAATGATGAAACCCAGGAGTCATGACTTGTCAAATCCTTCTCAGGACACAAAGTGGCTCAAAGCAAAGGTGGGTGCCAGGCAATGAGGCCAAGTCTCTGTAAGGCACTCTTTCCCTCAAGGTCCAGGCTTCCTTTCCCAGGTCAGGATATTGCCAGACATTTGGCTTACGCACTTTGCTGACTTCTGAGGTCTTCTTCGGAGAAAGCAATGGCACCCCACTCCAGTACTCTTGCCTAGAAAATCCCATGGACGGAGGAGCCTGGTAGGCTGCAGTCCATGGGGTCGCTAAGAGTGGGACATGACTGAGCGACTTCACTTTCACTTTTCACTTTCATGCATTGGAGAAGGAAATGGCCACCTGCTCCAGTGTTCTTGCCTGGAGAATCCCAGAGACAGGGGAGCCTGGTGGGCTGCCGTCTATGGGGTTGCACAGAGTCGGACACGACTGAAGCGACTTAGCAGCAGCAGCAGCAGCAAAGGGAAAGGATGGGGGAGCAATAAACTAGGACTTTGGGATTAACAAATGCACACTATTATGTATGTGAAATAATCAACAAGTACCTACTGTATAGCACAGGAAACTATACTCAGTATCTTATAATAACCTGTAATGGAAGAGAATGTACAGAAAAAGTATATATATATACATATACATATATATATGTGTGTGTGTGTGTGTATATATATATATATACCTGAATCACTTTGCTGAAAACTTGAAACTAACACAACATTGTATATCAATTATACTTCAATAAAAAGTTTTTTTAAGAAAAGAAATGTTCACAACATGTAGAGCCAGCATTGTTCTACTTCTACTCCTGGTTTCATTTTGTCAGTCTTGATCGATCGCTCTTAACCTCACAGTCCTCATACAGTGTCCATGGGCGATTCAGTGGACATTTTTGGAGGGTCTATCCAGCAGTAGTCACCCCTCCCTTTTTGCTCACAGTACTCAGGTGTCCAGCCCCACCCCTTGCAGATCCTTTACTTGGGGAGACTAAACTCCCCTCCAGCCTGCAGCGAGCCTCGACACTGAGTCCTGAGCAGTGCCTGTGACCATGAGACTGTCTTCACCTTGGTCAGTTTCCACATGTGATCTAATCTAGTCTAATCCGGATTCCAGCTGAAATGCTGAGACAGAAGCTGTGCCTTTCCTCCCGCAAGTCTTCAGTTAGAAGTCAGGCAGCTTCCAACTTACTGGGATGCACTTGAGAAGGAAACGAATACTCTGGGTGGCAGAGCAGAAAAGACTAAGAGAAAAGTGCACCCCTGACCATACAATTGTTGAGCTGCTGAAGCAGGCAGGCTGATGGCCCCTCTTCTGCTAGACTTTCTGGGCACACAGACCAACAAATCCTTTTCCTTCTTTATGCCAGTTTGGACTGCATTTTCTATTACGTGCAACTGACTGGGAAAAGACAAGCAAATGTCCTAGCAACTATTCTAGTGAGTGATGAGCAGTGGCCATCCCAACGCCGCTCGTGTGTGTGTGTGGTGGCCCCTGACATCGTGCAGCCTGTATTTGCTTTGTGCCAGCTTTAGCGTATTGATAATAATGCAGGAAATGTGGGCTAGAAATGCCTGGAAGCACCCACCTGGGCCCCAGTGAACTCCCCACAGACTTGTCCCCATTCCAGTTCAGTGTTACTACTGGACCAACCCTTGTGATTCTTATTATGATTGCAAGACACCCTTCAGCAATAAGTTTTGGCAAACTTCTGATAAAAAGGAAGAATGCATTACTTACAAGTCTTGGCGTATACAAGGCAGGCAACTGATGGAGTGTGGGGCAGGGCTGGGGGGAGAAGCGATTGCAGGGGTGGGGTTGAGGGGGTGGGCGGGTAGGAACAGAGCTCACTGGGGCCCAGGTGGGTGCTTCCAGGCATTTCTAGCCCACATTTCCTGTGTTATTATCAATCGGCTAAAGCTGGCACAAAACAAATACAGGCTGCACAGTGTCAGGGGCCACCACACACATGCAAGCAGCGTTGGGATAGCCACTGCTCATCACTCACTAGAACACTTGCTACAACATTTACTTGTCTTTTCCCAATTAGTTGCACATATAGAAAATGCAATTCAAACTGGGGTTCTACTTTTATTAAGATAAGGGTCAGGGATCTAGGGTTTCATGGACTCAGTCTTTATTGGCAAATTTAAAACAGAAGAGAGGGAATTTGTAGAGAGATAAGAGAGAAAAAGTAAGCAAAAAAAAAGAAAAATAGTTCAAATAACCAGCTATCTAAATCAACCAGGATCCCTAAAACAAAGGAGCCTCAGGGAGGCAGCAAGGGGCTTGGGTCTTGGCTCTGTCCAGCCCAGTGGCGGTCAATGTGCTTGCAAGGCGAGTGTGGAGAAAAAGAGAGCAAGCTGGGCAGTCAGGCAGAGAAAGGTTTATTACAAAAAGAAAGAAAGAGACTGGCTTTAGAGAGAAACTAGTGATCTCTATACAGCCAACCCTTCTTATACCCTATCCATGGGAAACAGTGCCCCGGAGGGCGGGGGCCTCAGTTTATCTTTAGCTCGCAGCTGGGGTCTTGTGGTCACGTGGTGGAAAGGGTCTCACAGTCGGGTGGTCAGGTAGTCTTGAGAAACCAGGCACCAGCAGGAAAAAACAGGGTATCGCCTTAAGGAAAAAGCAGGATGCCCACAGGGCAATGTGGCCACTGAGACTTCATCCCTTGTTTCTCAGGTCACCACAGTGGGCCATATTTTAACCATATGCTATGAGCCCCTTGTGAGCCCTAACAGTGCTTATTGGTGATAGCCTTCTGGAAGCAATGCCTCTTTGAAGTGGGTACCACCACGATTAAAGCCTAAACCAGAAAATTGCTTTACAAAAGGAAAAGCCAAGTGCCAGGGCTTACACCACGGAAACCTCCACAGCTATACTGGGTGGCCCTTGGGCTAGGAGTAGGATGTATCTTAAAATTGCATTTTCAAAGCAAGCACAATGTTTACATTTAGATTGTTTGTATATTTGGGTGATTTGAAAGGGTGAACTAGTGGAGATTATGCGTCTTCCCATCCCCTCACTTATCTATTCATTCAGTTATTTATTAATACAAAAATATTATTGAGTGTTTAATATGTGCCAGACTCTGATAGATAAGTGAACAAGACAAGTGATTGCCTGGAAGTTGATCATAAATTAACACATAATGTAAGGACAAATGGTAATGTATTATAAGCAAAAATAAACCAAGGTAAGGAGACAGCTAGTAAGGGAGAATTTCAGGAAACATTAAGATAGAATAAATTAAGAAGGGGTCCTCTGTGATGTGACATTTGAAATCAGAAGGAAGTAAGGAAACAAATGACATGAAGAGAGGGAAGGGAATTCCAGGCAGAGGGAACCACCGCCCATGCGGAGACTCTGAGGTAGGAACTGTTGGGGAAGCACTGACTGAAACCACCAGGCACCATCATGACCGTTTGCATTAGTTGTTTTATGACAGGAGGTCCTGGTGAGGAACACAGAAATAACAAGCCAAAACAAGGGAAGAATTCAGGAAAGTCAAAAGGAGACACCACGTGTCTTACCAACCTCCCAGAATCCTCCTCACTGGAATGCGTGCACCACCAGAAAGGACTCTGAGTCAGAACGACTGGCCAGAGATGGAAACTAATCCCATCACCACAAACCCGAGACTGCGAGTCACGGGGCAGAGCACTCCTCCTGGGTTCCCTTACCCTACTGGCGCCCTCCCCAGTAAAATCTCTTTCTTTGTCAGTGGGTGTGTCTCCTCAGACAATTCATTTCCAAGTGTTAGACAGGAGCCCACTCGGGGTCCCCGGAAGGGATCCCGCTTCCCAGAACAGAACCATGGCGGCATACTTGAGAGCCAAGAAATCAGTGCAGCTGGAGCAGAGCAAACAAGGAGGGGAGTGTAAGAGATGCGGCAGGGGAACAAGCAAGAGCCAGTCTTGCAGGATCTTCTGAGGAAAGAAAGGGGGCTACATTTAGTTCCTGACTGTCGTGGGCAGCCACTGAGATTGTTTGAACAGGCAAAGGACATGAGCTCACTTAAGCTTTCAGATGAATCACCATGGCTGAATCGCAAAAACATAAGGTTGAAAAATGAAGTAATTCATAGAAGAATGATTAAGTCCAAAACAAACAATACTAATTGATCTATTATTTAGGGATACTTTTTTAAACAAAATAAAAAGCAAAGATATTAGCACAAGATTCAGGATGCAGGTTACCTCTGAGGGGAGACAGGGAAATGCAATTTGGGAATGTCTAGAATGCTGGTAAATTCTATTTCTTAAGCTGGGGGGTGACTAGGGGTGTTCATTTTATGACTATTCTTTAAATCATATATGCTGTCTTTCATATGATAAAAACCTATATGATAGGTTTCATAATAATAAATGTTTTTAATGTTTTGGCTATGTTACCAAATGAATCAGGTCCCATTGCTCACTTTCTACAAAATCAATTACATACTCACAAATGGCAGAAGGGAAAATGACTTTAATCAGAATGTTGGCACCTGGAGAGATGGTGGAGCAGACTCACTACTTCCTGAAAACCACCTGTGAAGGCTCTGTTTGGCCATGAAAGTTTTTAAGGGGAAAAGGGAAGTCGCCTCAGGTAATCATTGAGATTGGAGGGGGGTCAGAGTTGTGACCACCCACTGTGTGCAGGACTGTCCACTCCTCGTGGTCATCCTTTAGATGTTATCTTGTTCACCCAGTTTATTGGAGGGGAAGCCAGAGAAAAGATCTAGTCATCTGTTAATTACTAATTCTTCATTTCTACTCCGTTGATCTTACAGAAAGAACCAGCAAGTTAGACAAGGTATTGTGTGATTAAAAGTTCTGAAAGCTGTGCTTGGGCCAGAGAAGAGTAGAGCATGGATTACAAGTTAGTTCCAATGTAGCTTCATGCTCAAGTGACAAGAAAACGGGCTTCCTGCTGAGAGTGGTTTCCTGCAAAGAGCTGCTTACAGCTTCTGAGGGTGATTGACTCTAGGAAAGCAAGCTTGATGCAAGTGTTGACCTCACACAAATAGACTGCTGGGTATTTCTCCAGCAGAGATGGGTTTATTCAGACTCAGGAGGCAATTTCAGTTCAGGGTCTGCAACCATGGAGGGCCACGTGCAAACCCCCTTACAGCCAGGGAAGGAGAAGTCTTTTAGAGAGAGGAAAAAAAGAAGTTGGAAGGGCTCTAGTAAACCTTGGTTTCGTCCATGGCTTTTCACTGGCGGAGTCATTGCCAGAAAAGAGTCTTTCTTCTTCCTGCAGGGCTCTGAGATGGTCACAGGGGGAGACAGCTCCCCCTTCTAGTCTCCTAGCTCTATTTATTTATTGAGGTTTCAGCTTACAAATTTTTTACACAGAAAGATTCATGATAAGGCTATTTTAAAAATCCAAATGAGAATTGGTGGTGTGAAATAGAGCAGTTCCTGCCATACCAATAAACAAGGAATCACAGCCATCTGTGATTCCAGCACTCCAAATGTGAATTTCTGAGCCCAGGAAGAACAATGCCTGCTATCCGGCAGCCCTCAAGCTGCCACCACAAGCTGCCGCCACTCCCTACAGTGAGCAAGGAACTAAGGATGTGAAAAATCAAATCTCAAGAGGCTGGCCCCAGGTAGCTGAGATGCTTGTGAAAGGAATGATTTCAGTAAGCCCAGACTCTTGCATCTTCCCTAAATTCCTTCACTTGAGATATCTGGTTTTACTTAATTAACAATAATCTTTAGATGCTCAAACTACTTGCCATTTGCTGCAGACATGCTCTCCCCTCTCCGCCTCCTTGGAGCGGTTTTCTCAGGGTCTCTTGAGAAGCTGTCTCCCAGGCTTGAATCCTAAAAATTTCCACCAAATAAAACATAACTCTCAACGTCTAGGTTGTGACTACTTTTTAAGTTGATAGTGGTATGGACTAGTGTGATTGCAGTTGGTGAAAAGGGAACAGATGTGAGCTGAGCAGATTTTGAGAGTTGAAACTAATAGGAATTGCATATGCATTGGATATATGGTGTGAACCCCCACAAAAATAGGGGGAAATGGGGCAAGACTTACCTAAGAACAGATGGAGGCAGGACAAATGGGAAGGCAGGAAAGCTGATCTCTCCAGACCCTTCGGGCCCTGAAGTACCTGTTCTTTCTTCAAGGAAAGCCTTGTTAATGCACAACAGGAGCTAGAAAAGGTTAGACTGTCTAAGCCCCATATCTACAGGAGCATCTCAGGACATTGCCCTCCAGGATCCTTAGCAACAGTGTGACTCTGCTCCCTCTGGAAGAAGAGTTTGGCTCTGATGGCTCCTTCCAGAGGCATTAGAGTGAAAACAGAGGAGAGAAATGAAGATTTGGGAGCCAGAGGTCAAAAAATAACCTCTTGCTATTTCTCTAACAAGTAATTCACGAGGGAACTGGGCTTTCAGGCAGTGAAAGCAGGCAATAAAAGCAGAGAAAATGAAGGAAGAGGTAAAAACCAAAGCAAATCCCTCCAAACCAGCACAACTAAACCATATTGGGAAGAGCAGGGAGGCAACAACAGGAGAGAGTCCTCCTCACCTTGGAAAGTTACTTAGTCAAGTTCAAAGCCACTCTGAGCAGGTCTTCCCAAGGGCACCCCAACTTCCCCGTAGTCTGCAGAGCAGATCTATGGGTCTGTCTGGTGCAGAGGGAGCCAGACAAGGTCAGGGAGGGTCCCTGTCAGCCTCCATCTCCCTGCTCCTGTCCAGCACCTCTTAAGACAGGAAGCACCTTCAGCACTGAAGTTCCTTCGCCTTGCCTGAGGCAGCCAGGAAGAACCATAAACCATGACCCTGAGGGCTGGGTGATGCTGGAGCCATAATTTAAAACCAAAGACAACCTAGGTTCTTTGTTAATTTTAAAAATCGTGTGTGCATATGAAGACTGAGATTTTCAAATTCTTTCCCCATCCTTACCCCTTCCTAGTCCTGAATCACACTAAAATCATAACAGCAACAATCCCAAGGATAACTTCCCCTCCCTATCTACCATTTATTGATCATTGTTCATGTCCCAGGTACAGTGTTAAGTAATTTCATCACATTAACTCATTTTGGGATCAGAGCAACCTTTTGAGATCTGTATTATTATCTTCATTTCACTGATAATAGTGCTAGCCAACATTTACCCAAATCTTTCCACCTTCCAGGCACTGTAAATAACATGTATTGTGTTATCATGGGGACAGTATTATTCTCATCCCCAGATCACAAAGGAAAAAACACACTCAGAGAAGTGAAGTAACTCATCTGAGGTTTTACAACCAGCAGAGTTGCCTGCCATCATGGATAGGGTTCCCCAGAAAGGCTCACATCCTGGGACTCCTCAGCTACTGCAGGCCAAAATTAAGGTACCTGGGAGGCCTCTCCACTGGCATTTTTACCAACAGCTTTATTGAGATATAATTCACATACCCTCCAATTCACCCATCTAAAGTGTAGGATTCAAAGGCTATCAGTAGATTCACAGAGTTGTGCAACCATTACTACAGTCAACTTTAGAACATTTGGGGAAAAAAATGCATTACCCCAAAAAGAAAACCCTAAACTTCCATCATTATCCACTCCCCAACCCTTCATTCTCCACAGGTGTAGGCAACAGTTAATCAACTTCCTTTTTCTGTGAATTTGCATTTTTTGTACATTGCATATAAATGAAATCATAGAATATGTGACTTTTGGTGAATGACTTCTTTCACTTAGCACACTTATTTTCAAGGTTCATCCTTCTAAGTATTGGTAATTCATTCTTTTTTATTTCCAAGTAATATTCTACATCATAGGGTTATACAGTTGTCACTTGGTATTTGCAGGGGATTGGCTCCAGGAGCCCCCACAAAAATCCATGGATGTTCAACTCCCTTATAAAACTGGTGTAGTACAATGAATACAGCCAGTCCCCTAAGGAATCACATCCAAGAATACAGAGACCCAGTTGTATCACATTTTATTTATCCATTCATCATTGATAGATGTATGGATTGTTTCCATCTTGGGTCTCTTATGAACAATGCTGCTATGAACACCCATGTAAAAGATTTTGTGTGGGTATAAGTTTTAATTTCTCCTTGTACTCTTCACAGGCCCTTGCTGCTGCTGCTGCTGCTGCTGCTGCTAAGTCGCTTCAATCATGTCCGACTCTGTGCGACCCCATAGACGGCAGCCCACCAGGCTCCCCCGTCCCTGGGATTCTCCAGGCAAGAACACTGGAGTGGGTTGCCATTTCCTTCTCCAATGCATGAAAGTGAAAAGTGAAAGTGAAGTTGCTCAGTCGTGTCTGACTCTTAGCAACCCCATGGATCATATTTAAAGACAGACATTTGAATATAAACTTTAATGGTGTCCAGGAAAAAAGAAAAAAAAAAAAAAAAAGATCACGGAGAAGGCAATGGCACCCCACTCCAGTACTCTTGCCTGGAAGATCCCATGGATGGAGGAGCCTGGTGGGCGGCAGTCCATGGGGTCGCTAAGAGTTGGACACAACTGGGCAACTTCACTTTCACTTTCATGCATTGGAGAAGGAAGTGGCAACCCACTCCAGTGTTCTTTCCTGGAGAATCCCAGGGACAGCAGAGCCTGGTGCGCTGCCGTCTATGGGGTTGCACAGAGTCAGACATGACTGAAGCGACTTAGCAGCAGCAGCAGAAAAAAAGAGAGAGTTGCCATGCTTACAGCTCTCTTTGCCACTAATGCTCATTACATCATGCACCAGGGTGCTGCCCTGTTGCCCATCCAAGGGAGGAATCTGAACCCACGGCCACCTGGCCCAAAGTCAGCTCCTGGTTGACACCGTCCCTAATCAAGAGAGAAGATGTCTACTGGCCATAAGCACAGGGAGACCAGGATTGACACAGAGGAGCCAAGTGAAGGTGGGGCTGCAGAACCCCAGCCTTTGTGACCCAGGCACCCAGAAGTAGTCACAGGTCTCTCTCTGATACAAGAAACTACTCTCAGGAGACTTGTTTCCTTAAGCAATAAATGGTTTCAGTTGGTTCAGAAGGCAACTATATTGGGGGATTTCCCTGGTGGTGCAGTGGCTAAGACTCTGAGCTCCCAAGGCAGGGGGCCTGGGTATGATCCCTGGTCAGAGAACTAGATCCCACATGCCACAACTAAGAGCCTGCATGCCACAATGAAGACTGGCACAGGCAACCAAAAAAAAAAGGTGGGGGGGGGGCAACTATATTCATAAGTGAGCAAATGGAGAAAAAACAAGAGCTCATCTAAGACCCACCCTGCAGCTGTGCATGCCCTCCCAGTGCTGCAAGAGTGGTGAAGAGACAGTTCCCACCCCAGCCCCAGGGAGAAGAAGACTTGGAGGCTCATGGGAGCTGTAGTCCAGACAAGCTCTTCCTTCTTGCAGCAATTAGGGGAGAACCTCAAAGTCCAGGGAAACTTCTCCACCCTCCTCTAGTTTGCACCTCATCTTATTTCCCTTCCCAGCCAGCTTCCGTGAAGGATGGCCTAGATGAAGTGACACTGCTTTACTCTCCCCTCACTTTCATCCTCCCCATGCTCCAAGCACTGTGCTTCCTAATGAGCAACAATCAGGTGCTAAAGCCAGTAGCCTCTGCTCAACCTTCGTCACACTTGACCTCCTATAATGTTAGACTGTTGGCCACTTTCTTCTAGAAATTCTCCACTGTCCAAATGGAGCTTTCAGCTCTGTCTGTTTGAGCTCCTTTTTGTTTTTTTGATTGCCCCTGTGATGTGTCCAAAAACCTGTCCCTGGCTCCCGTTACATCTACCACTCCGTGAATACTCTCTTGTGCTTTCCTGATGGCTATTTCCTCCTAGTCAAAGACTATAAAGGAGAAGCATTAGGAATTCAGACTGCTTCCAGGAGAGGCCCCAAGTGCCAGGCCTGCCAGGTGTCTCCAGGGGCACCCACCTTCACGAGGGTCTGGCATTCAGAGGCTCATTGTGGATGGGGCCTGAGAGCTGATTAAACTTGAGATGCTGATACGTGCTAGTATCAGGGAAGAAGACATTAACCTCTGCCCTTCTAAGTTCTGACTGGCCTAAGAATTAAGTTTACATGAGACAGGTTAACAGGAGAAAATCGCCCAAAAGTTTAATAACGTGTATGCCTGGAAAAGACCCAGGAAAACAGCAAAATCGCTGAAGCTCTCACCTTAATATGAGTAACTTAACAAAATCGCTAAAGCTCTCACCTTAAATACCATCTTCAGCTAAAGGCCAAAGAGAATAGTGGGGATTGTGGTTTGGGACCTCAAAGAGGAGGAAGGCAGTTAACATGGAGGTGGAAAAGTAAATGTTTGGCAGATAAATGTTTGCTGGGCCGGACAGAGACAGTGGGGCACTGTCAGAACCATATCTGATCCAATCCAGCCGTGGCTTCACTCAAATGGTACCTTGGCCTCCTGCCCTCCTTTCCCTCAGCCCATGGAGTGACTCACATTTAGGGGTGAGAGAGGCTCATAAAATATTTCAATCCCCTACCTTCCTGTTTTCAGTTTGATTCAGATTTTGAGCCACTTCATAGAACTGTATATTTTTTTCAATTTTTATTTTTAAAAATTTATTTTATTTCTGGCCACGCTGGGTCTTCATTGCTGCATGTGGGCTTTCTCTAGCTGCAGTGAGGAGGGGCTACTCTTCGTTATGGTCAAGTACGGCTTCTTGTTTGGTGGTTTCTCTTGCTGGGGAGCACAGCTCTGGAGCAGAGGCTCAGTAGTTTCGGTGCATGGGCTTAGTTGCCTCACAGCATATGGAATCTTCCTAGACCAGGGAGCCAAACTGTGTCCCTTGCATAGAGGTGTGGGATCTTAACCACTGGATGACTAGGGAAGTTCCAACCGAATTTACTTTTGATGACAGACTCCTATCTAAAGTTTTTCACCTGATCATTTAACTGGTGGCTAAAAGACTTGCAAAAACCTCTTGCTGTTACAGGGAAAATGAGAACCTTCAATGACTGATTTAAAAAAGGGGGAGAGGCAAAGTTTCCCCCACCACAACTGGCCCATATTCTTTTCAGGTGCTGAAACATGCCCTCTCTCTAAATTCTTTTAGACATTTAGGGAGAAGGATAAAGTTTCATCTTGAGTCTTTTGGGCCTTGATTGTTTTTAACAGGAAATAACCCACATGCCAAAGAGATATTTTTGGATGACAAGTTTTGCTCCATTACACTAACAAAGCTGTATTATAAAGACTGGTATGTAAATGCAGGGCATAGTATATCAATTTATGGCAAAGAAGATCATCTAGGAAGATGGGTTTTTTGTCAGCCTAATTAGGTTTTATCTCCCTGTGGTCAGACTGTCTGAGGCTCCTGCTGCTGTGTGGTTGCTAAGCTGTGTCTGACTCTTGTGACGCCATGGACTGTGACCCACCAGGCTCCTCTGTCCATGGGATTTCCCACACAAGAATACTGGAGTGGGTTGCCATTTCCTTCTCCAGGGGATCTTCCCAACCCAAAGATCAAACCCATGTCTCCTGCATTGACAGGCAAATTTTTTACCACTGAGCCACCTGGGAAGCCCTGCTAATATAATTCTAGTACCCAGCTCCAAAACATATGTGTGTTTGGGGGTGGGTTCCCACACACTCAACAATTCCTAGATGCCAACAGGTGTCCCATAATTCAATCCAGGTCTGACACTGTCAAAGGATGGCATCAGATCCCACAGGTTTTTTGATAACTCAGAAAAATCTCTAATTGTTTCTTTTTTATTTTCAACTTATTATTTCTTCATTCGTTTAACCTGTCAACAAACCTTTCATGTGCCTACTCTATGCTAGCCACTCTAGGTGCTAGGAACATGTATATGGTGCCTACATAAGTACAAGACACATATTTTGCCCTCAAAAGGACTCAGTCTAGTCGGGAAGGAGGGGCTAGGGGTGAGATTCAGGTAGTGGAAATTAATGTGACAAGGTTTGGAATTCTGTTTTGGCACAGTTATAGAAAAGTGAATGAGCATCATATTTGTGTGAACTCTACAGAGACTTCTATGAGGCTTGTGAATCTGTATTGGGGCGTAAATGTGCCACAGGAAAGTATACTGTTTAGCTCTTGATGCCTTTGGAAATCCGAGTCCAAGAAGTGACCATTTTCCAGTGCTGTCTTATCCACTTAGCTTTCCTATCAGTTTACTTCAGCAGTTTTGCTTTGATCTTTTCACTTATGGTTGAAGTCTAAGGAAGGTCTGACTACAATTTGATTTAATTGTAGCATTTTTCATAGTGTTGAATGGTAGAAGATAAAACTACTTAGTGTGGTTTTAGGCACTTAGTAAGGGACTGCCCTGGTGGCTCAGACAGTAAAGAATCTGCCTGCCTTTCAGGAGACACAAGAGACACAGGTTCTATCCCAGAGTTGAGAAGATCCCCTGGAGAAGGGAATGGCTACCCACTCCAGTATTCTTGCTTGGAGAATTCTGTGGACAGACAAACTTGGCTGGCTTAGTTCATGGAGTTTCAAAGAGTTGGACATGACTGAACAACAATTTTTTTTTAAGGATATATAATTAAAGCTTGCTAAACAAACTGTTGTTTGAAAATTAAAATGCATCAAACCTGTAGACAGAAAAATAAATTAATCTTAAATCAAATAAGTCAACCAAATGTCAACAGTTCAAGGAAATTGCTTTCAGACTCCTTTGGATGTTACTTTTAGGCTGCTTACATTAAAGAAGAACAACCCATGTTTCCACTTGATCTTCCTAGACTTCTGTGGCTTGACTTACTAACATGGGAATACATGTTCTTTCATTCAAGAGAGAACGAATTGATTGGAATAATTTCAAATCCTTAAAAATAAATCTCTATTTTCATTTGATGGAGCTTATGCCCTTTGTGCATAAGCAAAGCACACAAGTTTCTATTTTGCATTTAGTTACTAGTTATTGCATTTTTTGAATTTGTATTTTGAATAACTAAAGTGAAATTAGTATTAATATTTAAAATGTCTTCCTCACAGTTATTGATATTTTTGTTTGCTTTATTATTTTTTATTTGTTAAAAACACTAAGCACATTCCCCCCCCCCCCTGCAAAAAAAAACACTAAGCACAAGACATAAAAGAGATGTAATTTCTTCCTCTGTAACATCAGCAAATATGTTCTTTATTCTGCCTTCCTTAACTGTGCTAAGGCTAAACTATAGATTTTATCATTATAGAGAAAAATTTAAGACTTTGAAATGGGCAAGAGGTAACTGGATATTCTTGCAATAAAAGGTTGAAGGCCCAGGAATTGTTTAATTCCATCATGAGTAATTCCATCATGAAGGACTTTAACTAGGCTACTTTATAACTCTGTGGAGATAGAAGTTAATTTGTCACAAACTGAGAGCAATGAAAACAATTCTTATCTATAGGAATGTAAATTAGATGTGCACTGTTGAAATAAAATCAACTATTGCTCTACACATATGTCGGAGGAGTTTGTAATTTCCTTTGTTCTGTCTTATCACAACAAAAATTTGAAGGGACGGACAGATGGACCAGTGTTACAGCTCCGTGTCACAGTTCAGTTTCATTTAGAAAGCAAAGGAAAATACATCCTCGAGGCATGAGAGTGGGCCAACCCAAAAGACACTAAGAGGAGAGAAGCCCCCAGCCCAGTTTTGGCTCCCCTTTTTATATGTTTTTTCTCCTCTCCCTGAGCCTGCCCTAGGTAAATTGGTCTAGCCAGGAGGGCTGTTAGTTTTACCTGAGGTTCTCACTCCAGTCCTTGGACCTTCCTTTCTTCTATTTTCGTGGGCTTTTCTGTTCTTTGTCTTTGTCCACCGCCATTCTGGACTCCTTTTTCCTATTCTAACTGCCTAACACATAGAATAGTTTTTGCAAATTTCTTTCAACACTTCTTTCCTGCATTGTAATTCATGGTGTACAATAAATGTAATAAAAATCTTTGTTCATTTTATATCTCTCATCAGTTTTCGAAAATTATCCTTTGACATCACATTTAATTTTCACAAAATTTTAGTTAATTAACAACAGTACTAAATTCTTAACTTAGTAAGTTGTGGAATAGAAATGTGAGTTTTTGCCATTTTGGTTGACACAGCAAGATGTCACAAAATATTTATAACATGAAAACAATGAGATGCAGACCTAAAATTCAAGTAGAAACGCATTCCTTTCACCCAAACTTCCAATTCATTTAGCAGTAATTCACCTGGTCATTACTAAGACATTGGTTACAACAGTGATTGTTGTTGTCTAGTCACTCAGTCATGTCCAACTCTTTATGACTCCATGGACTGTAGCCGGTCAGGCTCCTCTGTCCATGGGATTTCCCAGGCAAGAATATTGGAGTGAGTTGCCATTTCCTTCTCCATACAACAGTGATGGTAACAGCCAAAGCAGACAGCAATCGTCATGGGGAACTAGAAGGCAGTTCCATAACAAAAAGATCCATTCCAAATGAGATTGGGATTTTGGTGAATAGTTAAATAAGTAGGACTTTGTGACAACCAAAACCCAAAACCAGCTATAAAGTAAGATTTTTTACAGAACATTTAACAGCAAATACCAAGATGGCTTTCTAGTACAGGAAAATTTATAGAACTTCAAAAAACAAAACTGAAAAAGACGACCTCGGTCCTCATCAGATTTGCAGGCTACACTCTGATAAGCTGATGCTGACCTATGACAAGAAGAGATATATCCTAGAGCAGAAAATGCAGGCCAGCTGTCAAACAGCAATGTCCAGTGATGAAATCTCTCCATAACACAACACTTCCCAGTATATGGACCAGAGAAAAGGAACAGTAACACATTTCCTAGTATGTGGGCCAGAGAAAAGGAACAGTAAGTATTTGTTGAATGAATGAACAAATGAATGAACCAGTAACCATCCATAGAAGTCAGAGAGTTATGTCATGGGATCTGCAAACCATGGTATAAAACAAGTGTTATTTGGAAGGTTGAAGAAATATTTGGCTTCAGCAATACGTGAACCGTGAACTTGCAGTTGTTCAAGCTGGTTTTAGGAAAGGCAGAGGAACCAGAGACCAAATTACCAACATCCGTTGGATCATGGAAAAAGCAAGAGAATTCCAGAAAAACATCTATTTCTGCTTTATTGACTATGCCAAAGCCTTTGACTGTGTGGATCACAATAAACTGTGGAAAATTCTGAAAGAGATGGGAATACCAGACCACCTGACCTGCCTCTTGAGAAATTTGTATGCAGGTCAGGAAGCAACAGTTAGAACTGGACATGGAACAACAGACTGGTTCCAAATAGGAAAAGGAGTATGTCAAGGCTGTATATTGTCACCCTGCTTATTTAACTTACATGCACAGTACATCATGTGAAATCCTGGGCTGGGTAAATCACAAGCTGAAATCAAGATTACTGGGAGAAATATCAATAATCTCAGATATGCAGATAATACCACTCTGATGGCAGAAAGTGAAGAGGAACTAAAGAACCTGATGAGGATGAAAGAGGAGAATAAGGAAAATGGCTTAGAACTCAACATTCAGAAAACTAAAATCATGGCATCCAGTCCTGTCACTCCATGCAAATAGAAGGTGGAAAGGCAAAAACAGTAACACTTTATTTTCTTGGGCTCCAAAATCACTACAGATGTGACTGAAGCCACAAAATTAAAAGACATTTGCTCCTTGGAAGAAAAACAATGACAATTCTAGACAGTGAATTAAAAAGCATAGACATCATTTTGCTGACAAAGGTCTGTATAGTCGAAGCTATGATTTTTCTGGTAGTCATGTATGGATGGGAGAGTTGGACCATAAAGAAGGCTGAGGACCAAAGAACTGATGCTTTCAAATTGTACTGGAGAAGACTCTTGAGAGTTTCTTGGACTGCAAGGAGATCCAACCAGTCCATCCTAAAGGAATCAACTCTGAATGTTCATTGGAAGGACTGATGCTGAAGCTGAAGCTCCAATACTTTGGCCATCTGATGCAAAGAGCCGACTCATTGGAAAAGACACTGATGCTGGGAAACATTGAGGGCAGAAGGAGAAGAGGGTGACATAGAATTATATGGTTAGATGATATCACCAACTATGGACATGAATTTGAGGACACTCGGAGATGGTGAAGGACAGGGAAGTCTGGTGTGCTGCAGTCCATGAGGTCTCAAATAGTCAGACATTACTTAGCAGCTCAACAACAACTCTGATAAGGGGGCCCTCTGAAAATTTTTACTGCTTTAACTCTACTCAAGAAACTTTAGTAACATATAGGAAAAGAATCTGAAAAAGAATAGATATATGTATGTGTATAACTGAATTACTTTGATGTACACCTGAAACTAACACAATATTATAAATCAAATATACCCCAATATAAAATGAAATTTAAAAATAAGATACAAAAGAGGAATGTCTTGCTTTAAAAAAGTCTGAATTATTATTATCTCCTTCAAATATTTTGAGTCCCACTCTTCCTCCTTTCCTTCTGGGTCTCTGATTATACAAATGTTAGATCTATTGCTACAGATTCATAGGTCCTTGGGATTCTGTTCACTTATTTTCTGCCCATTTTCTCTCTGTTTTTCAGACTGAGCCATTTTTCTGTCCTGTTTTCATGTTCACTGACTCTTTCCTCTGTCATATTCATTTTGTTGTTGAGTCTGTCCAGTGAGGACTCACGTTTATTTATGGAGGACTTTTTAAAATGTCCGTTATTATATATTTTTTTTCCAGTCTGAGACTTCCATTTTATTCTCCTCATATATTTCATTTATTTGTTTAGACTTTCTATTTTATCTTTTGTTTCAAGAACGGTATTAGTTGCCCATTTTATGGTGGCTGCTTTAAAATCCTTGTCAGTTAATGCCAGCATCTGTGTCATCACAGCATCCATGGATTGTGTTTTCTTGTTCATGTTGAGATGACCCTTGTTATAAGTGGTTTTTTGGTTGTATTCTATCTGTTTGTATTGTATTGTTGTGAGATCCTGGATCCTATCTCTCTCTTCTGCAGGCACTCACTCAGTGATGGTATAGTGTACAGGTTGATGTGTAAGTGGAAGTTCAGCTGCCTTTTGCCCACACTGATGCCTCCTGGTAAAGCTGGAGCATTTACGAACACGGCCTCATTGCTGTTTAGTGAGGGTATAAGTTCTGTTCGCCTCTGGGCTTCCATGATGTGCGGCAAGGCACAACAGACCAAGAGTGCCAACTGCATAAACCGCAGCAAGAGCTTTTTCGATCCAGCTCCTAGAGTAACACAGAGAAAAAGAAGCTAACAGGACCTAATTAAACTTAAAAGTTTCTGCACAGCAAAGGAAACCATCAACAAAACAAACAAACAACCCACAGAATGGGAGAAAATACTTGCAAATGGCACAGCTGACAGGAATTAATCTCCAAAATATACAAACAGCTCATGCAGATCTATGCCAATAAACCTAAAAAAAAATCAAAAAATATGCAGAAGATCTAACTAGTTTTCCAAGGAAGAAGTAGAAATGGCCAAGGACACATGAAAAGATGCTCAACATCTGTAATTATTAGAGAAACACAAATCAAAACTGCAACGATGTATCACCACACACTGGTCAGTATCAGTTCAGTTCAGTTACTCAGTCGTGTCCAACTCTCCGCGACCCCATGGACCGCAGCACATCAGGCCTCCCTGTCCATCACCAACTCCCGGAGTTTACTCAAACTGATGTCCATTGAGTCGGTGATGCCATCAAACCATCTTATCCTCTGTCATCCCCTTCTCCTCCCGCCTTCAATCTTTCCCAGCATCAGGGTCTTTTCCAAGGACTCAGTTCTTTGCACCAGGTGGCCAAAGTATGGAGTTTCAGCTTCAGGACCAGTCCTTCCAATGAACGTTCAGGACTGATCTCCTTTAGGATGGACTGGATTGATCTCCTTACTGTCCAAGGGATTCTCGAGACTCTTCTCCAACACCACAGTTCAAAAGCATCAATTCTTTGGTGATCAGCTTTCTTTATAGTCCAACTCTCACATCCATACATGACTAATGGAAAAATCATAGCTTTGATTACATGACCTTTGTTGGCAAAGCAATGTCTCTGCTTCTGAATATGCTGTCTAGGTTGGTCATAGCTTTTCTTCCAAGGAGCAAGCGTCTTTTAATTTCATGGCTGCAGTCACCATCTGCAGTAATTTTGGAGTCCTCCCCAAAAAAGTTTGTTACTGTTTCCACTGTTTCTCCATCTATTTGCCATGAAATGATGGAACCAGATGCCATGATCTTAGTTTTCTGAATGTTGAGTTTTAAGTCAATGTTTTCACTCTCCTCTTTCACTTTCATCAAGAGGCTCTTTAGTTCTTCTTCACTTTCTGCCATAAGGGTGGTGTCATCTGCATATCTGAGGTTATTGATATTTCTCCCGGCAATCTTGATTCTAGCTTATGCTTCATCCAGCCCAGCGATTCTCATGATGTACTCTGCATATAAGTTAAATAAGCAGGGTGACAATATACAAACTTGATGTACTCCTTTCCGGATTTGGAATATCTGTTGTTCCATATCCAGTTCTAACTGTTGCTTCTTGACCTGCGTACAGATTTCTCAGGAGGCATGTCAGGTGGTCTGGTATTCCCATCTCTTGAAGAATTTCCAGTTTGTTGTGATCCACACAGTCAAGGCTTTGGCGTAGTCAATAAAGCAGATGTAGATGTTTTTCGGAAACTCTCTTGCTTTTTTGATGGTCCAATGGATGTTGGCACTTTGACCTCTGGTTCCTCTGCCTTTTCTAAATCCAGCTTACACATCTGGAAATTCAGGGTTCAGTGTTGGAGCCTGGCTTGGAGAATTTGGGGCATTACTTTGCTATTTCAAGTGAAACGAGTGCAATTGTGAGGTATTCTGAGCATTGTTTGGCATTGCCTTTCTTTGGGTTTGGAAAACTGACCTTTTCCAGTCCTGTGGCCACTGCTGAGTTTTTCAAATTTGCTGGCACGTTGAGTGCAACATTTTCACAGCATCATCTTTTAGGATTTGAAATAGCTCAACTGGAATTCTATCACCTGCCCTAGCTTTGTTCATGATGCTTCCTAAGGCCCACTTGACTTCACATTCCAGGATATCTGGCTCTAGGTGAGTGATCACACCGTCATGATTATCTGGGTCTTGAAGATCTGTATTGTATAGTTCTTCTGTGCATTCTTGCCACCTCTTCTTAATATCTTCTGCTTCTGTTAGGTCCATACCACTTCTGTCTTTATTGTGTCCATATTTTCATGAAAAGTTCCCTTGGTATCTCTAATTTTCTTTCCCATTCTATTGTTATCCTCTATTTCTTTGCATTGATCACTGAGGAAGGCTTTCTTATCTCTCCTTGCTATTCTTTGGAACTCTGCATTCAAATTGGCGTATCTTTCCTTTTCTCCTTTGCCTTTTGTTTCTCTTCTTTTCACAGCTATTTATAAGGCCTCCTCATACAACCATTTTGCCTTTTCACATTTTTTTCTTGGGAATGGGCTTGATCACTGCCTCCTGTACAATGTCAGGGACATGTGTCTTTAGTTCTTCAGGCACTCTATCAGATCTAATCTCTTGAATCTATAGGTCACTTAATGTGTATAATCAAAAGAGATTTGATTTAGGTCATACCTGAATGGTCAATGGTTTTCCCTACTTTCTTCAATTTAAGTCTGAATTTGGCAATAAGGAGTTCATGATCTGAGCCACAGTCAGCTGCCGGTCTTGTTCTTGCTGACTGTATAGAGCTTCTCCCTCTTTGGCTGCAAAGAATATAATCAATCTGATTTCAGTTAATGGTCAGTGTCAAAAAATCTATGAAAGATAAATGCTAGAGAGGGTGTGGAGAAATGGGAACCCTGTTACACTGTTGGTGGGAATGTATGGGCAGTAGGGAGGTTCCTTAAAAAACTAAGAACTACCATATGATCCAGCAGTCCCACTCTTGGGCATATATCTGGAGAATGCAATCATCCAAAAGGATGTATGCACCTCAGTGTTCATTGTAGCAGTATTTACAATAGCCAAGACATGGAAGAAACCTAAATGTCCATTGACAGAGGAAAAGATAAAGAAGATGTTATATATATATATATATATATATATATATATATATATATATATGCTATGTTAAGTCGCTTCAGTTGTGTCCAACTCTGTGCGACCCTATAGACGGCAGCCCACCAGGCTCCGTCATCCCTGGGATTCTCCAGGCAAGAATACTGGACTGGGTTGCCATTTCCTTCTCCAGTGCATGAAAAGAGAAAAGTGAAAGTGAAGTCACTCAGTCGTGTCCGACTCTTAGCGACCCCATGGACTGCAGCCTACCAGGCTCCTCCGTCCATGGGATTTTCCAGGTAAGAGGACTGGAGTGGGGTGCCATTGCCTTCTCCAATATATATATATAGTGGATATTAGTCCATATAAATAATAAAATAACGCCATTTGCAGCAACATAGATGGACCTAGAGATTATCATACTAAATGAAGTAAGTCACACAGAGAAAGACAAATATAATATCACCCATATGTGGAATCTAATATTAAAATTATACAAATGGACTTACAAAGCAGAAGCAGGCTTACAAATATCAAAAACAAGCTTATTCTTACTAAAGGGAAAATATGGAGGGAGGGATAAAACAGGAGCTTGGGATAAACACTTGTACATTTGTATATATAATATAAATTCTCAGAAAGCGCTTACTGAATAGCACAGGGAAATCCATTCAATATTCTACGATAACCTATATGAGAAAAAAATCTAAAATAGAATGAATATATGTACATGTATAACTGAATCACTTTGCTGTATACCTGAAACTAACACAACATTGCTAATCAATTATATTTCAATAAAATAAAGTATTTTAACAAAGAGTGCCAACTAGCACCACATCACCTGCCTTGTTCAGCTTCCCCTGAACATGAGAGCATGTTGGGCTGGATTCCACAAGGGATCCTTGTGGGACTTGCTCAGCTTCACGATCAAAGAAAAGAACCCAGAGTCAGCAACAGAGACATCAGTGGGTTAATGGATGGGGGACTTTACACATCTGAAGCAAGGTCTGGGAGCTCAAGAATCTTTCATTTGTTGATGACTCTTCTGCAATTCTCTTTACAATTCCTTTATTCCCTTTGTATCTCTTGACTGTTATTTCAGAGGGGTCTAATGGCAGAGGGCAGCCCAGTGTATGCTTGGTCCACCATCATGAAATGAAGTTCTTGTGCTTAACATAAGATCAACACTAGGGAGATGCTCCCTCAATGTCTGTGAAATTGAATTCAGTTAAATCCATAGTGTTGGGATTTTGGCAATTATAACGTGTTGTTTATCGTACAACTTCTGAAGTTTCTTTGTGTTTACATTTGGATGTCAGATGGTTTGCTTTTATATCTTTAAACATGTAACTTAAATAATAAATTTATTCTTTAGAAGTTTTCATTTAATTTTTAAAATGAAATTTATTTAAATAAATTTTTCAGAATAATTTTATGACATATGAGTAATACACATTCATCTGCAATATATGTATGTATGGTGTGTGTATGTGTGTGTCCAACATACTTCAGTTCAGTTCAGTTCAGTCTCTCAGTTGTGTCTGACTCTTTGCAACCCCATGAATCGCAGCACACCAGGCCTCCCCATCCATCACCAACTCCCAGGTTCACCCAAACTCATGTCCATCAAGTCGCTGATGCCATCCAGCCATCTCATCCTCTGTCGTCCCTTTCTTCTCCTGCCCCCAATCCCTCCCAGCATCAGGGTCTTTTCCAATGAGTCAATTCTCCCCATGAGGTAGCCAAAGTATTGGAGTTTCAGCTTCAGCATCAGTCCTTCTAATGAACACCCAGGACTGATCTCCTTCAGAATGGACTGGTTGAATTTCCTTGCAGTCCAAGGCACTCTCAAGAGTCTTCTCCAACACCACAGTTCAAAAGCATCGATTCTTCAGCACTCAGCTTTCTTCACAGTCCAACTTTCACATCCATACATGACCACAGGAAAAACCATAGCCTTGACTAGACGGACTTTGTTGGCAAAGTAATGCCTCTGCTTTTGAATATGCTATCTAGGTTGGTCATAACTTTCCTTCCAAGGAGTAAGCGTCTTTTAATTTCATGGCTGCAGTCACCATCTGCAGTGATTTTGGAGCCCAGAAAAATAAAGTCTGACACTGTTTCCACTGTTTCCCCATCTATTTCCCACGAAGTGATGGAACCAGATGCCATGATCTTCATTTTCTGAATGTTGAGCCAACTTTTTCACTCTCCTCTTTCACTTTCATCAAGAGTCTTTTTAGTTCCTCTTCACTTTCTGCCATAAGGGTGGTGTCATCTGCAACATACTTCAGCTATATTGAATTAACTTTGCAATTATTATTGCAAAGCCAACTATTCTTTGGAGGTCTTAATCAGCAATATAATTTCCATTGTCAATATTAATCTAAATTAATTTACTAAATTTATACCAAAATCTTAATTTTCTAAGTAACCCTCAAATTCAGATTTGGAATTGTTTGGTCTTGCTTTATTAGAACCAAAGATATTTTAGACATGTTTTCAGGGATCTGATTTTTGATTCAGAATTTCCTAATAATGAAAACTCTTGAAGACTTCCAGAGTAATTTAATCAATTTATCTTGCTACAGGCTGAAATCTAAACCTTTGTACAGATGTCTCAAGATAATGCACTCCATCTTTCAGTAAAACATTTCCATGCTTATTACACTCTTGGGAACATCTTCTTTATATCTGACCTGATCCAATTTTGGCTTGTATCCTTTCTTGTGTCTCTTGACATTTTTAAGAAGAGTGGAACAACCTGGAAGCATTCACATAATCACCTAAAGAAGTTACTGCTTCATTGTCTGACTTTTGAGAAATGCCAAGAGCTATTCCCATTAAAGCTGAATAATGTCATAGGATGATAATTAATTTGATCCCTAACTGTTCAGTGTCATTGCCCTCCACAAAGAAGTGATAAAGTATAATATATCCAGTTGTCCCTTCTTATCCATGAGGGATTGGTTCCAGGTCTTGCCCAAATCCAATATCTAAATTTGGATATCCTCAAAGCCCTTACAAAACTGGTCTAAGTGCCATTTATGAAGTCACATGCCCCAACGTCTTGCTGAGCCCTATGGTAAAAAATCTTTCAGTTCAGTTCAGTTCAGTCGCTCAGTTGTGTCCAACTTTTTGCGACCCCATGAATCTCAGCACACCAGGCCTCCCCATCCATCACCAACTCCCAGGTTCACCCAAACTCATGTCCATCAAGTTGCTGATGCCATCCAGCCATCTCATCCTCTGTCGTCCCCTTCTCCTCCTGCCCCCAATCCCTCCCAGCATCAGGGTCTTTTCCAACGAGTCAACTCTTCACATGAGGTGGCCAAAGTACTGGAGTTTCAGCTTCAGCATCTGTCCTTCCAATGAACACCCAGGACTGATCTCCTTTAGGATGGACTGGTTGGATCTCTTTGCAGTCCAAGGGACTCTCAAGAGTCTTCTCCAACACCACAGTTTTTTCAAAAGCATCAATTCTTCAGCACTCAGCTTTCTTCACAGTCCAACTTTCACATCCATACATGACCACTGGAAAAACCATAGCCTTGACCAGACGGACCTTTGTTGGCAAAGTAATGCCTCTGCTTTTGAATATGCTAAGTTGGTCATAACTTTCCTTCCAAGGAGTAAGTGTCTTTTAATTTCATGGCTGCAATCACCATCTGCAGTGATTTTGGAGCCCAAAAAAATAAAGTCTGACACTGTTTCCCCATCTATTTCCCATGAAGTGATGGGACCAGATGCCATAGTCTTAGTTTTCTAAATGTTGAGATTTAAGCCAACTTTTTCACTCTCCTCTTTCACTTTCATCAAGAGGCTTTTGAGTTCCTCTTCACTGTCTGCCATAAGGGTGATGTCATCTGCATATCTGAGGTTATTGATATTTCTCCCGGCAATCTTGATTCCAGCTTGTGCTTCTTCCAGTTCAGCGTTTCTCATGATGTACTCTGCATATAAGTTAAATAAGCAGGATGACAATATACAGCCTTGACGTACTCCTTTTCCTATTTGGAACCAGTCTGTTGTTCCATGTTCAGTTCAAACTGTTGCTTCCTGACTGCATACAGGTTTCTCAAGAGGCAGGTCAGGTGGTCTGGTATTCCCATCTCTTGAAGAATTTTCCACAGTTTATTGTGATCCACACAGTCAAAGGCTTTGGCATAGTTAATAAAACAGAAATAGATGTTTTTCTGGAAGTTTCTTGGTTTTTCCATGATCCAGCACATGTTGGCAATTTGATCTTTGCTTCCTCTGCCTTTTCTAAAACCAGCTTGAACATCTGGAAGTTCATGGTTCACGTATTGCTGAAGCCTGGCTTGGAGAATTTTGAGCATTATTTTACTAGCGTGTGAGATGAGTGCAATTGTGCAGTAGTTTGAGCATTCTTTGGCATTGCCTTTCTTTGGGATTGGAGTGAAAACTGACCTTTTCCAGTCCTGTGGCCACTGCTGAGTTTTCCAAATTTGCAGGCATATTGAGTGCAGCACTTTCACAGCATCATCTTTCAGGATTTGGAATAGCTCAACTGGAATTCCATCACCTCCACTAGCTTTGTTCATAGTGATGCTTTCTAAGGCCCACTTGACTTCATATTCCAGGATGTCTGGCTTTAGGTGAGTGATCACACCATTGTGATTATCTTGGTCATGAAGATCTTCTTTGTACAGTTCTTCTATGTATTCTTGCCACTTCTTCTTAATCTCTTCTGCTTCTGTTAGGTCCATACCATTTCTGTCCTTTATCGAGCCCATCTTTGCATGAAATGTTCCCTTGGTATCTCTAATTTTCTTGAAGAGATCTCTAGTCTTTCCCATTCTGTTGTTTTCCTCTATTTCTTCGCATTGATCTCTGAGGAGCAATTGGACATCTACAGAGGAAAATGAATCGTGACCTAAGTGTCATACCTTAAAAATTATCTCAAAGTGGATCATGAACTTAAATGTAAAAGGTAAAAATGTAAAATTTGTTTTAAACAAAAAAGAAAATCCTTAGGATCTGGATCAAGGCAAAGAGTCCTTAGACTTGATCTATAAAATCAAAAGTATATCAATGGGTCTTTATCAAAATTAAAATCTTTGTTTTGCAAAATGCCCTGTGAAAAGGATAAAAAGACAAGTTACACTCTGGAAGAAAATATTTGCAAATCACACAGAGTTAATCTGTGTTTGGGTGGATTTTGCACTCTACTGTAGAAGTTTGATTCATTTCATTGCTGACTGTTATCTCCAGATGTATGCATTCCAACTACATCAAATCATGCTTTTTACTTAACAACATGAAACATAACTATTTACTTAGAGTCATGTAATGATTACATGTTTAATATTATTGAAATTCTGGAAAATTAATTCTCAAAACAGTAAGTCTAATTACTGACTTTATCTTTTTAATGAAAAAATGACAGGGTGCTATATTTAGGAGCTGTCAGTACTTCAATACCATTTTTTACCTGTTTCTCAATTCATCAAATGTTTATTGACACTTTGCTGTGTTCAGAGGGACTGTTTTGCTTTGCTTTTTGCTGGAAAATGCAATTTTTATCATGGCTGCTCAGATGCTCTGCCAATATGCATATAAGTTCAGGAGAAAGGGAACATAGATTTCTTTTGAATAACTTGGTTTTTTGTTTATTTTTTCTAGATATACTGCTAATAGCTTTGTGAATATCATTTTTATTGCCATATAATTGCTTTACAATGCTGTGTTAGTTTGTGCCATACAACAAAGTGAATCGGCTGTATGTATACGTATATCCCCTCCCCCTTGAACCCCCACCCCACCCCCTAGGTCATCACCGAGCACCGAGCTGAGCTCCCTGTGCTGTGTATCAGCTCCCCACTAGCCGTCCGTGTCACACACGGCGTGTACAGATGACAGGGCTGCTCTCCCGGTCCATCCCGCCTCCCCTTATCCCTGTGCCCACTTGCTGGTCTCTGCGTCTGCGTCTCTCTTCCTGTCCTTCAAACAGGTTCATCTGCAGAAGGGACTTTTAAATTTCATTCATTCCTTGTACAACACATGTTTAGTTCTACCATTATTTGGGGATTTCCTAGTGGTTCAGACAGTAAAGACTCTGCCTGCAATGTGAGAGACTTGGGTTCAGTCCTTGGGTCGAGAAGATCTCCTGGAGAAGGGAATGGCTACCCACTCCAGTATTCTTGCCAGGAGAACCCCATGGACAAAGGAGCTAGGACGGCTATAGTCCATGGGGTCACAAAGAGTTGGACACAACTGAGCAACTTTGAGAGAGAGAGCAATTATTTTGAAGAGAAAATCACATGCAGATTTCTGAAGTGGACACATATGAAATGCCATCCCATATCCCTCTCCACTGTGAAGTTTCTCCTTTTTTATTTAATCTTAAAATCTGAACAAACTAGATTCCTTCCACCATTTTTACAGCAGCAATTAATCCTCAATCATCTTCTTTCAGATTCCAATGCTGAGGTCTCTTTGTTCAGATCACAGTGGTAATAAGATCACCCATCCCTTAATGGTTATCTCCATTGATAGAGTGGCTGGAAGGAATACTCCAATACTTTGGCCACCTGATGCGAAGAACTGACTCATTGGAACAGACCCTGATGCTGGGAAAGATGGAGGGCAGGAGGAGAAGGGGATGACAGAGGATGAGATGGTTGGATGGCATCACCGACTCAATGAACATGAATTTGGGTGGACTCCGGGAGTTGGTGATGGACAGGGAGGCCTGGCGTGCTGTGGTTCACGGGGTTGCAAAGAGTCAGACACAACTGAGTGACTGAACTGAACTGAACTGGAGGGAAGATGTGAGAGGGAGCTTGGTGCTAAGTGTGCAGACTGTGTACTTGTGTGCAGAGATCAGCTCTCTGATGCTGATCACCAAGATGAAGATGAGGAAGTGTGGTTAGCTCAGTCTGAGCACATTGCTACCAGCTTCTCAAACATCTTTACTGAGATAGCTCTTGTGTGTGTGAGATATCAGTGTGTGAATGTGTTTTCTCAGGGGTCCATAGTTTAATTCCATCAAAACCCTTCAGCTCAAACTTTCTTTGAAGTATTGTGCTTTATGTTTAAAATGTATATGCTTTTTGGATCTTAATAGCCTAATTATGTAGTATTTTTTATTAACATCTCCACCTGAGACTTGCTGCGTGATTGCCAATCCCATTCCCTCTTCCTAGGCGCACAGGACGACTCCTTCCCAGCCCCTCCTGGAACTGGTAACCCAGGCTGTGGGGTGAGGGTCCAGGCAGGAGGCGGGCAGAAGTTCCATCACGCTCTTCCAGGTCTGGACACAGAACTCCACAAAAGGTGTCCCGTGCCGGCTCTTTCTGTCCCACGGCAGCCTTGGAGGTGAATGTAGCGGTGACATAAGGCGCAGACGGTTGTCTATCACTGAATCCCTCCCTGCAGGGAAGAGGAAGCCTCAACGTATAGCGTACTGTGACCTGGTCAAGAAGGAGAATTCTGCTGTGACACATGACTAATGCGGTAGGAGACGGATGGGCCCCTGGGCGGGACAGCTGGTGTTTGTCAAGTTGAGTAAAACTGAAATTTGTTCTCATCCAGACACTCTTAGGACAAAGCTCGTGGCAAAAGCTGAGCTCGGCTGAGGTGAAGCGATAACCTGCCCACTCCAGAGGTCAAGGAAAACTTCCCAATCTGCACGTGTGCAGGAAGTTTCCTTGTGGGTCAAAAGAGAGGGGGTGCCAGCCCATAACACACGTGGACATACCCCCACAGCCCTCAGGGCTGGAAGCTGTCTTAGCAAAAAGTGGTGAGCACATCTTGGGGAGAGTCCTAGGACCAGTCAGGTGGGAGGAAAGAAGCAAGGCCAAAAATAAACACAGACCTCAAAGAACTGTCCTATGTGAGTGACTTAAGTCACCTCAGGATGCCTGCACTCCTCATGGGTGTGTATTTCTGCCTCGTTTCGATTTTAAATAAACAAACTGTTTCTCTGTGTACTCGCCCACGTTATGCTATGTGTCTCTCAAGTCTCTAAACTTTGTAGTTGTTTTCACAGACTTTGCCTCCTTGAAACATTCTTTCATGAATGTTCAGGGCCACTTTGCTTCTAGCCTCTAGCCCTTGGAGGTTTAGTGGCTAGGATTCTTGGTTTCCATCCAGGTTGCTGCTGCTGCTGCTAAGTCGCTTCAGTCGTGTCCGACTCTGTGCGACCCCACAGACGGCAGCCCACCAGGCTCCCCCGTTCCTGGGATCCAGGCAAGAACACGTTATCCACATTCAATTCCTGTGTAGAGAACTAAAATCTCTCTTTCAGATCAGATCAGATCAGACCAGTCGCTCAGTCGTGTCCGACTCTTTGCAACCCCATGAATCGCAGCACACCAGGCCTCCCTGTCCATCACCAACTCCCGGAGTTCACTGAGACTCACAGCCATCGAGTCGGTGATGCCATCCAGCCATCTCATCCTCTGTTGTCCCCTTCTCCTCCTGCCCCCAATCCCTCCCAGCATCAGAATCTTTTCCAATGAGTCAACTCTTCACATGAGGTGGCCAAAGTACTGGAGTTTCAGCTTCAGCATCATTCCTTCCAAAGAAATCCCAAGGCTAATCTCCTTTAGAATGGACCGGTTGGATCTCCTTGCAGTCCAAGGGACTCTCAAGAGTCTTCTCCAACACCACAGTTCAAAAGCATCAATTCTTTAGCGCTCAGCCTTCTTCACAGTCCAACTCTTACATCCATACATGACCACTGGAAAAAACATAGCCTTGACTAGACGAACCTTTGTTGGCAAAGTAATGCCTCTGCTTTTGAATATGCTATCTAGATTGGTCATAACTTTCCTTCCAAGGAGTAAGCGTCTTTTAATTTCATGGCTGCAGTCACCATCTGTAGTGATTTTGGAGCCCAGAAAAATAAAGTCTGACACTGTTTCCACTGTTTCCCCATCTATTTCCCATGAAGTGGTGGGACTAAATGCCATGATCTTCATTTTCTGAATGTTGAGCTTTAAGCCAACTTTTTCACTCTCCACTTTCACTTTCATCAAGAGGCTTTCGAGTTCCTCTTCACTTTCTGCCATAAGGGTGGTGTCATCTGCATATCTGAGGTGATTGATATTTCTCCCGGCAATCTTGATTCCAGTTTGTGTTTCTTCCAGTCCAGCATTTCTCATGATGTACTCTGCATATAAGTTAAATAAGCAGGGTGACAATATACAGCCTTAACATACTCCTTTTCCTATTTGGAACCAGTCTGTTGTTCCATGTCCAGTTCTAACTGTTGCTTCCTGACCTGCATACAAATTTCTCAAGAGGCAGATCAGGTGGTCTGGTATTCCCATCTCTTTCAGAATTTTCCACAGTTTATTGTGATCCACACAGTCTCTACAAGATCGCTAAGACTATAGGGGTGATTTGTTACAGCAGCTATATTACTTGTCCTGACATCTTTAGAGCAATTTTTTCCTAGCAGCTACACCTAGTATGATGCAATTTCATTGAGTTCATAAAATTTGAAAATGGGGCTAAATTGAAGGATGATAATGAGATTTAGGACCTAGGCAATTTCTCTCCTCTTTCTTCTTGCTGTGACAATGTTTCTAGACTTAAGACTAATGCAATGTATGGATACCAGAAATATTTGTTCTTTTACTTTTCTTCGTTCCCAAAGCTCAGCGAGCTTTACTGTGGTAATCACTGAGAGAAGATGTCCAGAATACCACACAAGATGCAAGGGCCTATTCTATACCGCACAGAATACTGTACAAGGGGCTAGTTGGGTTGAAATTTTGGTAAATGAATCTTCTTGACAGGAGGAAAAATTGTTTGCATCACTTGGCAGATTTAAAGGGTTTCTGATCTACTGTCATTCTACCAGTATATATCAATTTTTATTGAAAAATGGTGACTAATGATGCAATCAGTTACACTAATGTGATCATTTCCATCACTTGTATTTTAAGAATTTCAAAAGATTCCATTATTCCCATATTAACTGTCTTCATCAAATGCAAATCTCAGGATTTGCACCAGTTTCAGCTGTGCTATACCGTACTAAGTTGCTTCAGTTGTGTCTGACTCTTTGTGACCCCATGGACCACAGCCTGCCAGGCTCCTCCATCCATGGGATTTTCCAGACAAGAATACCGGAGTGGGTTGCCATTTCCTCCTCCACCAGTTTTCAGCACTTATCCCCAATTTTCCGTTGTCACAACCAGAATAAGTCACTTGGGGGCGCACTTTCGTTACCGTCAGCTTTTGAGTAGCCTACAGAATTCCCTCAGCCATTCCTTCCATCAGCTATCTCTCACCAGCAGTTCTCAGATGTTTGTTATTCCCAAACCACCCTATGGTTTGCTCATTGTTCTCACGGAGCATTAATTTTAAGTGAATAGAAAGAGACACAATAAGTACTTAAGTTATAAAAATGGAACATAATATTAATGGCGAAAATAATTGTTTCATGTCTGTGGAAGAGACATGATCTCATTGCTAACCTTTTTCACTTTTGTCTCAATAATTCAAGCATTAGGTTCTACAAGCATTATGCTTCTTTCCTGTCTCTTACTGCTACTAAATTAGAGGCTAAAATGACAGTTATCGATGATTGGGAATGTGAGTGCTTGATGGCTCCATCTGATTAATCTGGATACTCAAGTCAAATATTGTTTGTTGTTTAGGCGCTCAGCTGTGTCTGACTCTTTTGCGACCCCATGGACTATAGACCGCCAGGCTCCTCTCTCTATGGGATTTCCCAGGCAAGAATACTGGAGTGGATTGCCACTTCTCTAGGGGATCTTCCCTACCCAGGGATAGAACCCGTGTCTCCTGAATTGGCAGGCAGATTCTTAACTGCTGAGCTGCTGGGGAAGCCCATTCAAGTCAAACATGGACCTGAAATTAAAGCAGAGATTTAATAAGTAGTACCTTGAAAACTCTAAGTCCACAATTATATCGAAATGTGGCAGTTTGAGTTTACTTGAGGAGAGTGACAAACGAATTCTCAGTCTACCCTGGTCACATTTCATTCTGTCAAGCAATTGTTTCCATTTTATTGCTGCATCTTGATGTGGCTTTTAAGGATACCCAAGATTTCACTGTCTTGTTTTCTCTAATGAGAAATAAAATCACCAAATATTGGAATGAATCAATTTCCTGGTAACTGGAGCATTTTTACTAGCTTGTCTTGTCTTGTCTTAATTCTGCCACCTTATCCTCACCATGGAAGACTGGCAAAAGTTTATTTCTCCTGTGGTGAGTTCAGGCTTGTTAAGAGAATTGAAGATATTGCTGAGATGCACTGTGCATTTGAAATGATAGAAATGGCGTTTATTGAGATTATTAGCGCCATGAAGAAGTGTCCCATCCCTGATTTTACAGCTCCGAGGAGCACATTTTTCCCTGCCAGCCAGCATTCCTCAGTGATGAAAAGCAGTGTTGCACATTCACCCCCCATTTCTTGGCAGAATGTGCTCGAAAGGTGGATATTCAATAGGTGCAATCTGATGGTAGTTATAATTTTCACTATTTCCTTAAACACAAAATTGCGATCAGGAGGCTCTGTCACCACAGATTGTTAATTAACCCCTGAAAACCAAGCAGTGCGTGGGTTTGCATTCAGGGACGGTGTTCTGTTCTCATGAGAATCTGGGCCCTTGGCAGAACTGAGCACAGCACATCGCCAGTCTGCATGATGGCTCCAAAAGAAACTTTACATCAGAACATCCCTTCTCCTGTGGTTTGGATTTTCTGTTACAGTATCACTGAGTCATCAAGCACTTCCTCCACGTGCATCCTCCCCTGCAGTGGCTGAAAAGAGAAACGCTGAGGCACACCGTTTGATGAGCATCTTCCACCACTGATACTATGCCATTTCCAGCAGTGGTCTTTTGTAAATTTTTAAATTTGTAATTTTTATTGAAGCATAGTTGATGAACAATATTGTATATGTTAAAGATATACAATATAATGATTCACAATTTTTAGAGCTAATACTCCATCTACAGTTGATTACAAAATATTGGCTACATTTCCCCATGTTTTACACTATATCCTTGTAGTGTATTTTATACCTAATGGTTTGTGCCTCTTACTCCTCTGTCCCTATATTGCCCCTGACCCCTCCCCTGTCCCCACTGGGAACCACTAGTTTGGTCTCCAGTTGCTGCAAGTGGCAGGATTTCCTTCTTTTTTAAAGCTGAACAATATTCCATTGTATATATACACACCACGTCTTTTTCCATTCATCCGTTGACAGACACTTAGGTTCATAGCAGCAGTGTAAATAATGATGCTATGAACAACGTGGTACATGTGTCTTTCTGAATTAGTGTTTTCATTTTTTTTCAGATATAGATCCAGGAGTGAAATTTCTGGCTCATAATGGTAGTTCAGTTTTTAGTTTTTGTGGAGAAACCTCCATACTGTTTTCTGGCAGTGTTTTTTGATATAGATTTTGACTGGTTATTAACATTGGGTGGCCAGAGTTACCGGGATATAGGAAAAAATAACCCAGATCCCTTTTTTTCCAAGAGGAGTATAATTTGATGTCTCTTGTATTTTTCCAGTGGCAAAATTCATATGTTTTATACTGAAAGGTATGACTATGGTCACTCATCGCCACAGAGCACTCTGCTTTATGCGCTAATAATACACTTGGGCAAAGCCTCATTAAACACAATGTACTGGAGCAAATGAATTTTCAGTTAAACTAAATCCAATTTCCAGCCATCATTTCTATTCTTCTTAACTTCATTTTCACCTCTAGCTATTCTTACACAATAATCATCTTGGCAGTCACTTTTCCCACACGGATAGGTTCTCGTTCTTGCCCTGCACTGAGGCCCATCTCTGTCGTATAGAGCGACACACTTTGACAAGAGGTAGCTTCTCAGAAAGGACTTCCCAGGGGGCGCTAGTGGTAAAGAATCCACCTGCCAATGCAGGAGATGCAAGACATGCAGGTTCGATCCCTGGGTTGGGAAGTTCCTCTAGAGTAGGAAGTGGCAATCCTCTCCAGTATTCTTGCCTGAAAAATTCTATGAACAGAGGAGCCCAGCAGGCTGCAATTCATGGGATCACAAAGAGTCAGGTGCGACTGAGCACAGAGCACAGACAGAGCTTCTCAGAACAGCCAGAGAGTATTCAACTTTGCGAGATGATTCCAAACATCTAAATGTGTGACTCTTACCAGCAGGGATCCCTTGAGCATCAAAAGTTCAGGAAAATACCCTCAGATATCAGGACTAGATATTATACTTTAGACACATACTTCTTTTTAGGCAGAAATGGACATTTGCATTCTAGGTCATATATATATTTTCATATGATAAATAGAAAGTATAACCTCTGCTTTTTTTTCTACAAAACAATCTGCTTATATAAAGCATGAAGACATAAAGGTTTGCGAAGGAGGGTTTCAGTCTTTTCCTTAAGGACCTTACACCCATTACCAGAAGTTCCTGAATATGTGTTTAAGGCTTGATTCATTCAGAGGATGTTCTCTAAGACAACTGCTGAGCTCACATATAAAGTGAAAAAGAGTTGGCCACAGTTGTTCAATAAATACACACAAGGCTGGAAGAGTGAGTACAAAAATATGACTTGGCCCCTGCACGCAAAGATTTTATTAAATACCAGAACTCTAATACAGGGTTTTCCTTTTTATTCCTTTAACTGAATGATTTTCCTTACCATTTATTCAACAAATATTTTTTACCATCTCCAAAGTGCCTGATTGATAGGCTTCTAGTATTGAACACAGTTGACAAAATTGCCTACATACACACACAGACACACACACACACACACATATATGGTATGCTTATAGAACTCCCAATTTAACGGACAGACAGACCCAGAAACTGAATTACCCTAGTGAGCAAAGTGGGATAGTAAACCTAAGATCATTTTCTAGTATGAAGGAAAGAGTGCACAGTTCTGGGTGGAGGAGAGGGTAAACGGGAAAGCTTCCTGATAGAAGACACGCCTAAGTTGAATCTTAAGAATAAGCAGGGCTTGGCCAGAAAACAGTGGAGGAGAAAGTAGAAAGTATTTCAGCATGAAGACATGACGGTCATGCCGATGAAAACCAGCTGGTGTGTGGTGTGTTGCTGGTGCAGCTGGTGCTGCTGGAACCTGGAGGCTCAGATAGGGAGGGAGGCCTCGGTCTTCACACAGCTGAGGTTGGGGAAGGAGAAAAGATTTACGGCAGGGGAGTCACAAGCTCAGTGTTTTGAGCACCTACTCTGTGCCCTAATAGTGTGATGAGCTGCTGAAGCTACAAAAGTATGTAAGGCCCCGTAGGCCTGTGATCTGAAGCTGCTTGCTTCTGCACTACCCATTTTTTCCATCACTTTCTTGTTCTACTCAAGACCTGCTCAGCCTTGACCCACACCCAGCACAGCTTTCCTCTCCACACAGTGCTGGTTGGAGGGTCAGCGTCCAGTCCTCGTCCTGTAGGCCAGATCTAGATCCAGGACGGAGGATGGGGAAGTTACTCCCAAATTCTTTGGCAAGATTAATACGTTAGGTCTTATTTGAGAAGCATTGTATTGTCTCCTACCGTGTCATCCTGTACTTCACAGCTTCAGGAAACGGTGACGACCAAAGACCTCCATACCATTGCAAACAAGTCCACCTCCATGGGGAAACTTTGAACCAAACCCATTCTTCAGAAACAGATGTACCTCTTCCAAGAATTTTTTCCCCTTGGGTCCGTGGACCCCTTGAAATGGGAGCTCCATCAATCTGTTTGTAAAATTCAAAATTTTACAAAGAGAATGTGCTTATCTGTTAAGAACAAACACTAAACTTTCTATATTTAACAAAAAAACCCAAAGTTAATTTTACAAAATGGTCATTTTTTTTTCATCCAACAAGTATTCCATAGGGCTTTTCATTGAATTTACATCTCTCTTATGTACCCACTCCTATCCACACCCTGTAATTTTTTTTTTTTTTTGGTCTTTATATTCCATCTTTTTTTTTTTTTTTAACAAAAGCATGTACTACTACTAAGCCTTTATAAACTCCCTGTTCCTCTCTCAAAACCCTATTTATCTCACTGCCTTCTTTTAACTAAGCAGTAAAACGCAAAACCCATCTCTTTCTCTTAGCACCATGGTTTATATCCTGATTATCTTCCTGTCTTGGTCCAAAACCGTATTTTTATAGAGCTGCAGTTAAAAAATTAACTCTTTGTATTTATTCTTTACCAAATTACTAATCTTCAGTAGAACGTTAGTAGAATAATGTAATCTCTAGGCTAAAATATTACTATTGTACTGTAGGCTCTGGAGGCTAAAATTGTACATAGGCTAAAATATCACAATTTATGATTTCTTTAGTGTTGAATATTTAGGTTGTTTTCAGCTGTTCACTATTACACATGAGGCTGCCAATGCACCTTTAGGTATAGAATCTTTCTCTTCTGATGAACTATGGAATGCCCTTTTCTTAAGTTCACAAGAGCAGAACTATTGCTGTCAAGGTATAAATACCTTTATGGTCTTTGATTCGGTGTTGGCATACTGCAAGCAAAACGTATTAGTGTGACTGGTACAGTCTTGACCCTATGAGAACGGTGAATGATGGCACGGCTGTGGCACTGGCAGACTGCCCTCCCAGCAGTTACTCTGCAGGAAGTTCAGGTCACTGTTTTGAGCGTGACCTTCCATTCTCAGTCAGCTTCGGTTCTTGTATCTCGGTGGTGCATAACAGCAGCTTCCAATGTAGAAGGTCACGTGACAAGGAACTAACCTCAAAGACTGATTAAAATGTTACAGTAGAATATACCAGTGCCCTTTGCAGTTCATGACATTTGCATCATTTAACCTTCTAAAAGACAAATTTATTTTAAAAAGGCATTTGCAAGCAAAATAATATTTTATTGAAAATTCAGAAGTTACAGTACTTTTAAAGACTTTTTTCATATTATAAAGAAAAATAAGTTAAAAGAAATATAATTGACTCAAGTGCACTGATACGTAGTTTTCACTCAAACAAACAACATCATTTCGAGAAACAAAACTCCACAGCTTAATTTATTCATGGTACAAGTGTGTGTTTTCCTATTTGTTATCAAGAAAACTCTAAAGGAATCATTTTCAGGGTGGTCTTTCAACACACATCTGTCTGGATCCAATTTAAATGGGAAATTATATTAGTATATAACACAGAGTACTGGAATGTATATATGTGGATACATCAGGGCTAGGTAACCTTGACATATAATTTTAAGAATGAGAGTGATTTGTCATTTCATTTTATCATAGGGCAATAAATAACATTTCTAAAGCATGTTTTCTTATCTCCTAGGTCAGAACCAACAACTTTGAGAATGGAGTTTAGCCTAGTGAGCACCAGTGGCATGAATAAGATTATGGGTAACCATACTGCCAAATTGTTAGTTATTTCAGTCAGCCGTTTAATGGTTAACCATACTGCCAAATTGTTAGTTATTTCAGTCAGCCGTTTAATGTTAGAAGTATGTTGTTATACCTTTTAGATCAAAGTCTCTCAAATTGTTTTATGAAGGGGAGCTAACTGAGGCAAAAAGATAAAAATACTCATTAAAAAAAAACTCATTTTATAGCATTGCCTTTGTTTCTACCAAGTTATTTTCTCAACAGAAAATATTCACTGAGCCACTGGTATCAGTTAAATAATTTTATTTATTACTTCTATTAGCTCTGTTATGTATCTTCTCCCTTGCACATGAAGAAATGAGGGGATACATATTATCAGTAAACAAATGCACTTCTCAGCTGCTGTTCTGACCTCTCTGGCATGTCAGCCCCAGAGGAGATGTCACAGGTAAGCTAGAGTAAATAAAGCATGCCCACAGCTGGACATGTCACTGATATAGAATTTCAATTAATATCCCAATTAATATCTGTATAGCACTTTACAGTTAGCTTTTCTACAACTACTACAAAAATACTGAATGAAATTAGGCCACGTCAGGACATTTACAACATGCATCATTTTATGCATATTGCATAAAACACTTACAAAAATGTTAAGTGCATCATACAGACAAGAGGCAGAAATCATTTCAATAGAGGAGAATCCAGAGGGCAGGATTAAAACATAATGTGGCATTTGCTAACATAGTATGTTTTTCATTTGGTAAGACTATACAAACTGGTCTTTAAGAAAAACTAGGTCTTATTTCTTCACTTGTGGAGAAACCATACCATTCAGGGAAAAGCAGATCCTTTGATAAAATAGAAAGGTCTGAGAGTCAGTGTTTTGATAAGCGGACTCTGAAACTGGAGAAACCCTTTGGGCTGGAAAGGAACAGAGGTGACTGGCTTATCTCTGAGGTTTTCAGGGGTGAATAATGTTTTCCTTTACCTTCCCCCTTCCAGTAGTAAAGTTCATAGGACACCTGGCTGGCTTTCCAAGGTGTTTTACTGTGGTGGCAGATGAAACGCTGACGTCATTTTAGCCAGAATGCAATGGGCCAAAGATACTGGATAAAAACTGGACAGGTGCGATCACTCTCGTTTTTTCAGGTCCCCAAATAAAAGCAATAGCTGGTTTGATCAAAGTATCTTCTCTAATAACATTCAGAAAATGTTATGACTCATTAAAAATAATTTTCAAAGGAAAAATACTGCTTGATTTTTTTGCAAATAAAATAAATCATCAAAATCCTTATAGAGTGCATTTGCATCTACATAGTGTTTCTTGTTAAGAACTAGAACTGTTCTCCACCTCTTCCTTTCTGCATTTCAACCTGACTCTGAAAATATACTCAACATTTGTTCACAATAAATTAAAATTTATATATTGCTATGATTAACCATTTGGTATTTCACTAAAGTTGATACATTTCATAAAGAAAATAAACAAAGGCAAAACTACAAAAATAAAATTTCACACAGACTAGAAATATTATCTGAGACAGCTGACAAAAACTCTAATAGTGCTTTGTATCAAATAATAGTTTTCAAGTCACTTTATACCAAACTACATATCTTAAAAAAAATACCTAATTTACTCTTATATTCAAGGTTATATAACATTAGCTTCAATGGCAATTACTTTTCCTAAAATTTCTTCCACATTTTCCCAACATGACTAAAGGTTCAACACAACAGATTTGACATAAAAGTGTCATAAATAATTATTGGTGATTCTTGACGCAAATGTTTTAAGTTTAATGCTGATGAATTTGTACCAAAACAAAGCTTCTGATATACCTTTAGGATTATGCTCAAGTCTATGATGTAAGCAAAAAATACTTGAACGGACATTTACATACAAAAATAGAGACTATATACACTGCAGTGATCTTGGTGATATCTTTCACCAACCTGACTAAAAAATTCAATGAGTTTTAAATTATGATTTAAAAAAAAATTAAGATTCTCAATTTAAAATTTAACCATTTTCATCTTTCATGCCTACTGAGATTCTGTTTTGGTTAATAACTGGACTTGAAAAATATGGAGGAATAGAATAGAATGCATTTCTCTGGAAGAAGCCTGGAGCTCTCAGTATTTAACAGTTTATTATTATCTCAATTTTCCCTTGGCTTGAATCTTTCTCTTATTTGCCCATGGGGAGCAATAGAAGGCTCTGATGAGGAAGGCCATAAGGCCAGAAAGAGGGCACAGGTCCTGTACCATGCCAGGTGCCTCCTTTTTTGTCATTAGGAAAGATGGCACCTACAAACCTGCTGCTGCTGCTAAGTCACTTCAGTCGTGCCTGACTCTGTGCGACCCCACAGACGGCAGCCCACCAGGCTCCCCCGTCCCTGGGATTCTCCAGGCAAGAGTACTGGAGTGGGCTGCCATTGCCTTCTCCACCTACAAACCTAGAAAGGAAGAAACAGTAAGGACAGCTAAAGCCACACACAGGACAGCTGGGCACTGTCCACCTGCCAGAAGCTGAACCAGCAAGGTGTTTCTACTGGGTCATTAAAGCGCTGCTTCTGCCCCACGGCTGTGCTGCAGGCTTTTCAGAGCTCCCTGTCTTCTCAGGTCACATGCACTTGGCAAACATCATATTAAACCGACTTAACACTAAAGTTGAACTGAACATAATTTATTCTTTTTCTAGGATATGACATGAAAGATAAAAAATCCTGGACCAGGAATCCAAAGATCATGTTCTCTTGATCTCAAGCTGAGTGGTCTCAATCAAGTTAACTTTAACCATCCTGGGTATCTATTTCCACATGTAAAAAAAAAAAAAAACAAGGGAATTTGTATTCCACAACTTTTAAAGTCTCTTTCAAATCTGGTTGAAACAGTAAGTCAGACTCTTGCACAGGTCCTCTTGATTGGGGGATTTTCTGATGCTTACATCATGGCTAATGAAGGTTTTTCTAAACTTCCAAAGGGTAAATGTAAGTATCTGGCTCTCTAATAAAAACACAACAGAGATATTTCTATACTAACATGAAGGATACTTTGAAATTCATTAGGGTGGTCAGATTTCAGCTACCTATACCTTCTTCTTTAATTCTTTTAATGCTGAAACCCTGTTCTCTCCTCAACCAGGTGACAAAAGAATAGCATGGAGGTAAAAGACAGAATCTCGGTTGAATCATCTCTGACTCAAAGACAAGTAATAGAGTATTTCTTTAATTATTTAACATTTTAATCTTTTCAATTTTCAAAACTAAAATTTTTGAAATTGCTGCTAATACTTAAAACCAAGAAATATGTTGTAGCTTATCAGTACCGCCAACGTGTCCTAGTGGTTCTTAAATCATTTTGAAACCGGAGACTCATCTCTCTGCTCCTACTATTTCAAACCCGATGTAAAGCATGTGGAATTCAAATTTAAAGAGGGGCCGTGTGGAGTGCTAGTGATAGCTCTGGGAGTAGGATAAATAATTTCTTCAACAGTTACATATGTCCCTAATAAGAAACCAACAACCCCAGTGAACACGATGGAAACGTTCTTCAGGACCATCCATATACTGTAGTGCTCCTTAGAGAACGTGAGAATTTCAACCAGGGGCGGCAGGATCAGGGCCAGCGTGCTGCTGCTCACAGCTCCGACGAACGCGATCACAATGTCTAAACGAGGAATGAGGATTGCGCCAGCACCTAGAAAATTGAAAATACAAATTTTCCTTATGTAAATATCTAATACCTACGTAAACACTAACTGCAG
The DNA here is from genome assembly GCF_003369695.1 of Bos indicus x Bos taurus. NCBI lineage: Eukaryota > Metazoa > Chordata > Mammalia > Artiodactyla > Bovidae > Bos > Bos indicus x Bos taurus. The sequence continues at coordinate 49,548,475 of NC_040104.1, forward strand.
ATACTTTCAACACATTAAAATTAACTGATGCAAGTAGGCACTATGAGACTATTGCTTGCGGAAGCATCTGTCACGTTTTGTTCTGAGCTAAAAATGAAAATAAAGAAAGAAACCAAAACACTGAGTGATGTTTCTCAGAGTTTGACTTATCAATAGGGCTTCTTACATAAACAACTTTTAATTTTTGCTATGAGGTTTTGGGTAAAGAATGCATATTCTGCCATTAAGCTCATTCTATAAAACACAAAATCTGGGCTGGTATGGTATAAACAAATGGTTAAATCAAAGAGAAGAGATAACTATTTCTTACATTATAATTCCAATTAACCAAAATAGAAGAAACCATGGAAACAGAAAATCATTATTAAGTAAACACTACAGTAATAACTGTTGCAGGAAAAGTCAATGAAGGATCCTAAAATTAATGGGCAAAAGGCTCAGACAACAAAGAATTTTCCTGCAATGCAGGAGACCTGGGTTGGATCCCTGGGTCAGAAAATCCCCTGGAGAAGGAAATGGCAACTCACTCCAGTATTCTTGCCTGGAATATCCAATGGATGGAGGAGCCTGGCAGGCTACAGTCCATGGAGTTGCAAAGAGTTGGACACAACTGAGCGACTAACACTTTACACTTTTTTTTTTTTAAACACCAACTGTATAACAACAGGAAATACCCCTATTAAAAACTCATTAATTATAAAGGGAAAAAAAGAGCACCTTTACTGTGAAGACACCTGACAGACACCACCTTAACCAAGTGATCAAAGTTAACATGAGCAGTCATAAGCCATGATATGATGTACTGAGCAGTGCAAAGCATCACCTGTGGATTCTTGTTAAAGATGCTTAACTTCAACCTAATCATAAGAAAGCATCACACAAGTCTACACTGAAGGAAATTCTACAGCATTACTGACACTTCAAAGATGTCAAGGTTAAATGAAGACCAAAAAAGATAACTGTCAAGACTGGCGGAGTCTAGCAGACTTGACAACTAAATTCAAGCGGGACCTTGAATTGGCTCCTGGGTCAGAAAAAGGGAAAACCGGTGAAAGCAAAATGACGTCTACAGGTGAGTCAGCAGCATTTTATAGATGTTAATTTCCTGGCTTTAACAGTTGTGGTATGTAAGCTGCTCACATTAGAGGAAACAGAGTAAAGGGTTTATGGTAATTCTACTTTCTTGTACAGCTTTTCTAAGCTATTTAAAAATGAAAAGATAAAAAAAATTATGCACCATTATTGTCAGCAGGATTTTATGCCAAGCTATTGACAAGTTTTCTGCAAGTTTTGATCCAGCACTTTTTTGATCTTATCTTACCAAAAGGTATCAACAGAAGGTTTGCAAAAATCGAGACATATTCTTTCTCTGAATTGTCCTTAAATCACTGAATGATTTGTGAAGGGTTGGAGCTGCCACCAGAAATAGTAGCTAAATTTGCTGGCATGCAAGCTGTGACAACTCTATCACCGCCGCCACCAAAGATGGCTATGTAAGCACAGTTCAGCTGCGAGGACTCTAATTATGTATGTGTCGGTGTTCCTTTCCTTGTCTTCAAAAGCTATCAGTTTTCTCACTATTCTTTGTCATCCTTCTATTTCCAAGGTTACTTTCCTTTGCTTTTCTTTTTCCTGCATGTTTGTCTCTCACTGAACTTTCTGTGGGGGTGTGTGTGTGTGTGTAATTTAACTCATGCTCTTTGTAATTAAGTTTCGGGATTCTGGTCTACTGGTTTCTTTACTTCTTAACTGTTAGTTTATGGTTTCTCGCTCCCCGTATCCTCTTTGTGGCTCTCGATATTTTTCCAGGAGGATGTAGCATTAATTTGGAACTACCACATTTCTTAGAACCACACACTTTTTATTTACATTATTATGAAAGCTAAAATCCTAAAAAAGTTATTTTGAAATCATAAACATAGCTGCACTTCTACAAGACCGAAGGACAATAAATCTTCCTAAGGTAAATAATGTGAAGTTGGAACTCTAAACTAGAAATACTTTATAAAGTGAATCCTTGTTTAATGGATGTGTGCTATACCATTTAACATTTCTCTCAAAGGAAGTATAAAGCATGACTCTCAATCACAACAGAACATTTCAGAACCCATTGGCTTTTATCCATTTTGTGAAAAAATACTTACAGTAGACGGCAGTATTTAAAAGGACAACCAGACCAACACAACTACCACCTTGTCATCTAAAGAGCCTTTCATTTTGGAGTCTATTTTTTGTTACTAATGTTTTCCAATAGGCCAAGTTGTTATGAGTAAAAGTATTTTGGAAAAGCATCTGGAGAAACACTATAGTATTTTAGAATTTATTTATTCAGACTAAAATTTCATTTACCAAATGCTTTTAAATCATGAAATTTATCAATTAGATAAAGTCATTCTTTAAATGTTATATAACCAATATATATTTGCTAATGAAAATGGCTTAAAATGTTATTTGATAATGTTAGTAGAGAAGAAAGTGAAATATATATACTTTAGGCAAATCTGACATAGAAGAACTCAAAAATCACAAAAATAGTAAGTCAAAGGATAACTTGGATAAGGATAATTTATTCATTACAAATATTCACTACAGGATTACTATAAATATGCTGCCCTTTGTCATTTACAGACAGTTATTATGAATATATCTAGTAAGTACTAATTAATCTTATTCAGCATTTCCAAAAACTATATTATAGAGGAAAAGAATGTATCCTTAAGGTACAAAGTTGTCTCTGATGTGCAAAAAAAAGCAATGGCAAAAAAGGTCCATTTTCTTGCATCTTAATGGTAAAAGCAGATATATCAGAGAAAAAAATAAAATGCTTGCTACTATAGCATCAACAACACTCTAGCTCATAAATCTGTTTTAAAACTTATTTATTTTTAGTTTTGGTTGCACTGGGTCTTCCGTGCTGCACGCAGGCTTTCTCTAGTTGCAGCACACAAATTTAAATTGCACAAACAGTGAATGATCCTCTCCATATACCTACTGACTCTAAGATAGAATACTAGGGCACAGCGTGGTACTTATTTTCAGCTATTGTGACAACGAACTTAAATGGTTCTGGTACTTCTTCTTAGTATTCTACAAACTACCAAAGATTTATGCTTTATGTAGTCACAGTTTACTAAAAGAAGAAAGCATACTCTCAAATCCAAGGGCTTTTCAAATTAAAAACAGTAAAAGGATCAATGAATTGGACAATAACAGAAATAAGCAGTATTTAACATATTCTGTAGGTTCAATTCAAACAGGGGATCAAAATACTGGTTTGAAACCAAAATTTAGCAGCTTTTTCTACAGGTTTGCCTTTAAAATAAAAGGCATTTACTGCAGTCCATGGTGGCCTCTGGCCAGCTGCTGGTCACTCTTCTCTCTTACCTGTGTAACGCCTACCTAGCAGGTAAGGGTCTACAGGGAACACGCAGGAAGAGCCTGACCCATCCTTTCAAGCTTTTGATTCCATGAAGAAGATGCTGTGAAAGGGCGATTCCATACTAAATGGAGACCGAGACATAACACACAACCCAAGCTGATGAGCCCCACAGTCTGCAGATCTGCCCTCCCAAGCTGATGAGCCCCACAGTCTGCAGGTCTGCCCTGCAGACGTGGCCGAGCACCTGGAAAGGACTGTGGGGCCTGAAAGGCGCACACCCAGCGGGACCTCCACTCCCCCTGCTGGCGCTGCACAGCCCGCTCCTCAGACAGGACAAGGTCCCGCCAGCTCTCGACACACCCGTCAGTAAAGAGTCCTGCCCAGGACATTTTCAGGTGCTTTGGATAACGGATACAAAACAGGTCTGTCAAGAACATCGGTTGACTTTAACTTGGAAGGACCTGCCAAAGATTTAAACGAAGGTCAGTGTCCAACCATGTGTCTCAATGAAGTAGAAGGGCATATGACATGGTCTGTGTTCTCTGTGTCCAAAGCATGCTGTAAATATAGCCCTCACATATGGTTAAACAGGCTTCTCTATTTTTAACTAAAAGAAAGCAGCAACAAAGAACAGGCTGCAACTCTTGGTGCTATGTACTCAGCCCTTGAGAAAAAGCCCTGGCTTGTGGGAATAAACTCCTGGAGGCAGAGGTGCAGTCTGGTCTGGACCGCAGCAGACAGGGAGCTCAACATAACAGCAGCCAATGTGCAGAAGTGGGTGAAGTTATTAAAATTCAGTAGCTAACCTTAAAAGGAGATATGCATTCAGAATAGAACTGCCTTACATCTCCTGATAAAAGGACTTTGCCTGAAATATGTCTTTTTATTTAGTACAGCTGTCAAAATGTCAATAAAAGTAATGTGTAAAGAATATTCTAAAACATTCTAAAATAATTTTTCCACCTGGGTGTTTCATTAGACAATGGAGTATGGGTTTACTGACTTCATTCCTCAATGTGATTTCCCTTATTAGTTGACATATTTCATTTAAATAATTGCTTCGAAAAGTATGTCTTATCTTCTTTATCTACTTTGCCCAGCTTTGCTGTTTCCTTGAACAAAATATAATACACCCAATTCTTTAAATCTAGGCATAAGCTGCACCCCACGGTGCTCAATGCAATTTACAGAGTTACCCAGAATTTCTAGTTCTACCATTCTCTAACCTCAAATGGGCCAAGATAGTTACTCAAATCTTCTCGAGAATTTCCAAAGCTGCTTACCCCCAGTCACCAGTCATCTCGTCCTTGGTATCATCCTAGGCAATCCCATCAGATAGGTCAGTGGGGCAATCATCTTTCTCTTTGCAATTATAATAAAAGTGGTGATAATAATGATAGTATTAACAGCAACTTCTAACCACTTTGTTCATATTTTTAAATGTCTCAAAGATGGTTTGTAACTTAAGACCCAGCAAGGAAGTGGGAGGCCTGAGTTTTGAACCGTCATGTCACTGAGAGTGCTACACCAAACGAAAGGCCCCTCTCCACGAGTCTGCATGATTAATTCTACCTTGTGGGGCATTTTATAATATGCAACTATAATAAGAGATTATACACACTCCTTCCAATAGTAAGTAAAATAAGCCACTAAAACTGTTAAAGACCAAAACAGAACAAAACCCATTTGTATAGGGAGTCATGGAGAGCTGAACTGTTAAATACACAAAAGTTAGCAGATATAAAAAACCTCAGGAAAACTAGAAAGCCAAAGCAAAATGTTATCAACCATATAAAGAGTCGCTTATGCATCTGATTTAAATATATATTTCAATCATGAGTGATATTATTTTGAAAATAATAATTCGGTTACTTGTTTTACATGTGATAGGATCTGATTTATGATTTTCTTCTATATCAGTAGAATAACAGAATTTTAAACCAAAATGTATCTAGTTAGGTGAACAAAATTATTTCAAAAATATAAAAAATATACTTTAAGTAGCTTCATTAGAAGAAATTCAACAATAAAAATCATTATGATATAAGTATGCAGTGATACTTACAAGTAATAGTAACCAAGAAGGACCTTATTGCAAATTCATAGATTTGCTTCCATTTAGCATGAAATCTGGATGTGATCACAGGGATAATTATCTCTGCTGGAACATAGAACTGAATTGAATATGTCACAAAGATGCCGAAGGAATACAGAATTTTCACTGATTGATATAACCTGTTAAAAAATTTTCAAAATTTAGTCATTCTTTCATTTCCAGCTTTACTGACATTTAACTAACCAATGAAATTATAAGACATTTAAAATCTACAACATGATGATTTGATACACATTGTGAAAGAGTTCCCACAAACAGAATTAATTAACAAACACATCCATCACCTCATGTATTTGCCTGTTTTTTTATGTTTTGGTGGGAACACCGATTCTACTCTCAGCACATTTCAATCATACAATACAGTAATATCAACCACTGCTGCTTCAGTGGTTCACTGCTAAGTCGCTTCAGTCGTGTCTGACTCTGTGTGACCCCATAGACGGCAGCCCACCAGGCTCCCCCGTCCCTGGGATTCTCCAGGCAAGAACACTGGAGTGGGTTGCCATTTCCTTTTCCAATGCATGAAAGTGAAAAGGGAAAGTGAAGTCGCTCAGTCGGGCCGACTCTTAGCGATCCCACGGACTGCAGCCTACCAGGTTCCTCCGTCCATGGGATTTTCCAGGCAAGAGTACTGGACTGGGGTGCCATTGCCTTCTCCAATATCAACCACAGTCACCACATTATACATTAGATACTCAGACCTTATTCATCTTTTAACCAAAAGCTTGTATTGTTTTACCAAACTCTTCTCTTTTCCCCCATCTACCAGCCCCTGGCAAACACCAATCTATTCTCTGTTTATCTAAGTCATAATAAAAATAAAAGAAATAAAATGGATATAACCAAAATAAAAAGAAAGTTAGATTCATATTAAGACAACGTGCATGAGCAAAAACAAGACAACATGCATGAACCCAGCGGGCACTATGCTGAGTGAACACGCCAGGGAGAAAAAGACAAACACTGCATGATATCACGAATATGTCAAGATTACAAACAGTTTTCCTAAACAGCTGCCAAACAAGAAGGAATTCGATTAAGTCTCCTTCTATAATGTATCCATCCTAGGAGTGAATGAGGAAGAAGAAAGCTGAGTGGAAACAGATTTGAAAACACTACAAACAGCAAAATTAAGGAAAGAAGGAAGGCCTTAGGGCTAGGAACAGTACAAACTTACTATTAAAAAGACCTCAAGATATATTTCTCACCTTTTTTTTTTTAAAGTTTAAACATAAATGGTCAAGCTATTGAAATGTACAAAATAACCAAAAGACTCCTGCTTCATATGCTTTGATACATAATTTTGGAGAATTGAATATTCTTATCAGTTTATTAGTACAGTCCTTTTTTCTAATTATCTTTTAACTTACATGTTTTAAAAATATAATTAACAATATATCTAAAACTGTATCATTAAGCATATAGGTAGAATAACTTTTCTATTGGTATAAAACAAATTATATAAGTTAAGAATCTGGTTATTATTAACACCACTCAGTAATATTAATTATATGTAATTACTATCATTGGCCAGAGTAAAAATGGGAAATAAAATGGTCAGTATCTTTTTAGAAGCTGGTATATTTGTTAAGGATCCATCAGAGAGTAATACAGAAATCAGTGTTAAAGAGAAGCATTACAGTCTTTTAAAATTAACTATTCTGTTTTTATTTTTGTTTCAAGAACCCCCTAATTTCTATGTTTCGTATCTATAATTTCAAGCACTCTGTTTTTCTATACTCAACTTTCCTACATGTTTATCAACCTTTGTTCTCATTTTGGTTTTAAGCATGTATCTGTGGTAATTGTCCATATGTACTAATCTTGGCCATATATACTAATAGTTTCAGAAATTTAATACTATTTACTGTGATGAAAAAAGAAGACAGACAGAGGAAAGGAAAGGCAGAGGTCATTTCAGCCAGGATTCCTAGGTATAGGCAACTTTCATATTGGAAGAGTATCATTAAGAATTTCTGAGGGCGAGAATGGAAGAAATAGTTCAGAATATACAAATCTTCTTTATCCTGTTTCCTTATATTTCTCTACATCTTTATTTACTGTGCCTCTTGGTGATTCCATTCTTGCCTAAACATTTTCATCTTAGGTAACAAATTCCTCAGAAGTCAACTCTCAGATTTCCTGGTAGGATCAATTAAGACAGCTTGATTATCTGACACTATTTGTCAGCTATATTTCCCAGAATATTCAACCTCCTAGTTCCTGTATGCTACAAACAGGAACTCAGACTTAAGATGTTTTTCTGTTTTGTGGGGAATGTGAAGTCCCAGTTCACTTATCTAAATAAATTAAAATATCTACCCCACGTCTTCCCTGTTCTTACATGCTTCTCTCCTGTTTGAATTTTCCAATCCAATGTGTGCTTCAAAAGGATTCCATGTGTGAGACGGAAGACGTCACTTTCCTGCTTCTCAAGGTCTGTTTATCTGAAAACTTAATATACCCTTGATATCTCTTAGGAGAAGAATGTCTGCTATTTGGGTTACTCAAGTGGAAATCCTAGAAAAACACTGCCGAAACATCATTCAATTAAGGCTAGCAGTTACAAGGGAAATGCTTTTATACCTAGAATACTATTTAATGAATATTTTAAGTGCTGAGTAATGTGCTATTTTACGGAGATGCATCACAAACCCAGAGATGCAGGGTTTCTGCCTCAAGGTGCTCATTTCTAGCTCAGAACTGTGAATTTACTTGATTGTTTAGTCGTTAGTCATGTCTGACTCTGTGAGGCTCCATGGACTGTAGCCTGCCAGGCTCCAAGAACACTCGAGTCTGTTACCATTTCCTCCTCCAAGGGATCTTCCCGACCCAAGGTTTGAACCTGTGTCTCCTGTGTCTTCTGCATTGCAGGAGGTCCTTTAACCCCTGAGCCCTCGGGGAAGCCCAATTTATTTTATTATAATCTTTAAAATATACCCTTTACTTCAAAAGCTAAATGCACTACATTAAACAATATCACTCATAACTAGTTTTAAAAGATGATGCCTCACTAAGATTGAAGGTAGTAAGTAATTAATAACGTGGAGTCTCTCTAATCCATACTTGCTTTATTCTGAGGCTGCTCTCTAATTCAACCTTTTCTTGTAGGAATACCCCACATGAACTTTGAGACTTTAAGTCAACGTGGCATCAAAAGCCCTTTACAGCTTCTCATGGCTGGTAGCTGGGTTCCCTAGGCTCCTGTGACAGTCACTGGCTTTCATATCTGAGGCAGGAATTAGGTGGGCTCCTGCTTACATTTCTTGGGACCAAAAAGAACAAATGGGCTTCAGGCTGGACACTCGACAGCTAGCCTCCTGTTTGCATTTCCTGAGACAGGAGATAGGGGGGACTCCAGATTATGTATTTACAACCAGCCTCCTCTTTGCACTTTGAAATAGAAATAACAACAGAAACAGCCAGGCTATGTCTTCTGTGGACACCTTAAGGTAACAGTCATGGCAGAAGCAGAGAGGGGCTAAACCCTGTTTGCGTAAAGGATCAAGAGGTCATATATTTCCCATCCTTGGGGCAAGGGAGACACTGAACATGTACACAAAAGCTCCTCGGGGTCAAAGGAGAGGGCACCCCCCCTTAGTAAGTAAGGCCAAGGCTACCTGGCATCCACTGGAAAATGGATTCCAGCCCAGGATTGGCAGGCTACAGTCCATGGTGTTGCACATGCCTATGGGGAAGGGTCCTGGGGTAAGTCAGGTGTGGAAAAAGAAACCAGATAATTGGCCCAAAGTAAACAAAGACCCAGAAGAACTGCCCTATATGAACGCCTTACCTGCCTCTTGCAGCGCTCCCTATCGCTAAGGGGGACACCCCACCCCTTCCCTCCAGGTGTGCATCTCTGCCTCACATCTATCTCAGCTACACAAAGTTTCTCCTGGGCCCTCGCACTTGTGATTGTGTTATGTGTCTAATAATAAACTTTGTATCTCTTTTCACAGTTTTTGCCTCCATGAGAAATGCACTTCAATGGGGGCAAGAGCTTCTAGCCTCTAACCCTTGCTGATCTAGTGGCTAGTTTCATCCAGGCTGCTGCTGCTGCTGCTAAGTCGCTTCAGTCGTGTCCGACTCTGTGTGACCCCACAGACGGCAGCCTACCAGGCTCCCCCGTCCCTGGGATTCTCCAGGCAAGAACACTGGAGTGGGTTACCCTTTCCTTCTCCAATGCATGAAAGTGAAAAGTGAAAGTGAAGTCACTCAGTCGTGTCTGACTCTTAGCGACCCCATGGACTGCAGCCTACCAGGCTCCTCCATCCATGGGATCCTCCAGGCAAGAGTACTGGAGTAGGGTGCTTCATCCAGCCTACCCAGGTTCAATTTCTGGGCAGGGAACTAAGATCTCGCTTCACATCACTGCTCACTGCTGCCTCTCCAAGATCAATACCCAGCCAATAAAAAGTACATTACACATTCCCTAAACTGCTCAGCCTATTGCCTGAAGCACAGGAAGGGGAGGGAAGAAGGGACTCATACATAGCAATTCAAGATAGGAATCTCTGAGATAACCCCATGATTATCCTAGTCCAAACTTATTATTTTGGAAGATTATCATTATAAAAGACAACCGCCTTCTCTCCAGTATCCCTCAACCATGGCTAGTATTTTAACCATCCTAGTGGCAGAGAACTCATTTCTCAATGCAGATGTAAGAGATGGGGGGGCGGGGCAGGTGGTTTGGGTTTGATCACTAGGTTGGGAAGATCCCCTAGAGAAGGGTATGACAAGACACTCCAGTATTCTTTCCACAGACAGAGAAGCCTGGTGGGCTACAGTCCATGGGGTTGCTAAGAGTCAGACATGACTGAAGCAACTGAGCATGCACGCACAATTGCAGACCATAAAGAAATAGACTGTAAGCCAGAAAAGGCATGTCTCCACAAGAAGGTGTTACTCAACATCGGTTCTCTAAAGGGGAGTACCTTGACTTGCTTTCCTGTTTTGTACAGATTTTCGTTTCCAAGGATACAAGGATCCCCTCTTCTAAATAAAAAGCAGGTGTCTAACCAGGTTTTCCTGAATAGAAACTATGATCTTGTCGACTAAAAAAACAGTCACAACCTGAAAGTGGAGAGTTGTTTTATTTGATAGTCTGTTTTTAATTAAGGCTTATAATGAGTTCCTTTCTAACTGGGGAGCCATAGCAATTAGGGAACAAGGCAAAGGTGGGAAGTGGATGCAGAAAAAGGGAAGGATTCATTAGAGCTACTGCAGGGACAGTACCACCCCCTTGCGGTTTAGCTGTGAAAACCAAAAGCATGCCCTCCACCTCCGTGTCCACTGCTACTTCGCCAGGTTCCTAGCTCCCTGCGGAGACGAGCGTCTCAACCTGACACGCAGGCGCTCCCACCTCTGTATCTTCCCCCTTAAGACTTTCTTTAGATACGTTCATGAATAAGGGTAGGGGAGGATTCTGAGATCGTTTCCCCACCTATATCTTATAGTACTTGTCAAATTTACTTATAAATTTGCTTTTAGGATTTAGTCTAAAATTACTTCAAGTGGAGAAATGTATCATTCTGTTTTCTAGACACTGTACTATCTTTGAAAGAGAAACTAAACTACCATAATTCTTAGCCTTGATCCTCTTATATTAAGCTATTTGTCTATACTCTATACTAAACTATTACAAAAAAGAAAAAAAGGAGCACTTTTGAAGGAAAAAAATTTATATTATCAACTATAAAATAGGTTAATGAAATAAATGCCAAACCACCACATGTCTTGTTTGTAGGCATGTCTCCAGCTTGAAACAAATGTATAACACTGAGACGGTTCCATCTCGGAACGCCTTCCTAAATACATCATAGCTAAAGTAAAACTGTAATTTAAAAACAAAAGATAAACACACTGCATATGTGAGACCTGTGCAACCTGGAAACTACTCTAGGTACTTTCTCCCTATCATAAATGTTTCCCTACAAACACTTGTTCTAACAACATCCTGGACTCCAATGAGGACCCAGGATTCAAATGACTACTGAATAGCAATCAAACTCTCATCAGGAAGCCAGTCAAAATATTTAAATTTAAGGTTTCACAGACTTCCATTCAAACAGCTAAAGGAGCAGCATGATATTAGGTCAATATTTATTCTTTGCATTTATCAAAACTAAGGAGTTACTTTCCATTTCATAAATAAGGGAGCAAGTCTACATCATAATCACCACCAGTATCTTTATTAAATCTCCAAAGATCAATCTCTGGAAGAAGATAAAGACTCTATATATTGCTTCATTTAGCAGAATATGGTTCTAATATTAAAGAGAATATTAAGATGCCCCACATTATTTACAGTTGACCCTTGATCAATGCAGGGGTTGGGGTCTGACCCTGCATATAACTTCTGATTCCCCCCAAACTTAGCTACTAATAGCCTACTACTGACTAGAAGCCTTACTGACAGTCAATTAACTAATATCTTGTATACTACAGGTACAGCTACATATATTTTATAGATTCATGACATACCTTTTTTATATTTCTAGGCTATGTAGTTTCTGAGTTTTTTCAAATTGTCATGAATCTCAAAAATTTTTCTAACGTGTTAATTGAAAAAAATCCATATAAGTGGACCCATGCAGTTCAAACCCCTGTTGTTCGAGGGTCACCTGCGTGACGTGTCCTGTGCTCAGAAAGGACTGAGGCACACACGGTATGAAAGCTGACCGTGAAAACCTTGAGGGCCACAGTGATGGGTTAGATGATTTTATCAGAAACCCGGAATGTTAGATTTTTGGCAGCAAGGATAAGTATTAAATTTTTTATTAAAGTGAGTCCATATTAAAAGAGTTCATGTTTCGCTTGTTATCCAAATTTGGAACAACCTGTAATTTTTAATCTTTTAAAAATATGCCACAAAAATCTGTAAAATCAGATCATCTCCTCTGAAGATTATGAAAAAAATTAGATTACACAAATAAAGAGACCACAGTAAGGATTTTAAATCTTTAAATCATAAAACTAAAAATACACCTTTATCATAAAACACTAGCAAATTCTATTTATAAAATATACAAATTAGGTTTACAAACTCTTGTCTACCTACCACACATCCTGGGGAAGATTTAAAGTTATGCTGCCTTTGATATCATCGTGGAAACACATATATCCTAAAGTAGCTAATGATACATACAGCGCTGTGACAATCCCCATGCCAATATTCAATGCTTGGGGGAAGCGTTTTGATTCTTTCATTTGATTTTCCAGTGGAAGGACCTAAGAAGAGAATGCAAGTAAATGAAAACAATATAGCATCTGCCTGACAGGTGCCCAAATTAATCTTTCTATAGTATATACAACACGTAATTGTTGATGTATTTTTCTAAATATTACATATTTTTTCAGACTACAGATTTTTTAAATTCCTAAAATAAAAAGATTTGAAATCAGCTCTTAATACACAAAACTGTCAGCTTTTTTTAACAAATAAACTTTCTACTTCAGAATAATTTCAGATTCACAGAAAAGATACAGAGATAAACAGAAGACTCCCATATACTCCTGACCAATTTCTCCTTTAATTAACATTTTACACAACTGAAGTACATGTGTTATAACTAAGAACCAATATTGGGACATTACAATTAAACTCCAAAATTTATTTGGATTTCACCAGTTTTCTCATAAATGTCCTTTTTCTGCTCCAGGGTCCTGGCCGGGACAGCACCTTGCATTTTGCCATCATGTGTCCTCAGTGTCCTCTGGTCTGGGGCAGTTTGTTGATCCTTCCTTTCTGTTGATTACCTTGACAGTTTTGAGGAGCATGGTATGTATTTGGCACACTGCCCCTCTATTAATTGTCTGATGTCTTCCTCATGGCTAGATTGGGATTATAGGTTTCATAAAAGTACACCATGGAAGTGTGATGCCCTTCTTATCACACATGCTGTCAACATGCTTTATCGCTGGTGAAGTTCATTTTGATCCCCTGGTTAAGGCAGTGTTTGCCAGTAAAGTTCTGCTTATAAAGTTCTTTCCTTCCTCCTCCTCATACTCTGCTCATTAGAAGTAAATCACTACAGGCAGCCCACACTCCAGGGACTGGGGGGATTAACTTACAACTCCTTGAGGATAGTATCTACATAAGCTACTTGGAAATCTGCCCTTTGTGCTTATTTATTTAATCACATATTTGCATTCATAGGGATTCATATATATTTGTTTTATAGTTTACTACTGCTGAAGGCAATGGCACCCTACTCCAGTACTCTTGCCTGGAAAATCCCATGGATGGAGGAGCCTGGTGGGCTACAGTCCATGGGGTCGCTAAGAGTTGGACACGACTGAGCGACTTCACTTTCACTTTTCACTTTCATGCATTGGAGAAGGAAATGGCAACCCACTCCAGTGTTCTTGCCTGGAGAATCCCAGGGACAAGGGAGCCTGGTGGGCTGCCGTCTATGGGGTTGCACAGAGTCGGACCCGACTGAAGCGACTTAGCAGCATTTTGCTACTACTATCATTCCAGCTTTGCTCATCATGAATTCTATCAGGTGAGGTCCTTTGTCCTTTTGATGTGCATCTATTCTTTTGTTTTGTGAGCACTTCCATACTTTCTGGCAGGGCTTCCCAGCTGGCACTAGTGGGTAAAGAACCTGCCTGCCAATGCAGGACATGTAAGAGATGAGGGTTCAATCCCTGGGTCAGAAAGGTCCCCTGGAGAAGGAAATGGCAACCCACTCCAATATTCTTGCCTGGAAAACTCCATGGACAGGAATCTGGCAGGCTACAGTCCATGGGGTTTCAGAGTCAGACACAACTGTGCAGCTAACACACACACACACACACACACTCTCTGGCACCACAATATGCTCCAGATACACCTTGAATTTCCTTGCTTCCATCCTGTAAGCAGCCATTTCTCCAAAGAACTTTGTTTCCTTTGCTGGAAAATCAGATTTAGAACTCAAGATCTGGGCACTAAGTGGGCTCAGTGCTCCTGGGTACCACTGCTTTCTGCTCTCTCAGCAGACAGAGTTAGTAGGTACATGCACACATACTGACCCAAGTACACACATCTACAACTGATTCTCTATCCAACTGTATCTGTCGTCTGTCAATTTAATGAGATGAATGTGTGAAGTGTGAAAGTCACTCAGTCGTGTCTGACTCTTTGCGACCCCGTGGACTCCTCTGTCCATTGAATACTCTAGGCCAGAATACTGGAGTGGATAGCCTTTCCCTTCTCCAGGGGATCTTCCCAACCCAGGAATCGAACCCAGATCTCCCACATTGCAGGTGGATTCCTTACCATCTGAGCCACCAGGGAAGACCCAATGAGATGAATAAATATTTACATTATGGGGGAAAAAAGAAAACCTTAAAAAAAAAAGGGGGGCTAATTTAAAAGTTTAATTTGTAGGCAAATCTTTGGAGGTTTTGGGCATACAAATCTGACCACACAGTAAAAGACACTAAGCTATAATAAGTATTTACTGAGTGCTTACAATGTGCCAGGTATTTTTCTAAAAGCTTTGCATGTAGGATCTCACATAGTCCTCACAATAACCTCATGAGATAATAACTGATGTTATCTCCGCTCTTTAGGTGAGTTAGGTCAGTCCATATGAAAACTGTGAGTGATTAACAGAAAACAGAAGAGTGCACGAGTCCTATGCTCAGAGGAAACCCAGACTGAAAGGAGAAGCTCAAGTCAGGGGTGGCGCCAGTGCAGCCAGGAAAGCAGGAAGGGAAGGAAACGGACGCTACGGAGGCTCCACCTGCACGAAGCAGCGCCGCCTGTTTCACACGTAACCTCATTTATGGAGCCGATTTGGGGAAATACAAAAAGAAAACTCAATACGTCTTAGCTACTGGCTGGAATGGGGAAACCAGGGACACAGTGAAAAGAAATACTCCAGTGTTTCAAGTTTGGGCAACCAAAAGTAAACTAAAAGAAATAGAGAAATGAGAAAGTGAAACTGATTTTACATTAAAAAGAAAAAGTATGTGTCAGACTTCAGAGTTGTTGAATCTGAGATGTCAGAGGAACAACACTTAACTGGAAATGTCCAATAGCTTAACTACAGCTTACTAGTTAAAGCAGAAATGAAAATCTACAACACGGATAAATGGAGCTTCCAAGAATTAGTAACAATTCTATAAAAGAGAATTCAGAGAGAGCAGAAACCCAACTAAAATCGCATAAAATTGTCTCAGTTCTATTTTGTCTGTGGTTCATACAAACAGATGTTTATCAGTGGTTCTGCTCCCACACCAAACATCAGTCTATGAAACATAAGCTACAGCCTTTCACTGTTCAGTTGCTAAGTCGTGTCTGACTCTGCGACCCCACGGAATGTAGCATGCCAGGCTTCTCTGTCCTTCACTATCTCCCTGAGTTTGCTCAAACTCACATCCATTGAGTCAGTGATGCCATCCAACCATCTCGTCCTCTGTTGCTCCCCTCTCCTCCTGCCCTCAACCTTTCCCAGCATCAGGGTCTGGGCCACTGGAGAAGGACCCAGTGGTCCAGGCAGAAGGGGATGGCAAACCACTCCAGTGTCCTTGCCCTGAGAACCCCATGAACAGTGTGAAAAGACAAAAAGACATGGGCTTTTGACCAAGATCAAATGTAGTATGGGGGCTTCCCAGGTGGCAGTGTCAAAAAACCCACCTGCCAAACACAAGAGTGCAGGTTTGGTCTCTGGGTCGAGAAGATTGCCTTAAGTAGGAAATGGCAACCCAGTCCAGTATTCTTGCCCAAAAACTTCCATGGACAGAGGAGCCCAGCAGCTTACAGTCCATGGGGTCACAAAGAGTTGGACATGACCGACTGACTGAGCACACAAATAGCAATATCCTATTTTGCCCAAATCTATACATTCCAGGCTTTCAATGAATGGGAAACATCTTTTTTAATTTTTTGGCCACACCGCATGGCATTTGGCATCTTATCTCCCCAACCAGGGACCGAATCTGCACCCCCCGAACTGGAAGTTCGGTGTCTTAACCACTAGGCCACAAGGGTGTCCCTGAACTGGAAGCATCTTGAATGGAAATATTTAGGATCTCAGAATCCTCACGATGTTTGTATCTCTTGGTGTTAGCTTCATGATAACATCATTTCACAAAACAAATATGATATGCATAAATCTAAAAAGAATGTATGTTTGACTCTTCTTATGTAATAGTAAACTTTATAACAATTTCAACCAATTTCTAGTAATCTAATCTATAAGATATGATGTTTGGGATCTGTCTAAATATAACCCAGACTTGACAGAGTAAAGTGAATATAGATCAGATAAAATTAACCATGAGTTAATGGTTTTTGAAGCTTGGTGATGTTTACAGAGGAGTTCATCACACTATATAGGTTTGAAAATTTTCACAACAAAATATTAAAAATAATCTATTCTAACGCTCTCATTTTACTTATTAAGAAAATTATCCAAGATAAAACATGGATGAACTCCTGGTTAGTAGAGGAACTAAACTGTAATTCAAGATTATCATACCAAAATGCAAATCATTTTCTAGGAATAAAAAAATAGAAATAACAACAACAAAAAAACCCAGAAACAGGAAAGAAAACCATGTATTTTTAAATGTAAGTAAGTCTCTGTGTTGACTTAAGATTTTAAAAAATAACAATAAAGACTAAATCCTTACCACTCCTATGCCTTCAAAAGCAAATACAGCAGTACCAAAAAAGAGGGGGTATTTTTTCCAACCAGCCACTATTGGAAGGTTGTGGAGATCTGGCATATTCTGGAGAAAGAAAGAAAAAATAACATAAGTTACTTACTTGTTTGAAACAATTTAAAGCAGAAGAGTGAAATCATATACTTATGAGCTTCACGCTAGCAAATGTGGATTACAAATGTGAATAATTCTTTCAATAAAAAGTTTAAGCATCCTATGTTAAAGGTAGCCAAGCTGTTTAGGATTTTACTGCCAGAAGCAATTGTCTCCCTCGAGCCCACACGTTCCAGTTGAGCTAAACGCTCCTGATTACCTGCTTCCACCTGTAAGGCCCAGGCTGTTCTCACTGGGCATGGCTCCTGCCACAGCAGAAAACACGCAAGCATATTCAACATCTGAGCTGAGGCCATACAATCAGTTATCAACCACTGCCGACAGTGTCCAGTGAAACTCGTTCCCACTCTACTTTCACTGCTCTTTTGGTTTCTAAGGCTGCCCAACTCTGGCCTTCTACCTCATAACCCTGCGTGGCTCCCGAGCTCTAGTCTCAGTGTTTTACTCTTTGACCTGACGATTGCCATCACCCTTATTCTTTGTGCAGAAGCCTTGACTCTGGCTTCGATGTGGGTGCTGACTCATACAGCCTAGTTCCAACCCTCACTATCTGGAAACTTACAATCTGCACATCTTGTTCAACATGTCTGGGTCCAAAGTGGCTACTTCCCCCAGCTACCCCAAGTCTCCTCACCACCCTGCGTTCTCTGCCTTACCAGGCACGAAGCGGAATTCGAGGCTGATGAAAAGCATGAACAAAGACACTGAAGTGTGACAGCACAGGGATAACTGGGGAAATAAGAGAGGCCTAGAAAACCTTTATTTTCTTGGGCTCCAAAATCACTGCAGATGGTGACTGCAGCCATGAAATTAAAAGACTTGCTCCTTGGAAGGAAAGTTATGACCAACCTAGACAGCATATTACAAAGCAGAGACATTACTTTGCTGACAAAGGTCCCCCACCTAGTCAAAGCTATGGTTTTTCCGGTAGTCATGTGCAGATGTGAGAGTTGGACCATAAAGAAATCTGAGCGCAGAAGAACTGATGCTTTTCCAACAATGTGGTGTTAGAGAAGACTCTTGAGAGTCCCTTGGACTGCAAGGAGATCCAACCAGTCAATCCTAAAGGAAATCAGTCGAATATTCATTGGAAGGATTGATGTTGAAGCTGAAACTCCAATACTTTGGCCACCTCATGCGAAGAACTGACTCACTGGAAAAGACCCTGAAGCAGGGAAAGATTGAGGGCAGGAGGAGAAGGGGATGACAGAGGATGAGATGGTTGGATGGCATCACCAACTAGATGGACATAAGTTTGAGCAAGCTCCGGGAAGAGGTGATGGACAGGGAAGCCTGGCGTGCTGTGGTCCATGGGGTCGCAAAGAGTCGGACACAACTGAGCTACTGAACTGAGAAAACCTGAAGCACAAGCAGAACTGTGTGACATGATGGTGACACATGAGTAAAAACACGTTAGGATCAAAATGGAAAATTAAAATGTTTGGACTGCTGGATAATACTAAACTGTCCTTCAAGGCTCACAAACTCTACCTAAGGAACATACATTTCTGCTCCACTAACTCCTAGATGTCCAACTAAGGCGTCAGGAATTCTAGAAAATCTTATGAGGTCCTTCTGCTTCTCCTCTTCCACTCACATGTGCTATAACAACGAGTCCACAGGCTTTGGAATTCAGACAGGGCAAAAAAGAAACAGAGACTCATCATAGGAGAATTCATCATGGACTGCTAATGGAGATTTTAGGACAACTACTTTAGCAGCAATGTCTAAAAAGTCTAATTGCATCAGAAAAGAATAAAACAAGGATTCTCTACCTTTTTTGAGTCACTGGCCCCAGTGAGAGATGAAAGCTGTACAGCTGCCCAGTGGAAAACGCACATATACATACAGAAACACTAAATCTTATAAATAATTTTAAGGGATCTGTAGATCCCCTGGATCCCCTCAACAGACTATTTTAAGGAAACTGAGTTAAGTATCTCTAGACTACTGACGATGAATTCAGTTGTGGTTACTGCAGAAAGAGGTCACAGCCCAGGGTAGTGGCAGTGAGCTGAAGCGGTGGCGGCAAGTAAAGCTTCAGGCGTAAAAGAAAACCGTAACATCACAGCTAGACTCCCGTCTCCTAGGATTGGTTTAAGTCTTAAAGGAATAAACAAAACACTGATGAGTTCTTTATTTCATGTTAGGCAGTGCACTAAGGCAGGGTCCTGCATCGCACAACTCTAGTAGGGCAGGCATTACTACCTTCTGAGGCAATGCCATACAGCTCAGAAGCATACTGACCAAGATTCAAAACCAGATCTGACTACAAAGCCTATGCTTTCATCCTCTATGCCATACACTTCTTCAGCTAAGCAGTATCCCCCAAAAGAAAACCTGATTACCTCCTAGGTGACACATAGGAAGTAGGATCTGTACTTATCATCACTTTTACCTCTAAAGTAAAAAAAAAAAAAAAGTTTACTTGTTAAAAAACATACGACACAGTTAAAAACATGTTATACTTACCCTAACAACGTACTGATAAATTATCACAAGACTGACAGCCATGGATATGTTGGCAAGGAATGAAAGCACAAACAGATTCTTGAGCTCACGAATGAAGACCAAAAGAATTAAAAATGGAAGAAAGCAAAGCATATATATCCTTAGGTCAATACTTCTTCTCTCACATGGACTTGATGAATTGGTACTATTCAAAACAAACACTTTACTCTCCAGGAACCCTTCATGAACCTATACAGGATTACCAGGAGAATAAGGAAGAAGGAATACAAAAACTTCCATTAACTTATAAGCATGAAGGAGAAATATAAAGAAAACTATGATCTATATACACTCTATGATAAATTCCTTTGCAATAAATAAAATACATAGTTTCAAGACAATCTAGCAGCCTAGAAATACATATATATATATATATATAAGGATAATTAGAATAGTCTTCTTTGCAAAATAACTTTATCATACTGTGAAAACAAAGTTCACTAGAAACTTATGAGGACAGACTTGCTAATGCATTTCGAAGTTTTGTGACTGTGACACTCGTGATGACTGCAAAGGCTCAGTCTGCTTCTGAGATAATCAAAAGTAGAAGTATGCTTGTCTAGAATGGCCATTGGGTAGTCTATTAACACAGTTTGTTCAAAGCAGAAAACAATCTCCAAGTGCCTTTTAGAAATGTACAGTAATCAAAATGAAACTCAGAAATCAGAGCCCAATTTTAAAGGTATTCTATAAAGCAACTGTTGATGAATTAGTATCACTGTCAATAAATATTTATTAAAAATCAGTTATCTTCTGCATGCTAGACAATAAATTTTTGTCAGAGCAAAAAGCTCCTATAAGATAAACCAACTTTACCTCAAAATTTATTCAGCTATTTCTATAAACCAATATTTAGCTTCCAAAAGAGATTCCATAATTTATAGGCTCCATATATTAAAAATTGTCCCTGATTCAATTAATCAAATAGTCCAACTTACAAAAATAGAAATGAAATTATAGAGGACTTTACAAATAATCTTAAAAACTCACAGAAGAGGCAGATCATACTAAAATAAAAATATCGTGAAAATCTATTTGCCCCAAACACTGTACCCTCCTTTGAACATAATGACATTATCACGTCTCTGGATATATAAATTAAGAACCAAAACTTACAGTAGTAACAGCAAGTATTTTCTGAGTATTTTGTATGTGTCAGGTACTGAACTTTACTCTCCAGGAACCCTTCATGAACCTATACAGGATTACCAGGAGACTAAGGAAGAGGGGAGGGAAAAACTTCTACCAACTTATACTCATGAAGGAGAGATATAAAGAAAATTATGATTTGTATACACTGTGTCAAGTACTGAACTAAATACTTGATATGCAACATCTCATTTAATCCTCAAAACAACTCTCTAGAGGTGGGTGGTAATATTAATTTCCATTTTATAGTTGAGGAAACTGAGGTTTAGGGAAAGTAAAAAACAAAACTCTATATGATATCAAGCCAGTAAGTGGTGGTTCTAGGATTCAAACCCAGGTCTGAGACCCAAGAATCTAGCGTGGACAGGTACACAGTCACCTGATCAAAACGCTGCAAGCCTTAATGAGGGGCCTGCCCAAGGAGCCCCCGGTCCCCTCCGTGACATCCCTCCCCCCCGAAATACAGCACTAGGAGGGCAACAAGTCAGAAGTACAGAACACAATTCTGACATGATTAATAAATCAGGAGGTTAATTTTACCCTTACCCACAATAAGTAATGTTTAGTGTCACTACAAATGTACATTATCATCTTAAATTGCAGGGACTATACCTACTAGTTTTAAGTTATGTTGGCAACTTATAACTCATACTGGACTAGCAGACTCTCAGGTTATGCCATGGACCATTTAAGAAATGCACGGCTCTCATTTATCTTATAATTGGCCATTAAAACTTTCTATTTTATCTTCTATAACTTGAAATAGTAGCAAAATTGATTGTTTACAGCACTGGGCTTTTAAGAAGATATTTTATTTGTTGATTCAATTTTCTCTGTCATCAAATTATTTACAACCAAATACTTCTGAAGTACAGGTATTCAAAGAAGTACCTCCCATAATCAAGATGAGGTAATGATAGAGTTAAGCTCTATCGAGGATTCCTGGCAAGAGAAAAGGAGTCATATAACCAATTTTAAAAAGGGTTGTTTGAGTCGTTAGGTGCTTGGGAATTTCACATCAATTCTATCACAAACCTCTCATAATAGTTTAGTATTCTTTGGCAGAAAGACGGTTATAGGAAATTCTCAAGATTGAAAAATAAAGTAAAATAAAAATATCGATACATACCCAGAGCAAGATTCAGGTAAACATTTGAGTCCTTCGGTGCCCTCTAGAGACAGAGATTGGCTATCTAATAGGACTTCCTACGCTCTCACATGTTTACCAAAATGCAAAACACTGAAATAAATATTATAAGATAAAATTACTAAATTCAGTTGCTTCCAGTAGAGCTCAAATTTACTAAATTCTACAATTTATTAACTTTTCAATTCAGTGATTTAATGGTTAAAATTCCAAAGGCAGATGATGTTCTTCAGCAAAGCTAAAATGCAGAATTAAAGCTATAATATGCTATATTTGCATACTGCATATACAATGCATAATACATTGTATAAAGGCTTTCACCAACCTTTCATCAGCTGAGCCTCACAATAAGGCTATGAGGAATATGCGAGATTTTGCTATTGTTCCTATTTTACAAATAAGGAAATTGAGGCTTGACCAGGAATAAGGGGTCTTACCCAAAGTGTAAGTTAAAACTGAGAGCATGCACCTGAATTCAGATCTTTTGACTCTGAAGTCCATGGTCTTTGGTATCACATTTTTTTTCTCTGAATGTAATAGCCCTTCCCTGTTCTTCATACCCATACACTATTTTGTCTATCTGACCTTTTCTTGAGCATTCTAACGTAAGAGCAGCGAGAAGCTACTATAACCACGATGGACCAGCCTCACTGGAAGCGCCACAGGACCTCACCCCGCCAACTGTCCATAGCGGCTTAACGGGACCAAGAACAGCCATGCAGCAGCTACAGACCAAGAGACGCACAACTCCATACGGGAACTAAACTCTTAATTCTTTGGTTCAATGTAATACTGAACCTTCAGTTTTAGGCAGATCAAGGTGGTAATAACCTTACAGGTTTTAACTGTAAAAGTAGTAGCAATTAGTACGGTTTAATCAACCTGTGTGTCCTTTATTGGAGACGGCTCTCACATGTGAGGACACTTCTGCAGAGAGGGGCAATGTCTGATGATGCTGTTTCAGTGATCATCTGTCTGCTCTCTAAGGTGAGGTGCTTAGCATTGCTTTCAACTTTTCTCACATCTGCCTCAATGTGTTTTTCCATATTGCTCTTTGGGCTGCAAAAGAACTTTCATCTTTCTATCAACTGCAAGCTTCTCCTTACCTTCCAGAGAGTCACTTTTTCTACCTGGTCTTATGATATGTGCAAATGAGTAAAGTTCTTCCATTCAACTTTGGAGGCAACTGATAACATTTCATAGAAGAAAGTCACCAATCCTGAGCTTACAGATATTTATTTTATGTACTTACATAGTCTGTGTCATACACATACTCACAACTAAAGTCAGACAATGCCCTGCCCTAGGAAGAACAGTAGTGTGGCAGCTGTATGAGGCATTTAGGTTTCTGCCTAATTTACATGACCTGGGGCACATTGCTCATGCTCTGTGAGACTCTGTATCCTCATTCATAAAATGAGCATAATACTTATATTACAGTGCACTTGCAAAAATTAAACTGTATCACAGTTTATAAATATAGGATCATAAAGCGTTATGAGCATTATCTATAACTTTAAGTCAAGCTTGTTGGTAGCTGTCTTAGGGGATGATAGAAAACATTCACTACTACCATGTTGCACAATCCTAGAAAGGCACCATTTCCACCATATTCTATAAAATAACTGCCAAAATGGGATATCTTATCTTGACATTAAATAGCCTCTTAACTGAGTCAGTAATCCTAAAATTCGGAGAAGGTGATGGCACCCCACTCCAGTACTCTTGCCTGGAAAATCCTATGGACGGAGGAGCCTGGTAGGCTGCAGTCCATGGGGTCGCTAAGAGTCGGACGCGACTGAGCGACTTCACTTTCCCTTTTCACTTTCATGCACTGGAGAAGGAAATGGCAACCCACTCCAGTGTTCTTGCCTGGAGAATCCCAGGGACAGGGGAGCCTGGTGGGCTGCCGTCTATGGGGTCGCACAGTCGGACATGACTGAAGCAACTTAGCAGTAGCAATCCTAAAACTATATGACTTGAAGAATTAAATACTTGTAAAATCAAAAGCACATCATCAATGATGAATAATGCTGATAAAAGCATCACCTCTCTTATTTATAAAAGAATGACTCAGTGACCCTTTCCACCATTAAAAATCTAAAAGGATGGCTTTATCAAACTATGGCCACCAGACCAAAACCTACCATCTATTTTTGCAAATAAAATTTTATAGGAATACAGCCATATATAACGTATTATTGTCTACGGCTGAGTTGAGACAGAGATCATACAGCCTGCAAAACTGAAAATACTTACTATCTAGCCCTTTACAAAAAATGGTTGCCAAATCTTGGTCTAAAT
Organism: Bos indicus x Bos taurus; assembly: GCF_003369695.1. Taxonomy (NCBI): domain Eukaryota; kingdom Metazoa; phylum Chordata; class Mammalia; order Artiodactyla; family Bovidae; genus Bos; species Bos indicus x Bos taurus. The sequence goes on from NC_040104.1 coordinate 49,572,859, forward strand.
ATAAAATGAAGTTATCTTATACTTAGAAAAGTGAGTCAAATATATACTTGAAAGTCGCTCAGTCATGTCTGACTCTTTGCGACCCCATGGACTATACAGTCCATGGAATTCCAGGCCAGAATACTGGAGTGGGTAGCCTTTCCCTTCTCCAGGGGATCTTCCCAACCCAGGGATTGAACCTGGGTCTCCTGCATTGCAGACAGATTCTTTACCAGCTGAGCCACGAGGGAAGCTCAAATATATACTAGGTATATAGATTCTTCAGTACACATATTCACATGATTTTGCATTAAAATACCTACAGAAGTACTCTAGATTACTGAGTAATGCCTACAATTGTACCATGCACATGTGGATAATTAATAAAATTTATTGACTAAAATAACTAAATAAAAACAGATGGTAAAGTAAGAATAATACAGGCCAACTATCAGTTAAAGCACATAAAGAAATGTACTTTGGCATTGTGCTAAAAGAGCTTTTTTTATTTCAGTGCTTTGCATGTTTGTTTAAACTGACAGTCTCTACCAAGACTGCAAACCATCTATGTTTGATGTCATATCTAAATATGATGCCGTAACTGTGGCATCAGAAGAAAATGATTTCAAAAACTGGAGAAAAACACTTACTTGTTTCACATTTTCAGCTAAGAAGACAATATACACACTACAGAATCCCAGCTGTGTTATCACCAGAAAAAAGTCAACCACATTCCTAAAAAGGGATACCCACAAATAAGTATTAGTAAGAGCTGAAGAAATGCCAATATATTTTTTCCCTTTTAACTATTTTAAAATATTTCATAATGTTGTTGTTGTTCAATCGCTAAGTCACATCCAATGCTTTGCAACCCCATGGACTGCAGCACCCTAGGCTCCCCTGACCTTCACTATCTTCCTGAGTTTGCTCAAATTCATGTCCACTGAATCAGTGATGCTATCTAACCATCTAATCCTCTGCCGCCCCCTTCTCCTTTTGCCTTCAATCTTTCCCAGTATCAGGGTTTTTTCCCAAAGAATCGGCTCTTCACATCAGGTGGTCAAAGTATTGGAGCTTCAGCATCAGTCCTTCCAATGAACATTCAGGACTGATTTCCTTTAGGATTGACTGGTTTGATATCCCTGCAGTCCAAGGGACTCTCAAGAGTCTTCTCCAACACCACAATTTGAAAGCATGAATTCCTTGGTGCTCAGCCTTCTTCATGATCCAACTCTCACATCCAGACACAATTACTAGAAAAACCATAGCTTTGACTACATGGACCTTGTCAGCAAAGTGATATCTCTGCATTTTAATATGCTGTCTAGATTTGTCATAGCTTTTCTTCCAAGGAACAAGTATCTTCAATTTCATGGCTGCAGTCACCATCTGCAGTGATTCTGGAGCCCAAGAAAATAAAATCTGTCACTGCTTCCACTTTTTTCTATTTGCTTAAAATATTTATTTTCCACAAAGAGCACATATTTATGATCTGCATATCACTAGACATATTATTGAGCAAAAAATGTTATAATACTTAAAAGTTCCCAATTTTCCCATTATTTACTTCTGAAAATCAACAGATTAATAAGGGTATCTATATATAAAGTGATTTCATGGAAACATCTCATCAATTACATTAAGCCCATCTCTCCTGTTTCTCAAGATCTTTTTCAGGTCAACCTAGTGTATTTCCCAGCAAATAGGAGAGCATATTCGCTACCATCCAAATCACTAATAATATGAAATGGGAAAGGACTGGGGGCATGGGCCTTATCATTCCACCAGAGACTTCTCCAGGCGCTTCGCTCTGTGCACAGTTTTTCAGATACTCTAAACAATTCCAGCCACATAACACAGCGGGTATGGAAGTGGGGAAGGGAAATCACTGGCCAAATTAGCATTATTTGGGTATGATTATAATCAAGTTAAAAGTCTGCCTACATATTATTAGTACACAGTCTACACCCCCGCCTATTGTTCTGGGAACGAGCTTGCACTTACTAATTCATTACAGTCTCCTGTTTGACCATTAATGTCAAGCTATCAAGCAGTCTAGTCTAAAAGTCAACAAACCCTCCTCCTCCCATGTGGCGCTGGAAGGGCCCTTGCCTATTTTCATTCTTGCCATAACTCTCTTTCTTCATGGTTCTTCAGGGATCTCATGTGTAAATAATCTTGGTACCTTGAAATGTATCCAAATTTCTTCTCTCTGATGAATTACATTTAAGTATTTCTTTAAGATCTCTTCACTCACCTTTAATTTTAGTACCCTTTACCAACATTCATCCCAGTCACTTCTGTCTGAAAGCCATTCTTTTAGACAGGAAAAGCAGACAAAGCTGCCTTTAGACTGGCAGGAGGAGGAGGAAGACGGGTCCTGGAGGCACTCCCCAGGGCACTGGGCTCGGCTTCCTTCCTTCTCCCGCACAGTCTATCAGACCAGAAACGCTGAGCAGCTCACAGACACATCTAACTTCCTCAAAATCAAACCAGAAACCACTCTGCTAATACCATCCTTTTCCTTCTTTTAACTCCCACCACACACATTATTTGTAGCTTGGTTAGCATGCTGTAAACTGCCTATGCTTATTTTCCAGTCTTCTGTTCACCTGATTTTGATTAGCCATGTCTGCCAACAATAAAGTTACATTTAAAGTATACAATGATAAAAATAACATTATATTAAAATACATACTTCAGATGTCTTATGAATATGGGCTAAACATTACAATTTTATTTCAAATAGAGATTGCAACATTTTTCTTGCTTTTTTTCCTTTACTTAAAAATTATTGAACATGATTACGTCATAGGCTAGCTAGGTGCTTTATAAATATCATTTTATTTCAACTATCATTATAATCCTGTGAAGTATTATTGTAAACTCACTTGATAGTGAAAAAACTCAAATAAAATAAAAATTCTTTAACCCAGATCATAAATTTGTAAAATTATAGAGCTGAAATTTGAACCCAAGTCCATTTAACTCTGAAACTTATGTCTCCCCCCAATTTTATTATACTTCTATTAATGTACTTTATCAGATTAACATACCCATATTGATAACTATATATTAATAACATAGCAAGTACTTACCGCCCCCATGCTGTTTGCTTCTGCAGACAACTCCAAGGACTTACTTCCATAGCAAAACTCACAGTGTCACTATATCCTAATGTTGACTTTTTAAACCTGAAATGTAATGACATACATGCATATGAAAAAGAAAAATTTTAAACTGTTCCATAAATCCATTTCTTGAAAAGAACATCAATAAATGGACTATATACTGACAGAGGAGTTTTTGAAATTTGGAGACTTGCATATTTCTAAAGACATCTCATGAAATTTAAAGTTTTTATATATCTTTTTAACCAATATATTAGGTTTTAACCCACTGTTAAAGTTTATATAATTGTTAAATTCATATAATATAATATTTGTGTTTCACTGATTTAAATATTTCAATTATCTAAAAACATCAACTACACTGTTCATGCCTAAATTATTCCATTCTTATAACAGCACTATTTTTTAAAACCCATACAGGGCTTTATAATATATTGTCACATAAATTACCCTATTTAATAATCTAATAGCCACATTCTCTCTTCTATTTTTTCAAGTATACAGTGTTATTTAAAGATCATAAATGACCTGCCTAAAGTTTTAAGAACATTTAGCAACAACAAAAGTGAGTTAAAGTTAGAATATTAGTTTGCCAGAATAGACAATGTTTGTTTAAAAGTTGGTTCACTATCCAATAGAAACATTTTGATACAAAAATAAAACAAATATTATTTTACTATCTACCAACCCACATATCAGCAAAGAGCATAAAAGGTCTTATACTCAAAATGAAATTAGTAACAAAATGACCATTATTTTTTAACTAAAAGTAGCCCTGCTGCCTCCTTTTTCCCCATATATCTTCCCTGACTTTTTTCATTTACACTATATTAAAAAAATTTGATTTCACTACTTTTAAAAGAAGTATATTCATGCTGACCAGATTTCAATCATATAAAATGCTACCTTTCTCCGTAATTATTCACTTAGAATTGTCTATGTAACAAATGTCTAGTTGCAAAGCACAGTAGAAATATAAGACTATTTTATCCTTTAAAAACTATATAGCTTTAAAATAAATTAAATAGACTTAACAAATCCACATTTACCTCTGACATAGAAAGTGACTGCAACGTACCAAAATGTGCATACAGTGAACAGAAATAATTCCTATAAACACAAGGCTGATTGGTCCAAGCTGTGGGAAAAACAGAAGTTTTAAATATTTAAGTTTAATAAAAATTAAATTATCTTACAAACAATGAAATAACAGACTATTGTCACTGACAAATTTTCAGTAACAAATAAATATTTGTTAGACAAAATGATTAAAGAATGATTTGCATAATAGAAATTAATGGATTTGATACAGAAAGAATTTAGTAATATTTAAGACAACCACATATGATTACCTCTTATCAACTTGACTATCCAAACCTATGAACGTAGAATATAGATATGCCACACAATAGAATAGAATACAGTGTGATATTTAACATCAGATGGCAAGTCTGTGACAACTGGTATTCTACCATTAAAAGTATACGCAGCCATAAAACATTATCTAAGTTACTAAAAAGCACTGTATCATCTGAGATTGTAGGCAATCTACTTCTGTGTATCACTTGTTGAGAACCACACCTGAGAAACTGTGCCTAGAAAATAATTATTTGAAAAAGTGGTACATAAAAATTTCAAGTATTCATTTACAAAAATTAAAGTGATGCGTAGATTATTGACAGACAAAATATTGCCAAAGTTATTTTTATAATCAGAAATTTTTCAGTTTCTCTAAATTAGGATGGACAGAGTCCAAAATGATAGTTAAAACTCTTCTTAAGAAAATTCATCAGTTAAAAAATGTTAAATACTGCACGATGCTGAATGCTTGGGGCTGGTGCACTGGACGGCCCAGAGGGATGGTATGGGGAGGGAGGAGGGAGGAGGGTTCGGGATGGGGAACACATGTATACCTGTGGCGGATTCATTTTGATATTTGGCAAAACTAATACAATTATGTAAAGTTTAAAAATAAAATAAAATTAGAAAAAAAAAAAATGTTAAATACAGGGGAGGGAGGAGGGAGGAGGGTTCAGGATGGGGAACACATGTATACCTGTGGTGGATTCATTTTGATATTTGGCAAAACTAATACAATTATGTAAAGATTAAAAATAAAATAAAATTTAAAAAAAAATGTTAAATACAATTTCATTAGTTCATAACTGAATACTCCCATATCAGGATTCTCTATAATTATAATAATTGATTCCAACAAACTCTTTGAATATTTGTTTTCAAAAGATATTGTTCTTCTTTTTTTATAACTATTATTCTTAAAACCTGAAAACTATGTGTTTTATTCGGAATCTAAAAAACTATAAAATTTCACCAATACTAATACTCTATAAATATATCTGTTGCTATGAATGTATCACTTAAATTCCTGAAAATCCAAAAAGCTAATAAGATCTAACTATATCTGGAAATCCAAATCCAAATCCAAAAGGCTAATAAGATCTAACTATATCTGGAAAAATCAGATACTGATTTAGGATCTGTTAAATATTGTAAACAAGTAATTAGGTAGAAATGAAAAGAGTAATTAATTTTCATTTTTAGTTAGATATTATCATAGTGCATATAATTTTAACAACAATAGCTAAATGACTATCTAGTTGTCACCTGACCAGGTTATATTTGACTAGGCTAGATGTTAACTTGCTCTAAATTTTGCTGTAAATTAAGACTGGTGACTGTATTTTAACTAGAGATTACAAAGATGAGTCTTACCACTATGCCTGCATTTTTTATTGCTAGTGGAAGTCCTAAAAGACCAGTTCCAATGTTTCCTTTAAGAAGATGAATAAGAGTTTGTACAAACCTGAAAAGCAGAAGTTGTAAGAATTAAACATTTTAGAACAAAAGCTATTAACATTACATGACCATGGTTTTAGCATCAGAAGGGAACTAAAAATTTATCTAGGCAAGGAATCAAACTAACATTTCCATGCGACCAGAAGCTAAAGGAGCCAGAAGTTATATCTGGCTCAAGTCCTACCTTTGCGCTTTAAAAGCAGAATACAGAGGGTTATTATGGAGATTAAATGAGTTAAATGAAAGTATTTTTGTACATATTAAAGTAATAAAGGAAAGGCAATTTTCTCATAAGATTCTTTGCTGCTATGATATTCAGAACAATGCTGAATATTATATACAGCTAAGCTGGTAAGACAGCAATTTACTGCACTATGCAATCATGACATTAAACATAGTTTATCTATGATTATCAACCTCAGAGGAAGTTAATTAAAAGAAAAAATATACAATTTCTAAAACTGTGTATATCATCAAGTAAGATAAATACTAATCAGCTTTTACAATTATGAACTCCCAAGGGATTTCACCTAAGAAAGCATTCCAAGAGGCATTTGAAGAGTCTCTTGGCCAAGAAAACACAAATTAAACTAGGAAGAAGGGCACAAATTTTTAATTTTGAAAAAAAAAATGCTTATCTAAAATTTTTATTAGTTTATACCATTCTTCTTTGGTCAATAAAAATGTTACTTTGCTTAACTATCAAATTATCATTAGAATAATAACTTAAATCTATTAATGATGACAAAATAACAAAAAAGATTTTTAAAATATTTACTGCTTTCCTGAGACCATGACTGCTTCACACCATTCGCTCGACATAAAGAACTGTTTACTGCCTACTTCCCAGAGTCTAACTCCTAAACATTGCAGAAGCCCCTTCTCTGAAAATTCTATTCCTCTCAATCCAATCCCCCTACTTTCAAGATTCATAGCGTTTGATATGTATTATCATGTAGTGAGGGGGCTTCCCTGGTAGCTCAGCTGGTAAGGAATCTGCATGCAATGCAGGAGACCCCAGTTTGATTCCTGGGTCTGGAAGATCCCCTGGAGAAGAAATAGGCTACCCACTCCAGTATTCTTAGACTTCCCTTGTGGCTCAGCTGGTAAAGAATCCACCTGCAATGCGGGAGACTTGGGTTTGATTCTTGGGTTGGGAAGATCCCCTGGAGAAAGGAAAGGCTAACCACTCCAGTATTTTGGCCTGGAGAATTCCATGGACTGTATAGTCCATGTGGTTGAGAAGAGCCAGACACAACTAAGCGACTTTCACTTTCATCATGCAGTGATTCCTATACACTGCTCTGTAATTTAGATGTTTTTCTTCTTTCCCAAATAGACTATGACTCTCTTGAGGGTGAGGACTATGTCTTACTCATCTTTGTGACTTCTGCAGTATCCAGTGCCTGGTCTGTAGAAGATGATTACAAAATATACAGTGAATCAAAAGAGAAAAAGACATTTTAAACCCTAATTACTCACGAAATACCCTCTTGATCATCAAGCTGGTGATGCTTCTGAACAGGCAGAAGCTCCTGCTCCTGTTCTTCATCCGATGTCCCATCAAAATTCTGCTCATTTATTAAGGGCCTCATTACATCCATATCTGAAAAAGAAAAAAAAGTGCTTCACCATCATTTTAAAAATTGAGTTAACACTGGTGTAAATGAAGTTTTTAATAGAAGCACATGCAATTTTACTCATCTTTACTATTTCCACCCTAAGTTAATGCACATGAATACTTTTACCATATTTAGAATGCACATTAATAGTTTTACCATATTTAGAAAGAAACAACTAGACTTAACTGCTGGATGTTTTGTTTGGACTAAGCAGTGCAGGTGAAAAGCGTAAGTATTCACTGTAACACGTCTTCTACTTTGTCTCCATGAGGTTTATAGTAAATGATGATAGAATTATGGTATGGAAAAGTGAAGAGATAAAAGTCCAATGAACCTTTATCTCTTGTTAGCGTCAAATCATACTGAGTACATAAATGGCAATCATATTTTTATCTTTTAATTAAAAGCTTTTTAATATTGTAGTACAATATTACGTAAGTTACAGGTATACATACAGTGGTTCACAATTTCTAGAGGTTATACTCCATTTATAGTTACTATAAAATATTGGCTATATTCCCCATGTTGCATGCAGCTTTTATATCTAATTATTTGTACCTCTTAATCTTCTGACCCTATATTGCCCCTCCCTGCTTCCCTTTCCCCACTGGTATCTACTATTTTGTCCTCTATGAGTCAGCCTTTTTGTTATATTCACTAGTTTGGTATATTTTTTAGATTCCACGTATAAGTGATATCATAGAGTATTTGTCTGACTTATTTCACTTAGCATAATGTCCTCCAAGTCCATACACGTTGTTTCAAATGGCAGGATTTCATTCTTTCTTATGGCTGAGTAGTACTCCATTATAAATATATACCATGCTTTACACTTTCCCTTTCTGAAGGAGATTTTCACTGCGTTTCTTCCAAGCCTCCTGCTCCATCTCCTCTTTTCCACAGAGACTGCTCCACTCTCCATGTTTGCAGCAGCAAAAGGATCTCTGCTGGAAATTTTCTGTTTATTTTTCTATCTACAGATTATCTCGGAGAAGGCAATGGCACCCCACTCCAGTACTCTTGCCTGGAAAATCCCATGGACAGAGGAGCCTGGTAGGCTGTAGTCCATGGGGTCGCTAGGAGTCGGACACGACTGACCGACTTCACTTTCACTTTTCACTTTCATGCACTGGAGAAGGAAATGGCAACCCACTCCAGTGTTCTTGCCTGGAGAATCCCAGGGACCGGGGAGCCTGGTAGGCTTCCGTCTCTGGGGTCGCACAGAGTCGGACACGACTGAAGCGACTTAGCAGCAGCAGCAGCAGCACAGATTATCTGAAGTTTGTGGTATCCTTGGTCTCCTATACTAAAAGAATAATTTCATAAATGTGTTTTCTTGTGATCTTGTTGAATTAACAGGTTTCAGGTGAGGATATGTGGAGAGATAAGATTTAGGCAGCTACCATTATTATCCTAGTGCTAACTGGAACTCAGTACAACAGGTTTTCATAACAGTAAAGCTATGCTTTAAGATACTGGAACATTCTTTAGCTTTGTTTTTATGCTCTTTTCAATCTCAATTTCCTAACCCAAAATCAACCTGAAATTTCCAATTATCATCAGAATAAAGAACAATCACATTCATTCAGCAATATGAATTGAAATCTTTAAAATATTTATCCTTTTCACTGAGTAATCCCACGTCTGCAAATGTAGTATATGAAGAAAAGGATTTCTGCACAAAGATGTTAATCAAAACAAAATTTTTGCTTAAAATTTGGGAACAACCTAAATGTGTAACAATCAGGAAATTGATCAATTCACTAGAGTACATCCACTTTGTAAACTATGACACTGACATTAAATTATGGCTTTCAAAGTCTGAACAAAACAGAGATAATATACCAACTCTTGAGGAAGAAAAAGCTAGATAATCACAGCATGAGTGCAATGATGTTTTAAAAGTTAAATATAAATTTAAAAAAGGAAATAATACAAAATGTGAATAAGTTAACAAGGATAGATACAGACAACGAAAGCATGAGTACCTTTTTCTGTCTTTCTCTGGAAAATGTAAAAAATAAGAAGAAAGTAATAAACTTGCCTTACTTTTATAATAGCAAAAGAAGCCACTTATATTTTGACAATGGATAAACTAAAGTAGAAAACTTCCTTTCTAAAAAATAACATAATGTTGCCACCTAAATCTATATACTACCATATATAAGATAGAAACAGTAACTATTTTATCCACTTCTGAGGCAGAGAGCATATGTACAGCACGAAAGCTTCCAGAGGTTCCTATTCGCTCTGAAATAAAGTCTGGACCTTAAGCTCAAGGAAACCTGTATCTTAACAACTCTACTAGTGCTTTTCACATAGACAGCCAATTTTTTAAATTCTTTTTTAAATCAAATAATATTTGGTCATTGTAGAAAATTAGAAAATATAAAGATAAGCAATTTTAATTAAAATGACCTCGTTACCTAGAAACTACCAGTGGCAACATTTTAGAGTATACACAAACATGTTAATTCACTTCAGTTTATTTTCAGTCAGCCCTATGGCTTTAAATGCTATCCACATGTTGATGACTTCCAAATATTTATCTCCAGACTGGGCTTCTCACTAACTCTAGACATAAATCCCATTGCCTACTCAACATCTGCACTTCCAAATCTAACAGACATCTCAAACTTAGCAAGCCTCAAACTAAACTCCTGATCTTCACCACCAAGCCTTCTCTGCCCAGCTTTAACCATGGGAACTTGCTGTCTGCATCAGGAGGCCTCGGTTCCATGACACATGGGCTCTTCCTTATGGCTGCCTGGGTATCCTCACAGCACGGCAGCTGGCTTCCCTGCAAGGAACCGATCCAAAAGACAGAGCACGGCACAGTGCCTTTCAGGACCCAGCTTTGGGGTCACTGCCACCATTTCCACGATTTCATCACCATTTCCATCATATCTATTCACTAGAAACAAGTCACTAAATACAGCCCACGTTCAAAGGGAAGGGAATTAAGTTCCTCCTCTAGAAGAGAGAAACATCAAAGAATTTGCAGACATACTATAAAACCACCACAACATCTCAGATGATGGCAGTTTCATTCTTCCAGACATGCAGGTCCCTGGAGTTATCCTTGTCTCCTCTGTTGCACCATCACTCCACATCTAACCTGTCAGGAAATCATTCTGGTTCTGCATTATATATCCAGAGTCTGACCATTTCTCTCCATCCTCCATGCTGCTACCACACTGCTGTGAAGGACAAGTCCATCTGTTTGCTGATTTGCTGAAATAACCTGCTTCTACTTTTGCCCCCTTAAGTCTATTCTTCACACAGCAGCCAGAGTGATCCTTTAGAATTAAAGTCAGATCATGTCTCTCCTCTCCTGAAACCTTGCGTTGGCTCCCTATTCTCTCAGAGTAAAAGCTAAAGGCTTTATATGGACGTCCACACCACTACATAATCTGGCTTTATCACCACCTTGACCATTCTGCTTCAGCTTCCTGGCCCTTCTTGCTATTTCTGTCATTACTCCAGCTGTTCTTTCTCCCTATAATAGTCTGTCTTCAGATATCCACTTGACTAATCCCCTAATGTCTTTCAAGTCTTTGTTCAAATCTCAGTTTCAATAAAATCCATTTAGACAACTTTATAAAATACTATAAACTGCCGAGCCTGCCTCTCATTCCTGATTTCCCTTACTCTGTTCTTTTTCTCCATAGCACTTTTAGCCTAATGTAATCATTGTGGCGCAGCGATAAAGAATCTGCCTGCCAATGCTGGAGTCGCAAGAGACTCAGGTTCGATCCCCAGGTTGGGAAGATCCCCCTGGATATTGGCAACCCACTCCAGGATTCTTGCCTGGAAAATTTCATGGACAGAGAAGCCTAGTGGGCTAAAGTCCATGGAGTCGCCAAGAGTCCGACATGACTGAGCAACTGAGCACACACATATACATTAACTGATACTAGTCTTACTGCTTACTGTCTGCTTCCTCTTACTAAAGTTCCATGAGAGCAAGAATCTTGATCTGATGTGTGTTGCTCACAGATGTATCCCAAATGCCTAAAGCATGGGAGAAGCTCAACAAATATGTGTTGAATTAATGAGCAGACACAACGTAAAAAAAATAATTTAGAAAATTTTTTCAGTTAGTAAAAATATATCTGGCAAATATCTTCCCATGTAACTTTAAATGGCTATTCAGCATATGACCATATAGCTATATCACAATTTATCTAAACAATTTCCTTTAACTGAACATTTAAATAGTCACCAGCTTTTCTCTTTTATAAATGACGTAATGAACATCTGTTGGTATGTTTCATGACTTATTTCCTTGGGAAATATTTCTAGAAGCAGAAATGCTGGGTCAAACAATATGTGCATTTTTAAGGATAAATATGTTACCCTGCTTTTACCAGTAATGCATGAGAATACACATTTCCCGACATCCTCACTGGGTTGGGTTATTAACGAATTTACAACAGATAAACCTGGGTTCCTATCTGGGTACTACCATTAATAAGCTTAAAATTACTGTATCTATAAAACAAGGATAATAATTACACCTACTTCACTCATCACTGTGAGAATTAAAGGAGACAAAACGTAGGTAAAGCACTTACGCTACTTGACACACAGCAAATATTCAATACCGCTATGTTTATTTCTACCATTACTGGGACTTGAAAGAAATCAACTGCAAAGTGCACAGTATTACAGGACGTCTCCTTGTTACTATAATAAAGTATTTCCTAAAGACGCAAACAGGATTTTAGCTCCCGGACCTAGGGTTGGAACCTGTGCCCTCTGCAATGGAAGGGAGGAACCCTAACCACTCAACCTCCAGGGAATTCCCTCAACTTCTTTTTTAATCATTTAATGATTTAACAACGAATTACAAATATTCCTAATACGATGCTTTTAACTGGGGGGAACAATATTATTACCACTCCGATCTCTACTTTTGTTTTCCTTTTGACAGTGGGAAACCATAAACAATGCTGTGTATTCCCCGTCGCCAAGATAAGACCCCAAAGGAAAGGAGGAAAACAAAAGCTTGCCAAGGGAGTCAACAGCTGTGTGCGTCTGATCAGAGAGCGATGGCCACGCCCGGGGGGCGGAGAGTAAGCTAAGGATTCACCAGCTTTCCCGATCCGGGTGCCTCCTCCGAAAAGCCCAACTGTGACAACTTCCTTAAAGCACGGCTGGAAAAAAACAGTGCGAGTCACAGCGCAGGCTGTGGTTTGCCTTTGACACGTACACTCAGTGCACGCCACCCGACCTCACATACACACTCACTCTCTCTCACTCACACACACACACACACACTGTCACACACACACAATCACACTATCACACTCACTGTCACACATTCACACACACGCACACACACAGTCACACACACTGTCTCACACACACACACACACCCTCTCTCACACTCTCACAGTCACACTCACACTCTCACACAGTCTCAGACACACACACTCTCTCACACACTCACATACTGTCACACACACTCACATTGTCACACACATTCTCACATTGTCACACACACTTTCACACAGTCACTCACACACTGTCACACACTCACTCTGTCACACACACACACACATTCTGGCACCCTCTGCAGGCCTGGCTCCCCGCCTGACCGCGCTCTCCTGCGCAGGTGCGGACCCCGAGGTCAGTCCCCTCCACGGCCTCGGTCCGCCCCAGTGTCCTGGGACTTGGCTCCTCTCACGTTCGAACCCACGCCAGACCCACGTCCCGCAAGAAGCCCACTGACAACCCCGCCTGCTCGAGCACCGCGCACCCCGAGCCGCGGGCGGGGCGGCAGGGCGCCCGCACCCCCGGGCCGAGGCCGACGGCCAGCCCCGGGCCCCCGCGCCCGCGCCGCACCCACCGAGCTCCTCGCGCCCAGCCGCCTCGGCCGCCGCCGGCGCCGCCGCTTCCATCGCTCGGGGGTCTCCAGGACTACGCCGCCCCGGGGCGCGCGCTCCCGCCTCTGCGTGGCCGCCTGCAGACCGAGGGCGCCGGCGGAGCAAGCCCGCCTCCCGCCTCCCGCCTCCCGCCTCCCGCCTCCCGCCTCCCGCCTCCCGCCTCCCGCCTCCCGCCTCCCGCCTCCCGCCTCCCGCCTCCCGCCTCCCGCCTCCCGCCTCCCGCCTCCCGCCTCCCGCCTCCCGCCTCCCGCCTCCCGCCTCGCCTCCCGCCTCCCGCCTCCCGCCTCCCGGCCGCCGAGCATGCGCACTGCGCGGGTGGGCCGGCCGAGCTCTGCCCGAGCGCCTGGGGCCAGGAGCCCGGGGGTCAGGAGCCCGAGCTGAGGACAGGCCGGGGCACCGGGACGGAGGCGCTTCGGGGACAACTGGGGACAGCTCAGACCGAGCGGAGACCCGGGCCTTACGGGCGGGGGCGAGGAAGGGAGAGGCGCTCAGTCCTGTCCGACTCTGCGACCCAGTGCACTGTACAGGACATGGAACTCTCCAGGCCACAATACTGGAGTGGGGACACCTTCCCTTCGCCAGGGGATCCTCCCAACCCAGGGATCGAACCCACGTCTCGCACACCTCAGACGGATTCTTTACCAACTGGGCCACCATGCGGGGGCTTGGAGGGTGCCTTTAAATATAACCACGAGCTTAAATTTGAGGAGCCCATGTATTTGCAAGGCTTTAGCATTCTGAATTCTTGTCTGGAAAATTCCATGGACAGAAGAGCCTGGCGGACTACAGTCCATGGGATCGCAAAGAGTCTGACACGACTGAGCGACTAACACACACACGGCATTCTGAATTCTGTGGCTCAGTGGTAAACAATCCGCCTGCCAAGACAGGTTTGATTGCTGCATGGGGAAGATCCACTGGAGGAGGAAATGGCAACCAACTCCATATTCTTGCCACGAAAATCCCATGGACAGAAGAGCCTGATGGGCTAAAGCCCATAGCGTCGCAGAGAATTGGACAGGACAGGACTGAGCAAGAACGCAATCCTTCTATAAGGCACCTTGAAGAATGCGAAGTAAGAGGGCATTTGCCCCATCCGTGTTGAAGTTCTGACCACTCCTTGGCTGTTGATTTCTCTGTGCGTCTATTTACAGCTTTAGTGTCCCCTCAAGAAGCACTTCATTTAGTCAGTCTCACTTTAAGGACTTTTTTTCAGTGCCCTTCACAGATACTTACCCTTACCACAGTGCTGAAAGGAAAGTAAGGTTAAGACTAATACAATGCAGTGTCAAATATTCTTAAGCACTGTACATGGATTGTCTTCTTTTATTCAGATGATAAGCCTCTGCAATAATTCTTATGTGTTTATCCATTTCCTGCATGAACTAAGCACACAGAGCTAAGTAACACTTGGCCAAGGATAGTAATGTAAATGGCAAAATATGGACTTCTAACTGCAGCTAGAGCCAGGGCTTCCAGTATGCAAAGCTGGTCCCTCTCGCGACTACATCACTGGATGAATAAGGTTTTTGGATTAAATAAAAATAATTTTGACGTTGTTCTCTTTGTTTTTTGCGTGGTTTGTTTGTTTGTTTTTTTTTCTTTTTGTCCATTCTATTTCCCTAGGGTCTTCTGAGGCAAATTGATTTGTTGTTGTTGTTTTGGTTGGGGGTCGGGGGGCAGTGTCTAATTTCTAGGATCACTGAGTCAGTGAGCTCTAAGGGCACTCAGGAAGGAGAACAATACCTGCTATCTAGCAACCATCAGCCACTCCCTACACTGAGCCCTGGGGAGGACACTCAGGATGTGAAAGCAGAGGAAACTGCCCCCTGGTTTGCAATAGGCACATCAAAGAAATAATTTTAGTGAGCCCAGACTCTTGCATCTTCCCTTACACAGCTGCTGCTGCTGCTGCTAAGTCGCTTCAGTCGTGTCCGACTCTGTGCGACCCCATAGACGGCAGCCCACCAGGCTCCGCCGTCCCTTACACAGAAAAGTACTAAAAGCACGAAACTTGGCCTTGGAATATAGAATGAAGCAGGGCAAAGGCTAACAGTTTTGCCCAGAGAATGCACTGGTCATAGCAAACACCTCTTCTAACAACACAAGAGAAGACGATACACATGGACATCACCAGATGGTCAACACTGAAATCAGATTGATTATATTCTTTGCAACTAAAAATGGAGAAGCTCTATACAGGCAGCAAAAACAAGACTGGGCGCTGACTGTGGCTCAGATTGTGAACTCCTTATTGCCAAATTCAGATTTAAATTAAAGAAAGTAGGGAAAACCACTAGACCATTCAGGTATGACCTAAATTAAATTCCTTACGACTATATAGTGGAAGTGACAAATAGATTGAAGAGACTAGATCTGATAGACAGAGTGCCTGAAGAACTATGGATGGAGGTTCCTGACATTGCACAGGAGGCAGCGATCAAGACCATCCCCAAGAAAAAGAAATGTAAAAAGACAAAATGGTTATCTGAGGAGGCCTTACAAACAGCCATGAAAAGAAGAGAAAGGCAAAGGAGAAATGGAAGAGTATACCCATTTGAATGCAGAGTTCCAAAGAATAGCAAGGAGAGATAAGAAAGCTTTCCTCCGGGATCAATGCAAAGAAATAGAGGAAAACAATAGAATGGGAAAGACTAGAGATCTCTTCAAGAAAATTAGAGATACCAAGGGAACATTTCATGCAAAGATGGACACAATAAAGGACAGGAATGGTATGGACCTAACAGAAGCAGAAGAGATTAAGAAGAGGTGGCAAGAATACACAGAAGAGCTATACAAAAGAGATCCTTTCAACCCAGATAATCACGATGGTGTGATCACTCACCTAGAGCCAGACAGCCTGGAATGTGAAGTCAAGTGGGGCTTAGGAAGCATCACTACGAACAAAGCTAGTGGAGGTGATGGAATTCCAATTGAGCTATCCCAAATCCTGAAAGATTTGGGCTGTGAAAGTGCTGCACTCAATATGCCAGCAAATTTGGAAAACTCACCAGTGGCCACAGGACTGGAAAAGGTCAGTTTTCATTCATCCCAAAGAAAGGCAATGACAAAGAATGCTCAAACTACCGCACAATTGCATTCATCTCACGCGCTAGCAAAATAATGCTCAAAATTCTCCAAGCCAGGCTTTAAGTGAACCGTTAACTTCCAGATGTTCAAGCAGGATTTAGAAAAGACAGAGGAACCAGAGATCACAGTGCCAACATCCGTAGGATCATTGAAAAAGGAAGACAGTTCCAGAAAAATATCTATTTCTGCTTTATTGACTATGGCAAAGCTTTTGACTGTGTGGATCACAAGAAACTGCAGAAATTTCTTCAAGAGATGGGAATACTATACCACCTGACCTGCCTCCTAAGAAATCTTTATGCAGGTCAAGAAGCAACAGTTAGAACTGGACATGGAACAACAGACTGGTTCCAAATAGGAAAAGGAGTACATCAAGGCTGTATATTGTCAACCAGCTTATTTAACTTATATGCAGAGTACATCATGAGAAGTGCTGGACTGGATGAAGCACAAGCTGAAATCAAGATTGCCAGGAGAAATCTCAAAACCTCAGATATGCAGATGATACCACCCTTATGGTAGAAAGTGAAGCAGAACTAAAGAGCCTCTTGATGAAAGTGAAAGAGGAGAGAAAAAGTTGCCTTAAAACTCAGCATTCAGAAAACTAAGACCATGGCATCTGGTCCCATCACTTCATGGGAAATAGTTGGGGAAACAATGGAAACAGTGACAGACTTTACTTTGGGGGGCTCCAGAATCACTGCAGATGGTGACTGCAGCCATGAAATTAAAAGATGCTTGTACCTTGGAAGAATCAGGTCAGATAAGATCAGATCAGTCTCTCAGTCGTGTCCGACTCTTTGCGACCCCATGAATTGCAGCACGCCAGGCCTCCCTGTCCATCACCAACTCCCGGAGTTCACTCAGACTCCCGTCCATCGAGTCAGTGATGCCATCCAGCCATCTCATCCTCTGTCATCCCCTTCTCCTCCTGCCCCCAATCCCTCCCAGCATCAGAGTCTTTTCCAATGAGTCAACTCTTCGCATGAGGTAGCCAAAGTACTGGAGTTTCAGCTTTAGCATCATTCCTTCCAAAGAAGTCCCAGGCTGATCTTTAGAATGGACTGGTTGGATCTCCTTGCAGTCCAAGGGACTTT
Organism: Bos indicus x Bos taurus; assembly: GCF_003369695.1. Taxonomy (NCBI): domain Eukaryota; kingdom Metazoa; phylum Chordata; class Mammalia; order Artiodactyla; family Bovidae; genus Bos; species Bos indicus x Bos taurus. The sequence continues at coordinate 49,590,486 of NC_040104.1, forward strand.
CAAAAGTCTTCTCCAACAACACAGTTCAAAAGCATCAATTCTTCGGCGCTCAGCCTTCTTCACAGTCCAACTCTCACATCCATACATGACCACAGGAAAAACCATAACCTTGACTAGACGAACCTTTGTTGGCAAAGTAATGTCTCTGCTTTTGAATATGCTATCTAAGTTGGTCATAACTTTCCTTCCAAGGAGTAAGCGTCTTTTAATTTCATGGCTGCAGTCACCATCTGCAATGATTTTGGAGCTCCCAAAAAGATAAAGTCTGACACTGTTTCCACTGTTTCCCCATCTATTTGTCATGAAGTGATGGGACTGGATGCCATGATCTTCATTTTCTGAATGTTGAGCTTTAAGCCAACTTTTTCACTCTCCACTTTCACTTTCATCAAGAGGGTTTTGAGTTCCTCTTTACTTTCTGCCATAAGGGTGGTGTCATCTGCATATCTGAGGTGATTGATATTTCTCCCAGCAATCTTGATTCCAGCTTGTGTTTCTTCCAGTCCAGCGTTTCTCATGATGTACTCTGCATATAAGTTAAATAAGCAGGGTGACAATATACAGCCTTGATGTACTCCTTTTCCTATTTGGAACCAGTCTGTTGTTCCATGTCCAGTTCTAACTGTTGCTTCCTGACCTGCATACAAATTTCTCAAGAGGCAGATCAGGTGGTCTGGTATTCCCATCTCTTTCAGAATTTTCCACAGTTTATTGTGATCCACACAGTCAAAGGCTTTGGCATAGTCAATAAAGCAGAAATAGAGGTTTTTCTGGAACTGTCTTGCTTTTTCTATGATCCAGAGGATGTTGGCAATTTGATCTGTGGTTCCTCTGCTTTTTCTAAAACCAGCTTGAACATCAGGAAGTTCACGGTTCACATATTGCTGAAACCTGGCTTGGAGAATTTTAAGCATTACTTTACTAGCATATGAGATGAGTGCAATTGTGCAGTAGTTAGAGCATTCTTTGGCATTGCCTTTCTTTGGGATTGGAAAGAAAACTGACCTTTTCCAGTCCTGTGGCCACTGCTGAGTTTCCCAAATTTGCTGGCATATTGAGTGCAGCACTTTCACAGCATCATCTTTCAGGATTTGAAAAGCTCAACTGGAATTCTATCACCTCCACTAGCTTTGTTCGTAGTGAGGCTTTCTAAGGCCCACTTGACTTCACATTCCAGGATGTCTGGCTCTAGGTCAGTGATCATACCATCGTGATTATCTGGGTCGAGTTATGTCCAAACTAGACAACGTATTAAAAAGCAGAGACATTACTTTGCCAACAAAGGTCCATCTACATTACTTTGCCGACAAAGGTCTTTCTACTCAAAACTATGGTTTTTCCAGTAGTCATGTATGGGTGTGAAAGTTGGACTATAAAGAAAGCTGAGCACTGAAAAATTGACGCTTTTGAACTGTGGTGTTGAAGAAGACTATTGAGAGTCCCTTGGACAGCAAGGCGATCCAACCAGTCCATCCTAAAGGAAATCAGTCCTGAATATTCGTTGGGAGGACCAATGCTGAAGCTGAAACCCCAATGCTTCGGCCACCTGATGCGAAGAACTGACTCATTTGAAAAGACCCTGATGCTGGGAAAGATTGAAGGAGGGAGGAGAAGGGGACAGCAGAGGATGAGATGGTTGGATGGCATCACTGACTCGATGGACATGAGCTTGAGTGAACTCTGGGAATTGGTGATGGACAGGGAGGCCTGGCATGCTGCAGTCCATGGGGCTGCAAAGCGTTGGACACGACTGAGTAACTGAACTGAACTGAACTGAACTGAACAACCATCAGCCACTCCCGACTCTGAGCCCTGAGTGAAGGCCACTCAGGAGTGAGAGAAAGGAAACTGGGCCCCGGTCAGCGAGGGGCGTATCAAAGGAATGATTTTAGTGAGCCCGTACTCTTGTATCTTCCCTTACACAGAAAAGCACTAAAAGCACTAAACTCCCGTTATCTCCTGTTCTCTGATTAACAATGACCATTTGATGTTCATGCTACCTGCCCTTTGTCGCAAACCCCTGGTTCCCACCACTGCCACCACCGCCACTTGGAGTAGCTCTCTCAGGGTTACTTGAGATGCTGTCTCCAGGACTTGAAGTCCTAAAAGTTTCTGCCGATTAAAACATGAATCTCAACTTTTAGGTTGTGAATCTTTTTTAAGTCGACACTGATAAGTACTTTAAATGCTAATATTTTAAATGTACACAGTTAATATCTGTTTCCTCCTGTTTTATCCTTTTGTGAGTTTTACTGTGGTTTGCCAACACCATTTTTTTCCTTTAGATTGACTCCAATCACTCTGAAACATACACATGCAAACACCAAAGAAAGGTTTTATGTGAAATGTTCTAGACACATAACAAAGATATAGGGAAGATAGAGAAGAAAGAGCTCTATCATGGATCATAAGCCATGTTGGCGTGGGGTACCTGTTACAGATCAGTGGGAGAGAATATGCACATCAGACAGGTAATTGTCCAAGAAACCACCCACAGTAATGAGAACACTTGGGACAGTGTCTTGAAAGAGCAACATTATCCTTTGAGAATTGTTGTTGTTCAATCACTCAGTCCCGTCCCACTCTGCAACCTCATGGACGGCAGCATTCCAGGCTACCTTGTCCTTAACCATGTCCCAAAGCTTGCTGAAACTCATGTCCATTGAGTCAGTGATGCCATCCAAAAATCTTGTCCTCTGTCATTCCCTTCTCCTTCTGCATTCAATCTTTCCCAGCATCAGGGTCTTTTCAAATGAGTCGGTTCTTATACAGACTTTTGTTGGCAAAGTAATGTCTCTGCTTTTTAATATGCTGACTGGTTTCTCATAGCTTTTCTTCCAAGGAGCAAGCGTCTTTTAATTTCATGGCTGCAATCACCATCTGCAGTGAATTTGGAGCCCCAAAAATAAAGTCTGTCACTTTGCTGTTTCCATTGCTTCCCCTTCTATTTGCCATAAAGTGATGGGACCAGATGCCATGAACTCAGTTTTTTTGAATGTTGAATTTTAAGCCAGCATTTTCACTCTCTTCTTTCACCTTCATCAAAAGGCTCTTTAGTTCTTCTTTGCTTTCTGCCAGGAGGGGAGGGTGGTGTCCTCTGCATATCTGAGGTTATTGGTATTTCTCCCGGTAATCTTCATTCCAGCTTGTGCTTCATCCAGCCTGGCATTTCGCTTGATGTCCTCTGCATATAAGTTAAATAAGCAAGGTGAAAGTATACAGCCTTGACATACTCCTTCCCCAATTTGGAACCAGTCCATTGTTCCAAGTCCAGTTCTAACTGTTGCTTCTTGACCTACATACAGGATTAACAGGAGGCAGGTAAGGTGGTCTGGTGTTCCGATCTCTTGAAGAATTTTTCCACAGTTTGTTGTGATCCACACAGTCAAAAGCTTTAGCATAGTCAGTGAAGCAGAAGTAAACGTTTTTCTGGAATTCTCTCACTTTTTCTATAATCCAACAGAATTTTGCAATTTGATCTCTGGTACCTCTGCCTTTTCTAAATCCCGCTTGCACATCTGGAAGCTCTCGGTTCATGTACTGCTGAGGCCTGACTTGGAGAATTTTGAGCATTACTTTGCTAGACTGTGAAATAACTGCAAGTTTGCAGTAGTTCGAACATTCTTTGGCATTGCCCTTCTTTGGGATTGGAGTGAAAACTGACCTTTTCCAGTCTTGTGGCCACTGCTGAGTTTTCCAAATTTGCTGGAATATTGAGTGCAGCACTTTCACAGCATCATCTTTTCGGATTTGGGATAGCTCAGCTGGAATTCCATCACCTCCACTAGCTTTGTTCACAGCGATGCTTCCTAAGGCCCACTTGACCTCACATTCCAGGATGTCTGGCTCTAGGTGAGTGATCATACGATCGTGATTATCTGGGTCGAGAGGATCTCTTTTGTATAGCTCTTCTGTGTATTCTTGCCACCTCTTCTTAATCTCTTCTGCTTCTGTTAGGTCCCTACTATTTCTGTCCTTTATTGAGCCCATCTTTGCATGAAATGTTCCCTTGGTATCTCATTTTCTTGATGAGATCTCTAGTCTTTCCCATTCTATTGTTTTCCTCTATTTCTTTGCACTGTTCACTTAGGAAGGCTTTCTTTGAGTGTTAATTGCCCTCAATCTTAGCATCAGGATAAGCAGATCTAGCAGTGTAAGAGAAAAAAGCCTGGACCTGTAACGGAAGTCTGGGCTGAAGCAAGCAGCCTGTCTCAAGATCTTTACAGATTGATATGGAGATAAGGGATAGGGTGGTCATAAAATTCAAGAGAATATATGGTTTCATATTTCACTACTTAAGAAACTACTGTGACTTCTGCTCCAGATATTGTAAATTGGAAGAAGAGGTAGGAAAAAGCTCTATTAGAATAATGATATTATAAAGAATCTGACTGAACCCTAGCAATTCCTTTGTTCTTTTCCTCACTTTAATGCCTTGGACCATATCTCAATTGCTTCCTCATTTGTAACAACCACACTTTGTTCATATCTCTGTTATAATACCTCGCTCCTTATAATTATTTCCCTGCCTGAGTCTTATGCTTGTCACCTAAAAGTTGAAAGTTACATTTTACTTTATGGGAATTTTTAGAACTTCAAATCTAGGAGACAGCATCTCAAGTAACCCTGAGAGAACTGCTCTGAGGAGGTGAGTGGGAGAGCCAGGTTATATACAGAAGTTTTGCAACAAAGGGCAGGTAGTTTGAACATCAAAAGATTATTGTTAACTAAAGAAACCAAGTTAAGGGACTTAGAACTTTTCTGTGTATGGGAGGATGCAGGAGTCTGTGCTCCCTGAAATCATTCCTTTCATATGTACCTCAGCCAGCCCGGCCAGTGTCCTGTATATTTACATCCTGAGCTCTCTTGGGAGTGGCTGCAGTCTGATGGTTTTGCTAGATGGCAGGAATTCTTCTCCTTTCTGAGTACCCTTAGGGCTCACCAGCTTATTTTTGAGGGCTACAATCACTGATGATCGTGACATCCTTATTTACTGATATGGAAGGAAATATATCATTTCTCATATACTGTGACTGTTTGCACAGAGAAGCTGTATCTTTGTCTCTGCCCTTGTCTCAAGGCCTTACAGAATGTCCTGCATGTATCAGTGGTTCAATAAATAGGTGTTGAAAGTTATTGAATATGGCCTTATTTAGAAAGCTTTAATTTAGCCAAACACATTTATGAAGCACCAACCCTGAGCCAGGGACTGTGCTAGATGTAGGGTCTATAACGGCAAAGAACACTGGTATATACTGGAATTCAAAGTACAATACAAGAGCTTGCAAAAGAAAAGAACTAAGCAAAATATTTACTATGTGATTACAATGTTAGTGAAGAAAATACTAACAGGGTGCTACAGGAGAACCTACTTTAAGATTGAGTAGGCAGGACAGCCTTCTCAGATGACATTTAAGCTGACACCTCTGGGTTAGAAGAAATTGGTTCAGTTCATTTCAGTCATTCAGTTGTATCCAACACTTTGTGACCCCATGGACTGAAGCACACCAGGCCTCCCTGTCCATCACCAATTCCTGGATTGCTCAAACTCATGTTCATTGAGTCAGTGATGCCATCTGCTGGGAGCGAGCTCTGCCCGTGGCAAAGGTCATGAGGAAGGAGGCTTGGCATAGGCAAAAGCAGGATTGAGCCTCAGGAGTTCCCCTGGAAATTCTCGAGCATCTGCCCCCAAAACCAAAGTCTGCCTACTTTCTGCTTTGTGCTCTCACCTACACCTCTGACTTTATGGGGGGCTGTCCCCCACTACCTCTCTCTGAAAAAAGAGTTAGCTTACAGCTCCAGTTACTAATTCCTGGGTGTGACAGTGTTTCAACCTACAAACACCTTTGGAAGTCCTCTAGCCTGTCTGAATAGGTTTTTCCGGCCACATGTGATTGTTCAGAGCCTCCCAACTGTGACAGGGAGGAGACGTTCTAAACTGTCTAAACACAGATTCTTTTGAGTAGTTAAAAGATTGATTAGAAATTGTATTGGTGAAGGGATTTTCACTTGTTGGGCCAATGTTTGCTGCTAAGTTTCCATATCCCTTACTTGCTGTGTCCCTGGCAGTGTATTGATTAATATAATTGGTGTAAGTAGTAGCTTTAATGTTTGTAACCTGGGACCCTTGAGTTAATTCTTTTTCTTTTATAGCCCACCACACCTTTGCTCTGTAGGAATGCAACTTTATCTAATGCTTTTGGAGGGTGACTCCTGACCAATCACCTTTAGAGAAAAATAAGTTTTCTGAAGAAAGGGTCTTAAAATGTTAACAGGCCTGTGGGCCAGAAGATGATGCAAATCACCTAAGCTTTTGCATATGATAAGTTTGCAGGAAGAAAGCCTGGCTTACTGCATGACTCTACCCCTTCCCCCATTATCCTCTATGCATAACTTAAGGTATAAAAACTACTTTGGAAAATAAAGTGCGGGCCTTGTTCACCGAAACTTGGTCTCCCCATGTAGTTATTTCTCTCACCTTCTGGCTGAATTATTCAGCCTCTTTTCTCCACTGAATTTCTTCACTGAGCTGTCCTTATTCTATTGTTCTTTATATCCTTAATTAACGCTTAATTAAGCAGTTGTTTCCTGATCCTCGCCGACGCCGTCCTCGCTTCGAATTCCCTGGATCCACCGGGGCTGGACCCATCTCATCCTCTGTCGTCCCCTTCTCCTCCCGTCTTCAATCTTTCCCAGCATCAGGGTCTTTTCCAAGGAGTCAGTTCTTCACATCAGGTGGCCAAAGTATTGGAGCTTCAGTTCCAACATCAGTCCTTCCAATGAATATTCAAGACTGATTTCCTTTAGGATTGACTGGTTGGATCTCCTTGCAGTCCAAGGGACTCTCAAGAGTCTTCTCCAACACCACAGTTCAAAAGCATCAATTCTTTGGCACTCAGCTTTCTTTGTGATTCAACTCACATCCACACATGACTACTGGAGAAAACATAACTGACTATACAGACTTTTGTTGGAAAAGTAATATTTCTGCTTTTTAATATGCTGACTAAGTTGGTCATAGCTTTTCTTCCAAGGAGCAAGCATCTTTTAATTTCATGGCTGCAGTCACCATCTGCAGTGATTTTGGAGCCCCCAAAATAAAGTCTGTCGCTGTTTCCATTGTTTCCCCATCTATTTGCCATGAAGTGATGGGACCAGATGCCATGATCTTAGTTTTCTAAATGTTGAGTTTTAAGCCAAATTTTTCACTCTCCTCTTTCACTTTCATCAAGACATTCTTTAGTTCTTCATTTTCTACCATAAGGATGGTGTCATCTGCATATCTGAGGTTATTGGTATTTCTCCCGGTGATCTTGATTCCAGCTTGTGCTTCATCCAGCTTGGCATTTCATAGGATATACTCTGCATCTAAGTTAAATAAGCAGGGTGAAAATATACAGCCTTGACATACTCATTCCCCAATTTGGATCCAGCCCATTGTTCCATGTCCGGTTCTAACTGTTGCTTTTTCCTGACTTGCATACAGGATTCGCAGGAGGCAGGTCAGGTGGTCTAGTATTACCATCTCTTGAAGAATTTTCCAGTCTGTCATGATCCACACAGTCAAAGGCTTTAACATAGTCAATGAAACAGAAGTAAACGTTTTTCTGGAATTCTCTTGAATTTTCTATGATCCAACAGAATTTGGCAATTTGATCTCTGGTACCTCTGCCTTTTCTAAATCCAGCTTGAACATCTGGAAGTTCTCAGTTCATGTACTGTTGAAAACTAGCTTGGAGAATTTTGAGCATTACTTTGCCAGCATGTGAGATGAGTGCAATTGTGTGATAGTTTGAACATTCTTTGGCATTGCCTTTCTTTGGGATTGGAATGAAAACTGACCTTTTGCAGTTGAGCTATTTCAAATCCTAAAAGATGATGTTATTAAAGTGCTACACTCAATATGCCAGCAAATTTGGAAAACTCATCAGTGGGCACAGGACTGGAAAATGTTAGAAGGAACTGGTTAGATTTATGTAAGGAGAAGGCGATGGCACCCCACTCCAGTACTCTTGCCTGGAGAGTCCCATGGATGGAGGAGCCTGGTGGGCTGCATTCCATGGGGTCGAGAAGAGTCGGACACGACTGAGCAGACTTCACTTTCACTTTTCACTTTCATGCATTGGAGAAGGAAATGGCAACCCACTCCAGTGTTCTTGCCTGGAGAATCCCAGGGACAGGGAAGCCTGGTAGGCTGCCGTCTATGGGGTCGCACAGAGTCGGACACGACTGAAGTGACTTAGCAGCATGTAAGGAGAAGACCAGCCGAGGCTTTGAGAATAACCTTCCCCATTTTACAGATGGAGAAAGGGTTGTGTTTTATACATGCTGATTTGAGACACTTATGGAACATTTGAATAGCATTATCTTTTATACAGTAGTTATATCTCAAAAGTTTCTTCATGTGTAAAATAGTATTACCAACCTCACAGGTTGTTGTGATGATTTAATGAGGTAAAGTATTTAGAGCATTAGCCCATTACCAAGTTCACAGTGCCAACTAAAAAATACAGTCACAACTGAACGCTGAGAGTTATATTTATTTGGTGGGAATTTTTAAGACTTCAAGCCCCAGAGGCAGCATCCCAAGTAGCCCTGAGAAACAGCTCCTACAAGGTGGGGGAAGGAACTTCTATATAGAAGTTTGCAACACAAAGGGCAGGTCATCTGAACATCGAGGATTATTGTTAATTAAGGAAAACCAGATATCTCAAGTTAAGGAATTTAGTGCTCCTCTATGTATAGAAAGAGGCAGGCACCTGGGCTCACTGAATTCATTTGTTTCATAGGCATCTTAGCTACCTGGGGCCAAATTCTGCTTCCGGATTGTTCGCATCCTTAGTTTCTGGTTCAGCACAGGGAGTGGCAGATGGGGCTGATGGCGTGTACTTTCTTACATCCTCCCAGCTCCTCAGTGCTCACTCTTGCTGCTTACAAGGAAGTGACTGTGCCTGTCCAGTACCCTGCATTGTTCTTCCTAGGCTCAGAAATTTACATTCATAAGGCTGGAACCCCTGATGGCCGTAATATCCTTGCTTACCTCTGTGGCAAGAAACACTCCATTTCACAGCAGAAAGCATCAAATAAACCAAGCATATTAGTTAAGTGTTTTTTTTTTTTAATAGCACTAGAGAGAGAGGCCAATTTAAATTAACTTAAGACGAAGATAGACTTTAATGAGAATACTGAGATCCCCAGAACAGAGATGTGCCTGGATTTAGGACGAGCTGATTTTGACGTCTCTGAGACTCTCTCTCCTCCTCTGGCCGTAGCTTTTCACTGTGCACCTGTTTGTGTATCTGTGCAGGTTTTTGCTAAATTCATCTGCTTCTCAGGTTTGCCCAGCAGGAAACATGGTTCCTAGAACTTGCAGTTTCTGTGTTCAGGTGTCCAGAAAGATACTAGTGTCTTCTTTTTTTTCTAAGTTTTTAAATTTCCCAGGAAAAATATGTGATTAGATTAGGTTCTAATTGGACTAGATCAGGTTCTCACCCAAGACTAATCGAATGAGGTGTGAACAAAGTCATATATATTGTAGGTACTGATGAAATTGGGCTTGGTAGATCAGATAGTAAAGATTCTGCCTGCAATGCAGGAGATTAGGGTTCAATCCATGATTCAGGAAGATCCCCTGGAGAAGGAAATGTCAACCACTCCAGTATTCTTGCTGGGAGAATTCCATGGACAGAGGACCCTGGTGGGCTACAGTCCATGGGGTTGCAAAGAGTCAGACACGCCCAAGCAACTAACATACATACACACTGATGAAATTATGTAGATGACAGTGTGGCTAAGTGAATAGTTTCCAAAAAGAGAAATTTAACAGACCAAATCTTAGGTGTTTACTTTACATCCTCCTCTGTGTGAAATATTACTTTATTATGTGTCTCACTCTCAGTTGTGTCCAACTCTTTGTGACCCCATAAACCGTAGCCCACCAGGCTTCTCTGTCCATGGAATTCTCCAGACAAGAATACTGGAATGGGTTGCCATTTCCTTCTCCAGGAGATCTTCCCTACCCAGGAATCAAACCTGGGTCTCTCCATTGCAGGCAAATTCTTTACCATCTGAGCCACTAGGGGAGCCCAGTTATATATCTTAAGTACATTTCATCCTCTTATGTTTTCAGTGAATATAGAGATAATTTTTTACCATCTTCTAACTAATATCTACCTTAATGACTTCTCTATTCTGTTGAGAATTTAGGAAACATGCTAACCAGCACTGATTCTCTTAAGAGTTTCTTTGAAGTAATTGCTACTGATAACCTTACTTTTATCACCAATAAATTTGTTTTATTTAACTTTTTGTGACTGGTTTAGTGATTAAAATTAACTGAAAACTGTGACTAGAAGTAAAAGAATGCAAGTAGAAAAAGACAACTAAAATACTGATATTCTCAAATAAATTTTTAAAAGATAGTGCATCCATAAAATAAGAATATAATGCCATAGGGAAAGGAATGTTCAGAGAACAAAAAGTAAAACAGAAAGACAAAAAGAAAGAAAAATAGAAAAAATAATTAATGGTTCATCTAGCAGGTTCAAGGTGTAGGAAAAATCAAAGCAATAATACAACAGAATTTCTCATAATTGCAGGGTATTTGTTTCTAAATTAGAAGGATTGCCCAATACAATACTGAGTGCCCAATATCACAGATGAAAACAGGTTTAAGCCAAGATAAAATTGTAAAATTTTAGAACATTTTATTATTAAAAAATAATAGAGAGATCCTAACAGTTTCTTGAAATTAAAAAAAAAAAAAAAAGATGAGGAGGGAATCATATTCAGTTACAGTTGTATCTAACTGCCCAATAGCAACATCAAAAGCTAGAGGACAGGATATGTTCCAGTGTCTCCTCGTTTATGGTCTATGAGAACTTGAATAGAAATTGTATCATACTGTTATGTGAAAAATTATATAAATCTCAATTATGCTGAGTTGGTTCATAATGCTTTTCAGGTCACTATATCCTTCTGCTGCTGCTGCTGCTAAGTCACTTCGGTCATGTCCAACTCTGTGTGACCCCAGAGATGGCAGCCCACCAGGCTCCCCGGTCCCTGGATTCTCCAGGCAAGAACAGTGAAGTGGGTTGCTATTTCCTTCTCCAATGCATGAAAGTGAAAGGTGAAAGTGAAGTCGCTCAGTTGTCCGACGCTTAGCGACCCCATGGACTGCAGCCTACCAGGCTCCTCCGTCCATGGGATTTTCCAGGCAAAAATACTGGAGTGGGGTGCCATTGCCTTCTCCACTATATCCTTCTACTTCTCTATGTTTTCATTCTATTAATTTTTGAAGGTTTGATATTGAAACTCCAACTAAAATCTTAATTTATCTACTTAAAGAAATAATTATAATATATAGTGGAACTCTATGTAACCTTGTTCTGTATTTTCCAAGTCACCTATAAATGTGTTATATTTTCATAATTAAAAAAACAAAAGATTATAAACAGATAATAACATCATAGTATGTAGCTCATAGTAAGTATTTAATATACACCACTGAACATCTCATTTTCCTCAAAATAAATATCACAAGAAAAGAAGAAAACTAGAGGACAATGGAGAATTGAATTGCAACTTCTGAAGTAAAACACATCTAACTTAGAATCTGATACCTGGGCAAACTATCTATAAAATGACAGCATAAAATACACACATTTTAAGATATATAAGAGTTCAAAAAAATACACCTCCTATATTCCTTTTCTTAGAAAGCATAGGAGGATTGCTCCATCAAAGTCAAGTGTTCATGCTCAGTCTTGTCCAGCTCTATGAACTATAGCCCACCAGGCTCCTCTGTCCATGGGATTTCCCAGGCAAGAATACTGGAGTGGGTTGCCATTTCCTTCTCCAGGGGATCTTTCCATCCGAGGGATTGAACCTGCATCTCCTGCATTGGCAGGCAGATTCTTTACAACTGAGCCACCAGAGAAGCTCCATCAAAATTAAAGAGTACATCTAGGAAGAAGTAGACATGAGAGCCAAGAAAGGTGGGATTCAACTTGGGAGAGGTGAAGCCCAAGAGGATACCAAAGGGGAGCTGCAGGATCCCAGTTGTGCAACAGGCCTAGAGAGCAACAAGTTCCAGTTAGGGCAGGAGAACAGAAGGCACCCAGAAGGGATGCCTTCAAGAACAAAGCATCAATAAAGAAATTTAAGTATAATGTGCCATTTTCCTTGGCAGTGAATAATACATGGAAAGTCGTAACAATAAAAACACGAAATATAACTTTGACAGAGAATATATTACAATTTTCTTTGAAGATGTGGGTGGAGTGGGAAGAAATGTGCTCAATGAAGACTGTGGAAAAGAGCTAAATTCTCCCTTTTCATAGTTGTGAGAAAACAGAGAATATCTAAAGCTGAAACATTAGTACTACTGTAGGTGTGTTATTTAGAAATATGGAAGTAAAAATGTCAAATAAAACTATCAAGAGTTCAAAATGGATGTCTCTTGAGAAAGGGAGTTGTAGGAAGAGAAAACAAGAACTTGCTTTTCATTATGTCTTATCTGATCCTTTGAGTACATGATAAAAACAAGCAGTAAATTTACAAAGAGGGAAAGTCATGGTTCCTGCCAATTACTAATTTTTGTTAAGAGAAACATTCAAGAAAGTCATGTGAAGTTTATTATTTTAAAAAATTTACATGTTCTCCTGTTCAGTAGTTGTTTTCAAATACTCTGTTTTTGTCCGTTATCTCTGTGGGGACACAGCAGTTTCAGAATTTACACTTGAATGACTAGCAAAGACTGAAGAGAGTAGATTTTCTGAAAAGCCCTTTGAAATTTTATAGTCAAAATGAGAGGGAATCTTCTTGTGAAAGACTGCTGACCTACAAGAAATAAAGTTTTTAAATATCAATTTACCCAACTACAGAATGTGGTCCACTGGAGAAGGAAATGGAAAACCACTGCAGCATTCTTGCCTTGAGAACCCCATGAACAGTAGGAAAAGACAAAAATATAGGACACTGAAAGATGAACTCCCCAGGTCGGTAGTTGCCCAATATGCTACTGGAGATCAGTGGAGAAATAACTCCAGAAAGAATGAAGGGATGGAGCCAAAGCAAAAACAATACCCAGTTGTGGATGTGACTGATGCTGTAAAGGGCAATATTGCATAGGAACCTGGAATGTTAGGTCCATGAATCAAGGCAAATTGGAAGTGGTCAAACAGGAGATGGCAAGAGTGAACATCGACATTCTAGGAATCAGCAAACTAAGATGGAGTGGAATGGGTGAATTTAATTCAGATGACCATTATATCTACTACTGTGCGCAGGAATCCCCTAGAAGAAATGGAGTAGCCATCATAGTCAAACAAAGACTCCAAAATGCAGTACTTAGATGCAATCTCAAAAACAACAGAATGATCTCTGTTCATTTCTAAGGCAAACCATTCAATATCACGGTAATCCAAGCCTATGCCCCGACCAGTAATGCTGAAGAAGCTGAAGTTGAATGGTTCTATGAAGACCTACAAGACCTTTTAGAACTAACACCCAAAAACGATATCCTTTTCATTATAGGGGACTGGAATGCAAAAGTAGGAAGAAACACGTGGAGTAACAGGCACATTTGGCTTGGAGTACAGAATGAAGCAGGGCAAAGGCTAACAGAGCAATGCCAAGAGAACACACTGGTCACAGCAAGCACCCTCTTCCAACAACACAGGAGAAGACTCTACACATGGACGTCACCAGATGGTCAACACCGAAATCAGATTGATTACATTCTTTGCAGCCAGAGATGGAGAAGCTCTACACAGTCAGCAAAAACAAGACAGGGAGCTGACTACAGCTCAGATCATGAACTCCTTACTGCTAAATTCAGACTTACATTGAAGAAAGTGGAGAAAACCACTAGACCATTCAGGTATGAACTAAATCACATCCCTTACAACTATATAGTGGAAGTGAGAAATAGAGTTAAGGGACTAGATATGATAGATAGAGTACCTGACGAACTATGGACAGAGGTTCATGACAGTATAGGAGACAAGGAATCAAGACCATCCTCAAGAAAAAGAAATGCAAAAAAGCAAAATGGTTGTCTGAGGAGGTTTACAAATAGCTGTGAAAAGAAGAGAAACAAAAAGCAAAGGAGAAAAGGAAAAGTGTACCCATTTGAATGCAGAGTTCCAAAGAATAGCAAAGAGAGATAAGAAAGCCTTCCTCAGTGATCAGTGCAAAGAAATAGAGGGAAACAATAGAATAGGAAAGACTAAAGATCTCATCAAGAAAATTAGAAGTACCAAGGGAACATTTCATGCAAAGATGGACACAATAAAAGACAGAAGTGGTATGGACCTAACAGAAATAGAAGATATTAAGAAGAGGTGGCAAGAATACACAGAAGAACTCTACAAAAAAAGATGTTCAAGACCCAGATAATCACAATGGTGTGATCACTCACCTAGAGCCAGACATCCTGGAATGTGAGGTCAAGTGCGGCATAGGAAGCATCACTACGAACAAAGCTAGTGGAGGTGATGGAATTCCAGTTGAGCTATTTCAAATCCTGAAAGATGATGCTGTGAAAGTGCTGCACTCAATATGCCAGCAAATTTGAAAAACTCAGCAGTGGCCACAGGACTAGGAAAGGTCAGTTTTCATTCCAATCCCAAAGAGAGGCAATGCCAAAGAATGCTCAAACTACTGCACAATTGCACTCATCTCACATGCTAGTAAAGTAATGCTCAAAATTCTCCAAGCCAGGCTTCAACAATTCATGAACTGTGAACTTCCAGATATTCAAGCTGGTTTCAGAAAAGGCAGAGGAACCAGAGATCAAATTGCTAACATCCGCTGGGTCATTGAAAAAGCTAGAGAGTTCCAGAAAAACAGCTATTTCTGCTTTATTGAGTCTGCCAAAGCCTTTGATTGTGTGGATCACACCAAACTGTGGAAAACTCTCTAAGAGATGGGAATACCAGACAACCTGATCTGCCTCTTAAGAAATCTGTATGCAGGTCAGGAAGCAACAGTTAGTTCTGAACATGGAACAACAGACTAGTTCCAAATAGGGAAAGGAGTACGTCAAGGCTGTATATTGTCACCCAGCTTATTTAACTTATATGCACAGTACATCATGAGAAACGCTGGGCTGGATGAAGCACAAGCTGGAATCAAGATTGCCAGGAGAAATACCAATAACCTCAGATATGCAGATGATACCTCCCTTATGACAGAAAGTGAAGAAGAACTGAAGAGTCTCTTGATTAAAGTGAAAGATGAGAATGAAAATGTTGGCTTAAAGCTCAACATTCAGAAAATTAAGATCATGGCATCCAGTCCCATATCTTCATGGAAAATAGATGAGCAAACAGTGGAAACAGTGGCAGACTTTATTTTCTTGGGCTCCAAAATCACTGCAGAGGGTGACTGCAGCCATGAAATTAAAAGATGCTTACTCCTTGGAAGAAAAGTTATGACAAACCTAGATAGCATATTAAAAAGCAGAGACATTACTTTGCCAACAAAGGTCCATCTAGTCAAGGCTGTGATTTTTCCAGTAGTCATGTATGGATGTGAGAGTTGAACTATAAAGAAAGCTGAGCACTGAAGAATTGATGCTTTTGAACTGTGGTGTTGGAGAAGACTCTTGAGAGTCCCTTGGATAGCAAGGAGATCCAACCAGTCGATCCTAAAGGAAATCAGTCCCGATTATTCATTGGAAGGACGGATGCTGAAGGTGAAATTGCAATCTTTGGCCACCTAATGTGAAGAGCTGACTCATTGTAAAAGACCCTGATGTTGGGAAAGATTGAAGCCTGGAGAAGAAGGAGATAACAGAGGATGAGATGGTTGGATGGCATCACCAACTCAATGGTCGTGAGTTTGAGCTAGCTCCAGAAATTGGTGATGGACAGGGAGGCATGGCGTGCTGCAATCCATGGGGTTGCAAAGAGTTGGACAGTACTGAGCCACTGAACTGACTGTACTGAAGTCAGCAGTTACTGAAGAAAACATTACTTCTATTTTGGCCAAATACTCAGGCTTCTGATCAAAAAAAAAAAAAAAAAAGACATGCTGGATAGAGTGGTACACAGTACCAAGTGAGGGCCCCTGTTGCATGTCAGTCACTCTGCTCATTCATTTGTCATTTCCAGCCTCTCTTCCCCTTTCTTCAAGCTGTTAAATTGAAAACAGAATTTTCTGCAGTCCCCTCCTCTCATCTTCCCTCCTCCATGTCCAGTTTTTGTAGGTCCCTACTGAGATTTTACTGTCCTAGAGCTGAGCCATCAGACTGTAAATCATCCTGGAAAAACTGTCCATCAAGGCTCCATTTTTCTGCCAATGGCTTAGTTTAGTTCTGTTTGGTCCCTTTAACTAGATTTATGCTCTTTACCTTTTCTTCTGAGTCATATTAAAAAGGTAAGTTCTCATATCACAATGGTCTAGTTAAAAGCAGTAATAGTAATAAATCTAACAACAAGGGAATTGACTGCCATAGAGGCAGGCCCAGCGCTAAGTGAGTCTCACTCAGACATGACCTCATTTATCCTGTACAACAACTCGATGAGGCAGGCATTATATTATTCCACTTTTTAGCCAAAAATACCCTGAGGCTTAGGCAGATTAAGCAGTTTGCCCTAGTTTCACAGCTGAAAACTAAATTCAGTTGCAACATTAGAATGTGTGCTCCAAACCACTGGGCGTCCCAGCACTTGAGGAAGGGCCTGACTCCTGAGCTCTTGGTCATGGGTGCAGTTTCACAGTGCAGGCCACTGGTTGGTGGTGTGATTGAGTCACTAGAGCCTTGTATGTGTCCGTCTGTCCATTCTCAGAGAGCTAATGAAGTGTTGGGTAAATCATCAGGAAATCAGGTAAATGAGCTTCACTACTGGAGCTTAACTCTGACATAAATGTCACCACTGACTTGATGAGCATGAGTTTGAGCAAGCTCCGGGCATTGGTGATGGACAGGGAAGCCTGGCATGGAGTCCATGGGGTCACAAAGAGTCGGACATGACTGAGCGACTGAACTGAACTGAACTGAACTCACATATCCAACATTGTCCTCTGAAAATATTACTCTGTGAAGGGCAGTAGAAAAAGTGATTATGGCAAGTGCTAGGAAGCCCCTACTTATTTTCCCACATTATTTACTTCTCTTGGTAGTTAATATAAATGGTTGTTGTACTTTAGTTGCTAAGTCATGTCTGCCTCTTCGACCCCATGCACTGTAGCCCATCAGGCTCCTCTGTCCATGGGATTTCCCAGGCAAGAATACTGAAGTGGGTTGCCATTTCCTCCTCCAGAGGATCTTCCCTACCCAGAGATCGAGCCTGTATCTCCCGCATTGGTAGGTGGATTCTTTACTGCTGAGCCATCAGGAAAGCCCAATATAAATGGTAAGAAGGCTTTAAAGCTTGAAATAATCCCAGGTGTCCTTCTAAAAGGCTCAAAAGGAAAAAAAGTATTTTCAAAAATGTGCTTCTTTCCATTTTAAGTATTATGTATTGGTTAAACAGTGACCTCCAAGGAAGTCATTTAATCTGTGTTGTCTTCTAATGAAACTACTGTCATGCCGAGTACAGAAGTCTGGGTTTTCTCTGGACACTAAGAATCCATTATTCTCACATGTAAAATCTAACTTGATAAGTCCCCTCTGTTTCACGATTTTAACATCAGGCTCTGCTTAGGGATTTGATCTGATACGCTGTCCCTGTCAGCTCTTGTGTAGCCTACTTTTTATCACAGTTCAAAGGGAGTACGTGAAAGACTTGCTTATGGTAAGTAGGTCACCAGAGACATATGTCAGACCTGAGGAATCCTAGAATTCCTGCTACTTAAAAACACTCTCCATGGTGATCTCAGGAGCTGGCTCACAACTTAATAACCTTGGGTGATACCAGCAGCCTTGGGAAGGAGTAGAACCAACCATACCTCAGTAGGGAAATCTGCCTAAGAGGTACCGATCCCCAGTGGACCTCATTAGAGAAAATTCATACAAGCACATAGCCTGCTTTTTCTAGTAAAAAGAAGTGGTATGAAGTTAGAAAGCTTCCACTTAATAGACAGGAAATGTTCCAGTCAGAAACTCGCATTCCAGCTCACGTCCTCAGAAGTTTATAAGACAAGTGTGTTAGTTGCTCAGTCGTGTCCAACTCTTTGTGACCCCATGGACTGTAGCCCACCAGGTTCCTCTGTCCATGGAATTCTCCAGGCATGAATACTGGAGTGGGTTGTCTTTCTCTTCTCCAGGGCATCTTCCCATCCCAAGGATCAAACCCAGGTCTCCTGCTTTGCAGGCAGGTTCTTTACCATCTGAGCCACCAGGGAAGCTCTTTAAGACAAGAAGTCCTGAGAAAAAGATACCCTTAAAAAAATTGTCACCTACCTGTTTCCTTTATGGCCAGGCTATAGCCAATCACAGTAGACTCCATTTATATGGCTCTGTTCCTATCAGTTTTGTTTCTCAGGCATAATAACACATAGATGTTCATTGTTTGATTTTTCCTTCATAAAATGGCTAAGTATTTTGACTTGATTTTCTCAATAAGCTGCATCCATTTTATAATAGATTAAATCAGTGATGGACTTCTTAAAGACAGGCCCATTGTATTAAGTCAGAAATTCGCCAAGGAACAGTTCATTTTGCATAATATAAATGTTTTCTAATTTATAGTCTAATCAGCTCTTTGAATCTACATTAATTGCATCAAGAAATTCTTTACCTTCTAAAAGTTTGACTTTAATCTTCATTGGCCATCATTCAAATGTGGCTTTTGAAGGAAATAAAAAACAAAGTTATTTATATCACAACATTTAGCTGTTTAAAAATAAGGCTCTTAATCATAATCTTTATTTACATGTCAATTACCACAACTTGATTCTGACATAGAAAATAAACTTATGGTTATCAAAGGGGAAAAGGGGTGGGGAGGGATAAAGCAGGAGTTTGGGATTAACAGATGCACAGCACTATATATAAAATGGATAAACAACAAGGACCTGTATAGCACAGGGAACTTTATTTAACATCTTGTAGTACTTTGGCCACCTCGTGTGAAGAGTTGACTCATTGGGAAAGACTCTGATGCTGGGAGGCATTGGGGGCAGGAGGAGAAGGGGACGACAGAGGATGAGATGGCTGGATGGCATCACTGA
The DNA here is from genome assembly GCF_003369695.1 of Bos indicus x Bos taurus. Lineage (NCBI taxonomy): Eukaryota > Metazoa > Chordata > Mammalia > Artiodactyla > Bovidae > Bos > Bos indicus x Bos taurus. Next base: position 49,609,608 of record NC_040104.1, read on the forward strand.
CTCGATGGACGTGAGTCTGAGTGAACTCTGGGAGTTGGTGATGGACAGGGAGGCCTGGCGTGCTCCGATTCATGGGGTCGCAAAGAGTCAGACATGACTGAGCAACTGAACTGAACTGAACTGAACTGAACTGAATAACCTGTTACAAGATGGTAGGAAAGACTGAAGGCAGGAGGAGAAGGGGACGACAGAGGATGAGATGCTTGGATGGCATCACCAACTCAATGGACATGAGTTTGAGTAAGCTCCAGGAGTTGATGATGGACAAAAAAGCCTGGCGTGCTGCAGTCCATGGGGTAGCAAAGAGTTGGATATTACTGAGTGACTGAACTGAATTGAATAACTTATACTAGAAAAGAATATGCAAAAGAATATATATATGTACATATGAAACTGAATATCTATGCTGTCCACCTGAAACACTATAAATCAACTCTACTTCAATTTTTAAAAGTGTAAAAACAAACAAACAAAAAAACCTTGATTCTGAAATCTAGATCTCCATGCATAAAATTCTCTTGGTCTCATACTTCTGGACTTGAACTAGTACAGTAGAGATGGGGTCAGAGTAGACTTTCCACTCATGGCAGTTAGGTTTCCCAAGCATTAAGAGGGTACCTTTTGGAGCTGACCATAAATTACAGCTTCATATTATACAAAACAGTGCCTCTCATTTGCCATACAGCTTGATTTCTTCAGGCACATCCTGGAAAAATGAAGCCATTAGCGCACACGGAGCTGAATTCCAGGTTGTTACAACAGAGTGGTCAAAGAATCACCTCTCCCTAAAAGCTCTTCTCCTGTATACTATCCAAACCAATAGAAGAATGTGTTGTTAACTGCCAATATTCACAGGAATTGGTTCCTTGCCAGACTCTTGAAACACATTTAAAGGATTTATAAAGATTTGCCACTAAACCATCTATTGTCTTTATAATTATCTTCTTTTATGGTTGAGAAGGAAATATAAAGAGGGAAACACTTAAAAAGTGTGCTTTAAAAAAATAGAACTGCCATATGATCTAGCCACCCCACTACTGGGCATATATCCTCTGTCCATGGGATTTTCCAGGCAATATTACTGGAGTGGACTGCCATTTCCTTCTCCATATATATACCAGAGAAAGCCATAATTCAAAAGATACACGCACCCCAACGCTCATTGCAGCACTGTTCACAATAGTCAGGACGTGGATGCAGCCTAGATGTCCACCAAGAGAGGGATGGGTAAAGAAGATGTGGCACACATGTACAAGGAAATATTACTCAGCCATAAAAAGGAATGAAATGAGGTCATTTGTAGAAATGTGGGTGGATCCAGAGACTGTCATACAGAGCGAAGTAAGTCAGAAGGAGAAAAACAAATATGCAATAACAGATATATGTGAAATCTAGAAAAAAAATGGTACAGATGAAATTGTTTGCAAAGCGTAAATTGAGACACAGATGTAGAGAACAAATGCATGGACACCAAGAGGGGAAGGCAAGGGTGAGATGAACTGGGAGATTGGGATTGACCCACATACACTGTTGATGCTCTGTGTAACTAATAAGAACCTACGGTCCAGCTTGGGCAACTCTGCTGAGTGCTCTGTTGTGACCTAAATGGGAAGGAAATCCAGAAAAGGGGGCATATGTATACATATAGCTGATTCACTTTGCTGTACAGTAGAAACTAACACATCATTGTAAAGCAACTAAACTTCAGTAAAAATGAATTTTAAAAAAGTCTGCTTTACAGCAGAACTTTGTCTCAAGGCTAGAGTAACACACAGGCATGTCTTAATACCTTAAGTGAATATTCCTCAAGCAAATTGCTATTTACATGCCCCCACATGCCCACTTCTACAGTTTATTGATATCTTTGCTATAGCAGAAATTATTTCTCTGATTGTTTCTTCTTTTTCTTTCATTGAAATACAGCTTTTGCGCATCTCTGCTATATGACTGGACTCGGGCCAATGAGATCTGAACAGAAAGAATATACACAGCATATTATTCTTGTCCCTGAATCACGCAAATAAGGGCAACACTGTAGGGATGATGAGCACAAATCCTATGTGGTAATTCAGGAAAAATGATTCTGATGTCAAATGCGTTTGCATTCTATACCACCCTCTTGGATATGGTCATGCATATTTACATACTAAAGGCTACAAAACACTCCTTTTTAAATACAACTGTTGAGTTTTGTTTAATCTGATGTTTCTCAAACTTATTTGACCATGGAATGCTTTTCACATAACATCTGTTTATAGAGACTTTACTATTCCAAAAATCAAATTTTGGGAAATTCTGCTTTAAAACTGTGGCTCTCGAACTTTAACATGCATTAGAATCACCCTCGGAGAAGGCAATGGCACCCCACTCCAGTACTCTTGCCTGGAAAATCGCATGGACGGAGGAGCCTGGTAGGCTGCAGTCCATGAGGCCGCTAAGAGTCAGACACGACTGAGCAACTTCACTTTCACTTTTCACTTTCATGCACTGGAGAAGGAAATGGCAACCCACTCCAGTGTTCTTGCCTGGAGAATCCCAGGGACGGGGGAGCCTGGTGGGCTGCCGTCTATGGGGTCACACAGAGTCGGACACGACTGAGGTGACTTAGCAGCAGCCGAAACAGAATCACCCTGGTGGGCTTGTTAAAATGCAAATAGCTGGGAGACACCCTCAGCATTCTGAGTCAGCAGGTCCGTGGTGGGAGCCCAGAATCCCTAAGTCTAAAAGCCCCCGGTGGTGATGATGATGTCACTGTCTATGGAGCACACTGTGAGAACTACGTTTAAAGAGTAGAGAAATTCCACCAGGCTCTCTCATGTGATTTCCTACAATGATGGTTCGCAAACTTGAACGTGCACACCACTCACCTGGTGTTCTTTGAAAAATATAGATTCTGGTTTATAGTAGATCTGGGGTAGGGCCTAAGATTCTGCGTTTTAAAAGACAAGAGTGCTGTTGGTCCATGGACCCAACTTTGTGAAGTAAGTCAATAGAACATGAGACTGCCCAAGCTCTTTTGCTCTCTAAGTAATGAGACATCCATCTTTTACAATTTCTGGTAAGTATCTCTATGTAATCCAAGTTTACTTTTCTAAGTAAACTAGTTCCCTTTATGTATCTGCTGCTGCTGCTGCTAAGTCGATTCAGTCGTGTCCGACTCTGTGCAACCCCATAGACGGCAGCCCACCAGTCTCCCCCGTCCCTGGGATTCTCCAGGCAAGAACACTGGAGTGGGTTGCCATTTCCTTCTCCAGTGCATGAAAGTGAAAAGTGAAAGTGAAGTTGCTCAGTCGTGTCCGACTCTTTGCGATCCCATGGACTGCAGCCTACCAGGCTCCTCCATCCATGGGATTTTCCAGGCAAGAGTATTGGAGTGGGGTGCCATTGCCTTCTCTGTTATGTATCTAGATAAGCACATAAAATTTTTCACATAGTATTTGTACTCACCGTCCCTAGAGTATCATTTCCACTGCAAACCTTAGGCTGCCAGCATCACTCTGCAAGCTAAAACACTGACTTCATGCCCCTATGCCTCTAAGAAGTCTGATAATCAATAACCAGATTAGGATAGGTTTTTCGGTAATGTGTTGAGAAGTACGGAGAGAGTTCAGGTAATTTTTACTAAAGTTAATAGCTCTTCTATTTGGGGAAAAAGCCCAGAATGGTTCCACGTACAAAATATGCTTCTCAAAATCAACAACTATTCATAGATAACTGAATCATTTAGATGGAGGAGGGACAATAATATATAGTTCATTTGCCCAATCCACCTGGGAAGAAAAAACAGTCCATATACAAGAGCACTTACCCACACACAGCTGTATATGCCATGGGCCAACTGCACTGAAGAACTCCTCAGTGCAACAGGGGTTAAGAACGAGTAGAGGTGCCTTCTAGTTGGGCTGGTGATACACTTTCCCTTAAATCTGAAAGTCTGTACTAGACAAGACATAGCAGTTCTCAGGAAAGGGAAAGCTATGGGATTTGAAGGGCAGCAAGAATACTTCCCAGAGCAGCCCACCTCTGACAGAACCCTGAGGATAAGGTCAGGATTTAGGGAGGCCCTGGAATGACCACTTGACTGGAGAAGCCAGAAAACAGTAGATGCATTCAGTGTGATGACCCCCCACCTACACACACATACACACACACACACTCCCAGTCAGTGTGACGATCCCCACCTACACATATACACACTCTCACACACATTCCCAATCAGTGTGATGACCCCCCACCTACACATACACACACACACACTCACACACACTCACACACACTCACAGTGTGATGACCCCCCCACCTTAGACACACACACATACTCCCAGTGTGATGATCCCCACCTACACACACACACACACACACACACACACACTCATACACACTCCTAGTCAGTATGATGACCCCCCCACCTACACAAACACACACACACACACTCCCAGTCAGTGTGATGACCCCCCACCTACACATACACACACACACTCACACACACACACTCCCAGTCAGTGTGATGACCCCCCCACCTACACACACACACACACACACTCCCAGTCAGTGTGATGACCCCCCCCCACCTACACACACACACACACACACACACACACACACACACACACACTCCCAGTCAGTGTGATGACCCCCCCACCTACACACACACACACACACAGACACACTTCCAGTCAGTGTGATGCCTCCCCACCTACACACACACACACACACACACTCCCAGTCAGTGTGATGACCCCCCCCACCTACACACACACACACACACACACACTCCCAGTCAGTGTGATGACCCCTCACCTACACACACACACATACTCCCAGTTCAGGTATTAGCTTCAGTGTACAGGCCGAGTCCACACCTCTCCGTTGTCATGGAGCCTGACTTTTCTCAGCCGACGCAATGCCTGACTTGCTCTTTCAATTGAGAAGCCTACTCTTACATTAGGTCACGGTACAGAGACTTACTGAATAGCTCGGTCACTTCCATTAATTAATTCCATTAATTAATCCGGCACGTCCAGAGGATCATCGTACTTGCTCTCAGGATTCACACCTTCTCTTCTAACACTAGACTGAAGTTGAAAAGAATGGCTGCCTCTGACCGCATCTCCAGTGGGATGGTCTATACTAGCTAAGGGATACTGGGATAGCTAAGGTCCTAGTTTGCTTGGGATAGCCCCAATTTACTCTGTTGTTTGGAAGGCCCCAGTCTGAATAGTAAGACATACGGCCACACATACGACTGCACAGTGCTAGTCACCTTCCAACATGGGAGTGTGTGCCCAGAGAGCCGCTCTTGCCCCTTGCCCCAGCAAACTGGATCTCCATTTCTGCTGCTGTTCACAGGGACATAATGATGGGCCAATACTGTCACCCCCGCCAGGAGTACAGATTTGGGTAAGGCCACTGCTCTTTGGAGGGCTTCCCAGGTGACTCCGTGGTAAAAGAATCTACCTGCCAATGCAGGAAACACAGGAGATGCCAGTTTGATCCCTGGGTAGGGAAGATCCCCTGGAGAAGTAAATGGCAACACATTCCAATATTGCCTGGAAAATCCCATGGACAGAGGGGCCTAGTGGGCTACAGGGGATCTCGAAGAGTCAGACACAACTGAGTGACTGAGCACACACACACTGCTCTCTGAAATTCATCCTTTGAAAACAATTTAAATAGCCGCCTGGCTGACAATAACAACAAATCTATGTATTTTGACTTTTAACAGTGTTACGCTTTTCAAAGAGCCCAGCCAACATCATCACAAATTCTGACCTTGCTCAGCAGCTCTGGTCTTGAATTCTCAGAGGGAAATTTGAGTACCTGGAGCTGCTACCCACTGACCCGTTTCCTCTTCACAAGGCTCAGAAACAACTGGAGAGGTGTGCTAACCAAATGTCAGACATAAAAGTGACATTAAGCAAACAACAGGAGGGAGAAGACAAGACAAGTCAGAAGCAGCCCCACACTACACATCTGCTCCAAGGGCAGACAGACCATAGAGTCCTGGCAGACTGTATGTACTAATGTTAAGGTCTCCTTCTCCCAGCTCTAATTGAAAATCTCTCGCTACTTTTAATTTAAAGGACTCTGAGTCAGGCTGCTCCCCTGCTCAGTTCTGAGACAAAAACATGCTGGGCAAGAAGGCTGGAAATGCCCTTTAACTTCCGGCTCTGGTTGGGTTGGCAAGTAATATAGATCATTTAGAACTCAATTTAAAGGAATAAAAATGTGAGAATATACTGTGAACAAGACTAAGTGGGGACTCTAGGATTTTGAATATAATGTGTTCCTTGGCCAACACAGAGTTCACTAACAAAATTGCACTTACCAGGGGAGGTGAGGGAAGGGTAAAAATAAGTAGAAAATGAAATAGAATCTGACAAGTACCCTAAAGGAGTAGAAACAAGTGCAATGGAAACAAAAAAAAAAAAGAAGGAGAGAGTAGTTTTGACTTAGGGAAAGGTAAAGATTCATGGAGGTAGAAAATTTTAATTTATATTCTCACAATAAAAAACTTCCACTAGTATTTATGGAGGGTTTTTTAACACTCAAGAACTATTCTAAGTACTTTAAATGTATTTTTATCTAAGTCAGTCTCATTTAAACTTGCCCTTGAATAGAAGTTATATTTAAGAGAAACAGAAACGAAGAAGAAAGGGTATTCCTGGTAGCAGGAACAAACTGATGTAAGGTGTAACATTGGGAGGCATTCAGGAAACAGTGACTGTCATCATCAGTCGGGGCAGACTTTGGGGTATGTAAAGAACAAGGGAGGTAAGGCTCAAAGCAAGAAATTGGTGCCTAAAGTATCACGATGAAAAGGCTGAAGTTTATTCACTAGGCATTGAGGTCCCGTTACTGCAGTGACTCAGTCATCAGAATCGTTGAGGGGCTTTCTCAAAACACACATGCCCTTGTCCTACTCCCAGAGACTAAGTCTCATTCGCAGTTCAGTATTTCAAAACTCCTGGCTGATTCTGGGGGACATCCTAGTCGAGAACCACTAATCTTCCGGGAACTGCTGTGACTAGCTCTCAGTTCTACGCAGACATAAGCAGCAATGCAGAGGGTAATCAGGTGGGGCCCAGCCTGAGTGCAGGGTGCTGAGCTAATACACCCTGCGATACAAACGCCATGTGAGGAGGCCTGATGTCGGGTGAATAGCAGGGGGGCTCTGCTGAGGTGATCAAAGCACAACGCTAGAATTGGCCAGATGGGAGGAGGGAGCAATATAACTCTGACATTTAAGCCCAAGCTGGGGGGATGGTACTGGTCTTGGCAGAGATGGGAAAGATAGAAAATTCATATCTGAAAGCTAGCATGTTGAGTCTGGTTTTGAACATGCTGAATTGAGATGATCACTAGGGACCTTATGTGGAAAATGGTACCAGACGATAGAAATGCACATCTAGCCCTTGTCCCTGGAAACCCTCAATCCTGGGCAATGTAGGACAGATGGTCACCCTACCACCCTTGAAGAAAGAGCACATCAATGTTATGTGGCAGTCTGGATGGGAGGGAGTTTGGGGGAGAATGGATACATGTATATGTATGGCTCAGTCCCTTTGCTGTTCACCTGAAATTATCACAGCATTGTTTGTTAATTGGCTATACCCCCAGAACAAAATAAAAATTGTAAAAATAATAATAGTTTTACCTTACATTTAGAAAGTTTAAAAGAAATGATGTTTAAGAAAGTTTAAAAGAAAAGCTACTGACATGGCTGCTGCTGCTGCTGCTGCTGCTAAGTTGCGTCAGTCGTGTCTGACTCTGTGCGACCCCATAGACGGCAACCCACTACGCTCCCCCATCCCTGGGATTCTCCAGGCAAGAACACTGGAGTGGGTTGCCATTTCCTTCTCCAATGCATGAAAGTGAAAAGTGAAAGTGAAGTCGCTCATTCGTGTCCGACTCTTAGTGACCCCATAGACTGCAGCCTACCAGGCCCCTCCATCCATGGGATTTTCCAGGCAAGAGTCCTGGAGTAGGGTGCCATTGCCTTCTCCGACTGACATGGAGTAGCTACTGAATAAATGGCTCTTGCTGTCAGAAAAGATAAAAGTGCACAGTGGCCTTAGAATGTTTATTAGATAGCCTTAGATTTAATACTTCCCTTCCCACAAAGCTTATTTATTTTTAATTGAAGGAAAATTGCTTCCCAATATTGTATTGCCCTCTGCCATACATCAACATATCATCCATAGGTATACATGTGTCCCCTGCCTCTTGAACCTCCCTCCCACCTTCCACCCGTTCCTACCTCTTCAGGTTGTTAAGATCCCGGGTTTGAGTCCCCTGAGTCATACAGCAGATCCCCACCGGTCCTATTTTACACATGGTAGTGTATATGCTTCCATGCTACTCTCTCCATCTGTGCCAGCCCCTCCTTCCTCCCCCAGGCCACACCCATAAGTCTGTTCTCTAGGCCTGAGTCTCTGCTCTTGCCCTGGGTTCATCAACGCCATCTTTCTAGATTTCATATGTACATATTAATATATATACTTGTTTTTCTTTCTGACTCACTTCACTCTGTAATAGGCTCTAGGTTCATCCACCTCATTAGAACTGATTCAAGTGTGTTTGTTTTTATGGCTGAGTCATATTCCACTGTATACATGGACCACAGTGTTTTTATCCATTCATCTGATGATGGACATCTAGATTTCTCCCATGTCTTAGCTATTGTAAATCATGCTGCAATGAACATTCGGGTACGTGTGTCTTTACCAATTTTGGTTTCCTCAGGGTATATTCCAAGAAGTGGGATTGCTGGGTCATATGGTGGTTCTACTCCCAGTTTTTTGAGGAATCTCCAAACCGTCTTCCATAGTGGCTGTCTCAATTTATATTCCCACCAACAGTGCAAGAGTGTTCCCTTTTCTCCACACTCTCTCCAAAATTTATTGTTCGTGGATTTTTATGATGGCCATTCTGACCGGTGTGAAGTGATATATCTCATTGTAGTTTTGATTTGCATTTCTCTAATAATGAGAGGTTTAACACTTGTAATTATTCACAAGTCCTTTTTAAGGAGACTTTTCACTATGATCCCATTCAAGGATAGAGTTATTAACAATAGCTATAATAATGCATTCATTGATCAGCTGCTACATTCTAGGCAGTTTGATAAGTTAATGCAACAATGCTATGAGGTTGACATTATTATTCCCTATCCAAGGTCTAGTTCTAGTGTCATCCACGTGGACAGAAATGAAAATCAAGAAACTTACAATTTATTCTATAAATTACAACCAAAGCAATTGATAGATTTAGAATAGGAAGATACTCCCTGCATACAAATTCCTATCCTAAATCAATAGCACGCATCATTTTTTATGGTCGAATACTGCAGGTATTCTGCAAATGGTAGGAGGAAGACAAGCCAGCCACCACTGTTATTATTTAATCTCATCCTAGAAGTTTTACACTATAAAATAAGAATATTTAAAAGATTAAATAAATAAATAAAAATCATGATTGTCTACCCACAAAAGGTTTTCAAATGAATTATTGCTAGCTCTAATAAAAGATTTTACCTATAAATCCAGAAGAATAACCACTAGAAATTCCTAGCTGAGTGTTACAGGGGAGTTTTATTTTCTTCTTTTTCTTGCGCTACAGTTGACATGCTAGGGATTTGAAGGGGCCCAAAAGAATTATCCTGAGGCGCCCTTACGAGCAGTAACTTTCCTCAGTGTTACTGAGTGCAGTTCATTTAAGAAAGGTAATACAGTAAGTCCCCCACACATAAAACTTAAGCTGTGAACTTTCAAAGACGTGAACGTCCCCTGTATGCCAGCTGTTGAAGGACTCTATAATTATGCCAGGAGTCAACTACGTGGTCCCCAGCGAATGTGCTCACTGGGGTGTGTGTGCCCAGCCTGGCTGCCACTCTGCAGTGGCTGCTCCTTCTCGTGGTTCCGCCTGACCTTCTGGGATCAGGCTCCTGGTAAAACCTAGGAACCTCAGCTTTTCTCTCCTGGAGACATTGTTTGCTAATTCTTGAGTTTACATTGTAGGGAAGAACTGCATCAAATATACATTAACAAATACATATATGCACTTTCAGCTTCTCTGATGGCTCAGCAGGTAAAGAATCGCCCTGCAATGCAGAAGACACAGGGTTTGATCCCTGGGTTGGGAAGATCTCCTGGAAAGGGCAATGGCTACTCACTCTAGTATTCTTGCCTGGAGAATCCCATGTACCAAAGGGACTGGTGCGCTATAATCCAAAGGGTCTCAAAGAGTCAGACATAACTGAATGACTACGCATGCACACATGTGTGCACTCATGTATGTGTTTACATGTATTTACAGAGAAGATACACGTACCTGTATTTTTAAACCTTCATCTAAAAACATGCCATTTCCATAGAAAGAGTACACTGAATTTTCCCAAGGCACATCAGTCTGTGTGTACTAATAAGGCTATTTTCTCATTAACTTCCAGTTTTCTCTGGCTCATTTCCCCACATTCCAATATCCACTAGCCTCTAAGAACCAACAGGAGACGTTCATATATTAACAGACTCTGCTATCTGAGCCACCTCTAGCTGATTTGTCAGGAGCCGGCATCTCTTCTGTGACTGCCGAGCACAGCCGTTCTCTCTGGGTGCCAAAGCTGCACAGCGTTGAAAACTGATAACTGTAGTTACAGTGGGTACCTGTGGGGAACAAGTGGGAGGGAAAACTTACTTTTTTAACTGTATGCCCTGTTGTGCCTTTTGAAACTTTGTCTATACTTACAATTCTTTCAGATAGAGATCAAGTCCAAAAAATTAAATAGCTGTGCAGGTGCTGTATAGGAGACAGCTAGAATGGCTCTCTGGTTTCTGATAGAAAAAATCCAAAGCAAGCCTGCTTGTGCATCAGTGTGTTCCAGAACAGCCCTGTTATTTTAATTCTCAGTCCTTTCTCTGCTCGGGCCCAAGACCAGCAGGTAGGAGTCATTTAAGGGACAGTCAAAGGGCAGCCACTGGCCCCAATTCCCTCTTCCGGCTGATGCTTAAGGCTTTGTGCTGTGGTGAGTCAAACTCATTCTGTTTGGCTTCTTAGAAGACTCCATTGAGTCACTTAGAAATTCACCTCCACTCCCCAGACGGGCCACCAGCAGGGGACCCAGCCAAGGGTTAACAATCCAACCAAGGGAAAAAAGGTTTACAAAAAAGAAGACAAATGCTCTGAGAAACACCAGTTATAATTGAAATTGTTTATACAATCTTGTAAAGCGCTCTTGACTAAGCTGTAAAATGCTTAACCAAACTCCTCCTCTCCCAGGCAGCGTACTTAAACTGTGAGGACGTGTTTATGTAGTTAGCGCTATGGTTACAGGAGCAGCTTGGGAAAGGCTTAGCTCTTCATTAAAGGAGGGACTTTCTGTCCCTGAGAAGCCTTAGGAAGTAGAGCTGTCTCAAGGGCTCCGGAGCCTTGTAACAACACTCGACATGTAGCAAATGCTTAATAAATGTTAGCTTTTAAAATTATTGTTGTAGTTGTTTCCATAAATTCAAGTGACTTAGAGTGTCAAAAGCTAAAATTCATTTTTTAAAAATCTGGAGTTTAGCTCTCTCAAGAGACCAACCGTGACATCTCAAAGCCATGTATCATCGTTTTAGCAGTAATTACTCCCTCCAGAATGGCAGGATCTTCTTCCAGACGATTCTCAAACCTAGTTGTTGGGGGAAACAATGATTGAGGTAATACCACGGGCTCTGCTGTCACCTAGTGGAAAATTAGATTATTATAACCTGTTCTCAATTACAAGCTCAGTGTGAGAATAGCCAACTAGCTACCATTGACTTGCACTATATAGTTCTTCACAATTCCAAACTACGAACAGAGTCCATGTCTGTGTTGACATGCTTTTTTTCTTATCCTCCTTGAAATCTGGAATATTCCCTGATATCAAGAAACAAGGATGTCATAGCAATTGCAACTCTCCAATATGAGCAGGTGAGCATGAGGGAATTCAGAAAGGAAAGGAATACCTACCATCGAGCAGTTGCAGGTCTGATCCCTGGATTGGGAAGATCCCTGGATTGGGACAATCCTCTGCCAAAGGAACTGGCAAACCACCCCAGTATTCTTGCCTGGGATATCCCATGGACAGAGGAGCCTGGTGGGCTACCGTCCGCAGGGTTGCACAGAGTCGGACACAACTTAGCAATTCCCTGCAGGCAATTTACTACAGTGAGCCCTGAGGAAACTCAGGACGTGAAAACACAGGACACTGGCCCCAGCTAGCTGAGGTGCAGGTCAGAGAAATGGTTTCAGTGAGTTTTTCCCATCTCCCCACACATTTTGTGCTTGTTGTTGTTGAGTTGCTAAGTTGTGTTGTCCCACTCTGCGACCCAATGGACTCTAGGCTCCTGTTAAAAACACTGAACTCCTTAACTTGGGATACCTGGCTTTCTTTAACAATCATCTCTTGATATTCAGACTACCTGCCCTTTGCTGTAAAACTTCTATATAACCTAGCCCTCCCTCCTTGCCTCCTCAGAGCAGTCCTCTCAGGGTTACTTGAGATGCTGCCTCCTGAGCTTAAGTCCTAAAAATTCCCACTGAATAAAATGTAACTCTGAACTTTTAGGCTGTGAATATTTTTCATATTTTAAGTATATTTTTCGTATTTTAAGTTTACACCCCAAAAAAGCAAAGGCACATGATCCTGTGTGAAGCTGCCCAGTCAGAAACCAGTGGCTGTAGAGAATGTTCTTGACAACTTCCGGGTCTCCTGGTCACTGGAACGTTGCTGGATCCTGAGAGAAGAGGGTCGGGCACAAGGTGAGCCTTTGATAAATAACTGCGGGATGAATCTTTGCCACAATAATAACAAATAGACCAAAACGAGCAAACACATATACACACATCAAAAAATTAAAAGTGGAAGATGCTTAATTACATTTCCTTTAGAGTTTTTAAAGTGTCTTCATATTTAAGTTATTCTCAGAAAAACCTATGAAATAGAGTATATTTTCCCATTTTAAAGATGAGGAAATTGCTGCTTTGGAAGGATAACACAGTATGTCAAGCCAAAAAAACAAAAACAAAGCTGTCTTCTGACTCCAAATTCTGAGTCCTACCCATATCAGTCCTCTGCTTTGCGGGATCCTGTGAGGCTGTGGGTGGCTCATCAGGGGAGATATTAGGGAAGAATGGAATGCTCTGGTTTTATTTTGAGAGAGGAGAGGAAAACCCTATAGAAGAGAAAGGGCACCCAGGACAGAAGGCAAGACTCTGAGGACCACAGGTAACCGCGAGGAAGAGATACCCTTCTCACCTCCTCAGGGCTGGCTCTGCCACCGTGCTGAGCTCCCCTGCCTGTGCATTCCTCTGTGTGAGCGACCCTGTGGTGCCTGCCAGGCTCCTATGTCCACGAAAGTCTCCAGGCAGCAATACTGGAGTGGGTTGCCATGCCCTCCTCCAGGAGATCTTCCTGACCCACGGATTGAACCTGTGTCTCCTGGTCTCCTGCCCTGGCAAGTGGGTTCTTAACTGCTAGCGTCACCTGGGAAGCCCGTGGATTCCTCTGGGCTGTTGCTAATCTAGGAATCCCTCTGTGTCAGTTCTCCAACCCTCCACTCTCCATAGGCAAATCCCTTCCAGCTTTAAAAACCAACAATATCAATCTGCCTTTACCCAATGGTCACTAAGATTCTCTAGCATTGCTCTCCTAGTCTTCAAAGTAGGCTTAGCAGAATTATAGACTCAGTAATTTCATCCCCACAATGACTCTTCATGGCACCCGACCATGGTTTTGACACCAACCCCACTGTCGCCCCCCTCCAGAAACTGCTTTGCCCAGGTCCCCTGGGACCACCTGCTTGTCAAATGTGGTCAACTTTTCAGATGTCTGCTTTACTCCTCGGAGCATTCACACTGTTGGCCATGGCCTCCATAACTGAAATTCTATCCTTCCAAACCTCCTGAGACATGGCGTTCCTGGGTTTGCCCTTCATGGGTGTCACTTCTTAGTCTTCTTCATTGTGATACTCTTATTCCCCAAGCTCCCCTAAGAAAAACTCCCAAAGGAGTGTCACCACCTGACACTTGATTCATGTCTCAGCCTAAACATCTCCTCTGAGTCTCATTGGATATCCCAGAGATGCTGCAAATGCACTGAATCAAAATTGTGCCCTTCACCTTCTCTCCACTTGTACAAGCCAGAGGAAGAAGAGTTATCAACAGAAAAGTGCAGCAGTAAAAAGGATTAATGGAAGACCTCTGGCTTAAAGGGGAAATGATTTTCTATTTCATCTAGTTGGGGAGAGAACTTCACCTAAAGACAAAAAAAAAAAAAATTGTTTCACCTTTTTCTTTTGCCAAAGTTTTAAGTTTTTAGAAAAATTGAAAAATTAGAGCAATAAATTATCATAAATCTTTGACTAAAATTCCCCAATTGCTAATACTTTGCCACATTTGCTTTCTCTCTCTCCATATATTTGTATATATATTGTTATTTTATTGATGAACCATTTGAGAGCAAATTGCAGACACTGCAACTGTCTACTCCTAAATACTTTAACATCTATCTTTGAGGAAAGAGACATTGTTTTACATGGACGAATAATGATTTAGAATTATATCATAATTCTATGATATAATACTATTTACTAGGCACTCAGATAAAAATGTTTAGCAGTTATGCCAATAATCTGGAGATCTTCATGCCAACGTGGAGATGTTTTCCTAATTGTCTGTCCATGAGAGAACCAATCATGCCTCGTGTTTAGTTGTCATAGTTCTTTTAACGTCCTTTCATCTGGAATGGTTCCCCAGCCTTTCTTTGTCTCTTCTGACATTGATATTTTTGAAAAGCATAAACCACTTGCTTGTGGATTTTCCTTGTATTTAGATTTCGCTGATAGATTTCTCATGATTAAATTCTGGTTATACACTTTTGGCAGGCATGTTACCTAAATGATGTTGTGTCCTTCAGCTCATCTAATCAGGAAACGTGTGATACCAGCTTATCCCATTGACTATGGTTATTTAGCTATAGTGTTGCTTACTGTTAAAGCACATTTTTTTTTCTTATAGTTAATAAGCTCTGAGGAGAAATTTACTCAACAAACTTCCACCTAATGGTTTTAACATTCCTTGGTAATTCTTATCTAAACCAAATATTAGTATGATGATTTAAAAACAGTGATTTTCTATTATTCCTTCCATATTTACTAGTTGATGTTCTATAGTACTATAAAGAAAGGCTTCTTGTTATCCTTATTATTTATTTCTTTTTCTTTTTTTTTAGTATCATTAAGGACTCCTGGATTCCTGGCTGATTTTTTCCCCAATGTATTATAATCCATTACTGTCATTATTCTTTATTATTATTTTGTTCAAATTGTCAATGATTTGCCCAGTAGAAATCCATTTGTGCTTCTTCCTCTTCTTTTTCACATGTCCCATTTTGGGGTACATTTTAAAACTGAAGTTTAAAATAGTTGACTTATACAGTGTCGTGTTAGTTCAAATGAACAGTGAAGTGATTCAGTCTATATATGTATTCTTTTCAGGTTCTTTTCCATTTAACTTATTACAAGATATTAAATATAGTTCCCCATGCTATACAGTAGGTCTTGTTATCTATCTGTTTTGTAGGTAGCAGGGTGTATCTGTTAACCCCAAACTTCTAATTTACCCCTCCCACCTATCCCCCGTATTAAGCCATAAGATTGTTTGCTATGTCTGTGAGTCTTTCTGTTTTGTAAATAAGTTCATTTCTATCATTTAAAAAAAAATTCTACATGAGTGATTATCATATGATATTTGTCTTTCTCTGTTTGACTTACTTCACCTAGTATGATAATCTCTAGGGCCATCCATGTTGCTGCAAATGGCATTCAGTTCAGTTCAGTTCAGTCGCTCAGTCATGTCCGACTCTGTGCAACCGCATGGACCGCAGCACACCAGGCCTCCCTGTCCATCACCAACTCCCGGAGTTTACCCAAACTCATGTCCATCAAATCAGTAATGCCATCCAACCATCTCATCCTCTGTTGTCCCCTTCTCCTCCCACCTTCAATCTTTCCCAGCATCAGGGTCTTTTCAAATGAGTCAGTTCTTCACATAAAGTGGCCAAAGTATTGGAGTTTCAGCTTCAGCATCAGTCCTTCCAATGAATACTCAGGACTGATCTCCTTTAGGATGGGCTGGTTGGATCTCCTTGCAGTCCAAGGGACTCTCAAGAGTCTTCTCCACCACCACAGTTCAAAAGCATCAATTCTTCGGCCCTCAGCTTTCTTTATAGTCCAAATCTCACATCCATACATGACTACTGGAAAAACCATAGTCTTGACTAGACGGACCTTTGTTGGCAAAGTAATGTCTCTGCTTTTTAATATGCTCTCTAGGTTGGTCATAACTTTTCTTCCAAGGAACAAGTGTCTTTTAATTTCATGGCTGCAGTCGCCATCTGCAGTGATTTTGGAGCCCCCCCAAAAATAGTTTGTCACTGTTTCCACTGTTTCCCCATCTATTTCCCATGAAGTGATGGGACCGGATGCCATGATCTTCGTTTTCTGAATGTTGAGCTTTAAGCCAACTTTTTCACTATCCTCTTTCACTTTCATCAAGAGGCTCTTTAGTTCTTCTTCACTTTCTGCCATAAGGGTGGTGTCATCTGCATATCTGAGGTTACTGATATTTCTCCTGGCAATCTTGATTCCAGCTTGTGCTTCTTCCAGCCTGTGCTTCTTCCAGCCCAGCGTTTCTCATGATGTACTCTGCATATAAGCTAAATAAGCAGGGTGACAATATACAGCCTTGACGTACTCCTTTTCCTATTTGGAACCAGTCTGTTGTTCCATGTCCAGTTCTAACTGTTGCTTCCTGACCTGCATACAGTTTTGTCAAGAGGCAGGTTAGGTGGTCAGGTATTCCCATCTCTTTCAGAATTTTCCAGAGAATTTTCCACAGAATTTTTCAACTAATGGCATTAGTTTGTCCTTTTTATGGCTGAGTAATATTCCATTGTATATGTACACCACAATTTCTTCATCCATTCATCTGTCGATGGACACTTAGGTTGCTTCCATATCTTGGCTATGGAAATAATGCTGCTATGAACACTGAGGTACGTGTGTCTTTTTAAATTAACGTTGTTGTCTTTTCCTGATGCTTTCCCAGGAATGGAATTGCTGAATCATATGGTAACTCTATTTTTAGCTTTTTAAATCACCTCCATACTGGTGTCCATAGTCAAGTGTCACATTTTTAAAAGCATTTCTTTGTTTTCTGCACAACAATATGTTCTAGTCTAATCTGTTACTCTTGACTCAGCTATTTTTAATGGGGAATGATATTTAAATACCAAGATCTATGTGCTAGTGTTGCTGTTGTTCAGTCACTGAGTCGTGTCTGACCCTCTGCAACCCCAGAGAAGCATGCCAGGCTCCTCTGTCCATCACATCTCCCTGAGTTTCCTCAAACTCATGTTCGTTGAGGCAGTGATGCCCTCCAACCAACTCATCCTCTGTTGCCCCCTTCTCCTCTTGCCTTCAATGTTTCCCAGTATCACGATCTTTTCCAATGAGTCTGCTCTTCACATCAGGTGGCCGAAGTATTGGAGCTTCAGCTTCAGCATCAGTCCTTTCAATGAAAATTCAGTTGATTTCCTTTAGGGTTGACTGGTTGGATCTCCCTGCAGTCCAAGGGACTCTCAACGGTCTTCTCCAGCACCACAGTTCAAAAGCATCAATTCTCTGGCATTCAGCATTCTTTATGATCCAACTCTCACATCTATACATGACTACTGGAAAAACTGTAGCCTTGATTATGTAGTGATGTCTCTGCTTTTTAAAACACTGTCTAGGTTTTTCATAGCTATTCTTCCAAGAAGTAAGGATCTTTTCTTTCAATTTCGTGACTATAGGCACCATCTGCATTGATTTTGGAGCTCAATTGCTAGTGTTAGGTCTGTTCATTACCACTAGGGCAGCATTACTTCTCAGCTTTTTCAGCAAACTCAGCTGGGAAATGTGTATGTGTATCACAGAGGGTGAGATGGCTGGATGGCATCACTGACTCAATGGACGTGATTTGAGTGAACTCTGGGAGATGGTGATGGACAGGGAGGCCTGGCGTGCTGCAATTCATGGGGTCGCAAAGAGTCAGACACGACTGAGCAACTGAACTGAACTGATAGATATATATATGTATATATTTAATTTTTAAAAGTAATGATTCCATACTTATATTTCTAGTTTTAAGCAAATAGCATAGGTTCTCCCTTACCTTCGGAGAAGGCAATGGCACCCCACTCCAGTACTTTTGCCTGGAAAATCCCATGGACAGAGATGCCTGGTGGGCTGCAGTCCATGGGGTCGTTAGAGTCAGACACGACAGAGTGACTTCACTTACACTTTTCACTTTCATGCATTGGAGAAGGAAATGGCAACCCACTCCAGTGTTCTTGCGTTATCTCCTTTTCCCTATGTGGAAAATCTGGCCCTCCAAAAGCATCACTATATTTACTCATTTGCTGAGTCCTAAACTGCACACCACTCCAGTGTTCTTGCCTGGAGAATCCCAGGGATGGGGGAGCCTGGTGGGCTGCCATCTATGGGGTCACACAGAGTCGGACATGACTGAAGAGACTTAGCAGCAGCAGCAGCAGCAAACTGCACACAAAATAGTTTCCGGATTGCTATACCCACATCACTATCAAAACAATGTACATTTGTATTTCTGTTTGTCTTTTGACTGAGGGTATATATCTAAGTACTGTGTTCCAAGCGATTTGGGTTCATTCTTTTTGCCCTCTTCCATATAGCTCTGTCATCCATTTATTCTTAATAATTTAATCCATCTCGCCACACTGTTAATTTAATTTATTTCTCTTTTTATTCAATTCTAGGATACTCTCCACAAACTTTTAAATTTAATTTTAAATATGAAAAATAGCATGCTTCCAAAAATGAAAGCTGTACACACACACAAAAAAAAAAACAATAGTATGCCTGAGAAGAGTGACAGGATCTCCTGTCCTTTCTACCCGACTCTAGGTAAACAATTCTCTTTGTTAGTTTCTGGTTTGTCTCTCCTAAGTTTCTTTTTGGCAATCAATGAAGTTAGATGTATATATTATTTCTTCTTCTTTCTTACAGAACAGGCGATATATTAAATACATTGTTATCTGCCTGCAGAATTTGATCAAGGAAGGCTCTGTAAAAAATGCAATTTGAAGCTTCTACATTTTCTTAAGGATGGGAAGCCAAGATCAATGGTTTTCATGTTAAGGAAAAAACCTTAATGATACTTTCTTAAATAGAAAAAAAAAAATGGTCTAGACCAATGATTCTCAGAGTCTGATCCTTGGGGCAGCTTCACGCAACACCTGGGAATTTGTTAGAAGTATGGATTCTCCAACCCCGTTCCACACCTACTGAATCAGAAACTCTGGAGTCAGGCCCACTATATAATTCTGTTGTATGCTAAAGAACTGATGATCTGGGAATCATCTAGGAAGGAGGAAGTTGAGAAAATAACCACTATCTTTCGCTGAGTGCTTGCTTGGTACCAAGCACAGGTATAAGCATCTGACTATACACTCCTTGTATGGGCTTCCCTACTGGCTCAGATGGTAAAGAATCTGCCCGAAATGCGGGAGATCCAGGTTTGATTCCTGGGTCAGAAAGATTCCCTGGAGAAGGGAATGGCTACCCATTCCTGTGTTCTTGCCTAGAGAATTCCATGGACTGAGGAGCCTGGCAGGCTATAGTCCACAGACTCACTGAGTCTGACATGACTGAGTAACTTTTGCAGCTGAAACAGAGGGATGGGAGGACAGTCTGAAAAGCTGAGCATTTTCCTGGTGATTCTGAGCGTTGCCTGATGGAGACTCATTCAAACTATTGGACTGAAAGGAGTTTTAAAATATTGGACATTTAGTTAATGCTCCCACCAACTAGAATTGGGGGTTTAATGGCCAAGATAGAAACTACAGACGATATGAAGCATTTCCCTTCTTTTCTTTATACTTAGAGTGAGTTAAGTTTTGTGTAATTGTTTAAATCCCACTTCCCTCTCTAAACTGTAAGTTCCTGAGGGCAGGGACCGTCTGTTTCACCCCCTTGCTCGAGCCCACGCGTATGAGAGCAGGAACCTGTTTGCTTTCATCTCTAGTATCTCCAGCAGCTGGAACCATTCCTGGCACATCATAGGCACTAAATAAATATTTTTTGTTGCTAGACTTTGCTCATAACTATTGTTTCAATGATCGGATTAGAAGGAAATGAAAGAAAGAAGGAAAAGGGCACAGGTTTGTCATTCTTTGGATTTTGTGGGTGACAGGCAGAGACAGCAAGGATTCCACAGCACGAAAGCACATTTTTAAATTGCCGTTTCGTACATTTTTCAGACACGTAGGACTCAATGAGACTAATACTCTGTATGTGTATAGTGCATTAAAGTTTACAAACGACAGTCAATATATATACCATATGATTCTTCTACCTGTTAGACAGGTAGGGTATTTTCATGTTTATTTTACAGATGAGTTAACTAAGGTTCAAATCCATTAATCAGCTAACCTGGGGTTAGATGCATGGAATGACCAGAGCTGGGGTTGGAACCCAGGGATCCTGGCTCCCCGTGCCTCAGGCCACCCAGCCGTGGTCTGGGGGACTGGTCAGGAGACTCCATGAGGAAGAAGCTAGCACATTATTCCTTCCAGGGATGCTGATAAGAGCTTAACCATATTTAAAGCCCCCTGCAGAGGAGAGAGGTCTCCTCTGGTGGTTCAGTGTAAAGAATAGGCCTGCAATGCAGAAGCCACAGGAGATGCGGGTTCCAAATACCTGGGTTGGGAAGATTCCCTGGAGGAGGGCATGGCAACACATTCCAGTAATCTTGCCTGGAGAATCCCATGGACAGAGGAGTCTGGCAGGCTACAGTCCATGGGATCACAAGGAGTGGGACACGCCTGAGCATGCATGCACAGGTCCTGAGATAGGGCTTTCCTGGTGGCTCCGTGGTGAAGACTCTGCCTGCCACTGCAGGAGGCGTGGGTTTGATCTCTGGGTCAGGTAGATCCCCTGGAGAAGGGAATGGCAACCCACTCCAGTATTCTTGCCTGGGAAATCCCATGAACAGAGGAGTGGTGGGCTGCAGTCCATGGAGTCGCAAAAAAGTCAGACACGACTTAGTGGCTACAGAACAACAGGTCCTGCGGTGGGACTGCGCACCAGCGCCACCTTAACCCAAGACCGCTGCGCTCCTCCTCAGTCCGCGTGCTGGGGCCCTAGTCCCCGGTGTGATGATCTTTGTAGTTGGGGCCTTGGGAGATGATTCTGTCCTGTGGGTGGAGCCCTCAGGAGAGGCATCAGTGCTCTTAGAAGAGGAGACCTAGAAGAGGTCATCTCTCTCTCCATGCGAGGACACAGCAGGAAGGCAGCCAGCTGCAAACCAGGAAGCGGGTTCTGACCTGACTCTGACTGTCGTGGTTCCCTGATTTCAGATTTCCAGCCTTGGGAGCCGTGAGAAACACGTGTCTGTTGTTTAAGCGACCCTGTGCTTGACTTCTGGTCAAACCAACTTGAACTGAGTCAGTGGTCAACAAGGGGCTCTTCTGGGCCGTGGAAGGGGCGGGACGTACATATGAGGAGGGATGCGATTGCTTCTCTGTGTAGCCCAAGCTGCGCCGTGAGAACGCAGCTCCACTTACTCACCGGGCTGCCGGCCTCCCGGCACTGCGCGCCCGCGCCCTGCGGGAGGGCAGGTGGCTGCCCGCGGGTGGGGGCGCGGGGGACGAGGACCGGGCTTCCTGACTCCACCGGCCAGTCCGCCCCGCCGGCGCTTACAGCCCGGCGAGGGCCGTGCCGCGCTCCAGGGCCCGCCCGCCCCGGCACTGCGCGCCGCGGCCGCACAGCGGCAGCGCAGCCTTAGTTAGCGGAAGCTTCTCACCCGCTGCAGGAAGGAGCCTCTCCAGGCACTTAGCTAGGACGCCTCATCAGCCTGGGCCCTTTCCAGATAAACACCAGCACTTCTCTTATATACTGTGATTAATACTCCAGCCATTCTTTATTCACTCATTCATTTAAATCATCGATTTATTCCTTTTTCTTTTTTTCCCGTGTAGCTGTCATGCATTGAAACCCGACTATTTGGGCTTCCTTGGTGGCTCAGTGGATAAGAATCCGCCTGCCAAGGCAGGAGACGCAGGTTCAGTCCCTGAGCTGGGAGGATCCCATGTGCTGGGGAGCAGCTAAGCCCATGCGCGCAACTGTTGAACTTGTCTCCAGAGCCCATGATCCGCAGCGACCGAAGCCCTGGTGACCCAGGGCCTGTGCTTCACAACAAGAGAAGTCCCCACAGTGAGAAGCCTGCGTACCACAGCTGGAGAAAGCACGTGTGCAACAAAGAAGACCCAGCACGGCCAAAGATAAAAGCAGAGACAAAATCATATATATGTACATATATGAAATGATGTGAAGTCGCTCAGTCGTGTCCGAGTCTTTGCGACCCCATGGACTGTAGCCTACCAGGCTCCTCCGTCCACGGGATTTTCCAGGTAAGACTACTGGAGTGGGTTGCCATTTCCTTCTCCAGGGGAAATTCCCGACCCAGGGATCAAACCCAAGTCTCCCGCATTGTAGGCAGACGCTGTACCGTCTATACACACATATATAATGTTTACTACTTGCAAGGGCTCTGTTTTTTAAAAACAATTTTACATCATGCTCTAAGACCTGCAGGAGCTCAATACTGAGTGGGAGATTTGAAAATGGCGAATACCCTGTGACTGTAGTGAGTGCTTAATATGGTAATGGTAGAATGTCGCATTGTGTAATGTAGGTCAGAACCCTTCAGGCCTCTGCTTCAGTGTGGCTTTTGCAGGCATGCCTTCCCAGGCACCCGGACCAGGTTACAGAGCCCCAGTCTGTGGTGTCTGGGAGCCTGTATCGGCTCTATTGTAACACTCTGCACACCGCAGTGTTATTCCTTGTTTGACTTTCCTGATTGATGGAACCAGCTTCTCAGGGACAGGGACCACTGCAGCCCCAGTGTAGTGAGAAACAAGTTCTTTGGTATCCTAAAGCAGGTTCACATTCCCCGTAGGTGCTCAATAAGTGCTTATTGAATGAGAACTTATCCAACTACAATTGTTCCATGAACCCAAATGCAAGAAACATAACATCTTTATAGTTCTTTGTTTAATTTTTATTTTATATTGGAGTATAGTTCGGGCGTGGGGTAGTTCTTCCCGGCTGCCGTCTCTGGCCTTGGGCGGGTATAGCTCCTCCCAGCCGCCGCTCCTGACCTCAGACATGGGGTAGCTCCTCTCGGCTGCTCCTGCACTGTCGCAGCCTGAAACTCTCAGCCGTCGCCCCTGACGTCAGACGCGGGGTAGCTCACGTCAAGGAGTAAGTCAAGGCTGTATATTGTCACCCTGCTTATTTAACTTATATGCAGAGTACATCATGAGAAACGCTGGGCTGGAAGAAGCACAAGCTGAAATCAAGATTGCCGGGAGAAATATCAATAACCTCAGATACACAGATGACACCACCCTTATGGCAGAAAGTGAAGAGGTACTAAAAAGCCTCTTGATGAAAGTGAAAGTGGAGAGTAAAAAGTTGGCTTAAAGCTCAACATTCAGAAAACTAAGATCATGGCATCTGGTCCCATCACTTCATGGGAAATAGATGGGGAAACAGTGGAAACAGTGTCAGACTTAATTTTTTGGGGCTCCAAAATCACTGTAGATGGTGACTGCAGCCATGAAATTAAAAGTCGCTTACTCCTTGGAAGAAAAGTTACGACCAATCTAGATAGCATATTCAAAAGCAGAGACATTACTTTGCCAACAAAGGTCCGTCTAGTCAAGGCTGTGGTTTTTCCAGTGGTCATGTATGGATGTGAAAGTTGGACAGTGAAGAAAGCTGAGCGCTGAAGAATTGATGCTTTTGAACTGTGGTGTTGGAGAAGACTCTTGAGAGTCCCTTGGACTGCAAGGAGATCCAACCAGTCCATTGTGAAGGAGATCAGCCCTGGGATTTCTTTGGAAGGAATGATGCTAAAGCTGAAACTCCAGTACTTTGGCCACCTCATGTGAAGAGTTGACTCATTGGAAAAGACTCTGATGCTGGGAGGGATTGGGGGCAGGAGGAGAAGGGGACGACAGAGGATGAGATGGCTGGATGGCATCACTGACTCGATGGACGTGAGTCTGAGTGAACTCCAGGAGTTGGTGATGGACAGGGAGGCCTGGCGTGCTGCAGTTCATGGGGTCTCAAAGAATCGGACACAACTGAGTGACTAAACTGAACTGAAGTGAACTGGGGCCCCTGCTCTGGAAGGGTTATGCTAAACTCCTCACCCGAATCATTCTGATCCCTGCTAGAGGCATCCCCATCTAAGCCCTACCCTTCTCCACCATTTCCTGTGAGTGGTGCACAAGTACATGGTGAGGCCCAGGACACACACACCCTCCCCAGCCCCTGAGAAACCTTCGTGAGGGCAGGACCACTGCCTACGTTCCCTCCCCTCCCCACTCAAATAGACAGCAAGAGCAACTTTGTGGCTCTCCATGCTATGGTCTTGGGAGGGGAAAAGAAAAATACTTCCCAGATGAATACTGACAAATTTACAGCTTCAAGAAGACAAGATACCAATCAACTTCAACTCTCCCTGTTACCAAATAAATGAATGTATATTTTTGTGGAGCTGTGTTTTATAAAGGCATTCCACATTTCTGTGTTCAGGCAACTGTGCACCCATAAGTCAACAAGCACCCATTTCTTCTGGGCTAGTAATTTCTTTTGACATCAGGAAAGTATACCTACTTCTGGTGAGGATTAATGAAGATAATGTCTTTGAAAGCACTTTGGGAACCAAAAGTACTATACAAATGTAGAAGAATGTTGGTATTAACTAGTGATTTCTGTATTTTGCAGTCTGAGAAGAGATGACAGGATAAATTATCTCTTTGGGGTCCTTTTCAATTCTCCCATGATAGTTTTTTTGCTAAAAACTGTCCTGCAGTGATCCATTATTCTAAAACAGCCTGTATTTCCTTAAAAAAATAAAAGTAAAAAACCTGTGCTTCAGTGTTTACTTCTCTTTCTTTCTTTCTCACTGGCTCTTAATGCAAACTTGACATTCTGAGGTACTTAAGTTGAAACCACTTGTGAGGGGAATAGACAAAGGGACTTCTGGGGCCCATTTTATTTTTATTTTTTAAATTAATTTTTATTGGAATATAGTTGCTTTAGAATGTTGTATTAGTTTCCACTCTATACAGCAAGATGAATTAGTCACGTATATACATATATCCCCTCCCTTTTGGACTTCCTTCCCATTCAGGTCAAGGCAATATTGGGTCTCATTTAAATCTAACAGTCCATGATTTATCAAAATGCCTATATGCAAATGATAGAAAAAGTCTGATTTTTTTTTTTTACTTCTTTCCTTCATTCCTACATTCCTTTGAATAATATTTATTTAGCACTTGCTCTGTTTATACTCTTGCCTGGAAAATCCCATGGACGGACGAGCCTGGTAGGCTGCAGTCCATAATGTCACTAAGAGTCAGACGTGACTGAGCGACTTCCTTTTCACTTTTCACTTTCATGCATTGGAGAAGGAAAGGGCAACCCACTCCAGTGTTCTTGCCTGGAGAATCCCAGGGACAGGGGAGCCTGGTGGGCTGCCGTCTATGGGGTCGCACAGAGTCGGACACGACTGAAGTGACTTAGCAGCAGCAGCGGCAAGCATTCCTTAGATTTATAATTGGCCACGAACATACCTGTGTAATATTCTGATAACACCTGAAATTTGGCAGCTGACTTCAGCTCTCAGTTCTCTCCCCACGCCACAATCCCCACCATGTACATTCTTCATTCGGAGCCCAGCTCACAGCTACGTCGTGCTTTTCTCTGCTCTATCTCCGCGTCCTTGGATGTCTTGCTGTTAATGTGCCTCCACTTCTATATCAAGTTTCTTGACTGTTAAACTGTTTACTGTGTTTATATCAGTTGTTGGAGAACATTAAGAAACTCTGAGATAAAACAGAAGCAGAGCATTGAAAGAAAAACCACAGGGGAAAAAAAACCCAGTGTGATACAAAATAAAAGTGTTGTTCTCATGGAGTGGGATCTGTTATTTTTTTTTTTCCTAACCACAGAAATATAAATTTTGACTTGACTAAATACACAGTTAAATCTGGGACAGATACTGAGGTTTAATGTACACTTTGGCATTGTGTGTAGAGAAGGATGGTTTAATTTTGAGTAAAGGTGGCCCATCAATGGGCTATTTATACCGTACTCTTAACATTATCTCCCAAGTTATTCCTTACTTCTGTTGTTTTGGAAACTGACTTGTTCCCCTGTTTTTGAATTATGACCCCTAATTTGCATAGTTTGGGCTTCCCTGGTGGCTCAGTGGTAAAGAATCTGCCCACAATGCAGGAGACACAGGTTCCATCACTGGGTTGGGAAGATTCCCTGGAGAAGGAAATGGCAACCCATTCTAGTATTCTTGCCTGGGAAATCCCATGGACAGAGGAGCGAGCTTTCTACAGTCCATGGGGTCGCAAAGAGTCAGACACGACTGAGCAACCAAACAACAATTTATATAATTTGGTGTGAGTGGCCATTTTTTACAATGTGACTCTGTTTTCTAGTCACAGCTTTCATGTCCAAGGAAGATGTTTCCTGTGGGAACTTCAGAGCTTGGATTGGGAGGGAAAGGTTGGTGTCTCCCTGCATTCCAGTAAAACTCGGGAGTGCTGGTCATATGGATTGTGAAAGCAAAACACGGTGCTGATGAAGTAGTAACTGTGACTAATGTGTGCTGAGTTCCCTCCAGGGAACAGGCATGGATGGGAGTGCTTGACAAGTACCATACTCTGACTTTTTATGTGCATTTCCTGAATAAAGGTCCTGAAGCACAGAGAGTTTCAGTAACCTGCCCAAGGTGAAGCAGAAACTAGTGGATCTGGGATATCAACCCCAGGATTCTGGCTCACAGATCCATGTACAAACACACACACACACACACACACACACACGCACACGCACGCGCGCGCGCGCAGAGTCTTGCAGCTACTTAAGAAAACAACACTCCCAGCCCAGGACTTTCCTGATAAGGAACAGAAGTGGGATTCACACAAAATCTTGGCAATGCAGCAAATATTCAACTTTTGTTAAGAAAAACTCTTTTTAGTTAAAAAACAGTACCCAAATCATAAATTTATAGCTCAGTGAATTATCGCAAAATGAACCTAGCTATGAAACTAGGTCTTGGTATAGAATGTTACCAACACCTAAAAGTCCCCCTGCCCTCCTCCAATTGCTGTCCTTCCTTCCTGCCCTAAAGCAAACCACTTCAAAAGTCTGCATTAGCTTTGCCTAGTGCTGAACTTTATATAAAAGGAATCATACCTTGTGCATTTTTGTGTCTCTGGCTTTTTTTGCTTGTTATTAGCTTGTGAGATTCATTCAATTTGCTTTTATGTAGTTTGATTTGCTACTTTCAAGAATATAGAGAACCCTGTCATATGAATAGACCACAATCTGTTTATCTGTTCTACTGCTGATGAACATTTGGGCTGTTTTTAGCTTGAACCTATTATGAGTAGTACCACTATAAATATTCTCTACATGTCTTTTGGTTAAAAAGAGTGAATAATTTGTGTTGGGTATATGCCTAGCATGTAAAAGGAAACTTTTTAACACAGAGAGCAGGGATTTGATGGCTCTAATACATGAGATATATTCGATAATGAGATCACTGCTGCTGCTGCTAAGTCGCTTCAGTCGTGTCCGACTCTGTGCGACCCCATAGACGGCAGCCCACCAGGCTCCGCCATCCCTGGGATTCTCCAGGCAAGAACACTGGAGTGGGTTGCCCTTTCCTTCTTCAATGCATGAAAGTGAAAAGTGAAAGTGAAGTCACTCAGTCATGTCCCACTCTTAGCAACCCCATGGACTGCAGCCTACCAGGCTCCTCCGTCCATGGGATTTTCCAGGCAAGAGTACTGGAGTGGGTTGCCATTGCCTTCTCTGAATGAGATCACAGGAAAAACAATTTCTGGCCAATCAGGATATCTTCAACCCATAATTCCTAAAAAAATATTCTTTTTTCATTTGAATTCAAGAAAGCCAAAAAAGCCCTCTTCTTGGAGAACAGGATACTTTGTAGAAGGTGTTCAGGTGCAGAGAGCACTTTTTTCAGAATGCATTCATACTTGAGGGACACTAAGCCTACGTTATGTGGGTTTCTACCATTGTAACAACGGACGGGACTAAAGGAATACACCTACATGTGATGGAATGTGTGTAGTTACATTGCCAAAGTCTGAGGTTTCAGCCACCACAGGCACAAAGTCTGGGAACTCTGGAAAACTGGCTGGATTTTAGGAAGGCAATTCCCTGCAAGCAGGCTGTTGTGGACTGAGATAGATGAGGGCTTACAGTGGAAGGCAGGAACAAAATCTACCAGCAGGGTGCGAGAGAACAAGCCCCAGACCGGAAGCCATGCAGGCAGGACGCTAGGCACCTGGCTGCGGCTTTCACGGAGTTTCTCCTCGAGTGCAAGGTCCTTGAGGGCAGGGAGAAGAAAACGCAGGCAGGAGAAACGGAGAGGAGTGCTCAAGACGTGCTGTGTGATATCCTGGGGAAAGCGGTGCTGGGATCCAGCCGTGCCTGAGCCAGACAGATCCTGACTTGGAACAATACAGTTTGAGCTAGGTTTTCCAATGCTCGCATCCCAGAGGCTCTTCACTAACATCAAGAGATCGCTGACTTGCGGAAGTCAGAGCAGACAGCCAGGAGCCCATGCTCTGACTTCCCATGCTGCACTGCAGGATGGGGCCGATCTGGAGATGAATTGGGTGAAATATGTAAGATTAGAATTAATAAAAATAAAACAGACTTAAGAAGCAGAGCAGCGTTCAGTGTTTGTGATGAATCCTAGGCAAATAATGGCTGTGAGAGAAATAAAAGGGAAAGTAACCTTAAACAAATATACTAGATTCATTCCTTCTGGGGATCTGTGTACCTTTGCTTCAGATGCTTTGTATCTGGCGTTGCAAGATCTGTGTCCCTTTAAATTTTTGTGCGTGAATTTCTCAGCATAGAGACCACTGTAAAGACATTACTATGATGAAGTGATATAAATCAATGATTCTCAACCTGGGTACCACAGATGTATGCAGAGAGGACTTAGAAATATTGCCTGGGGTCCATGAACACATAGTCATGCTGCTGCTGCTGCTGCTGCTGCTAAGTCGCTTCAGTCGTGTCTGACTCTGTGCGACCCCATAAACAGCAGCCCACCAGGCTCCTCTGTCCCTGGGATTCTCCAGGCAAGAATACTGGAGTGGGTTGCCATTTCCTTCTCCAACGCATGAAAGTGAAAAGTCAAAGTGAAGTCATTCAGTCGTGCCTGACTCTTAGCGACCCCATGGACTGTAGCCTGCCAGGCTCCTCTGTCCATGGGATTTCCCAGACAAGAATACTGGAGTGAGTTGCCATTTTCTTCTTCAAGAGATCTTTCCAACTCAGGGATTGAATCCACGTCTCCTACGTCTCCTGCGTCTCCTACATTGGCAGGCAGATTCTTTACCAATGAGCCACCTGGGAAGCCCAGTCACAGTCTCGTCTCAAGCTAGAAGTAGATCTCAATAAGGCTTTGTGAATGAATGAATATGCACATAAAGAATTACCAATGAAATTACACATGAAATATTTGACTCATGCAAATATATTCAGCTCTTTCACAGATAGATGCTGCTGTGATTAATAAAATAAAAATTTATTAAAAGGTTTTATTGATTTAATAAAAGCTTCTTACCTCCCCTTAACAACTACAAAAATGCCTAATTCCTGAGGCTGGAAATTTCTTTATATTAAAAATGTACCATTACACTTGGAAAGGTTGGAGACCCCTGTACATATATAAATTTCTTGAAGGTAGAAATCTGTCCCCTTGCATGAGTACATGCAGAGCACTCAAAATTATGTAATGAATAGAATACAATGCTGACAATAAATCATATTCATGAGAATAGGAGAGTAAAATAATACTCTCCTCATCATTTTAAATTTGTGATTTAAAACCATTTTATTGTCAACTGTAATCTACATTAATACAAGTGCAAACATATACATTTTCCCAAATATTTATACAGCGAACAC
Source organism: Bos indicus x Bos taurus (assembly GCF_003369695.1). Classification (NCBI taxonomy): domain Eukaryota; kingdom Metazoa; phylum Chordata; class Mammalia; order Artiodactyla; family Bovidae; genus Bos; species Bos indicus x Bos taurus. The sequence continues at coordinate 49,639,754 of NC_040104.1, forward strand.
CCTGTATTCACCTGCAAAATGAGAAACAGGACGTTGCCAGCCTTCCAGACCTCCTCTCCCTCCGATGCGTCATGCCCTGATCACAAACACCCCTCTTTCCCCAAAGATAAACTTGTCCAAGCTGTAATGATAATCACATCATCACTTCTAAAACAGCTCTTCCTTCTATGTGTGCATCCCTAAACCAGGTAATTTAACGTTGCCTGATTTTGAACTCTGTTTAAATGGAGTGTATCGTATGCATCCTTTGTGTTTCATTTCTTGCTCAGTATTAAATCTGCATGATTCATCCATGCTGTTGTCTAGCTGCAGGTTTCTAAAATAGTTTTTCCTTTATTTTTTGAAGTGTAATATTCCATACTGTGTCTATTCTATTGCTATCCATGCTATTACAGATGACATTTAAATAGTTTCTAATGTGGCATAATACAAGTTTAACAAAAGCATTTAGTTAACATATCTATTTCATGTGATTACTGATAATGTTTGGATTTAAATTTACCACCTTATTTTGTGCTTCTATTTGTCCTACCAGTCCTCTTTATTATTATCCCCTTTTTTGGACTTTTTTGGATTGAATATTTTTCATCTTTCTATTTTTATTTCTATAAGTTTAGAATATGTACCTTCTGTTTCCATTCTTCTAGTGGTATCCTAAATATTACAACATTTACATTTAAATTGTAAAACTCTAAAATTGCTTTAGACTTTGCTCCCTTCATATTATAACATTAAAACCTTAGAAAAATTTTAATCCATTTTTCTCACCAACACAACTTACATGTTATCATCATGTATTTTCATTCTTTCTTTGCTTTTCACTTAATGCATTATTGCGGTTTATACTCATTTATCACTTTCGTTGCTCTTGATCTCTTCTTGCTTCTCAGACCTTCCATTTAGGAATATTTTTCTTCTAGTTGAAGTATATTATTTAGCATTTCCTTTAGTTAGGGTCTGCTCAGAGTAAACTCTGTCTGATGTCCTTGAGCCAAAAATATTTCTTTTTTTCCTTATTTTTGAAATAAAATTAAGTGGCTATAATATACTTGATCAGCAGTCATTTTCAGCACAATTCAGATATTCTGTGTTCCATTTTGTGGCTGAGAAGTCAGCTTTGGGGCCAACTGTTGCTCTTTTAAAAGTAGTATTTTATTTGTGTCAGTTTTTAAGATTTTTCTCTGTACTCTGTGATTTCACTTTGATTTCTCTATGATTTATTTTTTCCTATTTTTCCTTCTTAAGATTGTCTATGCTTCTTGAAACCATGTATTGTTTTCTTTAGTTTTGGAAAATTCTTAGCTATTATTTTCAGCCCACTTTCTTGACCCTCTTTTTTCTGAAACTCCGACTAATGTATGTTTGACCTTTCTTTTTTGAGATATAATTAATGTATCATTTTATTCTTCATGTTTCTTAATTCCTCTTCCATATTTTCATCTTTTTATCCATATGTGATTCATTCCTTTTCATTTCTTCAGGTGTATCTCCCAGTTTACTAATTTTATCTTTAGCTCTTTCCATCTTCTAAGTTCCTACACTGAGTTTCTAATATCAAATATATGTATACACATATATACACATATGTGCAATTTCTAGAAGTTCTCTTTAGGTCTTTTTCAAATGTGTCAGGTCACTTTTCATAGTTTCTATCTTTTATTTCTTTTAGAAAGGTCAGCATACACATTGCTACATATGAAATATATAACTAATAAGAACCTACTATGTAGCACAGAGAACTCTACTCAGTACTCTGTAATGACCTATATGACCAAAGAATCTAAAAAAGAGTGGATATACATATATGCGCATGTTATGTATAATATATATATATATATATATATATATATATCTGATTCACCTTGCTGTACCGCAGAAACATAACATTGTAAATCAACTACACTCCAATACAAATTAATAAAAATAAAAAAATAGAAAGGTCAGTATAGTTGCTTAATTATCCCTGTTTGGTAATTTCAATATTTGAACTCCCTGTGGGTTTCTTCCCCCCCTGCTCCAGTCACAGTGTGCCTATAGGTAAAATTTAGTTAAAATGAACAATATTGGTGTCGTTTTTCAAAGGAATTAAATAGGAAACAGCAAGCTGGAGTTAGGAATAATGTAGCCTGTGGCTATCACAGATGGACAACTGATGGACTGATAGGGTTAGCTGGAAAAGCAGGGAGATTCTCCTGCCCATAAAAGTTTCTGAATTTTTGATTCTGACCCTAATTACATTTTATCTTCTAGCCTCTCCACCTCCCTTCCTCCCCAAAAAGTGACATCTAGAACAATCCCTCTGTTTTTCTCTGCTCTACAGAGCAATTGCTGCTATGGCTGTAAGATTAAGCCTGATCACAGCCCTGCAATTATTCATAGCTCTGAAAGTGGCCACTGTTAGGGGCTCAGGTTTCTTTCCTCTACTTTCCCATCCAGAGCTTCTTGGCACAACTGTACCTTGGACCTGGGGGCCATTCCATAGCTGCTCTCCGATGACTTAAGGGGCTCCTGCTTCCTCTCCATCAGTGCAGGATACTGTCAGCATCAGTGACTTTAAGGTCTATAAAGGTCTAGTTAGGTTAAAGGGAAGTCTTCATGGTGCTTAAGATAAAAATACAAAACAGCCTTTCTGGAACTTTCTTATGGGAGAAAGGGCACTTGAACAGCATTTTTCTGATCCTAATATAAAAAGGAAATCACAGTGGAATCCATGGTGAGCCATGAACCTTTGTAGGCAGCTATCTGTATAACGGCAACATCTATTCAACATCAAAACACTATATTACAGCGTGATTTTGCCCATATGATGTCAGGCAACTGTCTGAATGAGGAAGATAAAGGCTGTGCTTGTTTGTAAAGATTTCTGCCTTTTAGATATTTCCAGGTTTCATTAGGCACCTATGATCTCAACAGCAGCATGTATTTTTGAAGGGCTTAACAATGGGGAGACCCGGTTCGATCCCCGGGTCAGGAAGATGCTCTGGAGAAGGAAATGGCAACACACTCCATTACTCTTGCCTGGAAAATCCCATGGATGGAGGAACCTGGTAGGCTACAGTCCACAGGGTCGCAAAGATTCGGACACGACTGAGCAACTTCACTTCACTTAACATTGAGAAAGAGACAAAGGTCATTTCCAAGGCTTATTTTCCTTGGCTCTATAAAAGAGAATTATGGGGCACCTGTCAGAGGAAACTATTCTCAGTCTCATCCCTGAATTACAAAGATGCAGATTTTGCACTTACAAATTATATGTTAAATCCAGGCTTCCCAGGTGGCGCTAGTGGTAAAGAACCCACCAGCCAATGCAGGAGACATAAGATACTTGGGTTTGATCCCTGAGTTAGGAAGATTCCCTGGAGGAGGGCATGGCAACCCACTTTAGTATTCTTGCTTGAAGAATCCCATGGACAGAGGAGCCTGGCGGGTTACCCTCCAGAGGGTCAGAGAGTCAAACATGACAGAAGCGACTTAGCACACATACACACATGTTAAATCTAGACTGATAGGGGCTTCTCTAGTGGCTCAGTAGTAAAGAACCTGCTTGCCAATGCAAGGGACACAGGTTCGATCCCTGATTCGGGAAGGTCCCACATACCGTGGAGCAACTAAATCTGTGTACCATAACTATTGAGCCTGTGCTCTAGAGCCTGGAAGCTGCAGCTACTGAACCCACATACAGCAACTGCTGAAGACTGTGTGCCCTAGGGCTTCCACTCTGCAACAGGAGAAGCTGCTGCGATGAGAAACCTGCACGCTGCAACTAGAGACTAGCTCCCGCTTGCCACAACTAGATAAAAGCCCACACGGCAACAAAGACCCAGCACAGTCAAATAAATAAAGAAAATCATTTTTTAAAATCTTGATGATATCTTGAGGCCTGTTTTATGTGTGACTCATTTAAACAACCAGTGCTGATCACATCAACCTCTTCAAGGTAGCCTCAGTGAAGGAAGCCAGTCAAGGACATTGTTACCAGTCAGTAAAGCTCAAAGCATGAGCTATGAAAACAGTTCTAGAGTCAGATATACTAGCCCTCTCCCTCACCCCTACAACTGCTCCCCAGGATATTTCATATATTTCTCTTACAGTGTCACCCAAACATTTCTCTCATAAAATCAGAAGCTCTGCCAACCCAAGAGCTTAGTTTCCATTTGGCAACAACTGACCGGTGTGGAGGGGCTGTCCCCTCCTTAGACGGGACATGCACTTTCTAGCTGTCCTGGCCTCAAGCACTCTCTGTTGCCTCACTTACTTGGAAGCACAGCGTCTGAGGCTTCCCTTTTTCTCGCTCTACCACTTGCCTCGTCTCTGTTGCCTGCGGCCTCTCTGCTCATCATCCTCTGTGTCTCCGTCTAGACATTTAACTGGCACGTGGAGTGGAACCGTGGCCAGAGTTTGGCATCCGCAGCTCCTCACCCCTCAGGCTGCCTGTTGCCCGTTTGCACCCCTTTCCCTTCGGTTTCCTCTCAAAGCTAAAACTGTGTTCCTTTTATCCAATTTCGATGGCACCAATGTTTGGCTGTTGGGAAGCCCACAAACTGTCATTTACCCTGAGACCTATACCTTCTGGAGAGAGCACCATGGTCTTTTTATGAATTTCAGGGATTTATATTATCCTTTGCACAGGCTAAGGAAGTTACCTCGGTTTGGTAGTTACCTTCCTGCAATATAGGAAACTGAGAGATTTTTATTTCTTTTATTAACCTTGGTGTTTATTTCATGTGATCTTTATTTGAAACATTATCAGTCCAGGTAATTCTGTTTAAAAAAGTCTGACTTTGACCCCCTGCTTATTCCTTAACCATTGATAAATCAGAAGAGGTGGGTTCAGCTTGTCAATGTTACTATTTTAGAACTGAGAGACAATTTCTTAAGTCTCCATCTGGTGTATTGTTGGGCAAGAGAGCCAGTCATCACAAAATAGTCCTCTGACCTCCAGCTTTGAAACTGTGTACACAACGCTGAGGAAGCCAGAGTTCTTTTCCTCTGTCTTGATGTATGCAAGTTGAATCATGCTGTTATAGGCTATTTTAAGTACATGCTGCGGTTGATCTATTATTTCCCAGTTAATTCAAGTTGCTTCATCTGTGCATGCTTTATGTGCATGCTTTATTTCCCTCCTGTGGCTAGTGGCTACTTATTGGAGAGTGCATTTCTAGGCCATTGATTTTACTTGGGTTCGAGTGAAAGATTGAAAGTAAGAGAAACTTAAGGGAAGGTCCCTGGTGGAGACAATCGCAGTGGTCTAGGTGTGAGGGATCTTAATGACTTAGACCAGGCTGAGACCAGTGGGAATGGAAAGCAAGGCATACGTTCATTATGCGATTGAAGAGCAATCAATTAGAAAAATCCTTGAAAGCTGGAGGCCAAGATAAATCTCTTTAAGCATTAAAGAGCTCCGGCCAAAGTTTGTTCTCCAGAGTTCTAGTTGCATGGACCATTAAAAGAAGAAAAGTTTTAGGTACGCAGACATTAGGAAACAATGTGTTATCCTGCCAGTCATCTCAGAGACTTAAATATGTTACTGCGCTTTCTGAGCCTGCAAGAGCAGCATAAGGTAGGCCACACTTCGTCAACTTGTTGGATTGTGGAATTCTTTTTGATGGACACCTCTTAGTATTATTCTGTAGGACAAGTTTTGAGAAAAGGAAAGCAGCCAGGATACTCACCACATGCTAATAAGGTACTAGCGGGAGAAGCTAGCACGAACGGACCAAAGGGCACAGGTGAGCTGAATGATGGGGTCATGTAGACTCCTGTGCCAGCCCCACTGTGGCGCTGGCACCTCTTCCTCAGCTGTGCTAAGATGGGTCATGCCAGACCCATCTTAGGGTCTGTTCTTATACTATAGGAGCAAGAAGGAATGTGTTTAGCATCTAGACACACCACTGCAGTGTCCCTTGTTACTGTCTTCTCTAATTTTAACGGTAGTCACGGCCTAAGAATTGCATGGTGACTAGCAGCTCAGACCGCCAGGCCATAACGGACCTGCTGATGAAAGACGAGATGGAATAAATTGGTTTGTTGGTGAGCCAGCTAATACGTCAGTGAGATTGAAACTAGGCTGCTATGCACGGCAGCCCCAGTCAAGAACGGCGCAAAAGGCAACAGTGAAGGGAAATTCTCCCCAAGAGCAAAGTTTCGGAAAGCGTGTCTGATCAGACACTTCGTGTAGAAAGACAAAGGTCCTGAGATCCGTGTGTGTGTGTGTGTGTGTGTGTGTGTGTGTGTGTGTCTGTACAAACTCACGGTCAGGGGCTTAGAAAGAGAAAGATTAAAAGGTCGCAGCCCAGGAGGACTGGGAAAGAGGCGTGCACGTCCATGGACCTGGGGAGGGGATGAAAAGCATGAAGGTTTTTGTTTGACGTGCTAATCCGCACTGAAGACTTCCGCCATGAAAGAGGCGCTGAACCGCCAGGCAGATAGAGTGACTCAGCAGCACAGGAGCGGCTCAGTGAGTGCTTGAGAGGAGGAGCCGTGTCCTCACAGATACAGGCTACACGCGGGCCGTACAACACGGGTTCCCACCCTCCAAGACCAGCACAACCACGACTGCTGTGAAGCGTCTAACCTGTTCACAACAGAGGCCAGGATTGAGCTCTTGATGTTACACCATTCCTAGGAGAGACTAACCTGCCATTTGATGTCAAAATGATTAAATGAGATCACTTCAACCCTGGCACTTCATCTTGACTAGAATCAATGAATATTCTGGGTGTGGGTTTGCCTTTCCTACCTGCATATCTTCAGCCAGCACTACTATCTGAAGGTTCACGGATTACCTGATCTGCTTACATGGGATCCCGCATAATGTGGAGACCTGATTCACGGCACAGGGACTCGTTCCATGAGATCCAATGGTCCTCTTCCACATTGCACCACCCAGAAGATGCTGGCCTGATAGAACAATGCAACAGCTCTTTGAAGGCACAGTTGAGACACCAGACTGGTGATGATGCTTTCTGAGTATGGTGTACTATTCTTTAAGGCCCAGTATATATGCTAAAGGTATTCACCCGTAGCTCAGTGGTAAAGAATACACCTACAATACAGGGGACGCAGAGACACAGACCCGTGGGTTGGATCCCTGGGTCAGGAAGATCCCCTGGAAGAGAAAATGGCAAACCTCTCCAGTATTCTTGCCTGGAGAATTCCATGGACAGAGGAGCCTTGGCGGGTTACAGTCCATGGGGTCCCGAAAGAGTCAGACATGACTTAGTGACTAATCAGCAACCACACGTGTGCTTAACCAATGATCGGGAGAAGGTACTGGACCCATTGTGTAGACTGCACAGTTCCAGGAAGGAGGATCCGTAGAAGTGGTCCCAGTTATCATCACCCCCAGGGGCCCATTGGAGTAATTTATTCTTTTATCTTCACAGCTCTAGGTTCTACATGTATAGACGTTCGTATTCCCAGCTATAGAATGCTTTCACCAGGTGATAAGTAGGGGTCCCATTGAATTTTAAGTTATGTGTGTCATCCAATTTCTTTGGGGTTTTGCGAGATCCAGAAGACAAGGAAAGGAGTCACCAGCCTGCCAGGAATAATTGACCCTTATCATCAGGAGGAGAGAGAGCTGTTCTTATGCAATAGGAGCGAGAAAGAATATGTGTAGCACCCAGATGGACCACTGAAGTGTCCCTTGTTACTGTCTTATCTAATTTTAATTAGTAGCCATGGCCTAAGAATTGCATGTTAACTAGGGGTTCACATCCCATGGGAATGAGAGTCCGAATTGCCCCACTAGGTCAGACACCAGGCCAGCAGAGGTGCTAGCTGGGGTGCGGGGAATTTGGAATGGGAGGTAGAGGAGGGAGCATCACTTGAACTATTATGACCATAAGCTGCAGGGGCTTATAGTTCAGCCCAGTAGCTTTCCTTTTGTGACTTTCCCCAAGGAAACAGACCAACAAGGATCTTCAGGTTGTTGTTCCAAGATGGGTAAATTTGTAAGAAGCAAATGGATCCATATAGCCCAGGAGATGGACTCTTGTGGATGTGCTGATATTCTCCACAGACCCCTTTTTCAGGACTGAGTACTTATCCTCTCGACTGCCAAGAGGCCCTCCTCATGAATCACCTCTGGTCAGAGGGAGCTGACTCACTCAAGCCTACACCCCTTCCCAAGGGCTGCATGTATCCTGTAACAAGTCAGTATGGAGGACAAAGGTCTTAGCCCCTTGCTGAGTTCAGGACATCTCTGAAGGTTCATCTCAGTGTCGGAGTCACCCAGGAATTCAGCTGCGGTCTCCCTTGCAACTGTACTGTGGTTCAACTTCTCTTGTTCAATTCTCCTTTCCTCACTCTGTGACAGCTATGGTAACTGAAAGTCCTCCCAATAAAACACAGGCACATAAATCTTGGTATCAGAGTCTTTTTCCTATGACAGATATGAAAAAGGGTTCTCTCTAGAGCTTAGGCAGCCTGACGTAGATCAGAATCCTGATCACACTCTGATGACTACGTGACACTCAATCAGCCTAGAATTAATGGACACTCTGTGTCCTTATCAATTTCCTACTAATGTGGTTGGAACCCCCAGATGTCCCTACAGTGTGGCAGAATAGCTTTGGGCTTCAGTGGCTAAGGGAATATACTGTGAATAAGAAGAGGTTTTGGAGAAATAGAGGAGACCGAGATCATGGTCCTAAGGTGGTGATCTAAGAAGGATGATTGCTTATTGAATATCAAGGAACCTCTGTTAGTTGATCACTCTTAACTGAGAGTAGGAAAGGTGTGTTGGACCCCTGGGTAAAAAAGTATTTGAGATGAGTAGGTACCAAAAAATACCAAAGCAAAAATTTTAATTGTTTCTTCCAATGGAATATAGGCTTTTTAGGAAAAAAATGTCTAAGTCCTTCATATTTTTTAATGATTATGTTGATTCACTGCCTTTAAACCATACGTGGTTGAAAATTACACTATATTTTGATGACCTTCAACATGTAGAACTTCACAGTAAGAAATTCCCGTGACGCAGTAACTCCATCTTCAGTAAATACTCCAGTAAACACTCTTGTACCTACAAAAGGATGTTTACAGCAGCACTACTTGCAGCATCAAAATTTTGAAGCAGGGCTTCCCTGGTGGTACTGCAGACAAGAGTCCACCTGCCAACGCAGGGGACGTGGGTTCCATCCTTGGCCAGGGAACAATCCACATGACACAGAGCAACTAAGCCCATGTACCACGACTACTGAACCCACGCTCCAGAGCCCACAGACCGCAGCTACCGAGTCTGTGTGCCTCAGCTCCTGAAGACTGCATGCCTGGAGCCTGTGCTCTGCAACAGAGAAGCCACCTCAGTGGGAAGCCTGTGCCCCTCAACAAAGAATGCTCCTGCTCACTGCAAGGAGAGAAAGCCTTACACAGCAAGAAAGACCCAGCACAGTCAAAAATAATTTTTAAAACATTTTTGAACCAGTCCAAATGTCGTTTAAGAGAAAAATGGATGAATATTCACATAATGGATATTGTCATATTCAGCAATAGAATACAACAGTTGAAATGAACTACAGTGAAATTTAAAAATATGGATGAATCTAGTAATGGGATATTCAGTGAAAAAAGTAAGAAGCAAATGTTGCATTGAGTTTGATTGTATTTTTATAGCAAAACGAAATTACTAAAATTTCTAAAAAGGCATTTTGTAATCATGCATACAGATGCAATAAAATGTGAAATTCAGGGTGATGAGTTCCTAGAATATGGGAGTATCAGGGGATATTTGGTTACAAGTAGGTTATTGTCAAGGACCTAGCTTTTATTTTGGTGGTGGGTGGGTCTGTGATGTTTGTTATTCTACTAAGAAATTTGGGGTCCATACATACATCACTGATATAAGAGTGTCATAAAACAAAGATTGTGATAAATACTATTCCAGTCCTGAAAGGGGAAAAATAAACCCCACAGATGGTCATATCTGATTTTCACCTTCAACGTTACTCCAGTTTTCGATATTATACAACCACATACCCATGGTTAGTACCCTAAATTGGCTCGTTCAACCCCCATTTCAGTTCCCCTTTAACATGCAGAATTCAGAAAGCTAAAAACCACACTTCTCAGACCTCCTTGCAGCTAGGGCTTCACGTAAGTGGAGTCAAATGAGGCTTGATTCATAACCAAGCCATATGGGAAGAGAGACAAGTTGGCACACCACTTGGCTGGTATGGACAGTAGCATTGGCAGAGAGGCAGTGTGTCCAGGGGCAGGCAGCTAGGGTATCAGCTTCCTGAAAATGCAGGAAGTCTCTTGACCAATGCAGAAGCAACTGCTCTGTTGACCCAGTTCCATATTTTCATCTTAGGAGTTCACCTTGGAAGTTCAGCCCTCAAAAAAGAGAGCAGCTGTTTTGGCCTCCCAATGGTACAGTAAACCACAAAAATTCCTTTCTCTTAAACTTGTTGAAGAAATTCTGCTCTTCAGAACTTAACCATGGCTGATACAATATCCATTACAGAACCTTTCCTACTTCTAGAAGTAAGATTTTACTTACTTCTAGAAGTAAGATTTTATGAAATGAAAAAAAAAAAAAAAAAAAAACTGTCACTGATTGGTTCTTTTCTGCTCGAGGCTTTCTTCTTATCAAGAAGGACTGTAAGCTTTCCTGTCCTTTAATTTAAATACAAGTGACACTTTTAAATGGAAAATATGACAGATGAAAATTTTGTATCTCATAGTTGTTCATCTTATTTCAGATAGATAATATATGTCTTAGTAATACCAAATTGTTATGCACCTATCATACTTCTTTATAGTGAAACAATACTGTGCTTTTTGAGTATTAAAATTCTACAAAGGTAGAAAGGTGTGTGGCACTGAAAATTTCTATTAAAGTCATACCTACTCAGATGTCCCTAATACATTACCATTAATGAAGAAGGCTTTTTACAATCCTAAAGTGATAGGAAGTGTATGCGATATGAATACTTACTCATATAGGTCACTCATCCAGCAAAAATGGGACTTAGCAGGATATCTGTAAATCTTCAGAGAATGGTTTAGTCTCAAGGCAGGAGTCCTGCTTGATTAAGAAATGTGGCTCTTCATGGATGCCTAGATTAGACATAGTCGCTGCAAGTGGCCTTTCCTGGGGAGGAAACGTCCATGTGCTGCTGCTGCTGCTAAGTCGCTTCAGTTGTGTCCGACTCTGTGTGACCCCATAGACGGCAGCCCACCAGGCTCCCCCATCCCTGGGATTCTCCAGGCAAGAACACTGGAGTGGGTTGCCATTTCCTTCTCCAATGCATGAAAGTGAAAAAATAAAGTGAAGTTGCTCAGTCATGTCCAACTCCTAGTGACCCCATGGACTGTAGCCCACCAGGCCCCTCCGTCCATGGGATTTTCCAGGCAAGAGTACTAGAGTGGGTTGCCATTGCCTTCTCTGTCCATGTGCTGAGTAGGTGCAAAATGTCAATCAGGGAATGAGAATGTATAATAGCATAATTATAGTAGACCACTACTTACTACTAGGCTCATTTTTCCTGTAACTGTTTTCTGCTGTGTGTATAATTGAGTTATATTAAAACTGCACAATAGAAGACATGTCATTAGCTGCCCCAACACAGCTTGAGGGAGGGCCAGCCATACAAAATATGGGGGTTGAAGGGCATGCAAGAGTGTGGAGGGAAGAAGGAGAGGGGAAAGATTAGCTACAGCTGATTGGATGTATGGTGAACACCTGACTAGAAGCTGCTGTAGCAGAAAATTTGAACTCAGATCTGCAAAAAGCCAACATCACTGGTATGTATATCTGATGCTGAGTTGGGCTAGGGACTGTTGAGCTATGTGCAAGAGCTAAGCAAGTAAAAGAAGTTTGTGGAAAAAACTCTTTTCAGTCACTCAGTCGTGTCTGACTCTTTGCGACCCCACAGACTGCAGCACACCAGGCCTCCCTGTCCATCACCAACTCCCGGAGCTTACTCAAACTCATGTCCATCAAGTCAGTGACGCCATCCAAACATCTCATCCTGTCGTCCCCTTCTCCTCCCGCCTTCAATCTTTCCCAGTGTCAGGGTCTTTTCCAATGAGTCATAAGGTGGCTAAAGTATTGGAACTTCAGCTTCAGCGTCAGTTTTCCAATGAGTGGAAAGAGCTAGAGTGAAGCAAACAGGAAAAAAGAAGCACAGAAGTAAAGAGGCTACACAGTCTCAATTTTCATTCTGCTAAGAGAATATAATCTAAGAAAAGCCTCAAAACCGTTTATAAGCACACATCAAAAACCTTCACCAAGGCATCTCCTCAGATACTGGTCATTCACCATGTTGAGCAGATCATTAATCCCATGGCCCTGTTTGATTTTCATGGGAAGTAGGCACTTGGGCCTTTGTGGGTCTTTTCTTCTATAAAAAAATAAATGGGACCCATGATATAAATATATATGTGTGTATATTATATATAATATATATATTTATGAATTATATTTATGACTATATTAGAATAAAGGCAAATATAATCCATGCTGGATTGATTATTATATATATGTTATTATTATTATATGTATAATATATGTATATAATGTATTTTATTATGTCATTTTTCTTCAGCTTTTAAAGAAAATTAAAATTGAGATATTTTCATGGGCCCTGAAAGTATCATGCATCAAAGCTTTTGGATACAGCAGCCCCAAGAATTTCTAATATTTCTAAGGATTAGGTATAGGGAATTCTGAAGGGCCTAGGTCATAATATCAATCATCACCATTCCTCTTAAGACCTCTTCAATTTTTCTTTTAAGGTGGACTTTAAATTCTCCATGTACATTGTTTAAAAATGCACGACTTGCTTGTCAGCAGATACTTTGCTTCCGTGTACATCTGTGAGTTGGTAATTTGGCTGTCGGGTTTTAAGTGGCTGTCATTCTCATTCTAGAAATTGATGCCTTTACTTCTCTGCCTTACTTCAGGAAGCACATGACTTTGAACTGAGTCCCCTTAAGGACATGATTAGCTTGCAAAATTGGGACTATTTCCTCAGAGCACTAACTGAAGAGGAGTATTAAAAGAAGAAATGAATTCATGAGTGGTGGTGTGGTTTAGTCACTAAGTCGTGTCTGACTTGCAGTCCCGTGGACTATAGCCCACCAGGCCCCTCTGTCCCTGGAATTTTCCAGGCAAGAACACTGGAGTGGATTGTCATTTCCTTCTCCAGGGAAACTTTCAGATTCAGGGATCAAGCCCGTGTCTCCCGCATACAGGAAATCTCCTGTACTGCAGGCAGATTCTTTACTGCCAGAGTCACCAGGGAAGGCCTGAATTCATCAAGGAGATTGCAAAAAGACTGAATACAAACCTCACAGACAAAAATGGAATACATATGAACAACTTGTTCCAGAATAAATTTTGATAAAGGGACTCAGCCTTTTTTCTGATGTCCTATAGAAGCCAAGTTTCCTTGTGAATCTCATTCAAGGGCCTGGAATAAAACAAGCAATGCCACTTAGCACTGTTTATAGGGAGGATAAGTAGTAAATATCAATATCACTTGCAGGAATCTGGTATATTAATAATTATAATTTTTATTTATTAAAGAATATTGTTAATGTTGATTTTAAGTTATATTAATATTTAGTTATTTAGCTCTTCTTTCTTACTCTGACAGATCAAGATGGAGAAAACTTTCTTAATGTTTTGAGTGTCAGATTCCTTTGAGGACTTGAAAAACCCATGAGTTTTCTCCTTAAAAAAAGTGCACATACATCTCCTGAGGCTCATCCATGGATCACCCATTTAAAAAAACAATACAGAGAAGAGAAATGTTTTAATTGTGAGGTAATGAAATAAATGTACATGTAGAATTCTACACCTAAGAAAATTAAAATACTGCACTTTTCCTTTTCATGTGCTCAGAGGATTATTTACAGAAATTGATTATATAGGAAACCACAAAATAACTCTCTATAAATAAACTGAGAATTTACCATTAATCTCCTGTGGTCAACATGCAATAGAAATAGAAATTATTAATGGAAATATGAACCAAAAGAATGCACCTTCCTGAAAATAAACTCTCCACAAAACTTAGAGCAAAGGAGAAATCAAGCTGTAATTATAGACTACTTAGAAAACAGCAATCATAACACTACACATCAAACACTTGCAATATGTCCAAATTTATGCTCAGAGGTAAATTGGTATTTTTTAATTCTTTCATTATTAAGTAATAATGAATGAGCACACTAACATCCACGTTATATGGGTCCCTGAAAGAAAAGAGAGTGAGAGAGGAATAAAAAATGTATTTGATGAAATTGTGTCTGAAAACTTTCTGAATCTGAAGAAGGAAACAGATATTCAAGTCCAGGAAGCACAGAGTTCCAAACAAGATGAACACGAAGAGACCCACACCAAGATACAGCATAATAAACATTGCAAAGTTAGAGATAAAGAAAGAATTCCAAAGGTTAAAAGAGAAAAATGAAGAATCATACAAGGGAACCCCCAAAAGCAGAAAAGTTGCAGGCCAGTAGGGAGTGGTATGATATGTTTAGGATGCTAAAAGGCAAAAGACCTACAATCTAGGATACTCTACCCAGAAATGCTAGTATTCTTAATTAAAGGAGAGATAAAAGACTTCTTAAATAAGCAAAAACTAAGAGTTCACCAATGCTTTACTGACACTAAAAGACACAATAAAGGGTCTTCTCTGAGTGAAAAAAAGTGAAAAATAAGAGTCTACAATAAGAAATAAGAAATTATAGGAAGGAAAAACTCCCCCAGATAAAGGCAAATATATACTAAAGGCATTGGATCAACCACCTAAATAAGCTAATACAAAGGTTAAAAGACAAAAATTGTAAAATCAACTAAAATAACAATAAACAGCTAAAGGATAGACATGAAGATATAAAATATAGTGACAAAACACAAAATGTGGTTGAGGAATGAAATGTAGGGCCTTTAGAACTTGTTTGAACTTAAATAACTATCAGTTTTATACAAGTAGTAGATACAGTAATCGGAGAAGGTGATGGCACCCCACTCTAGTACTCTTGCCTGGAAAATCCCATGGACGGAGGAGCCTGGTGGGCTGCAGTCCATGGGTTCGCTAAGAGTCAGACACGACTGAGCGACTTCCCTTTCACTTTTCACTTTCGTGCATTGGAGAAGGAAATGGCAACCCACTCCAGTGTTCTTGCCTGGAGAATCCCAGGGATGGGGGAGCCTGGTGAGCTGCCGTCTATGGGGTTGCACAGAGTCAGACACGACTGAACCAACTCAGCAGATACAGTAATAGGTCAATTTGTATGAACTCCATCAAAACCACACATGGAAACCTATAATAGATATGCAATAACTAAAGAGAAAGGAATACAAGCATATTTGATATTATGTTTATCAATTAAACCACAAGGGAAGAGACTAAAACAAGATAAATAGAAACAGAAAATAGAAATGTAGTTCAGTGTTGGTGAGTGAGGTCACTCAGTCATGTCTGACTCTTTGCAACCACGTGGATTGTAGCCTGCCAGGCTCCTCCATCCATGGAACTTTCCTGGCAAGGATACTGGAGTGGGTTGCCATTTCCTTCTCCAGGGGATCTTCCCAAACCAGGAATCTAACCCAGATCTCCCGTGCTGCAGGTAGATTCTTTACCATTTGAGCCACTAGGGAAGCCTACGGTGTTGGCAGGAATGTAAATTGGTACAATCACTCTGGAAAACAATACACGGGTTCCTCAAAAAATTAAAAATAGAAGTGCCATATGATCCAGCAAATCCACTCCTGAGTGTATACCCTAAGAAAACAAAACCACTAATTCTAAAAGATATATACACCCCAATGTTTATGGCAGCACTTTTTATAATAGTCAAGATATAGAGGCAACCTAAGTGTCTATCAACAGATGAATGGATAAAGAAGTTGTGATACACAGCCACACACATACACAAACAATGGAATACTACTCAAAGGTAACAAAGAATGAAATTTTGCTGTTTTCATCAACATGGGTAGACCTGGAGGGCATTATGCTAAGTGAAATGAGTCAGACAGAGAAAGACAAATACTGTGTCTTCACTTATATGTGGAATGTAAAAAATAAAACAAATGAATGAATATAACAAAACTATAGACACAGAGAACAAACTAGGGGTTACCAGCTGGGAGAAGACTGGGGAGAGCGGCACAGTAGGGACAGAGGTAAAGACCACCAGGTGCAAAGTCAGCGAGACACAGGCATGTACCGTGCAGCACAGGGGTGTAGCCAGTACTTTACAATAGCGCTAAGGGGAGTGTAATACACAAAAAACGGAATCACTATGTTTTACACTGGAAACTGACATTTTAAGCCAACGCTACTCCAATAACAAAATAATAATAATGAATGAAAATAGATCAGTTAGGTGCTCAACCCAAGGAATTAGAGAAAGAGAACCACAAAACAGGGCTTAAGGAAAACATAGGAATGGAATTAATAGTGATAAAAAAGAAATTGATTAATTAAAAAGAAATTAGAATCCCAGGGATGGGAGAGCCTGGTGGGCTGCCGTCTGTGGGGTCGCACAGAGTTGGACATGACTGAAGTGACTTAGCAGCAGCAGCAGCAGAATGAATAATTAAATTAACTAATTTATGTGCATTCAGTGAACATTAGTGAATCGTGTGTTCTCATCCTTTATGGTTTCTGAATATTTGTCTTTGGTTATGTTAGTATTGAGTACAATTATGCTTAGATTTTGAAACTAATAAAAATACTAACTAATGTTTATAAACAGTTTAGTGGCTTATAAAATTATTTTATACACATTATATCTCTTAAGACATAACAACTCTGGCAGGTAGGGATAGGGACTACTATTAACCCTGTGTTATAGTGAGAAAATTGAATCTTAGAGAGCTAGCATTCTTATTTAGAGTATTTCTTTAAATTTCATTTGTAGTTATCTAACCCTCAAGCCTTTGACTGTGTGGATCACAATAAACTGTGGAAAATTCTGAAAGAGATGGGAATACCAGACCACCTGACCTGCCTCTTGAGAAACCTATATGCAGGTCAAGAAGCAAAGGTTAGAACTGGACATGGAACAACAGATTGGTTTCAAATAGGAAAAGGAGTACATTAAGACTGTATATTGTCAGCCTGCTTATTGAACTTATATTCAGAGTACATCATGAGAAACGCTGGGCTGGAAAAGCACAAGCTGGAATCAAGATTGCCGGGAGAAATATCAATAACCTCAGATACACAGATGACACCACCCTTATGGCAGAAAGTGAAGAGGAACTAAAAAGGCTCTTGATGAAAGTGAAAGAGGAGAGTGAAAAAGTTGGCTTAAAGCTCAACATTCAGAAAACGAAGACCATGATATCTGGTCCCATCACTTCATGAGAAATAGATGGGGAAACAGTGGAAACAGTATCAGACTTTATTTTTGGGGG
The DNA here is from genome assembly GCF_003369695.1 of Bos indicus x Bos taurus. NCBI lineage: Eukaryota > Metazoa > Chordata > Mammalia > Artiodactyla > Bovidae > Bos > Bos indicus x Bos taurus. Next base: position 49,657,140 of record NC_040104.1, read on the forward strand.
CTCCAAAATCACTGCAGATGGTGATTACAGCCATGAAATTAAAATACGCTTACTCCTTAGACGGAAAGTTATGACCAACCTAGATAGCATATTAAAAAGCAGAGACATTACTTTGCCAACAAAGGTCCGTCTAGTCAAGGCTATGGTTTTTCCTGTGGTCATGTATGGATGTGAGAGTTGGACTGTGAAGAAAGCTGAGCACCCAAGAATTGATGCTTTTGAACTGTGGTGTTGGGGAAGACTCTTGAGAGTCCCTTGGACTGCAAGGAGATCCAACCAGTCCATTCTAAAGGAGATCAGTCCTGGGTGTTCATTGGAAGGACTGATGCTAAAGCTGAAACTCCAATACTTTGGCCACCTGATGCGAAGAGTTGATTCATTGGAAAAGACCCTGATGCTGAGAGGGATTGGGGGCAGGAGGAGAAGGGGACGACAGAGGATGAGATGGTTGGATGGCATCACCAACTCAATGGACATGAGTTTGAGTGAACTCTGGGAGTTGGTGATGGACAGGGAGGCCTGGTGTGCTGCAATTCATGGGGTCAAAAAGAGTCGGACATGAGTGAGCAACTGAACTGAACTGAACTGAACCTTGAAGAATGTGAAAAGGCAAAACAGATAGCACTCTATGTTTGGGAATTTTTCTATTCCTGACATTATTTTATACATTACCTCTGAAAAGAGAAATAAAATGCATGTGAATATGTTTAAAATTCAGGCAGTAAGTATGTTTGGGCTTAAAACTCTGTTAAGAATCAGGTACCTTAAGTCATCCAGGAGACGGTATGCTTCATTAACCCTGTCTTCCTGAACAGATAAAAACTGTGAGCCAATGAAAATCAGACCCTTGCTCTTCTGACTGGGTATGAGGAGAAATAAACCAATGAGAAGCATGCCTCCGTGTCTGATGTTGCCAAGGTGGGCGGGGGGACCTGTGGAAGGTCACCCAGCATCTGGTGGCAACGTCTGGGGTGGCGTGACGGGAGACGAGCTCCACAGAAGCTCCGCAGTCATTCCTGCCACATCCACATCGTCAGGACAAACCCTGAGACCCAGGCCTGCCTACTTTCACAGCGCTTGTGGGTTAGGAAAAGTGGGATTCAACTAGCCCTGGAAAAATCGTGACATGCATTTCTGTTCATCACAGAAATGAAAATGCCTCCTCCCTAGGAGGGCAGGTACCCTAGCGCCAGGGGTAGGAATACACGTCACTGAACAATCAATATCATTTCTATTCTCTTACACCCATATCACCCAAATTACGAGAATACCTTCTTTCCTTGATTTTTAAGTGTTTTCGCTACACAGTGCTTGATTAGATGACAGTATATGGGTTTGTAGGCAAATTTTTAAAACATTATCTAAGAATGACTTGCTCTAGACCAGAAGACATTTGGTCCACCTGCCAAAGATCATACAGTTAACAAAAGGATGTTTTGATTCTGAATCTGACATTTTTTCCCACTTTTCTCCTATTCTGCTATGTGAACAATTTACCTCAAATTCAAAGTCAATTGTGATCAGAATCCCTGGTTTCTGCTTTTCCCATCAAATTTCTCATGACTGGTGCTACATCCTTTACACTAAAGAGGCTTCCTGGGCTTCCCTGGTGATCCAGTGGTTGAGAATCTGCCTACCAACGCAGGGGACTCGGTTTCGACCCCTGTTCTGGGGAGACCCCACATGCTACGGGGCAGCTAAGCCTATGCACTGCAACTGCTGAGCCCTTGTGGTGCAGCTGCTGAGCCTAGAGCTGTGCTGTGTGGCAGGAGAACACACACCACGGCCAGAGGAGGCCTCTGAGCAGCCGCAGAGCCCAGCACGGCCAGAACACAAGACACATAAATAATAAACCTTAAAGAAAGGCTTCCTGTTCCCCAAAGACCTTCCCCATTTGCTTTCCAAAGTGCCAAATGAGTCATTTAGATGAATTAAATGGAGTATAATCTTTTACCCTTGAAGCAATGGAAATTTTTATGGTAGAGAAGACAGATCCAGTGAAAAACAAGTAAAATGTACAAAAAAAAAAAAAATAAGAGAAAGAAAGCAGAGAAAGAACGTGGAAATATTTTTAATAAAACGATAGACACAAAGAAGAATAAGGTTTGCTCTAAAGCTGGTGGGATAGTTAATATAGGTCATCAGACTATTGTCATTTTTGAAGATAACCTACCCATATGTACTAAGATCCATCATATAGTCAAAATAACAACTGACATTAGTTTAGGTTCTCAACACCATAGCACAGAGAAGTGAAGGAACCTGTCTCAACTCACATAGCCAGGAAGTAAGACAGCTGGTACTTGATCCCACGTGGTCTGCTCCATAGTCTCTGCTCAGTGTCTACACTCCAATATGACCTAATAATCCCACTCTTAAACATTTATTCAAAGAAACAAACTCAAAACTTAAAGAAGTGCAAAAAAATGTTTGCATTAGCATATTTGAAACAAACAGAAAAAAAACTAGTACTAAACTAGATGTCGGAGAAGGCAATGGCACCCCACTCCAGTACTCTTGCCTCAAAAATCCCACAGACGGAGGAGCCTAGAAGGTTGCAGTCCATGGGGTCGCTGAGGGTTGGACATGACTGAGCGACTTCACTTTCACTTTTCACTTTCATGCATTGGAGAAGGAAATGGCAACCCACTCCAGTGTTCTTGCCTGGAGAATCCCAAGAACAGAGGAGCCTGGTGGGCTGCCGTCTATGGGGTCACACAGAGTTGGACACAACTGAAGCGACTTAGCAGCAGCAAACTAGATGTAAAAGAGCGTTAGTAATTTACTGAGCACACATCCTTCCCAGATGGTGCTAGTGGTAAAGAATTGCCTGCCAGTGCAGGAGACCCAAGAGACACGGTCTGACCCCTGGGTCAGAAAGATCCCCTGGAGTAGGAAGTGGCAAACTTTTCCAGGATTCTTGCCTGGAAAATTCCATGGACAGGGGACCTTGGCGGGCTACAGTCCATGAGGCTGCATAGAGTCAAACATGACTGAGCACACACATGGATGCCTTACATACCAGGCATGGTCCTTATGGACATCAGTGTGTTTTATCCTCACAGCAGAGAGGTGGTCCCCACGTTGTCACTGAAGAAACCGAGGCTTAGGAAGGTTAAGTCACCTGCGCAGGTTCATAGAGCAAGAAGTGACAGCGTAAGGATTCAAATGCCGGCTGGGTGATTCCAGATCCCCTGCTTTCCACCTCTGCTGAGGAGCGATTGCATCTTTCCTAGCCTGGCCCTGACCTTAACTAACTAAAAGTGCCTTCAGCAGCGAGGTGCAGGCAGGCAGGGCTTTGGGGAAAGCAGAATTACAGTCAGGGCAGGCAGGGCCTCTCCACTCCCAGCGGCAGAGTGCCGGGCACTTCCATGTCCCGTGGGACTTCCCGCCGCCATTGCTGAAAGATCATAGACGGGAATTTGCTCTGTCAGCAAGTGTGAAGGACAATGTCTGCGGTGAAAGTACCAGGCAGAGGGGGCAGGGCTGAATGCAGCAATCTAGAAGAGAAGAGAAGGGCATCATCTTTCTAAGCCCAAAGGAAAGCTATGTTTTCCCAATCTCTGCACTACTCTGCATATAGGGGGAGAACTGGACATTGAGTTGCCAGATACAGCAATTAAAAATGCACGATGCCCAGCTAAACCTGAAATTCGGATGAATAACAAATGATTGCATGAACCACGCAGTATGTTACCTGGCAACCTTAACTGGGCAGCATGTTTTTCTTTGTAAGAATGGGACTGCCACTTTCAAAGACCATGTGTACACACAATACTGCCTTGCCATGTTTAGCCTTCAAGCCTCACTCCCTCAGCATAGGGACAGTGCTGAGGTCTTCTTTGACCCAAACTCTGTGCCTACCTGAGTGCCTGGAACACAGGAAGCATTCACTAAATTCATCTCAACCCTAAATGCATATTGATATGGATGAATGGAAGAGGAGTTGACAATTTATAATTATGAAGTTAATATTTAGAAATAGACCACCTATGGTATCAACATCTCTCTGAAAAAAGTGACCTCCTCTGTGAAGCCTTTCCAGATACACATCTGTATTAGAGTTTCCAGAAGAAAAAAAAAAAAGGACCAATAGGATGTGTATATAGAGACAGAGATAGAGAGAGATTGACTGATTATGAGAAATCAGTTCATGCAACTATGGAGACTGATGAGTTCAAGGTTTACAGTCAGTAGCTGGAGACCCGGAGAGATGATGGTGTAGTTCTAGCCTAAAGGCCAGCAGGCTTGAATTAATGTCTCAGACAGAGCAAGAGGGCGAGAAAAAAGATCAGTGTTCCAGCTCAAAGCTGTCAAAGAGGAGGAATTCCGCCTTATCCTGGGGAAGGCCCCCTTTTTTGTTCTATTCTAGCCTTCAGTTAATTGGATAGGGTCCATCCACATAGTGAGGGCAATCTGCTTTACTCAACCTATTAATTGAAGTGTTAAACTCATCCTAAAACATCTTCGTGGACACATTCAAAATACTTCAGTGCACTTCAGTTCAGTCGTTCAGTCGTGTCTGACTCTTCACGACCCCATGGACTGCAGCAAGCCAGGCCTCCCTGTCCATCACCAACTCCTGGAGTTTACTGAAACTCATGCCCATTGAGTCAGTGATGCCATCCAAACATCTATCTGAGCACCCTATGGTTGGGTCAAATTGGTACATAAAAGTAGATACTGCACCACCCTCAAGCAGAATTAGCTGTCCCCTACAGGCTCATATAACACTATGATGGACAGGCATCTTTAAGGAAACGTACAAGGCATAGCAACAGGCGCTTTAAAGTTGTTAGTAGCACCACGTATGCGTGCGTGCTAAGTTGCTTCAGTCATTCCACCTCTTTGCAACTCTATGGAAGGTAGCCCTCTGTCCATGGGATTTCCCAGGCAAGAATACCAGGATGGGTTGCCACACCTTCCTCCAGCGGATCTTCTGGACTGAGGGACTGAACCCAAGTCTCCTGTATTGCAGGCTGATTTTTTTTTTCACTGCTGAGCCACCAAGGAAGGCAATAACACTGTAACACTGGCTATGCTTGCTCCTACTAAAAGACTCTTCTAGTATTTTAGAAACTTTACCCATGTTCCTGTGATGGCTCTATGTCTATGCCCAGCTCATTGTGAGTTCTTTCAGAACAGAAACTTAGTGCCTGACACAAAATAAAGTCTCAACTGAGATTTATTTTTTCTTTTAAATCTGTTACCCTCTTCTCAGAGTACTGCTTCCATCAACAAGGAGCATTCGGTTCAGGTGTCCTCAGTTAGGAAGGCATCCTTCTAAAAACTCACACCAGCGCTTCTATTAGACTTGCTGTCAATAGCCTCATCTTACAAACTAAGAAACAGAAACTGTATTAAGTTCCCAATGCTGCTCTTAGAAATTACCACAGGTCTAGTGCCTCAAAGGGTTCCTTGGTGGCTCCATGGTAAAGAATTCACCTGCCAATGTAGGAGATGCAAATTTGATCCCTCGGTCAGGAAGATTCCCTGGAGCAGGAAATGGCAACCCACTGCAATCTTTACCTGCAGAACCTCATGGACAGAGGAGCCTTGTGGGCTACTTGCAAAGAGTCAGACATGGCTTAGTGACTAAACGACAACTAGGGGCTTAAAACAATGCAATTTATTTTCCTACAATTCTGGAGGCCAGAAATCTAAAATTAGCTTTATGAGACTAAAATCAGTCCGAAGGGCTGGTTCTTTCTGGAGGCTCCAAGGGAGTCTTTCCCTTTTCCCTTCCAGGTTCTAGAGACTTCTCGGCTTATGGCTGCACCACTCCCATCTCTGTTTCCATCTCCACATTGCCTTCTCCCACTTTATTTTCAAGCCACACTCTCACAAAGGGTTCCTGTGATTACACTGGGCACACCGAGATCATCAGTGTCATCTCCCTATCTCAAGATCCTAATGTAATCACCTCTGCCAAGTCCCTTTTGCCCTTCAAGGTAAAAGTCAAGGGTTCCAGGGGTCAGGAAGTGGACATCTTTGGGAGGTGTTATTTGACCTACCACAGGCACTAAATGACTTGCTGAGATTCATAACTGGTGAAGGCAGAGCAAGGGTGCAAACCAAAGACTTTGGTTTTCAAGCTGAAATCACCAGTGTTGTGTACTGACACGTTACTGAGCATCAGTTCTTCAGATCAGCTTCAAGTGGGAACTTGGATTGACTTGACTGTTTGCATAGAGAAAGGCTACGGATGTGCAGGTGGAAAGCCACAGTGAGGACCCTCAGCTGCTGAGAAGCAGAGGGCATTTAGAAGGATGGGGGAATGAAGGACCCCCCAAAACTTTGGCTAAACTGGAGCAGAGCTTAGATGTAATGCCACTGGTGTATGGAACTTTTGTATTTACTAGACGTGAGCCTTCTTCCAACTCCGAGTTGGAGTTCTTATGTATACTAAGGACTAAGGACTAAGGATTCGTTCAGTCGTGTCCGACTCTTTGAGACCCCGTGGACTGTAGCCCACCAGGCTCTTCCATCCATGGGATTCTCCAGGCAAGAGTACTGGAGTGGGTTGCCATTTCTTTCTCCTTATGTATACCAAGGAGTATACAAAAGGGTTTATAGTCTGCCTATTCAAACTGTGGGCTCAGACCAACAGCACTTTGTTAGAAAGCAGAACCTCATTCCCCCTCCAGAGCAACTGAGTCAGAATCCATATTTCCCAGATAACTTGCATGCACATTAAATTTTGAGAAGCATCAGATTTTATCACAGCCTATCACCTCCATGTACATGGGATAGTGGAGATATTGATACATTTCAGACCCAGGGCCTCATTATGATCTGAAACTGGTCATTCTTAAAGAGAAGCTGTAAACTATACAAGCTGACTAATGTAAAACACAGAGGAAAGCTCTGAGTCACAATACCCTCAAGGTTACCTACTGTAGAATTAGGATAGATCCTAGGTTCATTAAAAGAAACAACCCAAAGCCAAGAAGGACAGGAGTCAAGGACATCCATTGAACATGGCCTCTATTCAATTCAAGAAATCTGGAAAACACCCAAGTATGATCTTAGAGCTATAGTCAGGCAATGCTAAAAGCTACTACTGGGTCAGAATAAGCTGAAAAGAAATGTAAATGTCACCTGAATATAATATAAGAATGTATGTCATCCAAAGGTTAGCACATTAATAGAAGACGTAAAATACGAGAAGTCATTATGAAATTTTATTCAGTTATTTTTAGAAAAAAATCAATTACTTGAAAAAACTATATATGAATTGTGTTCTAATTTAGTTAAGCCAGACATGGATACATTTATTCATTCAACTGGTAAAACATTTGTTGAATCCCTCCTATGTGCCAGGTACAGGTACAGTGATTATAAGGTAAATAAGACACAGTGTATTAACTCTCAAGAAATTCACAGAAGAGGTACATAGGCTTTTTTCTTTTAAAAAAGTGCAACACGAAGTAATAAGTGCAGGGCAGTCAATGTGGATAGTAAGTGCAGGGTAACAAATGCAGGACCGTAGGCACAGGGTATTAAGGCACAATCTATGACAGAAGTAAAGAGAAACAACAATGTTGTTGAGTAAAGTAGAAGCAATAGAAAATGTAGGAAAGACAAAAAGCAGGGAATAAAAATAAAAAGCATATATCATCCCACTGCCATTTACCCTGTGCACGTACATGCGAAATATTTACTTCTGATTTATATTGGGATTGGGATTGCTCCTTCTGAAAGCTAAAATTGATTGACTATTGGCAACTTCAGATGGTTCAACCTAACACTTTAAAAATGTCCAAGGATAACTTATTATAGTAAGGCATATAAAACAGGTCATTTTTTTTTTAAGTAAGAATAAAAGGTACTTGAAACAGCAGCTATATAAATTTTCCAGCTTCTGAGATCCATCAGTTACTGCCTTTGTGCTTTATACTGTGAGTTTCCTGGCAGCTATGAAAAGGCAGAAAACTCATTCTGTTATTAAATTTCTCTTTATAATTAGGGGAAGCATAAGTTATTCGCCTGGAAAAATGAACTTTTCCTCCCAGTGAAACAAAATGAATTTTTTATTTCAAATTATAGTCCTTTACATGACTCTCTCCATTAGAGCAAAAACTATAATATTAAATCTTCACTCTACGGTGGCCTGATTTAATGCTGGGAGAGAGTTTCAAGGAGCTGAAGGGTTGAAAAACTAGCAACACCCTCAGACTCAGGCTCAGAAACTGCTTTAAGGAAGCTTTTAACAGGTCTCAATTCATGGTCCAATTAGTTCTTAAATTCTCTTGAAGTGCTGGTCGTCTGCGTCATTAGTTAAAGAGGACTCCATGTGTTTTAGGTGCCAGTTACCTTTCTTAGGAAGCTTAGTGCTGCCCAAGCAGGAGACCATTTCTGTGTCACTCCTGTGCTCAGGGGCAAGGGCGGAGATGTGCGGAGTGACTTCTTTGAGTTAATGTCGCACCATCAGGTCTAACAAAAGCTAGAATGCTGACTATCTTTTGGTGCTTTTTTTTTAACTATGGAAGAAAACCTGACAAGCCTAGACAGTGTATTAAAGAGCAGACATCACTTTTCCAACAAAGGTCCATCTCGTCAAAGCTGTGGTTTTCCAGTGGTCATGTGTGGATGTGAGAGGTGGACCGTAAAGAAGGCTGAGCGCCGAACAATTGATGCTTTTGAACTGTGGTGTTGGAGAAGACTCTTGGGAGTCCCTTGGGCTGCAAGGAGATCCAACCAGTCTATCCTAAAGGAGACCAGTCCTGAATATTCGTTAGAAGGACTGATGCTGAAGCTGAAGCTCCAATACTTTGGCCACCTGATGGGAAGAGCCAACTCATTGGAAAAGATCCTGATGCTGGGAAAGATTGAAGGCAGGAGAAGAAGGGGGAGACAGAGAATGAGATGGTTGGAAGGCATCACTAAATCAATGCACATGAGTTTGAGCAAACTCAGGCAGATAGTGAAGGACAGGGAAGCCTGGTGTGCTGCAGTCCATGGGGTCACCAAGAGTCAGTCACAACTTAGCAACCAAACAACAACAATTTGTTTAATTTTCCTTTTTTAATTTTTTTTTAATATTGGAGCATAGTTGACTAAAAATGTTGTGTTAGTTTCAGATATACAGTAAAGTGATCCAGTTATACATATACATGCTCTACTCTTTTTCAAATTCTTATCGCCTTTAGGCTATTACAGAATATCGAGCTGAGTTCCCTGTGCTATATAGTAGGTACTTGTTGGTTATATGTTTTAAACAAAGCAGTGAGTACATGCCCATCCGAAACTCCTGATCTATCCTATCCCCCACCCATCCCCACTGGTAACCATAAATTTGTTCTCTAGAGCTACCATATGACTCAGCAATCCCACTCCTGGGCATGTATCTGGAGAAAAACATGATTTGAAAAGATACATGCACCACAATGACCATTGCAGCACTCTTTACAGTAACCAAGATATGGAAGCAACCTAAATGTCCATCAACAGATGAATGGATAAAGAAGACATGGTATTTATACAGGGGAATATTACTCAGCCATTTAAAATGATATAATGGCATTTCATCTATATGGATGGACCTGGAGATTGTCATACTAGGTAAAGTATATAGAAAGACAAATTAAAAAAATGATACAAATGAACTTATTTTAGGATCAATTAGGAGAAGACAATGGCAACCCACTCCAGTACTCTTGCCTGGAGAATCTCATGGACAGAGGAGCCTGGTAGGATGCAATCCATGGGGTCTCGAAGAGTCAGACACGACTGACGCAACTTAGCAGCAGCAGCAGCAGCAGCAGTGTGTCCAGCATTTCTGTGACCTTGCTTTAGCACTAATGACGTAGTCATCATCTCAATCTTCCTGGTTTTGGCTAATGCCCAGTCTCCTAAGCCTTTTCTCTCTATTTTTACTTCTTTTATATTTCTGTTGCTTCCATATTCTCTCCCTAAAAATGTCACATTCAACACACCCTCCAGTGAGAGAGGATTGGATTGAGTAGAGTCATCCAATATGGAGTGCCCTTGCTGAGCAGACTCAGCTGAGCACTCGGGCTACGGGTGAGGAGTCATGTCTCTAGCATCAGGCAAACAGAAAGAGGCTGAGTTCAAGCCCAGAAGCCCCACTTACCAGCCTGTGACATTGGGCCAGTTACTATGCCTCTGTGATGATGTGGGCTGCTCATGAGACATGTAGTCAAAGCTGGATGGTTATTGACAACATTCTGAATCCTGTCAGGGTATCTCTGTAACTATGTGTATTATTATTAAGATGAATTTGATAATATTTCAGCCAATCTCATAGGACTTGTGAAGATTAAATAAAACAATCCAGCGGAGGCCTCAGTGTAGCGCTTGACTCACAGACGCATTAAATATTTAGTTCTCATTCCTGTGCTCAGCTCCTGACAATTACTTTTGACCCTGATTTCTGGTTCAGTCCATTTTGGCCAAGTAACAGGGTCACATGACACTAATTCAGGTAGCTTTGGGGACAAGGAAACTTTTTTTCCCTGAAAGGGACAATGGCCATGGCATTTGCTTAGTTTTACACGTTGTTTGGGAAATGGGACACATTTAGCATCAGAAGCCTGGAAGATATAGTTTGGGCTTTAAAAAATTACAGACATTATTACAAACTGTCCTTCCTGACCGTAAAAGGAAAGAACTAGGAAAACAACCTCCTGAGGGAGTGTCCAGGATTTGTGTACTTTATTTCATAATTATTTCCTAGACAGAAATCTTGATGCCACGGTTAGATTGGGAACTTGGGAACAGAAAACCATACTTTTAAATTTCTTTTTATTTCCCAAGTTCCTAGGCGAATAAATAATAGATTCTCAATAAGCACTTGTGACCTGTCTTATTGAAGATAATTAAACACAAATAACCTGCATCTATCTTTTTCCCTCTCTCCCTCTCTCTCGTTTCTTTCCCCAACTTAAAAAAGTACCCACGTGAGAGCTGTGATTTGTTTTATTTGGGGCAAAATGAAGACTGCATCCTGGTAGACAGCACCTCAGATAGCTCTGAGGAACCACTCCAAAGAGGTTGGGGGGAAGGTCATATATATGTGATTTTGGTATAGGACAAGTGCATGCAATCAAGCACACACACACACACACACACACACACACACATATATATATATATATATTTTTTTTTTTTTTTACAAAAGATTTCTGCTAGTCTCATGAAGGTTACTACTAGTCATGAAAATCACCATGCAGGATTTTAGTGCTTTTCTAGATATGAGGAGATACAAGGATTGGGCTTATAAAATCATCTCCTGAAAACATCTAACTATATGAAGACCTGTCCTGCCGGTTCCCTCTCTCCCCGGAGCACAGAGTGCCCCATTTCTGCTTTCCACCCTGAACTTTCATCGGGTACTGAAAGTCAGCAGCTGCAGGAGCTCAAGTTTAATCCTTGTGGGTAGATGGTAAGTGCCAATGGCAAGTGCCAATTTGCAGTTGACACTTTATTTCTTTTTTATCACTTTCAAGGAGCAGAAATTCTCTTGGCGTCCTTTGAAAATGCCATTCCTTCCTAGCCTGAGGTGCCCTTTTCCACCACTTTTATCACAGCAACTTAACAAACCTTAATGATTACTTAGAAAACAATAGAGGCCCTGGCCACTTCCATTTTTTTGTGCATTAAAATGATTCTAAGTCAAAAGAAGACTATAAAACACAAAAGCAATGCAATATAACTCTATTATTTCTAAGATGATTCAAAATATATACAAATATTAATGAATGAAGGAAGTATAACAAAAATAATCTAGTTGTCAGTTTATAGCATTTCTACAGTTTATTCTCAAAATTATAAAAAGAAAAGGAGAAAATACATAAAATAAGTACATTTACTGACAGATTAACTACAGATGGCATGGTCTGGCAGTGAGATACATATATTTAAGTGGTATGACTTTTGACAACTTCTTTCAATCTTTTTAGGGTGTCTCTGCAACTCTGTGTTATTATTTGTAATCAGTCTTAAGCTCCCTCCCTGACTCCCGGCCACGTATGACAGTTTCATCAATCGCTGTGATTCGTGTCCACTCGTAGGTGCCCAGAATTTGAAGGCCGTTGGGAGTCTTCTTGCCTGTCTCCATTCTCCCATTCAGCTTTCCTCTCCTTCTTCCTCCCGCCCCCACTCTGCTACATCTGCTTTTAATATTTGAAGAAAATGAGCCCACATTTTTGATAATCAGAAAAATTTAGATTCAAAGTCTCTAAATTTTCTAAAGGTTGTAATCTGGCTCCTCCTTGCATTCTAAAAACTTCTCACTGCTGAAGGGCTATTCTATGACCAGCAGAAAAGAATATATAGACCCACGCAAAACTCGGTAGGACAAAGGAACTAGGGGGAAAAACAGGAGTGTTAGTAAGACTGGACCTGCCCTCGGCAGGTGGGGGAACTGAAGCAGGGGTCTGATCCCCACATCAGGGCAATTGTTTGAGTCAGAGGAGAAATATTTAAGGCTGAGAGTGAAACAGCTGACCTGTGGCAGCCTAAATGGAATGAGAATCAGACAGTCCTTGCCACAGCCATACATACCCCAGACAGGGACACAGGTCCCGTGGAAGGCACAGTGGCTGGGAGCTGGAGTTTAGGGATTGTGGGGCAATCCCAAGGCAAGGGCTGGTGTTGACTGCAGAGAGACGGATCCAGGGGATATGAGGGAGGAGATCATGGTGGGAAATGCGGGTGGAGGAAAGCCAGGCAGCCATGGAAGCAAAGTGATACTGCTGAGTCACATGTAGTGGGTGGAGCCATCACCATGGCCTCTCTCCCACCACAGACCAGCATCAGCAGCTGGACAATAGAGGGGCTGGCCCATCAAGCGCCTGATGCACTGAACTACAGAATAGGACCCCAGCCAGGGGGCCCCTCTATGTGCCTGACACACTAAACTACAGAGAAGGACCCTAGGCAAAGGAGCCCTCTAAGTGCCTGAACGGGTGGAGCTATGGAGAAAGACTAGCCAAAGAGGCCTTCTGATCGCCAACTACAAGAGGCTGGAAAAAAGACTAATTGGGCCATAGCTCCTGTGATGGAGGCAGTCCGTGTGCCTGCACACTTGGTGCCTCCAGGGTCCCCACAAGCCAAGCAGCTGTGCCACCTTCACACTCAACCCTCACTGGGTCAGAGCTGCCACAGGCCAAAAAAAAAAGTCTTGCGTCTATGCGCGCAGGGTGGTCTCCGACCTTGGTGATCTCTGACTCTTTGCAACCCTGTGGATGTGGCCTGCCAAGCATCTCTGTCAGAGAGAGGGTTCTCCAGGCAAGAATACTGGAGTATATTGGCCAATACTGGTTGCCATACTCTTCTAGAGCACTGTATTTCCTGCCACTGCCAACCCCTCTGAGTACCTGGTGCTGCCAGAACCCCTGTGACCCAAGCAGCTGCACCACCTCCTTCACTGGGGCAGACCCAGTTCTCCAGAGCTGCCTCAGGAGCAAACCCTAGTGGATGACCCACATGCAGAGGTGGAAATAAATCCACAATTGAAACTCAGGGGCAGTGTGGCTAAGGAAGAAGAACCAAAACCTTTGCACCAGCTGTACAATTTACAGATTAAATTCACATGATCAACTAGGCACTCTGTGTTTATGGAATAAATAAAAGTCTATTGAGAGCTCTGACAAAAGAAAACTCACTAGCTCTGATAGCTGTGGACATTGGAGGTAAGAACACACAGGAGTAGGACCAGATTAGAATCTGAGCCACCCCCACAGCAGATCCAGAGACCAGTTCAGTGTTGGAGGGCATCCTAGGGAGGTGAGATGGACTGTGACTCCCAGCAAGGGAAAGGACTCTGACAGCAGTGACTCAAGAAAAACATTTATGACTCATGTTTTGACTTGTTCTGTAGATTCCTTTGGATTATTTTTCTCTTTTTTTTCCTTTTGTCTCCCCTCTGTTGTACTTGTTGATTTTATTGGCACTAAGAAATCCAATTAAGCTTTTGAGGTTTTTTTTTCTCAGTCACAATTTTTATTGTTGTCGTAAACCTCTGCCTCTACATTGGCTTTTGCAGTTCTATGGAGATTTCCTCTTTTTTCTTTTTATCTCTTTTTTTAATTAAAAAAATTTTTAACCTATTATTATTTTTTCTGCATTTATTCCTTTGTTCACTTTTCCTACTGTTCTTTTCCCCCTTGCAGTTAATCTTTAACATATATAAATCTTCTTTATGTATGTGAAGAAGGCTGAGCGCGGAAGAATTGATGCTTTTGAACTGTGGTGTTGGAGAAGACTCTTGAGAGTCCCTTGGACTGCAAGGAGATCCAACCAGTCCATTCTGAAAGAGATCAGCTCTGGGATTTCTCTGGAAGGAATGATGCTAAAGTTGAAACTCCAGTACTTTGGCCACCTCATGCGAAGAGTTGACTCATTGGCAAAGACTCTGATGCTGGGAGGGATTGGGGGCAGGAGAAAAAGGGGACGACAGAGGATGAGATGGCTGGATGGCATCACTGACTCAATGGACGTGAGTCTCAGTGAACTCCAGGAGTTGGTGATGGACAGGGAGGCCTGGTGTGCTGAGATTCATGGGGTCGCAAAGAGTCAGACACGACTGAGCGACTGATCTGATCTGATCTGATTTAACTTTACATATCTATTCTTTCTTTTCTTTCTCTCCTTTGCTCTTAACATATTTGTTAGTCTTATTTTCATTGCTTTATTCCCCAACTGGCACCTTGATTTAGTTTTGTTTTCCAGTTTGTGCTTTAATTAGTTTTGTTCTTGTAGATAATTTTTGGTTTTCTTTGTTTGCTGGGTCAGTCTACTGTACTTTATTTTTGTTGGATTGTTTTGATTTTGTTTATGGGTGTATGTGTATATGTGTATATTCAGTCACACTTTCTATTGTTGTTTTAAACCTCTGCCTCTACATTGGGTTTTGACAGTTCTGTGTTTTCCTTTATTTTTCCCTTTTTTCTTTCCTCTTCTATTTTTTTTCTCTTTTTTATAATTTTAATTTTTAATTTTTTAACCTATTATATTTTTCTACATTTATTCTTTTGACTGCCTTTCCTACTGTTCTTTTCCCCTTGCAGTTAATCTTTAATGTATATAAATCTTTTTCATCTACCTCTATTTAACTTTGCATATCTATTCTTTCTTTCTTTTCCTCTCAACATATTTGTTAGTTTTGTTTTCATTGCTTTATTCCTCATTTGGCACCTTGCTTTAATTTTGTTTTTCCAGTTTGTGCTTAAATTAGCTTTGTTCTTAAGTGGTAAATAAAATTTTTTATTTCCTTTGTTCACCAGGTCAGTCTACTGTACTTTATTTTCACTGGACTCTTTTCACTTTGCTCATGGGTGTATATGTATATGTGTATATTCCATTATTTTAATTATTATTTGCCTGATTTTGTAACTGCCATTTGTCTGGGGTTCATCTTTGGTTTTGCATTTTGGGATACTTGTTTTAATCTCACTTAAGGTCATAGCAAACCACTTGTGGACTCTTTGTTCCTGATCAGAGATCAAGCCCTGAGCCTTTGGAGTAGGAGCACTGACTCCAAGACCCTAGACTGCCGGAGAACTAACTCTAAAGAGTATCAAATAGTGAGAACTCACACAAAAGAAACCACTTGAATACAAGACCCTGTATCACCCAGCCACCAGTAGCACCCTGTGTAGGATGCCTCATCTAAACAACAAACAAAACATCTTCAGACAAATACAAACCCAATCATCAGCAGACAGGAGAACCACTTCACTCAGCCTTGCTCATCAAAGGAAAAACAAACAAACAAAAACTCAGCACAAATCTCACCCTATGTGAAGCTAACCCAAACCACTGGACCAATGCTAGGAGGCAAGAAGCCAAAAGGAAGAAGGAATTCAACCTTCTTAAAGGAGAGAATTCAACTTTCCTTGTAGCCTGGGAAAGGAGACCTCAAACACAGTAACTTAAAAAAAAAATTAAAAGGCAGAGAAATACTGCACAAATAAAGGAACAAACTAGAAACACAGATGTCTAAACAAATGAAGAGGAAATAGGCAAGCTATCCGAAAAAGAATTCAGTATAATGATGGTAAACATGATCAAAAACCTTGAAAACAAAATGGAGAAAATGCAACAATCAATTAAGAAAGACATAGAAGAATTAAAGAATAAACATACAGGGAAAAGCAACACAATTACTGAAATTTAAAATACTTTAGAATAAATCAATAGCAGAATATCTGAAGCAGAAGAACGAATCAGTGAGCTGAAAGATAAAATGGTGGAAATAACTTCTGAAGAGCAGAATAAAGTAAAAAGAATGAAAAGAGCTGAGGACAGTCTCAGAGACCTCTGGGACCATATCAAACACACCAACATTTGGATTATAGGGGTCCCAGAAGAAGAAGAGAAAAAGAAAGGATATAAGAAAACTTTTAAAGAGATTATAGTTGAAAATTTCACCAACATGGAAAAGGAAATAGTCAATAGAGTCCAAGAGGCACAAAGAGTCCCATACAGGATAAACTCGAGGAGAAACATGCCAAGACACACACTAATCAAACTAACAAAGACTAAACACAAAGAAAGAATATTAAAAGCAGCAAGGGAAAGCAACAGGTAACATACAAGGGAAACCCCATACGCTTAACAGCTGATATTTCAGCAGAAACTCTGCAGGCCAGAAGGGAATGGCAGGATATATTTAAAGTACTGAAAGGGAAAAATCTACAACCAAGATTACTGTACCCAGCAAGGATCTCATTCAAAATCAATGGAGAAATTAAAAGCCTTTCAGACAAGTAAAAGTTAAGAGACCACAAAACCAGCTTTACAACAAATTTTAAAGGGACTTGTATAGTCAAGAAATACAAGAGAAGTAAAAATATCTACAAAATCAGCTGCAAACAATTAAGAAAATTGCAATAGGAACATATATATCAATAATTACTTTAAATGTAAATGGGCTATGTGCTCCAACAAAAAGACACAGACGGATTGGTTGAATGGATACAAAAACAAGACTTATATATATGCTGTCTATAAGAAACCCACTTCAGAACTCAAGAAATACATAGGTTGAAAGTGAGAGAATGGAAAAATATATTCCATGCAAACAGGAATCAAGAGAAAGCTGGAGTAGCAATCCTCATATCAGACAAAATAGACCCTAAAGTAAAGAAGATTACAAGAGATAAGGAAGGACATTACATAATGATCAAGGGATCAGTCCAGGAGGAAGATATAACAATTGTAAATATCTGTGCACCAAACATAGGAGCAATTCAATACATAAGACAAACACAAACAGACAAAAGGAGAAATTCACAGTAACACAATAATAGTAGGAGACTTTAAAACCCCACTCACACCAATGGACAGATCATCAAAACATAAAATTAATAAGGAAACATAACTCTTAAATGATACATTAGATGAAATGGATCTCATTGATATCTTCAGGCCATTCCATCCAAATACACCTTTTTCTCAAGTGCACACAGAACATTCTCCAGGATAGACCACATCTTGGGTCACAGATTGAACCTCAGTCAATTTAAGAAAATTTAAATTGTATCAAGCATCTTCTCTGACCACAGTGCTATGAGACAAGATATTAATTACAAGAAAAAAAGTGTAAAAAACACCAACACATAGAGACTAAACAACATGTTTCTAAATAACCAACTTGTTACTGAAGAAATCAAAAGGGAAATAAAAATTTTTTTGAAACAAATGACAATGAAAACATGGCAACTCAAAACTTATGGGATGCAGCAAAAGCAGTTCTAAGAGGGAAGTTTATAACAATACCTCAAGAAACAAGAAAATATCAAATAGACAACCTAATTTTACACCTAAAACAACTGGAAAAAGAAGGAAAAAAATCCCAAAATTAGTAGAAGGAAAGAAATCATACAGATCTGAGCAGAAACAAGTGAAAAAGAAATGAAAGGGGGGAAGGCGCCAAGATGGCGGAGGAGTCGGACGGGGAAAACACTTTCTCCCCCACAAATTCATCAAAAGAGCATTTAAACGTCGAGTAAATTCCACAAAACAACTTCTGAATGCCGGCAGAGGACATCAGGCACCCAGAAAAGCAACCCAACTCCTGGAAAGGAGGTAGGAAAAAATATTAAAGACAATAAAAGAGACAAAAGAGGGAGGGAGTTCCGTCCCGGGAAGGGAGTCTTAAAAAGAGAGAAGTTTCCAAACACCAGGAAACCCTCTCACTGCCGAATCCGTGCCGAGCTTTGGAAGCACAGAGGACAACATAACAGGGAGAAAAAATAAATAAACAATTAAAACTCGCAGATTGCGAGCCCTACGGTAACTCCCCCAGCGGAGAAGCAGCGCAGACGCCTGCATCCGCCATTAGCAAGTGGGGGCTGGGCAGGGAGGCGCGGCGCGGGCTGCATCACTGAGAGTAAGAATCTGGCCTGAA
This sequence comes from Bos indicus x Bos taurus, assembly GCF_003369695.1. Classification (NCBI taxonomy): domain Eukaryota; kingdom Metazoa; phylum Chordata; class Mammalia; order Artiodactyla; family Bovidae; genus Bos; species Bos indicus x Bos taurus. The sequence continues at coordinate 49,675,519 of NC_040104.1, forward strand.
TACCCTGAGCACTATCTGAGCGAAATAATTTGGGCTAGCAAACCAGACTGTGGGATATCTACCATACGAAAAGCCAGCCCTAACCTAAGACACCGCCAGCCCGCGCACGGAACAAAGGACTAAATAGAGGTAGCCGGCTGCAAACCTTCCCCCTCCGGTGACAGGCAGCCAGAGCCGGAAGGGGGCAATCGCAGCCCCAGAGAGACATTATCTATAAAACTGGCTTCTTTGCTAACTAAAACTTATTGGGGGTCTGGACGGTCAACATCTGCCTGAGAAGGTGTGCCGGTTTTACACCCAGATAACCAAGTGGCGGGGAGGCGATAAGTCGCAGCATTGGCGCTCGCCAAACACCTCATCACCTGAGCTGCTCGGACCTGGGAAGAGCACAAAATGCAGCCCCAACTGAGTCTGCGCCTCTGAGGACTACCTGAGTGCCTGAACCTGAGCGGCTTGGACCTGGGAGGTGCATGCAACCCAGGCCCAGCCTCGGATTGTTCCCGGCGGAACAACCTAGAGCCTGAGCAGTGTGGGCAGGGAGGCTACACGCGCCGTGAGCGGGGGCAGACCCAGTGTGGCTGAGGCACTGCGAGCGCACGCCAGTGTCATTTGTTTGCAGCATCCCTCCCTCCCTCCCTACAGCGCGACTGAACAAAGAGAAGAAATACAGCTCCACCCATCAGAACACCGACACAAGCTTCCCTAACCAGGAAACCTTGACAAGCCACCTCTACATACCCACACACAGCGAGGAAACGCCACAATATAAGAGAACTCCACAAACTGCCAGAATACAGAAAGGACTCCCAAACTCAGCAATTTAAACAAGATGAAGAGACAGAGGAATACCCAGCAGATAAAGGAACAGGATAAATGCCCACCAAACCAAACAAAAGAGGAAGAGATAGGGAATCTACCTGATAAAGAATTCCAAATAATGATAGTGAAATTGATCCAAAATCTTGAAATTAAAATGGAATCACAGATAAATAGCCTGGAGACAAGGATTGAGAAGATGCAAGAAAGGTTTAACAAGGACCTAGAAGAAATAAAAAAGAGTCAATATATAATGAATAATGCAATAAATGAAATTAAAAACACTCTGGAGCCAACAAATAGTAGAATAACAGAGGCAGAAGATAGGATTAGTGAATTAGAAGATAGAATGGTAGAAATAAATGAATCAGACAGGATAAAAGAAAAATGAATTAAAAGAAATGAGGACAATCTCAGAGACCTCCAGGACAATATTAAACGCTACAACATTCGAATCATAGGGGTTCCAGAAGAAGAAGACAAAAAGAAAGACCATGAGAAAATACTTGAGGAGATAATAGTTGAAAACTTCCCTAAAATGGGGAAGGAAATAACCACCCAAGTCCAAGAAACCCAGAGAGTCCCAAACAGGATAAACCCAAGGAGAAACACCCCAAGACACATATTAATCAAATTAACAAAGATCAAACACAAAGAACAAATATTAAAAGCAGCAAGGGAAAAACAACAAATAACACACAAGAGAATTCCCATAAGGATAACAGCTGATCTTTCAATAGAAACTCTTCAAGCCAGGAGGGAATGGCAAGACATACTTAAAATGATGAAAGAAAATAACCTACAGCCCAGATTATTGTACCCAGCAAGGATCTCATTCAAGTATGAAGGAGAAATCAAAAGCTTTTCAGACAAGCAAAAGCTGAGAGAATTCTGCACCACCAAACCAGCTCTCCAACAAATACTAAAGGATATTCTCTAGACAGGAAACACAAAAATGGTGTATAAACTCGAACCCAAAACAATAAAGTAAATGGCAACGGGATCATACTTATTAGTAATTACCTTAAACGTAAATGGGTTGAATGCCCCAACCAAAAGACAAAGACTGGCTGAATGGATACAAAAACAAGACCCCTACATATGTTGTCTACAAGAGACCCACCTCAAAACAGGGGACACATACAGACTGAAAGTGAAGGGCTGGAAAAAGATTTTCCATGCAAATTGGGACCAAAAGAAAGCAGGAGTCACAATACTCGTATCAGATAAATTAGACTTTAAAACAAAGGTTGTGAAAAGAGACAAAGAAGGTCACTACATAATGATCAAAGGATCAATCCAAGAAGAAGATATAACAATTATAAATATATATCCACCCAACATGGGAGCACCGCAGTATGTAAGACAAATCCTAACAAGTATGAAAGGAGAAATTAACAATAACACAATAATAGTGGGAGACTTTAATACCCCACTCACACTTATGGATAGATCAACTAAACAGAAAATTAACAAGGGAAAAAAAAAAAAAACATGTATCTATAAAGCTCACTAAAGCAAAGCACAGTAAAATGAGGTATGGCAATAAAAGGCGTTAAATTTATCAAATAAAAAAAAATAAATAAAGTGCTGAAAAATTAAAGCTGTCAAAAAAAAAAAAAAAACAAAGTAGGGGCAGTATTCTTTAACAATGACAATATCATAAAAAACAAAGAAAGGCTGTAAAAGTGTTCCAGATTAAAAGAGACTTTATCAACATGACAATGAAATGCAATATCTGATCCTGGACTAGATCTAAAAAAAAAAAAAGAAATGAAAGAAACAATAGTAAAGATTAATAAAACTAAAAGCTGGTTCTTTGAGAAGATAAACAAAATTGACAAACCTTTAGCCAGACTCATCAAGAAAAAAAGAGAGTAGAATCAAATCAACAAAATTAGAAGTGCGAAAGGAGAGGTTACAATAGACAATGCAGAAATACAAAGAATTCTAAGAGACTATTATGAACAACTATATGACAATAAAATGGATAACCTGGAAGAAATGGACAGATTCTTAGAAAAGTTCAATCTTCCAAGACTGAACCAGGAAGAAATAGAAATTATGAACAACCCAATTACAAGTCTTGTAATTGAAGCTGTGATCAAAAATCTCCCCAAAAACAAAAGCCCAGGATCATTTGGCTCACAGGAGAATTATATCAAACATTTAGAGAAGAGCTAATGCCTATCCTTCTAAAACTCTTTCAAAAAATTGCAGAGGAAGGAACTTCCAAACTCATTCTATGAGGCCCATCACCCTTATACAAAAAACAGAAAAAGACAACACAAAAAAAGAAAACTACAGGCCAATATCACTGATGAACATAGATGCAAAAGTCATCAACAAAATTTTAGCAAACAGAATTCAGCAACACATCAAAAAGCTGATACACCATGATCAAGCTGGGTTTATTCCAGGGATGCAAGTATTCTTCAATATATGGAAATCAATCAGTGTGATATACCATATTAACAAATTGAAAGATAAAAACCATATGATCATCTCAATAGATGTAGAAAAAGCCTTTGACAAAATTCAGCACCCATTTATGATTAAAACTTTTCAAAAAATGGGCATAGAAGGAACCTACCTCAACATAGTAAAGGTCATATATGATAAGCCTACAGCAAACATTATTCTCAGTGGTGAAAAGCTGAAAGCATTCCCCCTAAGATCAGGAACAAGACAAGGGTGCCCAAGTTCACTATTGTTATTCAACATAGTTCTGGAAGTCCTAGCTACACCAATCAGAGAAGAAAAAGAAATAAAAGGAATCCAGACTGGAAAAGAAGAAGTAAAGCTCTCACTGTTTGCAGATGACATGACACTGTACATAGAAAACCCTAAAAATAGTATCAGAAAATTACTAGAGCTAATCAGTAAATTTAGCAAAGTTGCAGGATACAAAATCAATACACAGAAATCACTTGCATTTCTATATACTAACAATGAAAAATCAGAAAGAGAAATTAAGGAATCAATCCCATTCACCATTGCAACAAAAAGAATTAAATATCTAGGAGCAAACCTACCTAAGGGGACAAAAGAATTTTACATAGAAAGACACTAATGAAAGAAATCAAAGATGACATAAATAGATGGAGGGATATTCCATGTTCCTGCGTAGGAAGAATCAATATCGTGAAAATGACTATCCTGCCAAGAGCAATCTACAGATTCAATGCGATCCCTATCAAATTACCAATGGCATTTTTCACAGAACTAGAACAAAAAAATTCACAATTCATACGGAAACACAAAAGACCCCAAATAGCCAAAGCGGTCTTGAGAAAGAAGAATGGAGCTGGAGGAATCAACCTTCCTGGTTTCAGATTATACCACAAAGCTAGTCATCAAGACAGTATAGTACTGGCACAAAAACAGAATTATAGACCAATCGAACAAGATAGAAAGCCCAGAAATAAGCCCATGCACCTATGGGTGCCTTATTTTTGACAAAGGAGGCAAGAATATGCAATGGGGCAAAAATAGCCTCTTCAATAAATAGTGCTGGGAAAACTGGACAGCTACATGCAAAAGAATGAAATTATAACACTTTCTAACACCATACATAAAAATAAACTCAAAATGGATTAAAGACCTAAATTTGAGACCAGAAACTATAAAACTCTTAGAGGAAAACATAAGTGGAATACTCGATGGCTTTAATCAAAGCAAGATACTCTATGACCCACTCACCTCTTCAGTTCAGTTCAGTTCATTTCAGTTCAGTCTCTCAGTCATGTCTGACTCTTTGCGACCCCATGAATCGCAGCATGTCAGGCCTCTTAGAGTAATGGAAATAAAAACAAAAGTAAACAGGTGACACCTGATTAAACTTAAAAGCTTTTGCACAGCAAAGGAAACTATAAGCAAGGTGAAAAGACAACCCTCAGAATGGGAGAAAATAATAGCAAATGAAACAACTGACAAAGGATTAATTTCCAAAATATACAAGCAGCTCATACAATTCACTACCAGAAAAATAAACAACCCAATCAAAAAGTGGGGAAAAGACCTAAACAGACATTTCTCCAAAGAAGACATACAGATGACTAACAAACACATGAAAAGATGCTCGACATTGCTCATTATTAGAGAAGTGCAAACCACAACTGCAATGAGAGATCACCTCACACCAGTCAGAATGGCCGTCATCAAAACGTCTATGCTGGAGAGGGTGTGGAGAAAAGGGAATGCTCTTGCACTGTTTGTGGGAATGTAAATTGATTCAGCTGCTATGGAAGACGGTATGGAGATTCCTTACAAAACTAGGAATAAAAACACCATATGACCCAGCAATCCCACACTTGGGCATGTACCCTGAGGAAACCAAAATTGAAAGAGACACATGTATCCCATTGTTCATTGCAGCACTATTTACAATACCTAGAACATGGAAGCAACCTAGATGTCCATAGACAGATGAATAAAGAAGTTGTGGTACATATACACAATGGAATATTACTCAGCCATAAAAAGAAATGCATTTGAATCAGTTCTGATGAGGTGGATGAACCTAGAACCTATTATACAGAGTGAAGTGAGTCAGAAAGAGAAAGATAAATACAGTATTCTAACACATATATATAGAATCTAGAAAAATCATACTGAAAAATTTATTTACAGGGCAACAGTGGAGAAACAGTAATAGAGAATAGACTTATGGACATGGAGAGAGGGGAGGAGAGGGTGAGATGTATGGAAAGAGTAACATAGAAACTTACATTACCATATGTAAAATAGGTAGCCAATGGGAGTTTGCTGTATGGCTCAGGAAACTCAAACAGGGGCTCTGTATCAACCTAGAGGGGTGGGGATGGGGAGAGAGATGGGAGGGAGTTTCAAAAGGGACCTATGGCTGATTTATGCTGAGGTTTGACAGAAAAACAGCAAAATTCTGTAAAGCAATTATCCTTCAGTAAAAAATAAATTAATTAAAAAAATTATCCAGCTCCAATCTTTTCCCTTAACTTACTTATACATATCTTTTCCTCCCTCCCTTCCTCCCTCCCTCCCTCCCTTCCTCCCTCCCTTCCTTTCTTTCTTCCTTCCTTCCTTCATCTGGCTTGTATTTAAAAGGTCCTCCAAAGTCTGGACCCATCTTACCAGACGTCCCACTGGCCTCCAATTTGAAAACTCTCCTCCAGTTAATTCATTAATCCACCCACAGAAGCAGTATTTTGGAGGGCTCACACCTTGGCCCACAGCATGGAGCGGGGAAGCAGATGGGTAAACAATCTGTTACAGTGTGGTGTGGTGAGTGCTGCATCAGAGCACCCACACCTGTACAGAGGGCCGTGGGAGCGCAAAAGAAGGAGTGGCTGACTCTTGCCCACGTGCCAAAGGAGATGGAGAAGCCTCCGGGGAAGGAAGTCAGCTTTGAACGAGACCTTGAAGAGGGATTCAGCCAGGCAGAAAAGTAGGGGGAAAATATTCTAGGCAGTGTGAGCAGCCCATGAATAACTTCATGACGCCTGTAATTTCTTATATGTCACAGGAGGTACATGTGTGTATTTCACATGAGGTGGAATGCTGTGTGTCTGGATCCTGGGAGTCTGCAGGCAGGAGTGACTTCCAAAATGATGCAATTTCAAGTTCTGTTCTGTCTATTAAGTCTTCCTGGTACCTGGTGATCTCTCCTTTCTTGTGCATCTATTGCCCAAGTATTTGGCACTCAATTCAAGACTTCTTTCATTATTTCCTTATATGACCCCAACTGGTTTGCATCCTTCTTAAGAGCAAAGGATATGCCTTACCTTTGTTTCTCTAGTAGCCGTTCCCTAGTATTCACACCACTGGTGGCCGAGGGTAAAGAATCCACCTGCCACGCAAGAGACACAAGTTTAATCCCTGGGTCGGGAAGATCCTCTGGAGAAGAAAATGACAACCCTCTTCAGTATTCTTGCCTTGAAAATTCCATGGACAGAGGAGCCTGGCGGGCTACAATCTATGGGGTCACAAAAGAGTCGGACATGATTTAGCAACTAAAACAACAAAAAGAAGTTATTAAAGCTCCTCGCTGACTGATAGATGGCCTTTAGCCTCTGTGTTTTGGGCTACAAGGCTGTATGAATAGCCACATGGAGATGGTTAATCCTGAAGGTGACTCCTGGCACATTTTGATATACCACTGAAATAAGTACTGATGCGCAATCACCCTAGACCATCTTTTGAATCTTCTCTTACAGCAAAAAGGACAGATGCATCACTGGTGCAGAACCAGAGTTTCTATAAATAAGCCCTGCTGTGGCCCCATCAGACCTTTCAGTACCGACTGGAGAGTTTGCTATGTTTACTAAACTCCTGAGATCACTAAAGTCTGAAGTAATCTCTCATGCCTCATTAATCTCCAATGTTTGAAGTAATCGCTGATGTATAATAAATCTCTAGTCTCTGAAGGTTTAAACCACACAGATGTGTTATTTCAGATGAATAATGACAAATATGATTTTGCCATTCAGCCAGCCATTCAATGCACGCATAGGGAATAGTTAAGCCCTGCATTGGGCTCTTTCCCTGTGACCCATGCTTCTGTGTTCTCATTGCTGTAAGTCATAGTGTCTCATAATGTCTCACACAAAAACATATGATGGACTGGAAGGTCTGTGCATGCAACGTGAGGAATATATTAGTGTTCAAGTAGATTAAGGACATTTTTCCCATTAGTTTAAGGATAAGGGCTTAGAGATTCCTTCCATCCTTCCTTCCTTCCTTACCCCCTCCCTCTCTCCCTTCCTTCCACAAATGTTTATAAAGAACCTATAATGTATCAGATACTTACTTGAAATCACACATATGATGATAAAGAAGGGACATATGGAAGTACGAATTGCCAGTTATATAAAATAAATGTCAGGGAGATGTAATGTACAGCATGGCAACTGTAGTTAATAAATACTGTACTGTATATTTGAAAGTTGTTAAAAAAGTAAATTTTCAAAGTAATCACAAGAAATAAGTTTTTTAGCTATGTGTGGTGACGAATACTGACTAGACTTATAATGGCAAGGTGCTAGGTATGTTCAGTATGTACAAGTTTGACTCATTACATTGCATACCTGAAACTAATATAGTTACATATCAATTATATCTCAATTTAATAAAAAGAGATGCCCATGTAGAGCAGAAATACCTGGTGCATAGTATGCAGCATCATCTAGAGCTTTACAATTACCATCTGTCACTGGATATTGATTGTATGCCAGCCATTAATATGTATAAAATATGCTGAGTGAATTATGTATGGCCATTAGCCTAAAATGTGTCTTTTATATAGATAATAATAATGTGTGTCTAGAACAAAGGATTTGGAGTTAAATGACTTAAGTTCTATTCTGTCTTATAGTAAGTTTGAGAGCTAAGAAAGTCATTTCCTTCTTTGTGATAGGTTTCCTTATCTATAAAATTTCAAAAGTGGCAAATACCTAATTCCTGGGGGTTTGGGACAGCCTCAGAGATAACTCTCTGTACCTTTTTACTTGCTTTTCTCATTCCCTGCATTGTCTTTCCCGTCTCCCCATTTCTTCTGCTTATAAAATTCTTCTTACCTTTGAAATCCTGGCTTTAGTGTCACTTCATGTAAGAAGTCTTCTTCATTCCTTCCCTGGTGGTCTGAGCACTCTCCTCCCAGCCATCATTGTGCCCATCCAGGCTTTTATGCTGCGGCTACCACATGGCATCACCATGCTAAAGGGCAGAGTCTACATCTTATTCACATGTTCCGTATTTAGCAAAGCGCCTTGCCCACAACTGGTGCTTTAAAGTCAGCTGAATAAATGAATAAAAAATGTGTTAAGAAAGTACTTCATGAATTTCAAAGTATTAAACAAAAGGAAGATATTATCATTATGTTTGCCATTTAACTAGGACTCCATTCACTTTTACAAAATACAAAATTTATTTGAGTTTAATTCTGCTGTGTATTGGAGGTGGGCATTATACTGCTAACACACCAAAGCACCACTCTTTCTGGCCACGTAGGAGAATTATACTTACCTGTGCGCTCCACCCCCACCCTCCCTGGAACATAGGAATAAACGCGTGATTTGCTTCAGCCCATGAAATGTGCGGCATGCGTCACTTGCATGTGGAACCAACTAGTCGCTCTTGCTTGAGGGTCCAGGCCTTCTTTCCCCATGTGGTGGTCCTGGAGGCGCCTGCTGACATGGTGGTGCCCTGAGATTGACCCAGCCCAACAACCTAACCTTGTACCATGTGGCGAACATCTGTCCACAGGGCTGTCCAGACCAAAAGGAGACTTGGCATGACCGAAAAATAAACATGCATTCCATCAATCTTCTGAGATTTTGCCATTTTTTATTACCATGGCATAAGCAAGGAGAACAAACCCCTGAAAGGACTAATGCTGAAGCTGAATACTTTGGCCTGATGTGAGGAGCAGATTCATTGGCGAAGACCCTGATGCTAGGAAAGATTGACAGCAGAAGAAGAGGGCATCAGAGGATGAAACGGTTGGATGGCATCAGTGATTCAATGGATATGAACTTGGGCAAACTCCAGGAGGTGGTGAGGGACAGGGAGGCCTGACGTGCTGCAGTCCATAGGGTTGCAAAGAGTCAGACACGACTTGGCTACTGAACAACAACAACAATCTATAACTTATCCTGACTGATAAAATCACCAACTCATTTCTGGGAAAAAACATGGCAATTATTGGGAATAACATGGTAATAATCAAAACCAAAACCATGAACAATAGCAACAGAACATGGACAATAACACACAGGGACAGTAGCAACACAACATGAACAATAGCAGCACGATCTGAAAACTACACACCTGAGAATCCAACCACACCACAGAGCATCTAGTTTACTTCATAGGGACGTTAAATCTGCCCTGTGTCTCCTCAAAACCTAGAGAAATTTCTCTTCTACTTGGCACGGAAGCAGGGGCCGAATCCTGTACTTCTGTACCTACATCAGAACGGAATTACACCCAACGAAAATATTTTTTAAGCAAAGCACTTGCTATAAGTTGTTTTAAACAGATGCGCTTAAGATCTTCCATCAGCATGATCACTGTAACATGTTCTGTTCACTGTACCGTTTACCTAACTGAACGGTAATGAGGATTGCCTCATGATTTTCCACTCTGTGAGTGCAAAAGGAGGAAACACCTTTTCAAAATTAATTTAGTTATGTTTCATTTTTTGTTTTACTGTGAAATATATACATACACACACACAAAGTAGAGGAAACATATATTTACAGTTTAACAACAACAAAAAAACACTATATAAAGTGAAACTGATATAGCTACTACTCAGGCCAAGAAATAGAACATTGCCAAGATACTAGACATTTCCCTCCCTACCCTCTTTATATTCATCTAGCTGGAGAAAATTACTGGCCTGACTTTGGAGATAATCCTTTTCTTACTTTTCCTTGTAGTTTTAACACTGTGTTTAGTTTAATATTTGCTATATAAATGGTGGCATAATTTATGTGTAACAATATCAGCATTGGAGAAGGAAATGGCAACCTACTCCAGTATTCGTGCCTGGAGAACCCCATAGATGAGGAGCCTGAGCTACAGTCCATGGTGTCTCAAAAAGTTGGACATGACTGAAGTGACTTAGCACGTATACACCATATAAAGAATACAGCTTAGTGAGTTTTGCACATATGTGTACCTATGTTATCACGACCCCAATCAAGACATAGAATTTCCATCACTTCAAGTCTCCTTGTGTCCTCTTGCAATAAATGCCCCCAGTCCTAACCCCAGGCTGCCACAGACTTGCTTTGTATCTCGATAGATTAGTTTAGCATCCAACAGACTTTTATGTAAGTGGAACCATACTGGTTTCTTTCATTAATATAATCTATGTCTGATTTTGAACTGTATATGAATAGAATCATAATGTACATTATGATTCCTTTGAATCTTGCTTTTTGTTCAATGTTATATTTGTAAAATACATCCATAAATGTGTATGCCTATACTTTATTCCTTTTTATTGCTGTATATAAACCATTATATGAGTATAGTATAATTTATCCATTCTTTTATTACTGACTATGGTATAATTTATCCATTTCTATAATTTCACTGCTGTCATGTGTTGACTGTTTTCATAATTTTTATTTATTTATCTATTGCTGACTGTGCTGGGTCTTCGCTGCTGCTCGGGCTTTTCTCCAGTTCCACGAGTGGCTGCTGCTGCTCTCCAGTTACAGGGTGCAGGCTTCTCCTTGCCGTGACTTCTCTGTGGAGCACAGGCTCCAGGGCTTTCAGGCTTCAGTAGCTGTAGCTCCCAGGCTCTAGAGCGCAGGCTCAGTAGTTGTGGTACAAGGACTTACTGCTCCTCGGCATGTGGGATCCTCCCAGATCAGAGGTCAAATCTGTGTCTCCTGCTTTGGCAGGCGGATTCTTTACCACTGAGCCACCAGGGAGGCCCTGTCATGTACTGATTTTGTAAGTTGATTTTTACATTCAGCTGTGTTGATAATCTTTCTTATTGATATTAACAACTCCTCTGTAGATTCTTTTGGATTTTCAGTGCAGGTACTCATGTCTCTGTGAATGATGACAATTTTCAATCCTTAAACTCTCTATAACTTGTTCATTTTTTTTATTTGTTTAGCTCCTTTCACAAGGACCTCCAGTACAAAGTTAGACAGAAGTGTTGATAGAAGCGTATTATTTCTGATCTCAAAGGAAAATCTCTTTATTTGTTGTTGTTGTTTTAGTGGCTAAATCACATCCAACTCTTTTATGACCCCATGGACTGTAGCCCACTAGGCTCCTCTGTCCATGGGATTTCCCAGGCAAGAATATGGGAGTGGGTTGCCATTTCCTCCTCCAGGAGATCTTCTCAACCCAGGGATTGAGCTCATATGAGTCTCCTGAGTTCGCAGGCAGATTCTTTACCCCCGACCCACTGGGGAAGCCTTTACCCCTGAGCTACCGGGAAAGCCTTTTTTTAACTATTAGGTCTGATTACTAGGTATGATGTTTACTAAAAATTTTTGTGGGTTTTTTAAAATGAGAATATTTTTTACCAAAATGAAATTCTCTTTTAATCTCAAAAGTTTGGGGGGTGGATTATAAATGATGTAAATAAGAGTTTCAACATGACTGGTAAATGAATTTTCTCATATGTTTTTTCTGCAACTGTTGAGATGATCATATGAATAGTTATTCTATTATTAAATAGGTATTTAATAATATTTTTAGCAATATGAAAACTCAATATGAACTGAATATTTTTAGCAATATAAAAGTACCCCCTATTATTAAAGTAATTGTCCATTCTTTTTTTTTTGTCCATTCTTGATCTAAACCAATTGGTAATAATATCTTCTTCGTTATATATTTCGTTCATTTTTAATTATATCCAAGTTCGTATGTGAATTGGCCTGTACTATTCTTTTCTGATTCTCTCCTTGTCAAGTTTTGGTTTCAAAGTTTTGCTAATTTCATAAAAGCATAGGGGAGTATACCCTCTTCTAAAATTTAACCTTGCAAAAGATTGGACTTACTTTTTCCTTAAATGTTTGGTAGAAACATATCAGTTTTCATGGCTTCACTCACTAAATAAACCATCTGGGACAGCAGTTTGTGAAAAAACCTTCTTTGGGAAAAACTTTTGATCACACATCAAAATTCAGGCTTTTGACTTCTCTTCCTTTTTGAGTACGTTTAGTAACATTTTTCTAAGAGTTGTTCTAATTTTTTAAATTTATTGATATTCTTCATTAAAATTCCTAAACAGTTAATATCTGTGTTCTGTATACCTTAAGTCTAGTTTGTCCACTGTGTCTATAAATATTCTATATTCTTACCTTTTATGTTTTTTTGTTTATTTGCTTATTTACTGACAGAAATGTATTAAAATCAGCCACTCTGATAGGACTTTAGTGTTTCTCTCTTTGTAGCACTCCAGTGTTAGCTTTATGTCTTTAAATAATGTGCTGAATTAGTGCACATTAATTTATAATTATTATATACTCTAAAGAACTGAATATTTTTAGCAATATGAAATTACCCCCTATCTTTGGTAGTTGTTTTGCCATAAAGTCTATTTTTTCTAATATTAATGTAGCTACACCAGCTTTCTTTAGTGGATAATTTTGCAAGGTATATATTTCCCCAAGCTTTTGCCTTCAAATGTTCTATATTTGCCTTCAAATGTTCTTGTCCATGACAAGAATACTGGAGTGGATTGCCCTTGAATATTATAATTGCTACATTTTAAAATTCACTTGGCAGTATTATTATAGTTTTATGTAGTCAATATTCTTAACACATGGGGCTTCCTTGATGGCTCAGCAGTAAAGAATTCGCCTGCAGTGCAGGAGATGCAGTTTTGATCCCTGGGTTGGGAAGATCCAGGGAGAAGCGCATGGCAACCCACTCCAGTATTCTTGCCTGGAGAAACCCATGGACAAAGGAGCCTGTTGGGCTACAGCCCGTGGGGTCACAAAGAGTTGGACATGACTGAGCACACAACACACGTTGAGATACACAAAACATAAAAGTCACATTAAAAAAGTGATTTACCATACACGCATCCCTAGTATATGAGTACCCCTATAGCCTCAAGCCATATAAACAATGTAGCCAGTAAAAGCCCCAAATAAGAAGTTTGACAGAGGAGCAGGACTAAAAAGAGACCACAATCTTACCTGTTTACAGTTAAAATATCTTACTTTTGCAAATTTTACAAACACACATGATCATGTTGTCAAAGGATGAAACCACCACTCAACATTTGAAAGAGAGCCTGCACAGAGGCTTGTATGTGCTCACGTGCGTGCGTGTACACACACACTAAATTTATTGCCTACTATAACCAGGCACATCCTCTCTGAGCGGGGCAGACAGATGATCTATATAGGGCTTTGATAAGGGTAGAGTTCTGGTACTGGTGATTTTCAGGGGATAAGGGGACTGAGATCATCTGTGGAGATGGTTACTGGGTAAGATTCTAGTTGCTTAGTTGACATTCAGAGGCATGGTCACTGGAGGGAGTCCCTGGTGGGCTGACTTTCAAGAGTAAGTGACTGACACCAGTGACTGACTTTCACTGAGACAAATGTCCTTGATCTATGGAACAGGGGTTCAAAGCCAGTTCTGATGGCTTCTTGCTACAAAGACTGCAGAACAACCAGTTTTTAGGTAGGAGTATGGGAACCTTTCTTTGTTCTCAATTTGAAACATATCCAAGGCTTTCTTAGAAGAGGCTGATATTAAAGAGAGGCTTCCAAGCTTAAATTTCATTAGCCTCTGAGGCCAGGATCATGACATTTTCACCTTGAGCCCATGGGTGTAGCCCTTCTGGCTTATATGTGTGGGGATAACCTTCAGGCTGCCTGCCTCCAGCAGAAGACATGGAATTTGGTCCCCACTGGAATGCAAAGCTATCAGAACTGAGGCTCATTTTTAACGTCTTGTTTCTTCTGAATCAATAAAAATAATCTGGGTGAAAGTGACTTGAAGTTCTCCCTGAGTTTAAACTTGTCTTAGATTTTGACTTAGTAAAGACTTTTTATGAGTGACTGCTTTTTTATGCCTTTAAGAAGGTTATTTTTAATCTGGCATTTAAAATTCAAAGAGGAATAAGCTACAGCAGTCTTCTCTTATTCACAAGGAATACATTCCAAGAGCGTCAGTGAATGCCTCAAACTGTGGATAGTACCAAACTCTCTAAATATTGTTTTACCCTATACTTACTTACCTATGACAAAGTTTAATTTATAAATTAGGTGCAGTAAGAGATTAACAATAGGACTTTCCTCGTGGTCCAGTGCTTAACAATCTGTTGCCAATGCAGGGGACACAAATTTGATCTCTGGTCTGGGAAGATTCTACATGCTATGGGGTAACTAAGCCCACTCACCACAACTACTGAAGCCCATGAGCCCTGGAGCCTGCGCTCCACAAAGAGGGAAGCGGCCGCAATAAGAAGCCTTCAAACTGCAGTTAGAGAGTAGTAGTCTCTGCTCTCTGCAACTAGAGAAATTCCACACACAGCAATCAAGACACAGCACAGCCAAAAATAAATACATAATTACTGTTAAAGAAAGACGTTAACAGTCATTATTAACAAATAAAACAATTATAACAATATAAACAATTTTAACAATAAAAAAATGTGAATGTGGTCTCCCCTCCCCCTCAATATCTTATACAAAGTTAATGACTTTTCCATCTTAACCAGGCACTTATCACATACTCTGGCCATAACTTTTGCAGTATGAGTTGCAACAGAAAAACTAGCATGAATTTCTTTTTCCTTCTTTACAATTTCACAAATAGAATATGTGCCTTTGCCATAGATCATAGCAACTTCCGCATGTAATTCTTTATCTTTCCTTGTAAGTCAAGAATGTTCACCTTTTCACTTAAAAAAAGCACTTTGCAGCTTCTCTTTGGCATATCTGAATTGCAAGCACCACTATTCACTTCGGAGCCACTGTTAAGTAATGGAATACCTTGACTATTGATTTGAAAACCAAGACAACAGTTAAGTGATTAAGGGCGGAATACACTGGACAAAGAGATGATTCACGTCCAGGGTGGGACTGAGAAGGACAGCACAAGATGTCATCATGCTGTTCAGAATAGCGCGAAATTTAAAATTTAGAAATTGTTTATTTCTGGAATTTTTCATTTGACTTTTTCCAACCTGGTTGTCCTCAGGTAAATGAAGCCTCAGAAAGCAACATCGCACATAAGGGGAGGGGACTACTGTACCATTTCATGCCCATTAGAATGCCTGCTATCAAAAAGCAAAATAACAAGGTGGCAAGGATCTGAAGAAATTGGAACCTTGGACACTGTTTAGTAGGAACGCAAAATTGTGCAGCTATAGTGTAAAAAATTATGGCGACTCTTCAAAAACCTAAAAATAGAACTATCACATGATCCAGAATTCTACTTCTGGGTATATATCCAAAATAATTGAAAGCAGGGTCTCAAAGAGATATCTGCATTTCTTCATGTCTAGCAGCATTATTCATAACAGCCAGAAGGTAGAAGCAACCCAGGTGCTCACTGACATAATGAATAGCTAAACAAAATGTGGTTTGTACATAGAATGGAATGTTGTTCAGTTTTAAAGAGGAAAGATACTGTGACATATGCTACAAAATGGATGAATCTTGAAGACATTGTGCCAAGTGAAATAAATCAGTCAAAAAGGACAAAAACTGTGTGATTCCATTTATATGAAGCACTTAGAATATTCAGATTCACACTTTCTACAGAAAGCAGAATGGTGATTGTCAGCAGCTAGGGGGAGAAGGAATGGGGAGTTGATGTTCAATGTGCAAATAACTCTAGTTTTGCTGGATAAAAAAGTTCTGGAAAGCCAACATCCATCATATAAAAACTCTCAGTAAACCAGGAACAGAGGGAAACCTCAAACTGACTGAGGCTATCTACAACTAACATCATGCTTAGTGATGAGAGACTTGAAGCTTTCCCATTAAGATTATGTAGAAGGTGAGGATATTGCCTCTCATTATTACTTTTCAACATCATACTGGAAGTAATTGCTAACTCAGTAAGATAAGAAAAGGAAACAAAAGGTACACAGACTGGAAAGAAAGATATAAAACTGTCCTCATTTGCAGATGACATGGTTGTCCATATGGGAATCCCCAAATAATGAACAAATCCAACAAACAAAAAACTCCTGGAACTAATAAGTGATTATGGCAATGTTGCAAGTTGCAAGATTATCATACAAAAGTCAATTGCTTTCCTACACAGCACAATGAACAAGTAGAATTTGAAATTAAAAATATGATACTATGTACATTATTATCCCTAAAAGTTAAATCAGTTCAGTTCAGTCACTCAGTCGTGTCCAACTCTTTGCAACCCCATGGACTGCAGCACGCCAGGTCTCCCTGTCCATCACCAACTCCCGGAGTTTACTCAAACTCATGTCCATTGACTTGGTGACACCATCTAACCATCTCATCCTCTGTTGTCCCCTTCTCCTCTTGCCTTCAATCTTTCCCAGCATCAGGGTCTTTTCAAATGAGTCAGTTCTTGGCATCAGGTGGCCAAAGTTTGGAGTTTCAACTTCAACATCAGTCCTTCCAATGAGCACTCAGGACCAATTTCCTTTAGGATGGACTGGTTGAATCTCTTCGCAGTCCAAGGGACTCTCAAGAGTCTTCTCCAACAACACAGTTCAAAAGCATCAATTCTTTGGTGTTCATCTTTCTTTATAGTTCAACTCTCACATCCATACATGACTACTGGAAAAAACAGCCTTGATGAGATGGACCTTTGTTGGCAAAGTAATGTCTCAGCTTTTTAATATGCTGTCTAGGTTGGTCATAGCCTTTCTTCCAAGGAGCAAGAGTCTTTTTATTTCATGGCTGCAGTTTCCATCTGCAGTAGATTTTGTAGCCCCCCAAAATAAAGTCTGCCACCGTTTCCACTGTTTCTCCATCTATTTGCCATGAAGTGATGGGACCAGATGCCGTGATCTTAGTTTTCTGAATGTTGAGCTTTAAGCCAACTTTTTCACTCTCCTCTTTCAATTTCATCAAGAGGTTCTTTAGTTCTTCTTTACTTTCTGCCATAAGGGTGGTGCCATCTGCATATCTGAGGTTATTGATATTTCTCCTGGAAATCTTTATTCCAGCTTGTGCTTCATCCAGCCCAGTGTTTCTCATGATGTACTCTGCATATAAGTTAAATAAGCAGGGTGACAATATACAGCCTTGACAAACTCCTTTTCCTATTTGGAACCAGTCTGTTGTTCCATGTCCAGTTCTAACTGTTGCTTCCTGACCTGCACAGATTTCTCAAGAGGCAGGTCAGGTGGTCTGGTATTCCCATCTCTTTCAGAATTTTCCACAGTTCATTGCAATCCATATAGTCAAAGGCTTTGGAGCAGTCAATAAAGCAGAAATAGATGATTTTTGGAACTCTCTTGCTTTTTCAGTGATCCAGAAGACGTTGGCAATTTGATCTCTGGTTCTTCTGCCTTTTCTAAAACCAACTTGAACATCTGGAAGTTCATGGTTCACGTATTGTTGAAGCCTGGCTTGGAGAATTTTGTGCATTACTTTGCTAGCGTGTGAGATGAGTGCAATAGTTTGAGCATTCTTTGGCATTGACTTTCTTAGGGATTGGAATGAAAACTGACCTTTCCCAGTCCTATGGCCTCTGCTGAGTTTTCCAAATGTGCTGGCCTATTGAGTGCAGCACTTTCACAGAATCATCTTTCAGGATTTGAAATAGCTCCACTGGAATTACATCACTTAAGTATAAACCTAACAAAATATTTGTAAGATCTATATGAGGAAATACGGTACTGTAGTTTTTTATGAAAAATTAAAAGATAACAAAATAAATGGAGAAATATTCCATGTTCATGGATAGGAATACTTAATATTGTCAGGATGTCAGATCTTCCCAACTTGATTTATGGATTCAGTGTGATTTGCAATCAAAATCCCAGCAGATTATTTTATGGATATTGACAAACTAATTCTAAAGTTTATATGGAGAGGCAGAAGACCCAGAATAGCTAATACAAAACTGAAGGAGAAAAATTAAATTGGAGAGAAATTTCTCTACCCTTGCTATAAAGCTACAGTAAAAAAAAAAAAGAGAGAGAGAGAGAGTGAGTGACATTGATGAAATAATAGACAAATAGATCAACAGAACAGAGTAGAGGGCTCAGAAATAGATCCCCATAATAGTCAACTTATACTTGACCAAGGCGGAAAGGCAATATAATGGAGCCAAAATAGTCTCTTCAACAAATGGTGCTAAAACAACTGGACATCCACATGCAAAACAATGGATCTAGATACACACCTTATACCCTTCACAAAAATTAACTCAAAAATGGATAGCAGAGAGACCTAAATGTAAAATGCAAAAATATAAAACTCCTAGAAAAAATATAGGAGAAAACCTATATGATCTTGTGTATGGTGATATCTTTTTAGATTCAACACCAAAGACATGCTCAATGGAATAATTGATAAGCTTAACTTAGTTAAATTGTAAAACTTTTGGTCTATGAAAGACAATATCAAGAACAGAAGACAAGACATAGTAGGGAGAAAATATTTGCAAAAGACACATCTGATAAAGGCAATTACACAAAAAATTCTTAAAGCTCAATAATAAGAGAACAGACAAACCAATTTAAAAATGAATCAAACACCTTAACAGACGTCTCAGTGAAGAAGATGACAAATAAGCATATGAAAAGATGCTCCACACATGTCATCAGGGAAATGCAAATTAAAGCTAGACACCACCACACACCTATTAGAATAGCTGAAATCCACAACACTGAAAACACCAAATGGCAAAGATGTGAAGTAAAAGGAACTCTCATTTATTGCTAATGGTACAGCCACTTGGGTGGAATGTTTGGAGGTTTCTTATAAAACTGAACATACTCTTACATATGGTCCAGCAATCATGCTCCTTGGTATTTACCTCGAGTAGCTGAAAACTGACATTCACATAAAACCATGCACGTTGATATTTATAGAAGTTTATTCATAATTGTGAAAACTGGGAAGCAACCAAGATACCCTTGGTAGATAAATGGATAAACTGTGATGTGTCTAGATATTGGAATATTACTTAATGCTAAAAAGATATGAGTTAGTTGAGACATAAAAAGACACAGAGAAATCTTAAATACATGTTACTAAGTGAAAGAAGCCAATCTAAGAAAGCAACACACTGTTTTATTCAAACTACATGACATTCTCGAAAAGCCAAA
Organism: Bos indicus x Bos taurus; assembly: GCF_003369695.1. NCBI lineage: Eukaryota > Metazoa > Chordata > Mammalia > Artiodactyla > Bovidae > Bos > Bos indicus x Bos taurus. Next base: position 49,695,086 of record NC_040104.1, read on the forward strand.
ACACTGGACACAGTAAAAAGGTCGGTGGTTGCAGAGCGGGTGAGGGGGAGAGGTGGGTGAAGGGAAGAGATGATAAGCAGAGCACAGAGGACTTCTTAGGGTAGTGAAAACACTCTGTATAGTATAATGGTGGATATATGTAATGATATATTTGTCCAAGCCCATAGAATATACAACACAAGAGTGAATCCTAAGGTAAACCCTAAGAGCTTTGGAGGTAATGTAGCTTCATCCTTGGTAAGAAATGTACCATTCTGGTGAGTGATGCTGATAATGGGAGAGACTATGCATGTATGTGGGCAGGAAGTTTACAAGAAATCTCTGCACCTTCCTTTCAAGTTTATTATAAACCTAAAATTTCTCTAAAATATAATAGTACTTTTTCACTGTGCCACATGCATGCAAGGTCTTAGTTCCCCAACCAGGGATTGAACCTGTGTCCCCTGCATTGGCAGCGCAGAGTCTTAACCACTGGACCACCAGGGACATCCCTAAAAACAATAAAATTTTAAAGTTAGAGAAAAAGAATTCTGGAAATGGATGATGGTGATGATTATACAATGACGTGAATATACTTAATACCACTGAAATATATATACATTTAAAAATGCTTTAGATGGTAAGTTTTACATGATATGTATTTTATCACATTGCAAAAAATTCTAGGAGGAGGATTGGTCCTAAGAAACTCATTGATTATTACTGGAAATGGAAGTCGTGAACTCAAATTTATACTTAATACCTGCTCTGTGCCAAGAATGATGTCATGTGTCTTGCATTATTACTTCACATAATTAGTAATGATTTAAGTAAGAGCTACTTGTCTATTTGGGAAGCAGTCACTGAGCACTTTTAACGTGGGCATTGTGCTACGATCTCAACAGCAAACAGCCCTAGCTCGGTCCATGCCTGGAAGGGCTAACAGGTCCAGGTTCTAGTGCAGGATGCTGACTCCTCCCAGCACAAAATGGGGAGAACAGAAGAGGAGTATCTACTTCTGGGCCCTTCCAGGTCCTGTTAAACATTTACATACATTATATGTATAATCCCCCAGCAATCTCAAAGTTTGGAACTATTATCTGCATTTTACAAAGGATGACCTTGAATCTCAGATCTAACTTACCTAAGATTATACAACTGCTAAGTAAGTGGTAGAGCTGAAATGTAAAGACCAAGTTTATTAACAAAGCCTATGTCATCTACATACATGAGTTCTGTGGATCAAGCTGCCTCAAGACAAAATTTTCCCGTTGGGCTTCCCAGGTGGCTCACTGATAAAGAACCTGCCTGCCAATGCGGGAGTGCCAATGCAGTCATCTCACACCCTAGCAAAGTAATGCTCAAAATTCTCCAAGCCAGCCTTCAACAACATGAAGCATGAACTTCCAGATGTTCAAGCTGGATTTAGAAAAGGCAGAGGAACCAGAGATCAAATTGCCAACATCTGTTGGATCATCAAGAAAGCAAGAGAGGTCTAGAAAAACATCTATTTCTTTTCTATTGACTATGACAAAGCCTTTGACTGTGTAGATCACAACGAACTGTGGAAAATTCTTCAAGGGATGGAAATACCAGACCACCCAACCTGCCTCCTGAGAAACCTGTATGCAGGTCAGGAAGCAACAGTTAGAATTGGACGTGGAACAACCGACTGGTTCCAAATAGGAAAAGGAGTTCGTCAAGGCTGTATATTGTCAACCTGCTTATTTAACTTATATGCAGAGTACATTATGCGAAATGCCAGGCTGGATAAAGCACAAGCTGGAATCAAGATTGCCAGGAGAAACATCAATAACCTCAGATACACAGATGACACCACCCTTATGGCAGAAAGTGAAGAGGAACTAAAGAACCTCTTGATGAAAGTGAAAGAAGAGAGTGAAAAAGTTGACTTAAAACTCAACATTCAGAAAACTAAGATCATGGCATCTGGTCCCATCATTTCATGGCAAATAGATGGGGAAACACTGGAAACAGTGAAAGACTTTATTTTGGGGGGCTCCAAATCTACTGCAGATGGTGATTGCAGCCATGAAATTAAAAGACTCTTGGTCCTTGGAAGAAAAGCTATGACCAGCCTAGACAGCACATTAAGAAACAGAGACATTCCTTTGCCAACAAAGGTCCTTCTCGTCAAGGCTATGGTTTTTCCAGCAGTCATGTATGGTTGTGAGAGCTAGACTGTAAAGAAAGCTGAGCGCCAAAGAATTGGTACTTTTGAACTGTGATGTTGGAGAAGACTCTTGAGAGTCCCTTGGACTGCAAGGAGATCCAACCAGTCCATCCTAAAGGAGATCAGTCCTGGGTGTTCATTGGAAGGACTGATGCTGAAGCTGAAACTCCAATACTTTGGCCACGACATGCGAAGAGTTGACTCATTGGAAAAGACCCTGATGCTGAGAGGGATTGGGGACAGGAGGAGAAGGGGACAACAGAGAATGAGATGGTTGGATGACATCACCGATTCAACGGACATGAGTTTGAGTGAACGCCAGGAGTTGGTGATGGACTGGGAGGCCTGGTGTGCTGCAATTCATGGGGTCGAAAAGAGTTGGACACAACTGAGCGACTGAACTGAACTGAATGCAGGAGACCCAGGTTCAGGCCCTGGGTTGGGAAGATCCCCTGGAGAAGGGAATGGTAACACATTCCAGTGTTCTTACCTGGAGAATTCCATGAACAGAGGAGCCTGGTGGGTTATAGTCCATGGGATTGCATAGTCCATGGGATCGCAAAGAGTCAGACATGATTTAGCAATTAAACAACAACAAAGATAATAAAACAATAAAGACAATATGGAGACTTATCTATTAAAAAACTTTATTCCATTCATAAGCTATTCTATACACTATAATTTGTCCCCTTTTACCTTTTAGAACCAAATGTTTTATTTTTGTCTTATGAACTGATGGGGATAATAAATGGGAGTTGTCTCTCTCTTTTAGGATCCTAATAACCAAATCTTATTCCTATATTTGGAAAATCCTGTACTTTACGGAGCTCAGTAGGAACCTCTGCCTACCTCCAGCCCTGGAAGCTCACTTCGCCATTCTTCCTTGTAGTGAGGAAACAAGCCCCTGAACTTTGCTTCACGAATGGTAAGTTCACACCAGTCTTTGAACCGGAAGAGCATTATGAAGCAAGGACTGCCCAGCATCAGCAGAGGCTGTATCTGCTTCTAACCACGTGTCAGTTCTTGGACCTCCCCGCCGCAGCACTGGTGATCTTCGTGATTAAGTTATGGTGTCTACTCCTTAAAGGGGCTGCAGGGGCTCTGGGGTCTTCATCACATCACAGATTTGAACTATGTTCTCAATAACTTGGCTCTAAGAATCCAGCCCTCCTTGAGATTCTGTGAACCCCACACAACTCTCATCATAAATTCTTTCCTCCTTAAGCCTGGCAGAATTAGCTTCTATTGCTTGCAGCTAAGAATCCTTGCTGTGTGAGTAGTTATTTGTTTGTTCTAATACACATTTCTGACAGCCTAAAAGGGAGCACATTAAGCAGTTCCCCCAATATTTGAAAAAAAAACATTGGTTTATGGCATAAAAAATATTTAGGCATCACCCTTATATACAATGAATTCTAAGTTGTGCATTCAAAGCATTATCTAATGAACAATGAAAACAACTGAAACAGAATTGATATCATCTTGGACTTACGTGACTAAACAGAACTCTGGATAACCATATGGTCTGTATTATTCAGTTGTTAATATGGCCAAAGTAACCAGACTGACTTAATAAACAAACCAGATTGACTATGTGTCTACATAATTGCTTTCTCAGCTGCTGTGAAATGTTTGATCCAGTTAACAATATAGATAAGTTTCTCTTTTTTAAAGGTTAAAACAGCATGTAATTAATTAACTAATTACTGTACTGATTTATTATATTTACTTACTGAGTACAGCTACGGGTTTTTCACTAAGCCAGATGCCTGGCATGCAGCAAAGACACAAAGCTTATGATCTCAATTATCAACCATTCTTTCCATCTCCTCTGCAACCACCATTAGTGGCCAACCGCTATGACTTTTCATCTGGGCTTTTGTGTTGCTCCCTGGCTAATTTCCTCTTTTTCTGCTCTTGTTCTCCTGAAATCCATTTTCCACTGATGAACAAGGGCATTCTTTTAAAACTTTAATTGGGTCATATTATCGCTCTGCTATAATTTCTTGCAAAAAATTTCCAATATCCTTAGCTTTATGTCCAAAGTTTCTAACACAACGAGGAAAGACCCACGTCATCAGGTTATGCATGCACACACGCCAAGTCGCTTCAGTCATGTCCGACTCTTTCGACCCGATGGACTGGAGCCACCCAGACTCCTCTGTCTGTGGAATTCTTCTGGCAAGAATACTGGAGTGGGTTGCCATGCCCTCCTCCAGGTGATCTTCCCGACCCAGGGATCGAATCCACGTCTCTTGCAGCTCCTGCATTGCAGGCAGATTCTTTACCATTGAGCCACCAGTGAAGTCCTGTGATCAGATTATATTTCTAACATAAATTCACTCCTGCCACCTGCACCCTGCCGCAATGTCCCAAACATACTGTCCTCTCAGTTCCTAAGGTGCTTTCATCTCTTGCTGACTCAAAGTCTTTAAACATATGGTTCCTTGTGCCTGGAATGTTTTTTCTCCCCCTGTTCACCCGGCTAGCCCCTACTTAAACCTCTTATTTCAGATTTCACTTCCTCCGGGACACCTTCTTTGACCACTCAGCTTAAGACAGACCACTGATTTACTCTCTCAGTACACCTAAAAGCTTTCTTTCATAGCTTTGATGGCAGCCTGTAGTTCTACATTTACATGTTGTTTATGAGTTTAATGTCTGTTTCCTCCACGGTAGTCTGAAAGCTTTAAGAAGACAGGGACCATGCCTGTCTTGTTCACCACCTGGCATCCAACAAAGCATGTTGTACGGACTCCTTAAACATCTGTTGAAGGAATGAATTAGCAGATGAATCTCAGGCTTATATAATGTTGTCCAGAACAGGAAGTGCTGGAAATTACAGGAAAAAAGGAAACTCAGAGGAGCCTGGAAAGCTAAGGAAAGACTTCTGGGGGAGGTGGCCCTTTAGGGAGACCCCAGAGGATGGGTAAAATGTGAATAGTCTCTGAAGAGACCTGTGGGGAGAAGCTTCATTTCTCAAGGAAAAGGAAAATCCAGGAGAAGTGTGGCCACTTGGCAGGAGAGAGTGAGGGGTCCCACCTGGGTGTCACCTGGCTCTGGAGCTCATTCTTGGATGGCAGTGAGCAGTTGGCTTCCAAGTGCAGGGTGAAGCCATGAAGCAATTTCTTATGAACCCTATATCTTGAGCAGACACATTCATTCAGTGAAACTACTCAGGACACAGACTACCAGGCAGGTGGTGAGGGCACAGTGGCAGATACAGCAGGCTGGTTTCCTCGATTCCATGCTGACACCTGACAGGAGTGTGCTTGCCTCAGGCCGGAGCCTAGGAAAACTAAGACGACACGCCCAGGCTCCCTTGATCTAGAGACTCCCAGCAAAAGGCTCCTGCCGGATTTGGGAGGAAGTGACATGATGATGCATAAGAGGCCACACTTTGCTGCTCTTTGCAAGCACCATTGTCAAAGCACTTGCTTTTTTGTGGCAGCTATAGCAAAGGTCCTAGAGTCCGGTCACTAGCTTCCTGGACATTGAGGGCATAGCGCAGAAGGTCCCTTTTGCTCATGCAGATTGTGGCCCACGTACAGTGGTTCCAGGGTGAAAACTCTTGGAGAACATGATTTGGAGAACTTCCCTTAACTCATACAAGGTTCAAAAGTCACTTTAGAATGCAAAAATGTGTCAATTCAGTCATTTAAAATATTCACCAGGGACTTCCCTGGTGGTCCAGTGGTTAAGAATTGACCAGGTCCGCTCACCTGCCAGTGCAAGGGATACAGGTTTGACCCCTGCTCCGGGACGATCCCACATGCCTCTGGGCAACTAAACCTGGGATGCACAGCTATTGAGCCCACCGGCCAAAACTCCTGAAGCCAGCATGTCCTAGCGCCCAGGCTCTGCAACAAGAGCAGCCGGGCAGTGAGAAGACCGCATGCCGCAACTGAAGAGCGGCCGCCACCCCAGACACAGCTAGAGAGACCCTTGTGCAGCAGTGAAGACCCAGGGCAGCCAAAATTAATTAATCAATAAATTAAAAAATACAGCGTCCTCTAAACGTGATTTAAAGTCAACAAAGCCAGGTCCTGCTGTGGGCTGGCCACTTGCAGGGGACTCCATATATGGCCCTTCTTTCTTTCCTTGTTCTTTATCCAGTTTGTTTTCCAGTGTACGATCTCTTTGGAGAGTGGGTATTACAGAGGCTAGACAGGAAGGGGGAGAGGAGAGTTCTCATTTGACCAGCACTTTATAACACGGCTTCACACTTTCTGCATCTGGCCGATGTTTCAAGTTTACTTGCTGTTGGGGATTCCTTACAGACCTTGACATCACAATAGTTGTTGACCTGCGGTTCCTCCTATCTGGGCAAACATGTGCAGACACTTCTGCAAACATTTCTGCAACTCCTTCCTCTGCAAACTCTAGGGAATGGTGATCCACCTCAGTATCATTTCCATTAAGGTCTCTTTGTTCCTCTGCTGATCCTAATGGAAAGCATCAAACGTGGCTCTCCCCCTGACTCTCAAGTTCACACACATAGCCCCCATCCCAGCCACAGGAAGCATTCATACATTTCCTATCCCCCAAACACTGTGAGCACAGGTCTATCATAGCATAGCAGCAACCCTCCTTCTCTCTGCCACCTGCACAGTTTGCCAGCCCATCTCCAGCCTTCGGATTTCCAGGAGGAGTCAAGCAATAGCCATACTGATTCTCTAACTGCAAGGGAAACAGTATGCTACCCAAATGAGTTCCTTGAGGCCCTTCTTAGTCTGTGTTAGGTATTGACAAAAAAAGAAAGAAAAAACCCACACAACCTATTTATTCTGAGACCTTACTGAGGACTATACCCGGGGGATAAGCTTTCAGACAGATCTGAGGAACTATTCCAAAGAGGTTATGGAGAGAAGCCAAGAAATATAGGAGTTTTTGCAGGAAAAAAAAATGTAGTTGAACATCAAAAGATTACTTCTAACCACAAAAACGGATATCTCAAGTTAATAATTTTAGTGCTTTTCTAAGTATAGGAAAATTCAAGAGCCTAGGCTCATTGAAATTATTCTTTTGATATGCATCTTAATTATCTAAGGATAATATGCATATTTCACCATCAGAATTCCCTCCAGGGCACACCGTGGGGTGAGGGGGTGGTATCCCAGCAAAGTCTGACAGCTTGATGTCAGGCAACCCTCTTTTTTAACTGAAGTGCAGGTGCCACTCTTTCTACCCAGAGGAGGAGACACTCTTCCCCCTTAGGATGGGGACTCGAGACTCATAACACACGAGCATCTCTTAAAAATCCTTCGTGCTAAATCCCCTCTCAATATCAACCCTCTCACCGTTTAAGTCCTCGATAGGAGTGACTCATCTAATCAGTTCACTGCCACTTCTGCCACCTACATTATCGTTTCTGCCGAGTAATCAGTCTTGCAACTCATGATTGTACTGCTGCCTCAGTTGATAATGCATTTTTAACATCTTTTGCACCAGAATTCATCTCTCCCCTCCTCTAACTTCTCCCACTCCTAGAACATTGCTTTCAGGGGTTTGCGGGGAGGTATTCATCCCTTCATCCCATCTTTAGTTCCTGACATGGATCCTGGTTAGTATAATCCACTCTTAGTATTTTTACCCTCATATCAATGATTGAAATAGGAATTAAGGTTTGAGCTAATCAGGAAAATATTCTGGTCTTATTATCTCACATTAAACTTACATCCTAAATTGGCCCAGTTATATCAAAAGACAAAGAGTTTCCCTCTCTATTTCACCTGCTTGGTATGAGAAAGGAAGTGTGTTGTGGTAGTTGCTACTGGCAGCCCTGTTGTGATCATGAGGAAAAACATCCTGAGGACAATATCAACCTGTGGAAGAGGTGAAGCTGAGACTTGGAACCCTTATCATGATATAGCTGGGATTGCTCTCCTTTTAGACTTCTTGTTTCAAGAGAAAATAATTGCCCTTATTATTGATATTTTAGCCAATTTCAGTTAGAGTTTTTGTTAACAATGAAAGTCAGTGATCTTCTATAGATTCCCTGTTTCAATTCAGTTCATGAGTGCTAAACCATCCCCTGTAGAAATGGAAACATATGGTGATGGAAAACAATAATTAGGATAGCAAAGGTCACTTGTTTCTTCCAAGCGACTTTCAAGAGCTAAAGGACTGCTGCATACTTGGGGAAAGAGGAAGTAGGTAAAAAAATACCAGAGAGGCAGACACTCTACAGAAACTAAGAGACAAAAGCATTTGAAAGTAACTTCTGAAATAACTTTCCATTATAAGTCCAATTTTAATGTCCCAATTGTCTGCACCCTGTTAGCAGCACCTGAGCAATTAAAATTACTTGAGATAATTGCTTCAGATGAATTGCAGAAACCCACTGTGCTTGATTATTTCCTTCCCAACAAAACAGTTAACCTATATTTTATTAATTTATGAGACAAGTATTTTGAAAAATGCAAATGTATTTTATAGAAAGATACCAAATCCCCACATGAACTTATAAACTTCATTTTTAATTAAATAAATGTCTTTATGGGAAATTGCTGTTTCCAGCCAACAAGGCTCTTTAGTTAACCATTTTGTTTTTATTCTATTAGAGTATCCAGTGCTATCCTTTTGGTAAATTACCTATGCACTCTCTATTTCTGGGAAGCTCAGGATGTCTGTGTGAGTATTTTGATGTGTTCAATGTGAAGAAATATGATCATGCTATAAGCAATGCCACTTTGTATCTGGCTACCTATAGCAATAATGATAAAAATAGACAGGAGTGAGACACTTAGGATAGCATCATCTGTGTTATGGTTGGAGAAATGATCAATAACCTCCTGAACGTTTCTTGTCTCTTCCCCCTCCACCACTTTAGTTCAGACTTTCATTATCTTGCTGGATTACCACAAAGCCACTGAAGTGGTATCATTTTAATCTCCTGTCTTTCCTGTCTCCGGTCCAGTCTTCACACTGTTTCCAGATACATCCTACAGGTACACAGCTCCCATCACATCACTGTCTCACTCAAGAGCCTTTAGGGACCCTTTACCACCAGCCAAAATCAATGGTATTCAGGGCCCTGTTGTTTAAGGGCTTAGTTCTAATGTGACCCGAATACATTTTCCAAACTTTTCTCCGTATCTTTGGCTTCATGCACTGTATGACATAACCCACTGGACTGTTTGCTGTTCCCCAGTGAGCCTTCCTGCTTCCACTTCTCTGAGCCTCAGCTGTGATCCTTCTCCTGTGATGACTGTTGTCTTAGTTCGTTTGGGATACTGTAACAAAAGTATCAGAGACTGGGTGGCTTCAACAACAAACTTTGATTTCTCACAGTTCTGAAGTCTGAGAAGTCCTCGATCAAGGCACTGGCAGACTTGGTGTCTGGTGAGGACCCACTTCCTATTACAGACAGCTATCTTCCTGCTCTGTTCTCACACGGGCTTCCCAGGGGGCGTGCAGGAGATGTAAGAGATGCTGTTTCGATCCCTGAGTTGGGAAGATCCCAGGAGGAGGAAATGGCAACCCACTCCAGTATTCTTCTTGGAGAATCCCATGGACAGCAGAGTCTGATGCAGTACAGTCCGTGGGGTCACACAGAGTCAGACTCAACTGAAGCCACTTAACACAAAGCCACATGGGTAGTACTTTAGAAAGATTGTGTGAGAAGAGCAGTCCATTGGTGTGGAGAAAGTTAAGAGTCTACAGTGTGGGGTGGATGAGGGCAACGAACCTCAGAGGCAAGGATGGTAGGAGAGGTGATAAGTCTCTGGGTCAGAGAGCTCCAAAGGGCCATAGCAGCTTGGGATTTTTTTTTAATGTATTTATTTCTAACTGGAGGGTAATTGCTTTATCCCATTACTTCCCATCACTTCATGGCAAATAGATGGGGAAACAACGGAAATCGTGACAGACTTTATTTTCTTGGGCTCCCAAATCACTGCGGACAGGGACTGCAGCCATGAAATTAAAAGACAAGGCTTGCTCCTTGGAAGAAAAGCTATGACAAACCCAGACAGTGCATTAAAAAGCAGAGACATCACTTTACCAATTAAGGTCCATAGAGTAAAAGCTATGGTTTTTCCAGTAGTCATGTGCGGATGTGAGAGTTGGACTATAATGAAGGCTGAATGCCAAGGAATTGATGTTTTGAACTGTGGTGTTGGAGAAGACTTTTAAGAGTCTCTTGGACTGCAAGGAGATAAAATCAGTCAATCCTAAAGGGAATCAACCCTGGATATTCATTCGAAGGACTGTTGCTGAAGCTGAAGCTCCAATCCTTTGGCCACCTTATGCAAAGAACTGACTTACTGGAAAAGACCCTGATGCTGGGAAAGATTGAAGGTAGGAAGAGAAGGGAATGACAGAAGATGAGATGGTTGAATGGCATCACTGACTTTATAGTAGATGTGAGTTTGAGAAAACTCCAGGAGATAGTGAAGGACAGGGAAGCCTGGCACGCTGCCGTCCATGGGGTCACAAAGAATCGGACACAATTGAGCAACTGAACAAGGAACAAAAATTGCTTTACAATGTTGTATTGGTTGTATTTGTTTACATGTTGACTCATTGGTCAACAAGAATCAGCCTCAGGTACACATGCTCCGTCCCTCCTGAGCCTCCCTCCTACCTCCTACCCCATCCTGCCCCTCTAGGTTGTTGCAGACTACCGGGTTGAGCTCCCCATGTTATACAGCAACTTCCCGTTAGCCATCCATTTTACATATGGTAATGCATGTATTTCAATGCTTCTCTCTCAGTTTTTTCCTGCTCTCTTCTGCTGCAGCTTGTGATCTTATAACCACTGGGCTCTAGCTTATCATGACACCAGATGTTGGGTTAGGTATCACAGGGTGTACAAAGCAATCAGGTTTTAAAAGGCTAAAAATCTGCTTGGTGGTTTTTTAGTCACTAAGTCGTGTCCAACTCTCGTAACCCCATGGACTATAGCCTGCCTCCTCGGCCCATGGCACTTCCCAGGCAACAATACTGGAGTGGGCTGCCATTTCCTTCTCCAGGGGGTCTTCCCGACCCAGGGATCAAACCCGGGTCTCCTGCATTACAGGCAGATTCTATACTGACTGAGCTGCAAGGGAAGCCCAAAAAATCTGCTTACTGGGGCTATTTTTAAAATAACTGGGTTTATAAAATTTTGAGTGTGATGCTAGTAAGCTTTTTAACTAATAGATATCAACCTGCAGTGAAGTGATAAACATCCCATGGGTCAATACACGAGGACCATCTTTTATAACATGTTTATATAATTCATTTTCATTTACATAACATATGCAGCAGTAGCAAGCCATCAGTGCCACAGCAACCATTTAAAAACTAAATTAAGTATTAAATATTCACGTTAGGAAGAATCCAGCAAGTGACAATATGAAACTGATTTGATTAGCGGTGACAGTAGTTAGGAATGGCGAACGGAAGTCCCACTGTGTTTTTACTTAGAGGGAGCTCGTTACTTAGCTCTCTCCCTTTTCTCCCAAATAAACCCATGGGAACTCTCCAGAGTTCCACCCAAGACACCCATATTAAGGTGTTGCTCCGTATGATGGAGCACAGGTTTCCGATGCTATGACACACAAATGGTGTCCCGTCGTGGCTGCTGTGTAAGCTGTTTTCATGAAAGGACTTCCCTTCCCAATGATAGAGATGAAAATGTTAGATAAAATTCTTCCATGGGGTGATGTAATCACAATTCAAAATGTCCAACAATTATGTTATTCCCCCGAAGAGTACATTTTTTTTGAGGGGGGTGTGTTTCAATACAGAAAGCTCCTACAGTTTGGACTCATTTTCTAGTTTTGAGTTGATAAATACTTCAATTATCTGTTTGCATGTAAGTCTACAAGCACAATTAAAGACTCCTGCTCCTTAGAAGGAAAGCTATGACAAAGCTAGACAGTGTATTAAAAAGCAGAGACATCACTTTGCCAACAAAGGTCCATATAGTGAAAGCTATGGTTTTTCCAGTAGTCATATACGGATGTGAGAGTTGAACTAAAATTGAACCATAATGAAGGCTGAGCACCAAAGAATTGATGCTTTCAATTCATGGTGCTGGAGAAGACTCTTGAGAGTCCCTTGGACTGCAAGGAGATCAAACCAGTCCATCCTAAAGAAAATCAACCCTGAATATTCATTGGAAGGTCTGTAGCTGAAGTTCTAGTACTTTGGCCACCTGATTTGAAGAGCTGACTCACTGGAAAAGACCCTGATGCTGGGAAAGATTGAAGGCAGGAGGAGAAGGGGACAGCAGAGGATTAGATGGTTGGATGGCATCACTGACTCAACGGACATGAACTTGAGCAAACTCCGGGAGATAGTAGAGGAGGAGCCTGACATGCTACCATCCATGGGGTCGCAAACGGTTGGACAGGATTTAAAGGCTGAACAACAACAACAACCACAAGCACAAACAAAATTATTTAAAAACTGAGAAGTTAGCATGTTAGAATTTCACCCTTAAGAAGTTTATGGGAAATGAGTCATAAGTATAAGATTTTAATTACTGCTTAAAACTCCCTGTGATGTTTCCTAAGTTAGCTTGAAGAGATAGTTTAATAATGTGACCCTTGAATCTCTTTTTTTATTCAACAAATATTTACCGAATACTTGCTATGTGTCGGGCACTGAGACAGGAAATGGAGACTGGGCAGTAAACCAGTTCAACGTGATTGCTGCCCCAGTGGTGTGGGGAACAATGCAGTGGTCATAAAGCTGCCCAAACATTTGCCCCTGAAAGTGAAGATTCTGAAAAGGTAAGACAAAACTAAGGACTTCTGTTTTATTTCCTTCTAGTCTGGGCTTCCCTGAGGCTAGAACTGATTGACTCTGGTTGTAGATCCTGCTGGAGAGAAAGTGCTTTTTTTTTATTTTTTTAAAAAAGGGAACTGATGGCCGTGTTAGTGTGTCGGTGGTCTGGGGACTTGAGGTTAAGCTCTGATTTGCTTCATCAAGTCCCTGATCAACCTTAAGAAGCCCAGTTCATAAAACCCACACTCTGGCTTTTCAAAATATTCACTTGACCTTGAAACCATTCTTGTGGATGTCGTGCAGCTAGCAAATAATGTATTTGAACAAAATGTTTGCATCAGTGACTCCAAATTGACACAAGCTCTGTAGGTTGCCTAAGACGAGAAACCTCTCAAAAGCTTATTTTATTTAGCACCTGCAGGGTTTTGTGATTCTCTGTGCTAAAGATGACAAGCAGCGTGTTAATTACAGAACTGACATCCGTCAATTTACTCTTTTCTCACTACTCGCAATATTCTTCCTTCTCCCCCAGTTGCCATCCCCACTTCTGCCGTTCCCCCCAAAAAAAACTGCAAATGAAAGGTCTCACAGTCCTCGTGTGAATAATTTGGGGGCCGATACAGTTCTCCTCATCAACCACTTTACAGCACAGTCAAATTGTATGCCCTGTTATGTTAAATTCTGATCTTTTTAACACAAGAAAAAATCATTTTGATAAAGGTTAATGCCTCCTTAATATTTATACACTTGAATCATGTTGAAAATGCATTTTGAAATTCTGAAATCTTGAATTAATATGACAAGGTGCAGAGACTGTGTGACACCACTTGTAATTCATTAGCACATACTTTACAATGTATTAGCATCAAATGCGGAAGGCTGTCATGGTCCTGGCAAGCCTGTGAGTTTCATCCTGGTTTAGTCTCTAGCACTTTAAGGGTTTGACACGGAGGTCCAGAGACAATTCCAAACGATTCTTGCAGATCAGGAATAAATTAATTTATCCAGCAACCTGCTGGATAACGAGCCTGAGAAACACGAAGCCATCCAGCATATGTTTGTCTGGCTGAGAGCAGATTTTGAGCACCAGGCTGCCGTAATGGGAATGAACTGTGACAGGAGCCTGGTAAATTGGAGACTGCATCTGCTGCTCTGCACCTGGCTTGTGTCTTCCTCACAAAGCGAGTCTGCAAATGATTAACAGTCCCAACGAGTCATATCATTTTGAAACAGAGCCTGGATAACCAAATGTGTCTCAGTAGTAAAGAATCTGCCTGCAATGCAGGAGAGGCAGGTTCGATCCCTGAGTGGGAGAAGATCCCCTGGAGAAGAAAATGGCAACCCCCTCCACTGGCGCCTGAGTCATCAAGTTATGTTCTAGGCAGCAGGTTGATGGAAGGAGTCCAAGAAGGGTAGAGTGTGCACTCCACTTAGTTCCACTTATGTCTTGTCCAAAATGACCTCATTTGTCCACACCTAGCTGCAAAACAGACTGTAAAATGTATATTTGAGTGGCAGCAGTGTTTCCTGCTAAAATTCAGCATGATACTACTGCTGCTGCTGCTGCTAAGTCGCTTCAGTCATGTCCGACTCTGTGCGACCCCATAGACAGCAGCCCACCAGGCTCCCCCATCCCTGGGATTCTCTAGGCAAGAATACTGGGGTGGGTTGCCATTTCCGTCTCCAATGCATGCCAGTGAAAAGTCAACGTGAAGTCGCTCAGTCTAGGATGGGATAAAAGGGGCTTTGGGAAGCGATTTGCAGTGCTGACCCAGGCCTCTAGGGGGTGTAGCAATGTGACAGGGATGGAGCTGAGTGCAAAGACTCCTGTCATTGCTAAAAGGAGTAAGCAAGAAGAGGTTGACTTGTGCAACCAACAGTGATCACAAGGACAAGCCCATACTCACGCATTCACTAGTACATTTGCTTTGTTACATAAAGATCTGTACACGTACACATGTGTGTACATACATGTACACACACATGCTTACATGCACACACTACACAATGGATCAAAAATATTGTACACAGTTCCAAGTAGGTTGGTCACAGAGATTAATAATAAACATGAAGCAATCCTGTCAATTCCAAAATCCAGATGATTCAACTTTCTTTTTAATAATAATAAAACCAGAAACAGATTCAGAAATATTTTTTAGCATAAACTCCAGACTGTATTCCTTACAAAGGTTTTCAAGACCAAGGGAACACTGAATATTCTACTATGCCAAAGGGTTTTGAGGGATTTGGAAATTTTTAAGAGCTAAGATTTCAATATTTGAGGTAATAGCCAACTAAGGATAGCCATTAAATCACTGTTTTAGACACTGTGTATCTGTCAGTCAGAGACTGGTTTTCAAACTCCCAAGAGAACAAGCCATTAAAATAAATAGTCCAGCGGGTTCTTAGCATCAGCAAAGAACCAACTTATGAAATCTATGACACCATTAAATTTCCATCTGCTCCAGGAGCTGTTGATGATACACGTGAGGTTTTTGCTGTTTTTTAGTTCCTAAGTTGCGTCCAACTCATTCTGCAACTCTGTGGACTTTAGCCCACCCAGCTCTTCTGTCCATGAGATTTCCCAGGCAAGAACATCCTCCACTGGTCCCACGAGGCCTGTGCTGCTAGAAAGTACTCTCCTCACTTTAAATACATGCTCAGATGTGTCTGACTCTTTGTGACCCCATGGACTGTAACTTGCCAGGCTCCTCTGGCCATGGGATTTCCCAGGCAAGAATGCCAGAGCGGGTTGCCATTTCCTACTCTAGGGGATCTTCCTGACCCAGGGACTGAACCCTCATCTCCTACATTTCCTGCATTGATGAGTGTTTTGTTTACCACTAGTGCCACCTGGGAGTCCCATTCCACTTTAAGTAATCTAATCCCAATTCCTAGTTGCCTAGGTTACAGACCCTCAATGCTTTAAAAATCATATTAGAATTTTATAGCCTACTGTTTATTTTTTTAATGCTTTATCTTCTTCATCTTGAGTATTTTGGGGGTAAAAATGGAGTAGGAGTAAAAATAAGTACACTTTGTATTTAATTACTTGTCATAATGGCTACTGAGTGTTTAGCATCTTATAGTGGCAACTTAGTGGTGTGTACTTTCCATGCTTTGTTCTATTTAATTATTTTTTTGCCATAACCCGTTAGTTAGTATTGTGTTCAAATTCCTTTAGTTGTAAATAATAGGAACACAGTCATACTAATTTAAGCAAAAGAAATTTCCTGGCTCAATTAGCCAAGAGATCTGAAGGTAATGGTTCAGCTGGATCTAGGGCTCTAATGTGCTGTCAAGGTGCTATTCCCACCCCTATCTGTAACCTCATCTTTGTCCCTGTCCCTACCTCCAACTCTGACCCTATCCCTACTTCTAACTGTGATCCCATCCCCAACGCTACTCCTCTCCTCACTTGTGTCTCTATTCTCACCTCTGTCTTGATCCTTATCTATCTTCCTGTCCTATCTCTGAGCTTCCCAGGTGTTACAGTGGTAAAGAATCCACCTGCCAATGCAGAAGACATGAATTCCCTGGGTTGGGAAGATCTCCTAGAGGAGGAAATGGCAACCCACCCCAGTATTCCTGCCTAGAAAATTCCATGGACAGAGGCGTCTGGCAGGCTGCAGCCCATGGGGTCACAAAGAGTTGGACAGGATTGAGCATGCACACATGCACCATCCTTTTCTCTACCTCTCTCTCCAAAAGCCTCTTTCTAGAGCAAGAATGCTGGGCATTGATAGACTCAACTTACATTCTGTCTTTTTAGTAACCCACAAAGACAGGAAGCATCTTCTCCACAGCTTTTTCGGTAAACTCCCAGGGAGTTTTCTGATGGGTTGCCTTGGGTGTTCTGCCTCTCCCTGATGTTGGGATTGGTGAGTGAGATGGGTACTGTGGTTGCCACCCCTAGGGCATATCCTCCCGTGTGAATCGGGCAGAATGGGTTCAGCCTTTACTGAACTAACCACATGGAGTGAGTGTTCTCAGGAAAGAGGGGTTCCAAAAGAAGGGGGGAAATGCCTGGTAGGCAAAAATGGAAGATTTCTGTTCCCTCCTTACAGATGAGCAAACTGAGCTCAGGGAGATTACTTCATTTCCCCAAGGACACATGGGAAGTAATAGAACTGGAATTTAAATCCAGTTCTGTCTGACTCCAGAGTCTTTGTCTTCTGACCACTCTGCTGAATTATGTTCCTTTATACAGTACTAAAACATAAACACTAGACCTTCAAAATTTAACGGATGATAAATCAGAAATGAAGAAAAATAGTTAATTTGCCCAAATTTGTGAGATACAGCTAAGGCTGTGACTTGACTGCACGTCCTCCATGTCCTACCAAACCAAGTCTCCTTATCAAAAAAAGGTTACTATTCCTCTCTACACATTGTCCCCAAACAACTAAAAACATATATGAGTCACTTACTGCCTTGAGGGAGTTTAGTTTTCATTTTTCTTGAAGCTTTGTTCTTCCTATCCATTCAGTTCAGTCGCTCAGTCGTGTCTGACTCTTCGCGACCCCATGAATCACAGTACGCCAGGCCTCCCTGTCCATCACCAACTCCCGGAGTTCACTCAGACTCATGTCCATCGAATCAGTGATGCCATCCAGCCATCTCATCCTCTGTCATCCCCTTCTCCTCCTGCCCCGCAATCCCTCCCAGCATCAGGGTCTTTTCCAATGAGTCAGCTCTTCGCATGAGGTGGCCAAAGTACTGGAGTTTCAGCTTTAGCATCATTCCTTCCAAAGAAATCCCAGGGCTGATCTCCTTTAGGATGGACTGGTTGGATCTCCTTGCAGTCCAAGGGACTCTCAAGAGTCTTCTCCAACACCACAGTTCAAAAGCATCAATTCTTCACTGCTCAGCTTTCTTTATAGTCCAACTCTCATATCCACACATGACTACTGGAAAAACCATAGCCTTGACTAGGCAGACTTTTGCCGACAAAGATATATATGTTTCATATATATATATGTCGGCAGAAAGTAACACCTGGCAAAAACTAAAAAAAAGATGCCCTTTTCATTATAGGGGACTGAAATATGAAAGTAGGAAGTCAAGAGATACCTGGAGTAATAGGCAAATTTGGCCTTGGAGTACAAAATGAAGCAGGTCAAAGGTTAACAGCGTTTTGCCAAGAGAATGCACTGGTCATAGCAAACACCTTCTTCCAACAACAGAAGAGAAGACTCTACACATAGACATCACCATATGGTCAATACCGAAATCAGATTGATAGTTTTCTTTGCAGCCAAAGAGAAGCTCTATACAGTCAGCAAAAACAAGACCAGGAGCTGACTGTGGCTCAGATCATGAATCTTTATTGCCAAATTCATACTCAAATTGAAGAAAATAAGGAAAACCACTAGACCATTCAGGTATGACCTAAATCAAATCCCTTATGATTATTCAGTGGAAGTGACAAATAGATTCAAGGGATTAGATCTGATAGACAGAGTGCCTGAAGAATTATGGAAGGAGATTCCTGACATTGTAGAGGAGGCCGTGTATAGGAGACCATCCCCAAGAAAAAGAAATGCAAAAAGACAAAATGATGTCTGAGGAGGCCTTACAAATAGCTGAGAAAAGAAGAGAAGTGAAAGGCAAAGGAGAAGAGGAAAGATATACCCATTTGAATGCAGAGTTCCAAAGAATAACAAGGAGAGATAAGAAAACCTTTGTCCATAATCATTGCAAAGAAATAGAGGAAAGCAATAGAATGGGAAAGACTAGAGATCTTCTCAAGAAAATTAGAGATACCAAGGGAACATTTCATGTAAAGATGGGCACAATAAAGGACAGAAATGGTATGGACATAACAGAAACAGAAGATATTAAGAAGAGGTGGCGAGAATAAACAGAAAAATTATTTTAAAAAGATCTTCGTGACCCAGATAATCACAATGATGTGATCACTCACCTAGAGCCAGACATCCTAGAATTCGATGTCAACTGGGCCTTAGAAAGCATCACTATGAACAAAGATAGTGGAGGTGATGGAATTCCAGTTGAGCTATTTCAAATTCTAAAAGATGATGCTCTGGGAAAGTGTTGCACTCAATATGCCAGCAAATTTGGAAAACTCAGTGGTGGCCACAGGACTGCGAAAAAGTCAGTTTTCATTCCAATCCCAAAGAAAGGCAACACCAAAGAATGTTCAAACTACCGAAGAGTTGCACTCATCTCACACGTAGCAGAGTAATACTCAAACTTCTCCAAGCCAGGCTTCAACAGTACATGAACCATGAACATCCAGATGTTCAAAATGGATTTATAAAAGGCAGAGGAACCAGAGATCAAATTGCCAACATCTGTTGGATCATCGAAATGCAACAGAGTTCCGGAAAAACATATACTTCTGTTATTGACTACACCTAAGCCTATCACTGTGTGGATCACAATAAACTGTGGAAAATTCTTCAACAGATGGGAATACCAGAACACCTGACCTGACTCTTGAGAAACCTATATGCAGGTCAGGAAGCAACAGTTAGAACTGGACATGGAACAAGAGACTGGTTCCCAATCAGGAAAGGAGAACATCAAGGCTGTATACTGTCACCCTGATTATTTAACTTATATGCAGAATACATCATGAGAAACCCTGGGCTGGATGAAACACAAGCTGGAATCAAGATTGCCAGGAAAAATAGCAATAACTTCAAATATGCAGATAACACCACCCTTACGGTAGAAAGTGAAGAAGAACTAAAAAGCCTCTTGATGAAAGTGAAAGAGGAGAGTGAAAAAGTTGGCTTAAAGCTCAACATTGAGAAAACTAAGATCATAGCATCCAGTCCCATCACTTCATGGCAAATAGATGGGGAAACAATGGAAACAATGACAACAATGACAAACTATTTTGGGGGGCTACAAAATCACTGTTGATGGTGATTGCAGCCATGAAATTAAAAGATGCTTGCTCCTTGGAAGAAAAGTTATGACCAAACTAGACAGCATATTAAAAAGAAGAGACATTACTTTGCCAACAAAGATCCATCTAGTCAAGGCTATGGTTTTTCCAGCAGTCATATATGGATGTGAGAGTTGGACTACAAAGAAAGCTGAGTGCTGAACAATTGATGCTTTTAGTTTATTTTTTTTTCAATTGATGCTTTTAAACTGTGGTGTTGGAGAAGACTCCTGAGAGTCCCTTGGACTGAAAGGAGATCCAATAAGTCCATCCTCAGTCAGTTCAGTTGCTCAGTCATGTCTGACTCTTTGCGACCCCATGAATCCCAGCACACCAGGCTTCCCTGTCCATCACCAACTCCCGGAGTTTACCCAAACTCATGTCCATTGATTCGGTGATGCCATCCAGCCATCTCATTCTCTGTCATCCCCTTCTCCTCCTGCCCTCAAACCCTCCCAGCATCAGGATCTTTTCCAATGAGTCAACTCTTCACATGAGGTGGCCAAAGTATTGGAGTTTCAGCTTCAGCATCATTCCTTCCAAAGAAATCCCAGGGCCGATCTCCTTCAGAATGGACTGGTTGGATCTCTTTGCAGTCCAAGGGACTCTCAAGAGTCTTCCCCAACACCACAGTTCAAAAGCATCAATTCTTCGGCACTCAGCCTTCTTCACAGTCCAACTCTCACATCCATACATGACCACAGGAAAAACCATAGCCTTGACTAGACAGACCTTTGTTGGCAAAGTAATGTCTCTGCTTTTGAATATGCTATCTAGGTTGGTCATAACTTTCCTTCCAAGGAGTAAGCGTCTTTTAATTTCATGGCTGCAGTCACCATCTGCAGTCATTTTGGAGCCCCCAAAAATTAAGTCTGACACTGTTTCCCCATCTATTTCCCATGAAGTGATGGGACCAGATGCCATGATCTTTGTTTTCTGAATGTTGAGCTTTAAGCCAACTTTTTCACTCTCCACTTTCACTTTCATCAAGAGGCTTTTGAGTTCCTCTTCACTTTCTGCCATAAGGGTGATGTCATCTGCATATCTGAGGTTACTGATATTTCTCCCAGCAATCTTGATTCCAGCTTGTGCTTCTTCCAGCCCAGCGTTTCTCATGATGTACTCTGCATAGAAGTTAAATAAGCAGGGTGACAATATACAGCCTTGACGGACTCCTTTTCCTATTTGGAACCAATCTCTTGTTTCATGTCTAGTTCTAACTGTTGCTTCCTGACCTGCATACAGGTTTATCAAGAGACAGGTCAGGTGGTCTGGTATTCCCATCTCTTGAATAATTTTCCACAGTTTATTGTGATCCACACAGTCAAAGGCTTTGGCATAGTCAATAAAGGAGAAATAGATATTTTTCTGGAACTCTCTTGCTTTTTCAATGATCCCACGGATGTTGGCAATTTGATCTCTGGTTCCTCTGCCTTTTCTAAAACCAGCTGGAACATCTGGAAGTTCAGGGTTCACATATTGCTGAAGCCTAGCCTGGAGAATTTTAAACATTACTTTACTAGCATGTGAGATGAGTGCAACTGTGTGGTAGTTTGAGCATTCCTTGGAATTGCCTTTCTTTGGGATTGGAATGAAAACCGACCTTTTCCAGTCCTGTGGCCACTGCTGAGTTTCCCAAATTTGCTGGCATATTGAGTGCAGCACTTTCACAGCATCATCTTTTAGGATTTGAAATAGCTCAACTGGAATTCCATCACCTCCACTAACTTTGTTTGTAGTGATGCTTTCTAAGGCCCACTTGACTTCACATTCCAGGATGTCTGGCTCTAGGTCAGTGATCTCACCATCGTGATTATCTGGGTTGTGAAGATCTTTTTTGTATAGTTCTTCTGTGTATTCTTGCCACCTCTTCTTAATATCTTCTGCTTCTGTTAGGTCCATACCATTTCTGTCCTTTATTGAGCCCATCTTTGCCTGAAATGTTCCCTTGGTATTTCTAATTTTCTTGAAGAGATCGCTAGTCTTTCCCATTCTGTTGCTTTCCTCTATTTCTTTGCATTGATCGCTAAGGAAGGCTTTTTTATCTCTCCTTGCTATTCTTTGGAACTCTGCACCCAGATGCTTACATCTTTCCTTTTCTCCTTTGCTTTGCTTCTCTTCTTTTCACAGCTATTTGTAAGGCCTCCCCAGACAGTCATTTTGCTTTTTTGCATTTCTTTTCCATGGGGATGGTCTTGATCCCTGTCTCTGTACAATGTCACGAATCTCAGTCCATAGTTCATCAGGCACTCTGTCTATCAGATCTAGCCCCTTAAATCTATTTCTCACTGCCACTGCATAACCATAAGGGTTAGGTCATACCTGAATGGTCTAGTGGTTTACCCTACTTTCTTCAATTTAAGTCTGAATTTGGCAATAGGGAGTTTATGATCTGAGCCACAGTCAGCTCCCGGTCTTGTTTTTGCTAACTGTATAGAGCTTCTTCATCTTTGGCTGCAAAGAATATAATCAATCTGATTTCGGTGTTGACCATCTGGTGATGTCCATGTGTAGAGTCTTCTCTTGTGTTGTTGGAAAAGGATGTTTGCTATGACCAGTGTGTTCTCTTGGCAAAACTCTTTTAGCCTTTGCCCTGCTTCATTCTGTATTCCAAGGTCAATGTGCCTGTTACTCCAGGTGTTTCTTGACTTTCTACTTTTGCATTCCAGTCCCCTATAATGAAAAGAACATCTTTTTTGGGTGTTAGTTCTAAAAGGTCTTGTAATCTTCATAGAAGCATTCAACTTCAGCTTCTTCAGAGTTACTGGTTGGGGCATAGGCTTGGTTTACTGTGATTTTGAATGGTTTGCCATGGAAACGAACAGAGATCATTCTGTCAATTTTGAGATTGCATCCAAGTACTGCATTTCGGACTCTTTTGTTGACCATGATGGCTATTCATTTCTACTAAGGGATTCCTGCCCACAGTAGTAGATATAATGGTCATCTGAGTTTAATTCACCCATTCCAGTCCATTTTTAGTTTGCTGATTCCTAGAATGTCGACGTTCACTTTTGCCAATCTCCTGTTTGACCACTTCCAATTTGCCTTGATTCATGGACCTGACATTCCAGGTTCCTATGCAATATTGCTTTTTGCAGCATTGGACCTTGCTTCTCTCACCAGTCACATCCACAACTGGGTATTGTTTTTGCTTTGGCTCCATCCCTTCATTCTTTCTGGAGTTATTTCTCCACTGATCTCCAGTAGCATATTGGGCACCTACCAACCTGGGGAATTCCTCTTTCAGTATCCTATCATTTTGCCTTTTCATACTGTTCATGGGGTTCTCAAGGCAAGAATATTGAAGTGGTTTGCCATTCCCATCTCCATTGGACCACATTCTGTCAGACCTCTCTACCATGACCCGTCAGTCTTGGGTGACCCCACATGGCATGGCTTAATTTCATTGAGTTAGACAAGGCTGTGGTCCATGTGATCAGATTGGCTAGTTTCCTGTGAGTATGGTTTCTGCCCTCTGATGCCCTCATAGTAGGTAGTAACACCTACTGTCTTTCTTGGGTTTCTCTTACCTTGGATGTGAGGTATCTCTTCACAGCTGCTCCAGCAAAGCACAGCCGCTGCTCCTTACCTTGGACGAGTCACCCCTCCTGACCTTGAACATGGAGTAGCTCCTCTCAGCCCTCCTGAGCCCATGCAGCTGCCACTCCTTTGACATGGTGTTGCTCCTCTCGGCCGCCACCCCTGACCTCAGATGTGGTGTAGCTCCTCTTGGCTGCCGCACCTGACCTCGGACGTTGGGTAGCTCCTCTCAGCCACCGCTGAGTCCATCGTAAAGGAAATCAGTCCTGAATATTAATTGGAAGGACTGATGCTGAAGCTGAAGCTCCAATAGTTTGACCACCTGATAGGAAGAACTGACTCAAATGAAAAGACCCTGATGCTGAGAAAGATTGAAGGCGGGAGGAGAAGGGGATGATAGAGGATGAGATGGACATGAGTTTGAGTAATCTCCATGAGTTGGTGATGGACAGGGAAGCCTGGCATGCTGCAATGTATGGGGCTTCAAAAAGTCAGACATGACTGAGCAACTGGACTGAACTGAACTGAACTGATATATATATGAAAAGATATATGCACCCCTGTATTTATTACAGGGCTTCCCTGCAGTGGCTCAGTGGTAAAGAATCAGCCTGCCAATGCAGGAGTCACAGATTTGATCCCTGGGTCAGGAAAATCTCCTGGAGAAGGAAATAGCAACCCACTCCAGTGTTCTTGCCTGAGAAATTCCATGGATAGAGGAGCCTGGTGGGCAGCAGTCCATGGTTTCACAAAAGTATCAGACATGACTCAGTGACTAAATGACAGTATTCACTGCAGCATTATTTACAAAAGCCAAGATATGGAAGCGACTGAAATGCCCATGGATAGATGAACAGACAGAGAAAACCTTATACACACACATACATATACAATGGACTACTTCTCAGCAGGAAGAAAAGAATAAAATTTTGCCATTTGTGACAACATAGAGGCAATTAGAGGTATTATGCTAAGTGTAGTGAGTCAGATAAAGACAAATATTTTATAATTTCACCTAAATGTGGAATCTAAAATGCAAAACAAATGCACAAACAAAACAGAAATGGACCTACATATACAAAAAACAAATAGGTGGTTGCCAGTAGGAAGGGATTGGAGAGCTGTCCACCCTAAAGCTGTTTTGGAAGTGATTTTTTTTCATCTATTTCTCTCTACATAAAGCAGTAGTACAAACTAGAAACTGTAGGCAGGGTTATTAGATCTCTAATTAGTTCTAAATTGTTCTACATTGCCTGAAAAGGTTGGAAATAAATCCAGTTCAACATTTTCTTTAATGCCAGGAGATTTTAACAGATGCTGTGCTTGATGGATTTAAGTATGCTTCTTGAATCTTGTACTGAAACTCATATTCATTATAGAGCAACGTGTAGTCATAGGAATGAAAGAAAGGAAGAAAGAAAACCATGATAAAAGACGGACAATAAGTCCTTGCAAATGAAGGTTACAGACTGTCCAGGCAATTCCAGTATTCTCTTTTTCTATCACAAAGCATTTCTGTTCTCTTCCTTTTAATAATTCCTTTCCTGAAGGTGCTCAAACCTCATTAAATTGTCATGTTGTCATGGTAGCCTCATCTCCAAATGTGAATCAACTACATGTTGACTCAAAACGACGTGGTTTTCTTAAAAATGCTACGCCAATGCTGCTAGTGAAGCGATTAAGCTCCTTTGAAAACTCTCAGGTAATAAAATTCTATTAATCATAGAGCTATAAAACTTCAAAGTATATCTTCATGTTAATGTTCGGAAACCTAAATGACTTCTATCAACTGTAGCAATTTCACTGGAATAATAGAGTTCTGTAGTGCTGCCTTGTAGTCTTTAATTACGGTATTTGTCAAAGTTAGGCGTACCAGCATATAAGTTCTAAATCTGTGTACCATAAAACGTATTCTGGGTTTTGCTTTCACTCAAGTTCAGAATGCAAGTTTAGGCCTATACCAGATTGAGCATTTCCTCTTAGGCCAACAATGGCAAAGAGTTTTCAACTGAAGACCTAACTCCAATATACATGGAAATAGGTATTGAGAAGGACTATGAATCTGTTTCCAGGCTCTAGAGGAAATGAGAGCTCTTATTAGTTAGCGATGTCTCCTACAGACAGAAAAAGGAGAGGAAACACTCTGTGGTACAGTGCCTTTATACTCTCCAAAAGATAGTTCTTTACTGTCTTTTGCTCTCTTTTGTTTCAGTTTTAATTTTTATCAAACTTACATAGCTATATTGCTGCCGCTGCTGCTGAGTCGCTTCAGTCGTGTCCAACCCTGTGTGACCCCATAGACGCAGCCCCCCAGGCTTCCCCGTCCCTGGGATTCTCCAGGCAAGAACACTGGAGTGGGTTGCCATTTCCTTCCGCAGTGCATGAAAGCGAAAAGTGAAAGTGAAAGCGTGCAGTCGTGTCTGACTCTTAGCGACCCATGGACTGCAGCCTACCAGGCTCCTCCATCCCTGGGATTTTCCAAGCAAGAGTACTTGAGTGGGGTGCCATTGCCTTCTCCAAGCTATATAGCTAGAAAGTCAAATAGTCATGGTTTAAAAGCCCAAGAGAAAGACAAAGTCTTATAATGAAAAACACTAGTTTCCTGATCAACCACTTGCCATCCTTGATTTTCACTCCCAGAGGGAACCATCTGAAGCTCTTTAGCTGTTCTTTAGCCTCTGTAGTTTTGAGTGTGGTTATGTAATTGCAAGCCGCAGACTAACTCCAGATGTTACTTAGTTCACAGGGATGCTAAACTTCCAGGAACAATGTTTAAACCACACAGCAGCCTGCCCTGAAGAAAGAAACACTTTCCCCCACCGCATGCTCCACAGATGCCAGTTCCGCCCTGGAACTCAGTCTGGGGGTCACCCTCCCAAGCTGGCTGACTACGCCGCAGCCCTCACCAGCCAACTCTTCCTGTATGGGACAAGCTTCCTCAGGTCACACACTTCTAAGTCAAAATCTCATGTGAGTGAGTCGGCTGGCGGAGCCTCAAGGACACTGGAGGAGATTTTGAGAGTTTATTTTGGGGATACAGAGTTCATATGGAAGTGAATTCCCCAAATAAAAGAATATGCTGTTCAAAAGGACCTGCACAGCATGAAAAGAAATGGCAAATGTCAACCACAGCTTGCTTCCTTTCTTTTTTGGAAGACTAAGTCAGGAAATTTTTTTTTTAAGATTTATTTTATTTTTTGGCTTTGATGGATCTCTGTTGCTGCACACGGGCTTTCTCTACGCATGGTAAGTGGGGGCTTCTCACTGCAGCGGCTTCTCTCTTTGCAGAGTATGGGTTCTAGGCGCAGGAGCTTCATTTCCCCTTAACATGTGAAATCTTACTACAGTAGGGATCGAACCTGTGTCCTTGGCACTGGCAGGCAGTTTCTTAACCACTGAACCCTATCACAGCTTTCTAATGCACAAGTTTATTCTACTATTTATTCATTTTGTATTTTAGATAATTTCTAGGCTTTCCCCACCTGTTGAAGATATATCATAATTCCTACGGACAGTACTCAGACTCCTCCTTCATCTACCCATTACTTTAGCTGTATCATATCTTAAAATAGATCAGTATTTGGGTTTGCAAATACTGATTTGTCTACATGGACATTATTTTTATCTTAGCTGGATACATTGTTATATTTTTCCTTATATAATGTTATGTTTTCCCTGGAATTAATAGTTAAACTTTTTCATTTGGTATCTTTCTATATGTATGCATGCATGCTAAGTCACTTCAGTCATGTCCTACAGTTTGTTACGCTATGGACTGTAGCCCTGGGGGCTTCTCTGTCCCTGGGATTCTCCAGGCAAGAGTACTGGAGTGGGTTGCCATGCCCTCCCCCAGGGGATCTTCCTGACCCAGGGATCAAACCTCTGTCTCTTGTGTCTCTTGCATTGGCCGGCAGTTCTTTACCACTGAGCCACCTGGGAAGCCCCACCTTCCTATATACTTACCATGAATGCACTCTAAACTTTATTCCAAAATTGTAATTTACTCTTTTAAAATTAATTTTAAAATTTTAATTGGAGGCTAATTACTTTACAATATTGTGGTGGTTTTTGGCACGTAGTGACATGAATCAGCCACAGGTGTACATGTGGCCCCCCATCCTGAACCCCCCTCACCTCCCTCCCCATCCCATCCGTCAGGGTTGTCCCAGTGCATTGGCTGTGAGCACCCTGTTTCATGCATCGAACTTGGACTGGTGATCTATCTCACATACGGTAATGTATATGTTTTAATGCTATTCTCTCAAATCATTCCACCCTTGCCTTCTCCCAGAGTCCAAAAGTCTGTTGTTTGTATCTGTGTCCCTTTTGCCATCTTGCATATAGGGTCATCATTACCATCTTTCTAAATTCCATATATGTGTGTTAATATACTGTACTGGTGTTTTTCTTTCTGACTTACTTCATTCTGTATAATAGGCTCCAGTTTCATCCACCTCATCAGAACTGATTCAAATATGTTCTTTTAAATAGCTGAGTAATATTCCATTGTGTATATGTACCACAACTTTCTTATCCATTCATCTGCCAATGGACATCTAGGTTGCTTCCACATCCTAGCTATTGTAAACAGCGCTGTGATGAACTTTGGGGTACATGTGTCTCTTTCAATTCTGGTGTCCTCGGTGTGTATGCCCAGCAGTGGGATTGCTGGGTCATATGGCAGTTCTATTTCCAGTTTTTTATGGAATCTCCATAGTGGTTATACTAGTTTGCATTCCCACCAACAGTGTAAGAAGGTTCCCTTTTCTCCACACCCTCTCCAGCATTTATTGTTTGTAGACTTTTTGATAGCAGCCATTCTGACCAGTGTGAGATGGTATCTCATTGTGATTTTGATTTGCATTTCTCTGATAATGAACCATGTTGAGCATCTTTTCATGTGTTTGTTAGCCATCTGTATGTCTTCTTTGGAATTATAATTTCTTGTAAAATATTTTAAAATTTCTAAGAGGTGTATCTTGTTTTCTAAATGTTCTTTTTATAATGTTTATGTGCATATGTCATGGATGTAATGCAAGGATGTATTCATCCCTGGAGATAATTGTAGTGTTTTTGTTTTTTCTGCTATCTATATTGTTTGTTTCATCTGTGCTACCTTTTTCTATTTGTTTTAGTCTCTCTGATGTTCAAAGTTTTTCCCCCAATCTCTTGTCATTTTTATTTTGCTCATATTTAAGAAAGAGGCCTCAAAATTGTGAGATAAAGAGTCAGTTTATTAAAGACTGGACTTCACTGAAGGATAATTGAGTAGAATACAGCATTTCATTACGTATCTCCCACGTGGAAATAGTTTATTTTCCTCATTTTCCTCTTTGGCTGATCACTTGTAATTATATCTCTTTTTCAATGTAATATGTAAAACTCACTCCCCTTCAGTCTACTAGGCTCATTTCAAACCACCTACTATACCTCTGTATGCATTATCAACATTTTGATCTGTAGGATTCTAGAAATCTTTATGTTTATACATACATATGCAAGATTAGTTTTTTACTTCTTCCCATATGATCATGTTATACAGATCATTGCTCTGTGTGTGTGTGTGTGTGTGTGTGTGTGTGTGTGTGTGTGTGTGTGTATTAGGTGTCTTCAGTCACGTCCAACTCTTTGTGACCCTATGGACTGTAGCCCGCCAGGCTCCTCTGTCCATGGGACTATCCAGGCAAGAATACTGGAGTTACCATTTCCTCCTTTGGGGGATCTTCTTGGCCCAGGGATTGAACTCATATCTCCTATGTCTCCTGTGTTGGCAGGTGGATTCTCTACCACTGAGCCACCTGGGAAACCCAGTCTCATGAGAGACCTTGAGCCAAAGCCACCCAAGTAAGTTGCTTCCTGATTCTTGACCTGCAGCAACTGTGATGTAATAAATGCTTGTGATAAGCTGCTTATGTTAAGGAGTAATTTGTTACACAGCAGTGAATAACTGACACTGATTCTGATACCTGGAAGTGGGGTGCTACCATAATAAGTACCTACAAATGTGGAAATGACTTTGAAACTGGGTAGCGGGTAAAGGCTATAGAGGCTTTGAGGAAGAGTGTCAGAAATTAATAGAAGCTTGATTGCGATAGGGAGGCTATGGTGAGATATTAAAGAAGAGTGACGGAAAACTTTAGGGAAACTGGACAAAAGGAGATCCTTGATACACGGTGGCAGAAAGTTTAGTGGGCTGCCCCTGTGGTGAAGTGGAAAGTAGAGGATGTACCTGATGGGCCAGGTGGGCCAGCTCAGTACATGTCCAGGCGCTGACAGTGCCCCCTGGTTTCCTCTTGCTGGTGGTAGTAACATGTAAGAGGTGGGATGGGGCGGGAGATGAGAGGGTGGTTCAGGAGGGAGGGGACGTGTGTGTACCTGTGGCTGACTCATGTTGACGTATGGTAGGAACCAGCACAATATTGTAAAGCAATTATCTTCCAATTAAAAAAAATAGGATCTAGTCAAACTAAAAAGCTTTGCACAACAAAAAAAAAAAAAGAAAGAAAGAAAGAAAAGAAAAAGAAACCATCAACAAAACAGAAAGGTAACCTAATGAACAGGAAAAGATATTTGCAAATAGCATGTCCAATAAGAAGTTAATATCCAAAACATATAAAGAACTCATACACCTCAGTAGCAAGAAAACAAGCAACCTGATTTTAAAAATGGGAAGACCTGAATAGACATTTTTTCAAAGAAGACATACAGAAGGCCAACACATGAATAAATATTAAACATCAACATCCCTAATAATCAAACAAATGCAAATGAAAACCACAAAGGATAGCTCGCCTAAAACCCATCAGAATGGCTATTGTGAAAGATAACAACTAGTGTTGGAGCAGATATGGAGAAAAGGGAACCAGTGTGTTCTGCGTGTTTTCACTAATATGTGGAATCTAATAAAAGAAACAAATATAACAAAACAGAAACAGGCTCACAGACACAGAGAAGAAAGTTGTGATTACCAAGGGAAGATGGGTGGGAGAGGGCCAAAAAAGGTCAATGGGATTAAGAGGTACAAATTGCCTCTTATTTATAAGATAAATAAGTCATAGGATGTCGTGAAGAAAACGGAATATAGTCAATATTTTATAACAAATCTGTATGGGTTTATATGGGGAAACAGTGGAAACAGTGTCAGACTTTATTTTCCTGGGCTCCAAAATCACTGCAGATGGTGACTACAGCCATGAAATTAAAAGATGCTTACTTCTTGGAAGGAAAGTTATGACCAACCTAGATAGCATATTCAAAAGCAGAGACATTAGTTTGCCAACAAAGGTCCGTCTAGTCAAGGCTATGGTTTTTCCTGTGGTCATGTATGGATGTGAGAGTTGGACTGTGAAGAAGGCTGAGTGCCGAAGAACTGATGCTTTTGAACTGTGGTGTTGGAGAAGACTCTTGAGAGTCCCTTGGATTGCAAGGAGATCCAACCAGTCCATTCTGAAGGAGATCAGCCCTGGGATTTCTTTGGAGGGAATGATGCTAAAGCTGAAACTCGAGTACTTTGGCCACCTCATGCAAAGAGTTGACTCATTGGAAAAGACTCTGATGCTGGGAGGGATTGGGGGCAGGAGGAGAAGGGGATGACAGAGGATGAGATGCTGGATGGCATCACTGACTCGATGGACATGAGTCTGAGTGAACTCCGGGAGTTGGTGATGGACAGGGAGGCCTGGCGTGCTGCAATTCATGGGGTCACAAAGAGTCGGACACGACTGAGCGACTGATCTGATCTGATCTGATCTGATAATCTATAAAACTATTTAATCAGTATTATCACTATGTTTTACACCTAAAACTAATGTAAGTCAGTAGTACTTAAATAAATTAAGAAAAATAGGGGGAAAAAATGAGAGGAAAGAGATAAACCAAAGGAAAGATTGTTAAATATGAAGAAGCCAAAATTAGGTGGTTTTAAAAATATCCAATTTTTCCAGATGGCACATTAAACTAAAATTAAGAAACAGATTTGCAGCAAAGATCAATTCCAGGCCACTGGCAAGGAAGCCAGGTCTAGAGATAAGGCCAAGTATCGCTGTAAAATACCATATGCTCTCAGAAAGAGCTAAGATGGAGCCTCAGAGAACTGCTCAAACAACAGCGCTTTAAAGAAACTTAGGATACTGTCCCATAATTCAGCAGAAGCTCGAGGTAGAGAAGAATTTACCTTGAAGAGATTTGTGGGTATGGCTTTTCCCTAATGAAGTGAACCGTGATAAGGTTCATAGAAGGCCCACAAACTTTCTGAAAGTAATTATAATTACAGAAATAACAGCAACTGAAGGAAATAGATAGTACACAATGAAAACAGGCATTTGGAATTACTAAATTTTATTGGGAAAACTACACAGCTCTAAAATAGGTTCACTTTTTTTTATTTTAGAGGCTAATTACTTTACAATATTGTATTGATTTTGCCATACATCAACATGAATCTGCCATGGGTGTACACTTTTAATAGAAAGAAAGAATGAATCAGAAAAGAAGAATGAATCACAAAAGGAGACCAAGAACCCAGAGATAGGTTGAAGCCAAGAGCAATGGAAAATCATTCCCAGGCAGGAGTAGGAATATATTTGAATCAAGAAACCTAACATGTAGCTGAGTGGATTCAGAATTGCTATAGAACAGTGACTACTTTGGGCATTCTACTTTTCCTCTTTTAGAACAAGAATGTCTAGACTGGTTATCCTGTGCCTGTCCCATGTACATGTGTGCGTGTGTGTGTGGTTGGCCAAAAAGTTCATACTTAAGGAATGATATCTGAGAAGCTGAAGCCTCACCTGGATCTGATTAAGCTGATATGTTTCTGGACTTTAAGCTGATGCTGTAAATGGTTGAAACGGGGTTGGTGGGGGAGTGTTGGAAGGGAATGAGCGTATTTTTTATGTGAAAGTATTTTTAATCTGTAGCCAGAAAACAAGTTAAATAGTTGTAAAAATAGGTTTAAAAATTATCCAACACCCTTCCCTCCAAAAATTCACTAAAAAGGCTAATTCACTTTCCCTTGAGCTTAGACTGGATTTGGTGACTTGGCACTAATGAATAGAATAATATAGAAGCCATGATGTGTAATCTCCAAGACTAGTTCATAAAAGGCACTGCAGCTTCCTTCTTGCTCTCTTTTAGACCATTTTCCCTGAGCGAAGCCAGCTGCCATGTCACGAGGATGCGCAAGCAACTCCTGGGAAAGGTCATGTAGTCCATGAAGAGACTGAGATTCTCTGCCAATAAACACAAGTGAGTCATCTTGGAAGCAGAGGAGTCCAGTCAAGCTTTCAAAGACTCCAGTCCTGGTCAACATCTTGACTGTAATTTTATGAGAAACCCTGAGCCAAAACCACCCAACTAAGCCAAAAACCAAATTCATGACCCTTAATGAAATGTGAGATAATAGATATTTGTTGTTTTCAGGTAATAATTTGGGGGATAATTTGTTACATGGCAATATGTACCTAATACAGGCATAAGCAATTCTGTTGCTTCCCCCTAGCCTTTGTGCTATTATAAACGATGCTACAACAAAACTTCTTTGTATGTATATCTTTAAGTCCTCATGATATTATTTTTGTAGGATAAATACTAAAAATTGGAACTTCAGGCTTGCACATTTTAAATTTAGGTAGATTTTGTCAAATTTGCTCCCCAAATAATTGCAATAATTTATACCCAAACAGTGTATGAGAGTTCTCTTTATCTTTGCCAATTCTAACTGTTGTTCAGTTCAGTTCAGTTCAGTCACTCAGTCGTGTCCGACTCTTTGTGACCCCATGAATTGCAGCACGCCAGGCGTCCCTGTCTATCACCAACTCCCGGAGTTCACTCAAACTCATGTCCATCGAGTCGGTGATGTCATCCAGCCATCTCATCCTCTGTCATCCCCTTTTCCTCCTGCCCCCAATCCCTCCCAGCATCAGAGTCTTTTCCAATGAGTCAACTCTTCGCAAGAGGTGGCCAAAGTACTCGAGTTTCAGCATCATTCCTTCCAAAGAAATCCCAGGGCTGATCTCCTTCAGAATGGACTGGTTGGATCTCCTTGCAGTCCAAGGGACTCTCAAGAGTCTTCTCCAAAACCACAGTTCAAAAGCATCAATTCTTTGGCACTTAGCCTTCTTCACAGTCCAACTCTCACATCCATACATGACCACAGGAAAAACCATAGATTGACTAGACGGACCTTTGTTGGCAAACTAATGTCTCTGCTTTTGAATATGCTATCTAGGTTGGTCATAACTTTCCTTCCAAGGAGTAAGCGTCTTTTAATTTCAGACGCTTAATTTCTTTTAAGATGGTGGCTGCAATCACCATCTGCAGTGATTTTGGAGCCCCCCAAAATAAAGTCTGACACTGTTTCCACTGTTTCCCCATCTATTTCCCATGAAGTGATGGGACCAGATGCCATGATCTTTGTTTTTTGAATGTTGAGCTTTAGGCCAACTTTTTCAGTCTCCTCCTTCACTTTCAGGGTCTTTCTAATTTTTCTCAATCTTTTGGATAGTTTTATTAACTTGTATTCTTTTTTGGCGAGGATGAGCATGTATACCTTTCTGTATATTTGTTATTTAGAAAAAGCACCTTTCTTATTTCAGATGAAGTTTTCTTTGCATGTTCCTATCCCTTGATCTGCCTTCTTCCACAACGACTGGCACACAGTTTACCTTATATAGATGTGCTGTTTTTAAATGGATAGTTGAGGGAACAGTAAATGAAACTCTGACACAGTCTTTTTTTAACCCCATGGGACTGACTTTTAATTGGGAAAAATTACCTTAGCAACCAATTAATTTATTGTTCCCTTTACCTTTATCAATATTTAATTATCATTCAAGTGTTCTCTAAGCTCTTTATTTTAACATGTTCAAGCTAATTTGCCTCTAAAAATATACTTTTCTTCTCTGAATATTTAAAACATAGCAGAATAGTTATATAACAATAATATTATTATAATAAAAACAACAATATAATGATGCTGATTCCAATATTTTTGGGTACCTACTGAGTGACAGCCCTGTAAATATTGTTATTTCCCACTACAGAAATGGGGAAACTAACATTCAATGAGATTAAATATGACAGCTATGGTCATACAGCTATTAAATGATAGAGTTGGGATTCAAACTCTTGTCTGTCTGAATTCAAAGTCAATCCTCTTTCTAAACGCTCAGCTGAATTTCTCAGATATAAAATCATTTGAGTAGTTGTATTCTCATATTGTATGTCCAAAGAAAAATGAGGGCTGAAGAGAAGAATTCCACAATTTTAAATGATGAACACTGAAATTATACTTTTCTCTTCCTGAAGGGAAAAATTCTCTTTTAAGAACAATGAATTTTTCTTTTCTTCATTGTTAAAAAAATAATTCAGCCATTAATGGGTAAGTGACTTAGACCCAGTTAAAGTGAGAAATATAATTGAAACGTTTATAATGATGAAAGAGAAGAAAAGAAAATGTGCCTTCTTCTCACAAAGATCATCAGTCTCTACCATCTAAGGATTTACAACAGGCTGAGAAAATTCTCTCAGTCAGTTGAGAAATAGAGAACTGCATAATGAATTTCAACACACCAAGATACTGGGATTGATGGCTTCTTTACAAAGCAATTCAAAAACTTTCAGAGATAATTTGGGTTTCTGGATGCTGAGCTTGGAGAAGGAAATGGCAACCCACACCAGGTTGGGTTTTTCTTGCCTGAAAAATCTCATGGACAGAGGAAACTGGCGGGCTACAATGCAAAGAGTCACAAAGAGTTGGACACGACTGAGTGATTAAGCACACACGAAGGCGAGTATATTTTTCAGATAACATTCCAAAATGTTCCATCAGAATGATGCAAATGTATTTCTTAGAGATGGCCACTCCCCAAGTTGCCAAAAGTTGTTTTCTAACAAGCCTCCTGTAGAATCAAGCGCTGTAGAATGCAAGCAGGTGGGGGTAAGTGACTCTGTGCACAAGGGCACTAGGAATTAGGTTCCATGGTACACATTTCTCTGCTGCCTTTCCTGAGACATATCTAAGAGGTTTCATATTTTTGTCAGGAAAAAGAAAAGAAAAAATGTTTTAGTTTTCTTTTTTCCTATTGAATGTGGAAAACTCATGCTCTCTCAATGCTGAACTCAGATGCCTCCTGGAATAGCGTTTTATTATAGGCATAACAACTCATATTCAGTGGCAACAGTGGCAGAGCTAACATCTTTATACCAGGAACAAAAAGAGGCATGATGGTGGCAACATGATAAGTAGTCTTGCAGCACAAGCCTAAGAAATGAGGGCCCTGGGAGTCGTTTTTCTTCAACCTACGTGTTGTTTCACATGCTCATCGAAGGGTGAAACTAAAATCGATAAAACACTGGTATCTCTCTAGAACAGGTGCTGCAGTCTCTCATGGTAATGACAGAATGTTTATTCATTAAAATTTGTTTCTTCATGTTAACTCAGTTTAATTCAGCCAACTGCCCATTAACCACTGTTTATAGGATAACTAGGAAACATGACACTCAGAAATGCACAGAAAGTCATTCTCAATTCATAGAAGTCATTTCAATAAAATTAAATAAAAACAATTGAATTTCCTAATATAAAATCCTGTGTTCTAAATATATTTTAAAGACATATTCTCTTACTTTATAAATGGCTATTGTATTCTTTAATTTATCACTCACAACACTCTTTATAACAGATGTGGACTGATACTGGAGCATTATTTATTTAATCTATCCATAATTTTTACTTTTTCTGTTTCTAAAAATAAAGAGCTGAAGAAACATAAATAACATTTATATATAATGGAATATGAAAAAACTTAAAATAATGTAAAAATGACTTTCATTTCAGGCAGCATGTTTTATTAGGTATACTGAACAATACTCCTTATCAAAACAAAATATCACATAAAATATAAATATATTGTTGAATTGGAAAGACAGAATGGAACGAGTAGATTTATAAACCTGAGCAAAAACAAGATCTCTAACAAGGGAGTGAATGCTAAAAGCAGCTTTGCCCTGCGTGTTTCTTCTTCCAGTAGAACAGCTATGGGCAGAAGAACAATGGGATATAAGCCCAGCACCAGTCAAGGTAAGGATTCCATTAGAAGACCTCTGCATTAAACTCGGATCCCCAAAAGCTATTCTCATAACAGAAGTAAATGAGAGACAGAAAGTGAACCTTAATGCATATAAATTTCTAAAAAGTGCAACCTAGATGTCAATCAGCAGATGAATGGATAAGAAAGCTGTGGTAAATATACACAATGGAGTATTACGCAGCCATTGAAAAGAATACATTTGAATCAGTTCTAATGAGGTGGATGAATTGCTATTGCTAAGTCACTTCAGTCGTGTCCGACTCTGTGTGACCCCATAGATGGCAGCCCACCAGGCTTCCCCATCCCTGGGATTCTCCAGGCAAGAGTACTAGAGTGGGGTGCCATTGCCTTCTCCGGAGGTGGATGAAACTGGAGCCTATTATACAGAGTGAAGTAAGCCAGAAAGAAAAACACCAATACAGTATACTAACACATATATATGGAATTTATAAAGATGGTAATGATAACTTTGTATGAGAGACAGCAAAGGAGACACAGATATATAGAACAGTCTTATGGACTCTGTGGGAGAGGGAGAGAGTGGGAGGATTTGGGAGAATGGCATTGAAACATGTATAATATCATATATGAAATGAATCGCCAGTCCAGGTTCGATGCGTGATACTGGATGCTTGGGGCTGGTGCACTGAGACGACCCAGAGGGATGGTATGAGGAGGGAGGAGGGAGGGGGGTTCAGGATGGGGAACACGTGTACACCTGTCACAGATTCATGTTGATGTACGGCAAAATCAATACAATATTGTAAAGTAATTAACCTCCAATTAAAATAAATAAAAAATAAAACAAAGTAAACAAAAAAGTGATTTAGAAGGTTAAAGGATCCCAGGATGGAATGCAGAATGTGACAAAAGCACATAAGTGTATTACAAATGTATGAAGAGATACGAGGAGAAGGCACTGCTCTATCTTTGAATGTGAATAGAATCTGTAAAGACAAAGGTTAAAATTAACTGTCATAAGTAAAGTACACTAAGTCCATAAAGTTAACTGTCATAAGCACTGTACAGTAATAGATAAAGTTGCTTTTCAGAGGGTACAAGCTAACACTTTTAATACTGTCATACCTATATACTAATGCAGTTGGATAATTAAGTAAATATAAGTTGGATAGTGGCAGCCAGTTTTTTCCTGTTGGAGTAGATGTTTACACATAAGCAAGGGGAGCAGGTCAGAATGATTCACCTGAGTAATGGATTAGAGCTGGTGATTACAACGGGAACTCACGTTTAGCCTAATAAAGAAACAAATGGTTACATAGAGAAATATTTATAGATACTTACAGATATAGATATTTATAGATACAGATGAGCCTGGGACATCTCATAATGCCAGAAAGTAATGAAGTGCTCCAAAACAAAGTTGACTAAAGCCCACAATGATGAGGGTATGTCAAAGGGACACAGAAGTTAAAGAATTCTCAATTTGAGAATCAAAATAAATAAACAAAATGGCTTTGGATTATAGTTCAAAGCATAAAATAAATATCCATGAGTCCATACTGATATAAATAAGTGGGCGAGATGGGATTCAATTCTTCCATACAGAAGAATCTCAAATAACTTATATAGTTACTCTGCCCTTAAGGAGGTGCTGGAGCAAAGCTCCTTGCTCCTTAAGTGTGGATTGTACACCATGACTTCCATGTAAAGAGAACAGAATGTGAAAGGAGAGAAGAATAGCTTTACAGGGGAAACCTGCCAAACACTGTCTAAACCAGATGACCAAAAGCAACTCCACAGCCATAAGCCGTGCTGATAGTATGTATCCTGATACCACGTGAGGAAAATGGCAGTTTACTTCTGTGGTCTTCTTCCCTCAAACCCGTGAACTCAGTCTAAGGCATGAGAAAAACACAAGGCAAATTCCAGCTGAAGGATATTCTACAAAATACCTGACCAGCACTTCTCAAAATTGCCTAGATCATCAAAAACAAGGAAATTCTTAGAAAGTGTCATAGCCAAGAGATGCCTAAGGAGACATGATAACTAAAGGTAATGTGTTATCCTGGATGAGATGTTGCAACAGGAAGAAAAAAGATGTTAGGTAAAAACTAAGGAAATCTGAGTAAAGAACAAACTGTAGCTAACAATAATATATCAGCATTTGTTTACCAACTGCAACATATGGACCATACTAATATGAGATGTCAATAATAAGGGCTACTGTGTGGGGGGTATATGGAAACTCTCCATATTATCTTCACAATTTTATGTAAATCTAAAACTATTCTAAAATAAAAGACATTTATTTTTGAAGTCACAAAAATGGAACAGCAGAACACATACCTATCTCAAGTTTGACCCTGATTTAAGGAAAATTCTCTCTCTGGAAATCTGTATCATACGTTATCCCTATACTTCTTTTTCATTCATTCATAGTACCTGTATTGTCTGGAAAAGCTCCTATCAAAAATTTAATTTAAGGTAATTTGGGATTGGTTATGCCCTAAGGCAACTCTCAAAAACAAATGCAAATCTTCTAGAAGAATTTAACCTCAATTCTACCCTTGGAAGAAAAGTTATGACCAACCTAGACAGCATATTAAAAAGCAGAGACATTACTTTGCCGACAAAGGTCTGTCTAGTTAAAGCTATAGTTTTTCCAGTGGTCATGTGTGGATGTGAGAGTTGGACTATAAAGAAATGTGAGCAACAAAGAACTGATGCTTTGACCTGTGGTGTTGGAGAACACTCTTGAGAGTCCCTTGAACTGCAAGGAGATCCAAGCAGCCTAAACTAAAGGAAATCAGTCCTGAATATTCATTGGAAGGATTGATCCTGAAGCTGAAACTCTAATCCTTTGGCCACCTGATGTGAAGAACTGACTCATTTGAAAAGACCATGATGCTGGGAAAGATTAAAGGTGGTAGGAGAAGGGGACAACAGAGGATGAGATGGTTGGATGGCATCACCGAGTTGATGGACATGAGTTTGAGCAAGCTACATGAGTTGGTGTTGGACAGGGAAGCCTGGTGTGCATGGGGTTGCAGAGTCGGACACACTGAGTGACTGAACTGAACTACGCTCAAAGATGTCTCAGAAATAAATTCCCCTTCAAAATTATCTTATAGTAAAAAACCATAAAACACACACAAAAATAAGATAATATGATAAGAGCAATAGCTCCCAAAATTTCAGAGATTGAAATTACAAGACACAAAATAGGAAATGACTATGATTAGTCACAATAGAAAATGACTAAAATTAAAAGAGAAATCTTAAATAATTTATCAAAGTAATTGAAGTTATAAAAAATGACAAAGATGATTCGTGAAAAAACCAAATTAACTTTTCTATAATTTCAAATTCAACAAATACTTCTTGAGTGACCACTATACGCAAAGGCATGTAGTAGATACTTTCATATATATTAGCAAGTTTAATTTTCAAAACAATAAATAATTATGTTAATAAGTAAAAATGTTATAAACCATCATAAAATGTTTTCCAATATTTTGTGTTTTCCTTACTTCTTGAAAATTTCTTCTGATATGTTTTCCATTTCACAAATTCTCTCTGTATCTATATTAAATTTAATGTTACACACAACTTCTATGTTCTTAAATTTCATTTTTGTTTTTAGTTTTAGAATTTCTATTTGATTCTTTTTCAAAAATGCTAAGTCACTTTTTACATGTAGTGTTCTCTACAGATTTTTTTCAATCTTATTATTTCTTTAAACATATTATCCATATTTTGGAAATCTCTGTCTGATTCCAATATATAAATCTTCTGTGGTCCTATTTCTGTGGTCATTACTTTCTACTGGTTTTCCCTAATGGTATCTAGCTTTGTGATTCTAGATTATATTTCAGTGTGTTCTGATTATTGTATTTGAGAAGTTCTCCTTAGGAAGATTTTGGGACTAAATGATTTTAATCTTCAACAGAGAAAAATTTTGCTTCCTTCCTCCAGCTATCTTAATCTACCAGCCCAGCACTGCCTCATCCATGCACAAAGACTGAGATTGTCCTGAATTACCTCAGTGATCCAAACGTGGGCGGCAAGTCAGTGAGAGCACTGATTTATTTCCACATCACTATTTTCCTGAGAACAAAGCTCTATGGGGTTCCAGCTTAAGGCAGAGGTATTTATTGAATCCTTATCTGGCATGAGCCCAGGCTTTGTATTTTGGCCCCTTTGCTTTGCAAGATTACCAGAACTGCTGCTCAGTTTTGTGGTTACTCCTCCAGAGCATTAAATGCCTTCCAAGCAAAAGCAGCATGGAGGTTAGGGCATGCTTCTGTAGATTCTTGCCTTTTATAGATTTTAACCCAATCAGTTCAGTTCAGTCACTCAGCCGTGTTCGACTCTTTTAGACCCCCTGGACTGCAGTACGCCAGGCTTCCTTGTCCATCACCAACTCCCGGGGCTTGCTGAAACTCATGTCCATTAACACAGTGATGCCATCCAACCATCTGTCCTCTGCTGTCCCCTTCTCCTCCTGCCTTCAATCTTTTCCAGCATCAGGGGCTTTTCCAGTGAGTCAGTTCTTTGCATGAGGCGGCCAAAGTACTGGAGTTTCAGCTTCAGCATCATTCACTCCAAAGAAATCCCAGGGCTGATCTCCTTCAGAATGGACTGGTTGGATCTCCTTGCAGTCCAAGGGACTCTCAAGAGTCTTTTCCAACACCACAGTTCAAAAGCATCAATTCTTCGGCGCTCAGCTTTCTTCACAGTCCAACTCTCACATCCATACATGACCACTGGAAAAACCATAGCCTTGACTAGATGGACCTTTTTTGGCAAAGTAATGTCTCTGCTTTTGAATATGCTATCTAGGTTGGTCATAACTTTCCTTCCAAGGAGTAAGCGTCTTTTAATTTCATGGCTGCAGTCACCATCTGCAGTCATTTTGGAGCCCCCAAAAATTAAGTCTGACACTGTTTCCCCATCTATTTCCCATGAAGTGATGGGACCAGATGCCATGATCTTCATTTTCTGAATATTGAGCTTTAAGCCAACTTTTTCACTCTCCACTTTCACTTTCATCAAGAGGCTTTTGAGTTCCTCTTCACTTTCTGCCATAAGGGTGGTGTCATCTGCATATCTGAGGTTATTGATATTTCTCCTGGCAATCTTGATTCCAGCTTGTGTTTCTTCCAGTCCAGCGTTTCTCATGATGTACTCTGCATATAAGTTAAATAAGCAGGGTGACAATATACAGCCTTGACGTACTCCTTTTCCTATTTGGAACCAGTCTGTTGTTCCATGTCCAGTTCTAACTGTTGCTTCCTGACCTGCATATAGGTTTTTTCAGGAGGCAGGTCAGGTGCTCTGGTATGCCCATCTCTTGAAGAATTTTCCACAGTTTATTGTGATCCACACAGTCAAAGGCTTTGGCATAGTCAATAAAGCAGAAGTAGATGTTTTTCTGGAACTCTCTTGCTTTTTTGACAAAATCTTTGGTTCCCCTTATTATCCAAGATGGGGCTTCCAGCTGCACTATCCAGCTGGGGCAGTGGTAAAGAATCTGCATGCCAGTGCAGGAGACACAAGAGACATAAGTTCAATCCTGGAGTTGGGAAGATCCCCTGGAGAAGGAAATGGCAATCATGGAGCCTAGCGGGCTACAGTCCATGGGGCTACAGTCCAAGGGGTCACTCACAAGAATGAAGTGAGTGAGCACAGAACTTATAATATCCAAGAGAAGATGATGCTTTCACAACTACAAAGCAAAAAACTATGGACCTCTAAGAAGGAAAAGTATAGGGAAAAAAACATGATACAATTTTCTAGAGAATTCAGTTTTGTTTACTGAACCTAAAATGACTTCTGGTGTTCCTAATTTCCATCAGGAAGATAGGCGTCCATGGGCCACTGGCCAGATGATAATAAGAAGTAAAGCCCTCCCCTCAAATCTGAATCTACTAAATTGTCTTTGGAAAAGCAGCCCGAATGGAAGAATTGACAGGACTGTGAGTCATGATGCAGTCAAATGCTTCACTCTGCCTGGGTATGGGGCCCAGTTATGCTTTTCTCTAACCCCTTTCCCATCAGAGAACGTTAATAAGGATTTTGAGGGAGGAGACTCTCATAGTCCCTTTCAAATCATACCCAAATTACTTAGAATCCTTTTCATTGTATGACCCTTCACACTTAACAAAAGGCTTTATTACATTGACCAAGCACCCAAATTTCAGGCCTATGCTGTCCAATATGGTAGCCACCAGTCATGTGTTGCTATTGAGCACTTGAATATGACTCTATGAACTAATTGTGCTGAAAGTCTAAACCACAGACCAGTTTTTGAAGACTTGGTATAAAAGAAAAGAATGTAAAGTATCTCAATTTTTTATGCTAACTGTATGTTGAAAACATATTTTGGATATATTGGGTTAAATAAACTATTAAAATTAACTTCACTAGTTTACTTTTTAAATTTGACTACTAGAATATTTTAAATTACATA
This sequence comes from Bos indicus x Bos taurus, assembly GCF_003369695.1. Lineage (NCBI taxonomy): Eukaryota > Metazoa > Chordata > Mammalia > Artiodactyla > Bovidae > Bos > Bos indicus x Bos taurus. The sequence continues at coordinate 49,737,964 of NC_040104.1, forward strand.
GGTGGATAGGTGGTATGTATTATATTTCTGTGGGACAATGCTATCTCTAGGATGGTGTTGGTTCTAAAGACTGAATCTCCTTTTCCTGAATGGCTATTTTCTCAACTGGAATATGCATTGAACCATCTCCGGAGAACTCCCTCAACCTGCTTCTACTTATAGAAGTGGAAACATACAATAAGGAAAAAAAACCTGAATTCCAATCTCTATTTTTGTCATTGGGCTTCCCGGACGGCACAATGGTAAAGAATCCACCTACCAATGCAGGAGACACAAGAAATGCGGATTCAGTCCCTGGGTCAGGAAGATCTCCTGGAGAAGGAAATGGCAACCCACTCCAATATTCTTGCCTGAAGAATTCCATGGACAGAGGAGTCTGCAGGCTATGGTCCACAAGGTCGCAAAGTCAGACACTACTGAAGCAACTGAGCACACACACCCACATTACACATCTTGGCATGAAAACTGTGTTAATGAGGGATTTTCAATTTTAAAGTTCAGTCTATGGCAATTTTCTTCCATAGACTATCCCTCGATCCTCTCCTCATCCTTTTCAAAACAGTGTCACCTGAAAAGATATAATAAAGGTACATTTCAGGGTAAATTCAAGTTTTCGAAGTTCTTACTTGATAGCAGGGAGTCATGGAGTGGTGAGGAAGGGAGTGTTTAGGTCTTTGCACTTTAAGCCTTAAGTCTCACCTTAAAATGAAAACTTTATTCCTATTAAATTGAACAGGGTATTTCTAAACTATATTGAAATTTTCTTAGACTCTGTCACAGTATGTGAACTCTCATATACCTATGATTCGCAAGTCCTGCTCACATTCATTTATTCTTGTGAAAATATGGCTTTTAAATACATCTACAGTTACCTATGCAAGATTCTGACTGCTAAAGAAACCCACTCAACCTTAATTTTTGGATCGAATTTCAAGAGCACTAGACTTGAAGTATGGAGAAGGCAATGGCACCCCACTCCAGTACTCTTGCCTGTAAAATCCCATGGATGGAGGAGCCTGGTAGGCTGCAGTCCATGGGGTCGCTAAGAGTTGGACATGACTGAGTGACTTCACTTTCACTTTTCACTTTCATGCATTGGAGAAGGAAATGGCAACCCACTCCAGTGTTCTTGCCTGGAGAATCCCAGGGACGGGGGAGCCTGGTGGGCTGCCTTCTATGGGGTCACACAGAGTCAGACACGACTGAAGCGACTTAGCAGCAGCAGCAGACTTTAAGTAACATGATCTTGGTTCATAACTTAGCTGCACTTGAACTGAACCAGATGCATCTTCTTGGACATATTTTTTTTTTTTATTCTAAGCCTTTGGTTCCTAATCTGCTAAAAGGAACTGTAATAACACCTGTTACACTTGTGTCACTTGGTACACCTGAGCAGATAAGGAAACAATGATCCTGAAAATACTTACCAATTTTTTACCAATGGTAACAAATTTCAGTGTGAGTGATATTAGGCATCCTGAAACTTCATTAAATTTCATTCCTAGTTTTATTCTCCCCTTCCTTGGGTCAGAATAAAACATTGACCTGTTCAGTTTAGACAAGAATAGAAAATATGACTAAGATTTACAGAATAACGGAAGGTTTCAAGCTAAGATAAAATGATCACTTTCTTCATTCAATCATAATGAGAGCTATGAAACACTTATTAGAGTTAATAACCTGAGTTACCTTACACAGTTCATTTATGAAGCTCAATTTGTGAAGAAACAGCAAATGGTTTTTTGAAATTCAGGTGGAATTGGATGGAGGAATTTGGGTCAGTATTAAATTCATGGCAATATTAAAATATTGGGCTCAGTGGTAAAGAATCTATCTGCCAGTGTAGGAGATGAGGGTTCAATCCCTGAGTTGGGAAGTTTCCTGGAGGAGAAACTGGCAACCTACTCCAGTGTTCTTGCCTGGGAAATCCCATGGACAGAGGAGCCTGGCAGGCTACAGTCCATGGGGTTGTAAAAGAGTGGGACACAACTTAGCAACTAAACAACAATATTAAAGTAGCCAATTAATGTTAATATTATGAAAGTGGAGTGCAAATAAAAACTTTAAGGATTAGAGATTAATCAACTGAAAGAACTGGGAAGGAATTCTGTCCTTAAAATAGATGCTAGAATATTTTTTTAAACATAAAATTTAAGTGCTTAAAATATCACTCATGGTAAATCAGTGGGAAAAATGTGTATATATGTGTATATGTACGTACAATATATATGTGTGTATTCTTTCCTATCATTTCTTTGACATCAGAACCATGTGACAGAGCTACTGCTGTCAACTTTAAAGAATAATCACAACCTTAAAACTTGAGAGTTATGTTTTATTTGGTGAGAATTTTTAGGACTTCAAGCCTGGGTGACAGCATCTTAAACGAACATCAAGAGATTTTGTTGTTGTTGTTGCTAAGTCATGTCTGACTCTTTTGCGATTCCATGGACCGTAGCCTGCCAGGCTCCTCTGTCCATGGGATTTCCCAGGCAAGTATCCTGGAGTGGGTTGCCATTTCTTCCTCCAGGGGATATTTCCCACCCAGGGATCGAATGAGTCTCTTACATCTCCTGCATTGGCGGGCAGATTATCTACCACTGAGCCACCAGGGAAGCCCCTATCAAGAGATTATTGTTAATGAAAGGAAACCATATTTCCCAAGTTAAGGAATGTAGTGCTTTCCTATGTACGGGAAGATATAACAGTCTGGGCTCACTGAGCTCATTTCTTTTATATGCATCTCAGCTATCTGGGCCCAGTATTGTGTGTGTGTGTGTGTGTGTGTGTGTGTGTGTTTGCTCAGTGCTCATCTTAGGGAGTGGCTGCAGCACCCCACTCCAGTACTCTCGCCTGAAAAATCCCATGGATGGAGGAGCCTGGTGGGCTGCAGTCCATGGGGTCACAAAGAGTCGGACAGGACTGAGCGACTTCCCTTTCACTTTTCACTTTCCTGCATTGGAGAAGGAAATGGCAACCCACTCCAGTGTTCTTGCCTGGAGAATCCCAGGGATGGGGGAGCCTGGTGGGCTGCTGTCTATGGAGTCGCATAGAGTTGGACACAACTGAAGCGACTTAGCAGCAGCAGCCTAATGGCTGCAGTATTATATGTATTGTTTCCCTTCCTGGTTGCCTTTAGGGCTCAGAAATTCACAGGTTCATGACTGTGACATCCTTGTTTACTAATATGGCAGGAATGTTCCATTTCTCAGTCATCAATTATTCTCAGAATTTAGTGAACAAAAGAATTTGGAATCAATCACTCAGAGTTCTGTTTGGGTTTCCCCACTTACGAGCTATTTCCTTCTCCCTCAAAGAGAGGTAACATTGTCTACTCCGGCTTATTTGAAGTTGTTGGAGGGACCAATGTGCTCCACCGGAAAGACAGATGCAGTTGCTTCTGTTAGAGCGACCAGAGTAGCTGAGCACAGAGCAATGCAGTTAAAGTAAATCCAGCTCTTTCCAGCTGGAGGGCACTTGGGCGACTAGAAAGGCAACTCTCTTTGTCCTAAGTCTATTTCTGGTCATCTTAAAAGTGGTTAAGAGCGGGGAACAGAAGTGAAGTGAAAGTCGCTCAGTCGTGTCCAAGTCTTTGCGACCCCATGGACTGTAAAGTCCATGAAATTCTCCAGGCCAGAATACTGGAGTGGGTAGCTGTTCCTTCCTCCTGGGGATCTTCTCAACCCAGGGATGGAACCTGGGTTCTTTACCAGCTGAGCCACAAGGGAAGCCCAAGAAGGTGAGGGGGCAGGGCAGAGGCCAGAGGCATTTAAGGAGGTTGGGTGCAGAACCCCTCTGCCCGCAGCTGTTTAAACTTTGCTCCTCTGATCGTTGGTTCATTCATTCATCCGGCAAGCCCTCCTTGTGCGCCTGTCGGGCAGTGCAGTCCACGGAGAGGAAATGACCGAGAGGGCGGCCCCGGGAGCCCCGAGGCTACTGAGCCGGCACCAAACCAGGACTGCGGGCGGCGCGGGCTCCCCCAGTCCGTCCCCTCCCCCTTCCGCTCCCCGCCCCGCGCCCCCGAGCCCCTCCCCCCCGCGGCGGTTCGCGGCCGCGTCTCCATGGCGACCGCGGGCGGCGGGCTGCAGGCGGGCCCGGCGGCGGGTGCGGGCCCTCGCGGCTGCCAGAGGCCCGGGCGCTGCCACTCTAGGGGCCTCGGACCCGGAGAGCGCGGCACAGCGCAGGTAATCCCCCCGGAGCCCGGCCCGTCCCGGCTTGTCCCGGGGCCCTAACGGGCTGGCCGAGCTTGAGGTGTGGGCGCGAGCGCGGGGCGGGTGGAGACAGGCTTGGTCCGATTTTGCGAGTTCAGGACAGGTTCGCTCTAAATTGGAAGGTCTAGGTTCTAGGTGTGTGACTTTGGGCGAGTCACCTGGCTCGTCTATCCTGACTTTCCCTGATGTTAAAGTGAAGGATTTCAGAACCTAGAAAATCAACTCATTCCACCTGAACGGGTCAAATTTCTGTTCCCATTTCTGCTCCTTGCCCTTCCGCTCCCTCGCAGTTTTGGATCTCTCTTAAATTCCTTTCAGGGTGGCTTAAGCCTGCAAGTTTTCTCTTTCTACCACCTTGAATGCGGTTTAACGTTCATTCAGAGAAGTTGAAGTGGATTTCAATACTTGACTATTTATCCTCATAGGTTATGTTTTAATTAAAACTTTGTTACTGGGAAAAAACTCTTTTCTTTCACTTTAGGCAAGTACTAACATCCTTATTTTGTTAAAAGGGTGAGCAGTGCCTACAAAGCCACTGAGGAACTGGAAGATTTCAGTCTGTGAGCAGTTCTTAACCTTTTTGTCCTAAATCTCATGGTATACTCACTGTAACCGAACCCAGACAGGGACAAAGAAAGAGTCTATTCAAACAATGGCAAACCTTTAGAGGACCCACAAGGAAGGAAATCTTGAGTACGTTCAGCTGAGAGTGGCCTGGAGCAGGAATTGGTTTTACTTACCTCATGTGCTGGCTCTTTGCGGAGTACCTGGCACGAAGCTGTTGTTCAGTAGATAGTAAATGAATGTTCGTCTCAGTCAGTAGGATCTATTTCAACTCACCACTAAGCCAGTGTCATAAATACATGTGACACACACACCTGCACACACATGTGCAAGTTTCTACATTTTGTTGGAACCAAGAGCTACTACACTCAGAAAAACTCATAGAAAAACATGGTTTGCCAGTAGCAAAATTTTCTTGTTTTAGAGGTTAATAATGTGAACGTTTAAGGAATCTAGATCATTTTTCCCCCTCACAGGTTTAAAAATCAAGAAATACAAACCAGATGCAGCAGTTTCTTGACATGGAGAACCAAACCCATAATACATTGGGGTAAGTGCTGAGACATTTCTTTTGAATGAGTTGGTAATTAACAATGCCAAAATCTCCCTGATGGCATGTGAATTTGGAAATCTAGTATTAATGGAGGATGTAGCAATTTTTGGTGAGGAGGCTGAGAGAAATAATTAAGAATCTATAGTTTGAGTCTTTCCAGTTTTGACTATGGATCTGTACTCAGAAATCACCATTTTCCATCTTTTAGTGAATGTCTCCAGTGTTTTGGCGTGATGGGTACCCACATGGGCCTCACATGCTCTTGCGTTTCCACAATGCAACAGCTTCCGGCTGGCTTGCTCCTTTTCTGCTGTACTGAGTGTCCAGGCACCCTCTAGGCTTGCTCTTGACAAAGTGAAAGTGAAAGTCACTGTCGTGTCTGATTCTTTGTGACTCCATGGAATTCTCCAGGTCAGAACACTGGAGTAGGTAGCCTTTCCCCTCTCCAGGGGTTCTTTCCAACCCAGGTCTCCCACATTGCAGGGAGATTCTTTATCAGCTGAGCCACAAGGGAAGTTTGCCTTTGAAACGGGACTCAAAACACACAACTTCCAGACAGATTTGTGTGTGTGTTAGTCACTCAGTTGTGTTGGACTCTGTGATCTCACGGGGCAGGCTCCTCTGTCTACGGGATTCTCCAGGCAAGAATACTCAAGTGGGTTAGCATGCCCTTCTCCAGGGGATCTTCCTGACCCCGGGACTGAACCTGGGTCTTCTGCATCGCAGGCAAATTCTTTACCAACTAAGCCACCAGGAAGCTCCTCAAAACTGCAGCATGAACTGGTATTTTCTCAAAAGTTTCAGGAAGCAATAAGGAATAGAGTTTGTATGACATCTGCCATTGTAAAAAAGTAAATTCTTTTTGACAAATGTCTGTCCTGACCCCTTCCCTGCCACCAGCATCATAAAGATTCCTCTTTCTACTGTTTCATTAGCCAATTGACCACCAGTTGAGCCCCCAGAACTTGGAGGGTGGGGGGAGCAGAGAAAGTGAGGGCGGGATCGTGGTTACCATATGCTTGATATCGACTGTGACCACGACACTAGTCAAACCACTCCAGGTATCTCACTTTCAGTTATTCTGCTCAGACCGTGACTTTGACAACAGGCTAAAGCAAAGCTGCACAAGTCTGGATAATAAGCTATGCCTTATAAACTTCTACAGCATACTCCTCCTCAGAACAGCCCTCATTCTACAATAGAATTGAGTGTATTAGAAGTTGGTATACTCTTAAGTTCTTGTTGACAAAGAGACCCCCAAATACGAGGTTTTAAAAAAGACTGAGGAGTATTTCTGTTTCATATACAAAGTCAGAGATGAACAGACCAGGGCTGGTAGGGCAGCTCTGCCTACCTCACTACATGATTTCCAACTCTGGGCCCAAAATGATTGCTTTAGGTCCCACCATCATGACCGTGCTCCTGCCGGAGGGAAGGGGGAAGAGCAGGAGGAGAGAGGAAGACCAGTCCTCCTAGAAGTATGACCTGGAAGTGGCAAGCCTCACTTCTGTTCACTTCCCATTGACCAGAGCTTAGCCCTGGGCAAGACCTAGCTGCAAGGAAGGCTGAGAAATGTGGTCTCTAACTGGGCACCCGTGTAGTCCGTTAAAGTTTAGAGGAAGTATAATGAAAGGAGTGAGAGATGGCAACCCACTCCAGTATTCTTGCCTAGAAAATTCCATGCACAGAGGAGCCTGGCAGGCTATAGTCCATGGGGCTGCAAAGAGCTGAATGCTACTGAGCAACTGAGCACACACACACTCAATGAAAGGAAGAAGAATGGATATTAGTGGACAGCTAGCAGCCTCTGTCACACTGAATTTAGAAAGGTAGAAAGAAAGAGAAATAAAGCAGGAACTTGCCCTAGAATACACAGCTGGGTTACTGGAGGAGGTAGGATTTGATTTCAGATAAGTCCGGCTCCAATCACAGCATTCCTCACTGCACTGTAAGTGGATGGCAGAAAGACGTGGGGAGTGGCCTGCCTGGTGTCCGTAGCACAGCCAAAGTAGGATTCTGGATTGAGAGGGGGTAGACCCCTGGTATGACAATGGCACTGAAGGCTCAGATGCAGACCGAAGGTCTTAAACCTCAGCTGGGTATCAGATAGCACTTCACTCCTGCAAATCTGAGGCCGTGGAGACTGCTATTTCTCATCATTCATTCTTTTGGGAAAAGGTATGGAAGACTGACCATATGCCAGGCACAACACTAAGCTCTCTGACTCATACAAAGGCCTTTAAGGAACTCAAAACTTAGTAGGAAACCATAGAGCTTGTCTGGGTACAGTGTAATTGCAAACCAGAAGTGAATGAGAATTACTGCAGGTTTCCATGTGGAAGCCACAGCTCACCACAGCAGACATGGGAGCGGACCTCCTTGAGCATGGTCTCCAAAGAATGGAGAACCAGGTCGGCTTTGCCTCTGTCCCGTGCACTATTGAGAAATATGTAAAAATTTAGATCATGAAGATAATGAAACCTCATTCATCAGGGATGTAGAATGTATATACCAAACGGTGTCACCTACATAACAGTAGGTGTTTCATGGGGCAACCTTCATTTGACAAACATGTATCTAAAGTCTATGATGAGCCAGTCACTGGTCTAAGCACCAGAAAGACAGTGGTGAACAAAGCAGAGACCACTCCTTCAAGGGCTTTGTACGTTAGTGGGAAATATAAACATGCTTCATGTGGCGATCAGATCAGATCAGATCAGATCAGTCGCTCTGTTGTGTCTGACTCTGTGACCCCATGAATCGCAGGACGCCAGGCCTCCCTGTCCATCACCAACTCCCGGAGTTCACTGAGACTCACATCTATCGAGTCAGTGATGCCATCCAGCCATCTCATCCTCTGTCGTCCCCTTCTCCTCCTGCCCCCAATCCCTCCCAGCATCAGAGTCTTTTCCAATAAGTCAGCTCTTCACATGAGGTGGCCAAAGTACTGGAGTTTCAGCTTTAGCATCATTTCTTCCAAAGAAATCCCAGGGCTGATCTCTTTCAGAATGGACTGGTTGGATCTCCTTGCACTCCAAGGGACTCTCAAGAGTCTTCTCCAACACCACAGTTCAAAAGCATCAGTTCTTCGGTGCTCAGCCTTCTTCACAGTCCAAATCTCACATCCATACATGACCACAGGAAAAACCATAGCCTTGACTAGACGAACCTTTGTTGGCAAACTAATGTCTCTGCTTTTGAATATGCTATCTAGGTTGGTCATAACTTTCCTTCCAAGGAGTAAGTGTCTTTTAATTTCATGGCTGCAGTCACCATCTGTAGTGATTTTGGAGCCCAGAAAAATAAAGTCAGCCACTGTTTCCCCATCTATTTCCCATGAAGTGATGGGACCAGATGCCATGATCTTCATTTTCTGAATGTTGAGCTTTAAGCCAACTTTTTCACTCTCCACTTTCACTTTCATCAAGAGGCTTTTTAGTTCCTCTTCACTTTCTGCCATAAGGGTGGTGTCATCTGCATATCTGAGGTTATTGATATTTATCCCGGCAATCTTGATTCCAGCTTGTATTTCTTCCAGTCCAGCGTTTCTCATGATGTACTCTGCATACAAGTTAAATAAACAGGGTGACAATATAGGAGGAAGAATAAACAGGCTGAGGACGGAGAAATGGATGGTGAATGGGGTGGTCACTCACGGATTCCCTGGTAAGGTGGTGTTCGAGCAGAGCTTTATGTCTGTGAGAAGAAAGTTCCCAACAGGAGGAACAGAAAATGCAAAGGCCTCAGGTGGCAGCTTTTACACAGAGCATTTATGACGTGGGTGAGCCATTATTCTGTGACCTCTGGCTTATAACAGGGTTTGGTTTTTGTTTATCCAAGATTTCCTCCCCAGTATAGGTGTTTGTGCCATAATAATCAACTTGAACTCCTTCTAAATGAAACGATCACATTTAAGTTTGCCCTTCTTGTTTTTTGAGTGGTGTTCCCAGGACATAAATAATTATAGAATGAGTAAAAAAATCTGATTTTTATAAGAGAACCATGTCTACATTCTTCTTTTTTTCTATTATTCCTGAATTTCTACTCTTGTTACTTTGTCATTTTATGTTTTATTTTACTTATCTTGCTCTGATTTCTGAGTTGAAAATATGATTCAGTTATTTTCATGATTTCTGGTTTTCATGATTTCTTTGAATAACATAAGCATTTAAAGCTGGAGTTCCTCTTGGGCTCAGCTTTGCTGCAGGCCATAGGATTAGTGTACCCACTTTCATTTTCTTAAATTGTCTATTATTTCAAGTTTGACTTCCTCTTTGACTCAGTAGATATTTGGGAGATATAATTTCCAGATATAACTTCAGGTTTTAATTATTTTTTAATTCATTACTTTTTAACCCCCCTACATCTATGGTCATAGAATATGACCTTTATGATATTTTGGTTTCATAAAGATTATTCTTATGATCTGTTGTGTGATCAACTTTCATAAATGTCCTTTAGGCGTTGAAAGCAAATATATATTCTCTTTTGCTTAAGAAAAAAGGTTTTAAAAGTTTTAGATATATAATCAAACTGTTTAATTGTTACATTCAAATTGTGTGCCTTTCAAATTCATTATTACCTTTTTGTCTATTTGAGCTGTCACATTTTAAGAAAGATCTTTACTATAATTGTGATTTTTGTCCAATTCTTCTTGTATTTCAGATAGTTTTTATTTTATGTATTTCCGTATTCTGTTGCTCAATATATTGAGGTTCATGGATGTTATATCTTCTTGGTGTATTGTATGATTTAGCCGTATAGAATATCTCACAAATATAAGTGAATGGTTTCTATTTGAATTTTACTTTTTTGTTGCTGATATTGCCATCTCTGTTTTCTTTTTAACTTGCTTTAGCCTGTAATAGCCTTGTTCATCCCTTTTATAAAGGACAAAATTCAATCTTCTCCTCCCTTTGTGGGGAAAAACCTCAGTTCTTCCCTGCTGTGTCTGTCTTCCCTGTGTGCCTCCTTTACCTTCATAGAAACACTTCACCTCTGACACTTGTCACCATATATATGGATGTTTCTGGCCCAGCCAAGCAATTCTCTGGAACATAAGCTGGTAGTCCTACAATTCAACTTGATTCTGACACTGTCTATGCAGAAATAGCATTAGACCCAGCAGGCTGAGGGCTTGGTCCTACAAGACTTCCTGCCGCCCTCTTCAAACTCCAGTTGCAAGTCCAGGTTGTCATCTGTGCCTCTGACCAAACAGTTATAGATGACCCCCTCCCTGGATTTGATTAATTCGCTAGAATAGCTCACTAACTCGGGGAAACACTTAACTTTAAAATCTTACTTTCATCCAGTTTATTAAAGGATGCAGACGAGCATCCAGATGGAAAGGGTGCATAGGATAAGGTATGTGGAAAGGGGTGTACTGCTGTCCCAGCACCTACACCTGCTCACCGACCCAGGAGCTCACTAAACCCTATCAGTTCAGTTCAGTTCAGTTCAGTTGCTCAGTTGTATCTGACTCTTTGTGAGTCCATGGACTGCAGCACACCAGGCTTCCCTATCCATCACCAACTATGGAGTTTGCTCAAACTCATGTCCATAGAGTCGGTGATGCCATCCAACCATCTCATCCTCTCGTCCCCTTCTCCTCCTGCCTTCGATCTTTTCCAGCATCAGGATCTTTTCCAAGGAGTCGGTTCTTCGCATCAGGTGGCCAAAGTATGGGAGTTTCAGCTTCAGCATCAGTCCTTCCAATGAATATTCAGGACTGATTTCCTTTAGGATGGACTGGTTGGCTCTCCTTGCAGTCCAAGGGACTCTCAAGAGTCTTCCCCAACACCACAGTTCAAAAGCATCAGGTCTTCAGTACTCAACCTTCTTTATAGTCCAGTTCTCACATCCATACATGACTACTGGAAAAATCGTAGCTTTGACTAGGTGGACCTTTGTCAGCAAAGAAATGTCTCAGCTTTTTAATATGCTAAGTTGGTCATAGCTTTTCTTCCAAGTAGCAAGCATCTTTTAATTTCATGGCTGCAGTCACCATCTGCAGTGATTTTGGAGTCCCCCAAAATAAGGTCTGTCACTATTTCCACTGTTTCCCCATCTATTTGCCATGAAGTGATGGGACCAGATGCCATGATCTTCGTTTTTTGAATGTTGAGTTTTAAGCCAACATTTTCACTCTCCTCTTTCACTTTCATCAAGAGGCTCTTTAGTTCTGCTTCACTTTCTGCCATAAGGGTGGTGTCATCTGCATATCTGAGGTTATTGATATTTCTCCCGGAAATCTTGATTCCAGCTTGTGCTTCATCCAGCCTGGTATTTCTCATGATGTACCCTGCATATAAGTTAAATAAACAGGGTGACAATATACATCCTTGACATACTCCTTACCCAATTTGGAACCAGTCCGTTGTTCCATGTCCAATTCTAACTGTTGCTTCTAAACCCTATACTTTGGAGATTTTCGTAGAGGCTTCATCATGTAACCAGGATTGATTAGTAATTCCTTTTTCAGCCTATCTCCCTGTTCAAGAGAATGGAGCGGGGAGAGGTGGGACTAAAAATTCCAAACCTCTCATAGTGACTTGGTCTTTCAGGTGACCAGCCGTAATCCAGGAATCATCTAGGAGCCTGCCCAGAGTTGCCTCATCAGATCAAAAGAAACTCCTGTCACCCAGAAAATTACTTGGGTGTCAAGAACCAAGGTCTAAGACCAATATTAGAGCAAAGGATGCCCCTAGTGTTCTTATCACTTAGGAAACTGCAAGGGTTTTAGGAGCTCTGTGCTGGAATCGGGTATAGAGACTAATATATATTTTCTATTATCTCATACCCTCATTTTCAATCATTTTTTAAAATATTATATGTGTTTCTTATAAGTAGCATATGGTTAGATTAATGCATGTATACACCTCAGTTGGAAGGTCTTTGCAATTAAAGAGAGGATTTTTTTTTAATTTATTTATTTTAATTGGAGGCTAATTACTTTACAATATTGTAGTGGTTTTTGCCATACATTGACATGAATCAGCCATGGATGTAAATGTGTTCCCCATCCTGAATCCCCCTCCAACCTCCCTCCCCATTAAAGAGAGGGTTTTATAATCATTAATATATTAACATTGGATCCATTTTGCTTTCCCAATATTTACTAGTCTTATCTAGCTTTCTTCTTTGTCTCTTACAAGTTCTATATCCTAGTTTACACATTGTTAATTTACATTTTTTTACAAACATTTAAAATTGGATTCCTCTTCTGGCTTCCCGAATTTTAATTGTAACTTTGACCTCTCTCAACCCTGGTAAGACTTCACCTTTAGTACTGTTTTTGCTTCTGCATTTGCTTATTCCACCTCCAAGAAATAATCTGGATTTCTAGTCCTGATGACTATTAACTTTATGATTACATATAGGATAATGTTAATTATTTTATTCCTCTTTTAAGAATTCTCTTTAGCAGCTATAAATTTGATTGCATTGATTATTACTATTTTATAGAATCTTCCTTGTTCTTAATTTAAACTTTTTAAAATTCATTTTTAATTTGACTAAAGTACTTCCTTAATAAAGTACTACTTTAATAAAAATGACCAGAGGTGGTATACCTCTTAGTTTTTTCATGTCCAGATGTCTTCTTGTTCCTCTCATACAGGAACTCTGTAAGAGTTATTAGTCCCATGGTCTTGAAGTGTAAAGTGTTACATGGAAAGTCCAATACCAGTCTCATTTTCTCTTGGGTTTTTTTTTTTTTCCCTTTCTTTCTTTTTTAGCATCTTGAGAATTATGGGATTTCTGTTTATCCTTGGAATCTACAAATTTACCAGGATAGCTTTCTAGGTATAGATCCATTTCAATCCCTTCAAAGCATTTGGTGAGCACTTTTATTATTAAAGATTCAAAGCTTTTCAGCACAGTGAATTTTTCTTCTGTTTCTTTGGTTAATAATTCTCCCCATCTTGTTTCATTCTCATCTCCTAGAACACCTATATCTTTTTCCTTTTTTTCATAATTTCCATCATTTTATCGTTTGCTCTATGTTCTGGGGGGATTTCTTCCATTTTCTCATTTTTATTTCAGCAATGATTGCATTCGTTTTTTGTTTGTTTGTTTGTTTTGCTTCTTTTGAGATTTTGAGTATTGACAATAATGTTTTTATTTCCAATATTTCTTTTTTGTATGTTTATTTCATTGTTCCTTTTACTTAGTAAATTGCTTTTCTTTATTAATATAATACACCATTGACTCATTAAAAATACAAATAGAAGTGTTTGAAGTGATCTCTTCTTATATTAACTCCTTTATAGTCAGTCATTCTGTGGGGTGTAACTCTGGTATATTTCTCTATATCCTGCAATTTGTCTCTTTCCAAACCCCAACTGCTCCCAGCCCAGCCTTTCTCCCAACCTCTGCTACTCTCAAAGAGAAATCAATTAGGTTTTCCCAAGAAATCAGTCCGCCAATTACAGTGCAGCTACAACTTGCTGAGGGCTCAGCGTAACCACGTCCAATGTGCTGTGTAGTCTAATATATTTAAGATTATTAAATCTTGTGTTTAATAAACTTATCTCTAAAGGTAATTTCTAGATAGGAATTCTACAAATGCATTGAGCAACGCTAAGGTCAATAAAAACACATACGTAGAGTCTCCAAATGTCTGAATTCTAGAGTGACGTTTTTGAAAAATGTCGTTTCCTTGTATAAGTGAATGCACATATGATGGATTTTTTTCTTTAAAATACCTTTTCTAACTGAAAAACACTTAGCTAGATTTTTCCTTTACTTAGTTATTCGTGTGTGTAATTTAAAAACCATTCGGTTTCCACTGTTACCAAGAAGGAAAGAGTGCCGTCCCCCGTCCCTGCCCCCGTTCTCCACTCCCCAGGGGCAGCCACTTTCAGTTCTTTGGCTGATTCTTTTGATATTTATTCCATATCTCTAAATAACAACTTTACATTGCTACTTCTTGATATTTCAGTTTCGATCAGTATCTGTTGACATCCACAATGCTTATTTTTCATAATCTTACCTGCTGCGTGTGTGAACATGGGCACATGTGCACATACAGACACACACTCATTTCCCATTCCTCATTCTCCCAATACACTGTCGTTTTGGTTGGGTCAGTATTCGGTTTGCCTTGTTATGACTTTATAAATACCTCTAGCTTTGTAAATACTCTTCGCCTCTGAGCCATATATCACAGCATACCATGATTGCTTTTCCTTTCTTGCACATTTTGTTTTTTTCCTGGAGATAAGTATCTTAATTATAAATTTTTTTGAAGTTTTCCCCTTTCTGTGTAATTTTCTTCAAATAATGTCTTTCCACTTGTGTAAGACCTCGCTTTGTGAACCGCTTTCATCAGATGCCTGTGATCTCTGACTGCTTGCTCCTATTTAAGAATAATGGCATCAAAAGCTGACAAGAAGCCCAGTGCACATGAGCAGGGCTTGTTGACCAGGGTCTTTGCTGTCTGGTCATTAGGCTAGTCTCTTCTGTCTCAGGCTGCTCAGTTTCCAGAGAACATGATTCTAAATTCTTCTGCTTACAAGGTGTAAGCTGGGCAGCCAGCATTCACCCCTGACTTCCGGAAATACCTCATAGGTTGCTTCTTGGTTTTCTCCAGTACCAGCTCCTTTGTTTTGTCCTTGTAGGTCTAACCTTTTAGGTTAAAAATATTCTTTTTATTTATTTTAGTAGGATTCGGGAAGGAAGCAAAATTTGTTTGTTCCTCCATCTTCAATCGAAAGTCTCATTTTCTCTACTGAATCATTTACTTCTTTTTACTCTGTGACTTATATCTTATTCATTGATCTTGTTCATAGAATCTTGTCAAATCCTTTCTAAAAATCTAGGTGCTACACGATTTACCAAAATTTTTTATCTGCTGTGAAAGTCGTATTTTCAGAGACCAAGCCAGATGAATATTAAAGCACATTCTCACATCAGAGTTCAGAAAAACCCTTCAAAAGATTGCTCTTCTACATGAACAACTTTCTAAACCTTCAGAGTGTCCTTTCCCTCTGAGAGATATTCATAATCACAACTTTACTTGCCTGTTTCCTATGAGTTAAATACAGTTTTGATTAGTTTGTAAAAATTCTAATATTAGTCAGTATATACTTGTAGTTGAGTAAATTGTAATGTATTATTTTTGCACACTGAAAATTCTTTCTAATTTGATTGACTCTCATGGTATCTTATTCTCCCTACATCATACTTTATTTCCCACAAAATACACATATTCCTTTCCAGAGTAATCACATTTAACAAGTTCTTGTTTCTTATTTCTCTGAAGAAGCAAAGCAAAGTGGTGAAAAAGTGAAAGTGTTAGTCAGTCAGTCATGTATGACTCTCTGCAACTCCATGAACTGTAGCTTGCCAGGCTCCTCTGTCCATGGGATTCTCCAGGCAAGAATACTGGAGTGGGTAACCATCTCCTCCAGGGGATCTTCCCAACCCATGGATCGAACCCTGGTCTCCTGATTTCAGGCAGATTCTTTACAGTCTGAGCCACCAGGGAAGCCCAACCTAGGGTAAAATTTTGATATATCAGAGTTTGAAGTTAGATCCTGAAATGTTAGCACAGTGGTAAGTGATTGTAAGAATTCAGTGAGTGATTTTGAAAGGACAGGAAAACACTTCAGAAGGGGAGGGAAGGAAGGCGATAGAGGGAGGAAGGAAAGGGAGGGGAGAGAAAGATTCCTCTGAGAGACTTGTTAAGCTCCTGTTAAGGCAAAGGTTAAAAATTACCTCTCTGTGAGATAGTACTTTTTATAGGACAGTGTTTACAAAACGTTAGTTGTATTAGTTACAAGTTACATTTTTTTTAAAAAAAAGGACAAAGCCATGATATGTGTAAACCTAGGCATATCTATGGGAGAAGGCAATGGCACCCCACTCCAGTACTCTTGCCTGGCAAATCCCATGGACGGAGGAGCCTGGTAGGCTGCAGTCCATGGGGTCCCTAAGAGTCAGACACGACTGAGTGACTTCACTTTCACTTTCCACTTTCATGCATTGGTGAAGGAAATGGCAACCCACTCCAGTGTTCTTGCCTGGAGAATCCCATGGACGGAGAAGCCTGGTAGGCTGCAGTCCATGGGCTCGCACAGAGTCGGACACGACTGAAGAGACTTGGCAGCAGCAGGCATATCTATGAGGACCCAGGCACACTCAGCCTGACCTGACATTCCAGGCATTTGGGGGTCTGGCACTTTGGAATGCTTGCAAACCTCTTGTCAGAGAACTGGTGAAACAGAGAGGTGCCAGAACATGAAGGGAGTGGAAACAGAAGCTTGTCAGTTCTCTTCCCTGGCAGGGGTGTGGGGGGAGGAAGTGGTTTCATTAGACGGCATTCATGTAAAAGCTATGCGCAAAAAGAGCTTAACAGAGCCAGCTGCCTTATAGAATCATGCAGGGAAATGGCTTCTAGTTTTTCTCTAATAAAAGAGAAATAAATGCAAATATCTTATGCTAATCTTACGGTTTTCAAGTTATAGACTACTTTTTAAAAGTTCAAGAATATGAAAAATGGGTGGATCAGCAAAATAGCTGACTTGTAAGGACAGTCAGAGTACAGATGTAGTCTGTCCCCATCATGTGAGAAGCTGCAGAGTAGGGTGCTGTGACCCCAGAGCCCTGGACGCCCACATCGGATCTCAGCTCATGGACAGTCCCAGGGGAGATCTGCATCGTTGCACACACTTACAGTGGCAAGGAAAAGCAGGACCCTCTGAGGGGTGAATGCTAACAAGGCTGCCCACCTTCTGCAGTGTCCCTGGGGCCATGGAGGCACACCTGCCGTCCGCTGTGGTGGTGTTGGCCCCTGGCCAGTGGGCTGCCTGAATCCCACCACCCAGCAGTGACGCGAGTCCCATCCCCAAGTAGCAGCAGAGGCGCAGGCATGGGTGTGGGGTTCCCCATCTGGCAGTGATGAGGTAGTACCCACTCCTCTGCTGGAGCCTTCTCAGAAAAAGCATTAAACACAGCATTCAAATAAGACCCAGAGTCTTAGAACACAGTATCCAAACACATTAGGGTTTTATCTTTCTGGAGGTTGGCAGTTCATAGCTACGCTGTGGCTGTAGGGTACCATCAGGGATTTGTGCAGCTGACGATGGAGCAGGGGGACAGATTATCACACATCAAAGAGGATATATTCTGTCACGGGGTGGTGATGACTGCTCTGAGGAAAAGTTCCACATGTCATGGGGCTAGAGAGTTACAGAGCAAACCTGGTAAGGTGACATTTGAAGAGAACTGTCTTTGTATGGACATCCTGGGGGTGGCCTTCCAGACAGAGGGAACAGCAAAAGCAAAGGCTCTGGGGCAGGAGCATGCTTAGTATTTTGAAGGAACAACAACAAAAAAAGGCCAGCGTGTTTAGAGGAGAAAGCCAGGAGGAACATCAGAGAGGCAAATACAGCTTTGCAGACCTAGTAAAGACTTTAGATTTCACTGTGTGGGATGGGAAGTCCTTGGAAGACTTCGAGTAAAGCAGTGACATTTTCTGACTTAATGTTTTGAAAGGCTTGTTCTGGTTGCTATGTTAAGACTAGGCCATTGCAAAGCAAGGGCAGGAGAAAAAGACAAGCTGGACTAATTCAGTGGGAGATAGCAGTGATTTGGATCAGGTTGGTAGAAATAGTGACAAATGGGGAGGTTGTGACAGAAAAGCTGATAGTATTTAGAAATCATAGACTAGATATGGGGTGAGCAGGAAGAAAATGAGATAGTGGACTTCTGGCCCATCAATTGGAATAATAAGATTGTCATTTATTAAAATAAGGGAGACTGGAGAAAATGCAAGCTTGGTTGGAGATGCCTGTTAAATATCCAAATGAAGCTCAGATAATTGGCTGTATGTTCAGGTCTAGATGTACCTTCCCGCTTTATTACCCTCAGTGTGCTTTATTGTCTGGCATCACCTTATGATTGCAAGATGGTTGAACCACCTCCAGCAGCACATCTGCCTCGAGGAAGGGAGCAGAGGAAGGGCGGTGAGTAAATGCAGAACAGCGCTGCCAGCATTTTATTTGGAGCTCCTATGGAAGCCAAAGCGCTGAAATAAAGATGTGGATACAAGTTGTTTATTTGGCAGATGAAAGTATGGACTATTAGTTTCCTATGACTGCTGTATCACAAACTTGGTGGTTTAAAACAATCAAAACTTATTCACTCACAATTCTGTGGTCCAAAGATCTGAAATCAGTATCACTGGGCTAAAGTCATGGTGTCAGCAGGACTACATTCCCTCTGAGTGCTCTAGGGAGAATCTGTTCCTTGCTTCCCAAGCTTCTGGTGACTGCCGGCATTCCTTGGCTTGTGGCTGCATCACTCTGATCATTAAGGCCACAGCCTTCACCTCTCTCTCTGGTTCATCTTCATATCCCCTTCTCTTGTGTGTGTCAGATTTCCCTCTGCCTCTTTCTTAGGGCCCACCCAGATAATGTAGGATAATCTCCCCATCTCAAGACACTTAATTTAGACAAAGAACTTTCTTCCAAATAAAATAACATTTATAGGTTTCAGGGATTCAGATCTGATATCTTGGGGGCCATTTTTCAGCCTATCACCTGCAGGATTGAGGAATTGAAACAAGGAAGGGCAAGTTATCAAACCAAGTTATGGCTGAGGGTGACTGGGGCAAAACCCTGATGGGGAAATTCTGAAGCACTGTATAAGTCACACCCCTTAGAGTTATTCCATCCAAGAAGCAAGTGAGAGTTTATACACCAGTAGCCAACAGTTATTGGTTGAAGGTTGCTCCCAGAAGGGCTTCAATTCCCCATCACTTCTGACCTGTCTATCACACAGGAGTCAAAGAGGAAGAGAACCACTCAGGCAAAGAAATGCAGGTTCTGTCCACTGGAAATCAGGCTTAGTGTCCGGAAGTGGTGAGCATGAGAGATGTGTGGGACATCAACAGCAACTGCTGTGGCCTTCCTTTCAACAGCTTCATGATAACTTCCACTTAGATTTCATAGGCCAGCTTTTGTTACATGGCCAAGCACAGCTTCAGGGGAGACTGGGAGATGTAGCCGTGTCCTCAGCCAGACACAGTTCCATACTGAATAACACACTGGAGCTCTGTTAGCATGGGGGAAAGGGAGGAGGGATGTTGAGGAGACAGCCAGCCACATAGGCGATAAGGATGGAGGCAGACACGTGGTAAGGATGACTCAGACTAGGGTTTTATCACTGGATATGGTGAGAAGTGGTCAGAATTTAGAGTACTGGAGGCGGTGCCGATAGACTGTTGTTCTGGGGTTTGGGGAAAACACAAATCCGGGATCATGAAGGGTTTTATCTGGAGCAGCTGTAGCAGTGGTGCCCATTAAAGAGATGGATGGACTGGAGTGGGAGCAGGTTTGTGGCACAGAGTAGCAGTGCTGCCCATTAAGGAGATGGACGGACGAGTGGGAGCAGGTTTGTGGCACAGAGTCTCTCACTCTGTTTTGAACTTGTAAAGACTGCGATGCGTATAGATGTCCTGTGGGAAAGTCAGTGTTGACTAGGTAGTTGGATAGTTCAGCAGCTCAAGCTGCAGACACCGATTAGGAAGTTACAGGAACGAGCTGGCACTCAAGTTTCATTAGAAATTTTCACTATTTAGGAAACGGTGTATTTCTTAGTTTTCTAGCATTGGAAAAACAGATTTTATCAGTGTTTGCCTAATACTCTACTGTTAGGATCTAGTGAAATAGCTGGCTGTATTTTTAAATTGAAAAAGAGTAAGATGACTGTCCTCATATGGTACTAACTCTACAGTCTTTCATTAAATAGACCTTTTGGCAGGAGGGAATTTTAATTATCTTAGAGATTGGCTTATGGAATCCAAGCTATGGTTATTGGTGGAAATCAATGATTAAATGTTTAAGTAATCAAAAAAAGTACCAAGGGTAATTTTAGATTTTGAAAATGGGATAACAGTATACTTTAGATACAAATTAGATTTGGAGTTTATTCTTTTTCAGTGGCTTAATAAGATGTCCAGATATACTTTATTTTCAGCCTCTCCCATAGGCTTAAGAAAGGAAATATAAAAAACAAAAAGGAATCTAAGCTAATGCATGTGTAAGCATTTATTTACTATTAATTGCACCATATGTTTCTATATATTAACCTGAAATTATTTTTCAGATAATTATTTAAACTTTAAATAGCAAAATTTGAACCACGTCTTCTAAGTGCCATTCTTCACAAATCTATTTAGAATCAAGCTTAAAAATCACCACCAGCAAATCATTTTCATAGCCTATATGGCAACTGAACATTCTGCTATTTAATTTTTCAGCACTGCTTTATTATAAGACATAGGTTGCAAAAAATAATAAGCTATTTGTATTTTAAGCTGAAAAGAATGAGAATCATAGAGTAGATCTGCAGTAATCTCTTCTGAGGATGGCAAGAAAAATAGACATTTCAGCTGTGCCTTTAGATTCGCAATCAGGTTGATGGAAACAGATAGCCCCAGGTCATTCATCTTAAAACCTAAGTAAAGAAACAAACAGTCGGCCAACCAGACGTGTAGAATTGGTATAGAATTTAAAGGCTCAAGAGACAGTTTTCTATGACAGTTAACCTGGGGTATCTTCTAATGCACATTAATGAAGTCTCCTTTATGTACAGTTGGGAAGGTCCCCTGGAGGAGGAAATGGCAACCCACTCCAGTATTTTTGCCTAGAGGAGCCTGGCGGGCTACAGTCCATGGAGTCGCAAAAAGTCGGACGCAGCTGAGCAACTAATATTTACTTTTTATTTAAACTTTTAGATGATTATAGAGATCATGCTGAAGAAAGAGGGTTAGTGCTTGCTAACATTTCACTGTCTGTTTACCTCATTTGATCTGTAAACCAAGATGTTACTTAGAATGTGAATAATTATAGAGAAGTTTCTAGAAAAACTTTATCTGTAATGAAGGCTTTTTAACAGAACTTCCATTCTCTTTAGAACTTAAAAATGAGAATTAGACTTCTTAAAAAAACATTGAGACTTGAAAGTTGTGACATTGCATTTTATTTCTGTAAACTTCTTTCTTTGATTATTATGATGAAGGCTTTGGGATAAGGCCATTATAGGTACATCTAAGCATGCTTTATTGGAATAGGGGATATATACTTTCTCCACATCCTAACACTAAGCTTATCACAAATGAGAGTGAAGAATGGACTGAATATGAGCCCCCACCTCAGGTATAGAGTAAAAGTAGGCACTGCAACGCCTCTATGTCAGCAAACCTCATGGTGACAATAAATTACATTTTTTGGACAACAAAAAAAGTGCTTGAGAAAAAGTTGCTTTAACTATAATATAATAATTAATTTGGAACAAGGGCAACCATGAAGCTATGGCCTGAAGATCATGAGGTGATAAATTTTTCCTTTACTGTTTGAGGAGAGATGATTGGCTAAAGAACAGACTGACACCACAGACACGTCTGTGAAAGTGGGTTCTGGGAGCTCTCCTGGAGCCTCTCCCTTGGGCTTTAATCATGTTTCTGCTGAGCACTGTGTGATGTGCACGTGGGGACTGTGAGCCACCAGAGGAGAGCTAAATTCTGTTTGTTATTATTTTTACCCATTTCTCCTAGCCTCTGGCAGCCACCAGTCTGCTATCCGTATCTATGAACCCAATTTTATATATATATATATCTACATTCCTGGGTCAGGACGATCCGGTGGAGAAGGGAGAGGCTACCCACTCCAGTGTTCTTGGGCTTCCCTGGTGGCTCAGCTGGTAAAGAATCTGCCTGCAATGCAGGAGACCTGCGTTTGATCCCTGGGTTGGGAAGATCCCCTGGAGAAGGGAATGGCTACCCATTCCAGTATTCTGGCCTGGAGAATTCCATGGACTGTATAGTCCATGGGGCCACAAAGAGTTGGACCTGACTGAGTGACTTACACTTTCATTTTCATATCTGTATCTTAGATTCCACATATAAGAGAATATATATAGTATTTGTGTTCCAGTGCCTGACTTATTTCACTTAACATAATACCCTCAAGTTTCATCCAGATTGTTGTAAATGGCAGGATATCATTCTTTTTTGTAACTGAGTAATATTCCATTGTGTGTATGTATGTGAACATACACACATGTATACCTCATTTTCTTTATCTGTATATCCACCAATGGACATTTAGGTTTTTCCATAACTCGGCTATTGTAAATAATGTTCTCATAAATGAGGATGTGTGTGTCTTTTCAAGTTAGTATTTTCATTTTCCTCAGATAAATGCCCAGAAATAGAATTGCTAGATTGTATGATAGTTCTACTTTTTAATTTTTTGAGGAAACATCATACTGTATTCCATAGAAACTGTACCAATTTACATTTCCACCAACAGTGTACAAGGGTTCTTTTTTCCATATCCTTTCCTTGTCAATACTTTTTATTTCTAGTCTTTTTGAAATTAGCCATTCTAGCACATGAGGTGATAATCTCATTATGTTTTTAATTTCATTATGTTTAATGATTAATGAGGTAGAGCATCTTTTCATGTGTCTTTGGGCATCTGTATGTCTTTTTTGGAAAAGTGTCTATTCAGATCTTCTCATTTTTTAATCACTTTTTGTGTATTAAGTTGTATGAGTTCTTGATTTATTTTGGGTACTTGCAAATATTTCCTCCCTTTTTCTTTTGTTGATGATTTCCTTTGCTATACAGAAACTTTTTAGTTTATTGTAGTCCCACTTGTTTATTTTTGCATTTGGTGTGAGATTCCAAAAATCACCATCAAGGCATATGTCAAGGAGCTTTACCACCTATGTTTTCTTTTAGGAATTTTATGGTTTCAGGTGTCACACCCAAGTCTTTAATTCATTTTAAGTTAATTTTTGCGCATGGTGTTACAATGTTGGTCCAGTTTCAATCTTTTGCATGTGGCTGTCCAATTTTCCCAACACCATTTATTGAAAAGACTGTTCTTTCCCCATTATTTGACCGTATATATGTGGATTTATTTCTGGGCTCTCTATTTTGTTCCATTGATCTGTGTGTCTGCTTTTCTGTGAATATAATACTGTTTAAATTATTATAGCTTATAACATAGTTTGAAATTTGAGAGTGTGATGCCTTCAACTTTATTCTTTCTCAAGACTGATTTAGCTATTTAAGGGGTCTCTTATGGTTCTATATACATTTTAAGATTATTTGTCCTATTTATGTGAAAAATCCCATTGGTATAGGGATTTTGATAGGGATTGCATTGCATCTGTAGATTGATTTGGGTGGTATGGACATTTTAACAATATTCATCCTTCCAATTTGTGAGCATGGGATATCTGTCCATTTCTTTGTATTGTTTTCAATTTCTTTAATGTTTTATAGTTTAAAATATACAGATCTTCCACCTCCTTGATAAATTTATTGCTAGGTATTTTATTCTTTTTGATGTAATCATAAATGGAATTGTTTACTTAACTTCTCTTTCTAATATTTCATTATTAGTTTATTTAAATAAGCAAGTTCTTGTGTATTGATGTTGTATCCTGCAACTTTACCAAATTTGTTAGTTTTTGATGTAGTCTTTAGGGTTTTATATATATATAATATATACACATACATATACATATTATGTCATCTGGATATAGTAATAGTTTTACTTCTTCCTTTTCAATTTGGATGCCTTTTATTTCTCTTTCTTGCCTAATTGCTCTAGCTAGGACTTCCAATACTATATTTAATGAAATTGGCAAGAATAGGTATCCTTATTCCTGGTCTTAGAGGAAAAGATTTCGGGTTTTCACCACTGAGTATGATGTAGGCTTATCATATGTGGCCTTTACTATGTTGAAGTACTTTTGTACGTTCCCTCTATACCCACTTTGTTGAGGGATTTTGTCATAAATGGATGTTGAATTTTGTCAAATGCTGTCAAATGCTTTTTCTGCATCTGTGTATTGAGATGATCACATGATTTTTTCCCTTTATTTTGTCTCTGTGACATGTCACAATGACTGGTATGTGGCTGTTGAACCATCCTTGCATCTCAACTTGATCACAGTGTATGCCTGTTGAATTTAATGTTTTGTTGAGGATTTTTGCATCTGTGTTCACCAGGTAATTTTCTTTTCTTGTGGCATTCTTACCTGGTTTCAGTATCAGAGTAATGCTGGCTTCATAAATGAGTTTGGAAGAGTTCCGTCCTTTTTTTTTTTTTAAGAGTTTGAGAATGATGGTATTTTTGACTGTTTGGTAAACATCACCAGTGAAGCAATCTGGTTCCAGACTCTTGTTTGTTGGGAGGTTTTGAATTACTGATCCAATCTCCTTATTAGCAGTCAGTCTGTTTAGCTTTTTTATTTCATTATGATTCAGTCTTGGTAGATGGTATGTTTCTAGGAATTTATCTATTTCTTCTAGGTTGTCCAATTTGCTAATTTATAATTGTTCATAGTAGTCTCATGATCTATTTGTTTCTGTGTAATATGTGTTGTTGGGCTTCCCTTGTGGCTCAGCTGGGAAAGAATCTGGCTGCAATGTGGGAGAGCTGAGTTCAATCTCTAAGTTGGGAAGATCCCCTGGAGAAGGGAAAGGCTACCCACTCCAGTATTCTGGCCTGGAGAACTCCATGGACTGTAGAGTCCATGGGATCACAAAGAGGCAGACATGACTGAGCGCCTTTCACTGACTTCACTTCACAATATCTGTTGTAATTCCTGTTGTAATAGCTCCTCTTTCGTTTCTGATTTTATTTGAGTCCCCTCTCTTTTTTGTCGGTGAATCTAGCTAGAGGTTTGTCAATTTTATTTATCTTTTCAAAGAACCAGCTCTTAGTCTCATTGATCTTATTTACTTAGTCTCTTTTAACCCTTATTTTACTTATTTCTGCTCTAATCTTTTTATTCTATTTCTTCTAGTTTTTTTTTTTTTCTCTAGTTCCTTGAGGTGTAAAGTTAGATTATTTATTTGAGCCTTTTTGTTTCTTGAAGCTAAGTATCTATCATGGTAAACTTCCCTCTTAGAACTACTTTTGCTGCATCCCACAAAGTTTGGTGTGTTACATATCCATTTTCGTTTGTCTCAAGGTATTTTTTTTATTTCTCTTTTTATGTCTTCCTTGAACCTTTGGCTGTCCAGTGGCATCTTGTATAACGTCCACATATTTGTGAATTTTCCGGTTTTCCTTGTGTAATAAATTTCAAGTTTCATACCGTTGTGGTCAGAAAAGCTGCTTGATGTGATTTCAGCCTCTTTAAATGTAGTAAGCTTGTTCTGTGGCCTAACATATAATATAGCTTGGGAAATATTGAGAAGAATGCATTTCTGTTGCTTTTGGATCAAGTGTTTTGTAAATATTTGTAATCTCAAATGTTGTTAAAGGCTGATGTGTTTTAGTTGATTATCTGTCCTGTGTATCCATTGATGTAAATGTAGAGTATTATAGTCTCCTGCTGTTGGTGTATTGCTGTCAATTTCCCCTTTAGGTCTGTTGATATTTGCTTTAGTTAGATGCTCCTCTGTGGGCTGTGTAAATATTTGCAAACATTACATCTTCTTGTTGGATCGACTTCTTTATCATTGTATAATGCCCTTCTTTGTCTCTTGTTACAGTCTTTGTTTTAAAGTCTATTTTGTCTGATAAAAATATAGCTATTCCAACTTTTTTTTTTGTAGTTTCCATTTGCATGAGATCTCTTTTTCCATCCCTTCACTTTCAGTCTATATGTGTCCTTACATCCAAAGTGAGTCTCTTGTAGGCAGCATATAGATGGGTCTTATTTTCTTATCTATTCATCCACTCTGTGTCTTTTTTTCTTCACTCTGTGTCTTTTTTTCTTCACGCTGTGTCTTTGGATTAGAAAATTTAGTCCATTTGCATTTAAAGTGATTATTGATAGCTGTGCACGTACTGTACTGTCATTTTGTTAATAGTTTTCTGGCTGTTTTTGTGTTTCCTGTCTGTTCCTTTCTTCTTCTTTTGCTCTCTTCCTTTTTTGAGTTGATGACTTTCTTTCAGTTCAGTTCAGTCGCTCAATCCTGTCCGACTCTTTGCGACCCCATGAACTGCAGCTGCCAGGCCTCCCTGTCCATCACCAACTCCTGGAGTTCACTCAGACTCACATCCATTGACTCAGTGATGCCATCCAGCCATCTCATCCTCTGTCGTCCCCTTCTCCTCTTGCCCCCAATCCCTCCCAGCATCAGAGTCTTTTCCAATGAGTCAACTCTTCGCATGAGGTGGCCAGAGTACTGGAGTTTCAGCTTTAGCATCATTCCTTCCAAAGAAATCCCAGGGCTGATCTCCTTCAGAATGGACTGGTTGGATCTCCTTGCAGTCCAAGGGACTCTCAAGAGTCTTCTCCAACACCACAGTTCAAAAGCATCAATTCTTTGGCACTCAGCTTTCTTCACAGTCCAACTCTCGCATCCATACATGACCACAGGGAAAACCAGAGCCTTTACTAGACGGACCTTTGTTGGTAGAGTGATGTCTCTGCTTTTGAATATGCCATCTAGGTTTGCCAGTATGCTTATATTTCTTTACCTTTTATATATTTACTGGAGTTTTTTTGCTTTGTGGTTATCATGAGGTTTGCATATTAACAATTTATATCTATAACAATTGATATAAAGTTGTAAATAACTTAAGTTTGATACCACTGTAAAGCTTAACCTTCATACTCTTCCCTCTGCTGCATTTCATGTTTTTGATGTCACAGTTTACATTTTTTCATCTTGTCTATCCCTTAATTAAATTAGGAGAAGGCAATGGCACCCCACTCCAGTACTCTTGCCTGGAAAATCCATGGACGGAGGAGCCTGGTAGGCTGCCGTCCATGGGGTCCCTAGGATTCCGACATGACTGAGCGACTTCGCTTTCACTTTCACTTTTTACTTTCATGCATTGGAGAAGGAAATGGCAACCCACTCCAGTGTTCTTGCCTGGAGAATCCCAGGGATGGGGGAGCCTGGTGGGCTGCTGTCTATGGGGTCGCACAGAGTCGGATACGACTGAGGCGACTTAGCAGCAGTAGCAGCAGCATCCCTTAATTATTGAAATCATATTTTTGTGGTTTGTGTTTTTAAATCTTCATGCTAGCTTTATAAGTGATTAACCCACTACCTTTACTGTATATTTACCTTTCCAGCGAGATTTATTATTTCAAACGTGTACTTGTTAGTGATCAGTGCCCTTTCTTTTCAGCTTAGAGAATTTCCTTTAACATTTCTTGTCAGGTCAGTTTAGTGGTGATGAATTCCTTTAGCTTTTCTGGAAAACTCTGTATCTTTTCTCAATGATAACTCTGCCAGTTGGTTTTCTTTATTGAAATTTTTTTCCTTTACTACTTTGAATATATTGTGCCATTATATATTTAGTACAGCTAAATAATAGTAATATACCTAAGACAAATAATATGTTAATACAGTTTAAAAATGAGTTTTATTGAAACATTTTGGAAAGGTTAAAATCTGATAAGATTGCTCATCAGTTTTTTCGAAACTCCTTTTCTTAGGCTTATCCACGGTGCATGAAGCAGTCTCCTCTTTATTCCTTCTCCGTGCTTCCTTTCCCCTCTCTCCTTTCTCCATGGTGACTTCTATATTTGTCTTTTAAGCCAAATCCCCTCTTCTCTTTCCCAAGCTAAAGATCCATTTCTGTCAGATATCTCTCATGTCCTGAACTAAGCTCACTTTTTTTTTAAATAAACAACCTGGTATCCACTTCTGTTTTCCCAATTGTTGATGGATGGACTGGCCCTACATTTCAGTTTGCCTAGAACTGTCACTGTTTGTATCTGTTGTCCTGAAATAATAATTAATAGTTACCCTTTCACTTTTAAAATTATCCTGGGTTAATAACAAATCATATGTCACCATAGCTATCTGTCTGATTAAGTTCTGCCTTTTAAGAACCAGCCCTTCAGCCACTGTTAAAGGACTTTGGAGTGGCAGGCATGTCCATGAGTCTTACCCCAGCTCCTGTTTCTCTCTCCACATCCATCCCCCTGCCGTTCCTCCCTGACACACTTGCCCCTACTTCCTCCGTTTATATCATCAGCTTTCTGTTTTGCTGTCCATCTCCAAGTAATGATGTCCTGATTGTTTTAACTCTAGGATCCTCAGACTGGTATGTTACCCTACGAGTCTCAGCGCGCCCCTCCCTTTCTGGCTTAACGCCTTTAGACCTCTAGCCTTCCTCAGAACCCTGCACTTGTGAATCGCTCCCACCGATAAACCCAATAGTTAGGGCAAGGGTTTACCTGCCTTACGCAGTGTATTAGATACAGTCCACCCAGTCTCCAGTGCTGAAAGCCTTAGAGAAATGACTTTTTTCTCATTCAGCTCCTCAGTCAACTTTTATAAAGTTGGAATAAGATCTGCTTTATGGGATATTGTGAGGATTCATGAGAGGAAGTACAGCAGAGTAATTAGCATAGTGTTAGCATTTAGCTAAAGAAAGAAATGAAAATATAAATGTTAGTGTCCAGACAATGAAGGAGGCTAAACTAGTCCTTTGTCTTTTATTTTAAAGTTCACTAGATTTAGGAGCAAATATTGATACTGAGGGGGCTTCCCTGGTGGCTTAATGTTAACAAATCTGCCTGCAATGCTGGAGATGTCCTGCAATGAGGGTGACAGGGGTCTGATCTCTGGGTGGGGAAGATCCCCTAAAGAAGGAAATGGCAACCCACTCCAGTATTCTTGCCTGGGAAATCCCATGGACAGAGGAGCCTGATGGGCTACCGTCCATGGGGTCGCCAGAGTCGGACACGACTTAGTGGCTAACCAACACCGAACGGCATGTACTTGATGCCTTTGTTACCAATGCAGAACCTGGTGTCTGTCCTAGACTTGCTGAATCTGATCAGTGGGGGTGTGATAGACGATTCTCTCCAATCTGTGCAAGGTGTGCAAACACCGAGTGGGTAGTTGAACTAGATGACTTGTAAAAGTCCTCCCACCCTGAAGTCTAATATTCTTACTTTTGTATAGCATAGTCATACCCAGGAAATAAACCCTTCATTCATTTATTTCACAGTATTGGTTGAGTGGCTCATAGCAATGCCACTTTCTTCTTTAGGCCTGTGTTTTACTCCCACAGGCATGGCTCCCTCCTAGATGCCCGGGAGATAGTAATGGAGAACACTTGTTTGTTGACTCAGAGATTCGCTGAGCGCCCGCCATGTACTGCGGCGCTGTGCCCAGCCTTGGTGAGGTGGTGATGAGCAAGACTGACAGAGCCCTTCCCTTCAGAGTTTACACCAGCAGAAAAAATAAACCAATTGTGTTTACAGTAAAGGGGATACGTGTTGTTACGAAAAAGAAAATGGCGTGAAAACCATTCTTTTTGTTCTGTTGTTTTTCCCCACATCAGAATTCCAATTAAAATCCAGTCACATTATTCATAGAGGAATTAGTAATTCCTCTCCTCAGACTGGTTTTAGGTTTTAAGTAAAAACTGAGAGCCTTTGGGCCCTAGCCCAGGAATACTGGAAGACTCAGGATGCATTTTTGTACTTAAAACCGCTCTGGTGTCACAACTGGTATGAAGGCTGTTGAATAAGCCAGTCAAAGGTACATCCCTTGTTCAGGTTGACTCTGGGTATTTTAGAAAGGGATTCCAGAAGTTCTGAGTCCTTTGAGTTCATGTACCCGTTTCAAACCTTATCGCAACAGAGCTCATTTGTACTACATTTTTCAAGGAAGTTCTTATTCAAAACGTGAAGATGTTATTAATGTAGACCCTGCAGTAACTGCAATAGTAACAAAAAAGTCCACCAACTCTGCTATCAGTGTTCCTTATCACCACTGTCCTCAGCACTTTAATAGAGAAAATGAAAATTTTCAACTTTGCATGTTACATTACAAACAAAACCATAACTAAACAGAGAGAGGAAGAAGAAAAAACACCCTGTCTTTTGCTGTGGATACAGGAAGGCACTTAATTTAGAAGCAGCTGTCTAGGATCTAGTTCTGGCTGTTCCATTAATCAGTGTGTGACCTCGATGGGTCTGGGCTTCAGTTTTTTAAAATGCTAAATGATCCTTAATTAGCCCTAAAATTCTCATTCAGTGAAACTAGATGGAGGAAATGGTGTCATTTTATACTTGCCTCTCCTGCCTTCCTCCCAGCTACACAAATACGTCAGAAGCCCCATCACCACTGAACAGATGGATACTGAAGCAACTTGCTTCTCTAACCTGGACGTTTGTGCGTGCCTTAAGCTGAAGCCTGAGACCTCGATGTCTACCTGCTTATCTGGACTGAATGAGTGAACTGACACCAGGTCCTTGGGGAGTGCTGCGCTTCTTGGAAGGAGAGCCCTGCCCCGGGAGCACTCACAACCTCAGCAACTCTCAGCCTCAGTAATGCTAGTTCGCAGCAAGGGTCCTGTTTCAAACACCGTAGACCTTCCTAGGACCAACTATTCCTACGTTTCTGACTAATAATATCTGCACTGTCTAAAATCTTACGTTACCCTGCCCACATCTGCCCAGTCAGCTTTCTTCCAGCAGACATCACCGGCCAGATGGCATCAAGCTTCTGTCCTGAAGGAGCAGCAGTGTAGCCCAGGTGCCTGTGAACCTGGTCCTGCCTCGCCTGGGTCTGTTCCTCTGCCCCTGGCAGGCCTTGTGAAGCCCCAGTTACCTGCCATCAAACCTCCTCAGGTTATGATAAGCACATAGGCATATGTAAGAGGATGGAATTATTTTCTAAATATTTATGTATTTATTTGTTTTTGGCTGCATTAGGTCTTAGTTGCAGCATGAGGTCTCAGTAGTTGTGATTCATGGGCTTTAGTAGCCCTGCTGTATGTGAGATCTTAGTTCCCAGACCAGGGATCAAACTCGCATCCCCTGCATTGCAAGATGGATTCTTAACCACTGGACCATGAGCGAATTCCCTGGGATTATTTGTTAGAATTCTCCTCAAATTAGCCCACTCTAAAATTTATTATTTTTCAGTTCAGTTCAGTTCAGTAGCTCAGTCGTGTCTGACTCTTTGCGACCCCATGAATCTCAGCACGCCAGGCCTCCCTGTCTATCACCAACTCCCGGAGTTCACCCAAATTCATGTGCATCGAGTCGGTGATGCCATACAGCCATCTCATCCTCTGTCGTCCCCTTCTCCTCCTGGCCCCAATCCCTCCCAACATCAGGGTCTTTTCCAATGAGTCAACTCTTCACATGAGGTGGCCAAAGTATTGGAGTTTCAGCCTCAGCATCAGTCCTTCCAGTGAACACCCAGGACTGGTCTCCTTTAGGATGGACTGGTTGGATCTCCTTGCAGTCCAAGGGACTCACAAAGGTCTTTTCCAACACCACAGTTTAAAAGCATCAATTCTTCAAATTAACTTTATTTACTGTGGCCTTATTTCTGATGTAATCCAGCGGTACATAGGAAGAGAAATGCAGATTATAACTATCAGTATATTAACTTTATCAATATACTGCATTAAATTATGGCACAGCTGTACTTTTTTAAATGCCAGTGAAAAGTATATACTCTGTTAGCTCTGAAATTAGCTTTTAGTTTTAATTTAAAATGTTAACCTCTAATTTTCAGAATTCTTCCTATTTAAATAATTGAAAATTTTGAGAAAATAATGATCAAGATATTTAAAGCAAAATCATAAGTTTTCTTGTACTCACATTTCAGTCTTTTAAAATATATTTCACTTTTCTACAATTGCCAGAGCTTCTCCTTGTGAGGCAGAGCTTCAGGAATTAATGGAGCAAATTGACATCATGGTAAACAACAAAAAATTGGATTGGGAAAGGAAGATGCGGGCTCTGGAGACACGATTAGATCTTCGGGATCAAGAGTTGGCAAATGCACAGACGTGTCTGGAACAGAAAGGTCAAGAGGTACTGTGTAGCTGTGTTAATAAATTGTTCATTCCTCAGACTGTTACAAATAGTGCTAGTTCCGTCAGAATGCATTTTTCATTACACATACTTTGTATAGGCATCAGCAATAGCTTGAAATGCCCTGAAATCCTGTCACAATGTGCTAAATGTATGTGTTCTATCAAATAAGTGGCAAGCAGAGCCTAAACCTATAGAAATTTGCCGATGCAGACAGACAGAGTCCAGTAGATGCCATCTAGGAAAGTAAACATTTGACATGTATGTGAATACTGTTTTCAAGCAAGGATGTCATTGCTTTTGTTGCTGCAGAAACAAAGTAGCCATCAGAGCTGTGCCTTTGGAGCAGGCAGAGTTCAGGAGCATTTGCCTTTTCTCATCTGCTAGAAAAGTCTTTCCTAAAAGAAGTGAAAGATAAAGCCTTGATTGTAGATCAAGAGAGAAGAGAGTTCGGTGAGGGGGGTATATGTATGCCTGGGTGCCCACATGGCTCAGTGATACAGAACCTGCCTGCCAATGCACGAGACACAAGAGACGCAGGTTTGATCCCTGGGTTGGGGGGATCTCCTGGAATAGAAAATGGCAACCCACTCCAGTATTCTTGCCTGGAGAATCCCATGGACAGAGGAGCCTGGTGGGCTACATACACTCCATAGAGTTGCAAAGAGTCAGACCTGACTGAGTGACTGAGCACGTGCACCGCTCAGGAGGAGTGTCCTGGGCCTGGGGAGCCTGCTTGCAGCCAAGCTAGTGAAGCTAGAGGGATGTCTGAGTGCTCTCGGGCCTGCTGCGGAGTTCAGCAAAGTCATACGCTTCACCTAACGTGGACTTTCATGTCTGAATTTTCGTTGGGACCAGGCGTAAGGCAGGTTTACTCATCATATGCTAATAACTAAAACGTCAGCAGTCAACTTGTTCCGCAGCTGTTTTTCTACCTCTGCTGGACTCAGTAGAACTTAACTTTTTGTCTTGGTTGACTATGTTATTGTTTGGCCCATTAACGTGGTTATCAGTAGAGGCGGGTCATGAGATTGCACATGCAAGGGACTACTTTCTGACTTTTGGTCCTGTCACAACCCAGATGTGCAAAGAAGCCTCACGTGCTGTTTAAGCAGACAAATTCTGTGAGCCAAATCCCTATGAACTCCTCTTAGACATTTTTTCTTTTTATGTTTTTTACTCTTCTGGGTCTTTTTTTGCTGCTCCGGCGCTTTTTCTAGCCGTGGCGAGCCGGGGCTACTCTTGCCTGCACCAGCTCCTCATTGTGGTGTCTGCTCCTGTTGCAGGGCACAGCCCCTGGGCCCACAGGCTTCAGTAACTGCAGCATGAGGCTCTGCAGTTGCTCATTGCGGTGTCTGCTCCTGTTGCAGGGCACAGCCCCTAGGCGCATGGGCTTCAATAACTGCAGCATGAGGCTCTGCAGTTGCTCATTGCAGTGTCTGCTCCTGTTGCAGGGCACAGCCCCTAGGCCCACGGGCTTCAGTAACTGCAGCATGAGGCTCTGCAGTTGCTCATTGCGGTGTCTGCTCCTGTTGCGTGGCATAGCCCCTAGGCCCACGGGCTTCAGTAACTGCAGCATGAGGCTCTGCAGTTGCAGAGCCCGGGGTCTCGAGCGTGGGCTCGGTAGTTGTGGTGCAGGGGTTTAGTTGCTCTGCAGCACATGGAATTTTTCCAGACCAGGAGTTGAACCCATGTTCCCTACATTGTCTGGTGGATTCTTACCCACCGCACCACCAGGGAAGTCCTATTTTTCTTTTCACTTTGTTAGTTTTTAATTAAAAAAAAAAGGTAACAATTATTCCATAACACCACTACAACAGAGCTCCCGTTGAAGGCAGCAGAGCCTGAAATAAAGGCTGAAATGTGTTGGCAGGAGTTCTGCTGCAAGAGTGATGACATAATGCTCCCAAAAAGACAATGTGAAGTAGATTTTAAATCTTGCTTTAATGTGCAGTAAGAAGACTCAAGATCCATACCATACTGTGCTAATGTGTACCCAGTGGAATAGCCCTAGCAACATCTGGTTTTTGTGAATTTAATTATTAATGACTATTCTAAGATTTTGCCAGGCAAGATTTAGAAAAATTAAAATTTTTTATTCTTAATGCAGGTGGGTTTACTTAGACAGAAGTTGGACAGTTTGGAAAAATGTAACTTAGCAATGACTCAGAATTACGAAGGACAACTACAAACCCTGAAAGCTCAAGTAAGGAAACTTATTACAATTTA
Source organism: Bos indicus x Bos taurus (assembly GCF_003369695.1). Classification (NCBI taxonomy): domain Eukaryota; kingdom Metazoa; phylum Chordata; class Mammalia; order Artiodactyla; family Bovidae; genus Bos; species Bos indicus x Bos taurus. The sequence continues at coordinate 49,772,308 of NC_040104.1, forward strand.
GTGTCATGTTTTGATATGTGTTTTGACCTATAAAGTGTTGTTAATTTTGCTAAAGACCTCTTGATGAAAGTGAAAGAGGAGAGTGAAAAAGTTGGCTTAAAGCTCAACATTAAGAAAACTAAGATCATGGCATCTGGTCCCATCACTTCATGGCAAATAGATGGGGAAACAGTGGAAACAGTGTCAGATTTTATTTTTTTGGGCTCCAAAATCACCGCAGATGGTGACTGCAACCATGAAATTAAAAGACACTTACTCCTTGGAAGGAAAGTTATGACCAACCTAGATAGCATATTCAAAAGCAGAGATATTACTTTGCCAACAAAGGTCCGTCTAGTTAAGGCTATGGTTTTTCCAGTGGTCATGTATGGATGTGAGAGTTGATCTGTGAAGAAAGCTGAGCGCTGAAGAATTGATGCTTTTGTTTAATTCTTTTTTTTTTAATTTATTTTAATTGGAGGCTAATTACTTTACAATATTGTATTGGTTTTGCCATATATCAACATGAATCTGCCACGGGTGTACACGTGTTCCCCATCCTGAACCCCCCTCCCACCTCCCTCCCTGTACCATACCTCTGGGTCATCCCAGTGTACCAGCCCCAAGCATCCTGTATCCTGCATTGAACCTGGACTGGCAATTCGTTTTTTATATAATATTATACATGTTTCAATGCCATTCTCCCAAATCATCCCACCCTCTCCCTCTCCCACAGAGTCCAAAAGACTGTTCTATACGTCTGTGTCTCTTTTGCTCTCTCTCATATAGGGTTATGGTTACCATCTTTCTAAATTCCATATATATGCGTTAGTATACTGTATTGGTGTTTTTCTTTCTGGCTTACTTCACTCTGTATAATAGGCTCCAGTTTCATCCACCTCATTAGAACTGATTCAAATATATTCTTTTTAATGGCTGTGTAATACTCCATTGTGTATATGTACCACTGCTTTCTTATCCATTCATCTGCTGATGGACATCTAGGTTGCTTCCATGTCCTGGCTATTATAAACAGTGCTGCGATGAACATTGGGGTACACGTGTCTCTTTCAATTCTGTTTTCCTCGGTGTGTATGTCCAGCAGTGGGATTGCTGGGTCATAAGGCAGTTCTATTTCCAGTTTTTTAAGGAATCTCCACACTGTTCTCCATAGTGGCTGTACTAGTTTGCATTCCCACCAACAGTGTAAGAGGGTTCCCTTTTCTCCACACCCTCTCCAGCATTTATTGCTTGTAGACTTCTGGATCGCAGCCATTCTGACTGGCGTGAAATGGTACCTCATTGTGGTTTTGATTTGCATTTCTCTGAGAATGAGTGATGTTGAGCACCTTTTCATGTGTTTGTTAGCCATCTGTATGTCTTCTTTGGATAAATGTCTATTTAGTTCTTTGGCCCACTTTTTGATTGGGTCATTTATTTTTCTGGAATTGAGCTGTAGGAGTTGCTTGTATATTTTTGAGATTAGTTGTTTGTCAGTTGCTTCATTTGCTATTATTTTCTCCCATTCTGAAGGCTGTCTTTTCACCTTGCTTATAGTTTCCTTTGTTATGCAGAAGCTTTTAATTTTAATTAGGTCCCATTTGTTTATTTTTGCTTTTATTTCCAATATTCTGGAGGATCCTGCTGTGATTTATGTCAGAGAGTGTTTTGCCTATGTTCTCCTCTAGGAGTTTTATAGTTTCTGGTCTTACGTTTAGATATTTAATCCATTTAGAGTTTATTTTTGTGTATGGTGTTAGAAAGTGTTCTAGTTTCATTCTTTTACAAGTGCTTGACCAGTTTTCCCAGCACCACTTGTTAAAGAGCTTGTCTTTTCTTCATTGTATATGCTTGCCTCCTTTGTCAAAGATAAGGTATCCATAGGTGTATGGATTTATCTCTGGGCTTTCTATTTTGTTCCATTGGTCTGTATTTCTGTCTTGTGCCAGTATCATACTATCCTGATGACTGTGGCTTTGTAGTAGAGCCTGAAGTCAGGCAGATTGATTCCTCCAGTTCCATTCTTCTTTTTCAAGATCGCTTTGGCTATTCGAGGTTTTCTGTATTTCCATACAAATTGTGAAATTATTTGTTCTAGCTCTTGTGAAAAATACCGTTGGTAGCCTGATAGGGATTGCATTGAATCTATAGATTGCTTTGGGTAGTATACTCATTTTCACTATATTGATTCTTCCGACCTATGAACATGGTATACTTCTCCATCTATTAGTGTCCTCTCTGATTTCTTTCACCAGTGTTTTATAATTTTCTGTATATAGGTCTTTAGTTTCTTTAGGTAGATATATTCCTAAGTATTTTACTCTTTTCATTGCAATGGTGAATGGAATTGTTTCCTTAATTTCTCTTTCTATTTTCTCATTATTAGTGTATAGGAATGCAAGGGATTTCTGTGTGTTAATTTTATATCCTGCAACTTTACTATATTCATTGATTAGCTCTAGTAATTTTCTAGTGGAGTCTTTAGGGTTTTCTATGTAGAGGATCATGTCATCTGCAAACAGAGAGTTTTACTTCTTCTTTTCCAATTTGGATTCCTTTTATTTCTTTTTCTGCTCTGATTGCTGTGGCCAAAACTTCCAAAACTATATTGAATAGTAGTGATGAGAGTGGGCACCCTTGTCTTATTCCTGACTTTAGGGGAAATGCTTTCAATTTTTCACCATTGAAGATAATGTTTGCCGAGGGTTTGTCACATATAGCTTTTATTATGTTGAGGTATGTTCCTTCTATTCCTGCTTTCTGGAGAGTTTTTATCATAAATGGATGTTGAATTTTGTCAAAGGCTTTCTCTGCATCCGTTGAGATAGTCATGTGGCTTTTATTTTTCAATTTGTTAATGTGGTGTATTACATTGATTGATTTGCAGATAGTGAAGAATCCTTGCATCCCTGAGATAAAGCCCACTTGGTCATGGTGTATGATCTTTTAATGTGTTGTTGGATTCTGCTTGCTAGAATTTTGTTAAGGATTTTTGCATCTATGTTCATCAGTGATATTGGCATGTAGTTCTCTTTTTGTGCAGCATCTTTGTCAGGTTTTGGTATTAGGGTGATGTGGCCTCATAGAATGAGTTTGGAAGTTTACCCTCCTCTGCAATTTTCTGGAAGAGTTTGAGCAGGATAGGTGTTAGCTCTTCTCTAAATTTTTGGTAGAATTCTGCTGTGAAGCCATCTGGACCTGGGCTTTTGTTTGCTGAAAGATTTCTGATTACAGTTTCAATTTCCATGCTTGTGACGGGTCTGTTAAGATTTTCTATTTCTTCCTGGTTCAGTTTTGGAAAGTTGTACTTTTCTAAGAATTTGTCCATTTCTTCCACATTGTCCATTTTATTGGCATATAATTGCTGATAGTAGTCTCTTATGATCCTTTATATTTCTGTGTTGTCTGTTGTGATCTCTCCATTTTCATTTCTAATTTTATTGATTTGACTTTTCTCCCTTTGTTTCTTGATGAATCTGGCTAATGGTTTGTCAATTTTATTTATCCTTTCAAAGAACCAGCTTTTGGCTTTGTTGATTTTTGCTATGGTTTGTTTTGTTTCTTTTGCATTTATTTCTGCCCTAATTTTTAAGATTTATTTCCTTCTACTAACCCTGGGGTTCTTCATTTCTTCCTTTTCTACTTGCTTTAGGTGTAGAGTTAGGTTATTTATTTGACTTTTTTCTTGTTTCTTGAGGTATGCCTGTATTGCTATGAACTTTCCCCTTAGCACTGCTTTTACAGTGTCCCACAGGTTTTGGAAAATTCTGAAAGAGATGGGAGTACCAGACGACCTGATCTGCCTCTTGAGAAATTTGTATGCAGGTCAGGAAGCAACAGTTAGAACTGGACATGGAACAACAGACTGGTTCCAAATAGGAAAAGGAGTACGTCAAGGCTGTATACTGTCACCCTGCTTGTTTAACTTATATGCAGAGTACATCATGAGAAACACTGGGCTGGAAGAAACACAAGCTGGAATCAAGATTGCCGGGAGAAATATCAATAACCTCAGATATGCAGATGACACCACCCTTATGGCAGAAAGTGAAGAGGAACTCAAAAGCCTCTTGATGAAAGTGAAAGTGGAGAGTGAAAAATTTGGCTTAAAGCTCAACATTCAGAAAACGAAGATCATGGCATCTGGTCCCATCACTTCATGGGAAACAGATGGGGAAACAGTGGCAGACTTTATTTTTTTTGGCTCCAAAATCACTGCAGAAGGTGATTGTAGCCATGAAATTAAAAGACGCTTACTCCTTGGAAGGAAAGTTATGACCAACCTAGAGAGCATATTCAAAAGCAGAGACGTTACTTTGCCAACAAAGGTTCGTCTAGTCAAGGCTATGGTTTTTCCAGAGGTTATGTATGGATGTGAGAGTTGGACTGTGAAGAAGGCTGAGCACCAAAGAATTGATGCTTTTGAACTGTGGTGTTGGAGAAGACTCTTGAGAGTCCCTTGGACTGCAAGGAGATCCAACCAGTCCATTCTGAAGGAGATCAGTCCTGGGATTTCTTTAGAAGGAATGATGCTAAAGCTGAAACTCCAGTACTTTGGCCACCTCATGCAAAGAGTTGACTCATTGGAAAAGAGTCTGATGCTGGGAGGGATTGGGGGCAGGAGGAGAAGGGGACAACAGAGGATGAGATGGCTGGATGGCATCACTGACTCGATGGACGTGAGTCTGAGTGAACTCCGGGGGTTGGTGATGGACAGGGAAGCCTGGCATGCTGTGATTCATGGGGTCACAGAGAGTCGGACACAACTGAGCCACTGAACTGAACTGAACAGGTTTTGGGTTGTTGTGTTTTCATTTTCATTTGCTTCTATGCATATTTTGATTTCTTTTTTTATTTCTTCTGTGATTTGTTGGTTATTCAGCAGCGTGTTGTTCAGCCTCCATATATTGGAATTTTTAATAGTTTTTCTCCTGTAATTGAAATGCTTGGAATGATTTCAATTTTTTTGAGTTTACCAAGGCTAGATTTATGGCCCAGGATGTGTTCTATCCTGGAGAAGGATCCATGTGCACTTGAGAAAAAGGTGAAATTCATTGTTTTGGGGTAAAATGTCCTATAGATATAAGTTAGGTCTAATTGGTCTATTGTATCATTTAAAGTTTGTGTTTCCTTGTTAATTTTCTGTTTAGTTGATCTATCCATAGGTGTGAGTGGAGTATTAAAGTCTCCCACTATTATTGTGTTATTGTTAATTTCCCCTTTCATACTTGTTAGCATTTGTCACATTGCAGTGCTCCTATGTTGGGTGCATATATATTTATAATTGTTATATCTTCTTCTTGGACTGATCCTTTGATCATTATGTAGTGTCCTTCTTTGTCTCTTTTCACAGCCTTTGTTTTAAAGTCTATTTTATCTGTTATGAGTATTGCTACTCCTGCTTTCTTTTGGTCTCTTTTTGCATGGAATATCTTTTTCCAGCCCTTCACTTTCAGTCTGTATGTGTCCCCTGTTTTGAGGTGGGTCTCTTGTAGACAACATATATAGGGGTCTTGTTTTTGTATCCATTCAGCCAGTCTTTGTCTTTTGGTTGAGGCATTCAACCCATTTACGTTTAAGGTAATTATTGATAAGTATGATCCCATTGCCATTTAATTTATTGTTTTGGGTTTGAGTTTATACACCTTTTTTGTGTTTCCTGTCTAGAGAAGATCCTTTAGCATTTGTTGAAGAGCTGGTTTGGTGTGCTGAATTCTCTCAGCTTTTGCTTGTCTGTAAAGCTTGATTTCTCCTTCATATTTGAATGAGATCCTTGTTGGGTACAGTAATCTGGGCTGTAGGTTATTTTCTTTCATCACTTTAAGTATGTCTTGCCATTCCCTCCTGGCCTGAAGAGTTTCTATTGAAAGATCAGCTGTTATCCTTATGGGAATCCCCTTGTACACACATTTGTTGTTTTTCCCTTGCTGCTTTTAATATTTGTTCTTTGTGTTTGATCTTTGTTAATTTGATTAATATGTGTCTTGGGGTGTTTTGCCTTGGGTTTATCCTGTTTGGGGACTCTGTGGGTTTCTTGGACTTGGGTGATTATTTCCTTCCCCATTTTAGGGAAGTTTTCAACTATTATCTCCTCAAGTATTTTCTCATGGTCTTTCTTTTTGTCTTCTTCTTCTGGGACTCCTATGATTCGAATGTTGGGGCATTTAGTATTGTCCTGGAGGTCTCTGAGATTGTCCTCATTTCTTTTAATTCATTTTTCTTTTTTCCTGATTCATTTATTTCTGCCATTCTATCTTCTAATTCACTAATCCTATCTTCTGCCTCTGTTATTCTACATTTGTTGCCTCCAGAGTATTTTTGATCTCATTTATTGCATTATTCATTATATATTGACTCTTTTTTATTTCTTCTAGGTCCTTGTTAAATCTTTCTTGCATCTTCTCAATCCTTGTCTCCAGGCTATTTATCTGTGATTCCATTTTGATTTCAAGATTTTGGATCAATTTCACTATCATTATTTGGAATTCTTTATCAGGTAGATTCCCTGTCTCTTCCTCTTTTGTTGGTTTGGTGGGCATTTATCCTGTTCCTTTACCTGCTGGGTATTCCTCTGTCTCTTCATCTTGTTTATATTGCTGAGTTTGGGGTGGCCTTTCTGTATCCTGGCAGTTTGTGGAGTTCTCTTTATTGTGGAGTTTCCTCGCTGTGGGTGGGGTTGTATGGGTGGCTTGTCAAGGTTTCCTGGTTAGGGAAGCTTGTGTCAGTGTTCTGGTGGGTGGAGCTGGATTTCTTCTCTCTGGAGTGCAATGAAGTGTCCAGTAATGAGTTATGAGATGTCAGTGGTTTTGGAGTAACTTTGGGCAGCCTGTATATTGAAGCTCAGGGCTGTGTTCCTGTGTGGCTAGAGAATTTGCATGGTATATCTTGCTCTGGAACTTGTTGGCCCTTGGGTGGTGCTTGGTTTCAGTGTAGGTATTTTGGCGTTTGATGAGCTCCTGTCAATTAATGTTCCCTGGAGTCAGGAGTTCTCTGGTATCCTCAGGATTTGGACTTAAGCCTCCTGCTTCTGGTTTTCAGTCTTATTTTTACAGTAGTCCCAAGACTTCTCCTCCTATACAGCACCATTGATAAAACATCTAGTTAAAGATGAAAAGTTTCTCCATGGTGAAGGACACCCAGAGAGGTTCACAGAATTACATGGAGAAGAGAAGAGGGAGGAGGGAGTTAGAGGTGACCCGAATGAGAGGAGGTGGAATCAAAAGAAGAGAGAGCAAGCTAGCCAGTAATCATTTCCTTATGTGTGCTCCACAGTCTGGACTGCTCAGAGATGTTCACGGAATTATACAGAGAAAAGAAGAGGGAGGAAGGAGACAGAGGTGCCCAGGAGGATAAAAGCGGGGAATGAAAAGGAGAGAAACAAATCCAGCCAGTAATCAGTTCCCTAAGTGTTCTCCACCATCGGGAACACACAGAGATTCACAGAGTTGGGTAGAGAAGAGAAGGGGGAGGAGGGAGACAGAGTTGACCTTGTGGAGAAAAAGGAGAGTCCAAAGAGGGAGAGAGCAGTCAAGCCAGTAATCTCGCTCCCAAGTAAAAATGGGTACTGAAGATTGGGTTCTTAAAGGTACAAAATTGATAACAAATACCAAAAAGCAAAGATTAAAAATCTAGAGTAGAGGTTGGGTTTTCAAAAATACAATATTAAAGAAAAGAAGAAAAAAAAGTCAAAAATTATAAAAGAAATATATATATATATATATGAAGTTTGCTTTAAAAAATAGGGCCTTTTTTTTGCTAAGTAATAGTAGGTTATAAAAATGAAAATTAAAAGAGTAATAGAGGACTTAAAATTTTTTTTAATTAAAGAAAAGAATGATCGTAAAAATAGTAAAAATATATCTAGGACTTTCTCTGGTGTTGTTGTGGGCAGTGTGGGGTCAGTTCATTTTTGGATAGTTCTTTGGTCCGGGTTATATTTCTCAAGATCTATAGGCTCCTTCCTATGTAGTTGGTACTAACTACAGGGTTGTAATCTATTTACCTGTCACTTCCAAGGCGGTTCCCTCTGTTTTAGTGTCTTCTGTTTGCTGGTTCTTCAGTGTCTGATTTCCGCCCTGACACAAGGGGGAGGTGGTGGACACTTTTTTAGGCTCACTTTTTCAGTCGTGCTGTGGGGAGGGAGGGACGCTGCAAACAAATAACACTGGCGTGTGCTTGCAGTGCCTCAGCCACACTGGGCCTGCCCCCGCTCACGGCACATGTGTCCTCCCTGCCCACACTGCTCAGGCTCTAGGTGCTCTGCCGGGAACTGTCCGAGGCCAGCCCTGGGCTGCCTGCACCTCCCAGTTCTAAGCCGCTCAGGTTCAGGCACTGGGTAGTCCTAAGAGGCGCAGACTCCATTGGGCCTGCGTTTGGTGCCCTTCCCAGTTCCGAGCAGCTCAGGTGATGAGGTGTTTGGTGAGCATGGTCGCTGCAACTTATCGCCTCCCCTGTCCTTGCCGCTCGGTTTCCTGGGTGTACTACTGGTGCACCTTCTCAGAAGGATTTTGACCGTCAAGAACCCCAAGAAGTCTTAGTCAGCAAAGAAGCCTGCTTGCAGTTTGGTAGATAATGTCTCTCTGGGGCTGCGATTGCCCCCTTCTGGCTCTGGCTGCCTGTCACCGGAGGGGGATGGTCTGCAGCTGCCTATCTCTGTTCAGTCCTTTGTTCTGTGAGTGGGCCTGGCAATGTCTTAGGTTAGGGCTTTTCGCGTGGTAGCTATCCCACGGTCTGGTTTGCTAGCCCAAGTTAGTTCGCTCTGATTTCCCTCGGGGCATTCAGGCCCGGTCCTTACTCTAAGCAATGCAGCCCGCACCTTCCTGCCCAGCCCCCGCTTGCTAGTGCAGGCGTCTGCGCTGCTTCTCCGCTGGGGGAGTTATCGTTGAGCTCGTGGGGAGTTACCGTTGGGCTCATAATCTGTGGGGTTTAATTATTTATTTATTTTTCCTCCCTGTTACGTTGCCCTCTGTGGTTCCAAGTCTCACCACAGACTTGGCAGTGAGAGTGTTTCCTGGTGTTTGGAAACTTCTTTTTAAGACTCCCTTCCTGGGACAGAGCTCCATCCCTACCTCTTTTGTCTCTTTTTTTGTCTTTTATATTTTTTCCTACCTCCTTTCGAAGACAATGGGTTGCTTTTCTGGGTGCCTGATGTCCTCTGCCAGCATTCAGTAGTTGTTTTGTGGAATTTACTCAGTGTTTAAATGTTCTTTTGATGAATTTGTGGGGGAGAAAGTGGTCTCCCCGTCCTATTCCTCCGCCATCTTAGGACTGCCCCCCGAATTGATGCTTTTGAACTGTGGTGTTGGAGAAGACTCTTGAGAGTCCCTTGGACTGCAAGGAGATCTAACCAGTCCATCCTAAGGGAGATCAGTCCTGGGTGTTCATTGGAAGAACTGATGCTAAAGCTGAAACTCTAATACTTTGGCCACCTCATGCGAAGAATTGATTCATTGGAAAAGACTCTGATGCTGGGAGGGATTGGGGGAAGGAGGAGAAGGGGACGACAGAGGATGAGATGGCTGGATGGCATCACCGACTTGATGGACATGAGTTTGAGTAAACTCTGGGAGTTGGTGATGGACAGGGAGGCCTGGCGTGCTGTGATTCATGGGGTCCCAAAGAGTCAGACACAACTGAGCTACTGAACTGAACTGATGTCATTTTTTCTAACCAGAAAATGATACCTTGTGGCAAACGTGCTTTTGTTGCTGCTAGTTCACTCTACTGCTTCCTTCTTTGAAATTCTTCATTTATTTATTCTCTTCACAACCTTATTTTCCTAAAATACCTTAAGGATACGTTTTACAACATTTTGCCTTAAAAAACTCTGGCAAAACTTTCTTTTGAAATTGCTTCCTTTTTTAAAATGGTGCGTTTTCTTTTCCTTCTAAAATTAAAAACTATAATTATATATATATATATATATATATATATATTATATGCATTTGAGATTTATTCTTCTGGAAAGGTGGAGTCAATGTACTTTCCCCTATTCCTCCTGCTAAAGGCAACTAGAAATCCTGGACATCATTTATAAAACAACATAAGACTGAGAAGTGGAGAGGAAAGACAGACCAACTAGGACCTTGGGTCCCAAGGCAAACATGGTGTTGAATTCCTGGAATTTCTTTTTGCCTCTCATACCATAGACTGGATAACAGAGAAGCCTGCAGGCCTGACTCTCCAGTGGGCACAAACAAACCAAAAGAGGAAGAAGGCCTCTTCCTTGCAACTGAAAGACCTGAAGAAAGACAGCCTACCAAGATTAAACGCTTTTTGATAATAACTGCTTGACTCTAGCCAAAGGGCACAGAAAAGGACTACAGCTGCAAACCAACTTCACCAGCAGACCCAGTAGACAGCCTCGGTTCCGCCCTCGCCTTCTGTAATGAGGTAGTCCAGGCCCCAGCCTCAGGGGAGTCAGAGCAGACTGAGTGGAAACGCAGTCCGTGGTGTCAGGGGCGACCGTAGCAGAACCTGGGCTTCTCTGTGCCTCTGCTGGTGGTGCAGCATCCTTCTCTCTGCAGTGGCGTCTAGGGAAGCCTAGCGAGGGTCTGGACACTCACCGCCTCTGTGGTAACAGGGCTCCTTCCCTCACCACAGTACCGCTGAAGGCCATGTGAGAGGCAGTCATGTGGCATCTGTGCCCCTTTGGTCAACGTGGTGCCAGTGAAAGATGTGCAGATCCTGAGCTCCCACTCCCACTCAGCAGTAATGAGGAACACTGACCTCCTCCCAGTTACGAGCTGAGGCCAAGTGAAGACCTGGACTTTCAGTACCACAAGCAGCAATGAGGTGCCGTTCCACGTTTTCCTGCTGGAGCATTGCCAGAAGAAGAATGCTAAAACACAGGATTTCTATAAACTGTGGATTCACATCACAGTACCCCAAAATGGTTTCAGTTTAAAAAAACTCACTCATCATAGCAAAAACAAGGAAGATCTCATCTTGAATGAGAAAAATCAATTAAGAGACACCAACACTGAGTTGATACAGATGTTAGAATTACCTGACAAGGAGTTTAAAGTAGCTGTTATAAAAATGCTTCAGTGAACCATTACAAACATGCTTGAAACAAATTAGAATGTTTTAGCAAAGAAAACTATAAAGAACAAGCAGCTAGAAATTTTATAACTTAAAAATACAATAACCAAACTAAAAACTTCAATAGATGGGTTCAAAAGCAGAATAGAGAGGATAGAAGACATACACAATGAGTGAACTTGAACATAGCACAATAGAAATTACCCAATCTGAACAGCATATTAAAAAGCAACCAAGACAAGCTAGACAGGATATTGAAAAGCAGAAACATTACTTTACCAACAAAGGTCTGTCTAGTCAAGGCTATGGTTTTTCCAGTAGTCATGTATGGGTGTGAAAGTTGGACTACAAAGAAAGCTGAGCACTGAAGAATTGATGCTTTTGAACTGTGGTGTTGGAGAAGACTCTTGTGAGTCCCTTGGACCGCAAGGAAATCTGACCAATCCATCCTAGAGGAAATTAACCCTGAATATTCATTGGAAGGACTGATACTGCAGCTGAAGCTCCAATACTTAGGCCACCTGATGCAAAGAGCTGACTCATTGGAGAAGATGCTGATGCTGGGAAAGACTGAGGGCAAGAGGAGAAGGGGGCAACAGGGGATGAGATGGTTGGATGACATCACTGACTCAATGGATATGAGTTTGAGCAAACTCAAGGAGATAGTGAAGGACAGGGAAGCCTGGTGTGCTGCAGTTCATGGAGTCGCAAAGAGTCAGATATGACTTAGCAACTGGACAACAACACAGACGTTTTGTTACCAATAGATCTACCCTAAAAGAATAGCTAAAGGAATTTCTCCTTGGTAAAAAGGAAATGATAAGAAAAAGTTGGAAATGTGAAAGCATGGATAAATGCAGTAGATTTTACTTCTCTTGAGTTTTCTAAATTTTTTTACAACCGAAGCAAAACTTATAATAGTAGTTAAAGTAGTTTTTAATGTACACTGAGAAAATAGTTAAGATAATAATGTCAGAAATGGGTCTTGGCAAAGAGAAGTAAGATTCTAAACTTCACTTGAACTGTTAAAATGTCAACACCAGGAGACTGTAATAAGCTATGTATGTATAATATTATACCTAGATCAATAACTAAAAAAGCTAAACAAATAAATACATTCAAAAATAGTTCAGTTCAGTTCAGTCGCTCAGTAATATCTTTGCAGCTTCTTGTGAATCTATAATTATTTCAAAAGAAAAAAGAAAAACAAATTTTGTAAACAGTTATTTAGAAATTTCCTAACAGATGTTGATAGACTGTGCTGCTTTTAATCTATTATTTGAAGGTAGAACAAGAGAAAAAAATTATAGTCTAAGTTATAACAAGAATTACTTATAGGAGAAAGATTATATCAAGCTTTATATTTAATTTTATTTAAACTTACATAGACGTAAGTGTGTTTGTATTTTTTCTGTTAAGTCCTCCGTTTCCTTAAAAAGAAGTGTAAGTTGGTCATTTTGTAGATTGAGTTATTGAAATTAAAATTGTCAACACAAGATGGCACTAAATAAAAGAAAAAAAAACTTGGTTGTTTTCAATTGTGAGCTTTTCTATATATGGTTAAGATAAAACTGAACAAAACATTTTATCAAGTGAATTGTTGTTAAACTGTGCAGTCAATGAAGTTCCAAATTTACTTGAAAACTGAATTGTGTTCAGCTTCAACAATTTAGTTTTAATAACTGGTTCTATCTTCTCTAATTGGAACATTTAAGCTTTATTGCATTTCCTAATCATGACTTCAATTTTGAAAGAGGGATGCAAGAGAACTATCATGAAATCAAGTTAGAAATAACCAGTAGTAAAATGTTAGCATTCTCTATTATTTACAGTTTTCCAAACTAACTAACAGCTTTGAAAAACTGAGATTACACCAGCTGAAACAAAATAAATTTCGACGAAAAGAAGTACCACACCTCAAAGAAGAAATGCCCTTTGAACTGAACAATTTGAACCAGAAATTAGAGGTAAGCTGTACTGTCTTAGTTTATCCCTGTATGTATTAAGATTGGTTTTGTTGTTGTTGTTGAGGGCTATTTGTCTGCAGAATGCACAGTGGCATGTACCACTGAGGTAACAAAGCACCATTAGAAACCTGCTTCCCATTGAAGGTATTTCCTTAGTGCACCTTCCTTCAGGCACTTAGTGAATTAAAACATCACTTTGATTTATACATCTTTTATACATATCAGCATTTTGGAGAGCAAAAAAATGTTCAAAGAAACTGCAGCTGTTGAGTGAAATTGAAGGACATCCCTGGGGTCAGTTAAAGTGAGTGTCTAATAAATCTTTTAATGGCTATTTAACTATTAGGTACTTAAGTCCTGATGAGGCCTCATAGCAATTTTCAGAACAGAGTTCTGAAATTTTTGGAGTTTCAGGACTTTTCTTTAAAGAGGTAGTTTCACTCCAATATAGCGACCCTGTGTCACCCAGAACTCCTAAAATCTCAGTCCCTAAAAAGGTTAACCATGTCATAGAAACACTTATTTCAATCCCCTTAACTTTCCAACCTTGGAAAAAATAAATAAGCTATTTTTCTTCCCTGTGCCCTTGTGCATTCCTGCTACTGGCCACGTAACAGCAAATAGAGTCTACTGTGAATTCCTTTTCTAACCTTAGCTAAATTCCCACTGTGGCTCAATTATTGTTTTCTAATTGACCTCAAATTGACCCCTATCATGTTATCCCACTCATTTTTTTCCCCCTCCACTGTTCTCAAGCCCTAAACAATGGTTTCTCCCCACAGCCAGCCAATGATTTCAGTTTTTTCTGCTTTGTTCATAGTTCATGGCTCTCTATGTCCCTGATAGCTCATCTGGTAAAGAATCTGCCTGCAGTGCAGGAGACCCGGTTCAGTTCCTGGGTCAGGAAGATCCACTAGAGAAGGGATAGGCTACCCACTCCAGTATTCTTGGCCTCCCTGGTGGCTCAGATGGTAAAGGATCAACCTGCAATGCAGGAGACCTGGGTTCAGTCCCTGGGTTGGGAAGATCCCCTGGAGAAGGGAAAAGCGACCCACTCCAGTATTCTGGCCTGGAGAATTCCACGGGCTCGCAGAGTCAGACACGACGGAGCGACTTTGACTTCACTGACCGTGCGTCCCAATCACCCAGGTAGAAACCTCTTAGGAATCCTTGATCTGTTCCTTTCTTACTCCCATTCCAGCCCAGATTTGCCCCTTTTCTGTGTCTAATGCCTCTTACCTCTGTCTTCCTCCTGTCATTGTCCTGTTTTATACTTCTTCATCTTTGTCATCTAACTCTTCAATTAACAGCCCTTCTCAAAATTTTCCTCCAAAATATTTTTCAGAGCAGGAAAAAAAAAAAAAAACTGGAACCACAGCCCTAAAACCAGCCTATTGCAAGAATTTTGTTGGAAGTGTTTGGTTTTAGTTTTTAAATTCCTGTAAATTTTATATTGTACTACATAAGGAACATACATTTTTAAAAATATAAAGTTACTACCACTAAGTAAGGATGGCCCTCTAGGAAAATGCACTATGTATAACTCCCTACCTCTTGCAATGGTGTAACTAGACTAATTTTTAGAATATTCTGGTCTCATAGAAAATGCCCAAAGTTTGTGATATAATATACACAGGCTTTCACTGAAAATGCAGTTAAATCACTGACTCTTCATTAGATTGACTTCTCATGGGAATTAGTGGGAGAACTACATTCATATAAATTGTTCAAACAAAGAAAAAGCCTTAAATTAGTATCAAGTACTTTGTGCACATTTTACATTTAGAGATCTAAATATGTAAAATGTACCTCTGAAATTATAGGGGAAATTAGTAGCAAATATGTGATATATTTGTATTTATACAAAATTTTTTAAGCATAATATGTCAATACAGTTTCATCTATATCATAAAGGAAACACTTCATGTACCTGTCTTTGTTTAGAGGCAGCTGAAAAATTAATGTGTAGGAGATGGACTGTTCCAGTTTTAGCCTACATCTAAGCATGTTTCTCCTTTGGGACAAACATTTAATACACTGATACAGTGATTGAACAGTGGGAAACAGCTTGCTCCAGTGAAATAACTTGACAGTTTACAACTTAAAATAGGGCCTGCTTGTCTCGCTTATTTGCCCTGTGACTGTTGGACTAGCTGATGACCTCACAGAGATTACATTTTTCACCAATAAATGGGGGCTAAGATTATCTTATAAGTGACATTGTGGTTATGGAAGAGGAAAATATGTTTGTGTATGTGTGTTTAGGCGCTCTCTGAAGTATCTGGGGTAAAAACACATGAGGTCTGAAAGTTGCCTTAAAATACTCCAGTGAAAAAGGTAGAGATGAGATACAGATGGTCTGACTTGACAGGAGTTAAACTGGGTGAAGGGTACATGGGAGTTTGTTTTACTCTCTGCTTTTATATAAGTATGAAAATTTTCATAAGAAAAAGTTAAAACTATCTTTCAAATGAAGGTTCATAGAGTCCTTGACCTATAGTAATCACTAAAGAAATGTTCATTCTACCTCTCAAGATTTAGTAGAGGGATTAAAATATATTTTTAACAATGTAAATTCTGCTATAAACTGATTTTAATGCCTCTGATCCACTCTCAACCATAAAGACCCAGAAAACGTTTCTAGCCATGGAGAACTTAATCTGGAGGGTTAGACAAGTGTACAGACATGCCAGAACTGGACCCTGGGCTGACATCTCCAGTCTCTACAAAATTCTTACAGTCTCTTTCTCAGTCTCTGCATGGCCCCATAACTACTGGGTAGTGTGTGGTTGAAACCAATACATCTAAGACCAAGAAAGCCAGGACTATTATAAGTACCAGCTGACATGTTCATGATACACATTTTTATCCCTGTTTGGCCTCATTCTTGGCCTCATTTCTACCTGTTGTAGAATTTGTAAGGGAGAGATTGATGTTCCTGCCTTCTCCTATAGCATGCTGGGAAATGTGTATTTTCAAGATTGAGGTTGTTGGGTGTATGTATTAGTATTATTGCATTTATATCTATAAGTATTAGTATTATTGCACAGTTCATATATTATTGCAAGATATGAACTGTGCAAATCAACCTTAGCCACATTTTGACTTCTGACTCCAAAAACTCCTTCCTAAATTAAACATTTTTAATAATCCACCTTGTATTGATTTGAAATGTTAACCTATTTTTTTTATTAGAGCCTAGTTTTATAAATTTGTCACTATTTCTGAAGACCCTGTTTTCATGTACCTTATTTAAAACTGTCAAATGTCAGAATCAAAGTCAGTTACTTTAAATGAACTGTCTCCATTTATCTTAATACATATAGTCTATTTATCAGGGTATTATTATACATTTAAAACAGGGTCTGTCTATAGTTCTCCAACTTTATTACCCCCACTCAATTTCAGGTCACTTCTAATTACTGTAAAAGCCTACTCATTTAGTAGTGAAGTCTTCCCTCACTGATTATTTGGGAGCTTGTGGATTTATAAAATGAAGATTTCCTCCAAATTCTTTAAAATCATTACTCTGTAGAAAATGTGAAATGCCATATTCTCATTTTAAACAAGATATAGCTTTCATTCTCTAAATTAGTCTATGTATTTTCCTGCATAGCCAATCCAGTCATTTCAGCCATCTTTGAAACACCACCAATCTCTCAAAATAGTTCAAATGAACTGTTTTCTAATTTGACGTATCATTGGAGACGGCTGAGAGAATTGTGGCGTCATCTGTATGGCTTTTATGTGGCACTGTTATTGTCCTAACACTGTAAAATCATTTGTTTACATGTACATTTCCCTACTTTATTATGTGCACGTGTGCTCAGTCGTGTCTGACTCTTTGTGACCCCATGGACTGTAGCCCTCCAGGCTCCTCTGTCCATGGGATTCTCCAGGCAAGACTACTGGAGTAGGTTGCCAGCGCCCTCCTCCAGGGAGTCTTCCTGACCCAGAGATCAAACCCGCATCTCCTGGGTCTCCTGTATTGGCAGGCCGATTCTCTACCACTGAGCCATCTGGGAAACCCTTGGTCCTTGTTTTTTGCTTTTTTTTTTTTCTTTCAAAAATTTGTTTCTTTTAAACGTGTATTATTTTTAAATCCTCCTCTTTCCCAGTACCTGCTGGACACTAGATGCTTAATACTACTGAACTGATGATTGGAAACATCCATATGTTCATGCCATGTATCTACATTCAGTAATATCTCATATGGACTCAGTAGCTATAGAGTTTGTTTCCAGCCGTGTTATTTTCTTTGCAAAATTTAGTGAGAAATGTTTATATTTCTGGAAATACTAATACTGTGCTTTTCTTTGTACATTCAAGAAATGTAAGTGGTGCCTGGCACTTTGTCAGGCACTGTGAGCAATATAAAAGTAATGAAATCTGTAGTACTTAGTCTTAAGTTGCTTACAGCCTGAACAGAAAGAGAAGATACAATGGCCAGCCCTAGGCACAATAGAGAAAATGGAAGTTGCTCATTCGTGTCCAACTCTTTGCAACCCCATGGACTATACAGTCCATGGAATTCTCCAGACAAGAATCCTGGAGTGGGTAGCCGTTCCCTTCTCCAGGGGACCTTCCCAACCCAGGGACTGGACCCACGTCTCCCACACTGCAGGCTGATTCTTTACTAGCTGAGCCACCAGGGAAGCCCAAAGCTGTGAAGTTTTCTTCAGGGTCCCCAAAGCCACATCCTTTTGTCTTGTAAATCTGTGAACAGATAATCATTCTCCATGAAGACACAACCTGAGCAAAAGTATGAAGAACTGAGTGTCGCTTCTTTCCCAGCTCAGCCCAGTTGGTTCCGCCTAAGTAATGCTTAAAATTATCCAAGCCAGGCTTCAGCAATACATGAACTGTGAGCTTGCAGATGTTCAAGCTGGTTTTAGAAAAGGCAGAGGAACCAGAGATCAAATTGCTAACATCCCCTGGATCATCAAAAAAGCAAGAGAGTTCCAGAAAAACATCTATTTCTGCTTTGTTGACTATGCCAAAGCCTTTGACTGTGTGGATCACAATAAACTGTGGAAAATTCTGAAAGAGATGGGCATGCCAGACCACCTGACCTGCCTCTTGAGAAACCTGTATGCAGGTCAGGAAGCAACAGTTAGAACTGGACATGGAACAACAGACTGGTTCCAAATAGGAAAAAGAGTACGTCAAGGCTGTATATTGTCAGCCTGCTTATTTAACTTATATGCAGAGTACATCATGAGAAATGCTGGGCTGGAAGAAGCACAAGCTGGAATCAAGATTGCTGGGAGAAATATCAATAACCTCAGACATGCAGATGATACCACTGTTATGACAGAAAGTGAAGAACTAAAGAGCCTCTTGATGAAAGTGAACGAGGATAGTGAGAAAGTTGGCTTAAAGCTCAACATTCAGAAAACGAAGATCATGGCATCCAGTCCCATATCTTCATGGCAAATAGATGGGGAAACAGTGGAAATAGTGGCTGACTTTATTTTGGGGGGCTCCTAAATCACTGCAGATGGTGACTGCAGCCGTGAAATTAAAAGACACTTACTTCTTGGAAGGAAAGTTATGACCAACCTAGATAGCATATTGGAAAAGCAGAGACAATACTTTGCCAACAAAGGTCCATCTAGTCAAGGCTATGGTTTTTCCAGTAGTCATGTATGGATATGAGAATTGGACTATAAAGAAAGCTGAGCACTGAAGAATTGATGCTTTTGAACTGTGGTGCTGGAGAAGATTTTTAAGAGTCCCTTGGACTGCAAGGACATCCAACCAGTCCATTCTAAAGGAGATCAGTCCTGAATATTCATTGGAAGGACTGATGCTAAAGCTGAAACTCCAATACTTTGGCCACCTGATGCAAAGAGTTGACTCATTTGAAAAGACCCTGATGCTGGGAAAGATTGAGGGCAGGAGGAGAGGGAGACAACAGGATGAGATGGTTGGATGGCATCACGAACTCAATGGACATGGGTTTGGGTAGACTCCAGGAGTTGGTGATGGACAGGGAGGCCTGGAATGCTGCGGTTCAAGGGGTCACAAAGAGTTGGACATGACTGAGCAACTGAACTGAACTGAACTGAAGGGAGGCCTGAGACGGTGGTGGCTCCGTTCTTGAGAACAGATTGCTCTTGGCTTCCCCTGAAAGCCACAGGGGACAAAGTCACTAAATTAGCCCAGGCCCCACCCCTCACAAACAAGGTAGCAGGTTTGGTGACTGAGTATAAAGAAAGGAAAAAAAACTTCTGGTGTCAGCTTAGGAAATAAAAGGAAGTACTGGTTGATGCAAAGAATTGTGTGAAACTCCATTATCAGTAACCAGTATTTGTTACAAGAAAAAAATTCTTAACAAAATCCTTATTTTTTAAAAAAATGCAGATTAAGTTCCATACTTTTTTCTCAGAACAAAGGTGCAAATGAAAGGTCTTATGTATTGTGCTTTAAAATGAATCATTTTTTTAGCTTCTATTTCTCTCTCTATTAAAGGAATTTAGAGCGAAGTCAAGAGAATGGGACAAGCAGGAGATACTGTATCAGACTCATCTGGTTTCTTTAGATGCTCAACAGAAAATATTATCTGAGAAATGTAATCAATTTCAGGTACGTTTTCTAATACTGTCTAATACTAAATTAGAATAAATTAGAGGTTAACCACTATTACTCTCTTTACCGTTCAGCATGTAATCTTCTACAGATAGAAATACCAAGCAACGGAAAATCACCAGAGTAGGTCCAACGCCAGGTAGAGTTACAGGTGCATGAAATATAGTTAATGACTGTATATGTCCCAGAAGGTGGTGCTTTAAAAGTCTCCATTGTTATTATGTCATTATATAGCATGTTTTTGCATGCCTGTGGGGTTGGAGAAGACTCTTGAGAGTCCCTTGGACTGCAAGGAGATCCAACCAGTCCATTCTGAAGGAGATCAGCCCTGGGATTTCTTTGGAAGGAATGATGCTAAAGCTGAAATTCCAGTACTTTTGCCACCTCATGCAAAGAGTTGACTCACTGGAAAAGACTCTGATGCTGGGAGGGATTGGGGGCAGGAGGAGAAGGGGACGACAGAGGATGAGATGGCTGGATGGCATCACTGACTCAATGGACATGAGTCTCAGTGAACTCCTGGAGTTGGTGATGGACAGGGAGGCCTGGCATGCTGCGATTCATGGGGTCGCAAAGAGTTGGACATGACTGAGCGACTGATCTGATCTGATCTGATGGGCAAGTCATTTACGTTTAAGAAGGCTTGGTCCCTGCCCCCTAGTACTTTACAGTCTAGACACAGAGATAATACAGGTACAGGTCGACAGATAATGACAAGTGAATGGAAAGGATTCAGATCCTTTCAGCGGTCACAGGAATGAGAGAAAAATTTGAACTGAGATAGTCAGGAAACATCCTCCAATAGGAGTGGAATGAGGCGTGGACCTTGAAAAAGGGAGGTATTTTGAGACAGGAGAGAGTGTATTCGGGGTAGTGGAAATAACGAAAGCAAAGTCACTGAGGCATGAGAGCAGAAGGCAAGTTCCCAGAATAGGGGGTGGGCCGGCTGGGTGGAGGGCGCGTGGGAGGCGGGGCGGCGGCGGGAGGCGGGGCCTGGGGGCTGGTGCGGGTGGTAACCGAAAGCTTACCTAGGAAGTTGGAACAAAATAGAAAGCCCAGAGATAAATCCATGCACATATGGACACCTTATCTTCGACAAAGGAGGCAAGAATATACAATGGATTAAAGACAATCTCTTTAACAAGTGGTGCTGGGAAATCTGGTCAACCACTTGTAAAAGAATGAAACTAGAGCACTTTCTAACACCATACACAAAAATAAACTCAAAATGGATTACAGATCTAAACGTAAGACCAGAAACTATAAAACTCCTAGAGGAGAACATAGGCAAAACACTCTCTGACATACATCACAGCAGGATCCTCTATGACCCACCTCCCAGAATATTGGAAATAAAAGCAAAAATAAACAAATGGGACCTAATTAAACTTAAAAGCTTCTGCACAACAAAGGAAACTATAAGCAAGGTGAAAAGACAGCCTTCAGAATGGGAGAAAATAATAGCAAATGAAGCAACTGACAAACAACTAATCTCAAAAATATACAAGCAACTCCTACAGCTCAATTCCAGAAAAATAAATGACCCAATCAAAAAATGGGCCAAAGAACTAAATAGACATTTCTCCAAAGAAGACATACAGATGGCTAACAAACACATGAAAAGATGCTCAACATCACTCATTATCAGAGAAATGCAAATCAAAACCACGATGAGGTACCATTTCACGCCAGTCGGAATGGCTGCGATCCAGAAGTCTACAAGTAATAAATGCTGGAGAGGGTGTGGAGAAAAGGGAACCCTCTCACTGTTGGTGGGAATGCAAACTAGTACAGCCACCATGGAGAACAGTGTGGAGATTCCTTAAAAAACTGGAACTAGAACTGCCATATGACCCAGCAATCCCACTGCTGGGCATACACACTGAGGAAACCAGAATTGAAAGAGACACGTGTACCCCAATGTTCATCGCAGCACTCTTTATAATAGCCAGGACATGGAAGCAACCTAGATGTCCATCAGCAGATGAATGGATAAGAAAGCAGTGGTACATATACACAATGGAGTATTACTCAGCCATTAAAAAGAATACATTTGAATCAGTTCTAATGAGGTGGATGAAACTGGAGCCTATTATACAGAGTGAAGTAAGCCAGAAAGAAAAACACCAATACAGTATACTAACACCAATACAGTATACTAACTTTCTATATATGGAATTTAGAAAGATGGTAACAATAACCTGTATACAAGACAGCAAAAGAGATACTGATGTATAGAACAGTCTTTTGAACTCTGTGGGAGAGGGAGAGGGTGGGATGATTTGGGAGAATGGCATTGAAATATGTATAATATCATATATGAAACGAGTCGCCAGTCCAGGTTCGATGCACGATACTGGATGCTTGGGGCTGGTGCACTGGGACGAACCAGAGGGATGGTACGGGGAGGGAGGACGGAGAGGGGTTCAGGATGGGGAACACATGTATGCCTGTGGCGGATTCATTTCAATATATGGCAAAACCAATACAATATTGTAAAGTTTAAAAATAAAATAAAATTAAAAAAATATATTAGTACTGTAAAAAAAACAAAGTTTATTCACGCTAGTAAGATGCTGTTTTGTTTGTTTCTTATATACTTCTTTTTCATTCTTTCTTTAAGTTACTTGAATATGTTATACGTGTTCCCTGAATTCACCAGCACAAAATAATCTGACAAAAGTGCTAACCTCATCCTCTACTCCATTCTTATCCATTTAATACAAACACTAAACAGCTAGGTGTTTATCTTCACATAATTTTTCTTTTGTTTGTACACATATGAAAATCTTTTTGGATGGAAATTATATATGTTTCTTTTTAAAAATTCGCCTTTTTACTTAATAAGCTATGGATAGCCTTTTGAGTTATTGCTTAATTATATTTCAGAGTATTTAGTATATATATGTGTGTGTATATACATATATATATATCATATACACCATAGTATATAGTAGATATACCATAATTCTTTCAAACACTTCTTTATTAATGAACACTCAGGTTGTTCCCAGTTTTCTGCTGTTACACAGTATTGTAACAAATGTCCTTGTATAAACATCTTTAAATACCAATACTCTCATTTTGTTAAATAAAAATCTTGGAAATGTTTGTTGAGCCAAAGGGTATGTTCATTCAAATTTATAATAAATATTAGATTGTTTTATTTAAAAAATTATAGCAATTTACAATTCATGAACAGCCAAAGACGACTACTGTCCTGCCACCATGGAATATCAGTCTTTTGATTTTCACCAGCTTGAGAAACTGATAGTTATGTTGGCTTGCTTTGCTTTATGTTTCTCTGGCTGCTTGTAAGGTTGAGCATCTCTTTATGTGTTTCTTAGCCGTTTTCATTTCCTGTTCTGTGAATTGCCTGTGCACAAACTTTGCCCACTTTTCTTTTCTGGTATTTGTCTTTTTCTTATGATGTATAGAAGTTTTTGTACTTCGGGAATTACATGTGTTATATGTGTTGACAACTTTTTTCTACAATCCAGATTTGTTTATTTTGTTTATTTTTGGTCATATAGACATTTTCAACTATTGTTAAATTAAATCCATACTTTTTTCCTCTTTTTCATATCTTCTATATTTTATTTTTTGCTGAATAAGAATTTTCTACCCTACTCTGCATCTTTGCTCTGAGATTATAGAAATACGACTTCTCTTTACACCATCTGAAATTGAGGTTTTAGAATAAATACAAGTCTGAATTATGAAGGACAGAGCTTCGTTATTTAATAATATATTTAAAGATTTTTTCTAAATTTTTTCTGTCACTCTTGAACTTTATATATAAGCTTAGATATTCCCCGCTTCACTGACACAGGTTTCAAATTTCTCAGAAACAGGCACAAAGTTACCACACTCAGCTAAATGGTAAGAAACAAAGCATAGAAGACAGCAGCCCTGAAATTCCACGGCTGGTATGTGAACCGGATTCGACTTGCGAAACCAGTGAAAGAGATGAATTCATTATTGAAAAATTAAAGTCAGCTGTGAGTGAAATAGCACTAAGCAGGAATAAGTTACAAGATGAAAATCAGAAGCTCTTACAAGAACTGAAAATGTACCAAAGACAGTGCCAGGTAAAGATTTATTTATTTTTCAACTGATACTGCCCTGGGTTATACAAATGATGACTCAATAGGTATATGGATTAAAAAGGTAATTTTTTTACTACACATGTAAATTCAGTTCACATTTCCTCTTTATAAGTAATTCTTACTTGATGAGTGAATTTAGTGATCCTGTGCGTACTGTCCCCCGCTAGGTGCTCTTGGGATCTTCAGCAATGCAGTAGGAATTACCAGCACAGTAGGTCAGGAGTCTCTCACAGACCTCTGTTCCTAAACACAGTGGCTCTTTAGCCACTCCACACCCTCTGAACCCACTGTTCATTCTGTGACCCTTGTGCCTCTGACTCTCAGGAAACCCTTAAGGGTTTGACCCTCTAATCACCTCGGTGAAAGGCATGCAGATCACTCCCTGTGATTTATCACTGTTAGGTTTATCATCAGTTCAGTTCAGTTCAGTTGCTCAGTCGTGTCCAACTCTTTGTGACCCCATGAATTGCAGCACGCCAGGCCTCCCTGTCCATCACCAACTCCCGGAGTTCACTCAGACTCACGTCCATCGAGTCAGTGATGCCATCCAGCCATCTCATCCTCTGTCATCCCCTTCTCCTCCTGCCCCCAATCCCTCCCACCATCAGAGTCTTTTCCAATGAGTCAACTCTTCGCATGAGGTGGCCAAAGTATTGGAGTTTCAGCTTTAGCATCATTCCTTCCAAAGAAATCCCAGGGCTGATCTCCTTCAGAATGGACTGGTTGGATCTCCTTGCAGTCCAAGGGACTCTCAAGAGTCTTCTCCAACACCACAGTTCAAAAGCATCAATTCTTCGGCGCTCAGCCTTCTTCACAGTCCAACTCTCACATCCATACATGACCACTGGAAAAACCATAGCCTTGACTAGACGAACCTTTGTTGGCAAAGTAATGTCTCTGCTTTTGAATATGCTATCTAGGTTGGACATAACTTTCCTCCAAGGAGTAAGCGTCTTTTAATTTCATGGCTGCAGTCACCATCTGCAGTGATTTTGGAGCCCTGAAAAATAAAGTCTGACACTGTTTCCACTGTTTCCCCATCTATTTCCCATGAAGTGGTGGGACCGGATGCCATGATCTTCATTTTCTGAATGTTGAGCTTTATGGATATGATCAATGGTTTTTCCAAGGATTAATTTTTTTAACTCAAACATCTTTCGTTTTTTATTTTTGTCTCTCTCCTGGAACCACTAAGGTTATGTAGCATTCGTTAAAATTGTTCATCACCAACTTCTTACCTAAGTGTGTGCTTGATATTCGTGGCTGTCCCAGTCACTTGAGATGTTCCATGGTTTTCTCTCTCAGTCTCCATCAGATCTCCCGCCTGCAAACGTTTGGCCTCTTTCTACCGATTCCTCCGTGTCAGCCCATTTCTGAGTCCCACTCTCTTCCCCCTCAGGTGGAGATCATGGCTCCTGGTCACCGCCTGAGCACTTCTCTAAGATACTCCGCCTCAGGCTCTTCTTCCAGGGCCATTTCTCAGTGTTTGGTCGACTGCCTCCCTCCTCCTGCCGCACTGTCTGTGAGATGACACGTGGGCCTCATCCTAGCCCTTCTTTCTCCACATCCATCTTCTATGTCCCCCTTCCCCAGGCTGGCAAGGAGTCGAATACAGACTCCCAGCTTCTCCTGCCCTGCGGCATTTCTCAGAGATGCTCCCCACCCCAAAATCCGGCTCCATTGGAGGAGGGGGTGTTATTCTAATGCACAGGAGAAAGCAGATGTAAACAAGCAAGCCCAGCTAAACCACAAATACTAAATGCTGAGGAACTCATACAGTTTCTAGAAACAGAAAAGACATTGATGTTGTTTTCTCTGGCTTCTCTAGAAGGTAAATGAGACAAGCACCTCCTCTTCTGCTCTAGAGCTCGTCTGGTGTTCAGCTCACTGTCAGCCTCGCAGTGCTGGCGGAGCTGGGTTTGCGGTTCAGGCAGTTCTCACGGGCTTCCCTTCACCCGGGGCCTACTTCCCCTTTGTCTCCCGGGATAGGAGCCACCGGTCACGCCTCTGGCTCTGCATTAAAGGCAACTTATATTTACATCTTTGTAGCTGTCTTTGTCAGAGAAGGCAATGGCACCCCACTCCAGTACTCTTGCCCGGAAAATCCCGTGGATGGAGGAGCCTGGTGGGCTACAGCCCATGGGGTCGCTAAGAGTCTGACACGACTGAACAACTTCACTTTCACTTTTCACTTTCATGCACTGGAGAAGGAAATGGCAACCCACTCCAGTGTTCTTTCCTGGAGAATCCCAGGGACACAGGAGCCTGACAGGCTGCCGTCTATGGGGTCGCACAGAGTCGGACACAACTGAAGGGACTCAGCAACAGCAGCAGCAGCTGCTTTTGTACTGGTTGGATCCTGCACCAGGGTCACAGTCAATAAATGAAATTGGTTTTCTGGGTATTACCTGAATATTCTCCCCTTGTTCTCAGACTGAGGACTTCTCTTTGCCCCTTCTTGAGGTCTTTTTGGCTCTGGTCCCTAGGAATCTGTTTTCTGCTCCGACCTATTTTGTTCTGTTTTCATTGGTTTGCCTGAAACATATTTCTTCTGTAGCTCTAGTTATGAAGCTTGGTTCTACTTTTTAGTGAGATCCTGATTCTTCAAGAACATTAATTCCTTTTAATCTCTCCAAAAAGAGTTCTGTTTGGATTTATTACAGCCCAAGAACATTGTCTTTTATAGACAGAGATTCAGCTTTTGGTTCTTGGCTCACATGTGGAATAGAAATCTCTATTCCTGCCCAGTGTTCTAGGAAGAGGTTCTGTTCCCCTTTCATGGCAGCGTGACTGACTTTCTCTATAATGCTTTCCTTCATCAACCCCACTTTTCTCCTTCTCAGAACTTCATCTTTTATACTTTTCCAAGAAGTACACTGGAGAATCTTGTTAAAAGAAAAAAGGCTGCAAATGGAGGAAGTGTGTGCATTGAGAAGCATTAATAAATTAACATTCCCGGTCCAGATCACAACCCCTGCTCTCTCTGCGTGAGCACCGTAAGCCTGTGCTGCTCACCCTGTCACACTCGGGCTCCTGTGCACAAGTGAGAAAGTGCAGCCTGAGAGTGAATGCATTGCCGGAAGGTAGAGGACGTCACCTCCTGATGGCCAACGCCATGGTATCCATCCTTTAGCACGATTGTCATATTGATTGACCCTTCTAATGCATGATATGACTCATCCCTCACCCACGATTTTTACAGACTTGCAGGGTGGGAGTGGGGAGCTTACCTGTACTCCTGAGAAGGCTCTGTAGGTTGTCTGGGCTAAGGAAGGTCCATGTTAGCAGGAATAGAGACACAGATGTAGAGAACAAACTCCTGGACCCTGCAGGGGAAAGGGAGGGTGGGATAAACTGGGAGAGGAATGTTGCCATATATAAAGTACCACGTGTAAGATAAACAGCTGGTGGGAAGCTGCTGTGTAGCTCACAGAGCTCAGCTTGGTGCTGTGATGATCTGGATGGATGGGATGGGTGTGGTGGGGAGAGAGGCTCAAGAGGGAGGGGCTCCAGTATACATATAGCTGGTTCACGTTGTTATACAGCAGAAACTAACAGCCTTGTAAAGCAATTATATTCCAATAATAAAATTTCTTAAAAAATGAAAGTTCATGTCACCCACTTTGACTTTTCCTTATAAATATTTATTAATGTACTTAATTTATTAACATTCCTAAATATATACCAACAGAATAAAAACCCAACTACTCATAGAAGTCAAAATAATTATAAAATATTTTGATTGATACTTATACTAAAGTTTATAAATATAACTATCTTAATTTCCTAACTGTTCTGAAAGAAAGGTGTTAGTTGCTCAGTCCTGTTTGCCTCTTTGAGATCCCGTGGACTGTAGCCCGCCAGGCTCCTCTGTCCATGGGATTCTCCAGGCAAGAATACTGGAATGGGTTGCCATTCCCTTCTCCAGGGGATCTTCCTGACCCTGGAATCGAACCCAGGTCTCCTGCATTGCAGGAAGATTCTTAACCATCTCAGCCATGAGCCACCAGGGAAGCTGATGTTCCTTTAAATCAGTGATTCTCTACTGAGGTGATTTTGCTTCCCCAGTGACACTTGGCAATACTTGTCATATGTTAGTGCTCCACAATACAGTCTTTGGTTATCACTACAGGGAAGAGGGGTGTTATTGGCATTTAGTGGGTAGAGGTTTGGGTTGCTGCTAAACATCTAAAACAATCTCACAATGTACGAGACAAACCCCACAACAAAGAATTATACAGACCAAATTGTAAATTTTGCTGAGGCTGAGAAACCTTGCTTTAAATTTTGAAATGTTATTTTTCTCATAGACTTCACCAGTAATTCTCTAAGTGTACTTGTGATGTTTTCCAGAGTTAATGATAAATTTTGCTGTGACTGGGTTTTATTTATTTATAATCCACCAATTTCTATGAGAAAGTTTCCCAAAATTAGTTTTACAGATTTTTGTTCATGTAAAAACTAATTTATTTATCCTTGGATCTAAGAGCATTAGTAAATTTAAACATCTCCATTTTATACTTTACAAAGGATTGACTTGTTTAAAAAAAGCAATTCAAATTATTCTGGATTAAGTTTCACACACCAAAAAGTGTTATAGTTCTAATGAAAAGACTTTTGAGAAATAATTTGCTTCAAAACCTTCAAGATGTCTAAAAATTTTATAACTAAACAGATGGGCCTTAAACTTGTTTTACAAAAATTATGTTTTACCAAATGGGAATAATTAGAGGTGAATGATCACTATAACCAGTGCGTGTTTTTAGAAACAAGTTTCTCGTCTCTTTTTGAGAAACTGTCATGTGTTAGTGCTCCGCATCTTGCACATACATTTAAAAAGACAACCGTTTCAGCCTGCAGTACTGTCACTTACTGTATATAAAATTCTCTTTCGTTTACAACGCACTTTAATGCCAGCTGCATCTGAATTTCCACAGAATCACATCTTCTCACTTGTCTTTCTACAACCTTGAAATGTGTCAGCAGACACATCTATTCCATTACATGTATTTATTTTCTGTGCTGCACTACACTCACATTTTGAAAGTGTGCAATATTTCCCATTGGTAGTCAATGACAGAAATAAATTGTTCTGTATTTTTTCTAATATCTATGCCAAAAAATATGACCTTTCTTTGCTTGTTAATGTGTCATTAAGCTATTAGAGCCGCACAGTCCTATAGAAATATAATACACAAATGTAACTTAAACTTTACTAGGAGAAGGCAATGGCACCCAACTCCAGTACTCCTGCCTGGAAAATCCCACGGACGGAGGAGCCTGGTGGGCTACAGTCCATGGGGTCGCTAGGAGTCAGACACGACTAAGCGACTTCACTTTCACTTTTCACTTTCATGCATTGGAGAAGGAAATGGCAACCCACTCCAGTACTCTTGCCTGGAAAATCTTATGGACGGAGGAGCCTGGTGGGCTGCAGTCCATGGGGTCGCTAAGAGCCAGACACGGCTGAGCGACTTCACTTTGACTTTTCACTTTCATGCATTGGAGAAGGAAATGGCAACCCATTCCAGTGTTCTTGCCTGGAGAATCCCATGGACAGGGGAGCCCTGATGGGGTGCCATGTATGGGGTCGCACAGAGTTGGGCATGACTGAAGCGACTTAGCAGCAGCAGTAGCCACATTAAAAAACGTCATAAGAAATGGGTAAAATTAATATATAATAGTAATAAATTTTATTCAGCACAACACATATCCAAAGTGTTATCATTTCAACATAAAATCAATGTCAAAAAATCATTAATGAGATATTTTACATTTCTTTTCATAATTAGCCTTCAAAATCCAGTGTATATGTTACACTTGCAGCACATCTCAATTTGGATATTAAGTATCACCGGGAATACCTGATCTGTATTTAGATTTTATAAAATTTACAGTTAAAATTTTAGACTTGCATACACACACAAGTTGTTCCAAGTAAACTTGACAGTGTTCCAATAACTGAATCAAGTACCAAAGAATCATTTTCCTGAATATTTGCATCCACATTGGCAAATAATTGATTTGACTTTTTATACAAAAGCATGCTAATTTTAAAACTACATCTAACTTAAATCCCCAATTCTTGTGTCAACCCAGTACTATTGACTTTGAATTCAAAGGGATATTACATAAGTCAAAAAAGCAACTCAATTTATCAATAGCAATAAAGCTTCTTTTCTTATACTCTATAGTAAATTTACATAAGGCTGTCAATTAAAAACTTTCACATATTCCTACATGTTAGAAAAACGTGTCGAATCATTATTTATTGTAAGTTTCAGGTTTAATTTCTCTTTTCTGTGTCTCTGGATCACAAATAAGCCTTTTATCCCTTAATGATATCTCCAAATGTGACGCTTTTAGGTATTATTGTCTAATGACAGTACATAAATGACTCATTATTATCAGATTTTATAGAATTTTTGTCAGTTGTCACCCATGGTGATACTACATTTTGCTGGTCTGGAGTTAGAGCCCTCTTGTGACCCCTCTTCCCCAAGGAAGGCAGGCCCACTCCTCTACATGCAGTTTCACGTTCGATTGCTCCCTGGTGGCAAATTTGCAATGCAGGGAGCCCAGAGAATACCTTCTTAAATTGGGTAAAGTAATGCATGACATCCACATAAAGTTTATTTCAGTTCAGTTCAGTTCAGTCAGTCAGTCGTGTCCGACTCTTTGTGACCCCATGGACTGCAGGACACCAGGCCTCCCTGTCCATCACCAACTCCCGGAGTCCACCCAAACCCATGTCCATTGAGTCAGTGATGCCATCCAACCATCTCATCCTCTGTCGTCCCCTTATCCTTCTGCCCTCAATCTTTCCCAACATCAGGGTCTTTTCAAATGAGTCAGTTCTTCGCATCAGGTGGCCAAAGTACTGGAGTTTTAGCATCAACATCAGTCCTTACAATGAACACCCAGGACTGATCTCCTTTAAGATGGACTGGTTGGATCTCCGTGCAGTCTCAAGGGACTCTCAAGAGTCTTCTCCAACACCACAGTTCAAAAGCACCAATTTTTTGGCACTCAGCTTTCTTTATAGTCCAGCTCTCACATCCATACATGACCACTGGAAAAACCATAGCCTTAACTAGACGGACCTTTGTTGGCAAAGTAATGTCTCTGCTTTTTAATATGCTCTCTAGGTTGGTCATAACTTTCCTTCCAAAGAGTAAGCGTCTTTTAATTTCATGGCTGCAGTCACCATCTGCAGTGATTTTGGAGCCCAAAAAAATAAAGTCTGACACTGTTTCCACTGTTTCCCCATCTATTTCCCATGAAGTGATGGGACCAGATGCCATGATCTTAGTTTTCTGAATGTTGAGCTTTAAGCCATCTTTTTCACACTCCTCTTTAACTTTTATCAAGAAGCTTTTTAGTTCTTCTTCACTTTCTGCCATAAGGGTGGTGTCATCTGCACATGTGAGGTTACTGATATTTCTCCTGGCAATCTTGATTCCAACTTGTGCTTCCTCCAGCCCAGCGTTTCTCATGATGTACTCTGCATATAAGTTAAATAAGCAGGCGGACAATATATAGCCTTGACGTACTCTTTTTCCTATTTGGAACCAGTCTGTTGTTCCATGTCCAGTTCTAACTGTTGTTTCCTGACCTGCATACAGGTTTCTCAAGAGTCAGGTCAGGTATTCTGGTATTCCCATCTCTTTCATAGTTTTCCACGGTTTATTGTGATCCACACAGTCAAAGGCTTTGGCATAGTCAACAAAGCAGAAATAGATATTTTTCTGGAACTCTCTTGCTTTTTCCATGATCCAGTGGATGTTGGCAATTTGGTATCTGGTTCCTCTACCTTTTCTAAAACCAGCTTGAACATCTGGAAGTTCACGGTTAAATAACCACAGCTGAAGCCTGGCTTGGAGAATTTTGAGCATTACTTTACTAGCGTGTGAGATGAGTGCAATTGTGCAGTAGTTTGAGCATTCTTTGGCATTGCCTTTCTTTGGGATTGGAATGAAAACCGACCTTTTCCAGTCCTGTGGCCACTGCCGAGTTTTCCAAATTTGCTGGCATATTGAGTGCAGCACTTTCACAGCATCATCTTGCAGGATTTGGAATAGCTCAACTGAAATTCTGTCACCTCCACTAGCTTTGTTCATAGTGATGCTTCCTAAGGCCTAAAATTTGTCTATTTTGCTAATCTCTTATTTCATATTTCTTTTGTTTATTTTGGAATTGTATCTCATCTGAAAAATCTGCACTGTTTGAGATAGGAACTTTATTAAATCATCTATTTGAATATATTTTCCTACTTATTTCCAAATAAGCTAGGAATATCTGGGGCTAGTAATATCTTTAGCTCTCCTGGAGAACAATATATTATATTTAAGACTTTGGTTAAAAAAACTGTTTATATGGGACCTTATATGTCCTATACTGTCTATACAATTATAATTCTAAGCTGTGAAATACTCTGGAATTAAATCGTGGTGATACTTGCACAGCTTTGTGAATATGCTCAAATCCACTGAACTCTACACTTTAAGGGTGAATATTATGATATATCGATTATATTTGAATGAATGTTATTGATGTATAAAGAATTATTAAATGACTTTTTGAAAATATCAATAGTGTTGTTTATGGTCTTTATTCAGTTTAGTTCAGTCGCTCAGTTATCTCCAACTCTTTGCAACCCCATGAACTGCAGCATGCCAGGCCTCCCTGTCCATCACCAACTCCCAGATCCATGAGTCTGGGTCCACCCAGATCCATGTCCATTGAGTCGGTGATGCCATCCAACCATCTCATCCTCTGTCGTCCCCTTCTCCTCCTGCCCTCAATCTTTCCCAACATCAGGGTCTTTTCAGATGAGTCAGTTCTTAGCACCAGGGGGCCAAAGTATTGGAGTTTCAGCTTCAACATCAGTCCCTCCAGTGAACACAGGACTGATCTCCTTTGTGATGGACTGGTTGGATCTCCTTGCAGTCTAAGGGACTCTCAAGAGTCTTCTCCAACACCACAGTTCAAAAGCATCAATTCTTCGGCACTCAGCTTTCTTTATAGTCCAACTCTCACATCCATACATGACCACAGGAAAAACCATAGCCTTGACTAGACGGACCTTTGTTACCAAAGTAATGTCTCTGCTTTTCAATATGCTGTCTAGGTTGGTCATAACTTTCCTTCCAAGGAGTAAATGTCTTTATTAGCAGTGCCCTAAGAGCAGCCCTGCCCTCATCTTTACCAATAAGCTGCAGGTTTGTTTTACTTATTTTTCATGAAAAAATTATTTTTGAGTCTTAAATGTTCTACCTAGACTAGTAGACAAAAGATTTGAATTTTTCCATTGCAGAATCTGCCACTTATGAGCTGTGTAACTTTGGGCCAACCCTGGCCCTCAATTTGCTCATCTGTAAAAATGGAAATTTTTACAATTGTTGACCATTACCAGATGGTCAACACTGAAATCAGATTGATTATATTCTTTGCAGCCAAAGATGGAGAAGCTCTATACAGTCAGCAAAAAGAAGACCGGGAGCAGACTGGCTCAGATCATGAACTTATTGCCAAATTCAGACTTAAATTGAAGAAAGTAGGGAAAACCACTACAGCATTCAGGTATGACCTGAATCAAATCCCTTATGATTATACAGTGGAAGTGAGAAGTAGATTTAAGGGATTAGATATGATAGAGTGCCTGATGAACTATGGATGGAGGTTCATGACATTGTACAGGAGACAGGGATCAAGACCATCCCCATGGAAAAGATGCAAAAAAGCAAAATGGCTGCCTGGGGAGGCCTTATAAATAGCTGTGAAAAGAAGAGAAGCGAAAAGCAAAGGAGAAAAGGAAAGATATAAGCATCTGAATGCAGAGTTCCAAAGAATAGCAAGAAGAGTTAAGAAAACCTTCCTCAGCGATCAATGCAAAGAAATAGAGGAAAACAACAGAATGGGAAAGACTAGAGATCTCTTCAAGAAAATTAGAGATAACAAGGGAACATTTCATGCAAAGATGGGCTCAATAAAGGACAGAAATGGTAGGGACCTAACAGAAGCAGAAGATATTAAGAAGAGGTGGCAAAAATACACAGAAGAACTGTACAAAAAAGATCTTCATGACCCAGATAATCATGATAGTGTGATCACTGACCTAGAGCTAGACATCCTGGAATGTGAAGTCAAGTGGGCCTTAGGAAGCATCACTACGAATAAAGCTAGTGTAGATGATGGAATTCCAGTTGAGCTATTTCAAATCCTGAAAGATGATGCTGTGAAACTGCTGCACCCAATGTGCCAGCCAATTTGGAAAACTCAGCAGTGGCCACAGGACTGGAAAAGATCAGTTTTCATTCCAATCCCAAAGAAAGGCTCAAACTACTGCACAATTGCACTCATCTCACACGCTAGTAAAGTAATGCTCAAAAAAGCCAGGCTTCAGCAATACGTGAACCGTGAACTGCCAGATATTCAAGCTGGTTTTAGAAAAAGCAGAGGAACCAGAGATCAAATTGACAACATCTGCTGGATCACGGAAAAATCAAGAGAGTTCCAGAAAAACATCTATTTCTGCTTTATTGACTATGCCAAAGCCTTTGACTGTGTGGATCACAATAAACTGTGGAAAATTCTGAAAGAGATGGGAATACCAGACCACCTGACCTGACTCTTGAGAAACCTGTATGCAGGTCAGGAAGCAACAGTTAGAACTGGACATGGAACAACAGACTGGTTCCAAATAGGAAAAGGAGTACATCAAGGCTGTGTATTGTCACCCTGCTTATTTAACTTATATGCAGAGTACATCATGAGAAACGCTGGGCTGGAAGAAGCACAAGCTAAAATCAAGATTGCTGGGAGAACTATGAATAACCTCAGATATTCAGATGACACCACCCTTATGGCAGAAAGTGAAGAAGAACTAAAAAGCCTCTTGATGAAAGTGAAAGAGGAGAATGAAGAAGTTGGCTTAAAGCTCAATGTTCAGAAAACTAAGATCATGGCATCCGGTCCCATCACTTCATGGGAAATAGATGGGGAAACAGTGGAAACAGTGTCAGACTATTTTTTAGGGCTCCAAAATCACTGCAGATGGTGATTGTAGCCATGAAATTAAAAGACACTTACTCCTTTGAAGGAAAGTTATGACCAACCTAGATAGCATATTGAAAAGCAGAGATATTACTTTGCCAACAAAGGTCCGTCTAGTCAAGGCTATGGTTTTTCCTGTGGTCATGTATGGATGTGAGAGCTGGACTATAAAGAAAGCTGAGTGCCAAAAAATTGGTGCTTTTGAACTGTGGTGTTGGAGAAGACTCTTGCGAGTCCCTTGGACTGCAAGGAGATCCAACCAGTCCATCCTAAAAGAAATCAGTCCTGTGTGTTCATTGGAAGGACTGATGTTGACACTGAAACTCCAGTGCTTTGGCCACCTGATGCACAGAGTTGACTCACTGGAAAAGACTCTGATGTTTGGAGGGATTGGGGGCAGGAGGAGAAGGGGACGACAGAGGATGAGATGTTTGGATGGCATCACTGACTCGATGGACATGAGTTTGAGTAAACTCCTGGAGTTGGCGATGGACAGGGAGGCCTGGCGTGCTGTGATTCATGGGGTCCCAAAGAGTCAGACACAACTGAGCTACTAAACTAAACTGAACTGAAAAATGGCAGTAGATTTGATGACTGATTCACTGCAGGCCATCTCGAACCTTCTCCACTCTTAGAAATTCCCTTTTCAAGGCCCACTTCCACCTCTCCTTCCACTGGCATTGCCTTTGTCCTTCACAAGGAAAATACGAGCCAACAGATGTCCGCTCTCCTACCCCTCCTTCCAAATGCGTGTGTCTCCATTCCATCTTCCTCCCTTCTTTCCTGTTGAAAGGGCAGCGGGACTCTCTTCTCCTTTAGGCAACTCTTTCACTTGTGCTTTGGGACCCACCTCACCCACCTTCTCTGGACCGTGACAGCATCAGTGTTAACCCTTCTCTGTCCCAGCTGGATCCTTCCCAACAGCTTCTAAACTTGCTCAAGCCTCTGCTATTATCCAAATGAAACATGGGGCTCACAGGATTGCTGGTGTTTCTAGTTACCAGCTAAAGTAGGGCTACTGTTGGGCAATAATGGAACCATAAACCACAGTTTATAATTCACGTTGTTGGCCAGCTTTGAAATTAGGTTTTTCTTGGCCATTCGCAATTATTTGCATTAATCCAAATTTTAGGCATTGGTACTCATGCTTTTATGTTTCCCTCTTTCATGTAGTATGGCCATATGTGGATGATTCTTTGTCTTTATTACTAGACTGTGAGCTTGTGAGGACAGATCCTGTGTCTGTATCCTCAGTGCTGAGCAGAGTTAAGAGTTCAGTAAGTATTTGTTGAATAAATGAATGAAATTCTGTAAAGCTAAGCCAGCAAAGGACTAGGTATCAGGTCATTTGAAATTAGGATGCTTCATATATATTAAATATTTTAAAATGTATTGCATACATCATGATATCCAAATGTGAGCATTGAAAAATTTTGATGTTTTTATTTAGGCCATGGAAGCAGGACTCTCAGAAGTGAAAAGTGAGTTACAGTCACGTGATGATCTCTTGAGAATTATAGAAATGGAACGATTGCAGTTGCACAGAGAACTGTTAAAACTAGGAGAGTCCCAAAGTACTCAAGAAAATAAGAAAAGGTATTTTTATATTCAGCAACCTGAGAAGAATTGTTCAAAACATGATGCTTAAATATTTTTAAGAGTTTTATGTTTGAAATTGGAATTAAAAGTCTGTTTTGTATTGTTATGCTATTAATTATAAGGTATTATTAGATATTAAAAATAAAGGTAGTGATTATTTTATCTTCAAAACCTATGTCTTTACTTACCTGGAATATTATAGCATGTTCTGATATTATGGATACTTATGAAGTCAAAGACTTTCTTAGAACATTTATTCTTCAGAATATTGTATGAACAATAGTATCAGTTCAGTTCAGTTCAGTCACTCTGTCGTGTCCGACTCTTTGCGACCCCATGAATTGCAGCATGCCAGGCCTCCCTGTCCATCACCAACTCCCGGAGTTCACTCAGACTCACGTCCATCAAATCAGTAATGCCATCCAGCCATCTCATCCTCTGTCGTCCCCTTCTCCTCCTGCCCCCAATCCCTCCCAGCATCAGAGTCTTTTCCAATGAGTCAACTCTTCCCATAAGGTGGCCAAAGTACTGGAGTTTCAGCTTCAGCATCATTCCCTCCAAAGAAATTCCAGGGCTGATCTCCTTCAGAATGGACTGGTTGGATCTCCTTGCAGTCCAAGGGACTCTCAAGAGTCTTCTCCAACACCACAGTTCAAAAGCATCAATTCTTCGGCGCTCAGCCTTCTTCACAGTCCAACTCTCACATCCATACATGACCTCTGGAAAAACCATAGCCTTGACTAGACGGACCTTTGTTGGCAAAGTAATGTCTCTGCTTTTGAATATGCTATTTAGGTTAGTCATAACTTTCCTTCCAAGGAGTAAGTGTCTTTTAATTTCATGGCTGCAATCACCATCTGCAGTGATTTTGGAGCCCCCAAAAATAAAGTCTGACACTGTTTCCACTGTTTCCCCATCTATTTCCCATGAAGTGATGGGACCGGATGCCATGATCTTTGTTTTCTGAATGTTGAGCTTTAAACCATCTTTTTCACTCTCCACTTTCACTTTCATCAAGAGGCTTTTGAGTTCCTCTTCACTTTCTGCCATAAGGGTGGTGTCATCTGCATATCTGAGGTTATTGATATTTCTCCCGGCAATCTTGATTCCACCTTGTGTTTCTTCCAGTCTAGCGTTTCTCATGATGTACTCTGCATAGAAGTTAAACAGGGTGAAAATATACAGCCTTGACATACTCCTTTTCCTATTTGGAACCAGTCTGTTGTCCCATGTCCAGTTCTAACTGTTGCTTCCTGACCTGCATACAGATTTCTCAAGAGGCAGGTCGGGTGGTCTGGTATTCCCATCTCTTTCAGAATTTTCCACAGTTTATTGTGATCCACACAAAGTCTTTGGCATAGTCAATAAAGCAGAAATAGATGTTTTTTCTGGAACTCTCTTGCTTTTTCCATGATCCAGGGGATGTTGGCAATTTGATCTCTGGTTCCTCTGCCTTTTCTAAAACCAGCTTGAACATCAGGAAGTTCACGGTTCACGTATTACTGAAGCCTGGCTTGGAGGATTTTGAGCATTACTTTACTAGCATGTGAGATGAGTGCAATTGTGTGGTAGTTTGAGCATTCTTTGTCATTGCCTTTCTTTGGGATTGGAATGAAAACTGACCTTTTCCAGTCCTTTGGCCACTACTGAGTTTTCCCAAGTTCTAGCATATTGAGTGCAGCACTTTCACAGCATCATCTTTCAGGATTTGAAATAGCTCCATTGGAATTCCATAACCTCCACTAGCTTTGTTCGTAGTGATGCTTCCTAAGGCCCACTTGACTTCACATTCCAGGATGTCTGGCTCTAGGTGAGTGATCACACCATCGTGATTATCTGGGTCGTGAAGATCTTTTTTGTACAGTTCTTCTGTGTATTCTTGCCATCTCTTCTTAATATCTTCTGCTTCCGTTAGGTCCATACCATTTCTGTCCTTTATTGAGCCCATCTTTGCATGAAATGTTCCCTTGTTATCTCTAATTTTCTTGAAGAGATCTCTAGTCTTTCCCATTCTGTTGTTTTCCTCTATTTCTTTGCATTGATCGCTGAAGAAGGCTTTCTTATCTCTTCTTGCTATTCTTTGGAACTCTGCATTCAGATGCTTGTATCTTTCCTTTTCTCCTTTGCTTTTCGCTTCTCTTCTTTTCACAGCTATTTGTAAGGCCTCTCCAGGCAGCCATTTTGCTTTTTTGCATTTCTTTTCCATGGGGATGATCTTGATCCCTGTCTCCTGTACAGTATCACAAACCTCATTCCATAGTCCATCAGGCACTCTATCTATCAGATCTAGGCCCTTAAATCTATTTCTTACTTCCACTGTATAATCATAAGGAATTTGATTTAGGTCATAACTGAATGGTCTAGTGGTTTTCCCTACTTTCTTCAATGTAAGTCTGAATTTGATAATAAGGAGTTCATGATCTGAGCCACAGTCAGTTCCTGGTCTTGTTTTTGTTGACTGTATAGAGCTTCTCCATCTTTGGCTGCAAAGAATATAATCAATCTGATTTCGGTGTTGACCATCTGGTGATGTCCATGTGTAGAGTCTTCTCTTGTGTTGTTGGAAGAGGATGTTTGCTATGACCAGTGCATTTTCTTGGCAAAACTCTATTAGTCTTTGCCCTGCTTCATTCCGTATTCCAAGGCCAAATTTGCCTGTTACTTCAGGTGTTTCTTGACTTCCTACTTTTGCATTCCAGTCCCCTGTAATGAAAAGGACATCTTTTTTGGGTGTTAGTTCTAAAAGGTCTTGTAGGTCTTCATATAATTAAATATTAGCTCCATACTATAAACAATCAGTGTTTATAAATAAGATTTACTACATGTTTTTCAAATGTTTTTATGTTGATGGTCTTAAGCGTCAACTTTTCACTCATAAATGTTTTATTTATTTTGGCCTCCAAACTCATCACCTTGTCAGTTCCATTAAGAGTTTTGTTAGGGCAGATGTTTTATCCTCTTTTAAAGTCAGGAATTGTGTAGCATATAACCACAAAGGAAATGGCACTGCTGAGGATTATTAAATGTCTATATTTGTGAATAAGACTGTTCTAACTATTCCCTGCTGTTCCAATTCTCAGTAGACCTTGAGTCCTTCTCACATCTGAAGGCTAATGCCAGATCAGTGATAGGACTTTAGAAACTGAATGGCCAAAAGAGGATGGATATTTATTGAAAGATGATTACATTGTTTTAAAGTGTTAGTTGCTCAGTCATGTCTAACTCCTTGTGACCCCATAGACTGTAGCCCACCATGCTCCTCTGACCATGGGATTCTCCAGGCAAGAGTACTGGTGTGGGTTACTATGCCCTCCTGCAGGGGATCTCCCTGACCCAGGGATCGAACTGGGGTCTCCTGCACTGCAGGCAGGTTCTTTACTATCTGAGCCACCAAGGGAAGCATTATTTTTTCAAAGCTGTAGGACCTGCTAGCATTCCTTTGAGGTCTTCAAATGGCAAATTAATATTCCCCAGAGTAACCTCTTGTCCATCTAACCAAGAGTGGTAGAATGCCTATTAGCCAGTACGAGCTTTAGAGTGGTCAGATATACAAGCTATATGTCATCACCACTGATCATTAATAAATCCACTGGAAATATATTATGTGCAAGACACTGTTCCGGTGTGGTGAGTTGGTGAAAAATGTCTTCACATATGGAATGTATATGCCTAAGAAATTTCCTATAAACATAAGAAATTTCCAAGAATAGCAAACCATTCAGCCCATGTCTAGCTTTGGTTTATGAAGAGCATTATAGGTATTTTCTCTGGAGCTGTATCTCACACAGTCAATTTTTAATTCCAGACATGGCCAACTTTCCTTGAATATATGATTTAATCTAAAATCTTACAGTTATTTGCATATTTGGCCAATACAACTCTTCTGTTATGCCTGCTTACATTTTCTATTTAAGCTGGTATATATTTTGGTCTCCAAATTACAGCCTTCTCATTTGGAGGATAGTCTTCAGTTCTAGTATTCTGAGATTCGATGAAAAATAGGTATTTAACTTTTCACAGCTTCTGTTGTATTTTAGACTTCGGGCATAGTCTTCTCAGCCTTCATCTTTCCCATTGAAAATTTCTAATCCTTTTAGTTTGTGTTCATTTGAACATGATTCTGTCCTCTTTATCGTTTTTTTTTGTTTGTTTGAATTCTGTTTGTTTTTTACAGTTGTATTAGGGTGAAGCAGCCAAGGCTACTGAGTGTAAACACACAATAGTTTTATCACAGTAGCCTTGTAGTGTTTTTATTTATTTTCAAAGCTTTTCTCATTAATGCCAAGATTTTGTTAGCTTTTTCTTTTCTTTACTTATAGAAGCATCTTGGGATGACATGTTCTGAGAGTTATTAAAAATAATTCCTACATTCCCTTCTTACATGATAAATGATAGTTCCTTTGTGTCTTTATGTTAACATGATTATTATTTTCTTCTTGAACTTGTCCACATTAAAGCTTGATGTTTATTCCACTCACTCACTGAAATTTATAAGTTCATTATGAGGTTTTTACCATTCAGTTCAGCATTCCACTCCCTGAATTGCTTGGAAAGAATTAACAATAGGAAATTTCATTTTTCACCATTTTAAAATCATAGCAAAGAAGACAAATTTAAGATTGATCCTAAAATAATGTTTTAGAATACTGGATAAAATGCTCACAATATATTACTGAGGGGAAACAAAAGGGGCCTGAAAAGCAGTGTGTACAGTACATGCTAATTGTATGGGAAACATGTGTTTATACACATATGCATAGACAAAAAAGACAGTATACACAAAAATGCTGACAGTGGTTTTCCCTAGATGACATCTTATCGCAGTATATATACTCTGATAAACTATGTTTTCTACAGAGTTAATATGTATGTTTGATGACCAAAAAAAGTAGTCCAGTCCAGACACATGCACCTCAAGGATATCACTATTAATTTATACCTTTTATTTTTTTAACTTTTTGTTTTATATCAGAGTATAGCCAGTTAACAATATTGTGATAGTTTCAGCTGGACAGGAAAGGGACTCAGCCATACATAAACATGTATCCATATACACTCTGCTATATTAAAATGGATAGCCAACGAGATCCTACTGTATAGGACAGGGAACTCTGCCTGAATGGGAGAGGAGTACAGGGGAGAATGGATACATGTATAATTTATACATTTTAAAAGAGCCCTTTATTTTCCATCTTTTCATTAGTTATTTCTCTCGTCTCTCCGATTTTGTTTTGTTTGTATGTGTGGCTTAAGTTTCTGATTTGTGGAACTATTTTAAAAGCTGTTTGGAAATGTAAAATCATGCTCAGTTACAGGTAGGTACATTCCTCAAAACCCCAGACACTATCAGGTTAGCCCAGCAATAGTGGAAAGCATGCTGTGTTTCTTGCATGGTTATCTTTATTTTTTTTTAAGTTTTTTTAAATTAATTAATTTATTTTAATTGGAGGCTAATTACTTTACAATATTGCATTGGTTTTTGCCAAACATTGACATGAATCAATCACAGGTGTACATGTGTTCCCCATCCAGAACCCCACTCCCACCTCCCTTCCCATTCCATCCATCAGGGTCATCCCAGTGCACCAGCCCTGAGCACCCTGTCTCACGCATCAAACCTGGACTGGTGATCTGCTTCACATATGATAATATACACATTTCAATGCTACCCTCTCAAATCATCCCACCCTCGCCTTCTCCCACAGATTCCAAGAGACTGTTCTGTACATCTGTGTGTCTTTTGCTGTCTCACATACAGGGTTATCGTTACCATATTTCTAAATTCCATGTATATGCGTTAGTATACTGCATTGGTGTTTTTCTTTCTAACTTATTTCACTCTGTATAATAGGCTCCAGTTTCCTCCACCTCATCAGAACTTGATTCAAATGCATTCTTTTTAATGGCTGAGTAATATTCCATTGTGTATATGTAGCACAGCTTTCTTATCCATTCATCTGCCAATGGACATCTAGGTTGCTTCCATGTCCTGGCTATTGTAAACAATGTTGCAATGAACATTGACGTACACATGTCTCTTTCAATTCTGGTTTCCTCAGTGTGTATGCCCAGCAGTGGGATTGCTGGGTCATATGGCAGTTCTATTTCCAATTTTTTAAGGAATCTCCACACTGTTCTCCATAGTGGCTGTACTAGTTTGCATTCCCACCAACAGTGTAAGAGGGTTCCTTTTCCTCCGCACCCTCTACAGCGTTTATTGTTTGTAGACTTTTTGATAGCAGCTATTCTGACCAGCGTGAGATGGTACCTCATTGTGCTTTTGATTTGCACTTCTCTGATAATGAGTGATGTTGAGCATCTTTTCATGTGTTTGTTAGCCATCTGCATGTCTTCTTTGGAGAAATGTCTGTTTAGTTCTTTGGCAGCATGGTTATCTTTATTTTTCATGTTTCAACGATTTTTTATTTTACCAATCTCCCTGATGTGGAAGTGAACATTACCTGTTTCTAGTTCTCCAAATTTCCTGTGGAAATTGTACTTTTCATACTAGTTCCTGCCTTTCCTCTCTAGTGCCCATGCTGCTGCTGCTGCTGCATCACTTCAGTCGTGTCCAACTCTGTGTGACCCCATAGATGGCAGCCCACGAGGCTCCCCTGTCTCTGGGATTCTCCAGGCACGAACACTGGAGTGGGTTGCCATTTCCTTCTCCAATGAATGAAAGTGAAAAGTGAAAGTGAAGTCACTCAGTTGTGTCCGACCCTCAGCGACCCCATGGACTGCAGCCCACCAGGCTCCTCCGTCCATGGGGTTTTCCAGGCAGGAGCACTGGAGTGGGGTGCCATTGCCTTCTCTGTCTAGTGCCCATATGGGTTGCTATTCCATTTTATAAATTGAGCAGCTGAAGAATAGACTATTTGAGCTTTCTCTGGGCAGGCTGTCAGATTTAATCATTTTGGATCACTTTTATGGAGTAGTTGCTCCCCTTGGACATATCCTGACATAGTTCCTTTCCACAATGTAGAAGCAGGTCAGGTGTATTTCCTTTTTTAAACTGGCTCCCAAGCTATTTTATTATATGAAACAATCGTTTTCTTCTTATCCAAAAATCTTATCTACATGTGCAAATTGAGTATTCAGCCAATTTTTAATGTATAATTGAAATTCCATATTAATTACTGTGTTTTATTTTCACTAACACTATTATTTGCACTCAGTTAAATATGTAAATACTTATGGGACCTGAATGTATTAGAACTTTTCATGTGTGTAACTAGAAATGTCTCCAGCAGATTAATAATCTGTCTCTGCAG
Source organism: Bos indicus x Bos taurus (assembly GCF_003369695.1). Lineage (NCBI taxonomy): Eukaryota > Metazoa > Chordata > Mammalia > Artiodactyla > Bovidae > Bos > Bos indicus x Bos taurus. Next base: position 49,815,922 of record NC_040104.1, read on the forward strand.
CCTACTATGGCCTAAATTAACAATGTAATCATAACAATTTATCAAGTTTAACTTTTATTCATTTTAATTTGTAGACTTGAATCATCTTATTCACCGTCTATTAAAGAAACAGAAAAAAAAAGGAAAGAGCTATTTTCAGTGACCCCAGATCAACCAGATCATGAAAAAGAGTTGAACAAGGTATGGTAAATAAGGAGCTCCATTCTTCCAGGCAGATCTGAAATCTTTGAATACAAAGGGAAAAAAAATCTTCCCTCTCACTCCCTTCTTCCTCCTGCTATTGATGTATTTTCTCCTAAGACAATAACCTACCAAGCTGTAATTCTGATACTTCTCAGTGTGAAGCTATAGGGAACACAAACTTCAGGTCATCACTCTACTGCTGGGACACTGCTCGTGACAGGTAGAGGGCCTCGGGCTCCGTGAAAGGCAGTTGATGGCAAGAGTGAGAGCTCAGCCAGGCACTCAGCCACATGCCAGGTGCATAAATGAGGAAGTTGCCTGTGCCAGTTGCTCAAAGTCCTGTTTCCAGGATGGGGCTGGGCTAATTAGTCCTACCTCATAAGGTCATGGGGCTTCCCTTGTGGCTCAGCCGGTAAAGAATCCACCTGCAATGCAGGAAACCTGCCTTCGATTCCTGGGTTGAGAAGATCCCCTGGAGAAGGGAAAGACTACCCACTCCAGTGTTCTGGCCTGGAGAATTCCATGGACTGTATAGTCCATGGGGTTGCAAAGAGTCAGACATGACTCAGCGACTTTGATTTCACTTCAGTTCACTTCATAAGGTCATGATGAGTAAACAAGCTAATACTAGCTGCTACTTAAACAACTCTTGGGCTTCCCTGGTGGCTCAGACGTAAAGAATCTGCCTGCAATGCAGGTGACCCCAGTTCGATCCCTGGGTCAGGAAGATCACCTGAAGCAGGGAATGGCTATCCACTCCAGGATTCTTGCCTGGAGAATCCCATGGAGTGAGGAGCCTGGGGAGCCCCGGTCCATGGAGTTGCAAAGAGCTGGATACAACTGAGCAACTAACATTAAATTGCTCTTGCCATGTGCCAGAAGCTGTTCTAAGGGCTTAGCAAAACCTGATTCTTATATTCCTCACAACCGTCTGATAAAGTGAAAGTTGCTCAGTCATGTCCGACTTTTTGCAAGCCCATGGACTACACAGTGCATGGAATTCCCCAGGCCAGAATACTGGAGTGGGTAGCCATTCCCTTCTCCAGGGGATCTTCCCAACCCAGGAATCGAACTTGGGTCTTCTGCATTGCAGGCGGATTATTTACCAACTGAGCTACCAGGGAAGCCCTCCCATCTGATAAAGTAGGTACTAATACTATCCTCTTTTATATTTGAGGAAACTAAACCACAGAGAAGGTCAGTAATTTCCACCAATATTATAGCTATTAAGTGGCAGAGGCCAGATCTGAATCCAGGCAATCTGGCTCTAGAGTTCATACTCTTCCTTTAAATCCAGAAAATAATGCAAGTAAAGTGCTTAGAACAGGGCCTCCCTAGCTCAGGAGAAGCACCTAATAGATGTTCGCTGCTGTTACTGTTGGTTACACCAAACATGTAGCAAGTACTTTGCCAGCAGCTGGGAACAGGAGTATGAATAAGACCTGGACACTGCCATGGAAGACCCTGTGGGTTTCAACTCTCCTACAAAAAAATACCTCTGTTCTTCCTCTAGTAAAATTCCATTGTGGGGTTTTTTTTTCCCATAAGTTTATCCTGGCTGCTACTCACTTTCCTATTCTTTAGGTTTAAGGATTACACAGCATATTCATTAATGTATAGTCTAAACAATTGTTAAAAGTAGGAAAAACCTGGGCATGGCTTTGAATTATCATCCATTGCCCAGAACAGTGCTGAACACAATGAGGGGAAAGAAATATTTAGCGGCCAAATCAATATTAATGCTGAGGTCTCCCATAATTGTATAGGGTCATAAGTTCAACAAACATTTATTGAGTATCTAGTAGGATCCCTGGTGGTGCAGCTGGTAAAGAATCCACCTGCAATGTGGGAGACCTGGGTTTGATCCCTGGGTTGGTAGAATACCCTGGAGAAGGCTGCCGTCTCCAGTATTCTGGCCTGGAGAATTCCATGGACTGTAGTCCATGGGCTCAAAAAGAGCCAGACATGACTGAGTGACTTTCACTTCACTTCAGGACTAGTGCTATTCTGCTTATTTCTGAGGAAATACAATAATGTAAAAGACAAGTCCCATCTCCTGAAAAATTGACTATGAGGCAACTATTAAGTGTAGAAAAAGTTGTTATGAATTAATGAACATTTTTCTTATGTTTTTCACATAATCTCCTGAAACTAATTTTACTGATATTTTAAAATATAATTTGTAAAACTATTCTTTACTGAAAACCCCAGTGAATACCTTATGATGAAAGGTTGATTAAAGACTCCCAAAGTATAGTTATACTGTTCTTAACCTTATAGATTTAGGTAGAGTAATACAACTTAGTGACAGACGGAATCTACTGGTTCTGCCTAGTTTTGATATGGAGGGAGAGAATGCCAGGCACAAATCTCTGCACAGGCTCTGGGAGGCCTCTAGATGACACATTGCTGTGCAGAAAAGCTAGCAAATAAATTGTGTATAAATAGCTAGAGTTTCCAGGAAGTGTTTGGAGAGAGCATTTCATTCTGTAATAAAACCAACAAGAGCCATATATTATGACTCTTGCAAGTATTTTATTTTTCTCTTTTTTCAATATAGAATGATTTTTAGTCACTAATTTTGTGATAAAATTGACATTTTTAATAAACCCAAAAGTCATTTAGAGCTAGGTAAATTAAGCTCATTTAAAGAGTTTTGAAGTATAGCATGCTTTAATATCTAAATGTTGAGAAAATAATAAAAAATAACTTACTCCTTCTTCATGACAGTATATTCATTTTTTCCCACATTTTAGAAGTACTATTTTAAGAACATGTTAAGCTACATCAGTCCAGTTCAGTCTCTCAGTCGTGTCTGCCTCTTTGTGACCCCATGGACTGCAGTACGCCAGGCTTCCCTGTCCATAAACATCTCCTGGAGCTTGCTCAAACTCATGTGCATGGAATCAGTGATGCCATCCAACTGTTTCATCCTATGTCATCCCCTTCTCCTCCTGCTTTCAATCTTCTCAGCATCAGGGTCTTTTCTAAGGAGTCAATTCTTCGCATCAGGTAGTCAAAGTATTGGCGTTTCAGCTTCAACATCAGTCCTTCCAATGAATATTCAGGACTAATTTCCTTTAGGACAGACTGGTTGGATCTCCTTGCAGTCCAAGGGACTCTCAAGAGTCTTCTCCAACACCACAATTCCAAAGCATCAGTTCTTCAGTGCTCAGCTTTCTTTATAGTCCAACTCTCACATCCATACATGACTACTGGAAAAACCGTAGCTTTGACTAGATGAACCTTTGTCAGCAAAGTAATGTCTCTGCTTTTTAATATACTGTCTAAGTTGGTCATAGCTTTTCTTCCAATGAGTAAGCATCTTTTAATTTCATGGCTTCAGTCACCATCTGCAGTGATTTGGAGCCCAAAAAATAAAGTCTGTCACTGTTTCCATTGTTTCCCCATCTATTTGCCATGAAATGCTGGGACCAGATACCATAATCTTAGTTTTCTGAATGTTGAGTTTTAAGCCTACTTTTTCACTCTCCTCATTCTCTTTCATCAAGAGGCTCTTTATTTCTTCTTCACTTTGTGCCATAAAGGTGGTGTCATCTGTGTATCTGAGATTACTGATATTTCTCCTGGCAATCTTGATTCCAGCTTGTGCTTCATCCAACCTGACATTTTACATGATGCACTCTGCATATAAGTTAAATAAACAGGGTGACAATATACAGCCTTGATGTACTTCTTTACCAATTTGAAACCAGTCTGTTGTTCCATGTCCGGTTCTAACTGTTGCTTCTTGACCTGCATACAGATTTCTCAGGAGGTAGGTAAGGTGGTCTGGTATTCCCGTTATTTTAAGAATTTTCCACAGTTTGTTATAATCCACACAGTCAAAGGCTTTGGCATAGTCAATAAAGCAGAAGTAAATGTTTTTCTGTAACACTCTAGCTTTTTTGATGATCCAACGGATGTTGGCAATTTGATCTCTGGTTCCTCTGCCTTTTCTAAATCCAGCTTGAACATCTAGAGGTTCACTGTTCATGTACTGTTGAAGCCTGGCTTGGAGAATTTTGAGCATTACTTTGCTAGCGTGTGAGATGAGTGCAATTGTGCAGTAGTTTGAACATTCTTGCATTGCCTTTCTTTGGGATTAAAATGAAAACTGACCTTTTCTAGTCCTGTGGCCACTGCTAAGTTTTCCATATTTGCTGCCATATTGAGTGCAGCATTTTAACAGCATCATCTTTTAGGATTTGAAATAGCTCAACTGGAATTCCATTACCTCCACTAGCTTTGTTTGTAGTGATGCTTCCTAAGGCCCACTTGACTTCACAATCTAGGATGTCTGGCTCTAGGTGAGTGATCACACCATCGTAGTTATCTGGGTCATGAAGATCTTTTTTGTACAGTTCTGTATATTCTACATCAGAGGGATGCAATCATAAAATCCAAATTGAGACACATTATAGAACAACCGCAGTGTTCATCAGATAAATTATAAGGAAAAAAATTGGAGAGAGGAGATGGGAGACAAAAGGAGATGTGTAATACTGTGCTGGGCAAATGCGCTTGTACTCCAGCCTCCTACTCTATGCTTCTGCTCTTACGACTGGGTAATTTAGACCCAGCCAGTTCCTTCCCTGAGAGTCTTTTTTTTTTTTTTTTTTTCATTTATATTTTTAAATGATGGAGTTAGACCACGTGATTTCCAAGGTTACATCCAACTCTGAAATTCTAAAAATGTTAGTATAAAGAATAGATCCAGGTAAGGGATTGGTGGGATGAAGCCTGAAGCTGGACCACCTGCCTTCCTGACCTGAGTATTTTCCATGTTAGGTCATCCCACTCTGGCTTTTTTCCAATGTGGGAACCACATTCCAGGGCTTTGCTCAGACAGGTTACACAGCAGAGTGTAATCAGACTGCCTGTTACCAGGAATGTGATTTATGAACAATTGCATATCTTACTTTTCTATCTAATCTGGAAAATAGAGATTGTGGGGATTAAATAAGATGATGTATGTAGAGTATTTAGAGAACACACACATGCATGCAGGCACAAAGAGAGGCTTTAAAAATATAGGAGCTGGTCTCAATGCATGCACCACATTTAAATCTCTATTCAAACAAATAAATTTAAAAAACATTCATCACACCTCTGATACAAATATAAATTTGATACTGCCTGGGTATTATATGATATTGAGGAATTGTTAGTATTTTTAAGACATTATTCTGGTTACATTTGAAGAGAGAGAGCACACTCATAATCTTTTAGAGATTATGTCTTGAAATTTTTAAAGAAGAAATGAAAAAAAGTTTTCGAAGTAAGTTCCCTGGTGTAAATTCATATAAATCTCTTTGTGCATGGCCCCTGCTTAACCTCCAGCCTTACTTCTCACAGCGCACTGAGTCCAGCCTCGTCAGGCTGCTCGTGGCTCACTGAGCGTGCCCCTCCCTCTGACCCCTTTCCTTTGCTGCACTTGTTGCCTGGGAGCCCATCCCCGTCTCTCTCTCCCCTCGGGCTTCTGTTCATCCCTGTGTCAGTCCCAGGCCCCTTCCTCTGGGACCTGTCCTGATACCCACAGGCTGGAGTAAGCGCTGCTCCACCATGTGCTGCTGGCACTGGTTGCTGCACTCTGTTGTAACTGTGTATTTTCCCACTTCCTCTGATGGACTGTGATTTTCTTTTTCTGAGAACAGTAATTATGTACTTTATCTCAGAACCTCAAGAATCAGAGACAGTGAATTAGAAATGGTGAATGATTTCTAAGGGCCTCCCAGATGGCTCAGTGGTAAGAATCTGCCTGCAATGCAGGAGACACAAGAGACATGGATTTGATCCCTAGGTTGGGAAGACCCCCTGGAGAAGGAAATGGGAACCCGCTCCAGTATTCTTGCCTGGGAAATCCCATGGACAAAGGAGCCTGGAGGGCTGTGGTCCACAAAAGTGCAAATGATTTCTCGGAAGATGAGAGGAGGCTGAACCAAGACGGAGGTAGTAGGAATGGAGAGCAGAGGCAGGACTCAGGAGAGGCTGAAACAGAAGGACCATGGTTTCCTACCTGACTTGATTTGGGAGGGTGAGGGTGGGGAGGAGTCCAGGGTGACCCAGCAGTTTCTACCATGGGAGGTTTAGCGAATGTTAAGAATATGAGATTCCACAGGCTAAGAAAAATGGGTGATGCTTTTTCATGAACACATGAAGTTTGAAATTTATTATAACATGATTCTGAAAAACACAGTGTTCAGTCACAAATAGTACAGCACAATTTAGTCCCCCAAAAAGCACGGAATTTAGAGCCAACAGTCCTAAGTTCTGTACCTCGTCCTTCCAGTTCATAGTTTATGACTTTGAGCAAGTCCCTTCTCTGAGCCAACTCTTTCCTCCCTAAAAACTGGTTCGTCAGTCTCTTGGTGGTAGGGCCAGCACTCGTCCATGGCACCAATCCCAGAGTGGTGGTTTGATGGGTATAAAGTAAGTTCCACATCTGTACAACCCAGTGCAACAGTCAACAGTACGGTATTGTGCGGATAAAGATTTGTTAGAAAGGCAGAAGAGTGTTCTTACCATACACACAAAATTATTAATAAAACCACAAAGGGACACAGAGAAACTTTTAAAGACAACTATAATGATTATTATGTCTGTGTCCAAACTCACCAGATTTTATCCATGAGCTGTGTGCAGTTTTCCGTATACCAAGTATACGTCAGTGAAGCTGGGGGAAGTGCTAGATAATACATTCCCCACCTTCCCGTCAAAGTAGTCACTGAAGTGGTATCAGTAGTTGGTGATGACTTGCACACAGTAAGAAGTAGAAGTGAAAATGAACTTTTGAAAGTGGAAGGAAAAAGTAAATGAATCATTATTGTATCTTTTTAATTCAACATTGATCAGAAAAGGGGGGTTAGGTGGGGTCTGCCTAAGTTTAAGGTAGGACAGAAAGACAGCACATGGTCAGTGAACCCTTTCAGCTGCCTCTCTGAAGGATTTGTTGCTGTTTTCTGGAAAATATCTGCTGCAGATAAGAAGTCATCTCTATCAGGAGGAAGAGTACCATAGCTCTGAGCAGGAAAGAATGAGGAATGAAATCTCTGACCTAACACAGGAGCTTCATCAGAAGGAGATCACTATAGCAACTGTCATGAAGAAAGCTGCCCTTCTGGAAAGACAGTTAAAAATGGAGCTAGAGATAAAAGAGAAAATGCTGTCGAAACAACAGGTATGCGAGGGGCAGGAGCGCCTGTCCAGGTCACCCTTGTTCAGTGCAGAGTCACCTTGCTTACTGACTGCGGGAAGTGTTCTCTTTCTTCTACGGTTTCTGAGTCTAGCAGCACAGAAATGCCTAGTGGAGTCGCATAACACCTGGGTGAGATAACGCAAAGTGTCATCAACCAAAAACCGGGGAAGCAAGGGGCAGCACAGGACGATTTCTGTAAATCTCACGCCGTCGTCTTCTGGCGACCCAGGTGATCGCCCCCACAGCAACAGCACGCGGTGGTCACAGATTGCTTCCTGGATTTGTTTTCCTTAGTTCGTCGATTAACATTTTTAACTTAAGAAGAGCTTTTACTCCAGCTTTTCGTGGACATTTCTCACTCCCATTTCATATATTTATTTTAGAATTTTGAAAAATGGATATTGAAAATGAAGATTAGCTCATATGCACTGAATATTCACCTAATGCATAGCATGATTCATGGAAAAAAACAGCGATTATAACATTCTACTGTTCAGATACTGCAAGTGACTTCTAAGTCTTCCCTTCCTGCTTCCCTCCCCTCCTATTTATTTTGAAATTCCCTCAATCCTTTGGTGGTGGTGGTGGTTTAGTCACTTAGTCGTGTCTGACTCTTTGCAACCCCATGCACTGTAGCCCACCAGGCTCCTCTGTCCGTGGAATTCTCCAGGCACGAATACTGGAGTGGGTTGCCATTTCTTTCACCACGTCAATCCTGTACTCATTATCAAATTGGTGACCTGCTACTGAAAATGTAGGGTTTCTCTGCATTATTACCCCAAATATAGTTTTTGAGAGCACCATTCAATAATTTTCTAGATCTGTGATGGTTACTGGGGCTTCCCTGTTGGCTCAGATGATAAAGAATCTGCCTGGAATGCGAGAGACCCAGGTTTGATCCCTGGGTTGGGAAGATCCCCTGGAGAAGGGGATGGCAACCCACTCCAGTATTCTTGCCTTGAGAATTCCATGGACAGAGGAACCTGGTGGGCTACAGTCCATGCAAAAAGTCAATAACAGGGCTACTTAAATCCTGTGTATTGTAAAAATAAGAAAATATTCTGGCTTTGCCCTAGTATAAGCCTTAAACTGTGATTAACCTGTAAAATACACATGAAAACTACAAAAATGAGATGATAGCATTGGCTGCACTGTATAGGAATTGATATTTTACAGGTGTTAACACTGATCTAGGTAGTTGGATTAAGAATGGTTTTCATTTTAACCTTTATACTTTTCTATATTTTTAGACTTTTGTCAAGGAGAATATATTTTATAATTTACAAAAGTAAATCTTTTTAAGGAAAGTGCTTTATGTAGAAAAGAGCCCTAGACAAATAAAAGGTCAGATGCCATGTCTAAATACTGTCAAGTAGAAGAAATTAGGGAGAAAATAAATTAGGAGACAAAATGAAGTAGTCACAAAAAAAGAAGGAAATTTGGCAGGAAGAACAAAACTTAACATGAAATCATATTTGCATGTTGTAAAAATTAATCAGGTAATGAAGAAACTTAATGGACTGTTATTCAAGCATGTTTTTAAAATTGTGATTTTTTTTTTCTGGTGATAATTTGCATACCATAAAAAAACAGAAGTGAGAAATGGAATTTGGGAATGGGAAAGGGTAATCAATCAGTATAGTTTGTTTTTAATTTGGCAGCAATCAGGAAAGGAGGGTACAGTGGGGCCTGCTGAAGATCAGAGAACTGAATGAGAATACCTGATTTACGATGAGCCTGCCTAAGTGTCTCCCTTTGCTACTCTTAGAAAACATTTATATTAACAAAGTAAAATTAATTTTCATAGAATTGTGGGCTCTTATTACGAATTTCACATTCACTTTTAACTACTAATCTCCTTTCAGATGTTGGATACGAGGTACAAAGCTGTCAGGACTGAAAACACACACCTGAAAGGCATGATGGGAGACTTGGACCCTGGACGGTACATGGTAATGTGCTGACGCCACTCAGTAGCTTGAACAGAGAGCTTGCCTCCTTGGCCAGATACTGTTTACTGAACGCCTCCCGCCTGTCAGGCGTGCAGGAGTCAGGCTGACAAAGTATCTCGTACTTGGATGGAATTTACTTTTATCTACAGGCTGGAACATTTGAATTTCTGGTTTTCTCCTTGTTCTTTTCTTGAATTGGGCTCAATTCAAATTATTTCCTCAAACATATATTACTGTCCTTGCCTTTGCGTCTGGACTCCTACACCCTGCACGGCCCGACTCCTGTCAGTTCCACTTGATGACCTGCCCCTGAGACTCCAGTCAGAACAGGTAGTTCCAGCCGCACTTGGGCCGATTTGTCTCATAGCTTGTCACTCCCCCCCACATGGGGAACAAGGACCGAGTGGTGCCTTATTAACGTGTCACAAACACTTCCCAACGTCAGGGGGAAAGTCTTCAGTGAATGCTGGTTGAATGAAAAGAAGAATGGATCAGTGAACGATTGAGATCTGGCCTTGTGGTTTTAACTGGTGCCTTTACAGGCTCACGCAAGACAGCTTAAACAGGTTACATGCCTTTCTTTTCAGTTGTTTCATAGAACAGTTGAGGTTTGCTTTTTTACATGTGAAATAGGAGAACGTTTATTTATTGAACTAATAAAATATCATAGTTACTTGTTTATCATTTATTTGCTTTGAGTAAATATTCTGAGATAAAATAATTTACTGCCAGTGCAGGGAATGCAGGGGATCCGAGTAAGGCGATTGCTTAACTTGGCCTCAGATTCCTCACTGTAAAGCGATAAAGTTGGATCATGCATTCTCCATAGTCCTTTCTTAAGTCAGGATTCTGTATTTCTTTCTTTGTCAGTATTTTTATTTTTGAATTTTTAATTGAAGTATAGTTGGTTTACAATATTATGTAAGTTACAGGTATACTACTTAGTGATTCACAATTTTTAAGGTTATTCTCTATTTATAGTTATTATAAAATATTGGCTATATTCCCTGTGTTATACAATATATCCTCATAATTTATTTTATACATAATAATTTGTGCCTCTTAATTCCCTCCTGCTCTCTCTCTATCTGCGACTGTCTTTTTTGTTATATTCACTATTTGTTTTATTTTTTGTATTATACATAGGAGTGGTGTCACACAGTGTTTGTCTTTCTCTGACTTACTCCACTTGGCCTCATACCCTTCCAGTCCATCCATGTTGTTGCACATGGCAAAATCTCACTCTTTTTATAGCCAAGTAGTATTCCATTGTGTGTGTGTGTGTGTGCGAACCACGCCATCTTTATCTATTCACCTGTTGATGGACACTTAGGTTACTTCCATATCTTGACAATTTTGCTGTGAACATCGAGGTATACGTATCTTTTTGAACCATGTTTTTGTTTTTGTCAGATATTTATATACCCATGAGTGAAATTGCTGGATCGTAAGATAGTTCTATCTTTAGTGTTTTGAGAAACTTCTTTACGGTTTTCCACAGTGGCTGCACCAGTTTGCATTCCCATCAACAGTGTATGAGGGTTTCCTTTTCTCCATGTTCTCACCAACACTTGTTATTTGTATTCTTTTTGATGATACCCATTCTGACAAGTGTGAGGTGATAACCTCATTGTGGTTTCAATTTGCATTTCTCTGATGATTAAGAATGTTGAGCAATGTTTCTTGTGCCTGTTATCCATCTGAATGTTCTCCTTGGAAACTATTCAGTTTTTCTATTTTTTAATTGGGTAGTTTGTTTTGTTGATGTTGAGTGTATGAGATGTTTACATACTTTTGATATTAACCCTTGTTGATCATATCATATTTTCTTGCATTCAGTCAGTTCAGTCACTCAGTCGTGTCCGACTCTTTGCAACCCCATAAATTGCAGCACGCCAGGCCTCCCTGTCCATCACCAACTCCTGGAGTTCACTCAAACTCATGTCCATTGAGTCGGTGATGCCATCCAGCCATCTCATCCTCTGTCGTCCCCTTCTCCTCCTGCCCCCAATCCCTCCCAGCATCAAGAGTCTTTTCCAATGTGTCAACTCTTTGCATGAGGTGGCCAAAGTATTGGAGTTTCAGCTTTAGCATCAGTCCTTCCAAAGAACACCCAGGACTGATCTCCTTTAGAATGGACTGGTTGGATCTCCTTGCAGTCCAAGGGACTCTCAAGAGTCTTTTCCGGCTTCCACCATCTTTCCAGCCCTCAGTCAGATGGGCGCAGAGACGCTTCTGGAAGTAACATCACGATGGCTGCCCAAGGAGAACCCCAAGTTCAGTTCAAACTTGTTTTGGTTGGTGATGGTGGTACTGGAAAAACTACATTTGTGATGCATCATCTGACTGGTGAATTTGAGAAGAAGTATGTAGCTACCTTGGGTGTTGAGGTCCATCCTCTTGTGTTCCATACCAACAGAGGACCTATTAAGTTCAATGTATGGGATACAGCTGGTCAGGAGAAATTTGGTGGACTGAGAGATGGTTATTATATACAAGGTTAGTGTGCCATTATAATGTTTGACGTAACATCAAGAGTTACTTACAAGAATGTGCCTAACTGGCATAGAGATCTGGTTTGAGTGTGTGAGAACATCCCAATTGTGTTGTGTGGCAACAAAGTGGATATTAAGGACAGAAAGGTTAAGGCAAAGTCAACTGTCTTCCACCGAAGGAAGAATCTTCAGTACTATGACACTTCTGCCAAAAGTAACTACAACTTTGAAAAGCCCTTCCTCTGGCTTGCTAGAAAACTGATTGGAGACCCTAACTTGGAGTTTGTCGCCATGCCTGCTCTTGCCCCACCAGAGGTGGTCATGGACCCAGCCTTGGCAGCACCGTATGAGCACGATTTAGAGGTTGCTCAGACAACTGCTGTCCCGGATGAAGATGATGACCTGTGAGAAAGTGAAGCTGGGGCCCAGCGTCAGAAGTCTAGTTTTATAGGCAACTGCCCTGTGATGTCAGTGGTATAGTGTGTTTGCCACTTTATTATACAGCTAAGCAGAACATGTGCTTAATCTTTGGATGCTGAAGGAGATGGATGGGCTTTGGAGTGAATGTGGCAGTTTAAAAAAAAAACCTTCATTTTTTGGACCTGCATATTTAGGTGTTTTGGAATACAGTTGTTTCCTCCTTGAGTTTCAAATATAAGACTGCTATAGTCACATGACAATATTGAGAGGTGGAATCTTGTTTGTTACTGTCATTCCCATTCTTTTTCATTTAGAATCAGAATAAAGTTGTATTTCAAATATCTAAAAAAAAAAAAAAGGGTCTTTTCCAACACCACAGTTCAAAAGCATCAATTTTTCAGCAGTCAGCTCTCTTCACAGTCCAACTCTCACATCCATATATGACTACTGGAAAAACCATAGCCTTAACTAGACGGACCTTTGTTGGCAAAGTAATGTCTCTGCTTTTTAATATGCTATCTAGGTTGGTCATAACTTTCCTTCCAAGGAGTAAGCGTCTTTTAATTTCATGGCTGCAGTCACCATCTGCATTGATTTTGGAGCCCAAAAAATAAAGTCTGACACTGTTTCCACTGTTTCCCCATCTGTCTCCCATGAAGTGATGGGACCAGATGCCATGATCTTTGTTTTCTGAATGTTGAGCTTTAAGCCAACTTTTTCACTCTCCTCTTTCACTTTCATCAAGAGGCTTTTGAGTTCCTCTTCACTTTCTGCCATAAGGGTGGTGTCATCTGTGTATCTGAGGTTATTGATATTTCTCCCGGCAATCTTGATTCCAGCTTGTGCTTCTTCCAGCCCAGCGTTTCTCATGATGTACTCTGCATATAAGTTAAATAAGCAGGGTGACAGTATACAGCCTTGACGAACTCCTTTTCCTATTTGGAACCAGTCTGTTGTTCCATGTCCAGTTCTAACTATTGCTTCCTGACCTGCATACAGGTTTCTCAAGAGGCAGGTCAGGTGGTCTGGTATGCCCATCTCTTGAAGAATTTTCCACAGTTTATTGTGATCCACATAGTCAAAGGCTTTGGCATAGTCAATAAAGCAGAAACAGATGTTTTTCTGGAACTCTCTTGCTTTTTCCTTGATCCAGTGGATGTTGGCAATTTGATCTCTGGTTCCTCTGCCTTTTCTAAAACCAGCTTGAACATCTGGAAGTTCACGGTTCACATATTGCTGGAACCTGGCTTGGAGAATTTTGAGCATTACTTTATTAGCATGTGAGATGAGTGCAATTGTGTGGTAGTTTGAGCATTCTTTGGCATTGCCTTTCTTTGGGATTGGAATGAAAACTAACCTTTTCCAGTCCTGTGGCCACTGCTGAGTTTTCCAAATTTGCTGGCAGTAGGTTGTCTTTTCAATTTGCCATTCATTTCCCTTTAATTAAAAGAAATGGTGGCCCACTCCAGTGCTCTTGCCTGGAGAATCCCGGGGAGCCTGGTGGGCTGCCATCTATTGGGTCGCACAGAGTCGGACACGACTGAAGCGACTTAGCAGCAGCAGCAGTAGCATTTGTTTATTTTTGCTTCTGTTTGCTTTGTTTCAGGAGATAGATGCAAAAAAATATTGCTACCATTTGCATCAGAGTGTTCTGTGATGATACTGTATTTCTGTGAGAGTATGTCCTTAATTCTCCTAGTAGTCCACAATCTAGACTCAAAGAATAGAATCACTCTGGACGCTTTCTGCATTCTTCTTTGCACCTCGTTATGGATCCTGTGATTGGAGTATGTGCTGTGCTATGCTTAGTCACTCAGCTGTGTCTGACTCTTTGGACCCCATGGACTGTAGCTCACTAGTCCATGGGGATTCTCCAGTCAGGAATACTGGAGTGGGTTGCCATGCCCTCCTCCAGGGGATCTTCCCAACTCAGGGATCAAACCCAGGTTTCCCTCATTGCAGGCAGATTCTTTACCGTCTGAGCCACCAGGGAAACCCCAATGGAGTATAGATAAAAATAAGGTATATGTGATTTCCCTGTCTGTTACAGAAAGTCTTGTGACACAAGGACTGTTTTTCCTAACTTGTATACACGAAAAAATTAAATTGGATCCTGCCTTCATCTATGGCTTTCTTCTCTCTCTCTCTCAAAAAAGTAGTTTTTGTGTTATTTTTCAGAATCTCAGTCTGAATGTCTGTAGTTGTGCGTTCTGCTTCATTACAGCCCCCACTAAGCCACTTCATTTTGACTCCTGTCGGCATTTGGCTCTGTTTGCTTTTTTGTTTTCAAATTTTCAAGAAATAAAACACAGAAAGATGTGTAAATAAGCAGCTAATTACCCCCGTGTCCATCCCCAATCCCAGTTTGGACTCCAGAGATACTCAATGCTAACCAACTACTGTACTGCATTCTATAAAACATTTTCCTTGCTTGTGCAAACACTTAGATGGGATGAGTTGAATGTTCTTTTACAGAAATACATGTATAACATTTACATTGGGCCTTCCCTGGTGGCTCAGTGGTAAAGAATCCGCCTGCCAGTGCAGGAGATGTAGGAGACTCAAGTCTGATCTCTGGGTTGGGAAGATCCCCTGGAGGAGGGCATGGCACCTACTCCAGTATTCTTGTAAAAAATAATAACAATTCAAACTTTATTATTATTATTATTTTTTACAATATTGTATTGGTTTTGCCATACATCAACATGAATCTGCCACGGGTGTACGCATGTTCCTCTTCCTGAACCCCCCTCCCAACTCCCTCCCCATACCATCCCTCTGGGTCATCCCAGTGCACCAGCCCCGAGCATCCTGTATCATGCATCGAACCTGGACTGGCCATTCGTTTCACATATGATATTATACATGTTTCAAATCTCCCAAATCATCCCACCCTCGCCCTCCCCCACTCCAGTATTCTTGCCTGGAGAATCCCATGGACAGAGGAGCCTCGCAGGCTACAGTCCATGGGGTCGCAAAAAAGACCAAGTGATTAGATGATGACAGTAATGTTAGATGATGACAGTAACACACGACTAAGTGATTAGATTACAATAACAACAATATATACATTATTCTAAACTGCCTTTTGACTATATATCATGGATATTTCTACAAGTCAGTAGAGAAACATCTTTTAATTTTTCTTAATTTTTCAGAAAAAAAATATATACTCATGTAAAATACATATACGTTTTAGTGAATTGAAGCATAACTCATATACCAGTGATTTTAGTGAGTGTTGTAACTCTTTTTCTCGTTTCTCCCCTTCCCTCCATTTCTCCAGCCACCTCATAACCGATCCATTAGATAACATGTTAACTCTTCGGTATGCATCATTTTATGTTTTTTCGTGTGTGTGTGTGTGTGTGTGTGTGTGTGTGTGTGTAGTCATATACCTATTCAGGGGTTTTAACTTTTGTTAAAAATGGATTGCATTTTGTACACTTATCTGTGTCTTTTATCCTTTGTTAATCCTTCTAAGTCAGCAAGTTTAGGTTTTATCGGATTATATAGTAGCTTAAGAATATCTCATGATTTTCATGAAAAAATTCAGCTGTTTTTCCAGAATTACAGTTGGGGTTAGGGGTACTGACTCCATGCAGTCCAAAGTCTGCAGCTAACTTTACAGCCAGCCTTCCTCCATATCTGAGGATTCAACCAATTGCAGATGTGTAGTGCTGTAATGCATATTTAGGAAAAATGAAAAAATCCATGTACAAATCCACACAGTTGAAACTCATGTTGTTCAGGGGTTAACTGTAATTCATTCATAATTAACAACTCTATCTCTAGATTTTTACACAGAAACACAATACTATGAAAAACATCCTTGTCCATACATCTTGGAATAGCTTCCTGAGAATGCAATTGCTGATTCAAAGGATATGTATCTTTTAATTTTAAAATATTTGTTGTCAAATCATATTTCTACCCTCTCTATAAGAGAGTAACCTTTTATTTCATCCTTACTGGCAATAGGTGTTATTGCTCTTTTAAATTTTTGCTGGTCTGATGGGTATAGTGATTTCTCAATAGTCTTTTAATTTACATTTTCCTGACTGCAGAGGGCATATTTTTGCATATTTATTGGCAATATACTATGACCTAGTTATATTTTTTGATCATTTTCCTTGGGCAAAGCTGAAACTCATTTTCTTTGGGCTTTCTTTTTTTCTTGTCAGTTTATAACAGCATTTTTCTAATTTGTTGTTTCTAACTTTTATATCTTTTGTCATATGAAATGTTTTAAACTTTTATTTGTCAAACATGTACAACTTTTTGTTTATAGCTTCTGAATTTCCTTCCTTGTGTAACATGGTTCTTCTAACTTCTGGATAATATGTATAATTTCTTCAAAGATTTTTATATTTTTCATCTAAATTTTTAATTCATTTGAATTACACTTTTGCATGTAGTATAAAATAGGAATCCAATTAAAGATTTTTTATGATAAATGTTAAGCTCAATTAATTCAGTTTCTCCTGATAATTTCCTGTTGGATTTTACTTGGAATTGAATTAAGCTTATATATTATCTTTGAAAGAATTGGCATTTCTATAAAAGTAAATTTCCCTATCCAGTAATATGGCATGGCTTTCTATTTCTTCATCTCTTATTTTATGCTTTTCAATAAGACCTTACAGTTTTCTTCATATAGTTTCTGTACCTTTTAAAACTTATTCTCTTTTAAAACTTATTTTCTTTCTTTTTAAACTTATTCTCAAGTATTTTATAGTTCTTGTCACTATTGTAAGTGGAATATTTTCCATATCCAAAAACTTACTGTAAATATAGAAAAAAAAAGTCAAACTACCTTTTAATTGTAGTAGGCTTTTTACTAGAGGTTCTTAAGTGTTTTGACATAGGTAGTTGTATCAACAAAAATAGTTGTATCTCTTCTAGTGTTCATGACAGTAATTTTTGTCATATTGAACTTGCTGAAACTTCCAAGAGAATATTAAGTAATCATAGTGATCATTGGCAAATTTGTCTAATTTCTGATTTTAGGTGAAACCATTTTAGAGTTTTACTATTTAGGATAATATTCTTGATTTTTGGTCTTTATTATGTCTTTCTATTCCTGAAATTACTTAGAGTTTTTAAGATTTGCTTCTGTTTTATCAAATGCCCATTCAACATACATGACATCATGTAGTTTTTATCCATTAGTTTTTTGATGTGTAATACACTGTGATTGATAGATTTCCTGATATTGATCCACCTTTAAATCCATGGAATAAACCTTTTTGATCATTCTATTCATTTTTGAGTGGTGTCATAACAGACTGCCACAAACTGAGTGTCTGAAGACAATAGAAACTTACTGTTGTATAGTTCTGGAAGCTAGAAGTCTAAACTCAAGGTGTCGATAAAACTATGAAAAGAAAAAGAAAGTGAAGTAGCTTAGTCATGTCCAGTTCTTTGCAACCCCACGGACTGTAGCCTACCACACTCCTCCATCCATGGTATTTTCCAGGCAAGAGTTCTGGAGTGGGTTGCCTTTTCCTTCTCCAGAGGATCTTCCCGACCCAGGGATCAAACCCAGGTCTCCTGCATTGTAGGCAGATGCTTTACCCTCTGAGCCACCAGGGAAGTCTCCGTAGGACTGTGCTCCCTCTGAAGTCTTTGGGAGGGATTCACCCTTGCCTCTCTGTAGCCTCTAGTGATTTGCCGACACTCTGTCAGTCCTTGGCATGTCCATGCATTGCCCCAGTGCCCTGTCTTCACACGGCCATCTTTCTTTCTTTCTTTTTGTTTCTTCATACCATCTTCCCTCTATGTATGTCTGTTCTGGTGTCCAGATTTCCCCTTTTTGTAGAATCCCTGTCATGTTGGATTAGAGTCCACCTTAATGACCTCATTCCTTATTTGGTTACCTCTGTAAAGATCCTATTTACAAATAAGATCACATTCTAAGGTATTAGTAATGGCTTGGACTTCAACATATAACAGTCATACTCCTAACAGTTTTAATATATTACTGGCTTCTATGTGGTAATATTTTATTTAGAAATTAAGATTTGTGTATATAAATGAGATTTGTATATAGTTCTCTTTTTTCCAGCTTGTTATATAGTTATGTTGGCTTTATAACATAAATAGAGAGTTTTCCATATTTATGAGTGGTCTGCCATAGTTTAAATAATATTGGAATTACAGGTCTTTAAAGGTTAGAAGGAACTTAGCTATGAAACCATCTTGATATTGAACCAGTGAAGATAAACCAAAATGGAAAAGAATATAAAGGAGAATGTGTATATATAGATAGATAGATACCACTCCAAGATGGCGGATAGAAGGACATGTGCTCATCTTCTTTACAACTCACTTTTGAACAACAATCGATAGGAGAATCTTGGATCCCACCAAAAAAAGATACCCCACATCCAAGGGCAAAGGAGAAGTACCAGAAAGATGGTTGGAGGGGTGAAATCAAGTATACAATCAAACTCCAACCCACCACAGATGCTCAGAAGGCTCACCATGAGACATCACAGAGATTGAGCCAGACCTGCCATTGAGTGGCATTTGAATGTCTCCTGCAGAGGTATGGATTGTCAATGGCCTGCCTCAGGGGCAGGGTCTCTGTGTGCAGCAGACCTGGGTGTGGCATAAGCCCTCTTGGAGGAGGTCACCAATAACCCCACCACAGAGCCACCAGAACTTACACAGGACTGGGGAAACAGACTCTTGCAGGGCACAAACAAAACTTTGTGCAAACCAGGACCCAGGAGAGAGGAGCAGTGACCCCACAGGAGACTGACCCAGACTTGCCTGTGAGTGTCCAGGAGTCTCGGGCAGAGGCATAGGTTGGTGGCCTGCTGCAGGGTCTGGGGCACCAAGTGTAGCAGTGTGTGAGGAGGTTGCCATTTTCTTCATTACCTCCACCATAGTTTGGTCTCAGGTCAAACAACAGGGAGGGAACACAGTCCCAGCCATCAACAGAAAATTAGATTAAAGGTTTACTGAGCATGGCCCTGCCCATCAGGACAAGACCAAGTTTCCCCCTCAGTCAGTCTCTCCCATCAAGAAGGTTCCATAAGCCTTTTATCCTTCTCCATCAGAGGAAGACAGAATGAAAACCACAATCACAGAAAACTAATCAATCTGATCACATGAACCACAGCCTTGTCCAACTCAATGAAACTGTGACCCATGCCATGTAGGGTCACTCCAGACAGACAGGTCATGGTGGAAAGTTCTGACAAAACGTGATCCACTGGAGAAGGGAATGGCAAACCACTTCAGTATTCTTGCCTTGAGAACCCCATGAACAGTATGAAAAGGCAAAAAGATATGACACTGAAATATGAGCTCCCCAGGTGGGGAGGTGCCCAATAAATTACTGGAGAAGAGAGGAGATATAACTCCAGAAAAAATGAAGAGAAAGACCCAAAGCAAAAACAACACCAAGTTGTTGATGTGGAAGTTGGTGATGGAAATAAAGTCCAATGCTATAAAGAGCAATATTGCATGGGAACCTGAAATGTTAGGTTCCTGGATCAAGGTAAATTGGAAGAGGTCAAACAGGAGATGCCAAGAGTGAACATCAACATTTTAGGAAATCAGTGAACTAAGACAGACTGGAATGGGTGAATTTAACTCAGATGACCATTATATCTACTACTGTGGGCAAGAATCCCTTAGAAGAAATGGAGTTGGCAGCATAGTCAACAAAAGAGTCCAAATGCAGTACTTGGATCCAATCTCAAAAACGACAGAATGATCTCTGTTCGCTTACAAGGCAGACCATTCAATATCATGGATCCAAATCTAGGCCCTGACCAGTAATGCTGAAGAAGCTGAAGTTGAACAGTTCTATGAAGACCTACAAGACCTTCTAGAACTAACACCCCAAAAATCTGTCCTTTTCATTATAGGGGATTGGAAGGCAAAAGTAGGAAGTCAAGAGATACCTGGAGTAACAAGCAAATTTGGCCTTGGAGTACAGAATGAAGCAGGGCAAAGGCTAATAGAGTTTTGCCAAGAGAATGCACTGGTCATAGAAAACACCCTCTTCAAACAACACAAGAGAAGACTCTACACACAGACATCACCAGATGGTCAATGTCGAAATCAGACTGATTATATTCTTTTTGCGGCCAGAGATGGAGAAGCTCTATACAGTCAGCAAAAACAAGACCAGGAGCTGACTGTGGCTCAGATCATGAACCAAACTCAGACTTAAATTGAAGAAAGTAGGGAAAACCACTAGACCATTCAGGTATGACCTGAATCAAATCCCTTATGATTATACAGTGGAAGTGACAAATAGATTCAATGCTTTAGATCTTATAGAGTGCCTGAAGAACTATGGACAGAGATTCATAACATTGTATAGGAGGTGGTGATAAAAACCATCCCCAAGAAGAAAAAAGGCAAAATGGTTTTCTGAGGAGGCCTTACAAATAGCTGAAAAAAGATGAGAAGCAAAAGACAAAGGAGTAAAGGAAGGATATACCGATTTGAATTCAGAGTTCCAAAGAATAGCAAGGAGGATAAGAAAGCCTTCCTCAGTGATCAATGCAAAATAGAGGAAAACAACAGAATGGGAAAGACTAGAGATCTCTTCAAGAAAATCAGAGATACCAAGGGAACATTTCATGCAAAGATGGGCTCGATAAAGGACAGAAATGGTATGGACCTAACAGAAGCAGAAGATATTAAGAAGAGATGGCAAGAATACACAGAAGAACTGTACAAAAAAGATCTTCACGATCCAGATAATCACGATGGTGTGATCACTCACCTAGAGCCTGACATCCTGGAATGCGAAGTTAAGTGGTCCTTAGGAAGCATCACTACAAACAAAGCTAGTGGCGGTGATGAATATCAGTTGAACTATTTCAAATCCTAAAAGTTGATGCAGTTAAAGTGCTGCACTCAATAAGCCAGCAAATTTGGAAAACTCAGCAGTGCCCACAGGACTGGAAAAAGTCTGTTTTCATTGCAATCCCAAAGAAAGGCAATGCCAAAGAATGTTCAAACTGCTGCACAATTGCACTCATCTCACATGCTAGCAAAGTAATGCTCAAAGTTCTCCAAGCAAGGCTTCAGTAGTACATCAACAGTGAACTTCCAGATGTTCAAGCTGGATTTAGAAAAGGCAGATGAACCAGAGATTAAATTGCCAACATATGTTGGATCATCAAAAAAGCTAGAGAGTTCCAGAAAAACATCTATTTCTGCTTTATTGACTATGCCAAAGCTTTTGACTGTGTGGATCACAATAAACTGTGGAAAATTCTTCAAGAGATGGGCATACCAGACCACCTGACCTGCCTCTTGAGAAACCTGTATGCAGGTCAGGAAGCAACAGTTAGAACTGGACATGGAACAACAGACTGGTTCCAAATTGGGAAAGGAGTACGTCAAGACTATATTGTCAGCCTGCTTATTTAACTTATATGCAGAGTACATCATGTGAAATGCTGGGCTGCATGAAGCACAAGCTGCAATTAATATTGCCGGGAGAAATATCAATAACCTCAGAAATGCAGATGAAACCACCCTTATGGCAGAAAGTGAAGAAGAATTAAAGAGTCTCTTGATGGAAGTGAAAAAGGAGAGAGTGAAAAAGTTGTCTTAAACTCAACGTTCAGAAAACTAAGATCATGGCATCCAGTCCCATCACTTCATGGCAAATAGATGTGGAAACTTGGAAATAGTGACAGACTTTATTTTTTGGGCTCCAAAATCACTACAGATGGTGACTGCAGCCATGAAATTAAAAGACGCTTGCTCCTTGGAAGAAAAGCTATGACCAACCTAGACAGCATATTAAAAAGCCAGAGACATTACTTTGCCAACAGAGGTCCATCTAGTCAAAGCTATGATTTTTCTGGTAGTCATGTATGGATGTGAGATTTGGACAATAAAGAAGGCTGAGTACTAAAGAATTGATGCTTTTGAACTGTCGTGTTCGAGAAGACTCTTGAGAGTCCCTTGGACAGGAAGGAGACCCAGCCAGTCCATCCTAAAGGAAATCAGACCTGAATACTGGAAGGACTGATGATGAAGCTGAAACTCCAATACTTTGGCCACCTGTTGGGAAGAACTGTCTCATTGGAAAGCTCCTAATGTTGGGAAAGATTGAAGGCAGGAGAAGAAGAGGATGACAGAAGATGAGATGATTGGATGGCATCACTGACTCAATGGGCATTGAGTTTGAGCAAACTCCAGCAGTTAGTGATGGACAGGGAGGCCTGGCGTGCTGCAGTCCATGGGATTGCAGAGTCGGACACGACTGAGTGAACCGAACTGAACTGTGTATATGTGTGTATAGCTGAAGTTTCAGTGAGGCAGATCTCAGTTACCTTTCCCTTCTCTTTTATGGTACTTGGTATATTCAGATTTCCCTTCTTCTTAGGTTGTTTTGGTGATTACCCATTCCAATATGTTTCTTGTTACCAAAGTTAGGAATATCCTACAGTTCTTTGCATCTTTCCAGATCCTGGATTTATGTTTTCTTTCTTGTTTCTAAACATGTATAGTTTAGCTCTCTCTCTTTTTTTAAGTCTGGCACACAAAGGCATTGCTTATTAGTATTTAAAAGTATTGACTTTATTATTTCCTCTTTCCTAATTTCATTATTGCTGTCTTTTATTAATTTCCTGTTCCTGGTTTATTTTGTTGCACTTTGTCTGATACCTTTTTAAAAATTGTGCATGTGTTTATCTGTTTTTCCGCTGCTCTGGGCCTCTGTCGCTGTCTGTGGGCTTTCTCTGGTTGTGGCAAGTTGGGGCTGTTCCCCAGTTGTAGTGCGTGGCTGTGGTGGCTTTTTTCATCTTATGAATGAAAGTTGGTATTTTTTTATTCAATCTCTGCTCATTCCATTCCCCAACCCCCCACCCAGACTGCCCGTGACAACCACCATTCTACCTTCTGTTTCTGTCAGTTTGACTTTTTTTAAAATTCCACATATAAGTGCAAACATACAGTATTTGCTTTTCTCTGTCTGGATTATGTCACTTAACCTAATGTCCTCCGGGTTCATCCATGTTGTCTTAAATGGCAGGATTTCCTTCTTTTATGGCTGAGTAGGATTATGTGGAATTTTCTCCATCCATTCATCCACTAATGGACACTTTCCATGTCTTGGCTATTGTGAACTGCAGTGAACATACTGGAGTGCAGACATGTCTTTGAAACATTGGTTCCCTTTCCTTTAGATACATGCCCAGACGCGAGATCTGGGTCAGCACGGTGGTTCTGTTTTCAATTTCTTCAGCAGCCGCGTGCCGTTTCCCACAGTGGCTTCTCCAACTTCATTCCCATCAGTGGTGTGCGAGAGCTCGCTTTTCTCCAGATTCTCACCAACACCTGTTATGTTTTGCCATTTTGATGCAGACCGTCCTGTCGGGTCTGAGGTGGTACCTCATTGTGGTTTCAGTCTGCATTTCCTTGATGATTAGTGATGTCAGCAGCTTTCTCACGTGTCTGTGGCCATCTGTATGTCTTCTTTAGAAAAATATCTGTTTAGGCCCTTTGCCCAATTTTTAATTGTGTTGTTTGTATTTTTGCTGTTAAGTTGTATGTGTTTGTTATATAATGTGGAAATTAACCCCTTATTAGATATATAGTTGACAAAATATTTTCTCGCATTCCATAGATTGCCTCTTCACTCTGTTAATTGGCTTCCTTTGCTGTGAAAGAAACTCTTTAGTTTGATGTAGTCCCACTGGTCTGTTTTTGCTTTTGTTGCCTGTGCTTTGGTGTTATATCCAAAAAATCATTGCGAGGGGCAATGCGAAGTAGCTATTTCCCCATGTTTTCTTCTGGGAGTTTGACAGTTTCAGGTCTTCCATTTAAGCCTTAGTCTATTTTGAGTTAGTTTTTGAGTAGTCTAGGATAGAGGTCTGTTTTACTTGTTTTCTTGTGAATATCTAGTTCTCCAACAACAGTTACTAAAGACACCACCCATTCCCCATTGTTTTTGGTGCCCTTTTTAAAGATTAGTTGACCTACACATGTGGGTTTATTTCTAGATTCTCTTTTCTGCGCTTATCACATGCCACAGTCAGCACAGAATGTTTTCATTCACTCTGTAATTATTTACTGAATGTCTGATATATGTCTAGCAGAATGCTAGGATTATGAGACTAGATCCTTGAACTCATGGAGATTAATGTTAGTGTCTATAAACATACATTAGTGGATATAAACAATTAACTGGATGGTTATGCTAGAGTGATAGGAGATTGTGGAGTGCAGGGGCTGTGTGGGGGCTACCTGATGCTGAACTGGGATCAGAAAAGGCTTCTTAGGAATAGTTAGCCAGACACACAGTGGTGGGAAGTCATGATAAGGTGATATAATGCAGGTGCTGCAGTGGTAAGGAATCCACCTGCCAGGGCAGGAGACCCAAGAGATGTGGGTTCCGTTCCTGGGTTAGGAAGATCCCCTGGGGAAGGAAATGGCAACCCACTCCAGTATTCTTGCATGGAAAACTGCATGGACGGAGGAGCCTGGCAGATTACAGTTCATTGGGTCGCAAAGAGTCAGACATGACTGAGTGGCTGAGCACACAAGGTAATATAATGTGCAGAGACAAGACAGAAAGTCAAGGAGACTGGTAGAATTTCGTCACAACAAAGAGCTGCTGGTCATCGCGTGCGTACTGTATGCCTTGCTGTCTGCCGAGTACTTTTCGTACATTAACGTCTACGTCCTTATACTGTGTGGGGCGGCCGGGGAGGGGGGTGGGGCTGGGATAGGGACTATTATCCCCACAGAAAAAGAAATGAGATCTTTCAGTTTTAGAGTAACTTGCCCAAGATCATACAGCTTGTGACTGGCTTGGATAGCTCCAGATGCGTAGTGTTGACTGTCAGACCCCATGGTCCTGCCCCTTCTGTTCTTGTCACTGATCCTGCCCTTGCATCTCTGCCCCTACTCAGCCCCTGCATTTCGTCCTTGGTTCTCTACTCTGGCTGTGTGCTTCCCCTTGAAGGGTAGAGGCACCTTCAGCTTCTCTCTTCTGCATCATACAATGGCTTCAGGTTCTCTCTTTGGAATGGCTTCCAAGTTGTCCATTTTCCACGCCAGGTATGCTTTCCTAACGTCGCCTTTCCTGGTGGAACATGTGCTCAGTTTCCCACAGGAAGCCAGAACCCTTCACGTCCCAGGCTTCCTTAACCTGGGTCACCTGCTCTGTTTCCCTGTGGAGACCGGCACAAAGCCTCCACTACAGTAGAACAGCTTATTCTCATCTGTGTATGTGATTCTCACTCTCATGCTCTTTCTTACTTCCTGACCTTGGCACATGCTTTTCCTTCTACCAAAAAATCCCCCTTCCCTCCTTCACATGGCCATGTCCTATTAATGTTTCAGGTTTATCTGCATAAATTTTAAGCTATACCAAAATCTCCTCTGATTTTCCTGTTAAGTGTCACTCCTCGAAGCCATCATAGCATCCTTTCCTTAGCATCTGTCCTACCACAGTCTTACAATTGCCTGTTTTTCGTAAGCCGCCCATCCCCTTACCAGTAGGCTCAGTGCTCATGGTCCTAGTTTGCCACCAAACTCAACACTTAACGTAGTGCCTGAATATGGAAGGCACTGAAAAATATTTTGTTTGATGAGTAAATGAACAAAGGAATCAGTGAATGATGAATGGATCAATCTATTATATGTTTTCCACCTGAGTGCTTTTCCTTTACCAAAGTAAAGAAATTCCTTTTTCTTTACTAAATCCTACCAGTCCCTTAAGGGACTAGATTAAATTTTATCTCCTCCTTGAATTCATCTACCATTACTCTGGGGCCCAGTTAGTTTTCCTTTCTTTGACTTTCTTTAGCAGTTTTTTTTTTTTTCTAATTTTATTTTATTTTCAAACTTTACATAATTGTATTAGTTTTGCCAAATATCAAAATGAATCCGCCACAGGTATACATGTGTTCCCCATTTGTCTTCTTTTATTTTTTATTATGGGTATGTTTTGTCTCAGTCATATTTTTTGTGGGAGAAAGGGCTTATATTTCATGTTTTTTCTTCATATAAGATTTGGTATAGTATATGACTCATTGAAAGCTTCCCTGGTGGCTCAGACAGTAAAGAATCTGCCTGCAATGCAGGAGACCTGGGTTCCATCCCTGGGTCAGGAATATACCCTAGAGTAGGAAACGGTGACCCATTCCAGTGTTTTTGCCTGGAAAATTCCATGCACAGAGGAGCCTAGTGGGCTACAGTCCATGGGATCACAAAGAGTCAGACATGACTGGGCAACTGAGCACTCACACACATACGCAAGGCTAAGTGAATACCTGTGGATTTGTGGGACTTACCTGCTGTCTGAGAGACATGAATAAGTTATCAAGGAAACCACTGCTAATTAAAAGGTTAACCAAAGCTTTGTCTTATCGCACTTCCTACATTATCTGTCTCAGCAGTTGTTGACATTGATTGATTCAAAAAACATTTGGGTTCCTACTTGGTGCAGTATAATTTAACACATAAATTACATATTTATTTTACGTATTTATTTTGGCAGTGCTGGGTCTTCATCACTGTGCAGGCTCTTTCTCTAGTTGTGGTGAGCCCACATCTCACTGCAGCATCCTCTGTTGCAGCACATGGGCTCAGGGCTCAGGGCACGCAGGCTCGGTAGCTGTGGCTCCCGGGCTCTAGGGCACAAACTTGGTAGTTGTGGCGCACAGGTTTAGTTGCCCTGGGGCACGTGGGATTTTCCCAGATCGGGGATCAAACCCATATCACCTGTATTGGCAGGTGGACTCTTTATTGCTGAGCCACCAGAGAAGCCTAGGAAGGTTTTTTTTTTTTTTAATTGAAATTTACTTGGCATAAAATACTATGTTGGTTTCAGGTGTACCTCATAGTGATTTAACATTTGTGTGTATTACGAAATGATCACCACATTAGTTTAGTAACCATCTGTCCCATATAAAGTTATTTCAGTTTTATTGACCGTATTCCATATGCTGTATAGTACATATGATTGCTTATTTATTTTCTACCTGGAGGTTTGTACCTCTAAATCCCCTTCACTTGTTTTACCTACCCCCAACACCCTCCCCTCCGGCAACTATCAGTTTGTCCTCTGTATCCTTGAGTCTGTTTAGTTTTGTTTTTCAGATTCCACATATAAGTGAGATTATATGATATTTGTCCTTCTCAGTCTGACTAATTTCACATAGCATAATAGCCTCTGGATTCATCCATGTTGCCCCAAATAGCAAGATTTCATTTTTTTATTGTGGCTGAGTAATATTCCATTGTATATATACACCATATCATTTTTTTATCCATTTGTCTTTTGATGGACACTTAGGTTGTTTCCGTATCTTGGCTGTTGAAAATAATGCTTCGGTGAATGTTGGGATATATGTATCTTTTCAAGTTAGTCTTTGTGTTTCCTTTAGATAAATACACAGATGTGAAATTGCTAAATCATGTGACAGTTCTATTTTTAATTTTTTGAGGAAACTGCATGGTTTTTCCCATAGAAACTGTACCACTTCTATTCCCACCAATAGGTCACAAGCACTGCTTTTCTCCACATCTTCACCAACACTTGTAATTATTGTCTTTTCTATGATAGCCTTTCTAACAAGTATAAAATAGTCACATTATGGTTTTGATTTACTTTTCTCTGATTAGTGTTGAGCATCTTTTCATGTCTTTTGGTCATCTGTATGTCTTCACTGGAAAAATGTCTGTTCATATCCTCTATTCATTTTTAATGAGATTTATTTTATGTTGAGTTGTATCAGTTCTTTATATATTTTGGATATTAAGCCCTCATCAGAAGTATCATTTGCAAGTATCTTCTCCCATTCATTAAGCTGCCTTTTTATTTTGTTTATAGTTTCCATCCCTGTGCAAACACTTTTTAGTTTGATACAAGCATATTTGTTTATTTTTGCTTTTTTATTCTTACCTGAGGAGACAGATCCAAAAAAAATATTACTAAGACCAGTGTTGATAAGTATATTGTGTTTTCTTCTAGGAGTTCTTCGGCTTCAGGTCTTACATTTAAGTCTTTTTTTAAGGTTTATTTATTTATATTTGGCTGTGCTGGGTCTTCATTGCTGCACATGGGTTTTCTCTAGTTGTGGCAGGCGGGGGCTCCTCCTTAGTAGTGGCGTGTGGGCTTCTTTTGCTGCAGAGCATGGCCTCTAGGTGTGCAGGCTCAGTCATTGTGGCCCACAGGCTTTGTTGTCCCAAGATTTGTGGGGCATCTTCCCAGACCAGGGATCAAACCCGTGTCCCCTGCATTGGCAGGTGGACATGCCATTTTTAGCCACTGGACCACCAGGGAACCCTTACCTGTAAGTCTTTAATCCATGCTGTGTTTAGTGTGTGCATGGTGTGAGAGGAGTCCAGTTTGATTCTTCTGCATGTAGCTGTCCACTTTCCCAACACTGTTTACTGAAGAGGCTGTCTTTTTCTCATTGTATATTCTTGCCTCCTTTGTCATAAATTAATTGACCATCTAAGTGTGGATTTATTTCTGGATGCTCTAGTCTGTCCCGTTGGTCAATGTACTGTTTTTGCCCCAGTACCATACTGTTTCGATTACAGTAGCTTTGTTCTTGTTGTCATGTCTGACTCTTTGCAACCTCACAGACTGTAGCAAGCCAGGGTCCTCCATCTTCCACTGTCTCCTGGAGTTTGCTCAAATTCGTGTCCACTGGATTGACGGTACTATCTAACCATCTCTTCCTCTGCCGCCCACTCTTCCTTTTGCTTTGTAGAACAGTCTAAACTCAGGGAGGCATGAAATATCCAGCTTTGTTCTCCTTTCTCAATATTTGGTTATTCAAGGTCTTTTGTGTTTTTGAACAAATTTTAGAATTATTTCTGCTAGTTCTAAGAAAAATACAATTGATATTTTGATAAGGATTGCATTGAGTGTGCAGATTGCCTTGGGAGTATGGTCAGTTTTAGAATATTAATTCTTCTAATTTATAAGTACAGCGTATCTTTCCATTTGTTTGTGATATCTTCAATTTCTTTCATCAGTGTCTTATAATTTTCCAAGTATATATCTTTTACCTCCTTATGTAGATTTATTCCTAGGCATTTTATTATTTTAATGTGATTGTAAATAGGGTTGTTTTCCTAATTTCTCTTTCTAGTTCATTGTTAGCATATAGGAATGTAAAAGATTTCTGTATATTAATTTTGTATCCCTCAACTTTACTGAAATAATTTATTATGTCTAATAGTTTTTTGGTGGCATCTTGAGGATTTTCTATATAGTTTCATGTCATCTACAAACATTGATCGTTTTACTTCTTCCTTTCCAGTTTGAAATCTCTTTATTTCTTTTTCTTGTCTCATTACTGTGGCTAGGACTTCTAGTACTGTTAAATAAATGGCAAGAGTGAGTATCCTTGTCTTGATCCTAATCTTAGAGAAACTATTTTCAGCTTTTCACTGTTGACTCTGATGTTGGCTATGTGTTTGTCATATAGGGTCTCTATTATGTTGAGACATGTTCCCTCTATGCCCACTTTCTGGAGAGCTTTTATCATAAATGGATGTTAAATTTTGTCAAAACCTTTATCTATGTCTATTGTGATGATCATATAACTTTTATTCCTCAATTTTTTAATGTGGTATGTCACATTGATTTATTTGTGGCTATTGAACCATGCATATATCCCTGGGATAAATCCCACGTAATCACAGTGTATAATCTTTTTAATGTATTGTTAAACTTGATTTGCTGATATTTTGTTGAGACCTTCTGCATCTATGTTCAGCAGTGATACTGACCTGTTACTTTTTTTTGTAGTGTCTTTGTCTGGTTTTTGCATCATGCTGATACTGGTCTCCTAGAATGAGTTCAGAAGCATTCCATCCTCTTCAGTATTTTGGAATAGTTTGAAAAGGATCAGCATGAACTCTTCTTGGGTAATTTCCACTACTCTATCTTCCAGTTCACTGGTCTGTTCTTTTCTATCATATAATCTACTGTTTATTCTTTGTAGTGTATTTTTTTTATTTCAGTTGTTGTATTATTAAGCTCTTTTTTGGTTCTTCTTTGTGTTTTCTCTTTGTTAAACTTATTGTTGTATTCATCCATTTTTCTCCTGAGTCCATTGAACATCTTTAACATCATTACCTCTAACTCTTTACTGGGTGAATTGCTTATCCTACATCTTCTTCATGTGGATTTATACCTCTCTCACCTCATTTTGCCCAATTTTCTTTTTTATTTCTTCATACTAAGTAGGCTGGTTATGATTCCTGATTTTGGAGAAGTGGCCTCATGTTGGAGATGTCCTATGGGGCTCAGCAGGGCACTCCCTGTGTTCACTGGAGTCATATGCTCTTGGGTTGCCTCATGTTTGGGCTGTGTGAACCCTTCTCTTGTGGCATGGCCAGCTACTGTGGGCATGCTGGTTGGCAGGGCTGGCCCCTTGCAAAGGTGGCTGCCAGCCACTGCCTCATGTATTGGCTGCTTTCCCACTGGTGGGTGGGGCTGGATCCCAGCATAGCTGATCATGGGGCCTGTGAAGCCCAAGGCTGGTGCCAACCCTCTAATGGGTGGGGCCAGATCCTGGCACAGCTGAGTGTGCAGTCCATGAAGTCCTGGGACTGGTGCCAACCAGCTGGTGGGCTGGTAACCTCCAGCACAAAGAGGTTAAAGGGAGCTCTCCAAAATGGTGTTTGTCAGTGCTGGTGTCCACATGGTGGAATAAGCTCCCGAGAATGGTTGCCACCGGTACCTCCATCCCCAGGGGAGTCCTAGTTGCCACTCCCCTCTCCCGGAGGCTCTCCATGATGAGCAAGTAGATCTGACCCAGGCTCCTTTCAAACTGCTGAGACTCAGAGCATGAGAGATTTTGTGTGTGTTCTTTAAGAGCAGAGTCTTTGTTCCCTGTATCCCTCTGGCTTTCTCAAAGGTAAGGCCTGCTAGTTTTCAAAGCCAGACATCCTAGAGGCTCATCTTCCCAGTACAACACCCCCAAGCTAGGGAACCTGATGTGTGGTTCAGATCCCTTTGTGCTAGAGAAGGACCTCTGCAATTGTGATATTCTTTCAGTTTGAGAGTTGCTGATCCAGGGATGTGATTCTGACTACACCCTTCTTAGTCCATCCCTTCTACTCAATTTTATTATGGTTCCTTCTTTATATCTTTAGACATATAAAATCTTCTCTGCTAGTCTTCAGGTTGTTCCCATAGGTAGTTGCTATGTAAGGAGTTATTATGGTTTACCCCTGGAACAGGTGAGTTCAGGGTGTTCCTACTGTGCTATGCTATGCCATCTTGAACACACTCCCCCCTTTTAGGAAGCTGATTTTATAACTGCTCTCCATTTTTTATATGTGAAGATTTGGAATTAACTTTGCTAATTGACATAGTCAAGCCATTGCCCAAAGAGAAAAATCTCAAGTGTCTACTGAATAATAAAAAAGAGTTCCGTATGACTCTTGTCTCTTTTAAGCTTTTATAATCTATTATGTCATTTATTTACCACTTATTAGTTTAAAGATTTCATAAAGAAAATTCATATCTGTTATGTGTTAAAATCCAATAATTAGTTAATTCTCTCTAAAATAATTGGAATGAATAAGTAAACATATAATTAAATAATTTGTGCTGAAATTTTACCTCGGGCAATAAAAACCATAATATTTACATCATTATTTTTAAGTCTTCTAAAATGTGTGGTATTTCTATAATATTAAAATAACAATTATTTTTTCCTTCCTAGACAAGTGGAATTACTGATATAAAGGTAGGTCATTTCTGAATTACTAGAGCTTTGATAACTTTTCTGCTTAAGTATGAAGCTTCCTGATCATTTACACTTAGGGGAAAAAGGTTGAAAGTTCATACCCACCCAGTAGTAGAAACAGCAGTCTTGCACTCAGTCCTTTACCTATTGCATACCCGGGGCTGTGACAACCCCCATTTTCCTTTGGAGAATTTACTAATGGGACTAACCACCTGGCATGTAAGTTTTTCTCTGGTCTCAGTGACATACTTAAGACCAGAATTAGCAAGAGGTTTTTGGTTTATTTGGATATTTTTTGGTGTTTGTTTGTTGCTTTGAAAAAGATGTTTTCCATGGATTTGTGCAAAAGCTTGACTATATAGAGAAAAGTGAGGGGTTTATCTTTATTCTGCTCCTGGGTAATTAACGAAGGATCAAGTTTATCATGATAGGCTTTTTTGTGACTCCATATTTACTTAGACTTATATTTGTATTTGTTAAATTTTCTTTCACTTAGGGAAGGTGTTATAAAATTAGATTTAGTCAGAACTCAGAACTTACAGTAATTTTTAAGACTAATTGGCCTTTCACTATCCATACAGTTTGCTAAATAAAATAACAGCATAAAAATTAGTACCCTCATAAGCATCTAAAGGGCTTCCCTAGTGACTCAGTTGGTAAAGAATCTGCCTGCAATGCAGGAGACCCAGGTTTGATCCCTGGGTCAGGAAGATCCCCTGGAGAAGGGAATGGCTACCCCCTCTAGTACTCTTGCCTGGAGAATCCCCATGGACAGAGGAGCCTGTCAGGCTACAGTCCTTGGGATCACAGAGTCGGACTTGACTATGTGACTAACTTTAAGCATCTAAAACATTCATTTACATGCTATAAATTAATATACTAACCTTAAAACATGACTAAAGTCAGCCCTTCTATAGAAATACTTTGTTAGTCTAACTATTATTTAAGAGAAAAAGTACTTTTATAAAATACTATCATTCAGACAGTTCAGTAACCCAACTGTGTGCTCAAGTAAACAGGCGCCATGAGGTTTCACCATTTCAAGAAGAAAAGTCAGTTAAAACTATGAAACCTTAAAATTTGGAGGGTGGGGGTAGGGAATAAGAAATTGATTGGGCCTGTAAAAAGAACCCATCAACAATACATAGGTAAAGTTTAATCAGTGCCTGTTTTCACATGATAACCATCTACTGGAGAATATATTTTTAAAATCATTGAAAAGTATTTAGGAAAAAATGAAATGAGAGAGCACCAAAAATGCTATCCAGAAAAATGGAAAATGTTTTAAAATACAAATTGTATAAATCCATTACCCGTGTAATTCTTTCAGGTCATACTTACAATACTTATTTAATTATGGTACATTTAGAAAATTGTGTTTTTTTTTTAAAAAATCATTACTATCATTCTTAAATACTTTAAATCAACACTGGGCAGAAAAGTCACAGGTGAAATCTAATTTTATGGAAAAATTTTGAATGAAATCATAACAGAGCAGCAGACTATCAAGAATTATATATTTTGACTAGGTGATGTCTTTTTAGGAGAAAATTTTGAATCTTTTCCAAGATTGTTTTTCAAACAGATCTGCCCATGAGTGTTCTCCTTTGGAGAGGAAAATTGTATTAGGTCTACCTTCTTTATATTTATCACAAATGGGCTCAAATTTTAGAATAAGCAAACCTGTCTCCTTTAAAGCAGATTATAGATTACTTTTTTATCTGTACTAGTATATCTCAGGAGAAGGCAATGGCACCCCACTCCAGTACTGTTGCCTGGAAAATCCCATGGATGGCGGAGCCTGGTAGGCTGCAGTCCATGGGGTCGCACAGAGTCGGACACATCTCAAGCGACTTAGCAGCAGCAGCAGCGAGTATATCTCAAATGAGCAAAGTTAACATATACTAAAGGCAAGGGCCTAACAAGCAGAGAAATAACTTGAATGACCCTTCTTTCCCAAAGGTCACATTGGCCAATATTGTTTTGAGAACGTTTGACCTCCTGGAGCATTTTTTTCCATTCAAAAGTAGACCTTTCTAAAGATTTTTAAACTTCTATAAAAGGATAGTGTAGGTGGCACTCAGACAGTAAAGAATCTTCCCATAATGTGGGAGACCTAGTTTCGATCCCTGGGTTGGAAAGATACCCTGGAGAAGGGAATGGGAACCCACTCCAGTATTCTTGCCTGGAGAATTCCATGGACAGTGGAGCCTGGTGGGATATACTCCATGGGATCTCAAAGAGTCGGACACTACTGAGCAACTAACACATATACATAATAATTAGGCAGTAAACAGAAGTTTTAATGAACAGATTTGGCCTTTGAAGCAAAACATAAAACAGGTAAGCCTTTTTTTTTTTTTTCAGGTAAGCATTTTTAATGCTTTAATATATACATTTCTATTCCTATTTATCAATATTGATATTAATATAGTAAATGAATAATTTAAAATGTGCAATTAATCAAAAATTTTTTGAGTGACTTTATCACATGCCAGCCCATATGCAATGGCAGTCAAAGCCTTAAATTTAGAAACTTAAAAATGACAATTCTAAGCCATAATCATCTATAGTCTTACGAGCTTTTAAACATCGAAAATTGGAGCTTCAAAAAGATATTTTACTCATGTTATGCTTTTTGTACTAAAATATTACTCTTCTGTAAGCAGAGAACTATTGTTTAATCAGCATAATTCATGGGTATTCAAATCATAGTTCTATTATAAAGGACTTCATGGGGTTATTTAAAGCATTTTCATGAGTTTTCATGTCAGAATATATCCTGTTTTTTAAAATTTTGTGAGAAAAAAAGTTTAGACTTTCCCTAAGAAACTTCTTACAGCATTTAATTAACATAGCATCAGAAATCTTTAATCTTGCTCTAAATTTTTCATGTTGTGATTTAAATATGTTTTTTATTCTTTTATGACATTAACCATTGGGTTGCCCATACCAGACAATAAAACTTTTTCATGATGCTGCATTGCTCAAGACTGTGTTACTGGCACAGTCTCATCCAGGATCTAGTGATCTTGGTATAGAATGGCCCAGAATCAGACTGCCATCATATTGATTTAATATATAATTTTTCATACCACCCTACAGTGAGGGGTTGATATGTGATTTTCTATAATGACATATATTGTTTTAATGTGGAAAACAAATCTTTTAAAATTAAAAGATATGTTAATTCTGGTTCCATTACTAGTCAGCACTAGAAGGCATACCCTATTACACAGAAAGTCTTAAAACTAACAATTTGTTCTAGCTACAGAGAACAGTAATGCATGCAGTGAGCCTTTTCTGTACTGGAGCATGGGCATCCCCTTCACTGTGATGTGTTAAGTGGCAGCTGTCACTGAGGACCTGTGTTGTGAGAAGGTGGGAGGTGAAGAGAGACATTTAGGAGGTACACAGGAGTAAAGTCACATGAGTCAACTTACAGGAAAGGGTCTTTCCAACATGTGTCCAAATGCACAGAAAATATGCATCTCTTGTATGTAACAATTTTTTCAATGATAGTTTATTTTATTCTCTAGAGTGTAGACTTCACTAACAGGGAACATTCAAGGCATACATCTATTAACAAACTGGAATACGAGAATGAAAGGCTCCGAAATGATCTTGCAAAACTTCATGCCAGTGGAAAATCAACATGGGCTAATGTAAATACCTATGAAGAAGCAGGAAGGTATGCCTATCAAAGCCAAATAAAAATGGGGTAAAAATGAAGATGGGTATGCCAGCTCCACTTACATAAGGATATAAACATACAAACATTCAAGTGAAATTTGTTTTTAAATAATCAAATTGTAATTTTATACACTTTCTCTTCAGCTGCTTAAAATTTGTTTATGGGGACAATTCAATAGTCTAGATATACATGAAATTCTATGGTCTCAGTAGCTTTCCAAGGGTAACAGTGAAATGAGTAGACTGTTAAATGAATTTTTGTCAGTTCCGAACTTTCTTAGAACCTGATGTGGCATACAGAATATACAAAAGTAATCTTTTTTTTTTTTTATGTCAGAGTACAGGAACGGCTACCTACTCCAGTATTCTGGCCTGGAGAACTCCATGGACTGTATAGTCCATGGGGTCACAAAGAGTCGGACACAACTGAGCGACTTTCACTCACTCATTCACAGGCAGATAGCATGTCTGGCTTAACTTCAGATACATGTACACTTTGTACTGATGCTCCATCAGTGGAGACAGACTGTGGACTTTTCACAGGAGAGAACCTGGGGGTGTGTGAGAGGGGTCTTCTGTGAGTGAAGAGAAGCATGTGGAAAATCAATACCTGCTGCCCACATTATCCCCAGGCTCTTTAAAATGTCTTACTTCAAAATTTAAGTAAATATATCAGCCTTAACATTTGACTAATTTCTTCAACTTTAATAAAATATGTTTGGAGTCAGAACTGTCTCTGGAGTTCTTTCACCATTTTCCAGCACTGGGAAAATGCTCAGCAAAACAAACAAGTTTCTTTTCTACAGGATTTTGCAAAGCCATTAATGTGGTAATTACTTTGTGAGTTTCCAGGAACAGGTATGGTGTGCAGTATTCCCCAAACTTGTTTGATACGAGGTTTATTAACATTCCATGGTGCTGAGAAATGGTGAATCAATAGGTCCAGACCTAACATCAGTACAACTTTTGTTTAAAAGCTCATAATACTTAGCATGAAAACTTCACATACAGATAATTAATATTTGCAGCTTTGGGGAATTCAAATATTTAACCTTTATTTTCCCATCTGACAAGTAGGGATAATAATTATAAGGGTTTTCTGAGGATTATAGGAGAAAACCTATTTCTTTGTAAAATGTATAATTCCCTAAATGTTAGACATTATCATTGATACTATTATTCTAACAAAATTGTTAATATTTACAATAATATTGATACTTCTCCAACTCCCAGTACCTAAAAAGTATATTTTGGTGGATAAACAATGACTGAATCTGACATTTCCTCTAAAGATAGTGCTGTTGGGGAAGGGTGATGCCCGGCTCCCTAAGTAGCCCAGTGCTACAGGTACAGTCCTTAAGTCCAGGGGCTGTACTTGACACATCTGCTCAGCATCCTCGTGCGTGTAGTACATCCTTTCCCACTCTCACCACCCTGACCCTGTGTGTGCCGGAAGGATATGTTCTAACCCAGTGTTAGAAACAGCAAGCACTCAGAAGTGCTGAACTAATAGCTGTTCAGGTGGTCATGGGAGGGAATGAGAGAAGCCTGCTGCTGCTCCACAGGGGCGCTTCTTCGGTCGGTAGGGTGGTATGTTCCGGGCAGTGCAGCGAGAGTCCAAAAGGGATGTGGAGAGGATGAGGGGCGTGCACCCCAGCCAGAGGGCAGCTCCCTGCTGAGTATCCCCATGTTGACTAGCCAGGGTAACTGCAAATCTGTCCAGAAAACCTAACCTTGATCTGGGGGTAAGAATATAATTTCTAATATAGAATAAACCCTTTACAACGCACTTCTCTCCCCATGGATACATTTCTCCATGGGTCACATCCCCACCCCCTGTATGCGGTTTTCTCTCTGTAAGAGAAAATCAGCACCCCAGTGATGTTATGAAGGGTCTTCACCGCGTCTTCTCCAGCCACTGGTCTGTATTGCACCCCTGTTAATGCAGAACATTGTTTCCTATTCTTGCTTGTTGGGAATAACTTGGAAAGCCTCAGGTGAAGGTACTAGATGTTCTTCTTTAAACAAAAAGACAGCTCCTCTGCCTTTTCCTGTCTTTAATCAGTGTTTTTATTGTTTGGATTGCTTGGGCAGTACGGAATGTGTTAAGAGTGCCTAACGGAAACAAGGCGGCAGGGGGCACGGAGCAGTGTAAGAGGTAACATGCTCAGCGGGAGACTGTCTTAATAAGCAGCTTGGGCGACTGTTCCTACTGCAGAGCCCTGTGTCCTGCCAGTCTCATTTGTTCAAAGTTTCATTAAATTTGTTTTAATGGCTTGTCTGATTTCAATGTTCTCCAGTGACCTGATTTTTAAAAGAAACAGCATTTCAAATGTTCTGAATAAATTAGTACCATGTAAAACCCACTATGGGGAAAGAATTGTTGAGAGGCAAGGACACTGTGAACTCACTGGTGGAGAACTGTAAAGCACATATCTATTAATTTTAGCAAGTGAAAAAAGGCAATGTCCTTTCCTTCCCTCACAACACAGCTCAGTGAAGTCAAATACTAAAAGCTGTATGTATTTATTAGGAAGAAAATAATCAAAAAACACACAGTCATATTTACATATCAATGGCTAATACAATAAGGTCTTATTAAAGTATTTTAGAAAGGAAAAAGCTTTTAGATAAAGGTATGGGAACATAATGTTCCACAACATTTTAAAGTCTGTAGTCTAATTTTTAACCCCTTCTTGCTTTTGACTGAGGAAGATTTGTATATTATTAAAATAAGCTTTTGTCTACTTGGAAGTTAACTCGGTTTTTATTGCTTTTCACTCCTGTTAGAAGTGATAAGATTTTTGTGTTCATCCACTTAAAATGTGAAGCATTTTAGGATATTTCAAAGGATTTCTTTTCCAATAAAAAGTTATTCAGCACTTTAAAAAACTTAATGGAGTTCCTTGGTGGCCTAATGGTCAGGATTCCAGGCTTTCACTGCTGTGGTCCCTGGTCAGGGAGCTGAGATCCTCAAGCAGTGTGATGGCCTAATGGTCAGGATTCCAGGCTTTCACTGCTGTGGCCCAGCAGGGAGCTGAGATCCTCAAGCAGTGTGATGGGACCAGAAACACACAAACAAGATTAATGAATGAGATGAGACTGAATCTGGCAATGGAAGTAGTCAATGTTTTCAGCGTTTTTAGAATTAAGTTAGAGTTTTGAAGTTTAAGGATCATTTGCAAGCTAACTTAGAATAGTGGTGTCCAGAACTATTAATATATAACTAATTTTAATGGCAAATCAGTTTTGTAGTGTATGATGGAGTTTTATCTCTATATACAGTTCATACTTAAAACTGAATATATGGCTTTAAGAATTATATCATGTGCTGGAAAGATATTGGTAATCACAAGCTAATCAATAAAATTGCTTCAGATCTGGTCAGGAAATTAAAAGTTTCTAATACTAAAACACCACAAAGTCAGGTTTGTCATAATCACTCTACAGGATCTCTTGTCAAGGAATGAATAGTTATTTATCTAGAAGCAAAAAAGTAAGCTGAGTCAGTTTTGCACCAGGGTCTTGCTCAGGAGAGAAAAACACAGTAGCCTGAAGAGTTCCAGGCTCGGAAATAATGGAATCAGGCGTGTTATGTGGAGTGTTAGAAGGGGAGGCCAGAAGTGGTAAATCAGCCTAGTTTGTCAAGGGATCCCCTTTCGTGCTGAAGACAGTACACTGTATGTAGCCCAGGGAGGCTTGTAAACTCAACGGAGGACCAGGGCTGTGTAGACGGACAGCTCTGTGAACTGTGCGGTTGGCTCAGCCCTCAAGCCAGCCCGAGTTGGGTAGAGCTCTCTCCAACAGGAGGGCTCCTGCCCTCCTGGCAAAGCAAGGAGAGGCCTTGCAATAGGGTCTATGGAACAGACCAGCTTGTGAGATGGTAGTAAAAGCTTTCTGAAATAATTTTTAAGATAGCTTTTAAATTGATATACTTAGCATTTTTTTTGCAAGGTGGTTTTGGTTTTATGAAGTATTTGAATAGCTGTATTCTTGAAGAAGAACTTTTCTGTCATATAAAGATGATTTAAAGCAAAAGTGCTTTGCTTCATAATGTAACTTTCCTTTCATTCTCTGCACTTTATTGATCTTACAATAAAGAAAATGTTCATGTATAAATTTTAGTAATTAAGATCGTAAAGTTGTATCTATACATCCAAAGCAAAATGGATAATTATTTAGATAATTTAGGGCAAATAATACTTTCCCTGAAATCTCTGTATAATTGAGATTACAGAGGGATGTATATTTCTTGAACCATTTCTATAATTATCTTATTTTTTTCCACTGTGCTTTGAAGTATAGATGGACTCATTCAGATTAAAAGGTTCAACTGAAGATTCTATGCAGATGTACAAGGCAATTGTTATAATTCTATTTGAATTGTGGGATGTTTCATTTTATTTTGCACATCATAAACCATGTTATTTTAGTTTAATTTGCTGTTCTGTTTCCATGGTAATTATGGTTTGGAAGAATGGATTAAAAACAATCCATTTCAAGATAAATAAAAATGGAAACCACGTTTTGTTTTTATGTACTAGTTTACAGATGCCTCACTTAACTTTTATTGCTATTTGTATGCATAGCTTTGAAAACGTTTGCATAATAAAAGAAGTCTATATAGATAGATAGTCTTTGGATAAGAACAGAGAAAAATAATGTAAATTTTTAAAACTGTGTAAAGTTAAAATATGAAGACTTTGAAAATGGTTAATCAATACCTGTAGAGAATTTGAATTGTTAGTAAAAATAAATAACTTTAAATTGAAAGGATTTTTATGTTTCCATGGTCTTTGATGATTTTGATTAAACCCCATTTTCATGAATTAATATTCAGAGAAGATACTTATTTAGTTCCAAACAGCCCATACTGTTAGGACCTTTTTGTGTAAAATTTTAGGGTAAGTTGGTTTGTTTATTTTATTATTCATTTGTTTAGTCAGCACACCAAAATTTAAAATCCCACTGGTATTTTATTCAGTCTAATCTTCTACCCTATATTTTGGCACAAACAACCAATTCTATACTGTGCTTTTCATCAAACTGTGGAGTTCAATTCTCATAACAACCCTTTTTTATAAATGAAAAAATTAAAGTTACAGGTAAATATAGTTACCTGTTGCTCAAGGTCATACAACTAAGTGTGGAGGAGTTTAGGAGATAATGTAAATTGAAAACATACTATAAATTATTAAGCTCAACATAAATTATAATTATTATTATTGTACGGAGACTTATTCTAGTGTGAAAAAAAAAAGAGAACAATTATGTTAAGAAAGCCAGTGAGGTTAAGTAAAATGAGAATAGGAAAAGAGTGTCTGTTTAGAATTGTCAAGGGTAGCCGTGTTAGCTGTTTAAAAATTTTTTCTCATACTGGTTTAATGTCATTTAATTAAATAGCAAAGAGACAAAACAGTAAAACACAGAAAGAGAAACAATATAGGCAATAAGAATGGCAGAATATTTTTAGCAATTATGAAAGTTTCCTGCTTCATTATTAATTGTTCTAAGTCTTTTAAGTGGAATAGAAATTGTCAGCAAAATTATTTTCAAAGACATACCCAGATAACAAGCCCAAATATTTTATTGTGCTTTCCCCACAGTTAGAAATCAGAGAAATTTAAATTCTTAGCTCCATAAATAAGCAGGTGACCTTGGTATCAATAATGACAACCAGTCCTTCTCTTTTAGATTTAACCACGATCGTGAGCCAAACAGAAGCGCAACACCTCCATTGCCGTCTTTGCCATTTCAAACCAAAGAAATAACCAGTCCTTTGGTTAGTGATGAGGAAGTATTCCCCATGGTGAGTTGCTGACTATTGGTTACTATTTTCTCCTTTATGGAGTGAATACTCTTACACTGATACTGATATTACTGATATGTACAGAGTAGTTTAAAAAAATATATTGCTCTTTAAATAAGACTCCAAGATGGGTCTGCAAGTAATTCTGCAGTGACTATCTATAGAAGGAAAAGCATCCATAATGTTTTCGTGAAGTATTTCACCTCAAGTACAGGCTGAAATTACTGGTGACTTTTAAATATGCAAGTCACTTCTGGACATTCCATGAGCCTTAA